>NW_027507790.1:19692939-21052939 GCF_037356315.1 Lithobates pipiens
ATTCTTACTGTGGGCACCCGGCTGTGGCTTCACAGCCGGGCAGCCACTGCGCATGCGCGAGCGGTGCCGCACGCCGTGATACGCCGCACAGTCATCTGGGACCTGTCGCGTGTACCAGATGACTGACTGCGCCAAGGGGAAGTGACGTCAGGTGCCCGGGCACTGAAGGAGGCAGACTACAAGTGACCCCCTAGCAACAGGCATTTAGAGGTGAGTTACATTTTTTTAGGAATTGTAATCATATTTTTGTTTTTTTTGGGGGAAACACCCCTTTTAAGTGCATTCTGCTCTCCCTAGCAGATACAGATTAGCTAATCTAGGCAATAAAATACTCACTTCATCTTTTACCACTACCCACCACTAGAGGGAGGCTCTAACAAATTCTCACTGGAGCTCCCCTTCATTTTTAATATCTATTGTGGAATGATAATTTTAGATTGCAGACAGCTGTACTAGCTGTGTTTTAAGTGTGATCTGTTATAATAGTTGTCCAAACCAAAGCTTAACTGAGATTTGCATCCTTATATTTGATTAGCTTTATCTGAAGGTTGCCATTTATTTTAGCTTCTTTTGTATATTAACTAATGCGCCCTGCAAATACTTTTTCTATACATTGCATACGATCTTCCTAATCCACAACCCTGGATCCAGCTATACAAAATGAACAGTGTGACCACTTCAGTTGCTGCTCTGGCATCTGCTGTTAATGGAAGTGGGTTGAGACTTGAAGTCATGGTTATTTCACTGTAACAGATTTTCCTTGCCTCCAGCTAAGTTGTTCTTTGAAACAGGTTTGAGGTGCTCCTTGGCAAGAGTTTCTTAGGTACCTTTGTCTAAATTCAGCAAACTCCACTTACAGACCGGAAGATTTTCCCCCTTAAAGAGGAACTGCAGTCTGCTCACATAATTTGTAATAAAAACATCTTTGTCATTCTGAAGCTTCCCTACAACCACTTTGCATATTATTGCATTTAAGGGAAACCTGTGCAGAGAGGATATGCAGTTTACCATTTCCAACCTCTCCTTTGAAATATGCTTTTTATCTGATGGTCATGCAGATCAGTTCCTATTTTATCAGACATTCAGATTTGCATGCTTCTTTTGGGTCAGTGACGCAGAAAGTATTAAAGCAACACACGGTCAGCCAACTAGTATCGTAAAAAGGAGGTCTGCAATGCCAAACCCTATATTTATCTCTAAGGGGTTCCTTTAAGTTGAACTCTGGAATACAAGTTTATTTTCACAGTATGATTTATTACATATGTACATAATACTTTTTTCACATTTTGTTAGGTTACGGCCTTATTCCAAAATGGATTCAATTTGTTATATTCCTCAAAATTCTACAAACAATACCCCATAATGGCAACATGAAAGAAGTTTGTTTGAAATATTTGCAAATTTAATAAAAATTTAAAAAAAAAATCACATGCATTAATATTGACAAATACTTTGTTGAAGCGTCTTTGGCACCAATTACAGCCTCAAGTCTTTGAGTATAATGCTACAAGCTTGGCACACCTATTTTTGGGCAGTTTCTCCCATTCTTTTTTGCAGGAACTCTCAAGTTCCATCAGGTTGAATGGGGAGTGGTGGTGCACAGCCATTTTTAGATCTCTCCAGAGATGTTAAACGGGTTCAAGTCTGGGCTCTAGCTGGGCCACATTCATAGAGTTGTCCCGTAGCCACTTTGTTATTTTGGCTGTGTGCTTAGGGCCGTTGTTTAGTTGGACGATGAACCATCGCCCCAGTCTGAGGTCCAGAGTGCTCTGGAGAAGGTTTTTATCAAGGATGCCTCTGTACATTGCTGCATTCATCTTTCCCTTGATCCTGACTTGTCTCCCAGTTCCTGCCGCTTAAAAACCTTCCCACAGCATGATGCTTCCACCACCATGCTTCACTGAAAGGATGGTATTGGCCAGTTTAAGAGCAATGCCTGGTTTCCGCCATGACGTTTGCCATTCAGGACAAAGAGTTCAATCTTTGTTTCATCAGACCAGAGAAGTTTGTTTCTTGTGGTCTGAGAGTCCTTCAGGTGCCTTCTGGCAAACTCCAGGCGGGTTGTCATGTGCTTTTTACTGAGTGGCTTCTGACTGGCCACTCTACCTTACAGGCCTGATTGGTGGAGTGCTGCAGAGATAGTTATTCTTCTAAAAGGTTCTCCTCTCTCCACAGAGAAATGCTGGAGCTTTGTCAGAGTGACCATTTGGTTCTTGGTCACCTCCCTGACTAAGGCCCTTATCTCCCAATTGCTCACTTTGGCCGGGCGGCCTGCTCTTGGAAGAGTCCTAGTGGTTCCACACTTTTTTAATTTACGGATGATGGAGGCCACTGTTCTCATTGGGACCTTCAATGCTGCAGAAATTTTTCTGTACCCTTCCCCAGATCTGTGCCTCGATACAATCTTGTCTTGGAGGTCTACAGACAATTCATTGGACTTGAATTGGTTTGTGCTCTGACATGCACTGTTAACTGTGGGGCCTCTTATAAACAGGTATGGACAAATGATGTCCAATCAACTGAATTTACCACAGGTGGACTCCAGTCAAGTTGTAGAAACATCTCAAGGATGATCAGTGGAAACAGGATGCACCTGAGCTCAATTTTGAGTGACATGGCAAAGGCTGTGAATACTTATGTACTTATGTACTTGTACTGTGATTTTATTTTTATTTTTTGCTTTTTTTTAAAATACATTTGCAGATTTCAGACAAACTTATGTTTTCATTATGGGGTATTGTTTGTAGAATTTTGAGGAAAATATGAATTTAATCCATTTTGGAATAAGATTGTAACATTACAAAATGTGAAAAAAGTGAAGCACTGTGAATACTTTTGGATGCGCTGCAAACCGGTGTGAAGGATTGGGAGACTTTTGGTCCTTTTGGCATTGTGGTCAGGACAGATCAAGAGTCCCCTGACCTGTTGTCAATCAGTCTGTGCTTAGTAAGTGGGAAAGTCACACCAGGAGTCTGAGACGCTTGATTCCGCCCACTACAGCGAGTGGTGACATAATTAACTCATGGCCCAATGATTTTGGGGACCGCAGAAATAGTGGGCAAAGTGGCCACCAGTTGTCTTTAAAAGAAATGCTAAAGTCCTGGTCATTAATCATTCAACTTGGGATTACTTTGTTGGTGCACAACTCTGTAACAAAAAAAAAAAAAAACACTTTACACAACAAAGGTAAGAAATAAATGTTTTAAATGAATTTATTAAGAGAAGTATGGGGTTATGTTTTTTCCAGGATTGTACTTGCGTAGCTGGATGCAGCATCAGTCCAATGCTGCATCTGTCCTCCAGTGCCTCTAAAGCAAGGGTCTGGCGGCCCTCCAGCTGTTGCGAAACTACAAGTCCCATGAGGCATTGCAAGGCTGACAGTTACAAGCATGACTCCACAGGCAGAGGCATGATGGGACTTGTAGTTTTGCAACAGCTGGAGGGCCACCAGTTTGAGACCCCTGCACTAAAGCCCCATACACACTATCAGATTTTCTGCAGATTTTTTCCTTCAGTTTTACCAAAAACATATAATATGGGGTCCAACCTTAGGAGTTTCAATGTGTATACAATCAGGCAGGCCCTTGTACTACATGGTTTTGGTAAATCTGAAGACAAAAATATCAGAAAATCTGATAGTGTGTATGGGGCTTAAGACTGAGAACTAAGCGATCAAATACCACCGATCGATCAGTTCTCACAGCTCCCCGAGCAGGAAGCTGGTGACTGTCAGTCAGCGGCTCTCTACTCTGCTCTCCCACACTCACTGGAGCTCTGAGCTGTAGAGAGGCGGGGGTGGCCGGCTCAGACTCTGTGGTGATCTTGCCTAGCCTGGCTGGCTCTGGGCGATCAGCAGACAGCAGACTTCAGATCGCTGTCTACTGAAAACGGGTCACAAGAGTGTAGAACGAAATGCACGCCTGTGAACCACAGGAGCTTTTGGCTTTGGCTGTACTTCTCCTATAACACAGTCTGCCTGAAGTTCAGCTTTAATCCAGCTTTAAAGAACTTGTAAAGGCAGAAGGTTTTTTATCTTAATGTATTCTATGCATTAAGATAAAAAAAACTTGTGTGTGTAGCCACCCCAGCACCCCCCTAATTACTTACCTGAGCCCCATCTCTCTCCAGCGATGTCCGTGAATGTCTAAGCCATTCAGGACAGTCCTGAGCTGGCTGAGACAGGGCTCTTTGTCTGAATGGAGCTGTGACTGCTCCAGTGCCCCCATAGGAAGCTGCTGGCTAAGGGGGCACTCGATAGGAGGGAGGGGCCAGGAGCAGCAAAGAGGGACCTGAGAAGAGGAGGATCTGGGCTGCTCTGTGCAAAACAAACTGCACAGAGCAGGTAAGTATAACATGTTTGTTATTATTTTTTTAAAACAAGACTTTACAATCACTTTATTGATCTTTAATTCTACTGGTAAAATTTCTCACTGAGACCACTTTGAAACCCAAAATCTGCATTTGAATGTGGGTTGAACAATAATAAACAACTGCTTTCCCAGCCATCGTTTTCAGGAAACAATGTGAACCCCCCCTTATGAATCACAGTATCCGATCATCTTTGATTGGACAGCAAAATGTCTCCCTTTCCATCAATCAATGATTGAAATAAAATTGCATTTCCACTACAGAGAATTAAGTAAATGGCTCTTTCGGCTGACCTTTCTGTTGTTAAAGCAGAACCCCAACAAGTACTTTTTCCAGTTTTAGATTTGTCTGATTTGTCCAAAAACTGTCTGCAGTAACCTTTTCGAAAAAGCACATTCTTTTTGTGGACACTCCTACTTCTGGCCTAGCGGAGTAGGCTTAAACCAAAAATAAGCTCCATTTTGTATGATGAAGTGCAGATATGCATTGATGGTGGGGAAGCCACGTGCCCTTATACGAAAAAAAAAAAACAGGTTCACCTTGCAAGAAATAGATCTCTGCTTTCCATCTCCCATGTGTTTGCTTTATCTGTTCTCTGCGCAATTTATGTTTTATGATTCATGTTCCTTAAAGGAATGTCCTGTGGTATATAATATTTATATCATGTGCACAGTACTTGGAAAAAACTGTAACTCAATATAATAGCGCCAAGCAGTACTTGTGTGCCTTGGAACAATCTTTCCTCTCACGCACACACAGGGCTTTTTGTGCTTCCATTTCAGACACTGAACCTGTAATTATTACCGTTCCCCATACAGCTTTTCTATTTTTTTTTATTTTTTTATTTTTTTTTACCTTTTGGTATAAAGAGTAATTATTTTGCTATGTCTTACTGTGCGAATTTCAAATATTGCTCTCCAAGGATACCGATCGTCTCTCAGTGCACAATTTGGAAGCCATGTTCCAGCTATTTTTCTGTGTTAATCATTAACTTGTCGTGGCCATCTTACAGTCGATTGTGCCAGGTGGTGTGATCGCTCCAAACGATGAGCGCAGCATTTATAATGTAAGGCCATAATGCTGAACACGCTGGAGGTCATTTTAGCAGTCCACCTGGACATTGTATCAGCATGAAGTGTTTTAATGTGTGTCACGCTTGTAACTGGAAGATCTATCTTTTGTATGTCCTATGTCACATGTCATTTGATAATAGTCAAATATATCTTTCTGAAAATCGACTGCAGTAAATTGGCAGTTTAATCAATAAACAGTCGTTTTTATTGAAGGGAAATTATTCGTTCTGGTAGAAAATTCTATTGAACTGGCAACGGTGATCTTTTTCTTTGTTAGGACAGAATTTCAGTTATTAAATGTATGGTCAATTTATTGTTATGCATAGTCAGGCATTAGTAATATACAGTACTATGCAAAAGTATTGTAAGTCTAGTTGTTGGTACTTTTGGTAGATGCTTATAAATACAATACATTTTTCAGCAGTGTGGCAGTTCATTTTCATTGCATTTCATTAATCACGTTTTTTTTTCCTAGCGGTCTGTAAATCCCACCTAAAATAATTTATTTCTTATAATCCCTAAAGCAAAGTGCAGTGTCCCACAGTTATCAATTAGAATTTTCCTAATGTTCTGACTGCTATTCATGTTGGTACCCAATTGCTATAGGTTACTATAAACATTTTTTGCGCAGCCCTTTGAGTTATCTGGTATCAAATTGCCATTGTTTTTAGCCAGTAGTTTTCACTTTGAAGGGAATATCTATCGATATCTTCTTTCTTTATGATAATCACACTAAAAATATATTTATTTTTTTAATGTGTTTTTTTTTTTTGATCAAGAAATAATTGTATGTCTGTATATTGTATTCTACCTTCAAGCCTGAAGGAGGTCTTCTTATATTTATAAAGCAGGCCTTACGTTGGCGCTGTTTACCTCTGTCACACCTCCCGCTGGCTGAAACAATCTAAATACAATTATACCAAGTACCTGTAAGGGGAAAAAGATATTATGCTCTCCTGGTTCCATGGTGCAGTGAGCGACATCATCCTCTTAGTGAGATATGAGGAATGTTGAATACTCCAAATCTCACAAGAAGACATTACAGTACAGTGTTGGGAGTGTCTTTTTTAGCAAGTACTAGTACTCCACATTTGCCAAATCTTGCCAGAAGGAGATAATGGCACCCTTGACTGGGCCCACAGGAAAAAGCTGGTTAAAGGGGAGTATATTTTTATTTTTATTTATTTTTTTCCTCATTTCTAAAGCGATTATGCAAGAGTAGGGACAATGTAAAAAAGTGGACCTTATTTTAATGATAGAAAGTCGGCTTTAAAGTCTCTCAGACTTTGCCCCTTTGATACGAAGAAGCCTTCTCTTTATGGAACTCTTTTGACCATTGTTGTGCTCTGCTGTATGTATAGAACTGCTATTGTTCAGCTTCTATGTGAACTGTATATAATTTTTGAGTTATTACTTTGCTCATTTGTGAAGATTTAAGATGCGTTTATTTTATTCAGATATCTATTCAATTGATGTGCATTTAAATGGGCAATTTGTGTATAAATATGTGTCTTAGGAACTCTTTTGAAGAAATAACTGTACTTAAATTCCTGCACACCTGCTGTAGTCCTTATGAGGCGTTCCCACCATCCCTTGCTGTATTTGTTACTTATTATATATTTTAAAGAATGCAATGGAAAGAGCTGGAACATGCAAAAAGTGTCCAGAAGCCAAAACTCCAAGGTGGACAGTAAGAAGTATGGCAGGGAGAGCTGGCTGTTGTTTTATTCAACATATATTAGAATTCGGAGACTGAGCCTACCAGGTTCCATCTACTGAATACCATTTTTGGGTGAAATGAACCTTTCAACATTTAGAAGGTGGTGGGTGGTATTCATTCCTTTTGCAGATAAAACCGCTTTTATATAAAAGATTTAAATCCTGGATTTTAGCTGTTTGACTGAACTACAGTACCTACAAACTGAACACCAAACAGATAGGGGGTCACTAGTTTTTGCCAGTAAAAGCATCAAAACCCAACATATTGGATATTCTAGAAGTGCATTGCAGGAGTTTTAGCCTAGGTTCACACTAATGAAATGCTTAATCATGTGTTTTCAGTGTGTGTTTGAGGTTATTTTGTAATGCTTTTTTTTTTTTGTAAGAGGAGTAGACTGGTTGTTAAACACTATCAAAAAATGCACCAAAAACACATGCTGTACATGGGTTTTTATGCTCTTTTCATACACTCCTATTGAAGTGTATGGGGCTAAAAATGCCCTGTGTTGCTATAAAAGAAGCACTTACACCATTTTGCATTGATGTGAATGGGCACCACAAAGATAATGTGATTTCCACTGTGCATTGCAACATGATGGTAGACAAAGAAAAAAATCACATAGTTTGATGCATTTGTTGTTAGGTCACAGAATGTAGCTTTCTGCTGTGTAGCAGAATTTAGCTTTTTTGTGAGTGTATACAATATAAAAGCATTAGCAACAGGTGTTGTAGTCTGTTTGGGTTTTCCACATTGGATGGTGGCCAGGAGGGGAGCATACATCAGGCAGGCTACTACAAGTCCTGGGTGCCGTAACACACAGCATGTACCTAAGCATCAATACACCAGTGTGTCTATAAAAGGATGTATCTTCAAGATTGACTGCTGGCGCAGCTATAGTGTAGGAGCGTTCAAGTATTTGTACTGCAGCAATGCTAAACTATGACTAACCCCCCCTTTTCCCCACACCGCATTAATTCCATATAATGATTGGGTAAAATTCTATCTTTCAGAAATCAATTGCGCTAAATGGGTGGTTCAATCAATAAACTCTTGTTAAAGATTAAAAGAAAAGGTCCTGATAGAAAATCCAAACAAATTTGACCAAATCAATCTTTTTATCCATTGAGTCACACAGAAGACATAAGACTGCTGGTAATAAGAGTTATATGTAAATTACAGTTTATTGACTGTTCTCCTTGAGTTTATCTTACAAGCAGTTTGTGGCGCCACCAGATTCCATATACAGGTGTGCTCATAAGTTTATACACCCTGGCCGAATTTATGATTTCTTGGCCATTTTTCAGAGAGTATGAATGATAACACAAAAACATTTCTTTACCTCATGGTTAGTGTTTGGCTGAAGCCATTTATTATCAATCAACTGTGTTTTTTTAAATCATAATGACAGCAGAAATCTAATACGCAAATTACCATGATCAAAAGGTCACATACACTGATGATTTTGGCCTGATAACATGCACACAAGTCAACATAAAGGGGTTTGAATGGTTATTAAAGGTAACCATCATCATCTGTGATCTGTTTGCTTGTAATTAGTGTGTGTGTGTATAAAAGATCAAAGAGTTTCTGGACTCCTGACAGACCCTTGCATCTTTCATCCAGTGCTGCACTGATGTTTCTGGATTCTGAGTTATGGGGAAAGCAAAAGAATTGTCAAAGGATCTGTGGGAAAAGGTAGTTGAAACAGAAAAGGGATGTAGAGCCGGCTCCTGAAGAGCACGCGCTATGTGTTTTGAAATTTTAATGTTACACCTGGTACCACACAAGTGTTCTACAAGTATTCAAGTTTCCTTGTTCATGTTCTACAACAAAGTCTGTGGCAGAGACTTATTCCTACATGTTCTACAACAAAGTCTGTGGCAGAGACTTGTTCGTGATTTAAGCACCCTGTTGGCTGCTAGGCCTTGTGAGAGATGGACTATCCAACTAGAACATCCTGAACATCCTGAACATCCAGCTGTAAATGGCTATTCTCTGGATTCAGTCAAAGTAAGAAAGTTCTTTATTATTGACTTTGACAGTAATGCCCCGTACACACGAGCGGACTTTTCAACATCCAAAGTCCGAAGGACCGAGTCCGTCAGACTATCCGATCGTGTGTGGGCTGCAACGGACTTTTGATTCGCCAAAGTCTGACGGACTTTAGAAATGAAGCATGCTTCAAATTTTCCCGAAGGAACTCCGCCGGACCCGGTCCCCTTCGAAAACTCCGCTCGTGTGTGTGCTACTCCGACGGACTAAAACCGACGCTAGGGCAGCTATTGGCTACTGGCTATGAACTTCCTTATTCGAGTCAGGTCGTACGTCATCACGTTCGAATCCGTCGGAGTTTAGTGTGATCGTGTGTGGCCAAGTCCGTTCGGCCGAAAAGTCTGTCAGAACTCCGTCGGAACTCCGGCGGAACTCCGGCGGAACTCCTTTGGAAGTCTGTCGGACATAAGTCCTCTCGTGTGTACGGGGCATAAGAGTACCTGGACTTTTCTCCTAACCCTCTGATCCTATACTGAGAGACTGTTCGTTAACTAAGTTTTTGCAAATAAAAATCCCTTTAAGTGGATCTGTCGTCAGTCCCTAAAATTTCTGTGCCATCTACCACGGAAACCCCTAGACATGCAAATCGAGGTGAAGAAGGTAACGGTAAGCCCAATCAAACCAGCATCTCCTTTGGGGGTTAGTGCTACAGGGATATATAAAGATATCCAATGAATTGAGAATGCCAATCAGCAGTGTTCAAAGTCTAATCATGAAGTGGAAAATGAGGGGTTCTGTAGAAACCAAACTATGGTCAGGTAGACAAACTGACGATTCAACCACAACTGCCAGGAAAATTGTTCATGATGTAAAGAAAACCCACAAATAACTTCAGTTGAAATACAGAACTCTAAAATAATGTGGTTTGGCTGTTTCAAGATGCACATTAAGGAGGCACTTGAAGAAAGATGGGCTGCATTGTTGAGTCGCCATAAGAAAGCCATTACTACGCAAATGCCACAAAGTATCTTGCTTACAATACGCCAAACAGCGCAGAGACAAGCCTCAAACCTTCTGCAACAATTTGGAGTGATGAGACCAAAATTCAGCTTTTTGGCCACAACCATAAACGCTAAATTTGGAGAGGAGTCAAAAAGGCCTATGATGAAAGGTACACCATTAATACTGTGAAACACGGAGGTGGATTGCTGATGTTTTGGGAATGTGTGAGCTACAAAGGCACAGGAAATTTGGTCAAAATTGATGGCAAGATGAATGCAGTATGTTATCAAAAAATACTGGAGGAACATTTTGCATTCATCAGCCAGGAAGCTGCGCATGGGGTGTACTTGGACATTCCAACATGACAATGATCCAAAACACAAGGCCAAGTCGACCTGTCATTAACTACAGCAGAATAATGTGAAGGTTCTGGAGTGACCATCTCAGCCTCCTGACCTCAATATCATTGAGCCACTCTGGGGAGATCTCAAATATGCAGTTCATACACGACAGCCCAAGAATTTACAGGAACTGGAGGCCTTTAGCCAAGAGGAATGGGCAGCTTTACCATCTGAGAAGATAAAGAGCCTCATCCACAAATACCACAAAAGACTTCAAGCTGTCATTGTTAAAGGGGGCAATACACGGTATTAAGAACTGTGGTATGTAAACTTTTGATCAGGGTCATTTGGGTAGTTTCTGTTGTCATTATGATTTAAAGAGTAAACACAGTTGATTGCTAATAAATGGCTTCAGCCAAACACTAACCATGAGTGAAAGAAAAAAAATTGTGTTTATTATTTGTATTCTCTGAAAAATGGCCAAGAAATCATAAATTCTGCCAAGGTATGTAAACCTATGAGCACAACTGTATTGGCCATGTCTCCAACTTAACAAATAGCTAGTAAAAGCACCGTGCCTTTCAACATACCACAACATTTCAGTTCTTCAGGAAATGTCAGTTTCCCAGTAAAGCCCCTCCCTCTTTGTACATTATAGCTCTCTCCTCGCCTGGCATGTTCTAGTTTCTTTCTGTGCAGGCCCTGTTTCTCTGCTCCACCCTTCCTCACCCTACATCAGAGTTGTCAAACTCGACTCCATCGTTGGCTGCATTAGCATTATGATTGTCCTCAAAGGTCCAGTTGTATTTGTAACACTATATACAATTTATCTAGGGCTTTTTTCTCATGGAATAGGTGCAGGAACTCAACCACACCACCGCCGAACTGCATTGAACAGTGGGTGTGGCCAAATTACACCGACAGTGGGTGAATCTTAAAGAGTCAGAAATACCAGTAGTGTGTGCAGAGTTCAAGGATACACTAGGTACAGAGCTCAGGGGTGCACTACGTACAGAGTGGAGGGTTGAGGAGTGCGCTATGCACAGTGTATGGTTCAACGCTCTTTCACAGGCTGTCCATATCTCATTTCCACCCCTCCTTGACTCTGACCTCTGCACTACTCTCCCCCATCTACATCCCCGTGTCCCCGCCATGAATGCAGGGTAGGCAGGGATCTGAGAGGAAAGCTGTCCTTATAAACACAGAAGGCTTCAGTGTTTACAAGTAACGGTGAGCAGGAAGCGAAGGGTGAGAGTCGGAGGTGGCAGAACAGAGTACCACTACATTCTGATTACAAGAAAGCCCTGGGTTGAGGGCCACTTGAAATGGCTTGGCGGGCCACTTGTGACACATGATCTTTAAAATGAAAGGGAATCTTAGAGTGACACAGCTGTGTGTCTGATGGGATTGCTGACATCATACCCAAGACGGTAGCAACCATTAGCAGTCCCAGGGCTTTAGGGGTAAATAATATGCAAAAATAATTAAATACACATACCTTTTATTCAACTATTGTTATTAAAATGAATGGTCTGACAAAAGGGTCTCTTTAAGGGTATACCTTGCAGAGCTTTGTGCCAATTATAGCCTGTATAACCTGTAGTAAGCTGCCTTAATAAGTGACTATACTCAATCAGATGCATTCACTGTTGAGGTATTCTGACAACTGCAGGTGCTGGCTGCCAAAATATAAATTCAAAATGTATTTAAAAATTTTGCTTGTCCTGCAAAACACTCTTAAACCAAGGTTTTACTGTGTAATAAATACAGTATGTGGCCATAAGTACATGGCTGTTGTAGAGAAAGAGAGGAAGAAACAAATAGGCCAGTGCACTATTCAGAAAAAAACTAGTAAAACTGAGTCTCGAAGACTAAAGCGCATCATTTTCAGTGTATATGTATGATGATCGGTGCATCTCTTTGTTTTCAACAATTACTTCTATGCAAAACAGAACTTTGTTTTTTTTTATATATATATATATTTAATATACAGTGGGGAAAATAATGATTCGATCCCCTGCAGATTTTGTAAGGGTCTATGATATTTATCATAAGTGTATTTTAAATGCTAGAGACAGAATATCAACCAAAAAAAAAAAAAACACATGATACAAATGTTATAAATTGAATTAAAGTTCAGTGAGTAAAATAAGTGTTTGATCCCCAAGCAAAACATGACTTAGTACTTGGTGGAAAAACCCTTGTTGGCAATCACAGAGGTAAGACGTTTCTTGTAGTTTGTTACCAGGTGTACTAACATCTCAGGAGGGATTTTGGTCCACTCTTCTTTACAGATCTTCTCTAAATCCTTAAGGTTTCTTGGCTATTGCTTGGCAACTCGACGTTTCAGCTCTCGCCATACATTTTCTAAAGGATTAAGGCCACTCCATGACTTTAATGTGCTGCTTCTTGAGCCACTCTTTTGTTGCCTTGGCAGTATGCTTTGAGTCATTGTCATTCTGGAAGACCCATCCATGACCCATCTTCAGTGTTCTGGCCGAGGGAGGAAGATTTTACTATACATTGCCTTGTCCATTGGCCCTTCAATGTGGCAAAAACGGCCTGTACCTTTAGCAGAGAAACAGCCCCAAAGCATAATGTTTCCACCTCCATGCTTGACTGTGGGGACGGTGTTCTTATGGTCATAGTCAGCATTTTTGTTCTTCCAAACACATGAGTCGAGCTCATGCCAAAGAGCAAAATTTTGGTCTCATCTGTCCACAGGCCTTTCTCCCAATCCTTCTCTGAATCATTTAGATGTTCATTGCCAAACTTCAGACAGGCCTGTACATGTGCATTCCTGGGGGGTGGGGGGGGTGGGGGACCTTGCAGGCGCTGCAGGATTTCAATCCATGGCGACGTATTGTGTTAGCAATGGTTTGTTTGGCGACTGTGGTCCCAACTGCTATGATATCATTCAAAAGCTCCTTCTTTGTAGTTCTGGGCTGAACCCTCACTTTTTCTCAGGATCATTCTTACCCCATGAGGCGAAATCTTGCATGTAGCTCCAGACTGGGGGGCATTTGGTTATTTTGTATTTCTTCCATTTGCGAATAATCGCTCCAACAGTTGTCTCCTTCTCACCAAGCTTCTTGCTGATGGCCTTGTAGCCCATTCCAGCCTTGTGCATGTCTACAATCTCGTCCCTGACGTCTTTTGACAGCTCTTTGGTCTTGCCCATGATGGTGGGTTTAAATGGAAGAAAGGGATTCTGTGGACAGGTGTCTTTTATACACAGTAGTCGTTGGGAGCACCGTCTTAAATTGACAAGACTAATCTGTGTACCACGTGAGCACATACTGTAGCCAGTCTGTGGGAGCCAGAATTATTGTTGGTAGGGGATCAAATATTTATTTTACTCACTGAACTGCAACTCAATTTATAACGTTTGTATTGTGTTTTTCCTGAATTTTTAGTTGATATTCTGTCTCTACATTTAAAATACACCTATGATTAAAATTATAGACCAGTAATTTCTTTATAATTATAAATATAATATATAATTATTTTGCCCACTGTAAGATATTTGAATCTGCTTACACCTTCATTTAAAGTCTCTTTAGGCAATCTCATTTGACTTCTATTTAAGTGCACTACTAGCCTAAATATGTAGTTTTAATATGATGTAAATAAAATGTGAACCTTTTATAACTTGCAATATATTTGATATATTCTTCACATGTTTGATAACCGAGGTACCAGAAAAGTCCCAATGGTATTGTGTTAATAGAGTTGCTCTTTACTTACATTGTTGTCAGCAGAAGACAGTCTGGTGTGTAGGATATGTAAAACAAATATTCTGGAATGAGATGTCTTTAGACTGATATATTTATCCACTTTACATACTATACTATTTTAGTGATTTCTCTTCCCTCGCTTCTTCTGGCTGTTCATGCAATACCTAACCTCTGCTCTCCATTTCTTTTGTTTCTTGGATAATGTGTTTTGTGGCTTTCCATCGTAGAAAGAATGTCATGGCAACATATCAGGCAACCGGTAATTGTGCTTTAATATTTTGCAAGGGAACGATTTCCTGTTGGTTGGCTATTTAAAGCACCACCCTGTCTGTCTGTGAAAAGGGCATGGCTGATTTTAAAGTAAGGCCAGCTTTGAAGCCGTCTAAATCCATCCAAGTTATTGGAGGGTCTGTATTATCTCAGACACATGACACTGATAGCATTTTTTGTGCTTGCCAGGGGGGGTTGCTGTTTCCATTCTGGCATACAGACTGATGAATTTTATCAAGGATTGGAAATTGGCCATTAGCCAAGCATTAGCTTCATTATCTTGTAGTACTTTATTTTTTAATAGTAATATATATTTTATTGTGTTTTTTTTTTTTTTTTATCATAAAAATCGTCACTGTTTCATATTTGCTTTAAGAATAAATGTATTTTTAGCACTCCATGCAACTATAATGTAAACAAATTTATAAACTCAACCGTTTCAGCTTTTTAATTTTCTTCTGATACCCCTAAAACTCTACTGGAAAGCCAACCGCAATGACAATTTGAATTTTCTGACTGATAAACGCATTTGCATTTTCAAAAGGTATGAAAAAGCATCCCTGGATTCCCTCTGGATCTAGATGCGCCAGGTCCTTCGATCACTTTTAGTAATGTACAGTGACATCAGAAAGGTTTCCAGGGATGTCCTTCTTCCCACAATAGAAATGCAGGATGTGCACCTCTCCCCCTCCTCTTAGGATTTCTTTCAGATTAACTGTACAGCTGCCAGACACTGCTGCTCTTCAAAGGACTAATCAGATCATAGAAATTATTATTTTAGGACTGCAAGCTGCTGCAAATGGTTCAGCCTTGCATGTGGAAAAAACAGCAGTTTTGTTTTTATTGTAAAATTTAACTTAACCACTTGCCTACCAGAGCAATTTTTTAAAATTTCTGTACACAAAATGCACATTTTAGGCCTGAGGATTAGTTAAAGCCCACAAACAGATATTTTCTGAAAGCAAAGACTCTGGGGAATAAAATGGTGATAGTTGCAATTGTTTTTATGACAAATTATAGTAGCACTTACCTGTAAAAAGAAAAAAAGAAATGAGCGCACATGTTGTAAAAAAAAAAAAAAAAGCGCATATGTTTAACAAATGCAAATTTTCAGTAAAAAAATACACTAAAGTTAATTTTAGTGTACACAAACACAATATATTACCCAGTATTTTGTGTCTGTAAAATATAAAAGATGATGTTGCAAAGATGAAATAAATGGGAAACATGCTAAGTCTAAACATTGTGCACACCCATGAAATGGGGACAAACTTTGGTACCCAAAATTTTCAATAGGCATAGCTTAAAAAAAAGCCTTTACAGGTTATCAGTTTAGCTTTAACTGTGAATAATTGCCATAGAATCATTCTCATTCCGAAATTCATGTTATGTGTAGCATAATCATCATTTTCATATGCAGGTGCAGCTGCTGCATTATGCGCCTATGCTCTTGTGTATGAGAGGGCTGGGGCTTTTATTTTTTATTATATATATTTTTTTCTTGACGTTCGTTTTTACCCATTTTTTCACAATTGACGTTATTACTATCACATTAAGCAGCTTTTTTTCGACCAGGGTGCCTTCAGGATTATTCCGGGGTGCTTTAGCTAAATGCCTTAAAGTTGCCCAAAAATTGTATGCACATCAGTAGGTGGATCAAACTTGCCTTTTAGTTACACAACACCACAGGTTTTCATTGTGCTCCATTACAACCTTCTAGCCGCCTGAATCATAACAACCAATGATGTCATTGATTAATAAGGACGATGTCCGGCCCCTGCACAGAATTTTGGTTTTATATAAAGGAAAAAGGAAAGTGCGTGGCCTAATGCATGAATCATTAAAAAAGAGTTTATTATAAACAAATTTGGTATATACAGAGTAATAGACACACTTTGGGGATTTGGGGCACACGGCCGCACTGCGCAACTGCTAACACCTCTACCTCACAGAAGCACCCACATATGGGTGATGATGCTGCGGAGTGCAACATGGCTACAGGCCAGCAGGAGATGCTGCACAGCCACAGCATAGGTGAGTCACCCTGAACAGTCCAGCAACTACGTGGACACTCGGTCACAGATCTTAGGCTGCAATACCGGAATCAACCATTGGGTCCCCAAGACCAAGAACAACAATCTGATGATCCTATCTACATAAACCTCTCATACGGTGCTGAGAGTGCTGTGATGTGGAAGGATAATTCCTAGAGCAAAGGTGAATACGCCCACAAAGCTACACCACCTATGAAGTGTTCTGCTACACTAGCCTCCTTTATCTATTTATACATATTAAAACACACAGGCCAGATTTTGCCCTCTAAGGCTCTGATGAAGAGGAAAACCCTTGAAACACGTCAGCCATCATTTGATCATCCCTTGCGTGGATATCACTTTATAACAATCCATCAAGTGTTTAACATTGCTTTTTATTCATATGTACGAATACGTAGTATTACTCTGAATATACCTAATTTGTTTATAATAAAAAATTTTTAATGATTCATGCGTCCTTTTTCCATATATATATATATATATATCTATATATATATATATATATATATATATATATATCTATATATATAATTTTGGACTTCCCCTAAGTGGCCTAGGCAGCGGGGCATGCATGATCACTTCACACTTATATCATCAAGAATTACTACCATCTTACTATGGCCCTCCACACTAGCGCAGGAGAATATCTTTTCTGTCTATACAGAATTTTTGTTTGTCCCTCCCCAGACCCTCCTCGTCAGTCCTGGGGTCACATTAGCTGAGTGGAGTGGGGGGTGGGGGGGGGGGTATAAGGGAGAAGAGAAACACTGAAAAAATAAGTTGTATTTGCTATGGGGGCATAAATCACCTCTAATGTCGGTTGTCCTACATGTGTGAATGTTGCTGAATTATGTAAAGCTATTAGTTTAATTTGTTATATTTTAGAATGGGGTTCCTCGAGATTATAAATGGTGCCGTGACATAGAGTACCGGTAGCCCTATGTCTACAAATTTGAACACAGTCCCAATTGGCATTTATAAACTGCTCTGGTAGACAAATTAAAATTTGAGTAGTCACATTTGAGAAAGCACACTGACTGTGTGTTATGTTTTTCCATTTACAACATACCCAAAAGCTATTTTGTACACGTTATTTCTTATCTTTCTGTTTATTTGGTGCTGAACTAGCTGACTTGATCCATCTATGCCCAGCTCAAGAGAGAGTGCATTAACATTCACTATACTACGCAAGCCCTGGAACATTTATCACTTTGTTAGGACAGACAGTGCTCAACTCAAGTTTACAACTGATAAAGAGATCTGCCAGTACAGTACAACCCAGGTTAATCACCCTTCCCCAGCCCCCCATTTATTGCTAAATATAAGGGGGGACCTAGGTAGGATTTATAAGCCAGTAAAAAGGCAAGAAGCATTTTTTTTGCAGGTTACGGTTTGAGAATGGGAACTTGTAACTATATAAAGTAGGTTTTATTTCAACGTGGCTGCAAAAGTGAAAATATACTTTAAAGGGAATCTGTCAGGATATAAGTTTGGAAGCTTCTATTTCTGTCTTGAGCATGCATGCTACATCAGCAGTGAAACATCTAAGATCATTCTACATAATATCTTTTTTACCCAGCTTCCTTAGAAGAATCAGAACTCCATTCTCAGCAATGCAACCCCCCCCCCCACCACCCCCCTTTTTATCTTTTTTTATTTTTTATTTCGGATTGTCATATACTTTACCTTTTTTAGATATCTATAGCTGGTCATGTGATGTGCTGCATCCTCTTTCCCATCACCCTTTCTCTGACCCTGGGAGGTCTCCTACTGATGCACAAAGCAGTTCTGAGTTGATGATATCAGTGCTTCTCTGTGTTTCACTAAGATATAAATAAAGGGCGCCATGTTGAGGGGGTAGGGTAATGATGCCCAGCATTTACAGTATGTCTATTTTTTCTGTGTTGCATGGCATGAGACTAAGAGATACTGCAGAAATCGGCTCTGGAACAGAGGCTGGAACGATTGTTACAACCCAAGCTGATTTTTGTAAACTGTCTGCTCCCACTTCCCACCCGCATGATGTCTATATGACATTATGGACTTTGAGTGGAGGTATCTGGATGATGGCTACAGGCATCATTAAGATATCTTTTTTTTTTTTTTTTCAGCCGCCAATAGCCTGCAATGTAAAAGCCATCCTAGCGGCTCATTAGCCACTGGATTGCTTTTACAGAAAGCAGGAGGGGATGTCCCCTCCTCTACCACTCTCCAGTCCCTCTCCAAGCTCTCCTGTATGATCGGGAAGCCAGAGATCTGATTACCACAGAGCTGGACAGTCCCTGGTCATCTCTGTGACCCTGGAAGGCCAGAACAATTATTTTTTTCCCCTCGAAAGCAGAGATCAGTTTTTTTTTGTTTTTGTTTTTTATCTCATGCTTTCCAGGGTAGAGGAGAGATCTGGGGTCTTATAGACCCCAGATCTCTCCCTAAAAGGACCTGCCATGCCTTTTTTCTATAATAAAAGTGATAAAAAAATAAAGGAAGGGACATCATTTTTTATTTTATTTTTTTAAAGTGCCCCTGTCCCCTCATGCTGGCATGCAGTAGCAAACACATACGTAGATCGTGCTTGCATATGTAAATGGTATTCGTGCCAGACATGGTATGACTGCGAACATCAGAGCGAGAGTAATAATTCTAGTGCTAGCCCTCCTGTGTAACTCCAAACTGGTAACCTGTAAAAAAAAATGTAAGTGTTGCCTATGGAGATTTTTAAGTACCATAGTTTGGTGCCATGTCACGAGTATGCGCAATTTTAAAGCATGACATGTTGGGTATCTATTTACTCGATGTAACATCATTTTTTATACTTTACCAAAAAAGGGTTATATATTGTGCTTTTTTTTTTTTAAAGTTAAATACATTAATCACTTCCCGCTCAACGACGTCATATGACCTCACAGACTTTGAGTGGGGATATCTGAATGATGCATTGCCTCCAGTTACAGGCATCATTCAGATGTCTTCTTTTACAGCAGGCGATTACCTGCACCATAAAAACAATCATAGCCGCTTGATTGTTTTTACAGACGATGCAATGGGACATCCTCCACCCGCTGCTTTCCAGGGCTTCTACCGGCTTACACATGCGATCGTGAGCCAAAGAAGGAATACGCCGGCAGTGAAAGTTCATCATAGAGATTGCCATGGAACAGATAGTCCCTGGCAGTCTCCATGACCTTCTAAGGCTGGGCCTGGGTGCGATGCTATTATGTCACGACTGGTAAACACTGCCGTTTCCTCAGCTGGGAAGGTGAGATTGTTTTTATTTTAGGCTTTCCAGCCTAAGAGTCAAGATCTGTGGACTTATAGACCCCAGATCTCACTGTAAAGAGGCCCTGTCATACCCTATTCATATTAGAAGGGATGTTTACATTCCTTGTAATAGGAATAAAAGTGATCAAAAACAAAAATGTAAAAGGAAAGTGTCAAAATAGAAAAGAAAAAGTAAAATAAACAGTAAAAAAAATATATAAAGCTCCCCCGTCCCCGCGTGCTCACAGAAGCGAACCCATAAGTAGGTTGTGCGCCCACATATTTAAAGGGCACTTAAACAACATGTGAGGTATCGTTGCAAACGTTAGAGCAATAATTATTGCCCAAGAACTTTTCTATAACTCTAAACAGCTAACCTGTAAAACATTTTAAAGCATTGCCTATGGGGATTTTTAAGTGCCGAAGTTTGGAGTCATTCCACGAGTGTGCGCAATTTTAAAGCATGACATGTAAGGTATGTACACAGTGTAACATCATCTTTCACATTATGCAAAAAACATTGGGATCATTTTATAATTAATAATTTTTGTAATTTAGTAATTTTTATAAATGAATAATTTTAGCATTTAGGTTTTAGTTTTTTAGCCCAAAAAAGTGTGTTTGAAAAATTGCTACACAAATAACGTATATATATATATATATATATATATATATATATATATATATATATATATATATATATATATATATATATATATATATATATATATATTTATTTATTTATTTTAGCAAAGACCCTAGAGAATAAAATGCTGTATTTTTTTGCTAGAAAATTACTCAGAACCCTCAAACATAATAATAATAAAAAAAAAAAAAAAAAAAGAATGAATATATATATATATATATAATATGATGCTTGGGGGTTCTGAGTAATTTTCTGAGAAATGTCAGAATTGGCCTTAGGTTTAAAGGAAACCTGTAGGGAGAAATATTTACACTGCCAACTTGTTCTTTTTAAAATGCTTTTTGCCTGGCTGCTTAGTTGCTTTGGCTTTAGTACATTAATCTTCTTGATGCTTGCTCCCGGTCAGGAACTAAGAAGTACTGATATCACAACTAGGAAACCAGCATTTTCAGGACTGGTCAATAGTGGCCCCCTGCAAACATCTCTTATGACAGTTATGCTTTAAGAAAGTAATCACTGTAAACATTTACCGGAATGTTTTGTGAAAATTTCTTACGATGCAGACACAGATGTGAAAAAGATAGGACCCTTGAAGAGTGAGAACCCTTGAAAAAGGTAATAAAAATAATCTGAGCGACAGTGCTTCAGAAAGCAAAGCAGACAAAAAAATAGGAAGTGATGGACAATAAAGATGGAGACCCAATTATGCTGCTGTAGTCCAAACAGAAAACATACA
The DNA here is from genome assembly GCF_037356315.1 of Lithobates pipiens. NCBI lineage: Eukaryota > Metazoa > Chordata > Amphibia > Anura > Ranidae > Lithobates > Lithobates pipiens. Next base: position 19,714,137 of record NW_027507790.1, read on the forward strand.
CCAGCTATTTCTTTTGTTTCCAGCCATGGGTTCCCGAACCTAGTAAATGTTTGCCTAGTCTGATATTTACTGTTGTGTAGTATTTCATGTGTGTGTTCGCACTGTGTCTGGAACTATAAAACCCATCTGAATAATACATTTATTATTAGGCCTTATGCACACTGCAGCAAAAAATGCCTGTTTTACAGGTGTTTGACCTTTGTTTTCTGCTCCTAAAGCTCCTGTTAGCCTAAGGGGTTGATCAATGGCAAGTAATTGGGTGGGTTTTGAGCACTTGTCTGCAGCCTTTAAAGGATAAGTTCACTTTTTTTTAAAAATAAATAAAAGAAATGCAATTTTTTTTTTTGCAGGTAAAAAATGTGCATTTACAATTTTTTTTTTGGCGTGTGGAAAGCATTGCATTAGCGATCAGCAGATCACTGGTGGCATGCAGGTCTCCTGCAGACGGTACATCATACAGTCAGGCAGTTTCACACTGACAGGAAGAATCAATGAACTACCAGAGCGCTCAACAGAGCTGTGGTACTTCATTGAGAACTACAAGCCAACAGCCAAAAAGGAGCGGGGAGCTGCTGCAGCAGTGAGAACATGTTACATGTCCAACCCACAGCAGTTATTTCTGCACAGTCTATGTGTAGCACAGTGACGATATCACCGCTCATTTTACAAGGTAATATATGGGTTTACAAGGCATTTGCTGCACACAAAGTGGGTTTATATCCTTTGTAGCCATTAGGAAATAAGTTTTTGTGCTCTGCCTTTTTGGCTTTTAGTCTTTTAACTAGACAATTACTGCTGTATCTAAAGTAACATCACACAGCTATGTTCAGCTGTATTTGGTTGATGAAGGTAGGTAACCATTATATTTCTTGTCCAAATAATTCTCTATTACTGTTTGAAAGTGGCCAGCAATAACATAGTGAGACGTTGTTTTACATAGATGTCTCATTATCAGATAAACAGATGGTTAAAACATTTTGTGCAGTTTCATTTTGCATATACTTGGATACCTCTTAATGTTTATAGGCCAGCTAAATGGGCCAGGATGATTCATTTTTATACGGCATTAATTGGAGGTAGCTTTGATGGCTGTCTTGCAAATAATAACAGTTTCTGCCCCTTGTGCTGTAGTCCTCGAATTAAACATTTCCTAATAATAGCAGCTTAATGAGGAAATGTAGCTGGTGCCCGTACAAAATCAATCGACATTATCCAGTTGTCTCTTCTTCCGTATGACATCCTGTTTACTGCATTTCCTGATAACTTAGCCACATGCAGAAACACTGTATATTTATATAAAAGAGGCACCCAGTGCCACAATTCTTATCAATTAACTATAAGATGTAGGGGCAAAGACAAGTTATCTGCTTCTCATAGTTTCCAACAGTCTGTGGCCCTTAGGAGCTGTGCCCAGGTCCTGGATACAACACTGCTATTCCCTGTGAAACTGTACAATGTATAGATGTAGTATACACATGGCTTTACAGTAAAACCTTGGTTTGAGAGCAACTTGGTTTGAGAGTGTTTTGCAAGACAAGCAAAATCTTTTAATACATTTTGACTTGATATATAAGTAGCGTCATGTCACAACTGAGTATAAAAGAGAAGAGAGGCGCCCCTAAGTGTAGCAATATGGTTACATTTAATGAAGGTACAATATTTAGCAAGTCACATGGTTGATGATTAAAAGAGGCACATCTAAGTATGCAGGCATCTCGGGTCAAGCTGTCCACATAGACCATCCTCCTCACCACCATTGATGTCATTCCTTTCACTCTGCACTCCACGAGTGGTTCAAGCCACGCTTTCAGATCACTCTACTGCAGGGTAGTCTATCTGGTCACGATTGCAGACTGACAGCGGTGGGAGCCAGTGGTGCAGAGGATGGTCTATGTGGACAGCTTTACCCCAGATGCCTGCAAACTATTTGTGCCTCTTTTAGTCATCAGCCGTGTGAATTGCTAAATGTTGTACCTGCAATAAATGTAACCATATTGCTACATTTAGAGGCACCTCTCTTCTCTTTTATACTCTGTAGCTCCTGATGGATTTTGCTTCTAATCCCCTTGTAGAGGCTTCCATATTTGGATGGACATTTTATGGTTACACCATCTATCACATTGCTATAATCTTTATATATAGACTATAAACTTAAGGACCTATGAATACATGGTTGTGGAACTAATCATTTGAGTTTCCATTATTTCTTATGGGGAAATTTACTTTGATATACAAGTGCTTTGGATTACAATCATGTTTCTGGAACCTATTATTATGCTCGCAATCCCAGGTTTTACTGTACCTCTTTTCAAATAGCCAGTGACGTATAGAAAATATAACAATCAAGGTCCGTGCTGCAATAGAATTTTATCCCTGGTCTGTCTGCCAACCATAAAAGTGATTCAGGTAGCTACTGAGTCTGAGTAAAAAAAAAAGTGGCATCCTGTTGCTGCCAGTATGGCTCACCCCATCCGACTGCCATTGAGGCTGATCCTGATCTTCTTTTACTGAATATTCTTAAAGTGGAGGACCACCCTAAAAAAAAGAGCATTAATATTCCTTAAAAAATGTAAACATTTTTTTTTCCCAGAAATCCCTGTTGCTAGGCAGTCTTCCTAATCTGCCTCCTTCCTACTCCTCGTTGATCTTCGGTCTTCTCTCGTCCTCCGCGTTGTCTTCTCGGTAATGGGGCTTGCTGTGTTCTGGGAACTGTATCCCATTCACAAAGCATCGCGTGACTCGTGCATCCTCAGTAGGAAATGGGCAGTGAAGCCGCAAGGCTCCACTGCCTGTTTCCCTAAGTGAGGATGGCGGCGCTGGGACCTGAGAGCCGAGGGACATGTCGGCCCCGGCAGCCGACATCGCGGGCGCCCTGGAAAGGTAAGTCTCCTTATTAAAAGTCAGCAGCTACTTTTTTTTTTAGCTGCTGACTTTTAAAAAAAAATGTTTACAGCTGAAACACCGCTTTTAAGGAAGACATGTGGGTAGATCTATAAAAATAGGATTCATTGTATTTTTTTTTCAACTGTAAATGAACAATGCAATTGAATCATTGAAAAAAAATAATAAATAAATAATGAAATAATGAATATGCACATATATGACCACCAATTGCAGTGCACATATTGGGTATCCTTATAAACATAAGAGGTGTAAGAATATTTTTGAGGCATCTTTAGAATATAGTGCTAAATACCGTATATACTCGAGTATAAGCCGAGATTTTCAGCCTCTTTTTTGAGGCTGAAAGTGCCCCCCTCGGCTTATACTCGAGTCATCGCTGTCTGCCTGCTCGATCAGCGTGTCGAGCAGACAGACAGCGGCCATTCTACCCTTCAAACGCCGCGCCTCCGCCTTCGCCTGTGATAGGCGGAACACTGAATTTCCCAGCAGCCTGTGTTCCGCCTATCACGGACATCGTCTCATCCTCGTACTACGGACGAGGATGAGACGATGTCCGTGATAGGCGGAACACAGGCTGCTGGGAAATTCAGTGTTCCGCCTATCACAGGCGAAGGCGGAGGCGCGGCGTTTGAAGGGTAGAATGGCCGCCGAGGCGCCGACGAAGAGCGGCGATCCTGGCAAGGCACGGGACGGAGGCAAGGCAAGGCACGGCACGGGACGGGACGGAGGCAAGGCACGACACGGGACGGAGGCAAGGAGGCAAGGCACGGCACGGGACGGAGGCAAGGAGGCAAGGCACGGGACGGAGGCTCGGGACACAGGTAGGCTGGACACACACACACACACACACACACACACACGGACACACACACACAGGGATGGATGGATGGAGACACACACACACAGGGATGGATGGATACACACACACACAGGGATGGATGGATGGATGGAGACACACACACACAGGGATGGATGGATGGATGGAGACACACACACACAGGGATGGATGGATGGATGGACACACACACACACAGGGATGGATGGATGGATGGACACACACACACACAGGGATGGATGGATGGATGGACACACACACACACAGGGATGGATGGACGGACACACAGGGATGGACGGACACACAGGGATGGACGGACACACAGGGATGGACGGACACACACACAGGGATGGACAGGCATGTCTCACCCTCGGCTTATACACGAGTCAATAAGTTTGCCAGTTTTTTTGGGGGTTAATTGGGGGCCTCGGCTTATATTCGGGTCGGCCTATACTCGAGTATATACGGTAGATATTTTTAATAGGTGTGTTTGTTTGTTTTTTTGTTTGTTTTTTTACAGAAAACGCCAATTTAAAATGATTGTAAAGTCTTGTTTTTTGTTATTTTTATTGAAAAAAAAAATGTTATACTTGCCTGCTCTGTGCAGTGGTTTTGCACAGAGCAGCCTGGATCCTCCTCTTCTTGGGCCCCTCTTCGCTGCTCCTGGCAAGTGCTGGCTATGGGGTCACCATGAACCAAGTCACAGCTCCCTGTGTCCGTTCAGACACGGAGCTGCGGCTCGTCCACCCCCCCCCCCCCCCCCCCCCGATTGGCTGTCTGAATGCATATAGATAGAATGCATTAAGATAAAAAACCTTCTGGCTTTACAACTCCTTTGTTTGTTTTTTTGTACCTTCATTTTTCACTATTTCAAAAAGCAATAACATACTCTTAAATATGCATACTGTATTTCATATGTATTAACTCAATACAGTGTTTTTTTTTTTAAATTAGAAAATTTTGAGATTATGGTGTATGCTCCGTTAGGCTTCTTGCGTATGGAAGTAAAAAAAAAAGAAGCTTTTTTTTTTACTGATCTGAAATAATGTGCATTGTTGATTATGGGACATAGTAAACATCAGTAATACAGCGTTGAGTACAGAGCAGTAAACAAATAGAACATTTATAATTTGAGTGCAGTTATTACATATTGTGCATGTGTTTACGCATCTATAAACATATTTATGCAAGAATAAATGAGTATATTAGAATACTGAAGAAGAATTTTACTCGTCTATACGCTTACGCTTTTTTACTTGCCTATACTCAGAATTACTTAGGTCTTTACACACAGTTTTTGGCCCCCTTGTACATGGGCATCACAAGTTCCTGAGTACACATCAGTAAATTATGAAGCCCATGTGCAAGGGGTTTTAATGTATTTTATAAAAAATCTAATTTGAATAAACATTGTGGAACTATAATTTGATGTACAAATGTAGCAGTACCAGCTTTTAGGCCCCTTGCACATAAGCAGTGGTGTCACTAGGGGGTGGCTATTGAGGCTATAGCCCTGAGTCCCTTACCGTAGGGGTCCCTGCCTAACCACCGGGCAGCGACTGCGGCCAGCAGGCCACATGAGGGAGCCGAGCAGGCAGATCAGAGAGGCGAGCGAGCGGCTGGGTGAGCAGAGATGGCATCATCTCTTTCTGCCTGCCCACCCTGCATCACTACAATTCCGCCTTGCGAAGTGACTGGGTATACAGTAAGAGACAGGCAGCGCTGCGCTGTATTATTCCCCTGACACCATAATCCCTCTGACACCATATCAACCATGCTGCCGTGATGATTGAAGGCGCCAACACCAGCCACTGCCCAGTCAAATTGCCCGCAAAACATTGCTTACTAACCCCCCCGACCATGCCTGCAAAAAAGGTTGGTGACCGCTGCTGTGGGCTCTAGCCCCAGATCTTTTGCAGACCTAGAATGCCCCTGCACATAGGCATCGTACTTTCCTGATATTCACTCAGGAACTTATGATGCCTGTGTGTAAGGGGCCAAAACTGTGTGTAAAGATTTGAATAATGTTGAGTATAAGCGAGTAAAGGTCCATAAGTGTATAGACTAGACTCCTTCTTCATTTCCAGTATTCTAATATACTAATTTATCATGTAAACATGCTTGTTTGGATGCAAATTTTCAAAGTAGAAAGTTATGTGTGGCACAGTGGTGTAGTGGTTAGCACTCTCGTCTAGCAGTAAAAAGGGTCTCTGGTTCAAATCCCAACCACGACACTACCTGCCTGGAGTTTGCATGTTCTCCCTGTGCCTGCATGGGTTTCCTCTGGGTACTCCAGTTTCCTCCCACGCTCCAAAGACATGCTGGTAGGTTAATTGGCTTCTGTCCAAAATTGGCCCTAGTATATGAATGGGGGCCTTGGATTGTGGGCTCCTTGAGGGTAGGGACTGATGTGAGTGTGCAATGTACGGGGATAGGGACAACTGTAGACACTCACTCAGGTTGAACTGGATGGACTGGTGTCTTTATTCAACCTTACTAACTATGTAACTATGTATGTGATTTGTAAGGGTATTCTGTGCTTAAAGGATGACTAATTATCTGATCTTTAAAATAATGCTGTGAGTTATTCAGGTTTATGTTACGTAATCAGTCCAGTGAATGGCTTGCTTGCAGAGTGACATCAATTAAAGTGAGAACATACAGCTTTGCGCCAAAGAGATAACATTTCACTGAGCACCAGCTTAATGATTCTTCTAATCTCAAAACTTAAGGTGATGGCTTGTGTAGATAATTGCCTCCATATACCAAAAAAGGGGGAGCAAAAGATTAGTATAGCGGCATAGCCTGTAGAGCAAGTCCTACAGTATGTTGCATGTGTCAGGGTGATGTCATGAGGAATGCTTTCAGACATTGCTTTTTACACTCTCAAAACTTTATGCCTAGTACACTCAATGAGATAATTGGCCAGAAAATCACTTTAGGGATCGATCAGCTGATAATCTGATCGTTAATACACAGCTTTCGAGAGCCGACCATGATAGTTCATGCGAAATTATGGACAGCTCATAGACGGGTCAGTTTTTTTCGTTCAATCAGCGGGCTGGATGAAAAAGAAAAAAACGGACTTGATTCCCCCATCCACATGCTCAGTGTGGATGAGGGAATCCTCCCTGCTTAGTTATTGTATTCTGACATCGAGAGACTTATACGCTGTCAAAAATACACTGATCACCTACAGCCTGCAATGCTAATTGAGCTTCAAAAATCTAAACAGGGCAGTTGTACAGAAGTCGATCTATAAATCAACTTCTATACAACCTCCCTGCCCCCATGCATGGATCAAAATGTGTTCTGTCTCTACTGAACTGGACAAATTTTCATCCCATGTATAGCTGTCCAGCTATAACTTTCAGTGGCACTCTAAGCCGAGCCAAAGATCTCCCCGCTGGTTGCGGTGAAGGGAGCAGGCCCCTATGCATCATTCAGGGTCACAGAGGACCTCTATGACCAAGCCCCAGTATGCGGGGTGAAACATGCCTGAGGGCTTGGCTGGAGCAGCAATGGCTAAGGCCACACTTATTTAAATATTAATGCAATCTCTGCTGATGCTACCATACCCAAGTATTTCAGGCTTTAGTTACACGTCTAAACCTTTCTTGATATCCATTTAAACCAGAGGTTCTCCACCAGGGTTCAGTGGAACCCTGGGGTTCTTATGATTGGGAGGGGTTCCTTGAGCAATAAGTAATTTCTGCCTCTTAGAAAAGTTCCCACTGACACCACTGAATGAATGAATGAATGAATGAAATGAATGAATGAATTAAATACTTGTATAGCGCACAATGCGAACTGAATCGCCTCTAGGCACTGATCGATCTGTAAGGAGGTAATTCTTCCCAATGACCACAAGTGTAAGGAGCATTCTTCCCACTGACCATCACATTAGTATATCATGAATTTTAGATATAGGAACTTTTGGTAGGGGTTTCCTGAGACTGGAAAGTTATTTCAAGGGTACCTCTGTTGTGTGTTTGAAGAAGGATTGAAAATACACGATACCTGGAAGCTAAATATATGCTGTACACCACACACAACAGAGAGCCAAAAGGGTCTTTCTGAGAAGACTGAAATGAAGATGTGAAATCAGTTGGGCAGCTGAAAAATGTCATGTGTGTATGTAATGATTGGCAGTATATAAGTAATTGGGTGCCGATCTATATTTTATCCTGAATAAGCAGATCCCTAGCTTTGATCCTCAATACTCTGTAAAGTACATTGGAATGACAGAGCAAAATGCTGCACTAATGGCCTTTTGCGGGTTTAGGGCTATGAAATTGATTTGGAATGCTCTGTAAAGCGCTAGGCGCTCATCTTCACTCTCCCATACAACGTTTCCGCTGATTCTGTTACTTTGATGATATTCTTTCAGACAAAACTAGACCAACTTTTAAAATTCAGAAATAAAATCTCAAATTGAGAAATTGCATACAATTTCTAGAGCTTGCCTGTATCAGGAAGGCTTTGCGTTGGTGCCCTTGATAGCTTGTTAGCTTCAGACAAACTTTTGTGACCCTGAAATGGTGTGTATTAATTAAATGTTAGGAGTTAAATGAGTACATTATAGGCACTGCAAGGCTAGGTTAAACATCTCCAAATTTGTTGCATATTCATGGGTTAGAGGATATGAGCCTAAAAGAACGCCTGTTAATATTCTTTACGGATGAGCACCACCAGATTGTGTGGCGTGATAGCTTAAGACAGTCGGTTGAGGACAGATTTAGCTGTGAAATAAATCAAATAAAAATGTAGAAAGCCTTTGTGTGGTCCTAAACTTGAATTTCCAGGCAGATGGCTAAATGCACAGATGAAATTCAAAGGGGTCTGCCCAATTTGTCCAATTTCCATGTATTCGAGTAGAGGCAGTCCTATTCATGTCTGTTGGAATGGAGCAGCTGGGATGGTCCCAATTTGACAGCCGTGTCCCCGAACACAGAGAGTGTGCTGCAGCCCAATAGACATGAATGTGTGCATGCAAATGCATGGAACACCTTTGTATCCTATGTGGGTAAAGATGGCCCTCCATACAGGTGTATACATAGATGCACATGTGTGAACAAGGCCTAAAAGGAGAAGCAGCAGAGATGTATTTATCTCCATCACTCTACTCTCCACAGCACAACTGATCATTAACTCCTTGTGCTGTTCCTTCCTTTCCCAGTCTGAGATCTGCTTTACAGGGACTACGAGGCTGATACCAACTCAAATTCAGCTACATTTAAAGATGTTTTAATGATACAGGACTACTCTAATATGTGAATTTGATATCCTTAGGTTGATGTTTGAGCTTCTTCCAGCATTAATTATTATTATTTTTTTACTAGTAATGGTGGCGATCAACGATTTTTATTGTGACTGTGACATTATGGCGGACACATCGGACATTTTAACACATTTTTGGGACCATTGTCATTTATACAGCAATCAGTGCTATACAAATGCACTGATTCCTGTGTAGACGTCAATGACAGTGAAGGGGTTAACCAGGGGGTGGCAGTGTAGGGGTTAAGTGTGTCCTAGGGGCGTGTTACTAACTGTGGGGGGCGTGGCTGTGTGTTAGTGAACATGGATCTCTGCTCCAATAACAGGGAGCAGAGATCAGTGTCACTTGTTGCTAGGCAGAACGGAGAGATGCTGTTTACTTCCACATCTCCCCATTCACCCTCCCCGTGAGACGATCGCGGGTGTCCCCTCGGCGATCGAGTCCGCGGGACCCGCGACCGGACTCACGGGGGTCCCGACCAGCATGCGATGCCACATGGCATTCTTAAAGGGACATACCTGAACGCCCATATGCCTGTCCGTGTCATTCTGCCGATGTACATCGTTGTGTGCCAGTCGGGAAGTGGTTAACAACATTGCTCAGCCACTGAAACACTAAAATAAAAAGAAACATTGTTTCTTTTTGAATCTTTGTGTTTCTTCATTTGCAGATCAAAGGGATGAACAAATGTTCCGCTGTTTAACCCCTTATAAACCCCTAATTTACTCTAATAAGCCATAATTAACTCCATATTCTCCTCCATTTAATTATTTTCCTGTTTTTTTTTTTTTTCTCATGTCTATTTTATGATCGATTAAACAATTAACACTTTTTTTTTTTGTTTGCTTTGTTAGTGAATATTTGTACATATAAATATATATATATATATATATATATATATATATATATATATATATATATATATATATATATATATATTAACATATATTTACACATTTCACATTGAAAAAGCGCAAAAAAAATTAAATCTATTTAATTTGTAAATAACTTTTCAATGCTTTGTACCATTGCTGACAGTTGAAGTGAAAACAAAACGGTCGGCGAGTACTGAAAAAAAAAGTATTGGTACTGGTAAAAAAAAAAAAAAATGGTATCGGTGTAGCCCTACGTACAACCATAAAAAGAACCAAACTCATGAAAAGCTCATACAGGGATTTTTGAGCTGCTAATTGAGCCTTGCTTCTTTTTTACTTACAGAAAACAATATTATCCCTCTGTGCACGCGTGGGAGTTCAACACTGAGTCGGGTATAATGTTGAATTTGTCAACAAGCAGATTTCTCATTGCCCATCGTTCCTATAAAAGCATGATCCACACACGATCAATGTTTGCTTGAAGCTAGGACTGTATATAGGATTCTCTTAAGAAGTGACATGAATAATTTACATGCTGTTCTTGCATCCACGGGTTACCTAGTTTCTATGAAGGCTGTGCAGATGTGACATGCCACTGCGGTTGTGCTGGCATGATGTTTTCTGTACACGGGAGATTGCGTCGGTGACACGGCTTTCACATTCTGTGCTATTAAAGTGCTAGAAGCAGTTTCAGTTGAGTGGGAACCATTTCCAGATCCTTGCGCTGTTTGTTGTTGTCGTATTATCTCTTGCAGTCATCAGGTTAATGTGCGTATGTGTCTGAAACCTAAATAGCAAATGATTATTGGCAAAGGCTGCATGGCAGATTCCGTCACTGAGGCTTTTCTCTTCAAAGGATCACCTTAGTGTCTCTGTTGATATGCAAACAGAACAAGGATAATAGGAAAATGTGTCTGAAAATAGAAAATAATTCACTACTGGCACACAAAAGCAAGGCCCCTATGTAAAAGCAAAGCCACCGGCTCTGTTTTTTTCCAATAATGTTCTCTTCTACGTTGGTGAAGATACAGATAGTCATCAAATGGTAAAAGCCAGGTCAAACTGTGGTTTTATGTGGGCACAGAAACACTTGAGGTATATTCATTACGTGTTCAGAGGATTCTCTTTACTGAAGGGATCCATAGGGACTGTGTTACCGGAGTACGTTTTCAGAGAGGCCTCAAGGGCTCATACGCATAGGCTTCTGTCATTTCTGACTCTTGCCTTACACATTCCCATTCTCTTGGGTCTTATTTGAGAATTTTAGGTGCATGTTCATGGCGTTTTTTTATTTTATTTTTTAAGCCACATAAACCTAGTATACTGTACGTCTGTCAATCATTTTTCGGTATAGGTTATTTTCTTGTTTGGGCCATCAAGAAACCTGGGATAGTGAACCGCATGCATCTAATACACTAAGGCCTTCAAAAATTGCTTTTATTGATTCCCAGCGGGAAATTCTGAAGCCATGTGCTGAATGGTACAAACGGTGCTGGTTTAACGTGACGCAACAATAAGCCGTTCAATTGCCCATGTATATTACTCAATAGGAATATATTATTAGTATGTGTTCCAAAGTTTGGATCAGCCTCAAGACTTTTACAAAAATGTGCATATACCCCAATTCACTGCTTTGTGCCCTACATCTGACCATTCCTAGTCGCACCCAATTTTCTAACACCCCTTTCACACTGGGGCACTTTGCAGGCGCTACAGCGCTAGCCCTGAAAGAGTCGCTGCTGTCTCTCCAATGTGAAAGCCCCGAGGGCTTTCACGCTGGATCAGTGCGCTGGCAGGACGTTAAAAAAAAGTCCTGCTAGCAGCATCTTTGGAGTGGTGAAGGAGTGGTGTATACCACTCCTGCCCATTGAAATCAATGGGGCAGCGTGGCTATACCGCCGGCAAAGCGGCCCTGATCCTTCTCTTCTGGGGTCCCTTAGTGGCTCTCCTGGCTCCTCCTCTTGAGTGCCACCACAGATAGCCGCTTTTCTAGGGGACACTCGTGGGGTCATACTGCCAAGTCCTGCTGCTGTGTCCATTGATACAGACAGCAGGACTTGGCCCCATCCCCCAGCTGTCTGTGTCACTGAATTTGATTGAGAGCAGCAGGAGCCAATGGCTCCTGCTGTTATCAGTCTATCCAATGAGCACCCGAGACAGTGGCTGGAGCTGTTTTGCTCGTCCTTGTCACTGGAATGATCGGTTCAGATAAGTAAAAGGGGGGCTCTGGGGGGCTGCTGAACTACAAAAGGTTTTTCAACCCCTTTAATGCTTTACCCTTGTAGCATATGTTTTGTAAGAACAAAAAATTCAACCCTCTAATTTTAGGTTAAAGAAGCATTTTATTAATGATATTACTGATTAAACTACCTGTCCATTAACAGTTTTTTCCAGTTACAAAAATGATTCTAAATTTTACCTTTAACTATCTCCCTCCCCAGCCTGTCCTCCTTAGCTCCTCTAACCAAAGCTAGACCCCCCGACCATACTTCTATCTTGCTGATGGTGTCAGCCATCTCTGATATTTATAGCTTTCTGCCCCAAATCTTCTTAAACACAGAGAACGTCATAATACAGGCATACCCCACTTTTAAGTACACATTGGAGTTTATTTACTAAAGCTGGAAAGTACAAAATCAGGCTACTTCTGCATAGAAACCAATGAGTTTCCAGGTTTTATTACCAAAGCTTAATTGAACAGCTGGGGTTAGAATCTCATTGGTTTCTTTGCAGAAGTGATCCTGATTTTGCACTTTACAGCTTTAGTAAATAAACCCCATTGTGTACTTAAAAGTGGGGTATGCCTGTACTCGCTCATTTTAATAGTTCTCAGTCTTGTATAGATTATCATACTGCAGTGCTTAATATATTTGTGTTGTGTATTCTTAAGCAGCAGTTTGGCCATGGTAAGACTATATATACAATGGTCATCAACCCTGTCTTCGGGGCCCACTAACAGGCCAGGATTTATGTATTACCTTGGGGAGATGCAGACTAGAATACTGCAATCACTGAGCAGAAAATCATATCACCTGTGATGTATTTCAGTTATCTTGCAAACCTGGCCTGTTAGTGGGTCCTGAGGACAGGGTTGATGACCACTGCTTTATACATGGAGCCCTTAAACCGTTTGTAAACCCAACATTTCATATTATTGATATGTGTCTGCTGTACCTTGCACTTGTATGAAAAAAATGTCCTTTTCTCTTTGTGTTGCTTTCTTTGTGTGAAATCCCTGGTGTTCCTGTCGGTCCTTCTGCTTCCCTATTTTATTTTAAAAAAAACTGACCACACTAAGCAGAACAACACATTGTGGGTTAGTTCTTTAGCTATATTGGGAACTCCGCCTGCTCTCCAATGATCAAACTTGTCCTGACACCATACGCTCCACAACCATTCACTGGGAAGCTCAGTGTGCTGCAGCTTAGAATAGAGGAAATGTTATCACTTATAAAACAAGGGAAGGGGTTATCTTTTTTTTTTTATTTTTTTTATTATTATATGTATACACTATTTTTTTGCCTTTCATTTCTATTTTAAACTGAATGGGTTGTTTTACAAGGTGATCGTTTACAATCACTTTAAGGTGCAAACTAAAATATTTATTTAACTGCACTTTAGGTCTTTATTGACTATGTTTGTCCCCAAATATTCTTTCGATGTTTCTCCAAGTATACTATTGTTCGGTTTCAGCAGTGTACATGCTTTTAACATCCTCACCGCTCTTCTAGAGATGAACTCAATGCTGCCAGTACTTTTCCCAGCCAACAAACATCCTAATCCAGCACTGAACTGGTTTGATATAGACGGTGAACTTTCACTGTCACACCAGAGCATGAATCCATGGCAAATGATGCCGTTTATTTCCGAGGATGTCTTGTCAGATGATCATGACAAAATGCGACTATTGTTATTTGTTTAGCTTTTATTGAACAATAAATTCTGTTTTTGCAAATAATATGGAATAAACTAGGGCTGTGCCAGCATCTGTCTAGCTATGATGGAGAGATGACCGGTTGACCAGTGCTCCTTCTTACAAGAGGCAAAAGATGTTACCTTAATTCCCCACTATGAAATAATGGACAATAAGTAACGTTGGCACAAACAGTATGCCCCCCCCCCCCCTTTTCTCTAATCTTGTAAATATGTTGGCGTGCAACTTGGAAACCTCTCTACCTGTATAATATATCCAGGATTAACAATGGGTCCAACCACATGACATTATGACACACTAAAGTGATATTAAACCCTTAAACTTCTGCAGCTGATTTGATCACTTACTAAGTATGCATCTTTCCTATTATAACTGCTGCCCCAGGTTTCCTGTTTGAGTGGCTCCTTTCTCTTGCATCACCCTATGGAGACACTCTTGATTGCTGTGTCTTCCCTGCATTATGTGCATCAATAGAAATACACAGCCTTGTATCCTAGGACAGCAAAGCACTCCCCTCTTCCTCCTCCTTATTTCAGGTTAGCTGTCCACTGTTAACGCTTTCCTATAAAGACTGGAAGCTCAGGAAAGCAGCACTGAGAGAGCAGGAGCCAGTAGCACTGAAAGCTATAAACTGCAAGTGCTTGTGTTATAATTGTAACAAATAGTTTACAGGGGAAGATTTATATTTTTGTGCTGATGTGTTAAATTAAACAAACACAAAAGCTGCATATCTTTCCCGGGGATGCCTGAGTAAATTCAATACAATTTTGAATATTTGGCTAGAATCCCAAAGTACTAATGCTGAGCAATGTTGAAGTGTGATGTGCTTATATTAATCGGTTTCTAGATGGTCAATTCTCTGCTTAATAAACCCATAGATTTGTGTACGCATTCCCCAGTACACCTATCCCACTGAATTATTGTTCATTGCAAGAGGTATGTTCAGTTGCTACCAATATTGTGTGAGAGTGCGAGCAGTAAAGGTTTAATGGGTATTAACCCACTGGGTCAACCATAGTTGCTATTTATTTTATTTTATGTTGATTGAGCCGGGGAATGCCTAGAGGCTCTGTATTGTAAGACCTTTTCAGAAAACTAATAAAAAGAATAAAAAAAAAAATATATATTAAACCAACACAGTGGTTTTAAAGTGTTACTACACCCAGGAGCCTGCATTCAATATATTTGGTCTCCAATAGTACACAGAACATGGAAATGCAATTATTTTAGAAATATAAATAGCTAAATTCCTTTTCTCATCAGCAGTATATAGCAGTTTTATGATTTCTATCAGTGTCTGGCCGGGCACTGATTTAAGCTTTTAGGAGGAGTTTTCATTCTCCTCTGACTGTCCTATGAGGCTGCATGACCTGTGACCCTCTGTCTGGACAGTGCTGATTGGCCCCTGTGCTGTTCACATGCACGCTTCCAAAAAAAAAAAAACTCACTAGCAATACACACCAAACTGAGCATGTGCAGAGTCCCTACAAGGCTCTGTACTTTAATTGGGGACTGAAAAAGAAGGGGAGGATCAAAGAAGACAGGATCAAACAGCCGTTTTACACAATGTGGAGGATTAACCAAGCACCCTTTACTGCATATACAGAAGAAAAGATTACAGCGCACACATACTAAAATGACATTTAAATTCTACAAGGCTATTTAAAACGCCTGAAAATATTCAGCAAATAAGCAAAAAATATGGGGATTTGGTCACACTATTTGGCCAGATAGTGCTTAAGCCCACTACTGTGTCAAAGTACCCCATTATCAGTGGATCCTACGCTATTCATAGAATGAACGCTCCCACTTCTCATCCATGGAAGAAATACACTCCTCTGGATATACAGACTGTTGTTACTGTTGTGGGTTTAGTAACTCTTTAACAGACATCATTGAAGCTTTGTAATTGTAGAAAATAATATCACACAGTTCAAAGGGTCTGAAAGAAGAATGATTCTTAGTACCCAAAGTAACCAGTAATCTGATGTATGTTTTCTTCCGGTGCAGCATGGGGCAATATTGGAAGGATTTGACTGGTGTGGGTGATGAGAATTGTACAACCTTTAGATACTTTGACAGTTGACCCCAATATGACAGCCATTTTATATACATTTATGGATAGTAGGATGTATATGATATATCTGCCCTGTCTATTAATACGTTTTGAGTTTTTTAGTGATATTCAGGTATGAACCATTTTGTCTCCCTATAGAGAAAAGTGCTTTAGAGTCATCCACCACACCCCAGTGAAATGAACACTTGCCAGAAATGATGGCTGCCCTTACAGCAGCATACACGCCTTAGGTATGTGTCTGTCATCTGGTATAGAGTGAACCCAGTAAATACGTCCAGCTACACTTCTCATCCAGGCATAACTATGATAAATAAAGCTCACCAAGAGCCAGAAGTGATCCTCATAGTATAGTAAGTTTAATATGGATGCATGTGCACATTAAAAGTTGCATACAAATGTACGAGGGCAGATGTGCGTGCTCAGTCCTGAGCCAGTCTGTGTGCATCTATTGACACACACAGCATGGCTTGGCCCACACTGTGCTACCTCCCCACAGGATTTGATTGACGAGATGGAGCAGTGCACAGCAATTTAGCAATTGAGGTAAGTAGTTAGGGAGGTGGGGGAGCAAAGCAAGCTTTAAACCATTTTTTACTGCATTAGGGGGGAAAAAAATTCTATGTGTAGAACCACTTTAATTTTAGATAATATTAAATATAAAGGGACAAATATTTTTTTTTTATTTTATCCATCCCAATTTTAATTGTTTGAAACCAGAAAATCTTCATGGTTGAAAGCTGAAAACAACAAAAGTGCTTAGTGTATATGGCCAGTGTTGGGTTTCTGGTTTTCCCATTCAGCAATATGTTGTCTGTCAAACTCTGCACTGGTCAAGGATTTTTCTGCTTGATGGGCATTCCGCCATGAGCTGGTCCCCTTAATGTTGATAGAAAGGTGCATGGGGGATGCCAAAGCGGATGCAGCCCAACATTTATAGGCATCAAAGTCATGTACAGACAGAAAAGTTCCTCACCACTCTTCGGGAGAAGGATGTTTAAAGAGGAAGTAAACCCTGATGGGTTTTGCTTCCTTCCTTTGCCCCCTGCGAAGTAAAAGCATAATGTGCTAGTATGCATTGCATGCAAAGCCCACGCTGTCCCCGCTGCAGGTCACATCCTTGTTCGCCCCTCTTTTTTTCTGACACGTGACGTCACCCCCATGCATGTACGTGGGAGTGGTCAGTCACGGCACTCGCTCGTGAAGAAACGACACGGGGGGCGTTTCTTCATAGCGCAAGCGCCGATTACCTCATCTGCACAAAACACAGCAGATCTCTCCTAAACAGTGCACGTTTAGGAGATATTTACAGTACCTATAGGCCAGCCTTATTCTAGGCTTACCTATAGGTACAACTTCCACAGAGAGGTTCACAACCTCTGAGTTGAGGGTCTCCAGATCTCATTGCAAATACAATTAAAAATGCATTGCTCATTAGTTAAGGGTTTTCAACTTTTGCCTTGCAGCTCAGAATCCTAGTTTCAGTCCCACAAGTGGCACGATCTGCATGGAGTTTGTATGTTCTACCTGTGTTTTGTATGAGTTATTTTTTTCAGTTTTTTTTTTAATTCTTACCACAGTCCTAAAAGCATTTTGGTAAGTTTTGGCAGAATAATCCTAGAGTATGTGTTTCCTTGTATGAGCGTGGAAGGTACTCTAGAATGTAAACTGCTTCAAGGGCACAGGCTGAGGTTAATGGTTTCATGCCCTTTATAAAGTGCTGCATAATAGGTTGGCACTATAATTAATATGGAAAACAAACCAAGAATGAATAACCCAGGAGTGAGTGGCGCCCAGAGGTTTGACTGCAGTAATAGTGATATCCCAAACTCCCCAAAAACGTTACAAATAAACATTCAATTACCATCATCAAACATTTAAAATTAGCAATACATTTGTTCACTTTTAATTTAAAATATCAAGCGTATTATTAATGTACACAAAAGATCTAAAGAATTACAGTCTATATGCTTAATTGGCTAAATTATATATTGTATCATTTCTAAAGAAAATTCAAATCACTTGTTATATTTCTTGCAATTTACACGCAAATACAACACTGAATATGCTGAATTTTATCTAAATTAGGACAGAATAGTGACTTTTTGTCAAAGAATACAACCTACAGTATACTGTTTTTTTACTTAGGACCCATTTCATCTGTTGCTTATGTACAGTTGTCTCCACTTGTATCTCTCTGTATCTATATGTGTGATCTAGATGGCAGTTCTAGCTATAAAGCTGGCTATATACTGTAAGATTTCTCTCATTCAGCCCCCCTCCAGCCTCAGCAAGAGAAATGACTTCATAACCCCTTCCACGCTAAACAACATAGATTGACAAATATCTCCTGTTGGCTATTGTATTCTGACAGCGACTGTATCTGATTGGATTAAGCCGCTGTTTGGTCAACAATTTTCTTCCTGGCTCCTTCGGTTTTAAAATTGAAGGATGTCAGGCAGGAAGATGCCGATAGGGCCACCAACAGCTCATATTTGTGATGAACTGGGCAAGATTTGCTAGGTGTATGGCCAACTAATAATTAATTTCTACTGATCTAACGAATTCCAAATTTTCAGGACAATTCAAATTCGGATTGGTCGAAAAACTTCGACACGTTTGAATTCTGTGTGAAGAATAGCTGGTTGTTAAGGAGCGGATCGGGAAGCTGGCCGTCACGTCCTTAACAACCCATGACTCATCAGCTGTCAGTGGGGCTTCCCATAGCCATAGCAGGTATGGTTTTGTTTGTCTGAGAAGTAAATACCGCCACTCGTCCTTTGGCTTGTAAATCTTGTTTATTAGTTACCCAGGTAAAAGTCACAGATGCAACAGTGCTGACATGTTTCATAGTTAGGAGTAAGGCCATTTGTAGCACTTCTGCATCTGACTTTTACCCGGATGTCTAATAATGAAGATTTACAAGCCCAAGGACTGTGCTGGTATTTACTTCTCAGTTGGATACATAGAGCATATAGGAGCCTTTACCACAGCACCACCTACTACACACAGATATCAGGTCTGGCCAGGTTAAGCATTATGAGTTGTTTTTATGTGGTTTTATGTAAAGCTGAACTCCTGGAAAACGGCTAAGCATACAGCTATAATTCATAAAAAAATTGTGTTTTTTTCTTGCATGTCTGTCCATCCACTTCTGAGATTTACAAACCCTGGTAGACTTAACATTTGTCTGCTGCAGTTTAGGCCCAACTCCAGAAAAAAATACATTTACAAATACAAGTGCATTTTCCATCAATTCTCTTACTCCTGGGGATCAAACTTGTTCTCCCTACTTGTTATCTTCTTGGGCACTGGTCCCCTCACTGCCCCCGTGAGTTCTCCTGCCTCTGGACCCCATAGGAGAGGACCCCACCATTGAAAGTGTTACTTCCATTAAAAAGGGGATTCGTACATCATGTAGGCAGTGAGCAGCCACCCAAAGAAGGACTCCAGAAAGTAAAGAGAAGAAGAAAGCAGGATCCCCGTGTGATCATGGCTTCAGCTTTGGAAAATGGGTATTTGGATAGGTTTTTTTCATACCAGCAGTTATTTGGAGAGTGTGGGCAGGCGTGGTAGGGGTTGTGGTTGGAGGGGTTGCTAATATCCTGGAATTGGGCTTTAAGTAGCATAGTTAGATCCAATCCCAGACCCCAGCCTGTGACTGGACAGAGGAGGGTCAGCAACAGGCTCATTAAGTAATTTCTCAGCCCTATTCTTCTGCTTACATAAGCATGTTCTGTGTCAGCCGATTGAATGCAGGATACCCAACTGGCTTAAAGTGCTGCACCTCCCTTTCCCAGTGTTTAAATGTATTAAAAATACTTTACTACTTTAAGTGGTAGTAAACTCTGTTATACCACTTATACCTACAGGTAAGCCTATAATAAGGCTTACCTGTAGTTACTGTGAATACCTCCTAATTGTGCGCTGTTTAGGAGATATTCAGAGTGCATGCAGATGGTGACATCACCGGTGCATGCTCTCAGATGGTCATACAGTGCCAAACCTTCAGAGCCCGTGTCATAAGCGGCAGCTCACGCACACATGTGCGGGGGTGACGTCATCACGCCACTGGCCACTCATGTGTTTTTTTGATCAGTCAGCAAGCTGATAAAAATAAATAAAAAAATGGATTACTTTATCCATACAAGTGGGTTTCCTCCCCTCTAGGCCATTGTATTCTGACAGCAGAACTCTGCTGCCTAATACCCTGATCAGAGGCTGCAGTTGCCGATCAACAAAAGTTTTCTAACATTCCTGTTTGATAAAAGTCAGTCTAATGATTGATTTCTATTGAGCAGGGATGGCCATAAATGGATCAAAGTTCTGCTGGTCCCTGCTAAACCAGCCAAATTTCAATAAATCTATGGCTGTTCACACCTCAGCATTTTATAGCTTGAAGCTCGAAGCTCAAAAATACTGGAGGAAAAAAAAAAAAGAATTATTCTCTATGGAGATGGTTCACATTTTCACTTCAAGTCGCCTGAAGCCAAACGCCTTAAATGCAAAAAAGTTCTGGAGCTTTTTTGTAGCCCAAATCGGGCAGATTTGAGCATTTTTATTCCCATAGAAATTAATGGAAATCCAAAAGTGCCATTTGTGCATTTTTGCGCGCATTCGTGCATTTTGTTGCACTTTACATGATTTTCTGCTCAAATGAAAAGGTGAAAAAAATAATAATATACAGTATGAATAAATAAATGTAAAATAAATACACAGATACCCTAAAGCAGTGCTCCACCCAAAATGGGAAGCTCTGCTTGTTTGCACCCTCTCCACTGCCACATTTGGCACTTTTTGAGGGGGAGCGGATACCTGTCGAAAATCCAAAGTAAGATTGCCGCACAACATTCACAGTGTTTTATGAAAATTTTCGGCCCCTCCAACTATCCACCCCCCCCCCCCCACTTCCTTCTGGAATACTTACAGGTGGGACAGCAGGAACATTCAGAAAGCGCATGTGCAGTAGGAAACAGGCTGTGAAGACGCAAGGCTTCGCTTCATGTTTCCCTTAGTAAAGCACAACGAAGTGAAGCATCTAGAGGTGGCGACAATGCGGGATATCTGGACAGGTAAGTGTTGATGGAAAAGCTAAAAAAGCTGAAATACTGATATGATGCAGCAGATAATGGTTTTCTCTATTGGCTAATAAAAAAACGCCAAAGCTCAAAAACACTGTATATACATGCGCAAGGTGTGCATAAAAATGTGCCAAAATTGTGCATAAAAATGGCGAAAAAACGCTTGAAGACGCTACGCTCAGGTGTGAATGAAGCCTTAGTGCTGTTGTACAAGCATTACAAGAGGCTGAACGATAAGTCAAAATCAGGTATTTACATTAGTTGGATTTTTTAGCTAAATTCATTGGGGCTCTTATGATCTTCATGCAGTTCATGTAGTCTAGCTGCTTTTAGCTTTAATACTTTGAGACGTTAATTTGCACAGTGAGGTTACAGATTATAGTGAGACAGCCAGACCTGGAACGGGTATGCTCTGTGCAGCTGCGGAAAAGGTGGCGGAGTAGGGGGTATTGTGTTATAAAAACCTACTTTTCAGTATGTTATAACCTGTAAATCACATCCCACCTATAAATATCTTTTTGTTGGGCCTGCCCCATTAACGGGAAACCGTCTAATTTTGTCTGCTGTGCTTCGTTCCTATCCTGGAGAAGATGATTGATTTTTCTTCTCTTTTTTTCTGTATGTCTTAAGCAACCTTATGGATAATCTCTTCTAAACTCATTCTGGTTCTGCTTGGCTCTCTTTACTTTTCATTCCTGCTCATTACAAGGGCGATGCAGCAAACAGCTTGAGTTCAAGTCTTATTAATACACTGCAGTATTAGGATTACTCTGCACTCCTTGTTCATTCAATCTCTTTCACATACATTTACATGAACCACTTAAATCTGAAATTCATATGTCCTATTTATCAGATATGCTTTTTGCTGGATTGACAAAAATATTCCTTGTACAGTTGCTTAAAGGGTAACTCCACTTTCGTGGGGAAAAAATAGTAAATAAAAGAAAATATATATAGCATATATACACACAAGACATATTGTAGTTAAAGAGGAAGTAAACCTTCAAAAAACAAAAAAAAAACAAAAACACCCTGCAAGACAAAGGCATAATAAGCTAGTATGCATAGCATACTAGCTCATTATGAATTACTTATCTGAGACTGAAGCCCGCGCAATGGTCCTCGTTCACCTCTTCCATCGCCGCCATGATACATGGAGTGACTTCCACGTATCGCGGCTCCGGCGCTGTGACTGGCCGGAGCCGTGATGACGTCACTCCCACACGTGCGCGCAGGAGCCGTCAGTGATCCCATTCATAAAAAGGAAGCCTGCGCCGTTGTCTACGGCGCGTATGCGCTGCCGACATCGGTGACGTCTTTCTTGCAAATATCTTGTGTAGGTTAAGGAGATATTTCCTGCACCTACAGGTAAACCTTAATGTAGGCTTACCTGTAGGTCAAAGTGGTCTGTAAGGGTTTACAACCACTTAAAAAATTACCCTTCCTTTGCAATCTGCAGCTCTGTCATTTTCTGTAAAATGCAATATGGATGAATGCAGAATGTGTACAGAACGCCTACCAGAAACATTATTTCCTGCTTGTGCGATTGGCTTACTGATTTTCCCAGAAGTCTGCACTAATATACAAATCCGATTTTTGTCATCCCCTGCAACATAAATTAAGTTTTTGGTAAGATAGGAAGTAGGGGATGAAGACCCTGCATTTTTCCTAGAGTCCTGCAGGTACAGCAGCTGATTGATGATTATGAACCACTCTCATTACACTTTCCACATGGACACATACAAACACACAGGGATTTCTTCAGAATAACAGAAGATAGAAATCTGCAACAAAGTTTGTTAAAATCCCTGTAATGTACATATATCACCCAGAGGGGAATGTTTTTTTTTTTGTTCTCAACAAAAGTGAAATTGCTCTTTAAAGACATAGGCCACGTTTAGAAAAAAAAAAAAACCTGAAGTCCTCCCACAATAATGAAAGGAAAAAAAAGTGCATCTTTTAATTCTTTGAATTGGAGCCTGCAAAGCATTGCAACCCTAGTCAGTAGATGAGCAAAAAAAAATTCTGGTTGCCCACGTGCCCAGTAAAGTCAACTTTATTTCAGCAAGTCCATAAAAACATGTCCAAAAACACAAATGGAGGGAAACCGCTTCACCAGCTATAATATATGGAAGGTGGAATAAAGGGGATTTTACTGGACGTGTGACCAACCAGAATTATTTTTTTGCTCATTGGAATCCATGATGGACTGGGCCAGCTCCTGATCTGTATGTTAGTGGAGGTGGAGATGGGAGACTGACCTAGAGCGGTGTTCATACATATCCTAGTCAGTAGATCCTGCAGGCGATTCTCTCAGCCCCAGT
This sequence comes from Lithobates pipiens, assembly GCF_037356315.1. Classification (NCBI taxonomy): domain Eukaryota; kingdom Metazoa; phylum Chordata; class Amphibia; order Anura; family Ranidae; genus Lithobates; species Lithobates pipiens. Next base: position 19,737,445 of record NW_027507790.1, read on the forward strand.
TCTATACATAGGTACAGGCCTACCGCTGTAAGGCTGGGGGAATTATTTCACGAGTCTCCACTGAGCTCTACAAGCCCATCTGCTGTAGTGGAAGATGGGACTTGTAGTCTTCTATTCACAGATCCAGTCCAGGGGTTTGTTGAATAAATGACACAGGGTGCACATGTGTGCTAATTCAAATGTAAACAGGGTGCCCTAGGGAGAGTAACACCATCATTTAGGTATGTGTGTGGAAAGGGTTTGGGCAGTTTGAGGATTTTCTTTGGCTGAACATGCAGTGGTTTATTGGTGGAAATGGCATGTTTGATGGTTGGTGTAATACAATTGCTGTTTATACATGAAATTATGGACATAATGTACATTAGCAAAACCACCTAGCCTCTTGTTGCAAAATGAGTGAAAAATTGAATAATGTAATGGAAATGGAAGTTCACTTACTCAAAATGTGGCTATAAAATGGCTTTGTATATCCTCAGCGCAACCTTTTAAGAACGCATTTTAGAATGTAGCTAATGTGGAAAAGGCAGCTATAGTGTATTTTTATGTTTCTTCTAGTATCTTTATATTTATATCTTAGTTGTGCTTGTAGAAGATGAGCAAGGTCATACTTGTTCTCTGACAAGCATATCATGCGATGATGATATTGTTCCCCTATTAAATATTTGATGACCACCAGCAATATGGTAGCTGCTATCTCTGTTTGGAAAATGTTGGAGCCACCTGTCCAACAAGTGGAACAGCTTTTGAGACTTATGTACAGTTCTGTAGTCTTGTTTTATTAGAATGCGCTTTTGACAATACTAAAAATATAAATCTGTCATGTACTGTTTAAAGAAGGTACCCCATAGAACAGGCATACTCAAACTGTAGGCCTCAACCTCTAACCTATGGCAACTTGCACAGTCTCCTTCAGGTGCATGCCGCTCTGCTGAATTGTTGCCGGTCCTCCATATTCCCGGCAGCTGTAATACACAACCTGCTATTGCAGCCGACATCCCGCTCTTCTCTTTCTTTCCTAACAAACAGACACAGGGAGAGGAGCCTTTACCCAAGTAGATTACATCTAGTGGCATCCATACAGGGGTTCTGGGGGTGGGTTTTCACAGTTGTGTGATGAGCTTGGTGTTATGCCAGGAGCATTTTGAGTGCATTATGTGTCGTTTTATCTTTGCTTAATAAAGTTTATTGCACTACTAAGACATGCATACCCTTTCCCATTCCTGCTGAACCGGCCGAAATTTGAACTGTCTATGGCCTTAGTTTTGTTTTAGATGTGCAGACCCAAAGAAAGTGAACTAGAAGTACACAAAACACAATTTCTCCAACAAAAAGGTGCAAACCATGCAGAAAAAGCAACACTAAGTACCTGTGTGATCCAGGCAAGGTGGCAATCTGGAACCTTTTGAAACAAGGGAAAGTGTTACTATTAGTGGTGTGGGTGCTAGCCCTGCTGCTGAAGGCTAGTGTTGACTATGCAGAAGCCAGGTCATGGTGAGCTATATTTAAAATCGGATAATGGTGAGTAGGGTTCCCTAATATTGGCAGTTAGATCTTCAATAGAGTCCTTGGGTCCTCTGTATTGTGATGTCTTTTCCTCATGCGTTAAAGTATTCTTAGTGGAAGATACAATGCTGTTGAGTTCCTTTTTTTATTTATGTTCTTTTTGTGTCATGACATCCATTTGGGAATAAACATCTAGTCCCTTTTCCCACCATTTTCTATAAAGATTAGGAGCAAGAAACAAATTGTGGTAGACAGAGGGAATTTAGAGTACGTAGTCATAAATGGAACTGTTGGTGGTAGCAGGATATTCCGTTAATTCATACATGTCAGTGGTCATGTAAGAAATCTGGAGAACTATTTTATAACATATGGTGGGTGAATACCATGTTTTCAGGCTTTTCCTGCAATTTTCATAGACTAGCCTCTTTGTGCGGATGACCTCCGTTGGTAATATTTGGATGTGGCTGTGAAGGTTGAACATTTCTTATTATGAATTTTAGCTTGGGCTCCAGGTTATTATAAAGAACTTGCTTCTGATAAAGATCAGGATTCAGTCATTTGGACTAATAATAGGGTGTTTAAAAATTGAGAATGTTACAGAGCTAGTAAGTGCTTTATATGTTTGTTTAGTGCTACAATAGATGATAGCTTCTTCTTTGCCTTTTATGTGTACTGTGTTAACATTGATGCATCATTGTTGCCTTTCTTGTTCTGTACTGGCAAATATAGATTTAACAGACTGTTTTACATTTGTATATTCTATATATAATTATAAAAAGGTTTAGGTTTTACTGTATTCTTTTCATCGCTGTTTACTATATGCCTAATAATTGTCTGCAGCGGGAAACCGTCCATCCACAAGACCCTGCCCTTTATGACATCTTGAGCTGAGCAGATTATTCAGAACCCTAAAAGGGAAAGGATCTCACTGTCTTGTCATGGCCTGCTTTTTATCATTCTGTTCCACGTGACCATAAGCTGGAGTTGATCCAGTGCTCCTTCTGTTAACCTTTAAATGATCATTAAGTATACCCTGTAACATTCTTACTGAGTGGTCAGAAACTGATAAAGTATTGCTGTGTTAAAAATCACATACTATATATTTATATTTGCAGAGTATCCCCACATATCATTGGTTATCCCCAACTTTTTTGAAAGAATGTAGAACTCAATGTTACTTCCTAAAGAGAAAGGACTAAAGAACACAAAGTCCTGTTTTGCTGGTTTTCATACTTCTAACTTAAAGAGGAGGTCCAACCCAAATTTTTTTTAAAGTCAGCAGCTACAAATACTGCAGCTGCTGACTTTTAATATTAGGGCACTTACCTGTCCAGGGAGCCCACGATGTTGGCACCCCAGCTGATCTTCGGATTGACTCCCGGGTGCTGCCACCACCATTCCTGGTAAGGGAATCGGGCAGTGAAGCCTTTCAACTTCCCTTGGGAAGGAGGGGGGGGCGAACTTCCGGGAGATCAGGCTGTGGCATGTCTCCCAGAATCGGGGAAGGGGACCTGTCAAAAACGGGTCCCCCCTCCCAAAAGGTGCCAAATGTGACACTGGAGGGGGGGGGGGAGTATATAAGCAGAAGTTTCACTTTTGGGTGGAACACTGCTTTAAAGAATAAGTTCACTTTAAAAATAAATAAATAAATGCACATTTTTTTTTGCAGGTGAAAGAAATTTGCTTTTTTTTTGGCGCCTCCAAAGCATTGCACCAGCGATCAGCAAATCATTGGTGCCGTGCAGGTCTCCTGCAGACCTGTCAGTGTATCTGATACACTGACCGCAAGAATCAATGAACTATTACGGCACTTCCCAACGCTGTGGTAGTTCATTGGGAACTACAAGCTGACATCTGTAAAGGATGTCGGGACTTGTAGTTCATTCATACACAGAGCTCTGTGTATTAATGATAATGCTGCTGTCCAAAGGTGCCCCTTGTGCTCCTTCATCCAGTGTAGGCAATACAGAAGGTGTGGTATTGGCCAGATCACCTGGTAAAAATAGATGGAAAAAAAGCCTAAAAAAAGAAACCTAATGCAGCTATCACATCCAATGATTGGTAAGCTTTACTCCCATTTACTGCTTTAATCCCATTTCTTGCCTTGCTGCTGATTAGTGGTGTCCTTAAGGAGCTGGGAAGACTCCAGGTTTCATCTCTCGTTTAGTTGCTATGTAAAGTTGACATTGTTGCTGTCAGCGTAGTGGCATTGCGTTAAATTAATTCTATTGATTTTATTTCTTCCATGTAGACCACACTTGCAATACATTTCAGCTGAATGCATTCCAGCAGTTCCCAGTGATATTTGAACGATGAATATATTGACAGGTTTGTAGCTTTGGTCTAGGTTATACTTTAATAGTAGTGAAGACATGCTACTTAAGGTGACAGACTTTAAGGCCTAATGCACTCAGGGCTTTTGCTCCCCCCCCCCCCCCCCCCATAGCAGGTGTTAAACAAACTGAGCCAACATACATGTATTTCCCATGCGTTGCGGTTTGTTGTCAAGTGTTTGAGCGTTAATGGATTCTGTTGCCTAGAACAGGGGTCTCCAGACTTTCTAAAGAAAGGACCAGTTCACTGTCCTTCAGGCTTTGGGAGTGGCGGACTGTGCCTAGTGGGAGTAAACAATGCCTGATCTTTGGTATTAAGGGGAAAACTAGTTGGTGTCAGTGGGAGGAATAGGGGCCCATTTTTGTTTTAAATGGAAGGAATTATGTATGCCTTATCGTGCGTGTCAGTGGAAGGAATAGTGCCTCATTTTTGGTGTCCGTGGAAGGAATAGTGCCTCATTTTTGGTGTTATTGGAAGGAATAGTGCCTCATTTTTGGTGTTAGTGGAAGGAATAGTGGCCCATTTTTGGTGTCTGTGGAAGGAATAGTGCCTCATTTTTGGTGTTAGTGGAAGGAATAATGCCTCATTTTTGGTGTCCGTGGAAGGAATAGTGCCTCATTTTTGGTGTTAGTGGAAGGAATAGTGCCCCATTTTTGGTGTCCGTGGAAGGAATAGTGGAAGGAATAGTGCCCCATTTGTGGTGTCCGTGGAAGGAATAGTGCCCCATTTGTGGTGTCCGTGGAAGGAATAGTGCCCCATTTGTGGTGTCCGTGGAAGGAATAGTGCCCCATTTTTGGTGTCTGTGGAAGGAGTAGTGCCCCGTTTTTGGTGTCTGTGGAAGGAGTAGTGCCCCATTTTTGGTGTCCGTGGAAGGAATCGTGCCCTATTTTTAGTGTCCCTGGAAGTAGTAGTGCCGCATTTTTGGTGTCCGTGGAAATAGTGCCCCATTGTTGGATAAAGACAAGCAAGGGCCACATTTTGGAGACCACTGAGCTAGAATATTATCAATTTATTTTGACCATTGGAATGCTCAATTCGCTCTTAAACACATCTAGCGTTTAGACACATTTATACACATTCAGCATTTTCTTTAGCACTTCTCCTGAACATGTTTTTAATGTTGTGTTTTTTTTTTTTTTACTAGCCTGTAAGCACGCCTCTTCTAAAATGATTGGATATATAGGCTAACATAGAGGTGCTTTTACAGGTTCAAAAAAAACTCAAAAGCTTGTAAAAGTGACGCTCTTAAGCCCAGCTTTCGTGAAGCCTAATGGGGTTCTCTCACAAGTTGTAGCTCTACATGCAGATGTTTGAGGCCCAATGGTATAAATATTTTCCCTTATAACGTGCTTGGTATATAGCATTTTAGCCCTGGTTCACACTGCCCGTGACTTTGAAGTCGGACCCCAGTGCGACTTCAGTATGCAAGTCTTACCAAAGTCAGACCAAAAGTAGTGAGGGTTCCATTGCACAGAAGTCGGTGTGTTTGTCGCATCAGTGTGAACCTGGCCTCCTGTGTACAACTATATCAAAGAAAACCTTGGATTCAGATTGCATTACACTTATTTTTTGAAGACTGGAGCTAATTACTAAATCAGTAGAGGCTGTTCACATAGCAAAGTTATTAAGAGTAAGCCTAGGTTCACACTGATGCGGATTTTAAATCGTGCAAGTTCAGCTTAACCTGCACGATTTCAAACACGCATGTCAGTCCGACTTCGGGAGTGACTTCAGAGACATCTGTGCGGGTTCGCCTCCCGAATCGGTGAGGTGCCTCAAAGTCGTCATCGCACCAATTTGGACAGTGCCGTTGCCGGCAATAGGTGGCGATTTGACATGTCAAATCGGTCCCATGGGAACATGGGCTAAATGAGGCATACCAGTAGAGTTGTCCCAATACTAGTATCGGTATCAGGACCGATACCGAGCATTTGTGTGAGTACTTGTATACTCGCACAAATGCTCGCGATGCCAGATCTGATACCTGGGAGAGATAAATAAAGTGACCCAGTGCAACCGGAAGTCAGCGGATGGAACAACGGAAGTGACGCTCCGTGTTGACGTCAGTGGTTGGACATCCCGATCGCCCATCTTGGTACACCATGCACTCGGCTGCAGTAAGCCAGCAGCAGACATCTTGTTACACCCAGCCCATATAGTTTGGGCAGGGTGTAACAAGATGGCCGCTGCTGCTTTTATGCCGCCGAGTGCAAAGAGTACCAAGATGGGCCTTTGCAGGCAGCCTTTGCTCATGGCATTTCAGTGGCCATAAATGCCACCTATCAGTTCCCAATGCCCATAAGTGCCGCTCATCAGTGCCAGACACCTGTCAGTGCCATCTATCAGTGCCAGCACCACCTATTAATGCCATCTTTCAGTGCCAGCCACCTGTCAGTGCCATCTGTCAGTGCCCACCATCAGTGCCATGTGTCAGTGCCTGCCATGTGTCCGCGCCTGTCATCGGTCAGTGCTCATCAGTGCCGCCTAATCCTATCATTGCTCATCAGTGCTGCATATCAGTGCCACACAATCTGTATTGTGCTTTAAAAACTGTCACATGACTTTTAAAAAAAAAGTATCGGTATCAGAGAGTATTTGGGGGGGGGGGGGGGGGGGGGGGGGGAGAAGTATCTGTACTTGTACTCGGTCTTAAAAAAGTGGTATCAGGCAACCCTAGATACCAATGTTCACTTTGTACATTTAATCCTATGTCAGGGAAATTAAATGGGGGGGGGGGGGGGAGCTCAAAGAACATTCACTTTGCTAAGTGATCAGATTCTCTTTCTAGTAAATCAACCAAAGTGCATCATTACAACTGTCGGATCAATGATTCTAGCTGCAGTACTTAAGGAGATATCATCATAGCCATTTATTAAAGCAGTTTACAATATATGGAGTTTTGTCTTAGTACAGAATGAGGGCCATTTGTAAAAACCAGTCCAGTCTGAAAGATTAGACAAGTTTTTGTTTTTACTATAAACGTCAGATTTTACTAGTCTTTTACTAGTGTCTGAATATTTAATCTACACACTGTAGGGGAAAGAAATATATGAAAAATATCACCTTTTCATTTTTGAACTTCTTCCACCAAACCAGCCCCCTAAAGAGGATGTACACAAGACCTCACCGAGTTTGTAGACTGTTATTTCTAGAATGCAAATCATTTTAAATTCTTTTTATTTTTTATCTTTTATTTTATTTTTATTTTTTTATTACTATTTGCATAGTTGGCTTTTTATGGTACTTTAATAGGGCAAGTGTCTGCATTTCTTCTTTTAAGAAATATTGGTCCAAAGATGTAAAAGGAGTCCAAGGTGACCTTAGAAGTTCTTGCCACCGTTTATCATAATAAAGAAAAGAAAATCATTTTCAGCCTGCCTTTGCTGAGATTTCATATTTGCAGGATATCCGTGTGACTATTAATCCACTTCTAAATGCACGTGGCCCACTGAGCAGCTCAGTAATACACATCTTTATTATCATTGTAATGATGGGATGTTTCATGATGATGCATTTTAGAGCACAGAAGCAGGACGGGACCTTCTCACATCCATTTTTAGTCAATTGGAGGCTTGCTCTGGATCTAAGCAAAGTCCGTCTCGAAGGCTGTCCTGTATTTCCTTTGAAGGGCAATTTCAGTAGAGACAGAGATTATTGTATGCATGCGTTACTTTACGTTATATCTGTCTGGTGTTTCTTTGTTATACGTAGCGCCTTCTAATCCCGTCTGCTATAATAAAAACTGTTGCTTGGGTTGGGTGGGTTGTTTTTGGTCCAGATCACACTTTCTGCAGTGACAGATGTCCTGAATGTACACACAAACCTACTCGCCATATTCTGGTGTTTGAAGGTCATTCCCCTTTGATACGAACACTGCATTTGAAAAAAAAATACAGACACATGTAATCAACTTGTTGTTTGGTTCTCCTTTTATGTTTTTTGTAGTTCTCTCTTCATATCTGACACTACATTAATTGAAATCCATGATAGCGGTAACACACCAGCTGGTGCTCAGTGTTTAGACTTACACTCACCATCCACTTTGTTAGGTACACCTTGCTAGTACCAGATTGGACCTCCCTTTGTCTTTGGTACTGCTTTAATTCTTTGTGGCATAGATTCAACAAGGTGTTCACACAGTTGTTGCAGATTTGTTGGCTGTACATCCATGATGCTAATCTCCAATTTCACCACGTCCCATAGGTGCTCTATTGGATTGAGATCTGGTGAGTGTGGAGGCCATTGGAGTGCAGTGACCTCATTGTCATGTTCAAGAAACCAGTGGTGAGATGATTTGAGCTTTGTGATATGGTGCATTATTCTGCTGGAAGTAGCCATCAGAAGATGGGTACACTGTAGCCATAAAGGGATGGGCATGGTCAGCAATAATACTCGGGTAGTCCGTAGCATTTAAATGATGCTCATTTGGTACAAAGGGGGCCCAAAGTGTGCCAAGAAAATATCCCCCACATCATAACACCACCAGCCTGAACCATTGATACAAGGCAGGATGGATCCATGTTGGTTACCCCAAATTCTGTCCCTTCCATGTGAATGTCGCAGCTGAAAGCTCATCAAGACTCATCAGAGGAGGCAACGTTTTTCCAATCTGTCCAATTTTGGTGAGCATGTGCGAATTGTAGCCTCAGTTTCCTGTTCCTAGCTGGCAGGAGTGGCACTTGGTGTGGTCATCTGCTGTTGTAGTCCATCTTATTCAAGGTTCAATGTGTTGTGCGTTCAGAGATGGTATGCTGCATACCTCGGTTATAACAAGTGGTCATTTGAGTTAATGTTGCCTTTCTATCATCTTGAAACCAGTCTGCACATTCTCCTCTGACATCAACAATGTTTTTAGTCCTCACACTGGATATTTTCTCTTTTTTGGACCATTCTCTGTAAACCCTAGAGATGGCTGTGTGAAAATCCCAGTGGATCAGCAGTTTTCGAAATACTCAGACCAGCCCATCTGGCACCAACAACCATGCCACATTCATAGTCACTTAAATCCCCTTGCTTCCCCATTCTGCTGCTTGGGTTGAACTTCAACAAGTCTTTTTCACCATGTCTAGATGGCTAAATGCATTGAGTTGCTGCCAGGTTATTGGCTGATTACAATTATGATTGTGTTAACAAAAAATTTAAGAGGTGTACCTAATAAAGAGGCTGGTGAGTGTATATATTATATATTATATAGTCCCTAAATATGTAATTACATTCCACATATAAAATGCATGCAGAAAAAAGTCGCCATATACAGCAAGCATCTCAGTAGTTTGTAGTTGACATCCGGGTATAGTTGAAAATCTTGTTGGAATGTGATCGAAGCTTGTGGACACAGGGTCCAAAATTGTCCCTTCATTTCTCTTGCCGTTAAGAGAGGATACATCTAGAAGTGACACCTTTGTTGTCTTAAAGTCACAAAAGGCAGCACTGTGATAATGACTGTAAATGCAGTCATTGTTCACAAACGGAGGAGGTTTTCCAGAGGAGAGACCAAAACAGAAGGAAGTAACCTCACAGGAAATGCTACTGTAGACTTCAAGTATGAGAAATAGATTCACCACAATACAATTAAAAAAAGAAAATGTAATGCAAAATATGCTCGCAAATGGGTGTAAACAGAAAAAGAAAATGTCACCAAAATGATTCAAAAATAGTTGCTACTTGCTATCGGACATTGCATCCTATATTGTGACTTATTAAAGAAGACTTTGGACAATTTATAATATCACAAAATGTAGGTCTACCCTAAACAATACTCATGTTACATATAAACATTGGGGGTTATTTACGATAGGCAAATCCACTTTGCACTACAAGTGCACTTGGAAGTGCAGTCGCTGTAATTCTAAGGGGTAGATCTGAAATGAGTGGAAGCTCTGCTGATTTTATCATCCAATCATGTGCAAGCTAAAATGCTGTTTTTTATTTTCCTTGCATGTCCCCCTCGAATCTACAGCGACTGCACTTCCCAAGTGCACTTTCAGTGCAAAGTGGATTTTCCTTTAGTAAATAACCCCCATGGTGGGGTTGTGTTGTATTCATTGTATCCAAGAGACCTTATGTCCAGTGTTTTCATAAAGTGGTTGTAAACTCTGTTACACCACTTGTACCTACAGATAAGCCTATAATAAGGCTTTCCTGTAGGTACCGTGAATACTGGTATCTCCTAAACTTGCACAGTTTAGGAGATATTCGGTATATGCGCCGCTGCCGACGTCATTGGCACATGCGCACTGAAGAAACGGTCCACTGGTGCAGTTTCCTCAGCAGCCATGCCGTGCATGCGCACAGCAGCCGCCGATCCCAGCACGGCTACTGAAGAAACTGCACCAGCGGTCATCACGGCTCCAGCCAATCAGAGCGTCAGACCCACAAACCTGGAAGTAACTCCGATGGAAGATGTCGGCCATGTACTTGGAGGGCCAACGCTGTTTCAGGGCATCGCTCTGAGGTAAGTATTTAATAATGAGCTAGTATGCGATGTATACTAATTCATTATGCCTCTTGTCTTGCAGGGTTTTTTTTTTTGTTTCGTTTTTTCTTTGGTTTACAACCTCAGTAACCTGGCCATAGACGGTTCAAATCTCTGCTGGCCAGGCTGAAATTTGAACCATGTATGGCCAGGCTGAATGTACTCAAGTTTATCAATACAACCAGCCTGTCAGATTTTACATGCGATTATTGCCAGCGGCTGTTATAGCTCTGCGGGAGAAAACAATGGCTCCACTGGAGGGTTTCCCTTGTTATTCCATCATGTCAAATAGTGCATGCGCAGTACACAGGACAAGCAGATTCCGAAAATATCCGAAGATGAACGGCGCCTGCACCGTGAGTCCAGGTTCAAGCCCCACCATCCAAGTGGACATAGAGTTAGAATAAAAAGAGCTGAGCGAAGTGAGGCTGTGCCCGAAGCGTGGCGAGCGAAGCGTGGCGAACGAAGCGTGGCGAGCGAAGCGAGCCCGCGAGGGGCCCTCTAATATGTGCAGCCCTATGTCCACTTGGATGGTGGGGCTTGCACCTGGACTCACGGTGCAGGCGCCGTTCATCTTCAGAGATTTTCCAAATCTTCTTGTGCTCCGTACTACCCAAACGCTGCGTCTGCGCAGTACACAGCGGACACTATTCGATAGGCGGACATTTTTGGGCAGAACACCGGCCTTAAAGTCAACACCTATAATGTTTACATCACACTCATGTAGGATCCAGCATATCCAGTGTCAATAATGCAAAGGACAGTATTGGAGTCCTTTTAACAAACTATAACTTTAGTTCCATCTCTTTCAATTTCTACTACTGTTTATCCCAAAGCGAATGATTTATAAACCTCCGTAAAATCTGTATAGAATGTCCCATGTTGGTGGAGTTTCTTTATACGAAAACTAACAGGCTTGATTAGGGTCTTATGATGGTAGTTGTGTGTGTTGCAATGATGAGCGCCTCCCTTTCCAGTTGTTTGCAGCTTTCTCCACCATTACCAGTGCTAACAAGCTGGTGTTGTACTGGTCAGCGTGTAAATCTACAGAGAACATGTTCGGGATTGCATTTGCCAAAGAGACCTACCCTTACAAGCTTTGTGGTTATTATTACGGAATACATGTATTACAGAATGTTGTGCTACCTTCTGTCTTGCTGGGATCCATTAAATCAGTACTTCGTTTGGATGGATTCTTTGTATTGATCTTCTTTCAAACCTTCATACCAGATTGTGTACCTGTTTAACACCTGGCTTGGTACCTGCAATGGATTTTCTTTAAACAATAAGAGCCATTAATATTGTTTCTTTCTATCAGGTCTATTTGTGTACTGCTTTTAGTGTAGGGCTCATTCACAAGGGCAGTGACATACAGCATTTAGATACGCACAGCTGGTAGAAAATGATCTGTGCGCTGTTTAGTTGCACACAAAAAAGTAGGACACAGCTGCGGATTTTGCAAGCGTAAATCTACAGATTTTACTCCTATACGTGCATAAAAGCATATAAACATACATTTTGTCGCAAAGATGCACCAGAATTAGTGCAAATTACTCCAGCATGACATTGGTCTTTTTCATCAACAGTTTCCTTAACTGCCAAATGGTAGTATTACTTAAACCCCTTTCTCACTTGTGTGAATTTTCCTTTGACTTTAGACATCAGAGTTGCACGACAAGTCGTACTCCATGATTGCCGATTGGTAACCATTCATATCTGTGCGACTTCAAAATGGTCCCTGTATTACTTGAGTCCAACTTTGATGTGAGTTGAGGTCCATAGACCTCAAATTTACACAGGCATTCCCTGAAATCGCGGTAAAATTGTGGTAAAATCGCAGCTGAAAATTGCATGACTTTCAACTAGCAGCAGTGTGAAAGGGGCTTTAATCATTTTCGCACAGCCATACAACAAATTAGAAAAATCAATCAAGGACTGTTTAAATTTCTTACACGCATCATAAGTGTTGCGTGGGTTACTTGAATCTGGCGCTAGACTCCTTAAGGCAGTGGTTCTCAATCCCGGTCCTCAGGACCCACTAACAGGCCAGAATTTTAGTATTGCCTTGGGGATATGCAGACTAGAATACTGCAATCACTGAGCAGCAAACTATATAACCTGTGATGTATTTCAGTTATCTTGCAAACCTTGCCAGTTAGTGGATCCCGAGGACAGGAGTTGAGAACCACTGCCCTAAAGCAAGGCCATACACGATTCGAATCCTGGCCAGTTCCTGATGAAGATTCAAACCGTGTATGGGCAGGCTGATGTGTACCAAGTTGATTGGTCAAGTTGGGTAACATCAGCATGCTGGGATTATGGCAATAATCACTGTCTTCTCAAGACAATGGCTCAGCAGGAATGATTCCTGCATCATCACTGTCTGTGCTGATGGGGGATTTAAGTGAATTTGCTCTATGTATGGTGTGCCATCAAAATGGCCAATTCTTCAAGATCTCCAATTACACCACTTCCAGTTACTGTAAACTGCCAACAATTGGAGATTTTGATGACATGCTGTTTTGACACAACACCGGCAACTGTATACACTCCAGTACACATGATTGGGTATTGTTAGTCCGCTCTGATACTAAACAACAAAATGGCCGCCTCCATAGCGGCGACAACTTTTTCCTCGTTACACGCTGTTGTGACAAAACAGCAAAGCATTTGTGTACACGCTTGCCGGTGTTGTCAAAACAGCAAGTCGTCTAAATCTCCAATTACTGATGGTTTACAGTAAGCGGAAGTGACGTAATTGGAGCTCTTGATGAACTGGCTATTTTGACGGAACACCGGCCTAACACAATAACACAGCCAAAATATATCTCAAAAGCTACAATGAATCGCCCCCAATATGTTTAAATGTTTTTCTGAACACATTCATTTCAGTCTCCAGCTGCTTGTTTGGACATCGTGCTTTATCTACAAGCATATGGATATTTTTCCTAGCAGCCTATCAAAAGATTGTAAATAAATGTTAACAAAAAAAAAAAACGAGGTTTGAAGAGCACTAGGGCTATGTTATATAACTTATTTTTAGCCCTGAATTTTCTTTTCAAGAGTCTCTCCAAGGGATAAAAATACAGAAATATGCTGAGAATCTGGGCTCAGAATATTATGAATAGTCTCTGCCTTTTACAATTTATTGGCAGCCCATCTGTGCTAGACATGAAAACACATTTGGTATTCATCTGACATGCCTTGTCTGTGTGAGCTGAATTTTAAAGCTGTGTTCCAGTTCTCTCCGTCACGTGGAGAAAGAACCAGAGGAAAGCTTCAGGGCCAGTGCCGCTCATTCTTCAACAATGTTGTGGCATCACCTACATGACCCTTTGGTTTGAGGAAGGGAGGGGACATCGTTCAGGATATGCATTACTACAGGACAACTTCTGTTAGCAGAAAATCGATTGTTTGGAGCCCGAGAGCCCCGTTTTTTTTAAATGAGCCCTTCTAGTATAATATGTCAGTACTTAGACTGAAAAGAATCCATCACAAACGCTTTTATTGCCTTTATTTTCTGTGGCTAGTTCCTGTCTAGGCAGTAGTACCTGTCTTATGTGTTGAAAAGTGGCTCCAAGAAACAAAAATCAAATAGTTCACTGCTAAAACTATTCTGGAAACATTTTAATTGGGTTATAGTCAGTCTTAAACGAGTTTGATATATTTTTGTAAAGTCAAAAAAAAAATTGCAATAAGCGTATATTGGTTTGTGCAAAAGTTATAGCGTCTACAAAATAGTGGATAGATTAATGGCATTTTTTTTTTTTTTACTAGTAATGGTGGCAATCTGCGATTTTTATCATGACTGTGACATTGCGGTGGACATATCGGACACTTTTGACCCCATTTTGGGACCATTCAAATTTTTACAGAGATCAGTGCTATAAAATGCACTAGGGGGGCGATCAAGGAGTTAAATGTGTTACCTAGGGAGTGATTATAACTGTAGGGGGAGGGGACTCACAAGGGGAGGAGACCGATCAGTGTTCCTCTGTACTGAGAACACACCATCGGTCTCCTCTCACCTGACAGGACGTGAATCTGTGTGTTTACACACACAGATCCACGGTCCTGCTGTGTTCACGGTCAATCACGGGTGCCTAGCAGACATTGGCTTCCAAATGAAGCAGTATATGATGCCCGTCAAGGATGGGAGATCCCTCCTGCAAACATCATTTGACAATGGCTGGGATGGGAAGTGGTTAATGCAGCTGCCCCTCAGATACCCCCCCCCCCTTTTCTATACCTGAGCCCAATCTGATCCAGTAATATGCATGAGCGCAGAGACTCCAGCCGCTGTCTCACTCCTCATTAGACAGTCTGGGAGCCATTGGCTCCTGTTGCTGTCAATATCAAATCCTGTCACACAGAAGCGAGGGGTGGGGCCATGGCTGTGTTCATGGACACAGCAGCGGGACTCGGGACCCCAGAAAAAGAGGGCTGGGGCTGCTCTGTGCAAAGCTATTGCACAGAGGAGGTAAGTATAGGCATGTTTGGTATTTTTCTAAAAAAATAAATAATAAAGTAACGTTTCCAACCACAAATGTCACTTGTGAAAAAGAGTAGACAGTGCGGCGCATCAACACTTTTTCCTCCCAGGGCACATGAGCGGTTGTGCATTCAGAGTGGTTGCTGGGGTAAAAGAAAGTCACTACGCTCAATTCCAGCTCAGCTTGAGATGCACAGCAAAGGGGGTAGGAGTTAGACATTTGCAATTTCTTGTGCTGCATCAAAATTCTGACAAAGTGTTTGTTATTCAGAGATTTGGATGTATTTGAATCTCCGAATCACAATAGTAACAAATTTCAATGAATCAGAAAAAAATCACAATAAATTTATTTGTATTCAGTTGTTTTATTTGGATCTTTTGATAATGTTTGAAGCATTAAAAAAAAAACGTAACAACATTTAATAAGTGATTCAAATTGATTTGGATCCATTTCGTTTTTATGTTGCATTCAAATTTTTGATTATTATAAAAAATGCACATGCAAAACACAGGAAGGAATAAAATGAAAAGAAGATGATGATTCCTTTTTATTGAGTTTGAGTTGGATAGAGGTGGATTCATCAGAATGTATGAATCATAACATATATTGAATCCGAAATTTATTTCCATGTTATGGTTCGGAGATTCTGATGGATCCACCTCCATCCAACCCAAACAGAGTGCAAAATAATCTCCTGAAAAAATGAACACATTAAAATGAATATAGCCAATCCTCCAAAATAACATCCAAAATACGAATCGTTTTTAAACAACGAAAACACAAAACAAATCCAAATATAAGAAAAAAATGCGAATATACAAAGCAAATTCTGAAAATGAATCATTCTAATAAAACAAAATATTAACTTAACAAATGAACCCAAATTGTAACACATTTTTCCATCATGCACATCTCTAGTAGAGGTAACAGCGCTGTAATTTGAGCTAATAGGCATGTCCACTAATAGGCTTCCGACAGGGGAGGAGCTGACTGGCACAAATGGAAGAGAAATGAAATGGCTTTTACTATGCAGTGTTTCTTCACATAATTAGAATATTTCTGCTTTAATAACTAGACCAGCAGTTAAGATTTCATGGCTCATGAAACTACTTTTGAAAGTAATTTTATATTGGAAACAAAAATTTCTATAAGGGCCACCATGCATGTTACAATTTAACTTCTGACTATGCAATCTTCTTTAGATTTACCAAACTAAACAATATGAGGACTAAAGAAATGCTCCCATAGTGTGGTACTTCAAAAATTAAGGTTTAAAGAGGAAGTAAAACCTGATCGGTTTACTTCCTCTTTGATTCCCTGCAAAGGTAAAGCATAATGGACTACTATGCATCGCATAGTAGTCCATTATGTGTCACTTACCTGACACAGGAGCCAGCGATGTCACCGCTGTCCCCTTGTGTACGGAGCCTCCATCTTATTGGTGGGTCTCGCTGCTCCGGCGCTGTCATTCGACTGAGCCGCGGTGACGTCACTCCCGCACGGGAGCCGCCACTCACGGCATATCGCCGTTGACAGCGGTGATATGGCAAATATCTCCTAAACTGTGTAGGTTTAGGAGATATTTCTTGGACCTACAGGTAAGCCTTAACCTAGGCTTACCTGTAGGTCAAAGTGGTTTGTAAGGGTTTACAACCACTTTAATGAATTGTGGCCAATCCCCAGACGACATTCTTTTGTGACGAAACTTGTAGGATGGGGCCTACGACGGTGACGTCATTACGCTACACCTCCCAGGAGATTGACATGCAAGCAAACCAGGAAGTGAAGCTTGTAAGGACACTGCGGTTCCAATTTAAAGACAAGCCCTTTTGATGATTTTATTCTGTAAGTGAAAAATTTTTATACCCTTAAACCTGGATTTTTGAAGTACTGCACTATTGGAACATTTCTTTTGTCTTAAATTTCCAAGCTCCGTCTGTTAAACGGGGATCCTGGCCATCATTGAGCTTCATGGGGAGACCTATTTCCTTGTGCTTGGTGAGACCACTGTATAGTGGTCACAGGAAGCTGGTTAGCAGGATTATTTACTCTCACCTGGGTGTGAAGCAGGATCTACCTATTGTGGAGGACGATTGTTTTTTTCCCCTTATCTACAGCTTTCTCCGTCTATAAGCAGCACTGATTTTCATTTAGGTTTTCTCCTGTTCCTACGGACTGTACATTTTAGACTCTGCATTCGTTTCCCTTATTGTATCTTTTTTCAGATATGTAATTTTAAGCGCTGCACTTATTTTGTATTTTATATTTATTGAGTTTGTATTTGACTTGAAGGTGCTAGCAGCGCTATTTTCTTTTTCATTTTTATTTACATTTCAAGTGCAACGTTAGCCTTCCTGCTCTACTTTTATACCCAATATGAGGACCTACTTAAATTATCCAGTCTTCATATTTAAAGTGGTTGTAAACCCAGGTCATGAGATGTGAACAAAGAACATATATCTGTAGTGTTTACTTGTCTCTCTCCAAAGCTCCAAGTGTCATTCCTCTCTGGTGCTTTGTTCCTCTGTTATCAGCATGAGTCACCTCCTGAGATGTTTTTCTGACATATCCGATAAAATGTTTGTGTTGGGGAGGGAGATAAGCACACAGCTTGTCTATTCAGAACACAGCCCTGCATGTTCCTTTGTTCCACTCCCTATGTGGAGGGGGGCAGTGTGCCTTTCCTCCAATCAGCTCTCACATAGTGTACAAGAGCTGTAACTGCAGCTCTCTGCTCCCTCCTCTGTACTCCTCACAGATACAGACGGATTTTATCACAATTGTGCTCTTTTGAAGGGTTGTAGACATGTAGGAGGATTTGTTTCATCTCTGGGTATGATCTGAGGGTATACTGGGTATATGCGAGGGTTTACAACCACTTTAAATGTATTAAACTTTTATTCTGTCTGGCAGGCCATGGTAGAACTAACAGTTGTACAAAAATATTGTAACATATGTGGTGAGCTCAACCTATAGCAGGCATACCTTTCCAGTGCCCCCCTGCCACCTGAGCCCTGCCAAAATCTGCAGCTTCTGGGTATTGCAGGAACCTTATAGCACCCCCAATTCATTCCCTTCTGTTCAATATTTAGCTGCTGCAAAACAAATGTTATAAAGACAGAGCCAAGGAAAAAATATATATTTTTGCTCATTGTGTCACAAGTCATTGTGATAATGCTTTCATCCTACATCTTATAAAAAAAATAGATTTATAAGCTGGTTAGTTACAGGAAACTTGTGTACTTGGGTAGTTTTATATAAAATAGTTTTGTCAAAGAAAATAATTTTTCATCCTGCTGCGCTCAAGACATGTAAAGATTCAAGTCACGGCTAGGATACTGGAGCTTCCCATTTCAGCACCGTTCAAGATATCAGATTTGATCTTCTGTAATTCCCTACAAGACAACAGATATCTGAGATGTCTGTGGTGTGTGTGGCTGTCTGAGTTATGGCTTCATTTGTAGCTTGCTGATTAAGGAAAAGCCACGGTTTGTATTGATTTGCAGTAGATGGACAATTTCTAGTGTACTAAGTGGATGTAAATACACTCTAATCTTTTCTAAACTACTGTCATAGCCTCCTGCATGTATCCTTACCTGTCAAATGTCTCCCCTCTGTTATGAGACCAGAAAAGCTGCAGATTCTGTGGGTGGGTCTGTTGTCCAGGGCTCAGTGGGTGGAGTAGTGATGTCAGCCTCCCAGCCAACCTCTACACTCCCCTTGACAACATGCATTTTCTCCTGTGTATTTCTTACACTGAACTTCTGCTATGATCACTAACAAGTCAAAACCTAGAAAAGTCACCACATGACTTCAGCATGCCAATTATACTGAGGTGTGGAGCAGCCAATCCTGGGAGAGCTGTAGAAGAAAGGAGGCGGGGAGCTGAAGTACACAGACTCTGCATGCGATATGTAAATCACCTGTCACTCACAGCAAGGGGGGAGAACTGACTCCTATTTCTCTGTTTTTTTTTTTTTTGTTTATCATAAAAGAAAGTGATCGTACATAATGCGGTTACATAGCATTTAACAAGTAGAACATAGTAAGCTTTCATGGAGAATAGAACAATGTGAGGATTTGTATCTTAAGTCATGGAAAATTGAACATTGAGGATCATTTACAATCAAGTATAACTTGTTATTAGGTCAATCTATTTATTACAATCAAAAGAATGAATTCTTAAACCGGGATATCCTTAAAATGTCAAGTCTTATCTGAACTGATAGCATTACCACTTAGACCACTATCTACAGGTTTTCTGGTGGTAGTGAAAAAACAAGAGGGACAAGAGGGATAAACTTGACTTCTCTTGTTTCAGGGAATGTTTGCGTGTATATGAAAGTCGGTCTAGACTGGTCATTAAGCTATATCGTTGTGTGAATTTTTGTATCTTGATTGGTTCAGGGGGTGGGAAACAAAAGAAGTATGGGGGGGGTGCTGGAGAGGGGGCAGGAGGGGGTGAGCATAGGGAGGTTAGGGTGGAGAAAAGAGAAGGAAGGAAAGGAAGATAGGGTGTGAGGGACGCTCTTCAGCTGCGTGTCCCCTCTCTCCCACCCCACATACGGGGGGAAGGGGGAGAGGTTGGGGTAGTGCTTTTATAGGGTGTTCTGATTTGTCAAATGTTACACGGAGAAGAAGGATTTATAGCACTCTGATGTTTTGAAGTGAGTCCACCAGGCCCACGTGGTTGTAAATTTTTGTATGCGTTCTTGGGCGGTAAATATCAGTTCCTCCATTTCTTTTATTTTGGATATTCTGAGTAGCCATCCTCTAATGGTTGGTATGTTTGTTGATCTCCAATGGATTGGAATGCAAAGCCTCACCGCATTGACCATATGTATGGCCAAGGATTTGTGGTGTTCGTGCTTGGATAGTGTAGTATGGTGTAGAAGGTATTGAGCAGGGCACAAAGTGTATGTAGTGACTTATTCTATGATAGAGTGTACCTCCCTCCAAAAAGTTTGGATGGATTCACACTCCCACCAAATGTGTATCAGGGAACCTTCTGCTTTTTTACATCTCCAACATATGTTAGGTATTGTTGGTGAGAATTTGTATAATCGTGATGGGGTCCTGTACCATTTGGTTATGATTTTATATCCATTTTCTTGGATCGCTACGTTCATTGTGAAAAACTGTAAATAGATTCCCAGTCTTCTTCTGTCAATGTCATTTGTAAGTCCTTTTCCCATGTATTACGTGGGATTTCAGTTGTTGCTGCTAGGGTTTTGTCCTGGAGGATAGAATAGATGTGTGAGTTGAGGTGTGTTGCTTGAGCACAGGGATTCAAATGAAATCAGTTTTCTAGTCCAAGTTGTGGTAGATGATGTGGAAGTTAGAAAGTGTCTTATTTGTCTGTATGACCAGAAAGGAAATGTGTTTGTGTGAGATTCTGTTATTAAATCCTGGTAAGTTCAAATGGAGCTTTTATGAAAGAACTGATGTGTCCTTATCTCATTTGGCCATTCCTTTTGTAGGAATGTGCTGGAATCCCCAGGAGGGAACTCTGGGTTTCCACGTAGGGAAGTCAGTGGTCCGAAGTGTGTAGACAAGTCATGTATAGATATGGCTTTGTTAAAGGCAAGTAATGTGGGATATATGAGAGAATGTATTTTGAGGGTCTGGGGCCATCATGGGGTTGGTAGCCTGGGGAGAATATGTGTAGGGGTGTGGATAACACATTTTTCTATTGTAACCCAGGCTTTTTGTAGGCAATATATCTTCCAGTCTACAATTCTGGTCAATTGGCAGTTTAGGTGATACTTGTGAAGATCAGGAAGTCCAATCCCCCCTTTGGATTTGGGGTGTGTCAGTCGAGCGTATTTTATGCGTGGGGGTTTGTCTATCCACAGGAAGGCTGTGCACATTTTTTTGTATGTAGAAAAGGAGGAGGGTAAGTGTTTGCCTCCATAAGGTATAGGAGGCGGGAGAGAACAACCATTTTAATTAGTGCTGTGTGGCCAAACCAGGATATGTTCAAATTGGTCCAATCTTTTATGTTGGTTTGGATTTTTGACAGGGCCTTTAGGTGATTGTGATTGTAGAGGTCTGTTGTTTTCTTGGTGATCCTAATTCCCAAGTATGTAATGGTCTCCTTCTCCCATTGAAATGGGAATGATACTTGTGTGTGGGCTACTTCTTGTGGGGTAAGGGATATATTAAGGGCATGGGACTTGGAATAGTTTTGAGATTTGATAACTCTTCAAAATGTTTCATGTCATTCAGGAGGTTGGGTAGTGAAAGTCAGGGAGATTAAAGGGTGAGTAAAGGGTCCTCTCCGAAAGCGGTTACTTTAAATTCTTTATGTTCTATGGGGATTCCTTTGATGTTTGTATTGTTGCGTAATCTGTTTAACAGGGGTTCTAGTGTCAGGACAAAGATCAGGGGGCGTTGTGAACACCCCTGACATGTTCCGTTGCTTATAGAGAAGGCGTTTGACAGGAGGCCATTAGCTTTCACCCTGGCCGAAGGGTTAGTGTACGATGCGTTAATATGTGAGTACATGCGGGGTAGGAGACCTATGCCTTTCAGAACCTCCTGCATGTAGTCCTAGGCCACCCTGTCAAATGCCTTCTCAGCGTCTAGGGATAGGAGAAAACCTTTATTGCCCGATGAGGTCAGCCAGTGGTGTATATTTAGGGTGTGTATAGTGTTATCCCTGGCCTCTCTATCCAGAATAAATCTGACTTGGTCAGTGGATATGAGGCCAGGGATAAATGGTAGTAGTCTGTTGGCCAATATTTTTTCGTATAATTTGATATCTACATCAAGTAGGGAGATTGGTCTGTAGTTGGAGGCTTGTAGATGATCTTTGCCTTCCTTTGGGATAAGAGTTATGTGGGCTTCTAATAGTCTGCCTACTGAGGTGTTCGGATTTGATAGAGAATTGAAGGTTTTTAGCATTTTGGGTATTAGCGTGTCTTGGAAGCTTATATAATATATTAATGTAAAGCCATCTGGGCCAGGGCTCTTTCCTACTTTCATCTGTTTTATTGCCAGTTGAAGCTCCTCCGATGATAAAGGGCTTTCCATGGCCTCTGCTCACTGGGAGGTAATGGGTTTGGGGCAATACAGAGCTATGAAATCCTTTATCTGGGAGGTACGATTATTCACTTTTGTTTCAACCTCATTATCTTGCGGTAGGTTGTATAGTTTGGAATAATATTTTTCAAAGTGTTTGGCGATATCTTCGTTTTTTGAGAGGAGAGTACTGTGTTTGTCTCGGATGTGGTGAATCCTAGAGGTTGCTTTGGTTGCCTGAACCGTGTGAGCCAGTAGTCTCCCACTCTTATTGCCGTGTTCATAGAACACTTTCTGTTGGACAACAAATCGCCTTCTTGTGCGTTTTCCTAATTCATCTAGTAAAGTGGATTGTGTGTCAGTTTTTATCTCACTGAAAAAAGGACTGCTCAGGGCTGGATTAACTCTTCGTGGCAAGACTGGGCACAGATGACATGAAATCCTATACTGTTCGAGGTGCAAGCCTAAATGAAATTTTTTTTATTTTATTTTTTTCGGGTTTACACTTTAAGCTCTGTAGAAATGTATTATATGTGTAATCCCAACAAGAGCTGTTAAATGCATTTACCCTTATGTAATACAAACATAATCACTATTTAGGGAAGATAACACCAGCCTGATATACGTGTATACTATTTGTGTAAAAGTGACTTCATTGCCATCTGTTAAGTTAGGGGATAGTGTCCATTTAAAACTACACAACAGTAACTCACAAAACATTGCATTTATGCTCCCCCTCGGTACACCACCTTTTTGCAAAATACTCTTAATTTCTATCCTGGCATTCACCCATAGAGCTTGCTGTTGTGTTTCCCCAGTTCTCTATGGTTGCCAGCATTCCCAGAAATCAGACATGCCCCATTTTTGGCAATGCGGCACAAGTACATTGCATTACTGCAGTGGTTTCCAAACTTTCTAAGGCCAGTGGGAGTAGAATATGCCCCAGTATCGGTGAGAGTAGTGATAGCTCCTGAGCATTAATATTTGTAGAAGAAATAATGCACCATTATTGGTGTTAGTGGGTGGAATAGGGCCTCATCATTGGTGTCAGTGGGAGGAATTGTGCCCCGTTGGTGCCAGTGGGAGGAATAGTGCATCATCAATGGTGTCAATGGAGGAATAGTGTAACATCGTTGGTGTCCGTGGGAGGAATACTGCATCGTCAGTGGGAGGAATAGTGTAACATCATTGGTTTTAGTGGGTGGAATAGTGCCCCATCCTTGGTGTCAGTTGAGGGAATAGTGCCCCATCCTTGGTGTCAGTTGAGGGAATAGTGCACCATCATTGGTGTCAGTGGGAGGAATACTACACCATTGTGGGTGTCAGTGGGAGGAATACTACACCATCATTGGTGTCAGTCGGTGGAATAGTGCACCACCATTGGTGTCAGTGGTAGGAATACTATACCATCATTGGTGTCGGTGGAATAGTGTAACATCATTGATGTTAGTGGGTGGAATGTGTCTCATCTTTGGTGTTGGTGGGAGGAATAGTGCACCATCACTGGTGTCAGTGGGATGATTAGGGTACCATCACTGGTGTTGGAAGGATTAGTGCACCATCATTGGTGTCAGTGGAGGAATAGTGCACCATTGCTGGTGTCGGGAGGATTAGTGTACCCTCATTGGTGTCAGTGGAGAAATAGTGCAACATTGCACGTGTCAGTGGGGAGGAATAGTGCATAATTTCTGATGTCAGTGGAGGAGTAGTGCACCATCGCTGGTGTCAGTTGGAGGAATAGTGTAACCTCATTGGCATTGATGGGTATAATAGTGCCTCATCTTTTGTGTCAGTGGAAGGAATAGTGCACCATCATTAATTCCAGTTGGAGGAATAGTGTAACATCATTGGTTTTAGTGAGTGGAATAGTGCCCCATCTTGGTGTCAGTGGAGGAAATGGTGCCCCATCTTTGGTGTAAGTAAGCGTAATAGTTCCTCATCTTGGTATCAGTGGAAGGAATCGTGTCCCATCTTTCGTGTCAGTGGTAGGATTAGTGTTCCTTTGTTTATCAGTAGGAGGAATTATGCTGCCATGTTGGTACCAGTGGATGAAATGGTGCCTCATTGTTAGTATCAGGGGGAGCAATGGTGCCCAAAGGGCCACAGTTTAGAGACCACCGCCTTAGTGCATTGGGGTGCCATTCACTGCAGTGCATATAATGTGTGGTGCTGTGGTGGAATCATGTAAATAGGCCCTGAATCTTAGGTTAGTAGAGCTTATATCTTTGGTGCAGTGTGGACCACTGTTCTGTGTTGCATTGCACCTTGCACTGCACTCCAGGGCGCAAATTGACAGCGTCTGTGTATATGAACCCTTCCCCTCTTAGGTCTGCCCTAAATGGGGTTATATAATATGTAAAGGTTGATGATGTGAATTGTGAATGCTCTGTGATTACTTTTTGGCAGGCTATTTGCTTCTTGTCTTCTGCTGTGGTCAAGCCATGCTATATACTTTAATTAATATATATATATATATATATATATATATATATATATATATATATATATATATATATATATATATATATATATATATATATATATATATATATATATATATATATTATACAATCAGGGTTTCTATTGGATGTATTTGATTCAATGCCTTACTATGCCAACCCCCTGAAAACCCTATGTTGCCATATTCCTAAGATGGTTTGCTGTTCAGAATTGTGTAGCATATTGTGTGGTGAAGAATTAATCTCTTGTCCATCACACTGTGTAAAACAGATTGCTGTTTGAAAGGAATGAGTTTCTGCTGAATCATTGAGCGATCGTCTTGCCATTGAGTGATGAAAATGTACTAATGTGTCTAGGCTCACTGGCATAAATTACAAAACAGCGATCACTTGTACAAGACTGATGTATGAAGATTGGAGGCATGGAATCGGCCTTTTATTTGTCATGTACTATGTATTTGCTCTTTGATCCCATCTATGATAGTGATTTCCAGTGGTTAGATGCTCAGGATTTAGCTGCATAGTACATTCCAGTCTGCAGTAGAGGGCTGACGGATTGGTGATGACATGATTTAATACATGAATGCTCTGTATTTTTGCTCAGGGCGGTTTCTTTGTCACTGCTACATTTGCTAAGTCTGGCCAGTTTTTTTTTTTTTTTTTTTCTGTGTCTGATCAATCCAAGGTAAGAATTTGGCTCATAGTGTAATGTAAAATAGGAGAGATGTCGCTTGTGCATTCCTCCAGGCTGTAAGGTTAATAAAGATATGCCGTATTTGGGATGGAGACACACAGCAATTTGGCAGCTATTACACTGTGTTGTCTCCTAATGATTTATGATGTGTCTAGCACGGTGCAATTTCACTTACAGATTCTCATCAAGGCTTGTCAGGTTGTCTTATAGAAGTGAACGGGTCTGTTAAGGTGCATTCTCATAATGTGTATAATAGAGACCCAAAAATAGAAAGGCAAAATGCACAGATATTAGAGAATAAATCATTTTTATAGGACTTGTTTTTTTTCTCATGCATTAAGCTGCTGGGCATCGTGAAAAAGTCACTTTTGCTGCATTTTAATGTGCTGCCCTGCAGCTTATCCGTAAAGAAATTCTAGGTCTCCCCTGTTTTCTGTCAATAAACATTTAGCCTGGGTTCACACTGTAGCGAACACAGACGTTGCATGTGATTCGCACCCGCACTGCGGTGCCGATCACATGCAATGTCTGTCTGCGTAATGCGAGTTCAGCCATATAGTTTTTTTTTTTTTTTTTTTTGCTGAACTCGCATTGGATTCGCACACAAAGGTGCAGGGACTTCTTTTTTTTTCTGCACTGTGTTCTCACCCATGCGATCCGATTCCTGTCCAAAATCACAGTTCACACTGCGATCTGTGAACCTGTCTGGGGGTGTCGTTAACATTGTATTGACATCCGCAGTGGTTCGAAGAGGGCAGTGTGGACTGCCTGCAGGAGAGATGCGATGCGGGAACTGGAATTGCACTGGTTCCCGCATTGCTACAGTGTGAACCCAGGCTGAAGCATGGAGTGGCTCCGGTGCATCACTGTTCACTGTTTAAGGTTCGAAAAAGTGGTTCTAAGGGCAGGCTTTTTCTGGCACTTTTTGTTCACAAGTTCAAATCGTTTTTTTTTATTTGCTTAGAACCCCCAAACGTTATACGTTTTTTTTATTTTTTTTTATTTTAAGCAGAGACCCTAGGGACTAAAATGGTGCAATTTTTTTATGTCACATGGTATTTGCGCAGCGGTGTTTCAAACACAATTTTTTTTTAAAAACAAAATTTTACTGAATTAAAAAAAAAAAAAAAAGTATATATATATATATATATATATATATATATATATATATATATATATATATATATATATATATATATATATAATATACCCCAATTTGTTTGTAAGATATGAGATGATGATACGGCGATTGGGCACACTCGTGGAATGGTAACAAGCTGCAGTACTTAAAACTCTCGATAGACAATGTGTTAAACGCCTTTACAGGTTTAGAGTTACAGAGGAGGTCTAATGCTAGAATTATTGCTCTTGCTCCAATGTCCACAGCAATACCTCACATGTGTGGTGCAAACACCGTTTACATATGCATGAATGTTCACTTCTGGGCACGAGCATGGAGGGTTGGGGGGGCGATTTAAAAATTTTTTTTTCTTATTTGACTTTTTAATTTTACACTGTCCCTTTTTTATTTTTTTTATCACTTTTATTCCTATTACAAGGAATGTAAACACCCCATGTAATAGAAATAAGGATGACAGGTCCTCTTTATGGAGCTATCTGGGGTCAAAAAGATCCCAAATCTCTTCTTTACTTTAAAAAAAATATATATATATATATATACAGTCATCTTTTTCTTTTTTTTTTTTGATCATTCTCCTTAAAATTAAATTATTTACTTCCACCCTGGACTGGAAGTGACATCATGATCTAGTCCTCCAAGGCCATAGAGTTGATCAAAGTGTATCTACTCTTTGATCACCTATCGGAGCCGCCAGAAACGATCCATCAGATAATTTCTGGGCGAACGGGCAAACATGGTAAGCCTGTAAAACGTCGGCGAGCAACGGGGGGGTTGGCGGGTTGGTGCGGAGAGAAGAGAGTCCCCTCGGGGGGGGGGGGGGGGTCGGGCGGTGGTCCCCTCCTGCTGCATTCCAGTGGCTCATGGGCTGCACAGAATACTTTCGTGAGGGAGCTGGCCGCTAGCTGAAAAAAACGGTACTGGGGTAATGGCTGAAGGCTTCAGCCATAATTCCGGTAAACCACTTGCAAATTGCAATTAATATATACGTATTGCCGTCGGCAAGTGGTTAATGAATTCTCTGCATTAAGAAAATGGTAATAAATGGTAATAAACTCTGCTTTGTTACTTTTACCTACAGGTAAGCTTATAATAAAGCTTACTGGTGGGTAAAATAAATACCTCCTAAACGTGCACCTTATTGGAGAGATTCACTAGTTTTTCCAGAGCTCAGTCGTTTTGCCGCGACTGACTCGGAGCCTAACATTCCGGGAAGAAAACGGGGTGGAGATGACAATGTTGACAGTGTGCTGCTGGAGAGCTTCATTTTAGAGGTAAATCTTTCATAATGTGCTAGTATGTGATGCATACTAGCACATTATAACATTAAAGGGTTACTAAACCCAGGACCCTGCATTCATTATATCTGGTCTCCCACAGTACACAGAACATGGAAATGCAATCATATTAGTAAATATAAACTGCTAAATAACTTTTCTCATCAGCAGTATATAGGAGTCAGTGTCTGGTTAAACCTTGTAGGAGGAGTTTTCATTCTACTCTGGCTGTCCTATGATGCTGCAGGACCCGTGACCCTCTGTCTGGACAGGTCGTATTGGCCCTGTGCTGATCACATGCACCCTCCCAAGAAAAAGAAAAAACTCGCTAGCAATACACACCAAACTTCTACAAAGTATTGCCCAGACAAACGTGGGACTCATGGGCCGCACTAGTGTGAACTGAGCCTAAAGGCAATATTCGGCTGTTCGCTTTGCAAGGAAATTTTGTCAAATGCTGGTCATACACATTTGGTGTATGCGAGACATAATTTTTTTCCTCTATCCAACCTAAACAGTGTGAGCGAGTAAATCCGCTGTGCCATCTACTGTATTCTCCAGCACCCTTGACTGTCCCAATACTCGAACAGTGAGTGGGTAGAGCCAACAGGGCCACCCACAGCTTGAATTTCAGCTGATTTAGTAGTAGCCATTTTAGCATAGTGAATGCGTTGAAAATGTCCTTTGCAAAGAATAGCCAATCGCATGCAAGAAAAATAAAATAGACAGTATTTTTGCTTGCAAATGATTGGATGCTGGAAATCAGCAGAGCTTCACCTCATTCACTTAGCTGTGGGAAAGTGCCCTTGCAAAGTGAACATGCTTTAGTAAATCAACACAACATTGTATGCACTGTGCTGCAAGTTGTAGTAGTGTGCTCTTCACTGTACCGTTAAGCAGTGGGGTGAAGTGAAGCTGAGGATCTCTTCTGCAGAGGAATCCTTCCAATAATTATCAGCTGTCTTATTGCCAAAAGGGCTCGTAGTCTTTCCTGAATGGAATAGTCTGGAGTGACAAGGAGTTAAATGAGCACTCTGCCGCACATATGTGAAATACACAGAGGTGTAAAGAGAGCTCCGTCCTGCTTTGAGGATTGTAACAGTTAAATATAACTTCTGAGAATTCCTGCTTCTAAGGCAACAGGGGGAAGATGTGGGTTTGTGTGAAATGTGGCAGATGGGATCTAGAATGCAGTGCTTTGAACATTGAAAACTGTTATCCTTAAAACGCGTGCTTGACGTCATCCTTCCTTTTTTTTTTCTGTAAAGATGTTCACTTTTCTCCGACTCGGGCCGAGGCCTGCTTTTGGTTAATCTCCGTTGACAGAATGATGAAGTGGTTTTTTTTTTTTTTTTTTTTCTTTGGCAGGTGGCTCCCAAAATGCATCCTTTTATGGGTGGCAAATGCAATATTATATTGTTTTCACTAATAGATATCTAATGTGATACCTCTTCAAGCAGAAGTAAACTCAGTGCTTTAAAAAAGTATTCATACCCCTTGAAATTTTCCATATTTTGTCATGTTACAACCAAAAACGTAAACATTTTTTTTTGGGCGATTTTATGTGATAGAAGACCGCAAAGTGGCACATGATTATGATGTGGAAGGAAAATGATAAATTGTTTTCAAATACTTTGTAGAAGTCAATACTTTGTAGAACCACTTTTCACTGCAATTACAGCTGCAATCTTTTTGGGGGTGTCTCTACCAGCTTTTCACATCTAGAGAGTGTCATTTTTGCCCATTTTTCTTTGAAAAATAGTTCAAGATTGGATGGCGAGTGTCTGTGAACAGCAATTTTCAAGTCTTGCCACAGTTTCTCAATTGGATTTAGATCTGGACTTTGACTGGGCCATTCTAACACATGAATATGCTTTGACCTAAACCATGGGTGCCCAAGCAGTGGCCCGCGGAGCCCTCTGATTTGGCCCGTGACCTCCTTCTGTGGGATGGCAGATTGGCAAGCCCAGATCATGGGTTGCAGACCCGCCATCCCAGAGCATCTGTGTTGTTAACCTCCCTAGCGGTGATCCCGAGTCTGGCTCGGGTTGGGATTTTAGTTCCACGAGCGGTAACCCCGAGTCGGACTCGGGATCGCATCGCTGGATACAGGGAGGACACATGGAGAGTTACTTACCTTGTCCTCTGGATCCAGCGATGTCCTCCGCGCTGTGTGATCGAGCTGTCCTCCGCTCGATTCACAGTGCCCGAATGCCGCCCGAGTGATACCAAATGCACTCTGCCGGGGACAGCAACAGCAGTGTCCAGTGCACCTTCAAGTTACCTGCACTGAGGCATAGACTTCTGTTATTACCTGCGGTTTTGGTGAGCTTTCAGAAAGTGTGCCACACCTGCAGAATATAATAGAAGTCTATGGTATAGTGTAACGAACACACAGGTGCACTGCGCTGCATTAGTGTGAAAGGCCCCTTTCACACAATCGGTCCAACTAGTCGGACCCTCCATTCGCCTCTATGAAACGGCAGATGTAAACAGATTTGTGTCCTTTTACACCTGCCTACCTCCAATCTAATTCACAAAAAAACCCAGAAGGGGATCAATCCCCTTCCGTCAGGGCGGATCGGAGAACCCATAGAGTAGAGTGGGCTGTGTCCGCTCTGCCCAGACCTGTCATGCGCCTGCTTCATTGTGGCCCGCGATCAGTTACCAAGTCGCTTAAGTGGCCCTCGCTCTTCAAAAGATTGGGCACCCCTGATCGAAACCATTCCGTTGTAGCTGTGGTTGTATTCTACACCTCTGCAGCTGTACCTCTGTCCCAGTCATAAGTCTTTTGCACACTCTAACGGGTTTACTTCTAAGATTGCCCTGTATTTGGCTCCATCCATCTTCCCACCAACTCTGACCAGCTTCCCTGTGCCTGCTGAAGAAAAGCATCCGCACAACCCGATGCTGCCACCACCATGTATCATGATGGGGATGGTATGTTCAGGATGATGTGCAGTGTTAGTTTTCCGCCACATATAGCATTTTGCTTTTAGGCTAAAATTTTCAATCAATTGGTCACATCTAACCAGAACACCTTTTTCCACATGGTTGCTGTGTCCCCCACGTGGCTTCTTGCAAACTGCAAACAGGACTTCTTATAGCTTTCTTTCAACAATGGCTTTCTTCTTGCCACTCTTCCATAAAGGCCAGATTTGTGGAGTGCACCACTAATAGCTTACCTCCCAACATTTGAACTTCAAAATTAGGGACACTTGATGGAGGAAGTGATCTGTGGGTGTGGCCAAACTCTTATAAGTAAGAGGGGTTTAAGGAGTGTGGTTAAAACCTGGGCTTCCTTGTACCTGTACAGGGGTCAGCAGGACAGGGCCCAGTGGTCGGTATGGCACAGGACAGAGATCAGCAGGATGGAAGACAGGGGGTCAGTAGGGAAGGGTACAGGGGTCAGCAGGATGGAGGATAGGAGTCAGTAGGGAAGGGTACAGGGGTCAGCAGGATGATGGACAGGTGTCAGTAGGGCAGGGTACAGGGGTCAGTAGGGAAGGGTACAGGGGTCAGCAGGAAGGAGGACAAGAGTGAGCAGGGTAGGGTACAGGGGTCAGCAGGACAAAGGACAGGAGTTAGTAGAGAAGGGTACAAAAATCCCCCCCCCCCCAATTAACCTTCTCTTTGCAAATAGCCCCCCATCCACAAACCTCTCCCACTCATGTCATCTGTGAATCTGGGTGGAGATCCACGTCGGACAGCACATACACACAGTGCCAACTTTGCCTGCCTGAGGGCACACCACACAGTATGTTTGGGAGTTGAGACCATTTCTTCATCTTCCCCTCCTAGATGTTGCACACCGTCCCTGTATGCCATTGGAAGGAGCTGCAAGCCACTCTGCCCTGCACTGTATATGTGAACGTTATCCCTGACCTGTCTGGTGTGTTCCTTGGCCTTCATGGTGCTGTTTGTTCACTAAGGTTCTCTAACAAACTTCTGAGGGCTTAACAGAACAGCTGTTTTTATATTGAGATTAAATACCTCCCAGGGGGACTCTATTTACTAATTAGGTGACTTGTGATGGCAATTGGTTCCATTTGATTTTAGTTAGGGGGTATCGGAGTAAAGGGGGCTGAATACAAATGCACGCCACACTTTTCAGATATTTAAATGTAAAAAAAATTTAAAATCATTTATGATTTTCCTTCTACTTCACAATTATGTGCCACTTTGTGTTGGTCTATCACATAAAATCCCAATAAATCACATTCACGTTTTTGGTTGTAACATGACAAAATGTGGAAAATTTCAAGGGGTATGAATACTTTTTCAAGGCACTGTACATCACTATATCAGCTCCTTATAAATATGTTGTCTTATATTTTTGGCTTACTTTCATTTCTTCAGATCCCTGTGTTTCATCAGAATTGGCAACCCATCAGGTTAGATAACAGAAGTGATGCTCCGTCAGCTGCGCATGCGTTCCACAGCTACTAGGTTTGCTAATCTGACAGAACACTTGCAGTCAGAAGAAGGCAGCAGACATCTTTCTACACCCAGCTACGTCTTGAATTTCACAGTAATTTAAGCAATAACGTGAGCATGTATGAATACATGTAGTATGTTGACATCTCTGATGCTGTTTGGATATTTAATTTTGAAAGGCTAAAGTTTTAGTGCAGAGCAGTGCAAGGTGTACCAACTTGGCCTCCGCCACCTTCCTACTGCTCGCGTCCAGCTTCTTACAAAATGTAACATCAAAACACCATCACCGATGTCCACATACTATATTTATATAAGCTCACTTTATTGGTAAAATTACTGATATTCAAGACGTAGCTGGATATAGTAAGATGTCTGCTGCTGCCTTCTTCTGACTTCCTCTGTTCTGTCAGATTAGTAAATCTGGTAGCGGTGGACCGCATGCGCAGCTTACGGAATGTCACGTCCATCTGATGGCTTGCCGATTCTGGCAAAGCCGGTGCGATATTGGCTCCTCTCTTCCGCATCCAGCATGCTATCACTTCCGCCCTCTTTCTGTGCTGCTGGCCTGTAATCTCGTGCATGCGCTGTACGATTTAGCAAAGCTTCAGGAACTCGGCTAAGCATCAGCACTCTCGCGATATCTACCTATAGGTAAGCCTTATTATAGGCTGTAAATATATTTACTGTATATGCTGCCGATGGAAAAAAAACACACCAAAAAGCATCAGAAAATGCGCATGCAGAAACGCATCTGGAACGCAGAGATTATGGTGTGATCTGGCCATAAAGCTTTGTGTAAAGTTATTTACCTATAAAATAAAGCTGTTTTTGTTAAAGTACACATTCAAAGAGGGGGGGGGGGGGGGCAGAAATTAATTGGGACTTATTAGGTTTAAACATTAAGGAATTTAAGTTAAAAAGAAAAAAAAAAACAGGACTTCTTCTAATTAACAGGCTTACTCTGTCTAAACTTACAAAGTAGATGACAGGAAAAGCCTGACATCTGCAGGTACGAGTTGCAACTAATGACAATACAATGAAATGGTAACATTGTATCTTTTGATCACACTAGGATACTGATAAAAAAAGTGCCACTTTGTGTGTTACTATGGTGACACTGAAATACTCTGACAGGATGTGTAAAAAAATGAAAAAAAAACATGATTATGATTTTTGTTTTTTACATACTGTCACCAGTCAGTGTCCCTGATCACAGCCACATCCGTTGGATGATAACGCTGTACTGCACTGATTACGTTATGTAGGAAAAAAAATCGTGAAAAATACATTTTTTTTCATAATTTTCTTTTGTAACCAAAAAAACCCCAAAAAATACAACTTCAAAAAGCGTGCCTCTTACTAAACACCTTGGACTGTGTACTTTCCTAAAAGAGGTAATTTGGGGGATATTTGTTCTGTTCTGGTGTTTTCGGTCCTCAAGAAATGAGAATTGCTGCAATTTGCTTTTGCGTTTATCACGTTAACATATTTATGCTGTGTGCATGAATATTTTTGCATGACAAAAAGAAACTAATTTTTTACATGCCGGTTAGCGTGCTATGCCCCTGCTAACTGCTCCAGCAGGATTACTAAACTCCTGGTCTGAAGCTTTAGCCATACAATGGTCATTTGCACTGCCAGCCTTAGACTACACATCCCATGATGCACTGTGCCGACATTCTTCAGTGCACATCTATTTCCCATTATTTATGCTGGTACCTTCCACTAGTGGCAGCTACAGGGCTTGAACATAACCAAGAGCCGTACAACACACACAAAAACATACACCAAAATATTCATAGAGCCAGTGTTGCTAATCCCACAAGTCTGTACACGCATGCCTGTTATACTCACTGTGGAACCTAAGGGGTTAATCCTCTGCATTGTGTAAAAAGGCTGCTTGATCCTGTATGCACAGATCCTCGTCTTCCACTGACTCCAAAACATGTCTGCTTAAGGCAGAGTTTCTGGAGTCAGGCTGCACATGCTCAGTTTGGTGTGTATTGCTAAAAAAAAATCTTTATTTTTTCTTGGGAGAGTGCATGTGATCAGCACAGTGCCAATCAGCACTGTCCAGACAGAGGGTCGTGGGTTCTGCATCCTCTCCTATGCATTGGTGACAAGATTGAGTTTATAACAAAATAGAAACATTGGCAGAGAAATCATAAGACAACAATTATAAAGATGTACATGCATTAACCTCTTGTTAGGTCCCCAAACATAATTCTAAGGTGTGACTTATTACGAGAGGGTAGAACAGTTAAGGAGGCTAAATCATGATTTTTATTATTAACAGATTGTTTTGCTAACCAGCACTGTATCAGATATACAAAAATGAGTATATATTTTTTTATTTAGCCCTGATCAAGGGTGGCTGTAGAACTCCTGAAGCATGTTAGATCTTAGGCTCGTTCGCACCGGAAAGCGGTGTGGGAAATGCACACAGAACACAGGTTTGCCACATCGTGTTCCGATGCAAATGAGCCCAAAATCAAAACACACTGAGTGTTGCCGGTGTCAATATAAACGAAACCCAGAATGCAGTTTGCCTGCTCCGTATCACATGGTACCATGCGATGCAGTACACTTTTGAATGCACTACTTTTGGTGTGATCCAGTGCAATTTAAGCAGCTTTAAATGAATGGGGCTGAAAATTGCGCCGCACTGAGCCACACAGGAATGTTCCTGTGCGATCCAGTTGCAAACCAGCTCTAAAAGGGAGTCTAACAGCTTAAGGTCCGCCTCCTGCACATATACGTCAGCAGAATGGCACGGCTGGGCACAAGCACACGTACCTGTACGTTGCTCTTTAAGTGGGCAGCCGTGGGTCGGGAGCGAGCCGCCGGCGGCGCGCTCCCGACCCGTTCCTGAGCTCCGTGACCGTTGCCACTAACCAGCGGACCCGGTTGCTGCTGGTGTCCCGCTCCCCATGCTTCCTACTGAGCCTGTCACTGATCGTCTGTTCCCTGTTATAGGGAAAGACGATCAGTGACATCAGACACCAAACCGTGCCCCCCTACAGTTAAAAAAAAAAACAAAAAACACACACTTACCCCCTCCCCGCCCCCTAGTGGTTAACTCCTTCACTGCCAGTGTCATTTACACAGGAATCATTGCATTTAAATAGCACTGATTGCTGTATAAATGACAATGGTCCCAAAAATGTGTCAATGTCCGATGTGCCCGCCATAATGTCGCATTCACAATAAAAATCGCCGCCATTACTAGTAAAAAAAAAAATATTAATAAAAATGCTATAAAACTATCCCCTATTTTGTAGATGCTATAACTTTTGCGCAAACCAATCCATAATCGCTAATTGCGATTTTTTTTTTTTTTTTTTAAACAAAAATATGTAGAAGAATACGTATCTGCCTAAACTGAGGTAAAAAAATGTATTTTTTTATATATATATTTTTTGGGGATATTTATTACAGCAAAAAGTAAAAAAATATTGCATTTTTTTCAAAATTGTTGCTCTATTTTTGTTTATAGCGCAAAAAATAAAAACAGCAGAGGTGATCAAATACCACCAAAAGAAAGCTCTATTTGTGGGAAAAAAAGGACGCCAATTTTTTTTGGGAGCCACATCGCACGACCGCGCAATTGTCAATTAAATCCATGCAGTGCCGAATCGCAAAAAGGAGCTTGGCCCTTTGGCTGCAAATTGGTCCGGGGCTTAAGTGGCTAAAGGCACACATGTACACATGTTCTGACTTTTTGACAACAAACATGCAAATTAGCTGTTTTAAGGCAACTGACCGTGTGTACGCTTCATCGGACAAACTTTTTTGGTTTTTATTGGACTTTTGTTGGCTGTGCGAACGGACAAACTTTTTGACAACAAAAGTCTGACGGAGCAAAGCTCGATCATGTGTACACAAAACCATCAGACTTTTGTACAAAGTACAAACACACATGCTCAGAACCAATGCTAAAGATCAGACAGCAATACAGAAGTTGACCAAAGGGTGGCGCCGGAGTAATTGAAAGTCCTCTTTTGAAGTGTCGTCAGTACGTTGAAACGTCACTACATTTGTGTTTGTTGGCTAAAAAGTCTGATCGTGTGTATGCAATACAAATTTACGGCCAACGCCCTTTGTACAAAAGTCCATGAGAAAGTTTGTACAAAGTCCGATCGTGTGTATGAGGCTTTACAAACATAGTTTTTTTGTAGTCTGATGCTCCTCTTTTTATGATTTTTTTTTTGGACTTTACATAACTCTAAAAAGTTTTTGTTGCTAAAAGTTTCAACTGCTTTTCCCAGTGGAGAATGAAAAGTGGTTGGTGCACTTAGCAAGGTCACTGCTTTTTTAGGATGTTTTAATAGATCAGGTCTTTTGTGTTTGCACAAATGTATGTATATCTTTTTTTTTTTTTTAAATGAGAGTTTGCAAATGACAGCATCTAGATCTATGGTGAATATCAAATGAATTTGTGACTCGATCATTCGGTCGTTTGTTCTCCTTCCCTGAAAAGAGGAAAACAAACTACTGGGAACATCTTTGTTGCAACTGCTTCTATAAAAGAAAAAGCAATTAGTTATCCCCAGTGTATTTTAGAGAACAGCTTTGTGCACATTTGTGATGGATGATGAAGCACCCATCCATACGGTTTGCCTAATGTACTTAATATCCTCTTGAGCAACCACGGTTTTGGGCTCTTTTTTGTGTTTTTTATTTATTTTTTATTTTCATCTTTTGTTTTTAAACTGGTGCTTTTTTTTTTTTTTTTCAGGAAGATGCTTTTACTTTTCTGTTTTATGTACTTGGGTATTGTTGTGCTTTGTAGTATTGTTGGGGCTGCCTGATTGCACAGAAGAATTTAGTAAAAGCCGTTATATAACGGTGCAGTATTTCAGATAACAAGCTTTGCCTCATTTGGCCTGCCGTCTCTGCCTAGAACTCCATAAAAGTTTAAGCCATGTTGTATGTTTTAGTGCTGTGTGTTTCAGTCACAGCAGCAGCGATTTCCAATTCCAAGGTTGTAGGTCACGGCTTAGGTCTTGGCCTCGACAATCTGCTGCCAGCATATCTGTGTTTTGTTTTTAAATGTATTCCCAAGTAGGCCTGATCTAGTGTATGTAAGCCTAATGTGCTTCACATTTTATGGGATGAGGAATAAACCTACTGCCAATGCTTTTCTATGGCACCATTCTCCAGTGTAATGTCGCATGTGGCGGAAAAATGCAGAAAAGTTTTGCGCAGGTATTCCCCTACCTTTTTGTGTGCGGCCCAACTGTCACATGAACTGGATTTACTGCAGCATTAAATCAGAGCTTTACCCATAATAACTTGATAAAAAATAATGTTCTTTAACAATGAACATACAGTCCACATTAATTATGCTGCCAAAATGAGTGTGTGCTGTAAATTGCCTCCAACATTGCTCCTGTTTTTTCTTGCCAGAGGCTGGCATTTTGCTGAAGCCCAGAACCCCTGATCAGCAGTAAATCTTTAGGCTGTTAGCAGACAGCCTCTACAAATTCAGCACAGTGCCTAAATAGCTACTTTCGGACTGCCCGCTGTTGTTATACATCGGCACTTTGACATTAAATACTGGGGTTATGGCAGCATATAGCTGCCATAACCTTGGTATTTTCTTAAATAGCGGGCGGTCCGCTTTAGGATAAAAGTGGTCCCTGCGGCGGATTTGCCACAAGATCACTTTTATCGGCAGTGGGAGAGGTGCACCCCCCGCGCTGCATTCCAGTCGTCTCTGCTGCTTACTGGAGCCGTCGTTGGGGGCAGAGATGATCCGATGATTTGCCCTCGGAGGCACTGTGTCCAGTGAGGGGATGATGGCCCCCACTCAACTCAGTGATGTTGGATGACGGAAGTGATTTCAAATGTCACTTCTGCCCAACGACCATAAAGGCACTTTTTTATTTATTTATTTATTTATTTTTTATTGCATTTAAGTGTAAATCTGAGGTCTTTTTTAAAGAGGTCCTGTCATGCTTTTTTTTTCTATTACAAGGGATGTTTACATTGGGATAATAGGGATCCAAACATTTTTTTTTTTTAAAGTGCCCTGTCCCACTGTGCTCGTGCGCAGAAGCGAATGCATATGTAAGTCGTGCCCACATATGTAAACTTTGTTAAAACTACACATGTGAGGAATTGCCACAATCGTGTCTCACTGCCTGTGATTAGCGCAGCGCTGCGCCAAGTTCCTGGCGGGCTCTGCACATGGAGTATGTGAACATGCCCAAGCTCATCCTTAGTTGGCTGTGGTGTTGTGGTGCACTATTTCAGCGTATCACAGTTTACATTTTTTTTTTTACTTTATTGAGAAGGTACAAATTTGCACTCCATTTAGTGCTTTCCACACTGTAGTGCGGTGATCTTTGGTGCCAACCAATGTGCTGCGGAAAAATGCAGCCTGTCAATGCGTTTGAACAGGGCACATAGAAAACAGTTGTTTGCTATAGGGGTTATTTACAAAAAGGCAAATCCACTTGGAAGTGCAGTCGTTCTACATCTAAGGGGTAGATCTGAAATGAGTGGAAGCTCTGCTGATTTTATCATCCAATCATGTGCAAAATAAAATGTTGTTTTTTATTTTCCTTGCATGTCCCCCTCGGATCTACGGCGACTTCACTTCCAAGTGCACTTTCAGTGCAAAGTGGATTTGCCTTTAGTAAATAACCCCCATTTGTGTTCTAGCTGTTGCCTTCTTTGTTCAGTGTAGAAAACTGCATACAGTAATAGCAATTCCTCATCTGCATCTATAATACAGCAACACAAGATGTTCATGCATTAAAGATCAAATAAATTGTCTTTTCTAATAGCGTTAATGCAATTTCTAGCTATGGCATGCTGGCTTCTCTTGAATTATTATTTTTGCATATATTCAATTTGTTTTCTTGTTCTAAACATGCAGGCTGTAGGTAGTGGTAGGGAAGGCACACAATTCATTTAATCCACCTGTACAAAGAAGATTTCTTACTGATAGACTGCAGTTAGGTTCCTGGGAACTAAACCGTGGCCTGTGTTTCCAGCAGTTACATAATACCTTACCAGTGATTCTCCCCACTTCTCTCCGTCTTTGATATCTGTCTGGGCTGTCAATTTACACTGCTGGGGCTGAGCTGTTTAGAAAAGCTTTGATGCAGCTGGAAGCTGAAATCTTTGGCTTGGAAAAGAAAACTCTAATCCTGCTGTCAGTCTGGGTGGAATTCTGATTTTATTTATTTTTTTACTCATTCAAGTATTGCAATTTACTCTCTATTCTAGTGACACATTGGGGGTAGATTTACTAAAACAGGTGCATGTAGAACCTGGTGCAGCTTTGCATGGTAACCAATCAGCTTGTTCAATTAACCACTTGACCTCTGGAAGATTTACCCCCACCTTCATGACCAGCCCACTTTTTGCGTTACTTTATATATCAAATTATAGATTGCG
The DNA here is from genome assembly GCF_037356315.1 of Lithobates pipiens. NCBI lineage: Eukaryota > Metazoa > Chordata > Amphibia > Anura > Ranidae > Lithobates > Lithobates pipiens. The sequence goes on from NW_027507790.1 coordinate 19,776,688, forward strand.
CCACCTACTAAAAAATCCTATAACTACTATTATTAGCTGTGCTTAGAATTGTGCTTAAGTGTATATCACATACACACCTTACTACCTGCTTAGTGTTATATTGATTCAGTGCTTCACAAATTTAACAAAAACAAAAAAAAACTCATGCTCCTATAGAAACATACATATATAGACAAAAAAAAGGTGTAACCCAAACCCCACCCAAAAACCCCCTAGCTCAAGTCCCAATATCCAAAGAATATATATAGGGTACGTCTCCCCACTTCCAATTCTGCCGAAAGTCCCTTATTGCTTAAACAATTAACTCTTCCGTTTTTCACGTGCGTAGCTCTTCACAACAAATCGCCCTTCGTGCCACCACCACCTTACGAAATGGCAACTCACCAGAAATCAATGGAAGCTCGCTTTTGGTTCATTCAATGGATAACCACTCCTTATACATGCATATTTTCCAATCAGCAATCCACCGGTTATATGAATTCATAAAAGACATATGGAACCAACATAGCTTAAAACGTTCCAACTTTTATTGTAAAAAAATAAATAAAAATCAATTACACTCACATTTTCCTGTGTCATCTAGCCGACACCAAGCTTATCCAGCCATGAGTAAAAGTGCGCTCTGGGCCAATCAATGTTGTTCCACAGGCAATCTCTCTCCTCGGTTCACCTATTGCCGGCACCTGCGATGCAAGTGAATCCCTCTACGCGTTTCGCAGTGTCTCTGCGTCATCAGGAAGCTATTGGGACCCTTTCCGCCCTCCTTTTTATACCCCCTCTTACCTCTTGTGTCAATAACCCTGCCATCTTTGGATCTCGTGACATTTCACCTTTATATTTTCTTTGGGGACAATGCAAAATGTGGGATTTTATTTTACTTCCATAATGGTTACCAGAACAAATAGAGAGGGAGAATCTCTCTAATGGAGGCACAAACAGTAATATAAACCTGACAGATGTTCTAATCCCTCTCAACTCTATCCAAAAATCTTTTGCCTTTAGTTATGCTTTAAGCTATGTTTCGGCATAATTAATTACAAAGAGAAAATACCTATTTATACAGTGCTTCCATGAAACAAAGACATCTGGTACACACAAAGTCTATAGAAGGGATTTTGAATGCTGGTAGAACTTCCTTTGTCATGGTTGCTAAATTTAGGGAAAGCGTTGTGAACTTTCCAATCTGGTAATGAGGATACAACTAAATGAGATGGCAATGACTTGAACTCATGAGTTCCTGCTTACTACTAGCAACATTGTCTCATTTTGGACTGATGTGACCTTGTTTTTTAACATCTACCTAGCATAGGATTGGTCTTTGCAGGACTACCTTGGTGCGGTTGGCGTTTGTAGTGGTGTCCACGGGGTTCCATGACACTGGGAATAATTTCTTTATCACATTCATTATATTATTTTTGATATTGTATTTTCATAATCTGTGCAATAATATTGCGTTGGCTAGCTAATTCACAAAAAAAGGACTACCTTTATAGGGGAAATACCGAATGTGGTAAGTCTTGTAGACTGCACCTTGTCATATACTGTAATGTAATCCAGGCCACAACTCAGGCCAGACCTTCTCCAGGATGTGGCGAAACAGGTGAAATCGGTAACTGTCCACTTGAGAGCTGCTAATAGAGGATTCCTGACAGAGGATGTCTACTTCTCTGGCTATTCCTTTGGGGCTCATTCAGCATCTAAAACTCTGTGTTTGGATGCATACAAAATAGTTTTGTATGCCTCTAAATCAGCCTTTCTCAACCTTTTTACCCCAGGGGAACCCTTAAAATAACTTTCAGGTCTCGAGGAACCCCTGATAAAGCCCATTCATTGGGGGTCAGTGGGAACAATGACCCTTACTTTGGTGTTCAGTGAGAAGAATGCCCTTTTTTACAGTGGTGGTAAGAATGCCCCCCTTACAGAGAGCTATAAAGATCATTGGTGTCATAGCACTAGCTCCTCCAAAGGGCATTGGCTCAGAACTATGCAGGCACCATCAAACAGGAGGTAAATCAGCCACAGCTCAAGGAACCCTAGGGTTCCACGGAACCCTGGTTGAGAATAGCTGCTCTAAATCCAGCACTATGGGAATCAGTGAAGCCATACACACAACTGCGTCTACAAACAACTAGTATGCACTGCGTTTTGCAGTATACAACAAAAGATAGGACATAACTGGGTCCAGGGCCATACATATCAGCAGATTGTATGTACATAAGCATGTAAATGTTCAGATCCAACCTATAGGTCTCCAACAACAGGATTCCAAACAGCTCCAAATAAGCAAGTCCAGGCCAAACTATATTACTCATCCACCATAGAAGAAGAGAAATGAAGGCCACACATAGCATGAATACTGCTAGATAAGTATTTATTAGAAAGGGACAAAGATACTCACATTTGCAAGGACAAGTACATGCGAAGAAATGCAAATACCTCACTGGCAGACAGCCTAGACGGGCGTAATGACGTCACAGGTTCTGGCCTCTCACGTTTCACGTCAGAGCAAAAAGGAGAGTATGATACAGGATACAGTGGCTTGTAACTCCTATCAGCAGGCCCATATTAAAACACACACACACACACACACACACACAAAGGGGGAGATTTACTAAAGCTGGAGTGTGTAAAATCAGGTGCTTATGTACATAGAAACCAATCAGCTTCTAGATTTTATTGGCAAAGCTTAACTGAACAAGTTGAAGTTATAAGCTGATTGGCTACTATGCACAGCTGCACCAGATTCTGTGTGCACCAGTTTTAGTAAATCGGCTCCAAACTGTAATCAGCGTGACTTTCACACTCCCACAATAAAGATTAGTGCAGTGTATAAAAGCTTCTATTTCTTCTACATTCATGCATGGCATTATTAGTTACAAAATTAACAAACATTATCTATTAAGGCTGGGTTCACACTAGAGCATGGAGTGGCTCACAGCAGGGGGTCCGGCGCTTCTCCATTCACCGGTTCAGGTCCGATTTCAGCCCAATTTGTGTCTGAATTTGGACCTGAAACGAACCAAAAGATGCATACAGATCTCCTGTGCAATTGACATCAGAGCCGCTCTGGCGTGTGTGAACCGGCTCCATAGAGAGTCAGTCACAATCTCCTGACATACTAATTGGATGCAGAGAAAACCGCATCCAATTCGCAATAGTGTGAACCCAGCCTAAATGTATACTGTGAATAGATCTGAATCTTATGTAAAGTTTAGCTATAAAATGTCTATTTTACTGCACTTTTTTTTTTTTTACAGTGAAGTTTTTTTTACTTCTTTCCTTTTTAAACTGGAAGTTCAATTAAAAAGGTGGGAACTATTCCTGACTTATTTTATTTCAGGTCATCAGGTTCATTAGCAGATTGACTTTGGACATAGATGTTTGAAATATGAAGTGTTGAGGGTGAACTGAACACCGAATTGTGAAAAAGGTTACCGTACGGCAACTGTGTTTTGCAGATCACATAGAGAAACATCAGCTCAGGAAATGGGAGCAAAGCAGCAACTGCATGAACATGTTGAATGAAATCTGTGTTACAAGAGACATCTGCCTGCATTCTGAGTACAATAGCCATTCTAAAATTAGAATGACCCTCCAGAGCAGATTGTGCTGGGAGAAATTCAACATATGTAACCATTTTCATGGAGGGATGACAATTACATCAAGTGCATACAGACAGGGCAACTCATCAGGTGCAAGTTGTGCAACTGAAATTCCATTTTCTTTCTCAGACAAGTATTTTTTACTTTTTTTTTTTTTTCTTGGGTAAACCTTTTTTTTTTTTACTTTTAGAGTGAACCAGTGGCTACTCATGTGATGACCACAAAATAGCTTTTAAGTATTTATTACCCTAAAAATAAAAATAAAAATGGATCCTGTGCTGCATGTTATACAGCACAGTGCTTGTGCTGTGTCATTTGCCCCCCCGTATCACCTGAAATACCTAGCAGATCCTGCATGGCTATACCTTCCCCCTGTAAACTGACCACATTTATCATGGCTTCTGAGCCCTGACACCATGGTCAGTTTATGTGCCTCTGTCACTCGCAGCTCTCCTCTCCTATGTCCCCCTCCCCCTCCCTTCCCTGCCTGTCAGCTCCATTCACTCCACAATCCTCATCTCCTGCTGCTCTCATATCTATTGTAAAGGCATGCCATTTCCTCTGTTATATATAATGCTGTGTCCCTGTGTCTGCTATATAAAAAAGATGCCCATTATACCTTATATCACAGCATCTCCTGACGCTCATGTGATTCCTCGGATCTCTCTCCACCCCTCCTCGGCTGATGTCAGCAGCAGTGCTCGGCACTGCCCGCTATAGCTGTCATCTGGGCAAAGGAGAGAGCCAAGGAGTCAGGTGAGTGCCGGGAGATGCTCTGATATAAGGTATAATCGGCATCTTTTTAATATAACACAGGCACAGGGACACATAGCATTATATAACAGAGGGGATTATTATTATTCAGGATTTATATAGCGCCAACAGTTTACGAAGCGCTTTACAATATAAAAAGGAGACAATGCAGTTATAATACAATAAAATGCAAGAGGATTAAGAGGGCCATGCTCAGAAGAGTTTGCAATCTAATAGGGTGGGGCAGGTGGTACAAAAGGTTGCAACTGTGGGGAATGAGCTGTTGGAAGTGGTAGAAGATTAGTTGGAGACGTGATGGGCTTTCTTAAAGAGATGAGTTTTCAGGGATTGCCTGAAGGTAGCAAGAGTAGGGGATAGCCAGACCAGTGGAGGTAGCGAGTTCCAGAGGATGGGAGAGGCTCTGGAGAAATCTTGGAGACGAGCATGGGGGGAGAAGATGAGAGAGCTAGAGAGTAGGAGGTCTTGAGAAAAGTGGAAAGGACGATTTGGGTGATATTTGGAGACAAGATTGGTGATGTAGCTCGGGGCAGAGTTGTGAATGGTTTTGTATGTTGTGGTTAATATTTTGAATTTAATTTGCTGGGTGATTGGGAGCCAGTGTAGGGATTGGAGGAGAGGGTTGGCAGACACTGAGTGGATGGTAAGGTGGATAAGTCTGGCAGCAGCATACTTATACAATAGTGGGTTCACCACTACTTTAAGCATAAAAATTGGCACGATATTGGGCTTGCTCATAACTGCTGTTTTTTTTTTTTCTCTGAACTGGGCCGACAGAGGTTCACAAACTGCCTATGCCAATGTGGACTTTCTGAGAGTAAACCTGGCCTATTATCAGACATGCCAATAGGTTGTTCAGGCATCGTACATTGCACTTTGGAAGATGGCTTGAGGTGCGCCTTCAACCCATAATTATGAAGTGAAATCAATTCCTAATGCTACCACAAAGCAGTGGAAGAATACAATACTAGCTGTATACACCCTGGCACCAAGGGCTGCCTCTTATCATGAGTATATGCCATTTTGAGAATAGAATAGTATAGAAAGACAGGAAAGCTGTGTGTCAGAATAGGAACATGGGAGCAGCCATTGCAGGCTCCAGGGCTGTTATCTTTATCCTTCATACATTTCTCTGAACTTAAGGATGCATGTGCATATCGTGTCTAGAAGGGGCCGTAAATGTCAAGGGAAATATCACAAAACATGGTGCTGTTTACATGAAAATGCAGTTTACTGTAGCCATTCAACCCCACTCTGAATCCCTCGGTTATTGAAACAGGTAGTGAAAGATTTTCCGTAGGAGGAAAATTGAATTACCCATTAAAAATGGCAAGCCTTAAGTGCCGTACACACAAGCCGCATATCGGGCAGCATCAGTTAGTTCAATAGAAATGGCCAACGTTTGCCCGTGTGTTTGGCAGCCGGTCTATTGGAAGCCGGCCATATGGCATACCAAAATAGGTCTGCCGATCAGCTCCCAACCTGCACTCTCAGCCAATGGCTCAGAGCACTGACCGGTGTGTTCTGGTGGGCTGGGGGGGGGCACCCCCCTGTCAGAACACAATAGCTCAGTGGGGTAGATCGTTGTACCAACATAAGACTGTTAGTACAGCAGCTCCTCCTAAGCTCTTGTGTTTTTTTTTTCCGTTCAGCATGCTGGCTTGAGCTAAAAAAGGACAACTAGTGTGTACAAGGCTTTGAAGTGGTTCTAAAGGCAAACAGTTTTTTACCTTCTTGCATTTTCTGCATTAACGTTAAAAACCTCTCAATGTTATTTCCACCCAGCCCCCCTTAAATACTTACTCAAACCCAATCAGGATTCGGTGACAGCAGCGGGAACCATTGGTTCCCGCTGCTGTCATTCAAATACAGTGAGCAGACAGAAGGGGGTGCGGTTGAGTGGGGGACCCCAGAAGAGGAGGTTAGGGGCCTCTGTGCACGATACCATTGCACAGAGCAGGTAAGTATAGTATGTTTATTTTAAGAAAAAAAAATGTCTTTACAACTGCTTTAATTCACCTGAAAGGTATTGAATTTGCCCAATTCACCCAAGTAACTAATGGATTTGATTTTTACTTGGTGCGCTTACATGAGATCATCCCCTCTCAATCTTATATACACCTCTATAAGCCACATATCCCTCCCAAGATTGCACAACCAATTGTCAATCTCTGCCCGGCCAGGCCCACACTTGCATTTTACATGCCTATTCAGTTCTATGGACTTAAGTATGAGGAATGAACGGCAGTGCATATTGTATACGAGAGCCTGACCACTGGGAAAATTCTATTAATCCTGGCGACTTTTGTCTCCAAGACACAAAGTGATGGGAAATTGTGCCGTAGACAGCGGCACGCAGGCGCACTGGGCAGGCAGCAGATCGCGGCGATATGCTGCGAGTGTCGGCTCCCGTGCGCATGCGTGGGAGTGATGTCATCGCTGCTCCAGCAATTCACAGCGCCGGAGCAGCGAGACCCGGAAGTCACTCCGGGATCCATGTCAGCGGCGGACATGAAGAAGAAAGGCCGCTTTGGGGGCTTTGTTCTCAGGTAAGTTATTCATAATGAGCTAGTATGCTATGCATACTAGCTCATTATGCCTTTGCCTTACAGGGTGTGTTGTATTTTTTTTTTAGCCTTTACTTCCTCTTTAATTCTCTTAAATCGGAGCTACATCCTGTGATACTTACCACCCTTCAACTGTCTGATGTCCCTCACTGGAATCTGCTTCCCAGCTTCTTTAGGTTGCCAGGATGCAGCTGATCTCGGTGGCTGGTGCGTAATGATGTCAGCTCTGTGCATGTGCAGGAGTACAGTCATCTCGGCACATGATCTTTGCTGGAATGTATACTGAGCAGTGCTTGTGCAGCTCAGTGTACATTTTAAAGACGACTGAGAAAGCAGGTAGTATGAAGGAGAAGGGATCTCACTGCTCCAGGAGCGCACATGCAGGCTGTAAACTGTTCTCTTTGGCTGGGAAGCCACAGGTGCTGGCTATTACCACTAGCAACAGACGAAAAACAGGCTCTGGACTGCCGCACTCTTCAGAAGACCACTTTCTGTTATTGGAAAATCACACAAAATTGGAGAAAGCAACTAGGTTTCTTTTATCGCAGACAAGACAATGCAGAAGAGCAGCCTAGAATACTTTTTTTCCAAGATGGGAAATTTCTGTAAAAAGACGCACACAAATAAATAACCTTAGGGGTTTTAGACGTTTTTTACGCTTACGTTTTGGTAATAGATACAGTACACTTTAAAGTGGTATTAAATCCCAGAGTGCTCAAATGGAAAAATAACCAGCGCTAAACACTGCAATAGTATATAGCTGCTTGCAAGAAAGGTAATATACTAAAACCTTGTAACACTAAAAACAAAACAATTCAGTGCTGCATTGTTTTGTTTTCAATTAAACCCAAAAGTATATTGGGAAAAAAATCTAAAAAAAATAGAAAATGAATGCATTTGCCACATCTAATGATCAATAAACTGCAATATATATTACGTCATAGGTGCCCAACCTGCGGCCCTCCAGCTGTTGGGGAACTAAAAGTCACATGAGGCATTGCAAAGCTAACAAGAGCAAGCATGGCTTTCAGAGGCATGATGAGACTTGTAGTTTTGCAACAGCTGGAGGGCCGCAGGTTGGACACCCATGTATTACATTTTTGGCTTATCACTTTAAGACTAGGTACAGTTACCCTTTAAAGAGGAGCTGCAGTCTGCTCACATAATCTGTAATAAAACATCTTTGCCATTCTGAAGCATCCCTCCAGCCACTTTGCATATTATTTTATATATACTGTGATTCTGTACTTGCCAAATATGCTGAAGAAATCTCCCTCCACTGAGTCTGGCCGCATCCATTTCAGCTGAAGCTGCTGCCTGTTCACTTCCTTTATTTACACAGACACACACCTCCAGCTCTGCAGCTCTCATTAGCCCTCTTATGACTCATCGGCCCACGCTTTCTGGCAAACGCTCACCAGAGAGAGAGAACTGTGCATGATGTCATAAGCCTAGGCTAATGACCAGACAAGAAAGAGGACGTGGGCTGTATAAGGTACTGGCAGAAAAAAAAAATGACTATCCAAAGGTAAAACAACAAGGGCAGAAGATTTAATAGATGGAAAGATGAAGAAATGACTGAAGGTCCGCTTTAAGTTTCTGATGTTTAACTGCATACATTTTTTTTTTTTTTTTTTGCCTAAATGTTTTCAGCTTAGATCAGCAATGAACTGCATTCGCACACAAATGTTCTTTTAAAGCTTTTTTGTGTCCCCTCTCTTGTGATAATCTTGTGATTTCCTGAGAGAGCTCCATCCATCAGTTTAAAAATTTGCTTCATTGGGAACATTTGGCAACATATCCCTTTATTCAAAGTAAACAGTTTTCATCAAGAGGTTTATAAATAAGCCTGGTGGTACTTTGTCATGAATGAAGTAAGTTTAGTCCTCCAAAGGCCTTGAGCTGTTATAACAAAAAGACAAGCAATGGTCATATTAACAACAAAGTTGAGGGCGTAAATTTTTTACACAGCACATGAACAAAACAGGATACTAAAAGCAGAATATTTGATTGTGTCAAGATAAGGATAATTCATGTGACTTTTTTTCAATCGTAATTGGATTGATAAGAAAACTGAAACGACAGACACAGGCGGTTAAGCAGATACCTCATGCATGCAATTGGTGCTGTGCCATATATGCCAAAGTGCACAACGGAGACACTTTCATACAAAAAAAGGCTGTAGCTCAGCTTTATTTTTATTTTTAATTTTCAAGAATGCATACAGGCTCACTTGTGTAATATTTTAGAAAGAGAACCGTTAAACACTCCCCCTAAAATGTTTGTCTATAGCCTAGGTTCCCACTGCTGCTGCACCGTGTATTGTTCCGTGTATATTTGTAGTACGTTTTTGCTCATGTTTTTGTTGTGTTTGCATGCATTTTTTTATGGTAGGAGGAGGAGACCAATTGTTAAGGACAAAATCCTACCTAAAAAATGCCAAAAAGACACTTATATGCACTTTTCATGCACTCCCATTGAAGTCTAGAGGGCCCAAAATGACCTGTGCTGCACCTGCACCTTTTCAAAAATCACAGTGCACCATGTTGCATTGATGTGAATGGGAATCATAGAGAATTACTGTATGTGATTTCCATTGTCATGCATTTCAATGCGACAGCAGATGCAGGTGAAATTGTACTAGTGTGAGCAGGGCCTTAGAAAGTTTAGTCTTTCATTGTATAGCTGATGAACACACTGGTGTGCCTTTCTATGGCTGCGGTAAGTCTCTGTATTCGAGGAGCCTACCTGCAGATTAGTAACTAAAGCTGGCCATAGATGGTTTGAACCATATATGGGCAGGCTTAGAGAGTGCCTGCTGAAGAGTACCTGGCATATATGGGCCGGCTGAGAGAGTACCTGGTGGAGAGTACCTGCATGTATGAGCAGGCTGAGAGAGTACCTGGTGGAGAGTACCTGCATGTATGGGAAGCCTGAGAGAGTACCTGGTGGAGAGTACCTGCCATGTATGGGCAGGATGAGAGAGTACTAGCTGTTGAGTACCTGCATGTATGGACAGACTGAGAGAGTACCAGCTGGAGAGTACCTGCCATGTATGGGAAGGCTGAGAGAGTACCTGATGGAGAATAACTGCCATGTATGGGCAGGCTGAGAGAGTACCTGGTGGAGAGTACCTACCATGTATGGGCAGGCTGGGAGAGTACTTGCTGGAGAGTACCTGCATGTATGGGCAGCCTGAGAGAGTACCTGGTGGAGAGTACCTGCCATGTATGGGCAGGCTGGGAGACTACTTGCTGGAGAGTACCTGCATGTATGGGCAGCCTGAGAGAGTACCTGGTGGAGAGTACCTGCCATGTATGGGCAGGCTGGGAGAGTACTTACTGGAGAGTACTTGCATGTATGGGCAGCCTGAGAGAGTACCTGGTGGAGAGTACCTGCCATGTATGGGCAGGCTGGGAGAGTACTTGCTGGAGAGTACTTGCATATATGGGTACCCTGAGAGAGTACCTGGTGGAGCGTACCTGCCATGTATGGGCAGTCTGCGAGAGTACTTGCTGGAGAGTACTTGCATGTATGGGCAGCCTGAGAGAGTACCTGGTGGAGAGTACCTGCCATGTATGGGCAGGCTGGGAGAGTACTTGCATATATGGGTAGCCTGAGAGAGTACCTGGTGGAGAGTACCTGCCATGTATGGGCAGTCTGCGAGAGTACTTGCTGGAGAGTACTTGCATGTATGGGCAGCCTGAGAGAGTACCTGGTGGAGAGTACCGGCCATGTATGGACAGGCTGAGAGAGTACTTGCTGGAGAGTACCTGCAGATTATTAACTAAAGCTGCTGGTAGATGGGTTCAGCCATGTATGGGCAGGCTGATTGTACCTAAGTTAATCCATCATTCAACTTGGGTACAAACAACTTGCCAGATTTTTTTATGTGATTGTTGCCAGCAGCTATAGTTTCATATCAATAATCATGGTTTGTCCTTATTCTTATGAAACATTCCATCAATACATTTGATAATGCCTGCAGTGACTTGTTGAATGTTGTTCAAATGTACTTGAAAATTTAATTTGCTCTTAACATTTAATGTAGAATAAATGGAATTTCCCAAACGAAAATCGCATTCAGTAATTTCCTTCATCCTAGAAAAATTTTCATCCTGCTTTAAGTTTTCTCTTCACTACAGTTGAAAGCAAACATCGTCTTCATCCTGCTAACAGTTAAAATAATTGAATGAATGTCCCAAAAATATATTTTTAAATGAAAGTCTATTAATATACTGTGGCTTTTAATTTACTTGATGTATGGTATTCATTGCCAGGAATGTAACCATGCCACCAGCTCATATCCTGGGCCTATGGATTAGCTTTGCCCCTTCTCCCTCTCAAATTGCTAGTTGTCTGGCTGTCCTATTGAACTTCCAATTTCAATACCCTGAGTCACTAAAAACCTGTTCGCTATGTTACCTGCTTTTTTCATTGTGGATAAACACAGGTAACTTCAATGACATATAGAAAACAATGGTTTTCTATATGTCATGTTCACACCAGTTCAATGATATCGAACCTTTTTGGATGACTCTGCATGCCAGTGCACAGCCAATACAATGCACTGTGCTGCTGTGTGGTGACATGAGCGATGAAGTGTCACTTTGTGCACTTCACATAAAGTTCAGGCAAAAAAAAAAACAGTTGTGTTATGCGATTTAATTTAATACATATCACACTGGCTCACTGCTGCCGGGAACAGACAGCTTCCGCACATTTATGCCCCTTACACACGGTTGGAAATTCCGACGGAAAAAGTCCAATCGGATTATGTTGTCGGAAAAGTTGATCATGTGTGGACTCTATCGGACTTTTTGCGTTGGAATTTTTACGACAGAAAAAGTTTGAGAGCTGGATCTAAAATTTTCTGACAGCAAAATCCGATCGGACTTTTTCCGATCGTGTGTAGAGAATTCCCATGGACAAAGTGCCACGCATGCTCAAAATAAATTACGAGATGAAAGCTATTGGCTACTGGCCTTTTTATAGTCCCGTCGTATGTGATTTACGTCACCTAGTTCTGAACGATCGGATTTTCTGACAACTTTGTGCGACCGTGTGTATGCAACACAAGTTTCGGCCAAAATCCGTCGGAAAAAATCCAACGGATTTTGTGGTCGGAATGTCTGACCGTGTGTACAGGGTACTAGAGTATGGGCAGTGTGAACAGGCAATTCTGACTATTCTGATCTATACTTGCTTTGGCTCAGTGACTTATGGCCCGCACACACGATCCGAAAATCGGACAAAAAATACCGTTTTAGAAGCGTTCGTGTGATAATCAGATCGTTGGTACAGAGCTTTTGAGAGCCGATCACGACAGTTCATCTGATATCCAATTGGACAAGCACGAAAAATGTTCTCGTATGATACCAGATCGTACGATTTTCGTTTAATCAGTACAGTAATCTGAAAATACAATACAAATACACTGCAACACAGTACATCACTTTGGATTTTGTATTCTGTCGTACGAGAACTTTCGTAACTAGTAACCTCTCCATTTCCGATATTTGGCCAGCATGCAAAAAAAAAAGACTATTTGTCAGATTTTTAGGGGTCGCGTGTACGAGCCATTAGACTCCATTCACACGTATGCATGTTGCTTTTGAGCGTTTCTGCAGTGCTTTTTGCTGTGCTTACTATTTTTTTTTTTTTCAAACACACATTTTTTATGCATTTTTTGCAGGTTTTTTTTCTTAATGCATTTTTCTTTTCTTTTTTTGGCCAATTTGTTTTTGGGCAGATTAAATAATGCAAAACACGTCAAAAACAGTCTACGCCCTTGTACACACGGTCGGAGATTTCATCGAAATGTGTCCGATCGGAGCGTTTTGTCGGATATTCTGACTGTGTGTGGTCTGCATCGGACTGTTTCCGTCGGAATATCTGTCGGACCAAATTTTCCAACTTGCCAGAAATATTTTCCGACAAACTGCTCCGATCGGACATACTCTGATCATGTGTAGAGAATTCTGATCGGACAAAGTGCCACGCATTGCTCAGATCAAATTCCTACATCAAAGCTATTGGCTACTAGCGTGAACGTAGTCCCATCGTAACAAAATTACGTCATCACGTTCTGAAAGATCGGATTTTCCGACAACTTTGTCCAACCGTGTGTATGCAACAGTTTCGGACAAGATCCGTCGGACAAAATCCGACGGATTTGGTTGTCGGAATGTCCGACCGTGTGTACAAGGGCTCCCACTGCACTACATGCTTTTTTTGCAGCGTCTCCATTGAAGACTATTGAGCCAAAAAAAAAAAAGCAATGTTTTGCGTTTAAAAAAAAAAGTCCCTGACACTTTCCAAAAACTCAGAGGCACAAAAATGCATTGATGTGAACGTGTTCTATAGGAACCCATGTTAAAAAATATGTCCTGTGTTTCTGCAAAAAACATTAAAAAATGCATTGTTGTGAATGGAGCCTTAGAAAGTATTAAATGTGGTGTTTTTTTTCTGAAGTCTGGACGTATTTGTCAAGAAATCTTAATTCAATCCTCAGGACAGGTTGCCCTATATAAATAAGGCAGGGTACAGTGGAAACATATCATTGTCACTGTTCTATGCTGATCTGATCACATCTTACTGAAGATTTCTTAGAACTAAAGATTGCTAAAGGGAAGGACCTTGATGTGTAGCGACTTTTCTGCTGTCATAATACAAATTATAAAGGCAGCAAGGCTTCAGATGTAAGCAACAGTGTAATTCTTTGTCCTTAGTTCTTTGTTGGCCTTCATAAATGGGTAAACTGCTCAGAAAAGAGTCTGATCATCTTGGACTATGTCTAGTCAACTTGACAAAGTATCGATAGATTGCCATTATCAATTAAAGTGGGTGCAAAGTCTTTTTTTTATTTTTTCTAACAAACTTGTTCCACTTACCTCTTGTATGCAATAGATCCCCCTCTTCTGTGGTCCCCTGCTCCTGACTACTCCTCTCCTCAGTGCACCCCCATAGGGAGCCACTTCCTATGGTGGCACACCTGTGGGTACAATTCGGAGCCACCAGCCTGTGTCCATAAAGACACCATGGCTCAACCCCCATCCCTGCTCCCTTGTCACAGGATTTAATTGACAGCAGCGGGTGCCAACATAGCCTGTGAGTGCTGGGAGAACTGCTACAGATGGGCACAGCGCTGAATCAAGTGAGGGCTCATGTAAGTAGAAGTGTATGTGTGACATACAGGTACTGGAACATCTTTTAACTAAAAGGGGTTATGACGTCTTTGTTTTTTGTTTTTTTTTTTTTTTTACCATAATAAATTCTATGTATTATGGTAAAAAGCCTTCTTTGTTGCTTGTGTCCCCCTTATACTTACCTGAGCCTGAGCTCTCATGACTCTGTCCCTCCTCAGTGCCAGATTGATAGCAGCTGGCACCATTGGCTCCCACTGCTGTCAGTCAAATTACATAGAAAGGTGACAGCAGAAAAAAGGCAGTGTGTCTTGTCAAGTCTGCCCTATTTTTGGGGGGGTGTGGGGGTTGTTTTTTTTTTCATTAACTTTTTTTTGTCTGCATATAGATCTATGTTTGTCCCAGGCATGTTTGAAGTCATTTATTGTTGACTGTCTCACTATCTCTGCTGACAGTTTTTTTTTTCCAAGCATCAACTATCCTTTCAGTAAAATAATACTTTCTAAATTCTGTGACGAGTGAGTGGAGGTGGGGCAGAGCTGCGCTGTCTGTGTTACTGGACCCAGACAAGGTGGCTCGGGAGAGAGCCTGCAAGAGTGCCCCATGGGAAGCGGCTTCCTATGGGGGCACTCCCTGAAGGGGAAGAGCCAGGAGCATCAGCAAGGGACCCCAAAAGGAGGAGGATCGGGCTGCTCTGTACAGAGCAGTAAGTAGATGTTTATTATTTTAAAAGAATCAAACCCAAAGGTTTAATGTTACTTAAAATACATTCCCTGCATTAAAGTATGTTACATATCTTGTATGTATTGACTTGATTTGTAATAAATTTATGTGCACAAATTCTATTCTTTGTTAATGACAAGTAGAAATGATAAGGGAAACCTTGACAGTACTGCCTCATCTATTGCCATTTAGTCAGTGACATATACTCAGATGCACCCGACCATAACTGTCCAGCCACAGAAGCTTTCAACTTTAACAGGCTGCTGGTAGCTTTTATGCCGCGTACACACGACCGGACTTTTCAACATCAAAGGTCCGACGGAACGATTCCGGCAGACCATTCGATCGTGTGTGGGCTGCAGCGGACTTTTGATTTGCAAAAGTCTGACAGACTTTAGAAATGGAACATGTTTCAAATTTTTCCGCCGGAACTCTGCCGGATCCAGTTCCTACCGAGAAATCCGCTCGTGTGTATGCTAGTCCGATGGACAAAAACCGACGCGAGGGCAGCTATTGGCTACTGGCTATGAACTTCCTTATTCTAGTCCGGTCGTACGTCATCACGTTCGAATCCGTCGGACTTTGGTGTGATTGTGTGTGGCCAAGTCCGTTCATTCAGAAAGTCCGTCAGAACTCTGTCAGAACTCCGTCGAAAGTCTGTCGGACCTAGTCCCTCGAAAAGTCCAGTCGTGTGTACGCGGCATTAGCCTCTCATAGAGTTTACCTGGTAGTGGGGCTGTACAGTGCACCTGTGCCTTCCACCCACTCCTAAATGCTGGAGGCTAAACACCCACTGTGCATGGGACCTTATTGCTTTAAATACAGTGGGTATAGAAAAGAATCACTCCCTTTAAAATATTCACATTGTGTTGCTTTGCAGCCTGTAATGAAGACATACACCGTTTTTGTTTTGTCCAGCTGTATTTACTCAGTGCAACTTATAACATCTAAGTGAAAGATCTAACACCGACATGTTCAAAAAATTTTTTTTTTTAAATTGCAATCACTGAGTTGGAAAAAGGATCACCCCCTTGTGTCAGTATTTTGTTGAACCACCTTTTGCTTTAATTACAGCCTTTAGTCTGTTGGGATATGTCTCTGCTAACTTTTTAGATCTAGACTTTGCAATATTTGCTACTCTTCTTTGCAGAACTGCTCAAGTTCATTTAAATTTGATGGTGACTGTTTGTGAACTGTCATCAATCCACAGATTTTCAATGGGGCTTAAGTCTGGGCTCTGGCTAAGCCAAGCAAGGACATTCACCTTTTTTCTTCTTAAACCACAGCATGGTAATTTTTGCTGTGTGCTTTGGGTCAGTGTAATGTTGGAAGGTAAACCTTCTTCCCATTGACAACCTTTTGACAGAGGGCAGCAGATTTCCCTCAAGAATTTGATAGAATTTTGCCCCATCCAGTTTTCCTTCTATCCTGACAAGTGCTCCAGTCTCTGCTGCAGAGAAACAACCCCATAACAGGATATTACCACCTCCATGCTTTACTGTAGGAATGGTGTTATTTGGATGGTGAGCGGTATTGGATTTCTGCCAAACATATCATTTGGTGTTAAGGCCAAATGATTAAATTTTAGTCTCGGACTATAACACCTTTTACATGTTGCCTCAGAATCTTCAAAGTGTTTTGGTAAAGCTCAATCATGACTGCATGTGGCCTTTCTGGAGGAGTGGCTTTTTTCTGGCAACCCTTCCATGCAAGCCACATTTATGGAGAATTTGTGAAACTGTTGTCATATGCACACAATGACCACTCTGTCATAAATTCCTGCAACTGCTTCTGAGTTGCTGTAGACCTCTTGGTAGCCTCTGTGACCAATGTCTTCCCCCATGGAAGGACTGTGTTGTGTAGAATCTACTTCTTAATATTAGACTTTAATGTGCTTCTTGGCAATGATAAAGCCTTTGAATTAGTTTTTTTATCCATCTCTTGACTTTTGTCTGTCTACAACTTTATCCTGGAGATCTTTTGACAGAGCCTTGCCACGCATGGTTGGTTGATTGCTTCAGTTGCACTACCAGGGACTGAAATACTCCAGGAAAGATTTTTTATTTTTTTTCAATCATTTTTATTGAATTTTAGGGTTATACATGTGTCAGTATAAACAAAATAACAGATTTGCAAAGAGGTATACAGGGCTGAAACAACTCAGATTACAATCAAAATAACAGTCTCGTACAATCGAGTAGGAACCAACAGGTGGTACAAAAGGGTTACATCAAGGAAAGCTCCTTTCATGCTGAGCTAATCAAAATTACCACAGCTGAGGCCCTATTCACACCTGTGTGTCCTGAAAGTAGTTTGACTTTGACACAACTTAAAGCAATTCCTGTGTAATCTTGAGGTCTGTGGACCTCAAGATGCATCAAAGTCAGACCAAAGTACAGGAACTACTTTGAAGTCGTAAAGACGTGAACCTTACTCATTGGAAATCATGGAGTATGACTTTTCATGTGACTTTGCAGTCCCAAGTTGCAGGACAAGTCGCACATGTGTGAATGGGGCCTATAAGTGAAATGGCTTTGTGCCTCATTGAGAAGGCAATTAGCTACACCTGACTGAGTTTACAAGTCATTTTTAGGAGGTGGTGATCCTTTTTTCAACTCAGAAATTGTGTTTATCATTTATGTTGGTGTTCTTTCTTGTCACTCGAATGTTATAAGTTGCACTAGTAAACTCTTGGTGAATAACCAACTGCATCATTTGGTGTAATGTCAAATCTGCCAAAAGTTCGGCTTGGATATGGTAAAGCTTCCGCTCCCAAATACATAACATGGCATTTTAATTTGTTTATTTGCATCTGAACACATCTTTTTATCACATTTTATCTGACTGGTCAGCTGAATTTACCACATGCACATTATGTTATCTATTTTGTAGTACTCTGTAGATAAATCATTTCACAAACATTATTTTTGTAGATTTTCTCATGTTAGAATACCACTACCTTCTGGCTGCCGTTAACAGCGATGTCCTATGAAGTGTCCGTTGGGGAGTGCAGAAAAGTCAGTCATGTGAGCTGGTAATAAAATACCAGCTCATAAGAAACATGGGATTTTAATTAAAGTACAGTGCCTTGAAAAAATATTCATGCCCCTTGAAATTTTTAAATTTTTTTCATGTAACAACCAAAAACATATGTGAAAAGTAAATATAGTGAATGCGACCTAACGCAACCTGATGGTAACAATGACAAGCCTCCATCCCTGATATGTATACAATCATATATGTGAAAAGTGTGGCGTGCATTTGTATTCAGCCCCCCGGAATCAATACTTTGTAGAACCACCTTTCACTGCAATTACAGCTGCAAGTCTTTTTGGGGATGTCTCTACCTACTTTGCACATCTACAGTGTTAAATGTTTGCCCATTCCAATTTGCAAAATAGCTCAAGCTCTGTCAGTTTGGATGGAGAGCTTCTGTAAACAGCAAATTTCAATTCTTGCCACAGGTTATCAATTAGATTTAGGTCTGGACTTTGACTGGGCCATTCTAACACATAAATATGCTTTGATCTAAACCATTCCATTGTAGCTCTGGCTGTACGTTTAATGTCATTGTCCTGCAGGAAGGTGAACCTCCGCCCCAGTCTCAAGTCTTTTGCAGATTCTAATAGGTTTTCTTCTAAGATTGCCCTGTATTTGGCTCCATCCATCTTCCCATCAACTCTGACCAGCTTCTATGTCCCTACTGAAGAAAAGCATCCCCACAACATGATGCTGCCACCACCATGTTTCACAGTGGGGATAGTGTGTTCAGTGTAATGTGCAGTGTTAGTCTTCTGCCACACATAGCGTTTTGCTTTTAGGCCCTAAAGTTAAATGTTGGTCTCATCTGACCAGAGCACCTTCTTCCATATATTTGCTGTGTCCCCCCACATGGCTTTTCACAAACCACAAACAGTACTTCTTATGGCTTTCTTTCAACAATGGCTTTCTTCTTGACACTCTTCCAAAGGCCACAGTTGTGGAGTGCACGACTAATAGTTGTACTATGGACAGATTCTCCCATCTGAGCTGTGGATCTCTGCAGCTCCTCCAGAGTTGCCATGGGCCTCTTGGCTAATTCTCTAATTAGTGCCCTCCTTGCCCGGCCTGTCCGTTTATGCAATGTCTTGGTAGGTTTGCAGTTGTGCCATACTCATTTTGTTTTCGGATGATGGATTGAACAGTTTTCTGTGAGATGTTCAAAGCTTGGGATATTTTTTCATAACCTAACCCTGCTTTAAACTTCTCCACAGCTTTTTCCTTGACCTGTCTGGTGTGTTCCTTGGCCTTCATGATGCTGTTTGTTCACTAAGTTTCTCTAATGCCACGTACACATGTATCAGACTATCCGGCGGACTTATTCTGGCGGACAAACCGCCGACTTTCCGAGCGAGCTACCTGCCCACACATGGCACTTTGAAATGAACGGACTCTCCCACACACACACGGAGGAAAGTCCGCTCATTTTGAGCGTGGCTCCAGGTAGCCGGGACCAGCGA
Source organism: Lithobates pipiens (assembly GCF_037356315.1). NCBI lineage: Eukaryota > Metazoa > Chordata > Amphibia > Anura > Ranidae > Lithobates > Lithobates pipiens. The sequence goes on from NW_027507790.1 coordinate 19,795,995, forward strand.
AGGAGGTGTCGCTGGCACCGTCACCTGGTATGGACTTAAAGGGGAATCCCTACGCCGAAAAAACGGCGTGGGGGTCCCCCCCAGGCCCATATCAGACCCTTATCCGAGCACGCTACCCGGCCGGCCAGGAAAGGGGGTGGGGACGAGAGAGCGCCCCCCCCTCCTGAGCCGTACCAGACCGTGTGCCCTCAACATGGGGGGTGCCTTGGGGATGGGGGGGCCGCGGGGCCCCCCCACCCCAAAGCACCTTGTCCCCATGTTGATGAGGACAAGGGCCTCTTCCCGACAACGGCTCAGGAGGCGGAGGGGGCGCTCGCTCGCCGGCAATGCAGCCATGCTTCAAAGAGTTCTGTGAATGGGAATCTACAAGTACCGACAGACTATGTGGCTGTCGGCTTGTATTTTTTAATGAACTACCATGACGCTTTTGAACTCATTGTAGTTCATTGTCTCTTCCTATCAGTGTGTATCTGCCTGCCATATTGTATGTTTTTGTGCATAGGACGTGGAAACAAGGCTAAGCAACTCAACTAGGTATGAAAACATAGGAACTAGGGTGAATTATTCGAACGCTGTTACCTCCTTTTTTATAGGTGCATATTTTATGCAGGATCTTCTGCTAGCTCCCTCAACAAGAACATGTATTCCATACAGAATATACACATATGCCCATGTAAATGGAACTTTAAGAGCTGGCACTAAAACTGATTGAGTGAGGATAGCGTATTTGTTACATGTGTGCTATTTAGATCATGACTGCAGTCATAAATCTTCGGTGTGGGTGGATTTTGTGCAAGGAGATGGATACAAGAACTTCTAAAAAGAAAATACTGCAATCGCCTTATGTTCTCATAGAATAGAAGCAGTAGGAATGATCAGCTGGATGATTGAGAAAGCCCGGTCGCTGTTATGGCTGGGAAATAGATTGATAAAGTTCAGGGAAGATTCATACTCCATGTGGTTAGGCACTTTGACTTCATTGCATTTTCTCACAATGGCCTCTGACACAAGTTTAATTGGGGAAAATTATCTTGTGTACTTTGAGATAGCTGCCAAATAAACATTGAAGAACCCCAAGAGGGAAATTGTCAGAATCCGAAAAGAACAGAATGCATTCTTTGTGAAGTTGGGTTCCAAAATGAATATCAGAAATTCTTAAATGCTTTGGGGAGTACGATTTATCATTTTTTTATTTTTTTTTACTGTTTCAAAGACTGCTTTGTTGCTCTACTTGAAATAAACAGTTGCTGTTTGCCCTCATTTGTGGCATGATTGTTGTAGCCTTGCATCCTTCCCTTCCCCTCTTATATAGAGGCTTTATTCCCTGATGTTGGGTTTGGGCATCTTTTGTAGGCTGTATTTTAGAGCGTTGGTTCTGCACCACCAACTTGTGGTCCACTCTTATGTCATGGCATCCAGCCATCTGCAGATCCCCTAACCTCCCTCAGTGACACCCAACCTCCCATAATTGCCTGTAGTGCCCCCAAACCTCCCACAGTGCCCCCTGAGAACCTTTCTCTAACACAGTGCCCCGATCCTCCCTCATTGAAACCCAGTCCCCTGAAGTGCCCCCTAGCTTGCTGCACAGCCTCCGGCCCCCTATAGTGTCCTCAGCCTCTGATAGCATCCCACAGTACCCCCTAGTATTTCAAAGTGCCCCTGCAAAGCCAACAGCCTCTTGGAGAAATCCCAGTCCCTACAGTCCCCCGCCTCCCCCCGGGCTACCTCCTGGAATGTCATTCATTGCAAGGCCACTATACCTACTATAGAGTCCCATGACCCCCTTCAGAACCCCTGCCCCCCACAGTGACACCCAGACCCATCCTTTCCATCATTTCAACCCATATTTTGTATTCCCATACTTTTATTGTGTGAGCATAAACATTTTTCTTCCTTTTTTAACACTGTTGGGGGGGGGAATAAGGTTTTCCAATAATTTACTGGGTTCAGGTCTCATTAAGAACCACTGTTCTAGAGTGATTATGTGATAGTGCTTACTGCTTTACAGCAATAACGTGTAATTATTTTTTTTTTTAGATTTAAATAAACTGTTGAGGGGGTGAAAACCCCTGTTAAAGTGGAGCTCCACCCAAAAGGGGAAACTCCACTTGTTTGGCATATCCTCCTCCCCTACCCCCCCCCCCCCCCCTCCCCCCCGGCTGCCACATTTGCCACCTAGTTTTGACAGGTAATATTTGCCTCAGCGAAGTCACCCAAAACATGATCAGAGCCAGGAGGAGAAGAATTCTGAGGATTTCAATCAAATGTACTTTAGATATCTTTCCAAACTATTTTATGATATACAGTATGTTATATAAATAGTATAGCTGTAGGATGGTTGTTTATTGTGAGAGCTGGGAATCTCATTGGTAAAGGCTCCCATAACCGTTTCCCGAAAGCAGTGCTGTTTATGGGACAGGCTAAACACTGTGCATGAGACTACAGAAATGTGCTCTACCCTGGGACCAATACTGCTTAGGAACTGATCAATGTGTGGAGCATTGGTTGCGACAGATATCAATCATCCTATCTGGTGATTTTTAATGGGTGTTTTATCTTTAAGGAGAAGGGGTGGATGCTGCTGGTGTATATTGCACAAGCTAGATATATTTAGTTGGGTAAATTTATACTGAATGAAAAATCCTAAATAAAAAAGAAAAAGTAGTGCATTCTTAATAAAACAGACATGTGTTTATGCATGGGGTGCCTTCACGTGTTGTTAAAGATTTACCTTTTTTTTTTTTTTTCTAGTTCTTTACTGCTTGCTGAGAGTCTGAGACGGGTATCGGTCCAGGAACCTTGCAGATCCAGACTTTATTGTTGAGATGATGCGTTGCCTGGACTGATTTCTGTGACATCAGTAGAGAGTGGACTTCAGACGTCTCTCTGCTGAAAACGGGTCACAGGAGTGCAAAATGAATTTCACTCACGTGACCCATAGGGGAAGCCCAGCCAAACAAGCTCAGGCTGGACTTCTCCTTTACAAATAATCAATGTTGATTGGAAGAGTGAAGTTCTGCTTTAAATATGTTAAATGGTGCAGAGACCAGAGCTTCCAACTGAAGAAAGGATGAACTCCTGTGTGTTCGCACACTCCGTGTGCAGAGCCCGCCAGGAAGTCGGCACGGTGCTGCGCTAATCACAGGCCGTGAGACATTTTCCGGATGCGCGGCTGCAGAGATCAGAAATGTCTTAGTGCCTGTGATTAGCGCAGCGCAGTGCCGACTTCCTGGTGGGCTCTGCACGTGGAGTGTGCAAACACACAGGAGTTCATCCTTACTGAAGAATAAGACATTCAAATGTATAATGTGTATAGTGGTGACACAATAGGAAGGGATTAGGAGGTAATGCCTCCTTGACCATTTCCGTACCAGGCCAATTCTGGCATTCTTCTCCTACATGTAAAAATCATCATTTTATTACTAGAAAATTACTCCAAACTCCGAAATATTATATATATATATATATATATATATATATATATATATATATATATATATATATTTTTTTTTTGCCTAGATATATTAGCAGACACCCTAGAGAATAAAATGGTGATTGTAGCAATTTGTTATTATGTTGCACGGTATTTGTGCAGCAATTTATGCAATTTTTTGGGAAAAATTACACTTTTATTATTATTATTATTCACAATTTATATAGCGCCAACAGTTTACGCAGCGCTTTACAATGTATAGGGGGGACAACACAATTACAGTACAATACAAAAGGTACAGGGGGGCCCTGCTCATAGAGCTTACATTCTAAAGGGAGGGGGTGGTGGTACAAAAGGTAATACACTTTAATGAACTAAAACAAAGCCCAATTTTTTTCATTGACCCCAGGAGATACCTGAGGTCAATGAGACCCCAGATATCTCCTCTACCCTGCAAAACATGAGATAAAAAAAAAAAAATCAATCTCTGCTTTCCAGGATAAAAAACTGGCAGTGCTTACATCTGCCAGTGCCGAAAGTGACGTCATGACATCACTTCCGGCCTCCCAGGGTCATAAAGAGGACCAGGAACCATGCGATCCATGGCAAGCTCTATGAAAATTTAGTGGCACCTGACTTTTCCGATTGTACGGGAGAGGCAGGAAAGGCACCAGAGGGTTAGGATGGCTTTTACATGTGAGGGAAAAAGCTAAAAACAAAGGTATCTGAATGATGCCGGTAGCTGCCCATCATCCAGATATCACTACTTCAACCTAAGGACGTTATATGACGTCCTACAGGCGGGAAGTGGTTAAAATGCATTACATTCTTTCTGCTTAAGCCTTTTACTATTATGTTTCCCATAGTAATGACACCTATCCTTTTATCTTCTATTATTGTCCTTTCTCTGGTTAGTGTCTTTTGCCATGAGATTTCTTCTGGTTAACATGTACGCCAATGTGGCTGGCAGATGAGTTTTTATAACTGTGGAGCAAGATCCAGTGGGATACTGACACTGGGAATACATCACCAATCATTCCCTGCTCTTAAATATACCCTTAACACGTCTATTAAGAGAATACTCATGCAAATACACAGTGATTGTCCTGTCTTGAAGTGATTAATGAAAAGAATGTGTTTTCAGAAGAGTTGTCATGTTTGGGAAACACATTTTAAGAAATACTTTTATTTACAAAACGTGTTGCGTAGATGGAAATCTCAGAAATAGTTTTTATGGAGGAAGTAGCATTTTTCCTGCCATGTGTGATCATTTTCACACTCGTGTTCCCATCATGTTCACTAAACAGCCTGGGGAACCTACATGATCGATGGGCAGTCATTGGTTCAGGAGAACATCTGATTGGCTTTTGTTGCCATCATTTCTCTTTCCTCCGGTTTTATAAATCTTTGTGAAAGGTTTCTTTAGTAACAATATATATAGACTGCATGCAGGAACCCATAGCAACTTTTTCACCACTTTTAGCAGTTTGCATTGTGAGAAATCAAGCTGTTTGATCCTGTATACACAGATCCTTGCCTTCTTGCATTGCCCTCAAAACATGTCCAGATAAGACAGAGTAAATGGAGTCAGGCTGCACATGCTCTGTTTGGTGTGTATCGCTAGAGTTGTTTTTTGTTTTTTTGAGAGACATGCATGTGATCAGCACAGGGTCAGTCAGCACTGTCCAGACAGAGGGACAGGGGTTCTTCATGCTGATAGGACAGCCAAAACTGCCAGATATTCTAATCTCTCTCCACTCCATCCAAAACTAAAATAGAAAAAAAGCATTAGGTGTACTTTAAATGTTCCCTACAAGGAAACTTTAAACCTGAACACCAAATATAAAAAGAGTTATGCCCCATACACACAATCGGACTTTCCGCCAACAAAACCGTGGATTTTTATCCAAAGGTTGTTGGCTCAAACTTGCCTTGCATACACACGGTCACACAAATGTTGGCTCACAATTACAAACATGGGAACGTGGTGACGTACAACACGTACAACGAGTCGAGAAAAAGGAAGTTTCAATAGCCAGTGTGGCTCCTTCTGCCTGATTCTGGGCAAGGGTGAACTTTTATGCAACGGACTTGTGTACACACAAATGGAAATTCCGACAACAAAGTTTTATTAGCGGAAAATTTGAGAACCTGCTAGCCAACATTTGTTGGCGGAAAGTCAGACGATAAATGTTTGATGGAGCATACACAGGGTCGGACTTTCTGCCAACAAGCTCACATCCAACATTTGTTGTGGGAAAATCTGATCGTGTGCACGGGGCATAAGTCCAGTTTTCAGTCATTAGGTAATCATTATACTTATAGTTGCTTTGAAGTAACATTAATTTCTTAATGTGTTTTGATATCCACCTTCTGTAATCCTTGTGCAAAAGGGCTCCTAAGAAAAAATAAGGTCAACGGTATCAGCCGATTGACTCTATTGCTTTGTGCACTGCTGTTGATATAACAAAATAACCATGCTTCCAGGATGGGAAAGCAGAGTGATGACTTCATCATTGCACTTGCCTCTCCTTTAATATCCATTGGGTATGGACACGGTAGTTAGTAAAGCAAGTGTGTGAATTACAAAAGGGGCCAAACAGTTTGTCTTTGAGTCTTGATTAAACGCTAGAAGAGCGCAAAACCGCTTTGACCTTTCTCATCTCCCCACACTGTTTGGTTGCTGTGCTGTGCTATGTTGCTTCTTATACAAGAATAAAGTTGGACTTTTTGGGGAATTCAGCCATCTGGATCTCTCCTTGTACATACAGTGCCTTGAAAAAGTATTCATACCCCTTGAAATTTTCCACATTTTGTCATGTTACAACCAAAAAGATAAATTTATTTTTTATGTGTTAGACCAACACAAAGTGGCACATAATTGTGAAGTGGAAAGAAAATTTATAATTTTTTTCAACATTTTTTTACAAATAAATATGTGAAAAGTGTGGCGTGTATTTGTATTCAGCCCCCTGATTCAATACTTTGTAGAACCACCTTTCTCTGCAATTACAGCTGCAAGTCTTTTTGGGGATGTCTCTACCAGCTTTGCACATCTAGAGAGTGACATTTTTGCCCATTCTTCTTTGCAAAATAGCTCAAGCTCTGTCAGATTGGATGGGGAGTGTCTGTAAACAGCAATTTTCAAGTCAGATTCTCAGTTGGATTGAGGTCTGGACTTTGACTGGGGCTTGTTAAAACATGAATATGCTTTGATCTAAATCATTCCATTGTAGCTCTGGCTGTATGTTTAGGGTTGTTTTCCTGCTGGAAAGTGAACCTCCACCCCAGTCTTAAGTGTTTTACAGACTCTAAAGCCCCATACACACTATCAGTTTTTCTGCTGAGTTTTTCCTTCAGATTTACCAAAACCATATACGGTAATATGAGGTCAAACCTTAGGAGTTTCAATTTGTATACAATCAGGCAGGCCCTTGTACTACATGGTTTTGGTAAACCTGAAGGAAAAAATCAGCAGAAAATCTGATAGTGTGTATGGGGCATAACAGGTTTTCTTCTAAGATTCTTCTCATCAACTCTGACCAGCTTCCCTCTCCCTGCTTAGGAAAAGCATCCCCACAGCATAATGCTGCCACCACCATGTTTCACATTGGGGACGGTGTGTTCAGGATGATGTACAGTGTTAGTTTTCCGTAACACATAGCGTTTTGCTTTTAGGCCAAAAAGTAAAATGTTGGTCTCATCTGACCAGAGCACCTTCTTCCACATGTTTGCTGTATCCCCCACATGGCTTCTTGCAAACTCCCAGAGGGATTTCGTATGGCTTTCTTTCAACAATGGCTTTCTTCTTGCCACTCTTCCATAAAGGTCAGATTTGTGGAGAGCATGACTAAGGCCACGTACACACAGGCGGACTATCCGTCCAACTAAGTCCGTCAGACAATCCGACAGACAGTCCGTCCTACTTTTGAATGAACGGACTTGACCACACACGACGAACAGACAGTCCGCTGAAAGCTTGCGCGATGACGTGTACAGCACGTACGACGGGACTAGAAATACGACGTCCAATACACTGCAATGCAACCTTCGGCCGTGTAAATCCTTTCTGAGCATGCGCCATACTTAGTCCGTCCAACTTGCCTACTCACGAGCGGACTGTCCGCTAAAACCAAAGTTGGACGGACAATATTACGGAAATTCCGAAAGACTTAGTCCGCCAGACTGTCCGCTGAAAAAGTCCGCTGAAGCCCACACACGAGCGGATTGTCCGCTGAAACGCGTTTCAGCGGACCAAGTCCGTCAGACAGTCCGCCCGTGTGTACGCGGCCTAATAGTTGTCCTTTGGACAGATTCTCCCACCTGAGCTGTGGATCTCTGCAGATCCTCCAGAGTTATCATGGGCCTCTTGGCTGCTTTTCTTATTAATGCTCTCCTTGCCCAACCCATCAATTTAGGTAAACAGTCTTGTCTTGGTAGATTTGCGGTTGTGCCATACTCTCCATTTTCTGATGATGGATTGAACAGTGCTCTGTGAGATGTTCAAAGCTTGAGATATTTTTTTTATAACTTAAACCTGCTTTAAACTTCTCCACAACTTTATCCCTGACCTGTCTGGTGTGTTTCATGGCCTTCATGATGCTGTTTGTTCACTGGTTCTCTAACAAACCTCTGAGGGCTTCACAGAACAGCTGTGTTTATCCCAAGATTAAATTACACACGGGTTTACTAATTAGGTGACTAATTGGTTCCACTAGATTTTAGTTAGGGTTATCAGAGTGAAGGGGGCCTTACTTTTCACATATTTATTTGTAAAACATTTTGAAAACGATTTATCATTTTCCTTCGACTTCACAATTATGTGCCACTTTGTGTTGGTCTATCATGAAATCCCAATCAAAGACATTTACATTTTTGGTTGTAACATGACAAAATGTGGAAAATCTCAAGGGGTATGAATACTTCTTCAAGGCACTGTATTGTTCAGTGTTACAAGATTGGACCCAAGCGGGATGTGTGGGGGATCTTAGTAGCAGCGTTGTACTGTTTACAGTTCGTCTTTGAATTGTGTATTCGGCTTTTTGGGTGGAGTTCAGCAGTATGTGAATCCCAGAGCATGACAGGAAGCTATAAAAGCAGAATTCTTCAATCATTCCCAATAACATAATGACATGTAAGGGTCACTGAGTAGATTAATGCCTGCTTTTGCAGTGTCCTGCTGGATTCTGTTGAGGTTACATAAGGTATTGTAAGATGTACAGTATATTAGTGTATTAATGAATTGATTAGCAACTTAAGTGCCCTATTTTTAAAACAAGTCACTTTCTAATGGAATATTACATCCTAAAACAGATTAGTTTTATGATAATTGTATTTAGAATAAATATAATCCACTGCTGCCTCTGTAAAATTTATATTCAGGTAATGAAGATCTATGCATCAGAAATTTAACATTTTTAAAATATATTTTTCAGGATTTTTAATACCTTTTCAAGTTACTTAATCCAAACAGCAGCAGAGAAAAGTTGCCTATTCAGAGACATGCTGTTTCTTTAAAATTTCATTAAATGTGTACATTATTGATTCTTCATGCATGCGGTGTGCTACAGTAGCTATTCTCAGTCTCCATTGACCCAGTTTATGTTCCCTGTTCTTTGCTGCCTTTCTGCATTTTTAGGGCAGCCTTATAATTTCCCAGGATGCCCATCTCTCAATTGCTCATCGCGGTAAGAAATCAGCTATGCCTATGTGTGTGTGGTACAGAAAAAAGCCTGCTGTTAGTCTTATTTGTTTCTACAGGAGGTTACCACCTAGCAACAGCGTGGATTTGTTCGATTAGGTGGAAGCCTACCTGAAACTGTTCGGGGAGCCTAAAGAAAATGACTCAATTGGCAGAGATGGAGAATGAGTCAGTCTCCCACTGTGAGCACCAGAGCCCCCCAACAACTTGTATAATAGCTGCTTGTTGGAGCTCACTGACCAATCATTGATTAGCCTGGCAAGCTCATTTTCTCATTTATTTATTTTTTTTACACTATGGCCTGATTCACACCTTTGCATTTTTAGTGCATTTTGCAGATTTGCTCTACAGAACGTGTTCCATAGGAAACCATGTTAAATGGACTGTAGTGCAAATCTGCAAAAAGCACAAAAAATGCATAGGTGTGAATCAGGCCTTGGAGATGGAGGGTAGAGTATTTGATGCCACCATAGGCACCATAGCTGTTCAAATTCACCTGCAGTGAGTGAACATTGTAGAACCAAATAGTACTGCGCCACAGGAGATAAAAATGTTGGCTGCCACTGGTGGCGTAACTTCCTAGCTATCAAATTGACTCTAAATTACATGCCAGACAAATAAAAAAAAATTAAGAGGTTCAACAATGACACTACACATAGGGGTTGATTTATTCAAACTGGAAAGTACAAAATCTGGTGCGGCTGTGCACAGAAACCAATCGGCTACCATTTTTTTTTTTTTGTCAAAGCTTAATTGAACAAGCTGAAGTTAGAAGCTGATTGGCTGCCATCCACAGCTGCACCAGATTATGCCCTATCCGGTTTTATTTAATCAACCCCATAGTGACTCCAAGGCAGTGAATACTACATCAAGGGTCATTTTTATTTTGCGTTTTATCCATTTTGGTCTGCCAAGCTCTGGTCCCCCCATTCCTAACGTAATACTAGGTCCATAGGTACCACCAGGCTTTCCAGTGACATGATTTCTATAGGAATTTCAATCTCCTACGGTCCATACCTTTATTTGCATTTTAGTTTAAAGCCATATAGTTCTACCTCAGCTCATATTCTGTCTGGTCTTTTAAAAATTACAGTTCGTAGACAAAAGGGATAGCTTTGTGTAGACCTATTATGCGTAAACGTTTAGCTGTGTTGAATATTGACCCTTTCGTGTCCTTTTTATCTTTTGTATGTGTACGTTCATGTGAAACAAACATGGATAATAAAAGGAGCATGCTGGTAAGGTGAGAGGTGACAAAAGAAGTGACACATGTATGTGACCTTAGGATTCTAGCTATTGCATTGTCCTGTTTATTAGAATTAGCCTTGGCTACTAGGCGTTCCGAATTATGGTTTATCACGTTAGACTCCTCAGGGGTTGTAGATCATTCCCAAAGGCAAGACCTTTATTGTCTCTGTAACTTTGAAGCTTTATTTAATCAGGGATGCTGAGAATCCTTTCCTTTGTTAGAAGAAACATTGTTCTGTATTTTTTAAAGGCCAAACATCCAGGTTTTGATGCATCAAATTGGGATATCACTTGAGGTTTACTAAAATGACTTCTCAAGTGAACACAGTTGCTGCATTAGTATACCATACATGAGCCTGTACTTTGTTCACCTTGCGCAAAGTAAAAGGGTTCAATTTATATTAAAGTGATACTAAACACACACTGTTTAATTTACATTGTCCCTTCTATTTCTGTATATGAACGATGGCACTTTAATTATTTTAACCTCTTGGCGCCGACAGCGTGCAAATATGCACCCTCTCGGTGGGTGGGCCTTGGTGCTGAGGGGCTGCATATTTGTGTGCAATATTGCAAAAACAGCTGTGCCGAGGGCTCGTGCCCTGCACACTCCCAACACCATTACTGTTTGCTAACATGAAAGCCTTGCGTTCATGTGACTGCTGTGGCAGCCAATCACAGCGATCACAAGATCATAAACCCCTCCTCCTGGCATGGGGTTAATAAAAAAAGTACCCTTTTCCCAATCAATATACAGCTGTCACATGACAGCCTGTCTGCAGGGAAGCATAAGCAGGAGGAGCTTCTAGTCCTCTGCTGCCAGTCACATGTTAAAAAAAAAAAAAGCCTTTGAAATAGAGAGTACAAATAAATTATTAATAGCAATAAAATGTTTCAAATTGTAATACACTTTTTTTATTTGAAATCAAATCTTTATTATTTTTTGGCATTAACACGATGTGGGTGGATTTCTGCCAATCACAGGCTGTGTCAAGCCCCTCTATCTTGTGTCTTTGAATAAGAGGAAGGTGAAGCCTCCATCAATCTACACGAAATATCAGGCCCCCATTGTGTTTAGCTGGTTAGTGGGCCTGGAGGAGGAGGGAGGGAGTGGGTTGTGATTTCCCATTGTGTATACACCCACATGTGTGACTCTGTAGTCACATGGGCTGCTCAGATGTGTTAGGGAGGAAATGCTCAGCATAGAAGCTCACTGAAAACTGAGCATGTGCACAGCTGCCAACACTGCTCTGCACAAGCCCTAGCTGCTTTGGGGAATTGGGCAGAAGGAGGAGATAACAGCAGGGTCAACCAGGTTTTTTGGCAGAAAACAAATCTCATAGTGATGAGTGAGTATGAACAGCATGCAATAAAGCTTTTATTGATAGTTTTTTAATGATGTGAGTTTAGTGACACACTAGGAAATTATGGAGCCTTAGCATGACTTCCTGCACTCCTGTGGCAGTCCAAATCACTGTCAGAGTCTGGAGAAATAGCCATTACATCCTGGTACTGGAATTAATACAAAACTTACCCTGCTTCCCCACAATGCCGGAGCCCTTTTACTGAAGCAATGGGAAGTGTGCCCAGTCCTGTATGTATTTTGACTCAGAATCGTGGGCAGCCTGGCTACCTGACAAGGTTGGTTGGAAAATGTGGAGATAAATACTACTTGGGTTGCCAAGAGCAGATTAACTCCATGTATGGACTAAGCTTTAGGCTTATGCTTTCACATAGCTTTTTATTATTTTATCAACTTTTCGAGCAACCAAATCAAATCAGAGGCTGGATTCTCGTATCACGTGATCATTGATGTGCCCGCAGTTTAAAGTCCATTATTTGTCAGGCACAGTGGCCACTAAAGTTGCAACTTAAGGGACTTCCTTGTCAGTTAATATGCAAGTAACAAGATTGTCCTTCTTCAATACTTTTTTGAAACATTATTTTGGCCTTTAGTGCCGGTTCACACAGGGGCGACCTGTCAGGCGACTTAGCAGCCTGACAAGTCGTGCCCCATGCATTGCAATTAGAACCATTCTAAAAGGAGCAACTCAAGTTGCTCCGACTTAGAAAAAGGTTCCTGTACTACTTTGGGGCGACTTCGGAGTGGCTTACATTGACTTCTATACAGAAGTCGTTTTGCAAGCCGCTCTGAAGTCACGCTGTACGGGGTGGCTTTAGAGTCGAATGTCTTTGAACCTGCCCCTGTGTTAATCGGGTACTTAGAGTCGGCCGCAGCAAAACGTACCTGCTAGGTGGCTACCTGCTATAGTAACAAAGTGTTTGCATGACTACATGACCTGCAAACTACCTTTGTTATAGGGTTAAGGGTTGCCACCTGACAACAGAGTCCTTCCCTTTCTCCTGTGGTTTGTTGCATTCCGAAGGTTCCTCAGTAGTGTTTATTTATTGTGTGTTTTTTTCTGTTTGTGTTTCACTTTCCTTTGTTCTGGTCAGTGGGGTGAATTTATTAGTGGTATGGAGCATTTTTGCTTTAAAGTGCATTTTCACTTGGCAGAAATGTTCACCTCATTGACAATTAAGTGAAAATTCACTTTAAAAGTTACTACTTTAGTAAATCTGGGTCATGATTTCTAGCACCCCGAAGACTGAAGCCTAAGTGTAGTCAAAATAAAAAACCCAAAAAGCAGCGCAAGGGACTTAATGTGCTAAACCCCTTGTGCTGCTGGCTTGTGGTTTCCTTGAAATTTTCCTCCATCAGCTTTTCTTGGTACTAATGTTGCTCTGGTAACGTGACATTGTCCAGGTAATACTGTGTTGTTTTAAATTTTATTTTGGAGAAAACTTACTCCCCCCCCCCCCCCGTTTTCTCTGCTTGGCTGCTAATTTGCAAGCATTTGCATAGGTGAGAGTAATATTAAGTCCCACTATACAAATACAATAGTGCACTATATTGTGCTTATTGTAGTTATCTCAGATAATAGATGATTTTTTTAGATTGCTATATGTTACCGCACATTGTATAATACTGTATAACTAATTTCTGCACCGTCTTATTGAACATCCCAGAAATTACAACATATTAGCATAGTTTTTACTGCTTTGAGCACATACCGTATTTATCGGCGTATATCATGCGCCGGTGTATAACACACACCCCAAGTTTAGGAGGGAATTTTAAGGAAAAAAACCTTACATTTAAATGCCCATCAATGCAGCCTTATCAGTGTCCATCTGAAGCCTTGTCAGTGTCATTTGCAGCCTTGTCATGCAGCCTTGTCCATCATTGCACCCTTGTCAGTGTCATATGCAGCCTTGTCCATCATTGCAGCCTTGTCCATCATTGCAGCCTTGTTATGCAGCCTTGTCCATCGTTGTCCCCTTATCAGTGTCATTTTCAGCTTGTCAGTTTTATTTTCAGGTTTTATTTTTAAAAACGGCGGCACCGAGATGTCCTGTGTATCTTGTCGGCGCTTGGTAGGCTTTCGGCCACCTTTGGCCCTCCTCGACGGCTTTTGCCCGCTTTCAGCCCTTCTCGTCAGCTTTCGGCCCTTGTCGTTGGCTTTCGGCCCTTCTCGTCAGCTTTTGGCCGCTCTCTGTGGTTTTCGACCACCGAGAAGGGCCGAAGGCGGCCGAAAGCCGCTGAAAAGGGCCGAAGGCGGCTGAAAGCCGCAAAGAGGCCCCAAAATAGTGGAGGATCGGCGTATAACACGCACCCACGATTTTCCCCTGATTTTAAGGGGGAAAAGGTGCATGTTATACACCGATAAATACGGTAGTTATAATTCTATCTGTCCTCCTAAATTCAGAGCAGCAATATTGGTTGCCACCATAGATTAGTGTAGGTTTATCAAAAAAGCAGCTTCTGAAATAATGTTTTTTTTCTTTTCTTTTGCTGAAGCTCAATTTCTGTTGCAGTCTGAAAAAGAAGATTGCTGTACTATTAACATCATTTTTTCTTCTTTACAGGTTTCCTGCTATTCAAAGAATTTTGCACAAGTGACATTGATGAAGGTGTTCCACAGCTCAAGTTTTATGAGGAGGTAACTGTTTTTTTTTTTTCAAAATATGGCTTTGTTCTTTAACGCAGTGACCTAAACTTACCCGTACATGGGCATAACCAGTCATACAATCCAAAGGGCGCCAAAGCCGTTTTATGTGTAACCATGATGATGCATAAAACTGTACCGTAGTTGTCAAGTGCTGACTGCTGAAACTTCAGAGAGTTGGAATATTGCTTGGTAGTTCTTATTCTCTGCTGATTAAGCAGAGATAAGCCAGTGCCAAATGCACTGCTCTCTGGAGAACCTTTCTGACATGCGTTATCCAATGTCACGTGTAATCATCATTGCCCTGAATCTGAATGTCCCTTATGAAACAATCAGAAGCCATCATGCATGGTTACTTTTTTTTTTTTAGCACTGATGTCACAGTAGTTATCATATTAAAACTGAAAATATATTGTTTTTGGTCTGCCATATGTTTATCCCAATTAACATTCTAGTAGCTATTTAGAGATGTGATTTACTGTGTGCCCATATGCTAATAGACCCCTGTATAGAGAAATACAAGGACAGTCATTACTGATTATGTCTTTGGTATTTCTATCTTCTATCTTTAAATGCAAATTTAGCATTTTGTTTGTGTGTTTAATGATTTCCCTGGAATTCAGTGTTATTACTGTCTAAACCAGGAGTAATTATTATTATACAGGATTTATATAGCAATTTGTGCAGAGCTTTACAATGTGAAGGCAGACAGTATAGTTACAATACAATTCAATACAGGAGGAATCGGCGGGCCCTGCTCATTAGAGCTTACAATCTAATACCGTGTTTCCCTAAAAATAAGCCCAGGTTTTATATTAATTTTAGCAACAACAGACCCAGTAGGGCTTATTTTCAGGGTAGGGCTTGTTGTGTGCTGTCTTCTCTCCCCATCTCCCTCTCTGCCTGTCAGGAATCCCCAGTGGCCAGTGGAACTGAGTTAAAAGTGCTTGTAAAACCCTAAAATGCACTGTATTACAGTATTTTATCATGTAAACTGTGCATGTTTCTATGACCTATTTGTGATAAAACCTTCTTATGGCACCTGATCGGTCTTCCCCGCTGCGGGGGGAGGGGGGGGGCAATCCCCCGCTGACAGCTGGCAGAAGAGGAGGAGAGCAACGGGGGATCAGCTGAGTGCTGCTCAGTGCTTCCATTGCCTGCCTGATTAGTCTTGCCCGTTCCGAGCACTGTTCGGCGGCGAGAAGAGAGTGGGGGATCAGCTGAGCGCCGAACGACGCTGTAACAAACAAAGTTTACATTATATAATACAGTGCATTTTAGGATTTTACAACCCTTTTAAACTAGGGCTTCTTTTCAGGGTAGGGCTTATATTGCAGCCCTCCCCGAAAATCACCGTAGGTCTTATTTTCGGGGAAACAGTTGGGAGCGTCGGGTAATGCAAAATGTAATAACTGAGGGGGATGAGCTGATGGAGAAAATATAATTACAGTTATTAGGTGAGGACAGGATAGGCTTCTCTGAAGAGATGGGTTTTTAGGGATAATATTAGGCAGAATAGGAGACAGTCGGACTGATTAGGGTAGGGAACTCCATTGGATGGGAGAGGCTCAGGAAAAGCCCTGGATGAAGAAGGTGACAGGAGGTTGTGGGAGGAACGAAGAGAATGATACAGTTGGTATTTTGAGGCAAGATTAATGATGTAGCTGGGGGCTGAGTTGTGGATAGCTTTGTAAGTTGTTAGTATTTTGAATTTAATTTGTTGGGGGAATGGAAGCCAGTGGAGGGATTGGCAAAGAGGAGTAATGAGCCAGTTAAATGAGAAGGTAGTCAGAACTGATCTTTGCTTGTTTTAAGGTTGGGCTGTCGCACACAGGCTTCAATAAATTTTGAGACATTATAGACTGTTTCACACTGGCTTCAGCTTGTATAAGAGCAGTGTGAACAGCAAGCTTTGACAGTGCTGATTGCCACTTTAAGCAAGCTGCTAGCAGACTTGAGCAGGTTTTCAACAAGCTTCAAGAAGTGCTAGCAGCTTATTTAAAAGTGGCAATCGGCACTCCTATTAGGATCTGTGTAAAACATTTTCAAACTGGAGTGGTACTTTAACGCCTGATTCACACCTATGCAGGTGCATTTTGCGTTTTCCAAAACATGCTTTTAATCCATTGAAGGCTATGGAACCAAAAACCAGAAAAAGATTATTAGTTGTATCATACCACAGAGTGGTCCTGTGGATACAAAAACAGTAACCAGTGCCACGTCCTATGGATTTGAAATGGCAAGAAAAAATGGGACTTGGACTTTTTAGGCACAACCAAAATACAAAAATATAATTTTTATTATAAACACTTAAAATTGACATGATCTCTAAAAGCACCCACATTGATAGATCAACACATAGTACATAATGCTGCTTCTATACAAAACCACAATATAACTACAAGGAGACTAGAAGATGAATCATGATCATTCCATGTTATGACAGAATCCAGAAGTGAGGTTTAATTACAGAAAAGTGGTAGAAAATTGTTCAACAAGGGAGAATTCGCTCTACATGTTGCGCGCTCTTTTAAGCTTCTTCAGGAGCATTTACATTGACTATCAAAAAATAGAAATAAATAAATGTAATACTGAAATACATATTAACAAAATAATATGTACATAGTGATCTGTACCAACTAGAGCCATAGTGGCTGGACCCAAGCAACTATATTACGGACAGAAGGAGACAAACCAGAATACGTGCTTAACATAATAAAACATGTCTATAGAAGATGGAAGCAATGATCTCCTAAAAGCAGAACAATTGATGAAGTATTAGAAATATAGAGATCCAGCTAGGAACACAGAAGAGAGGAGGCTAATCTCCAATATAGAATATAGAGGCTGTGGGGCCCTTAAAAGGGAGCCAACATAATATAGTGTACCTAATGTGCTTTACTAATGCCAAAAAAACAAAAGGCATAATATACTACAGCAACAATTGTCAATATTAGCTAAGAAACTGTAGTTATGGACTACCGTGTGATAAATGGAGACATGTAGTTTAAAAATTACAGGTTAATTAAAGAACAAACGGAGATGCACAAAGGCGCTGAGTTGGGGGGGGGGGGTGCAATACGACGTAATACTATCAACAGGGAAAGCCAACGGGGTCAAGATTACTTAGAGTGGAGCACAGCAAAAAAGTGGTCAGCTCAAGATGCTAGAATAAAAAAACCTTACTATAATAATATAGCAGAGTAAACATGACTAGTAAGCTTAATGATGATAGAACGCACCAGACAAGTAGAACATCAATATAAATGGTTTCTTAAGAGGAAAGAGGGCCAGGGAACATTATTAATGGTGAGATGAATCACTTAATGATCAAATCTATCCCAGGTAAGGGGATAATCTTAATTCAGCCCAATAAGCTCATTAGTTTCAAAGGAACCAAAAGACAGCGCTGGTAAAGCTTGAAAGATATATCAAGACCTAAAAAATATATCAAAAATATCAAATCATAATGGATATTAGAGAAGCCTGGTGAAAGCATATAACAAGCATTTGCCAGGAGAGTCTAAAGCAAGTACCTTGGTAGGGAAGACCCCTCACAGACAGAAGCCTCTGTGGGGCTAGTGACCGCAATGGATGGTGGCTAGGTAGGGCACTTGAAACAGCATGCTTTTGTATGCACGTCCCACCCGTAGTCAGGAAATCGGCAGCTGTGACATCATTCGGACTGGCCGGAAAACAGTCACTGCGCATGCGCACAACATCAACCACGCCTGCGCGAATTTTGTGTTTTATAATAAAATTCTATATAATTATTATATTATATATTATTGTATTATTATTATTATATTATTATTATTTTTGGATAATTGTTTGGTTGTGCCTAAAAAGGGGCTCCTAAATAAAATAAAAAATAAAAAAATATTTAAAAATATTGTAAAAAATAATAAAAATAAAAAAACTTCTCTCTCCACTGCCCTACTGACACCAATCTCTACTGACACCCCACTGCTTTGCTGATATACACCCATGTGTGTTTGTGCTCTGGGGTGCACACCCTAATGCAATAGGCTGCGCACACTAATGCTCCTAGGAGAACACTTTAATGCACTGTTCATAAAATAACCCCCAATAAAAAAATGCAGCATTGTCGTTGTAACCAGCAATAACATATACTCATAATAAATGTACGTTTTTGAAGATATAAACTGCATGTTGCTCCAAAGCAGCGTTTCACGGTAATAGAGTATGACACAAAAAATAGGACTGTGTAGCTGATGAGGGAAAGGTCATGGCTCTTTTATCACGTCATCTAAGCATGTCTTGTTATAGCATCGGTCGATGTTATTTTTGTAGCTTAAAGATGAACGCATGCAAACCAAGAGCTATGCTGCTTACACAGTGCTTCTATTTCCTCCAGGTGTAATATACTGTGCAGGTAAAGTGGGTTGGTCTTGCTTGCTTCATTTGGAACAAAGAAAATCTTTTATTTAGTTGTGTATGACAACCTACAGTGTGCCTGTGCTGTACTTGTGTACACTGAGATTAATAGCAGCCTGTGTCTGGGAAATCCCATGGTTACCAGGCAACACACTATAGCAGCGGGCTTTCCTCGCACTTGCTATTACATTGCAGCCTTTGGTGTAGAACACGTGAAGCAGGCCATAGAGATTACATGTGCTTCTGCCATCTGTTGCCATGGAGAAAGGACGTCTGATCTTGAATTTCTCGAAACCAGTTGGCTACCAGCTCTGCTAAAAGTCCCTGGATAGTGTTTTGTTTAGTAGCTGTTGTCAGCAATGGGGTTAATACACAGAAACCACCTTGATACTAAATATGTATAAGTAAATACGGATGATGTTGCAGCTAAAGGGCAACACGCTTTCTTGTCAGCTAGAGGACAACGCTCTGCTTCAACAACGTAACAAACGAGAGACAGAATTGTATATGCATTTTTACACGCATATCTGCAATTTTATTTAAATACATAAATCTACTCTTCCTTGGTTCAGAATAAATTCCATAATTGTGCAGTGCTTGAGGCACTACAAGACCAAGAGAATTGTCAAGGTCATTAGGAGCTGCCACTGGGTATCTCCTCTCTCATGATTATCCAATCCATATTGGTAACAAACCTTTTAAAGCAGTGGTTCAAAACCGCCAGTGCTGTGCTTGATAACAATTCCCAAGTTGTGGGGACCCCTAACAGTAAAATGATTTTCGTAGCATGGGTTGTCGGCACCCAAGGCAAGATAAGTCATTTGCGCCCCTAACCCATGGATATTTAGCGCACCCTGTGCCCCTTCCACTCGTACAGTATTAAAACCCCTTATGGTACATTCTAGAATGTACCACTCTGTCTTTATTTTATTTTAATTCCCTTTTATCTCTAGCCTCTCTCTAGCCTCCCTCTCACTAGCCTACTTTCTTGTTCTTTCTCTTATTCTTTCTCTCCCTTTTTCTTTCCCCCTCTTTTCCTCTCCCTTCCATGTATTCTCTATTTTTATTCCTTCTCTTACTCATGGTAGGGGTGCTGACGGGGGAATTGGGATGAGTGGCAGTGCTGGCGGGGAGTTGGAATGAGTGGCAGTGCTGGCGGGGGAGTTGGGATGAGTGGCAGTGCTGGCGGGGGAGTTGGGATGAGTGGCAGTGCTGGCGGGGGAGTTGGGATGAGTGGCAGTGCTGGCGGGGGAGTTGGGATGAGTGGCAGTGCTGGCGGGGGAGTTGGGATGAGTGGCAGTGCTGGCGGGGAGTTGGGATGAGTGGCAGTGCTGGCGGGGATTTGGGATGAGTGGCAGTGCTGGCGGGGAGTTGGGATGAGTGGCATACTCAGTTTGGTGTGTATTGCTAGAGTTTTTTTTTTTTTTTTGGTGGGTACATGTGATCAGCACAGGGCCAATCAGCGCTGTTCAGACAGAGGGTAAGGGGTCATACAGTCTCATAGGACAGTCAGAAGAGAATGAAAGCTCCTCTTAGCCCTTGTACACACGGTCGGAGATTCCGATGGAATGTTTCCTATCGGACCGTTTTGTCGGATATTCCGACTGTGTGTGGTCTGCATCGGACTGTTTTCGTCGGAATATCCGACGGACCAAGTTTTCCAACTTGCCGGTAAAATTTTTACGACAAAATGCTCCTATCGGACATACCACGATCATGTGTAGCCTACTCCGATGGACAAAGTGCCACGCATGCTCAGATCAAATTCCTAGACCAAAGCTATTGGCTACTAGCCTGAACTTAGTCCCATCGTAACGAAATAACGTCATCAGGTTATGTACAATCGGATTTACCGACAACTTAGTCCGACTGTGTGTATGCAACATCACTTCCGGACCTCTTCCGGAATTAATCAGTCGGAATTACTCAGACGGATTTGGTTGTTGGAATCTCTGACCGTGTGTACAAGGGCTAACACGTTTTAACCAGTGCTCGGCCAGGCACTTATATAAGTCACAAGACCGCTATATGCTGCAGATGACGTTTATATTTTTTAAAATAATTGCATTTCCTTCTTCTGTGTACTGTGGGGGACCAGATATAGTAAATGCAGGCTCCTGGGTTCAGTAACAATTTATTAATTGTGTATACATTTTTATTTTATATATTTTTTTTTGTTTAAGGGATGCGGTCCTGGGAAGCAGGCTGTCATTGTTGAACTTCCCTTTAAAAAATGGTGACTGTCATTTTAATGCTTTACTACCGTCTGTGTCACTGTCCTGGAACAAGTATAGAGAGAAATTGTTTTGATGCTGATATACAACATGCTTTTTCCTGGTCTATGACTAAAGCCAACCATACATGGATGGAACTTCAGCCGGTTAAGTGGGAAATTTCAATCCATATATAGGCTTCTGTACAACCGTACTGTCAGATTTTCCCCGCTGGATCAGCGCCACAGTCTAGAGCTGGCAGCACTCATCTCCAGAGGGCTTTCACACTGGAGCGGGGCGCTGGCAGGATGCTAAAAAAAGTCCTGCAAGCAGCATTTTTGGAGCGAGGGCAGCATCTTCACTGCTCCTGCCCATTGAACTGGATGGGCACCGCTGCAGAATCGGCGGCAAAGCGGCGCTTTGCGAGTCACTTTAACCCTTTTCACCCACTAGCTGGGGTTAAACCCGTCCCGCTAGCGGCCAAAAACCCCTGCAAAAACTACGATAAAGCGATGCTAAAAATAGCGGCGCTTTACCACTGGTGGCCCCAACGTCTTACCCTTCTATCTTCTTCAGTGGTTAGTGTAAATGAGGTTTTATATTAGGCTTAAAGTATTTAGCACTTGTTCAGTTATTTGCTCAGATAGATACCAATGTAGGCATGGAATAGAATCTGAGTTATGACATGCTTGTGTTCTTAGTTGAAAACACACACTAGATTACCAAAAGTATTGTGACATCTGCCTGGGCCAACTCAATATTGAACCTTATGGACTTTAACTGCCATTAACCACTAAATGCGCACGCTATAGGCGAAAGACAGCTATAGCGCATGCTTAAATTGCTGGGAGGGTGTACATGGAAGTGTGACAGCGCTGAAAGCTGAAAATTGGCCTGGGCAAGAAGGGGGTGAAAACGGCAGTAAGCAAGTGGTTAAAGTTCATGAGCGTGTAAAGGCAGGCATCCCAAACTTTTGGTAATATAGTGTATGTATGAACAGTATCTCACAAAAGTGTGTACACCCCTCACATTTTTGTAAATATTATATCTTTTCATGTGACAACACTGAAGAAATAACAGAACAGAAGATTACAGTGCACACATACAAAAATGACATTTAACTGCTGCAAGGTTATTTAAAACACCTGAGTATATTTAGAAAATATGGCGATTTAGTTACACCATATGGCCATATAGTGCTAAGCCCGCTACTACGTCAAAATACCCCATTATTAGTGGGTACTATGCTATCCATAGAATGGAAGATCCTGCTTCTCTGAACCATGGGAGAACTAAAGGACTCCTCCTATAACAGACAACTTTGGGCTGGAGCACACCACCCCTCTATCATTGCCTCTTATTAGTGTCCACCTGATTTATAGGAGGAGTCCTTTAGTTCTCCCATATAGAGGAGTGTATTTCTCCCATTGTTCAGAGAAGCAGAATCTTCCATGGGACAGCACAAAGGACCCAAGGATAACTAAATAAAGAGACATAACACAGTTCATTTCATGTTGGCCATGGTGTTTATTAAGGGGTTACACAAAAATGAACAATAATTATCCATAACAGCAATATATTTAATCTTAAAATGATATAACCATAAATCATTTAATTTTTTAATCGCATAGCCCATCCAGAACTGGATGACAAACCCCCATTAACAAACTCATGACAAGATTCCATTATTATATATAAGGGAGGGAGGGTTGGAGCAGCACGGGGTTCTGTCTTCAGTGGGATCTCCTCAGGCTGGTGAACGGAGTGCGAAAGCCGCCGGCTTTTATAACCAATGCCCAGCTCAATCCTGCCTGATTCAACCAATCAGGACCCGTTGCTATGCCGCTCTACATCCTGCCATCACCTGGAGCAACCTAAAATAGAACGGGGGGGGGGAGAGAACCAAGGAAGGCATACAGCCCTCTGCACTGTCCCATTGAGCCCCCCATAAGCACTAGGGGCTCAGTCATTCTATGGATAGTGTAGGACCCACTAATAGGGTACTTTGATGTAGTAGTGGGCTTACCACTATATGGCCATATGGTGTAACTAAATCCCCATATTTTATGAATATGCTCAGATGTTTTAAATAGTCTTGCAGGAGTTAAATGTAAATTTTGTATGCATGCACTGTAATCTTTTGTTTGTTCTGTCTGTATGGTCTTATGGCTGCACCATCTTTAATGCATTTTTTTAGGGTGTGCCCCCTGAATCTTTGTTTAACACTGAAGAAATGACACTTTTCTACAGTGTAAAGTAGTGAGTGTACAGCTTGTATAACAGTGTAAATTGTCTGCCCCCCAAAATAACTCAACACACAGCTATTAATGTCTAAACCTATGGCAACAAAAGTGAGTACACCCCTATGTGAAAATGTTCAATTAGCCAGTTTCCCTTCCCTCATGTGACTTGTTAGTGTTACAAGGTCTCGGGTGTGAATGGGGAGCAGGTGTGCTAAATTTGGTGTTAGTGCTCTTAGTGGTCACTTGAAGTTCAACATAGCACCTCATGGCAAGGAACTCTCTGGGGATCTGAAAAAAAATAATTGTTGCTCTACATAAAGATGGTCTAGGCTAAAAGAAGATTGCCAAGACCCTAAAACTGAGCTGCAGCATGGTGGCCAAGACCATGCATCGTTTTACCAAGACAGGTTCCACTCAGAACAGGCCTCACCATGTTCGACCAAAGAAGTTGAGTGCACAGGCTCAGCGTCATATCCAAAGGTTGTCTTTGGGAAATAGACATATTAGTGCGGCCAGCATTGCTGCAGAAGTTGAAGGGGTGGGGGGTCAGCCTGTCAGTGCTCAGACCTTATGTCGAACACTGCATCAAATTGGTCTGCATGGTTGTTGTCCCAGTAGGAAGCCTCTTCTAAAGATGATGCACAAGAAAGCCTGCAAACAGTTTGCTGAAGACAAGCAGACTAAGGATGTGGATTATTGTAACCATGTCCTGTGGTCTGATGAGACCAAGATAAACTTATTTGGTTCAGATGGTGTCAAGCATGTGTGACAGCAACCGTTGAAGAGTACAAAGACTAGTGTGTCTTGCCTACAGTCAAGCAAGGTGGTGGGAGTGTCATGATCTGGGGCTGCATGAGTGCTGCCGCCACTGGGGAGCTACAGTTCATTGAGGGAACCATGAATGCCAACATGTACTGTGAAATACTGAAGCATTGCATGATCCCCTCCCTTCAAAGACTGGGCCACAGGGCAGTATTCCAACATAACAACCCCAAACACACCTCCAAGATGACCACTGTCTTGCTAAAGAAGCAGAGGGTAAAGGGGATGGACTGGCCAAGCATGTCTCCAGACCTAAACCCTATTGAGCATCTGTGGGACATCCTCAAATGGAAGGTGGAGGAGCGCAAGGTCTCTAACATCCACCAGGTGTAGAAGAGGACTCCAGTTGCAACCTGTGAATCTCTGGTGAAATCCATGCCCAAGAGAGTTAAGGCAGTGCTGGAAAATAATGGTGGCCACACAAAATATTGACACTTTGGGCCCAATTTGGGCATTTTCGCTTAGGGGTGTACTGACTTTTGTTGACGGTGGATTAGACATTAAAGGCTGTGTGTTGAGTTATTTTGAGGGGACAGCAAAGTTACACTGTTATACAAGCTGCACACTCATGCAGCAAAGTGTCATTTCTGCAGTGTTGTCACATGAATATATAGATTTAAAATATTTACAAAAATGTGAGTGTGGGTGTACTCACATTTTTGTGAGATACTGTGTGTGTGTGTGTGTGTGTGTGTGTGTGTGTGTGTGTGTGTGTGTGTGTGTGTATATATATATATATATATATATATATATATATATAATATAGTTGTGGATTAATTACAGCTTCTCCTATAAGCAAATAATACCATGCGCTAATAATTACAATCTTAGCTCTCTTGTATAATGCCGGGAAGGCACGCTTGTTTATCGCCAAGTGACACAAAAATGCTGGTATCACGTTAAGCTTAGCAAAATCATGTCTACCATGATATGCTGCTTTTATTTATACTGTAAACATGAATAACAAAAGAAGGTGGTGGCTTCAGAATCAGCCAATCAGACGTGTATTCTTTCAAAAGAACCAATCACATACATGTATATATTCAAATAGAATTCCAGTAGTGACATGTGCAGATTTCCTCGATGAATCTTGATCTTCTACTTACACCTGGAAATGAATCAGTCCTTACAGTCCATATGAGTTCATAACACAGCTTGACATGTAGACTCTGTTCTTCAGGAGGGATGACTTAGAGGTGGACATGAAAGCCGGTCGGTTCCTCTGTGTCTTAAATGTGGTTTGGGCTTCGGGGTTTCTCGTCTCAGCAAGTAAGATGTGGTCATCTGCTCGGGCTCTGTTCACTCGTCCAATCAGACAACAGTAGCACCTCATCACGGCATATAGAACCATGATCCGCTGAAAAATAAAAATAAATCCCCAAAGATTGTTAGACCCTTAAAAGGAGTCAAACCTTCACTAGTTATAGCTTTACTTTTGCCTTGCAGGGATCCTTCCTTATCCATATGGTCCTGAACATTGTCACTAATATCCCAGATCCAGGTACACCAATCTTTACCTACGAATTCACAGAAACCCCTCTTGGATGCAAACAGATAATCATGGGCCATCTTTTAGGGTTTTGACCTGCCTATGTTCCTGTGGGATCTTCCTTGTGGCTTCAACAGTTTAATTGAACATCCCATCCACAATGAGTGAGAAATTGTTCAGTGGTTTCATAAGCTCAAGCTCCCACCCTGTACAAGCAGGAAACCATGCCCAGAACTGGTCGGGGTTGGTGAACAATGCCCTTCTAGCTGTCCCTGCCATTCTTACCTTCTCTCACGCCATCAGGTCCTCACGATCGGCTGCAACATAAGATTCTGGGACGGGTTTCACCAGGACACATGAACCTCTTGCATTATGTGGAGTTACCTTATAAGCTGTAGACCCATATAAGTACCAAACTAAAGTTGAAGTACACTTGCACAAAATATAACAAATTTTCCCTTCTAGAAATGTATTGTTAAGTTCTATTGACAAGTGTCTGTTTGGAGTTTACTAGTTTTCCAAAACTCCTCATACCAATATGAACATCATATATAGCATGTACCACTGTCATCGCTGGGGTACTGAAGCTCGGTGGAGATTTAGCGTAGACCCAGGAATTGGTCCCGTACGCTTTCTTAGCTAGGTGAAGAATACACTAAGCTAAAAATATAAATAAACAAATATACTCCTCATCATTTGATGTAGTTGAGCAGCTCTTTGCAGTGGCTGGCATGGATCCAGTTGTCTCGTCCATCAAGCTTCTTTACAATGACCCAGGCCCTTAGTTGGAAAGAATGTAAACTGGTTATTGTGTCAGGGTCCAGGAGGGACTTGGGAACCCTGTGGTGGCCTTTTTTGAAGTTCATGTTACAGTGACGGCATCTACCCCATCGGCTGAGAATGTCGGCGATGGCTGCTGAGGAAAGTACAACCCTGTTTTCGGTTGACCTCCAAACAAACCTCATATGGCGATAACCCAGACATGTGGCAACTCAAAAGCTTTCAAAATTACTTCAATACAAACCATCTGTATCTTGAGTTAGTTAAACAATCTACACAACTCATGCAACCTACTTGTCCCATACATAGGTAATTACAATTCATACATTTCTATTTCTCATATACATCACAAACTTATTACACAACATACAGTTACTTATCAGCCTGCTCAGTCATACACAACATACAGTTACTTATCAGCCTGCTCAGTCATACACCACATTCACTTTAGGTATGTATTAAATGGGACCTATAGAACAGTGGTCATCAACCCTGTCCTCAGGGCCCATGAACAGGCCAGGTTTTATGCATTACCTTGGGGAGATGCAGACTAGAATGCTGCAATCACTGAGTAGCAAATGATATCACCTGTGATGTATTTCAGTTATCTTGCAAACTGAGGACAGGGTTGATGACCACTGCTATAGAGGATTTAAATATAGGCACTCTCCCAATTAATAGACCTACTTCCAATGACAAAAATATTATCTACAAAGTCCTGCCATTATACAGAAAGAGACAAAAAAAAAAGGATATTTTGCCTAACAGAACTTAGAGAAATTGAAATCCCGAACACAGAAAAATGTTCGAAAAACTTGAAGTATGGTTGTCTTACCATAGGCCGGCCTTTGCTGATCTGGTTCTAGATCCTCCTTCCCCCTCGAGGTCCGCTGGATAAGAAAGTTCTGTTGGCTCTGAAATCTCTGGCCCGCCATCTGTTGTGGATTAATTAAAGCTTCTCCTATAAGCAAATAATTCCATATGCTAATAAGCACAATCATAGCTCTCTTGTATAATGTCGGGAAAGCGTGCTTGTTTATCTCAAAGTAACACAGACAGACCCTGGTATCATGTTGAGCTTAGCAAAATCCTGTCTACCATGATATGCTGCTTTTATTTATACTGTAAACATGAATAACAAAAGAAGGTGGCTTCAGAATCAGCCAATCAGACACTTGTATTCTATCAAATGAAGCAATCACACACATGTATATATTCAAATAGAATGCAAGTAGTGACATGTGCAGATGGTTGTGTGCAGAGCCATGTGACAAGCTTCTTGTGAGACACAAAGTGTCTCACAATTTGAACACTACTTACATGGCTCTGAACACGATCGGGTGCACATTCCCACTGCTACCAATGATGCGTGCCGTACTCTATCATGGCTCAGTGGGCCGTGATTTTTGTATGGTTATGCTATGGTTCCCATGTACGCAGATATGTTTGCTAGGAGTGTTAATTCAGTCCCCATGTGGTGGCCAGTCTCTTGGTGAGGCATAAACGAACATCCCAAAATAAGCAAACAGATCTGCAGTGTCCATGGGAAGGTTTCCGCAGCCAATGGTCTTCCACCAATGTCTATATGTGAGCGTATTACTGCAAAACTGACACTGGGGAACACCTGACAACATACATTAATAAAAATGTCCACAACTATAACTATATATATATATATATATATATATATATATATATATATATATTATGGAGAGAGAGTGAGAGAGATTGCTTTGCATTATGAGCCATGTCTACATCAAAAATGTGTGTGCAAAAGCCATGCTACTGTTGGTAATTGTGACCTACTGTGTGGAATGTGCACAATAATTGAGAATGCCTGTTAGTTTCTCCCTGTAGGGTAATTATTGTGTATAATGTGGTATACTGGCTTTCACTTCCAAACATGCCAAAATAGTTTTATTTGAAATACCATTGTAACGTGCAGGCTTTTCCTTCAATTTACTAGGAATTTTGAATGTGAGGTGACTATCCTGAGGTTACATTTGACTTTGTTTCACTTGTAGGTCATTATAAACTATGCACTGCCGTTTTAATATATTCGTTAGACAAGGATAAGCCAAACTGTTATTTCTACTGAACTTACACTTTTTCTGTGAATGCGAGTAGCAAGCAGTCTTTCTAGTACCTATTTCCAGATGTACTTGACCCTTGTATCTGGACCATGAAGTATACAGGCATGCATTTCTCTTGGCTATTGGAAATTTGATTAATCTGGCATATCATCTACTGTACTTTATTAAACCCGAGCTGCTTTGAGCTTCCATATACATAACAGAAGAATGATTAGCAAGTTCATTTGTGTCTAGCTGATTATAATGTTGCTTGGTATTAATAAGGCCTGCAAAGCTTTGTGTCAGGTAGGATATTGCCTATAATCTTCTGCTTGTCCATTAGAGGTAATTATTATGCACAGATCTTCTTCCATCATAATGAACTCGCATTCATTTCGGAAATTTAGAAATCTGTGAATGGCTGAATCCACATCAGTACAGCCAGACGTTACATAATCTAAATACATATGTACTGCCTGAAGCCATATACGGTAGATGGCTTCTGATCTGAAAGTAGTTGGGAAAAGTACGTTGGTGAACAGCTACACGTTTCATTGGATTATATGAAATCTTTAGAAATGCTCCTGTTTTTTTAGTGTTTTAGTGAATGAACCATTTTCAATATTATTTTACAATAGAAAAGTAAGATTTCTCTGTATGTAACAAGAAGCAGTTTAACCCCTCCATTTTCTTTATGTCCTGTGTTTCTCTGCACAAGGCATTTAAAAATTTGTGAATCCCTGGGAAGAAGATTGCAAAACAAACTCACATTAATCAGGGCCGATCCTAGGGTCACAGGTGCCTGGGTGCAGAAATATTTCTGGCGCCCCCTCATGGGCGTGGTTATCTTACTAACCCCTCCCCTTTTCTGAAATGGGCACAGTGGCAGCGTTTGATGGGCACAGTGGCTGCTTTTAATGGGCACAGTGGCTGCTTTTAGGTGGAACACAGTGGCTGCGTTTGAGGTGCACAGTGGCTACATTTGATGGGCACAATGGCAGCATTTGGGCACACTGTCAGCTTTTAATGGGCACAGTGGCAGCGTTTGATGGGCACAGTGGCTGCATTTGATGGGCACAATGGCTGCGTTTGATGGGCACAGTGGCTGCGTTTGAGCACAGTGGCTGCTTTTAGGCTGGGCACAGTGGCAGCTTTTGATGGGGACAGTGGCAGCTTTTGATGGGCACAGTGGCTGCGTTTGGGAACAGTGGCAGAATTTGGGCACAGTGGCAGCTTTTTATAGGCACAGTGGGCAGTTGGGCACAGTGGCACTGCGTTTGGGCACTGGCACTGTGTTTGATTGGCACAGTGACACTGCGTTTGGGCATAGTGGCACTGCGTTTGATGGGCACAGCTGCATTTGATGGGCACAGTGGCTGCTTTTAATGGTCACAGTAGCTGCTTTTAGGCAGGGCACAGTAGCTGTGTTTGATGGGCACAGTGTCAGCGTTTGGGCACAGTGACTGCGTTTGATGGGCACGGTGGCTGCCTTTGAAGGGCACAGTGGCGTTTGGGCACAATGGCTGCTTTTAATGGGCACAACAACTTACTCCAAGTTCCTTGACCGGCCTGGTGCAGTGCAGGAACAGTGAGGCGCTCACTGTGACTTACAGCAAGGCAGGCAGCTGCAGCTGAGCAGCGTTCTCTCTTCAGGAGTACTTCAGATGAGGCACGCTTCCAGTCCGCTCCACTCCCTCTGAGCCACGCTTTCTGAATAACATGGCAGAGGTGGGCAGAACTTGTTCACTAGCCGCAGAGGCAACATGCAAAGAATACTTGGGCGGCAGGCGGCACGCTCTGAATGCTGGGCCGGCCGCGGCCTTCCCTGTCTGATGGGCGGCCGGCGATTCTAGCAAGTGAAGTGAGCAACCAGTGAAATCAGCTTTGGTGCCCCTCTTCTAGAGGCAGATTACAGCACTGAGGCGTGGTGCACCCTGTGTACCCACCCAGGATCGGCCCTGACATTAGTGGTCCCTCAACATGGCCAGAAATGCAACAGATTGTGCAAAAAAAAAAAAAAATACTTGTATTGTGAAATTAAATATAAAGTAACTAAATGGTCAGAGGCCTAGGCATTTTTGGAGCTTGTTTTTAATCGAGCCTTCTACACCTTATCTGTCTAACCCACTGGATTGGCATAACAAAATAAGAGAAGGAAACGTAACAGCATTAGTCTTGCAATATATGCCTGTGGAATGCCTAGGCAATTTCTAAATCAAGAAGTTCTAGGTTCTGGACATCCATTTTTTTCAGATTTTTTCTGATTTGAGATGCATTACATTGAACGTATACTTCTCAAACATTACATGTTTATTCATTTCCAGTATCCAGTCTCTAAGGGTTGGAAAATTAGACAAACAGGAAGCTGCCAACTTGAGTGCCACAAAAAATGATCTTGCAATAGATAATACCTGGTTATAGTTCAGGTTGTTGGAGTTTGCATACCCCAATAGGCATAGGACAGGGTCTAAAGTCAACGCAGAGCCGTATACAGTATCTAACACCTCCTGCCAATAATGACATCTCCAAAACGGATGTAATAAAAGGAGCCAAGAGATTGATCAAATCTTGCACATTAAGAGTTATCTCTATGGCCTACTTTATGCAAAAATTCAGGGGCACAATAGACCCTATACAGAATGAAAAGCTGGGCCACCCTATGATTTGGACACAATGAAACTATCTGTACAGCTTTAGATTTTAAGTTAAAGCGGGAGTCCACTGGGACTCCGCGTTTTTTTTTTTTTTTAAAAGCCAGCAGCTACAAATACTGCAGCTGCTGACTTTTAAAATAGTGACACTTACCTGTCCAGCGCGCCCGCGATGTCGGCACCCGAAGCCGATCTCTAGGTCGCCTGTCGGGTCCTGCCGCCGCCATCTTGGGTATGGGAATCAGGAAATGGAGCCTTTCGGCTTCATTTCCCGGTTCCCTACTGCGCATGCGCAAATCGCGCTGCGCAATAAGGACGCTCCCCGCTGCCTCTGGGATCTGTGTGTTTCCCAGCAGGCAGCGGGGCACTTGCGGGAAGGGGCGGGCACTTGCGGAAAGGGGCGAAAGTTACGCCCCTTTCCGCAGAGAGCTATCCCGGAAGTGGGTGCAGTTACCTGGATTATCCAGGTAACTGCACCCCCCTCCCCCCGAAAGGTGCCGTTTGTGGCACCAGAGGGGGGGAGGGTTCCGATGAGCGGAAGGTCCACTTTAGGGTGGACCTCCGCTTTAACTTTGTGGTCATCAGGGGTTAGCTCAGGTGTGTTCGGAGACTAATTCAAACCCAACTGAGCTATCTTGCCGAGAAGCTGTTACTGCACACTGCCAATCATAACATTCACAAATCCACAGCCGCATGTATACACACCCTCTATATACATGTGGCTGCACGGCAGGGAATGCCTTGGCCGCTTATGATTGGCGGTGTGCAGTGACAACTTCCTGGCAGAATAGATTAGGTGTATTCAGACCAAGATCCAAACACACCTGAGCTCATTCCTAGTTGTCATCAAGGAAATCCCAGTATGAGCTTGACAGTAAAAGATACTTAAAGGAAATGTGCTGAAAGAAATATATAGGCTGCCATTACTGACCCCCCCCCCCCCCCCCCCCCTCAGCAAATTCTGGCTTTCCAGCTGTGATGCTTATCTGATGGCCTCAAAACTTTCTGAGCTACTGACTTAAACAAATAGGCCATGAGTTCAGACTTTAGGCTAACTTGGTTTTCCTAAATCCAGGACCCTGTATTCACTATAGCTGGTCTCCCATAGTACACAGACCATGGAAATGCAAATATTTTAGTAAATATAAACCGCTAAATACCTTTTCTTATCAACAGTATATAGCAGTCTTGTGACTTCAATCAGTGCCTGGTTAAAACGTATAGGAGGTGTTTTTATACTGCATTGGCTGTCCTATCAGGATGCAGGACCCCTGACCCTCTGGACAGTGCTGATTGGCCCTGTGGCGATCATATGCACTCTCCCAAGAAAAAAAGACCATAGCAATACACACCAAACTGAGTATATGCAGACTGACTCCACTAACTCTTATCCAGACATGTTTTGGGGGCAATTCAAGAAGGAGAGGATCAGAGAAGACAGGATCAAACAGCCTTTTTACATAATGCAGAGCATTAACGCCTTAGGTTCCACAGTGAGTAGAACAAGCATGCTTTACTGCATATACAGACTGATTTTACTGTTGTGGGTTTAGTAACACTTTCTGCATACATACTGGGTCAATTAGTAACAAGTCAGCAATCGTAGCACAACTTTTTTTTTGTTCAGTATATGTTGCCTTTATTATTATCAATCTATAGACATAACATTTTGTTGGCTTGGCTGATTCATTGGAGGGATGGTGCTTGAGGCTGGAAGTTTACAAATTGTGTCTCAGAGATGCATTGTCAGTTTGTGGTACATGGAGTTCAGAGTTTGAAAAGCAGGGCTTTGAGATTAAGAAATGGGGTATTGAGCTGACTGTGATTGTTATAATTGGCACTAGATCTGTGAAAGCATCCGCGTCAGAAATAAGAGATCTGGGGACTGGAATATTCCCAGGCTTCTCGGCCTTAATGTATTGCATTGATACAGTAGCTGTGTAATTTCTGAGGTACTTACCTTAATGCCTGTAGCCGCAAATAGCTTATATCTTCATTCACTATAATTGTCCGTATTTGGATATTAAAATATCGTTTTCAGGTTTTCTTCATTCATTGTATGATTCTGAACTTATCACTACTTAGCTTGGCCTACTTGATAGCTTATTTACTTAGGGTTGCTGAGTACATGTCCATAAACGGGCTCTTTGCCAACTAAGAAATATCACTGTTGACCTCCTCTGATAGTATGCAGCTTGTTTATAGTCTTTTATTTTTTTTCTTACTTTAGAGGCTGACAAACATCTGCTTGAATGTTAAATAATTCAGTACAAAATATTTGGCGAAGTGAGGTTCACCTAGGAGGAGATATGGTTCTCACAAAAGGACATCTATTGTTTCCAGCATGTTATGGAAGTCAACTAGAGACATCAGGTGTCCATATGGTTACTATATGGCTGTTGTGGATGGCAAGATGTATTGAATCTTGGGCCAGTACTGCCAGGAACACGGGCCTAGTTTTCCTATGTATGGACAGCTAACATGGATCATATTTAATACCATGATATAGCCTATATTTAAAGAGTAAATGGGAGTACTTTAACTGGACTCTGTAATATAAACATTAGTAAGCATGTATATGTTTGGCTGCAATGGGTTTCTGCATGTTCTCACTTTTTGAGCATTCTCATTTTTATATTATTCAATTATTTATATTGGTTATATAATTTAAAGGTTGTAGACCCACCAGTGCAGCAAAAGGCTTTCACTGTAAAATATTTACATCCCACAGCTCACTAGTGGTACATACCTGAGATGAGTGACCTCAGTGACCAGTAGTGAAGGATAAGAGATGAGGGGATGGGCCCAAATACAGTTTCAGAAAATTAAGTCACCATTTTTGTAACAGGGCTGCCAAGACATTCCACAAGGTTTGCAAGACTTCTAAATGTTCTAATGCAACGTAATATACGTTGCCTACTTTGATTTAGACACAGAATTGAATTTCTTGAACAGTGAACTTAAAAAAAAAGTTAAAGGTTAGTTTGATGCAATACATGCTCATGGTTTAGATATAATTTGTAATTACGTGTGCACTGAGTCTACCATATTTTCTGATTTATGCAGGCTCTTCTTTATGCTTTGCCTTGCTGCACAGTGGTTCTGCTGTACTGCTTCTTCTGATAATGCAAGGCTACGACATGGGTGACTCATTGAAAACGGAGTACTCCCTTTGTAGCTAATAATGTCAACGTCTGTTAGGAGTGATGAGCCACATAACTTAGTATTTAATCTGCATATGTTTAATACGGTAACAAAAATGCATATGAGTGAGCTTGTGAAAATGTGAAACATATCAAAAATTAATTTAAAATAAACATTGCAATATGATCTCAAAGCATGTACTTGTTGAAAATGTACTACACTTAAAGGACTCATTGTCTTGGCCTTTTGAAGGTCAATGGACTCAAGCAGCCAAGCCCCATAAAAAAAAAGTGCAATGCAATATTAAGGCCACATCTATTCCTGTATACTGGCTACGGCTTTGCTTACCCCCTCTGCTGGAAAGAGTGCTAGAAAGCCATAAGGCAAACATCCCAAAAATAACACCAGCATTAGATGTACTCCTGCATCTAAGCTTATGTCTGTGAGGCCTTATCCAAGTAAGGTACTTTGTATTCCTGAATAACAAA
This sequence comes from Lithobates pipiens, assembly GCF_037356315.1. Lineage (NCBI taxonomy): Eukaryota > Metazoa > Chordata > Amphibia > Anura > Ranidae > Lithobates > Lithobates pipiens. Next base: position 19,830,687 of record NW_027507790.1, read on the forward strand.
GATTATACATTACCTTTCTGCTTTTTCAGATAAAAGAGTATGAGAAATTGGATTCAGAAGAGGACCGCCTTTGTAGAAGTCGACAGATTTATGACACATACATTATGAAAGAGCTATTATCTTGTTCACATGTAAGTATTAGCATCTATCTACCTATCTTGTCTGTCTATGCATGCCTACCTGCCACTGTTTATATCTCTTTTCTGGCTACATCTGTTTGCGGACAATTCACAAAAGGATATTGCATGAGATAATTGGGTCATGTTACACATTTAACCCACATATCTCATGTGATTATGGAAAAGGTCAATTCACTACAGGTTAACGCCGACGGGTGCTGGTTCCTCAACAGCCAGCAACTCTAAGCTGAACTGTCACATTTAGCAGGGGTAGGCATACCACTGCTAAATGTTTCAGTACCTGCTGCAGCCCATCTGTGGTAACATAAAGTGCAAATATGTTAAATATCGCAAAATAAAAAAAATTAACTCATGCAGTATAATTTAATTTAATTTAAGTTTAATGTGTGTTTTTTTGTGAATTGCACATTCATGAGTTAAATTCCACATTAGTTATTTTAACTCCAATAATCATGCGGTATTTACAATGGATATAAAAAGTCTATGCACCCCCATTAAACTGTCAGGTTTTTTGTGATGTAAAAAAATGAGACAAAGATAAATAATTTCAGAACTTTTTCCATCTTTAATGTGAGCTAATAACTGTACAACTCAATTAATAAAAACAGAAATATTTTAGGGGGTGGGAGTATAAATAAGAAACTAAAATAATGTGCACACCCTCTTATAACTGGATTTAGAATTAAGCAATCACATATATTGTATAACTGTGGCAGGTGGGCTCCCCTTGTTGAATTGCCGTAGCTGTATGTTGGGTGCTTTAAAAGCGGGTACCCGGCAGCTGTGATGTCCACTTGGCACCCGCAATCGCTCCCGAGAGAGACAGAATGGGGATCTGTCAATGTAAATAGACACATCTCCATTCTGTTAGGAGAGAGTAGACAGATCTGCTGTTCATACTGATTAATGAACAGCAATCGGTCTCCATCTCCAGGCAGTCCCATCCCTCCACATTTAGAAACACTCCCTAGGTCACACATTTAACCCCTTGAGTGCCCCCTAGTGTTAACCCCGTCCTCGCCAGTGACATTTATGCAGTAATCAGTGACTATTTTTAGCTCTGATCTCTGTATAAATGTCAGTGGCCCGCTGCAATATCGCAGCCCTGCTAAAAAATCACTGATCACCGCCATTATTAGTGTAGCACTGAGCTTTGAACAAAACAGTCTCTCAGTAGGGAATAGAGGGTATAGGTAGAAAAGCTCGGGTACTCTTGGAACTGCTGACACTTGAATGTCTCTCTCTATGCAATCCAGGGAAGAGCCATTCGCAACTGGATATTACAACTATCGGATAAATCCCCCTTTTGTGAATTTAGCAACCGACAGGTGATTCGAATAAAGCAAAGTCTCTGCCACAGACTTGGTTGTAGAACTTATAATCAAAAGTCTCTCTCACAGACTTGGTTGTAACTGAAGGATGAAATTAGAGAACTCTCATACAGTACCAGTACCTCGCAGCTGGTCCGGTGCCACCATACGAACGTGGATTCACCTGGTGTCCTTTCCAGCTTAGCTTCCAGGCTCTTGCTGAGCAGCCAGCCTTGTGCGTGGCCCTCTTCTGAAATGTCCTCCGCTGGTTGCGTTCTCAGTTGCTGGGCCTCTCCAAAACTGAAACGGCACCGGACCACCTTGGAACCCTCCTTCCAGTTACTGCACCTCAGGCTAGCCGGCCCCGAGACTCGGAAATGGATGGATCCGCACCCCAGGCCACGAGGGCCTCTGAGGGCTGGTCAGGAGGACCAGGACCATGGAGTCAGAACATACTTCTGGACCGGAACCTCGAACAACGTGACATCCGCATCTTAAGTACCCTCTCTCAGAAGATACAGCAAGACCGACACTCCCACTGGGCTGGCTCCGAGAGAAAGTAACCTTAAAGCACCAAACCAGACTGTGTTTCCATGCCTACCAAAGGAGACAGCGCCCCCTATGGTCAGGCCGAACACCCCTTAGTCCAGTCAGACTAAGGCGTGGTCAAAATTTGGAATAATAATACCCAAACCAAACTGCAGTTTAGGTGTAACTTTAAATTTCAAAAACACATAGCACGTGCTCTTCAGGAGCCGGCGCTACACTAGTAAAAAAAAATTAATAAAAATGCCATAAATCTATCCCTTATTTTGTTGACGCTATAGCTTTTGCTCAAACCAATCAATACTGTATACGCTTATTACGATTTTTTTTCTTACCAAAAATATGTATAAGAATACATATTGTCCTAAACTGCGTAAGACTTTTTTTTTTTTTTTTTGGATAATTATTGTAGCAAAAAATATTGTTTTTTTTTTTTTTTCCCAAAATTGTCAGTCTTTTTTTGTTTATAGCGCAAAAAATAAAAAAACAGAGGTGATCAAATATCGGCAAAAAAGACACCTCTATTTGTGGAAAAAAAGGGACATCAGTTTTGTTTTGAGTACAGTGTCGCACAACCGCGCAATTGTCCGTTAAAACAACGCAGTGCTGTATCGCAAAAAAATGGCCTGGTCATTAAGAGAGAAAATCCTTCCATTTCTTAAGTGGTTAAATGGGAGTCATTACACACCAGCCATCGTTTAACCACTTGAGGATCTGGCCTATTTTTTAGACTCAGTGTTTACAAGGTAAAATTATTTTATTTATTTGTTTGCTAGAAAATTTGTTAGAACATAATATAAATATATATTATAATTATTTATTTTTCAGACACCCTAGAGCATAAAATGGCGGTCGTTGCAATTATTTTTATATTGTGAAAGATAATGTTATGCCGAGTAAATTGACACCTAACATTTCATGCTTCAAAAGCATGCGCTCGTGGCATGGCAACAAACTTTTACCCTTAAAAATCTGCATAGGCTTAAATTAATTATTTTTTTATATATATATATATATATATATATATATATATATATATATATATATATATATATAAATGTTTACAGGTTACCAGTTTTGAGTTACAGAGGGGGTCTAGTGCTAGAATTATTGCTAACAATCGCGGTGATACCTCACGTGCGGTTTGAACACCGTTTTCATATGCAGGCGCAACTTACATATGTTTTCGCTTCTGCGCGCAAGCTCGGGGGGACAAGGGCACTTTAAATTTTTTAAAACAGTTTTTCCTATTTATTTTACTTTTTTTTTTCTATTTTTACACTGTCCTTTAAAAAAAAATGGGGTCACTTTTATTCCTATTACAAGGAATGTAAACATCCCTTGTAATAGAAAAAAAGCATGAAAGGACTTCTTAAATGTGAGATCTGGGGTCAAAAATAAAAAATAAAATGTCTGTCTTTTTTTTACAAAAAAATTCCCCTTTAAGATCATTGGGCAGAAGTGACGTTTGATGTTCCATCCAATGGTGTGGAGCCGAGTGGGGCATCCAACCTGTAAGGGTAGAGGATCCGATCGTCTCTGCCCCTACCGACGGCCCCGGTAGGTGGCGTAGACGACCGTAGCATGGCGGGAGGGGCCTCTCCGATCTTGTAGCAAATCCACCGATGAGACAAATTTTATCTGAAAGCGGACTGTCCGCTCTTTAAGAGGATAACCGGGTTATGGCAGATATCTGCTGTCAGAACAATGGTATTCCTCTTCAAACAGCCAGTGTACAACTGCGGTGGGCGGTCCTTAAGTAGTTAAAGTACCTCTGATTAACCCCAAATAAAATTCAGCTGTTCTAGTAGATCTTTCCTTACATTTTCTTAGTCCCATCCTACAGCAAAAGCCATGATCCGCAGAGAGCTTCCAAAACAGAGGGATCTCATTTTTAAAAGGTATCAGACAGGAGAAGGGTACAAAAGAATTTCCAAGGCATTAGATATACCATGGAACACAGTGATGACAGTCATCATTAAGTGGAGAAAATTGGCACATTACCAAGAACTGGACGGTCCTCCAAAACTGATGAAAAGACAAGAAGAAAACTGATCAGGGAGGCTGCCAAGAAGTCTACAGCAACATTAAAGGAGCTGCAGGAATATCTGGCAAGTACTGGCTGTGTGGTACGTGACAACAATCTCCCGTATTCTTCATATGTCTGGGCTATGGGGTAGAGTGGCAAGAAGAAAGCCTTTTCTTATGAAGAAAAACATCTAAGCTTGGCTAAATTTTCATGTGGGAAAATATGTTATGGTCTGATAAAACCAAGGTTAAACTTTTTGGCCATCATTTCAAAAGATATGTTTGAGGCAAAAACAATACTGCACATCACCAAAAGAACATCATACCCACAGTGAAGCATGGTGGTGGCAGCATCATGCTTTGGGGCTGTTTTTCTTCAGCTGGAATGGAGCCTTAGTCAAGGTAGAGGGAATTATGAACAGTTCCAAATACCAGTCAATATTGGAGAAAAACCTTCAGGATTCTGCTGGAAGCTGAACATGAAGAGGAACTTCATCTTTTTAGCATGACAACGACCCAAAGCATACATCCAAATCAACAAAGGAATGGCTTCACCAGAAGATTAAAGCTTTGGAATGGCCCAGCCAGAGCCCAGACCTGAATCCGATTGAAAATCTGTGGGGTAAAGAGTGGGCAAATATTGCAAAGTCAAGATGTGCCATGCTGATAGACTGAATTCTGTAATAAAATCAAAAAGTGCTTCAACAAAGTATTAGTTTAAGGCTGTGCACACTTTAGCAACCGTATTATTATTTATTTATTTTTTAACTTCCCTCCACCTAAAAGATTTCAGTTTGTTGTTCAACTGAGTTGTACAGATTATAGGTCACATTAAAGGTGGAAAAAGTTCTGAAATGATTTATCTTTGTCTATTTTTTTTTTTTTTTACATCACAGAAATATGAAATTTTAACAGGGGTGTGTAGACTTTTTGTATCCACTGTAACTCTTAGCCCTTGTACACACTATCAGAGATTCCGACAACCAAATCCATGTCCGAAATTGTTGTATACACACGGTTGTACAAAGTAGTCAGAAAATCCAACATGATGACGTTATTTCGTTACAACGGGACTACGTTCACACTAGTAGCCAATAGCTTGGTGTAGGAATTTGATCTGAGCATGCGGGGCACTTTGTCCGATCGGAATTCTCTACACATGATCAGAGTATGTCCGATCGGAGCATTTTGTCTGAAAATTTTACCAACAAGTTGGAAAACTTGGTCTGTCGGATACTCCGACGGAAACAGTCCGATGTAGACCACACACAGTCGGAATATCTGACAAAACGGTCCGATCGGACACATTCCGTCGGAATCTCCGACCGTGTGTACAAGGCCTTAGTGAATTGACCCCTTTGTCCCTTATACTCACCAAATCCTTCCATTCTCTGGAAAACAGCACTCCCCTGCGGTCCAGCGGTGGACTTTTCCTGGTCTATGGACCTTGCTCTGGGAGTGATGACATTAGGAACAGCCCACTATTCAAGACTGTTGGAGCATGGGGATGCTGGACCAGTCTTGTTCTGGGAGGATCAGGTAAATATTTATCCGCTCTCCTCTCCCCTAGAAAAAAGGAACAGTTCACATGTGCACTGAGGGCACATATATATATGTATATATAATATATGTATTTATGTATATATAGTGGGAAGCTGCACTCTTCTACCTTTTAGAATTGCTTTAGATAAGAACAACAGCAGGGAGCAATCTGAGTGTAGTATAGTAACAGATTTATTGTGGTGAAAAGACAAATGGCAACAGTTAAAATCAGGTTCATCAAATAGTAAGGGCTGCCGATGGACAGTCTCACAACAACAGGGAATCTCAGAGCAGGATACAAACATTGAATGGATGGATACACCTGCAGGACCAAGAGAACATGGGGAGGGGGCAAAAAACAAAGTGCAGCATAAAATGTACTGAAAAACATTAGTAAAATAGCAACTTGCATGGTAAGAAGAAATTGTGCTTTTTGTATGCAATCTGTGAGCGTTTGGCTCATGCATCTGGGATGGGGAGCCTCTTCCTACATCTTGGAGCCTGGAAAGTAAAGTTTTGTCACTTTCTCATCTTATGCCGCGTACACGCAATCAAACAATCCGGTGGAAAAGTCTGGCAAACTCAAGTTCGCCAGACAATCCCCCCGTGTGTAGCCTCCGGCGGACTTTTTTTACCCAAAAGTACGGCGGACTTAGAAACTAGTTTTTCACTCCAATCTTACTGCCGGACTCGCATTTCGGCGGACAATCCGGCCGTGTGTGTGCCAGTCCGCCGTACTTTTGAAATGAACGGACTTTTCCCACCCGGAGAAAAGTCCGCTCATTTTGAGGGCGTCTCCAGGTAGCAGGGGCCAGCGAAGGAGGCGTTGCTGGCCCCGCCACCTGGTATGGACTTAAAGGGGAATCCCTATGCCGAAAAATCGGCGTGGGGGTCCCCCCCTAGGTCCACATCAGACCCTTATCCGAGCACGCTACCCGGCCAGCCAGGAAAGGGGGTCGAGCGGCATCCTCTGGGACTGTGACATCGTAATAGGCGGGGACATCATCCGGTGATGTCCCTATATAAGTCTCTGCGTGCCGCGTCGCTGCCATTGTGAGCGGAGGATGCGACGAGGCAACATCTGAAGAGAAGAACAGAAGACGGTGACAGCGGCGCCTGTAAAAGAGCTAGAAGAAGGCGCGGTGGCCCGGCAAGAAGAACCGAAGAGGGGGGCAAGACCCCCGAAGAGGGGGACAAGACCCCCGAAGTCGGAAGAAGGCGGTGGCGAAGAAGAAAGCCGGGCTCCTCCGCTAGCAAAAGAGCTAGCAGAAGATAGGGGAGTCTGGCGAGGAGACCCCCGAAGACGGACAGAAGACCCCCGGAGCTGTGCAATAAAATATTTTAACCCCTGTGTGTTGTGTTTTTTTTAACTTTTTTTTACAGGTGAATGGGTAGGGGTACATTGTACCCCATATTCATTCACATAGGGTGGGGGGCCGGTATCCAGGGGCCCCCTTATTAAAGAGGGCTCCCGGATTTTGATAAGCCCCCCGCCCGCAGACCCCGACAACCAACGGCCAGGGTTGTCGGGAAGAGGCCCCTGTCCTCATCAACATGGGGACAAGGTGCTTTGGGGTGGGGGGGCCACGTGGCCCCCCCTTCCCCAAGGCACCCCCCATGTTGAGGGCACGCGGCCTGGCATGGCTCAGGAGGGGGGCGCTCACTCGTCCCTACCCCCTTTCCTGGCCGACCGGGTAGCGTGCTCGGATAAGGGTCTGATGTGGACCTAGGGGAGACCCCCACACCGATTTTTCAGCGTAGGGGTTCCCCTTTAAGTCCATACCAGGTGACAGGGCCAGCGAAGCCTCCTTCACTGGCCCTGGCTACCTGGAGACGTGCTCAAAATGAGCGGACTTTCCTCCGCGTGTGTGGGCGAGTCCGTTCATTTCAAAAGTACGGCGGATAGTCTGGCGGACTTAGTACGCTGTATTAGTCCACTGAAAAAGTGCCATGTGTGGGCAAGTAGCTCGTTCGGAAAGTCCGGCGGGAAGTCCGTCAGACTCAGTCTGCTGGATAGTTGGCTACGTGTATACGTGGCATAAGCTGTCATCTAGCCTGATGTCCGGACTTTCCAGGCTGCAAATGGTTATGTGATGTTTGTTGCAGGAAGGGTCAGCCCATATGAACTCTGATTCTCTCCATCAGAAGTCCCTTGACAAAACGCCCCTGATGTTGGTAGTGTGACCTGCACTGTAGAGAACCTGGAGAAGCATTTTCTTTGAGAAGGCCTTTCATACCCAATGCTTACTTAATCAAAACTGTTACCATAGTTAAACATTTGAGTATAAGATGTCTAGAGATGTGCAAATGCAGTTAAATATATTTTATATACATTACCTGTTTCTTGAATTCTGGGAAATTACTTTGGTTTTGTTTTAAATCCTTAGCCTTTTTCGAAGCAAGCTGTAGACCATGTTCAGGCCCACCTCGCAAAGAAACAAGTGCCCCCTACTCTATTTCAGGTAAGAAATGGAAAGTCTCAGGCACATTGTTACAACCCCAATTCCAAAAAAGTTGGGAAACTGTTGGGATCAGACTAGAATGGGACAACATTCCTCTCCCAAAAGTTCAGCAAATTGTTTAGTTCCCAGACATTTAACAAGTGTTGTTAAAATAAGAGGGGATGCTATACTGTGGTAAACATGACCCTGTACCTTTTTGAGATGTGTGGCTGCAATGAATTTCAAAATTACTTTATATTCTTCTTAAAATGACACATTTAAACATTTTGATATTTTTTTCTATTGTGAATAAAATATGGGTTTATAAGATTTGCAAATCATTGCATTCTGTTTTTATGTAGATTTCAGACCGCATCTCAACTTTTTTTTGGAATTGGGGTTGTATATTGAACAGCTGCTGGATATATTAATGCTGTTTGAGATTTTATTAAATTCTTAATTTAAAAAAGGAAAAAAAAAAAACATTTAAAATGTACCGCATAGAAAATGATAGTTAGTATCTGGTTACTGTACAAAATTGCTCCACAATTCTTCTAGTTGTCGTCATAAATATCATGTTACATGTAAAAGAAATGGCTTACTGCGTGTGACATAAAGTCTCGTACAACAATGTCAAAGGAAATCATGTGGGTTGTTTATAGCGTACATTATTCCTTTATTTTTATCAGATATTTTATACACACCTCATACGTTCTTTGTGTATTTGGATTTATTTACAGGTGTAGGTTTTCTTGTGTATGCATTCTGTTTATCAGTATAAAGTTTACTTTGCCTAGTACATTTTAACAACATGCAATTAAATTGTGTTTCTGATTCACCGACCTTAAACAAGGATTCAAATTAGGAATTTTAAAGTCAGTCTGATTTTATTGGCTGCGTGTTCCAGGTCAGTAACTAAGAAAATACTGAAGTCATGGGATCCTATGGCAGCCCCAAAATTCTCTCTAAACAGGTCTGCTTTAAAGCCATGCTATGGTTGATTATAACATTTTAGAAACATATGATTTGGATTGGCCATTATAATAATTGTTCAGGTAAAGTACATCATGTGAAGTTGTAACTCTTAGCAGGCAAGTACTAACCAGCACTCTTTTGATACTTACACTGCTCTTAGTTGTCAGTAAGCATGTGTGTCTGCTGGTGTTCCTCAATTTACTTGGGTAATATATTTGCTTAACTATTACGTGCACGCTTTTTCACAATTCGATTTTCTACAGAGCAAAGTAATAAGAGTGAGCAGAGAGGTTGTATTGTGTGTGACCTTCCTGGAGACTCGTGTCACATTCCTTATATTGCCGTTGAGAGCTTCACATCTATTTGCCAGTTCTCTTTCCTTCTGCCATAAAGCTTACATATACATTGCTGTAGATCAGTTTCTGAACTTCTGAGGGCCACTAAAGTATGTGTATTTTTTATTAGTAGTGCCACAACCCCTTGAAGGTTCTTGACGTGGCAATAACAGAGATGCATCTGTCCAATCTCTCCTGTAATAATCTGCCCACGGACAGAGGCTATATTGTTCTTTTACAGAATCCAGGATACCTCTAGTAATTGCCTGATTAGACCGTAATCATGGGTCGTTCTATAGCTGTATAAAAAAAATGGTGCAGAAACCACATACATTTTTAGATGTAGCTGAAAATCAAGTCGATTTTAATGGAAAATTTTGGTTTTCCAGTATTACAAGCATACAGTGTTAAACCATTGCAGTGATATTAAAGCCTTGTTTTTTTTTTGTTTGTTTTTGTTTTTTTCTAAAAACAACAAAAATGGTATACATATCTGCTCTTTGGATTTGCACAGAACAGCAACTGGATCCTCTTATCAGGTCACTGGCTTATCCCTTCTGCTGGGTATCCCCACAGCAAACAGCTTGCTCTGGGGGCACCCAAGCAGGCGTGCTCCCGGCCCGCGGCTCTGTGTGTTCATTCACACATGGAGCTATGGCTCAGCCCCACCGCCTCCATCTCTTGATTGGCTCACTGGCTGTGATTGATAGCAGAGGGAGCCTGCTGAAAACCAATCCAGGAGTGGGAGTCCCAGAAGACGCAAGGCTCTCGTGCACATTGCTGGATCGACAGGGGTAAGTAGTAGGGGGTTCAGGGGGGCTGCTGCTCACAGAAGGTTTTTTACCTTCATGCATAGAATGCATGAAGGTAAAAAATGTTATTCTTTTACAACCACTTTAGGATGCCAGTAGCGCCTTCAGTGTCTGTATCATGGTAAGTTCCCTGGTGTTCATGAATCATAATGTTATCAGGTACTGGCATGTACTGGCCTGGCTAGTCTTAAAGCTGCGGCTAAAACAATAGTTATTAAACCTGTATCACCTTTCTAGAACCCCAATTCCAAAAATGTTGGGCCCTGTGTAAAATCTATTTAAAAACAGAATGCAGGGATTTGCAAATCTCATAAATCCATATTTTATTCACAGTAGAAAATAGAAAATATATCAAATGTTTAAACTGTGAAAATTTTAAGTTTTAGAAAACATTTAGGTGATTTTGAACTTGATGACAGCAACACATCTCAAAAAAGTTTGGACAGGGCAACAAAAAACTGGCAAAGTAAGTAGTTCTCACTAGGAAGAGATGGATGAAAAATTTGCAATTAATTAAGTTAATTGGCAACAAGTCAGAAAGATGATTGGGTATAAAAAGAGCATTTTAGAGAGTTAGAATATCTCAGAAGTAAAAAAATAATAATTCTGTGCGCAAGGGACAAGTCGGAAGCACAGTATTGGATGCCTGATATCTTTGTCCTGCTGAAATATCCAAGGTCTTTGCTAAAAAAAAGATGTCATCTGGTTGGGAACATATGCTGCTCTCAAACCTAGCTATATCTTTCAGCATCGATGGTGCCTTTCCAGATGTGCAATTTGCCCATTCCATACATACTAATGCACCCCCATACCATGAGAAATGCATGTTTTTGAACCAAATGCTGATAAGTCAGAAGGTCCCTCTCCTCTTTTCAATGACACCTGAACAGCTTTCCACTTTGCAACAGACCATTTTAAATGAGCTTTGACCCAGAGAAGACGGCAGCATTTCTGGGTCATGTTCAGATATGGCAGCTTCTCTGTATAATAGACCTTTGCATTGCATTTTTGGATGACACGGTGAACGTGTTCACAGACCTTGATTTTGGAATGTAATCCTGAGCCCATGCAGTAATGTCCATCCCATAATCATGCCTGTTTTTAATGCAGTGCTGTCTGAGGGCCCAAAGATCACAGGCATCCAATTTTGTGTTTTGGCCTTATCCTTTGCACAGAAATCTCTCCAGGTTCTTGGAATCTTTTATTGATATGATGTACTGTAGATGCAATTCTACATCGAGGAACGTTATTCTGAAATTGTTCAACAAATTTTAGATGCAGCTTTTCTCAGATTGGTGAACCTCTGCCCATCTTTACTTCTGAGACACGCTGATTCTCTAAGATTCACTTTTTGTACCCAATCATGGTACTGACCTGCTGCCAATTAACTTAACTAGTTGCAAAAGGTTTTTCCATCTCTTCCTTGTTCTTACCAATTTACCCTGTCCAAACATTTTTGAGATGTGTTGCTGCCATTAATTTCATAATGACCGATATTTTTTTTTCTAAAATGGTAAATTTTCTCAGTTTAAACATTTGATACATTTTATATTGTGAATAAAATGTGGGCTTATGAGATTTGCAAATTATTGCATTCTGTTTTTATGTAGACTTTACACAGCATCACATTTTTTTGGGGAATTTGGGTTGTATACTGATATATTCTGCCTATTCTGCAGTTGCTATATACAAGCTAAGCTGGAACTAGAACTGAAGAGTTTGATTATGATGCTATTTGTCAAGACAACACGCACAAAGTAACCATAGAACAGTGCAGGTTATGTTTTTTTTGAAACAAGATAGGGGGCGCTGAGTGATTATAATAAAAAAAAAAATATATATATATAATATATATATATATATATATATATATATATATATATATATATATATATATATATATATATATATATATATATATATATATATATATATATATAACATGTCATATACCATAAAATAAAGTGAATATGTGCACAATATTTCCTTATATTAAACAAATATCATACACAAAGTGAAGATATACATAAAGTGCAATGAGAAAAAAACATATAAACTGGTAGTGATGAAAAAAAAGTCCATATTTCCAGTCATGTGTCTTGATTAGTAGACCCACACCGAAAGCAAGAGGGAATATCTTCACCCCCTTTTTTCACATATATTTTTTCCTGAGCTATTTTTATGTAAACATCTACACATCAATCATTATACAGTTACTTTATACATCTCTGATGCCAGTATGTGTTCAGTTGTAAATGGCCCTTTAATAATAAATGAACATATACAGATGTTCAAAGAGACTGTGTTATGTAATTCACAAGTAACAATTTTTTGTTCCAAACTTTATAATATTTTCAAAGTTTTATGCATTTGTTACAGCATTACAGAAAATCATTGTCGTTTACAGCAATATGCAAATGTCATTTTATATGACAACACATTGTGCTGTAAGAATATATAAATAATAAAGCAGCACTAGTAAGAATATAAGATAATGTGTGTAAAATAAAAAAATAAAAAAATAAATCCAAATGTGCAGGTTATGCCAATAATCACAATACCTGATTTACTTAATCACATAAATCTATAATAATATGAAGATCCTTAGAATAGAAATCCAAATATTTGAACATAAATGTAAATGTAGTACAAAATACTAAAAGCACAGCAAACTGTTCATATAAGAAAATACAGGAGGTCCCTGGATTACAAACAAGATAGGGTCTCCAGGTTTGTTCTTAAGTTGAATCTTTTTGTAAGTCAGAACAGGTAAATTTTTTAAGTGTAGCTCCAGCCAAAAAACAAACAAACAATTTTTAAGCTTTTTGGATAGCATAGGGAAGGGTTGACACCCTTGTAACATTTGTTTTGCTGTCTGTGCCCCTGTTCAGATAATTTCACCTCACTTTCTGTCTCAATGACAGTTTGATTTTGAACATTTTGGGTTGTTGTGGAAACAAGACTTGGTGATAAAGCATCAGTGGAGACACCTTTTTCCCATGGTAACTCTTACAGGAGAGAATTTCCCTTCCAAGGGGTAGATTTTCCGCTTTCTTCCTGTTGTCTCCCTCCGTTTGTAAGTAGGAGTCGTTTGTAAGTCGGATGTTTGTAACTAGGGGACCGCCTGTAGTTCACAATTTGGGATTTACTTTTCAAACTCAATTAAATATATAAATTCAACTCAAAGTTTATATCAACGTACTCCACCCAAAACTGAATTTTCAATGGTGCTCCGCAGGAAAAATATTAAATTTTGCTGTGTCTATGCTGCCGTGTTCGTGTGATTCCCCCTTTTGGACAGCTCTCACTCACTTAATAAAGGTCAGCAGCACATGAGTAATTCTATATGGCGTAGCCAAACTCCTCTCCTTTTTCTCCCCCTCCACAATTCAAGTTTACTCCAATGTTATATATGAATAATACAATAAAATGGAGAAATACATTGTGTAAAACGAACCACTAAAAACTATTTATAAAACATAAAAAAAATATGCACTTACATTTTCAGATGCCCCTTATAAATCGGCACAATAACAGCAGCATACTCTCATAAGGAACTGCAGCTGCTCCATAGCGATCAAACTGGAGCCGGCATGCGTTCCACAGTGGTTTTGGTACCCGGACATGACGTCTGCAATGAGACATGCCCCAATTAGTTTCCTCAGGATTTACATCATCAGGAGGTGCCTGCTGGGAAACCTTGGGTCCTGCTATTCATGTAGATGTTACTTTAACACGTACCACTTACCTAATCATTGTTACTGACCAAGTACACCTTTTCATGGAAACTGTATTCCTGATTGCAGTGGCCTCTTTCAGCAGGATAATGCACCCTGCCACACTGCAAAAATGTTTCAAGAATTGTTTGAGGAACACAATGAGCTTGAGTGACTTTTTATCTGATCTCAATCCAATCGTGCATCTATTGGATGTGCTGAAAAAACAAGTGTGATCTATAAAGACCACACCTCACAGTTTAGAGGACAAAAAGGATCTGCTACTGAAACCTTGGTGCCAGATACCAAAGCATACCTTCAGAGGTTTAATGGAGTCCATGCCAGGATGGGTCTGGGCTGTTTTGGCAGCAAAAGGAGGGGGGGGCTGCTCAGTTTTAGGTAGGTGGTCATAATCTTATGACTAATTAGTGTATACTGATTTAGCTAGTGTTTTTATTTAGAGTAACTGTACTGTGTAAACTGCACCCAAAAAATGCAGGCAATGGCTAGTCACCAGTATTGCCTGTGGTCTCCCTGCAGCTGATCTGTTCTTCATTACTGACTTACCATGCTATGTTCTTCACTGTCTCTGCGTGTCACTGCTACCTGAGGAAGAGACTCGGTGGCCTTGAAACATCCTTGGTTTCTGTTGGTGGCATTAAAGGGTTCTTTTTGCTTGAACAAAGACAAGATATTAAACACTAACCCAGTTGGAAGAGAGCAGTAAGGCCTTGAATGAAGAGGAAGAGATTTTTAGTGGCCTCACAGCATCCTTGGTTTCTGTTGGTGGCATTAAAGTGTTCTTTCTGTTTGAACAAAGAAGAGGTATTAAAGACTACCCCAGTCGCAAAAGAGAGCTGCAAGGCCTTAAATGAACTCCATATACTACAGGCACTGACCAATGCTATAATTAGAAGAGCTCTTCAGCTTGGTGTATCATGTTTGTTTTCACCAACACTTGAGTGCTGACATTGTGTACATATTTTTGGCCTTTCTTTTTATCTTAACATGGTGTGCTGGTGATATCTTGAATTAGACATTTTCTGTAGCGTCAACATCTGTAATTTCAGCACAGCATCGTCCTATGACTGGATCTCATTGCTGTAAGGAGTGCACTGGACTCTGTAATTATTTGTCTGGAGCGAACCATCTTGGTAGATTCACGGTTTTGTTCCTCATGTTCAAACGTCTTGCAAGGTGAATCTAAATACATGCTTTTCACTGTTCTCACTACTGATATACAGCTATGATGCTGTATGTTTAGTGCCTTGGCACACATATACCTGTTTATATGGGGAGTCATGCTGCTATTTTGCAGGAGGAATCCCAGACAAAATGTAAATTTTTCAGTGTATTGCATAGCAACAGTTTACATTTCTAAACCATCCTTTTAACTTGGCAAGTCTTGGGTGTCCGCAGAACTTTTTTTGAGGGGTGGGAGGGCATAATTTTAAGGTTACCCATGCCCCGCCCCTTTTCAACGATGTCATGAAAATCTTTCCGCTGGAAAGATATGTGTGTTATATTAGAGATAATTCATCTTCACTTTGTATTGGAAGTTACCCAGGTCAGGCGTACCATGCCCATGCATCTGTTGTGGCCATATTGTGATCTTGATACTGTCACTGTATAGCTGTTTTCATTAAGATCAAAATATGTCCACAACAGATGTATTGCAATGTAAAAAGATGTACATTCTCTCTGGGCTATATGGTCATGGTATGCAACCACCCGAGTAACCTTGTGGACGCCCATGCTTTCCATCCAATACAAAGTGATAAGTGAAGATAAATAGTTTAATATCTCTTAAACTGTACACACACATATCTTTCCAGCAAATTGCAATTATTGCAGTTATAACTCAGTTCAGCTCTCCCACTTTCCAAGCAAAGCAATATATTATATATAAAAATGCCCCTCCTGAGTCTTGCTGTTACCTATGGTTCTTCACTGTGTATTACTCAGTATTTCCTGTCTGTGATGATGATCCCCTAGGCCCAGGGCAGCCCTGGCAGGCAGCAGCGTATCACTGACTCTGACTCAGCCACTTGAGTGGGTGGGGCTGGCACCGCGCCACCCGGATCTACACAACACAAGCAGGCTGGCAGCGAATGACTGGAGCGAAGCGGCCAAGGTGAGCATCGCCTTGGATAATTGGTCCGGGGCCGAGATGAGGTGGGATGTCAGAGTCTCAGAGACACAGAGAGCAGCCAGGGGACTCAGAAAAAAATCTGCAGCATGGCGGAGGATCCTGCTGGCTGCTGCAACACATTGCCGATTCTGGGGGGGGGGGGGGGGCGCACTTGACCCACCTTGCTCCCTCCTGCAGATGCCCATGGCTACAGTATTTGTAGCTGATGACTGCTCACAGTAAGTACAGTGGGGAAAATAATTATTTTATCCCCCTGCAGATTTTGTACGTTTGCCCACTTACAAAGAATTAAAAGGTCTATAATTGTTATCATACCTGTACTTTAAATGATAGAGACAGAATATCGACAATATACAGTGGGGAAAAATATTTAAATAAATATTATTTGATCCCCTGCAGAGCTTGTAAGTTTGCCCACTTACAAAGAAATTAAGTGTCTGTAATTGTTATCATAGGTGTATTTTAAAAAACACATGATACAAATGTTTCAAATTGCAGTTACATAGTTACATAGTAGGTGAGGTTAAAAAAAGACACAAGTCCATCAAGTCCAACCTACAGTAAATATTTTATAAGCTCTTTTCAGGTGACAACACTAAAGAAATGACACTTTGCTACAATGTAAAGTAGTGAGTGTACAGCTTGTATAACAGTGTACATTTGCTGTCACCTCACAATAACTCAACACACAGCCATTAATGTCTAAACTGCTGGCAACGAAAGTGAGTACATCCCTAAGTGAAAATTTCCAAATTGGGCCCAATTAGCTATTTTCCCTCCCTGTTGTCTTGTGACTCATTAGTGTTACAAGGTCTCAGGTGTGAATGGGGAGCAGGTGTGTTAAATTTGGTGTTATCGCTCTGACTCTCTCTCTCTCTCACTGATGGTCTAGGTTAAAAGAAGATTGCCAAGACCCTGAAACTGAGCTGCAGCACGGTGGCCAAGACCATACAGCTGTTTAACAGGACAGGTTCCATTCAGAACAGGCCTCGCCATAGTCGACCAAAGAAGTTGAGTGCACATGCTCAGCGTCATATCCAGAGGTTATCTTTAGGAAATAGACGTATGAGCATTGCTGCAGAGGTTGAAGGGGTGGGGGGGTCAGCCTGTCAGTGCTCAGACCATATGCCACACACTGCAACTGGTCTGCATGGCTGCCATCCCAGAAGGAAGCCTCTTCTAAAAGATGATGCACAAGAAAGTCTGCAAACAGTTTGCTGAAGACAAGCAGACTAAGGACATGGATTACTGGAACCATGTCCTGTGGTCTGAGGAGACCAAGATAAACGTATTTGGTTCAGATGGTGTCACGCATGTGTAGCAGCAACCAGGAGAGGAGTACAAAGGCAAATGTGTCTTGCCTACAGTCAAGCATGGTGGTGGAAGTGTCATGGTCTGGGGCTGTATGAGTGTTGCCGGCACTGGGGAGCTAGAGTTCATTGAGGGAACCATGAATGCCAACATGTACTGTGACATACTGAAGCAGAGCATTATCCCCTCTCTTCAGAGACTGGGCCGCAGGACAGTATTTCAACATGATAACGACCCTAAACACACCTCCAAGATGGCCACTGCCTTGCTTAAGAAGCTAAGGGTAAAGGTGATGGACTGGCCAGGCCTGTCTTCAGACTTAAACCCTATTGAGCATCTGTGGGGCATACTCAAAGTGGAAGGTGGAGGAGTGAAAGATCTCTATCATCTACCAGCTCCGTGATGTCGTCATGGAGGAGTGGAAGATGTCTCCAGTGGCAACCTGTGAAGCTATGGTGAACTCCATGCCCAAGAGGATTAAAGCACTGCTGGAAAATAATGGTGGCCACACAAAATATTGACAGTTTAGGCCCAATTGGGGCATTTGCACTTAGGGGTGTACTCACTTTTGTTGCCGGCGAGTTATTTTGAGGGGACAGCATATTCACACTGTTTTACAAGCTGTGCCCTCACTACTTTACATTGTAGCAAAGTGTAATTTCTTCAGTGTTGTCACATGAAAAGATATAATAAAATATTTACAAAAATGTGAGGGGTGTACTCACTTTTGTGAGATACTGTATGTTTGTGATAATATGTCACTGTTGCATTGTATATCCCTGTATGTTGAGGTTGTTCAGGTGCTTATCGAATAGTTTTTTGAGACTATCGATGCTCCCCGCTGGGACCACCGCCTGTGGAAGGGAATTTCACATCCTTGCCGCTCTTACAGTAAAGAACCCTCTACGTAGTTTAAGTTTAAACCTCTTTTCTTCTAATTTTAATGAGTGACCACGTGTCTCGTTAAACTCCCTTTGGCTAAAAAGTTTTATCCCTATTGCAAGGTCACCAGTAAGGTATTTATAAATTGAAATCATATCCCCTCTCAAGTGTCTCTTCTCCAGAGAGAATGAGTTCAGTGCTTGCAATCTCAACTCATAAGTAATATCCTCCAGACCCTTTATTAGCTTAGTTGCCCTTCTTTTTACTCACTCCATTTCCAGTACATCCTTCCTGAGGACTGGTGCTGAGAACTGGACAGCATACTCTTGGTTCGGCCGGACCAGAGTCTTGTAGAGCGGGAGAATTATCTCTTTATCCCTGGAGTTGATCCCCTTTTTAATGCATGCCAATATTCATTGCATGCCATTGCTGAGCCTATCATCTTCTTGTACCCCCCCCCCCCCCCCCCCCAGGTCCTTCTCCATACTAGATTCCCCCAGAGATTCTCCCCCCAGTGTACATATTTTTGCAACCCAGTTCAATGAGTAAAATAAGTATTTGATCCCCTACCAACCAACAATAATTCTGACTCCCACAGACTGGCTACAGTATGTGCTCATGTGGTACACAGATCAGTCCTTTCAATTTAAGAAGGTGCTCCTAACAACAATTGGTTATGTGTATAAAAGACACCTGTCCACAGAATCACTTTCTTCCATTCAAACCTCACCATCATGGGCAAGACCAAGGAGCTGTCAAAGGACATCAGGGATAAGATTGTAGACCTGCACAAGGTTGGAATGGGCTACAAGACCATCGACAAGAAGCTTGGTGAGAAGGGCACAACTGTTGGTGCGATTATTCACAAATGTAAGAAATACAAAATAACCATCAATCGCCCTCAGTCTTGGTCGGTTGATATTATGTCACTATCATTTAAAATATACCTATGATAACAATTACTGTATAGACACTTAATTTCTTTATAAGTGGGCAAACTTACAAAATCTGCAGGGGATCAAATAATATTTATTGAAATATTTTTCCCCACTGTATATTGTGTGCAGGCACAGTCACCTACCTGTACCCCGGCTCTTTCTTCCAGGTACAGTGCGCATGCGTGCATCCCCTGCTGACCCATGATGTGTTCAACCACAGTTTGGCAGTTGATTTCAGATAATGATTTTGGCTAAAGTCAGCTGATTGACTGTGTCCAATCACACACAGAGTTCTGTGTTTACAAAAACACAGAACTCTGTGTACAGGGAACAGCGATCCTGCTGTTTTAGGGGGGAAAAAAAACACTAGATAGTAAAGTAAAAGCAACACATATTGCACGTTGTGAGACACACAGTTAACCACTTGATTGCCACTAGATGTTAACCCATTCCCAACCAGTGTCGTTAATACAGCGTTGGTGTACAGTATTATCACTGATTAGTGTATCGGTGTCAGTGATCCTCTCAGATAGTGTCCTTTAGCACCAGATTGGTCGCCACCCGATCACAGTCCCACTATAAGTCGCTGATCACTGCCATTACAGTATAGTGTCTACATCTGCGTAAATTCCAATATATAGTATATTCCATAGTTTGTAGACGCTATAACTTTCACACAAAACAATTAATATACATTTATTGAGGCATTTTGTCCTAAAGTTTTTTTTATTTTTATTATTGGATAGGTTTCATAACAAAGTATAAAATAAATATATTTTTTTTATGTAATAAAAAAACCAATGGTGGTCAAATACGACCAAGAGGAAGCTTTATTTGTATATATATATATTTGTTTATAAAAAAAAAAAAAGATAAAAATGTAGTTTGCGTTCAGTGTTACATGACTGTGCAATTTCCAGTTAAAGTAGCGCAGTGTCGAATAGCAATAAATGATCTGGTCATGAAGGGGGTAAAGCTTTCTCGAGGTCAAGTGGTTAATGGAAGGCAAAGAACCACTTTAACCACGTAACAACCGCCCATAGCCGATTAATGGCTTCAGGGCGGTTGTTTAACTCTGAGAGGCCGTTAATTAACGGCCCCCCAGAATTCTGCTCTCGCGCGCCCCCTGGGGCGCGCACACGAGAGCATCCGTGACCGCTGGGTCCAGTGGACCCGGCGCATCACGGATCACGGTAAACGGCCGCTCTTCGCGGCCGTTTACCACATAATCGCACCGTCAAATGATGGAGTGATCACTTGTAAACAAACCGGTGTCATGTTATGACGCCGGTTCCTCCCTCCCCCTCTCTGTACTGATCGGTACAGTGGAGGGGGAAGAGATCGGTGTCAGCAGCGCTGTGGGCTGCATCTGCAGTGCCCACATCGCTGCTCACCATATTTAACCCCTCCATACCCTGGCAATACTCTGTAATACCAGCTAATACTCTGCAATACCCACCAATACTCTGCAATACCCCCCAATACTCTGCAATACCCTACCCACCAATACTCTGCAATACCCGCCAATACTCTGCAATACCCGCCAATACTCTGCAATACCCCACCAATACTCTGCAATACCCTGCCATAAATTTCCATATCCAGCCATACTTGGAGATACCCTGCAATACCCAGCCATACTTGGAGATACCCAGCCATACTCGGTGATACCCTGCAATACCCAGCCATAGACGACCCCCTCACCGCCCTCCGGTGCTTCTACCAACTCACCAATACGATCAAAGCCAGAATCTTTTTATTTATTTTTTACATTTTTATTTTAGGCTTCCCAGCCTAGAGGTGAGATGTTGGGTCTTATTGACCCCCAGATCTCACTGTAAAGAGGACCTGTCATCCCATATTCCTATTACAAGGAATGTTTACATTCCTTGTAATAGGAATAAAAGTGATCAAAAATTTATTTTTGGGGAAAAAAATGTCAAACTAAAATAAATAAAGTAAAATGAACAATAAAAAAAATTGAAAGCGCTCCTGTCCCCATGTGCTCGCATGCAGAAGTAAACGCATACGTAAGCCCCGCCCACATATGAAAACGGTGTTCAAACCACACATGTGAGGTATCGCCGTGAACGTTAGAGCGAGAGCAATAATTCTAGCCCTAGACCTCCTCTGTAACGCAAACATGTAACCAGTAAAAAAAATTTAAAGCATCGCCTATGGGGATTTTTAAGTAGCGACGTTTGGCGCCATTCCACGGGCATGTGTAATTTTGAAGAGTGACATGTTTGATATTTATTTACTCAGCATAACTTCATCTTTCACTTTATGCAAAAATTGGGGTAACTTTACTGTAATTTTTTTTTTAAGCACAAAACTGTTTTTTCCCCCAAAAAAAGCGTTAGAAAAATTGCTGCGCAAATACCGTGTGAGATAAAAATTTTCAACGACCACCATTGTATTCTCTAGGGTCTTTGCTAAAAAAAAAATATATATATATATATATATATATATATATATATATATAATGTTTTGGGATTCTATGTATTTTTCTAGCAAATAAATGATGATTTTTACATGTAGGAGAGAAATGTCAGAATTGTCCTGGGTGCTCCAGAACGCCTGATGGCGCTCCCTGCATTTTGGGCCTCTGTATGTGGCCACACTGTGTAAATCTCACACATGTGGTATCGCCGTACTCGGGAGTAATAGCAGAATGTGTTTTGGGGTGTAATTTGTGGTATGCATATGCTGTGTGTGAGAAATAACCTGATAATATGACAATTTTGTGGAAAAAAAAAAGGAAACAAAATCTTGATTTTGCAAAGAATTGTGGGAAAAATGACAACTTCAAAAAACTCATCATGCCTCTTACTAAATACCTTGGAATGTCTTCTTTCCAAAAAGGGGTAATTTGGGGGGTATTTGTAATTTTATGGCATGTTAGGGTCTCAAGAATTGAAATAGGCCGTCAGTGCTTCAGGTGTGATCAATTTTCAGATATTGGCACCATAGCTTGTGGACTCTATAACTTTCACAAAGACCAAATAATATCCACCAATTTGTACTTATTTTTACCAAAGATATGTAGTGGTATAAATTTTGGCCAAAATTTATGAATAAAAATTACTAATCTGCTAAATTTTATAACAGAAACGAAGAAAAATTCATTTTTTTACAGAATTTTCGGTCTTTTTTCTTTTATAGCACAAAAAATAAAAAAACGAGAGGTGATTAAATACCACCAAAAGAAAGCTCTATTTGTGTGAAAAAAGGACAAAAATTTCATATGGGTACAGTGTTGCATGACTGAGTAATTGTCATTCAAAATGTGAGAGCACCAAAATCTGAAAATTGGTCTGGTTATTAAGGGTGTTTAAGTGCCCAGTGGTCAAGTGGTTAATGCAGAGAATGCATTAAGGTTAAAAAAACAAAAAAACTTCTGCCTCTACAGCCACTTTACTAATTTCTAGGAAGGTTTCCATTACAAGATAATCATATTTTACTTTGCAGCAATCCACTGACTTTAGTATCTGCTTATGCTATCAATTCAGCTCTATAAAGTGAAATTATTTTGTCTGTGTTTTATGGGTAGCTGAATTTTGTGCCTAGTGTGCCTGGTGCCACTTATCATCTTGTCCTTTCACACTGATTTCATTTTTACAAATAAATTAAGCTACTGTCTGCAGACTGAGCACTATGAAAAGATGACCTTGCAGTTTTGATTCTCTAATATGAACACACAGACTATTGAAGAGATGGCTGGAGTTTTTATACATAGTTCCTATAAGTCGAAAAATAAAGGATGGGCATTCAGGAAGATTATGATCAAGAAGGATAATTTTAAATGTACCGTACTCTGTTTCTGATCAATTCTTTTGTTCTAGAGCACATCATTAAAACCAGTGAAATGTCTTAATGAGGTGATACAAAGAAAAGAATGGTGTAGATGTGAGATGTATCCACAGTAGTGTTTTGAGGATAAATAAAGCATTGTGAGCACCCCTGGAAGTGGCCATTGTTCCCTTTTTCTGTGCCACTTTTGTCGGTCAGCATTTTCTGCATATAAACTTGCAAAAAACACGCATGAAGATAAAAAAATATATATATTGTTTACTGATACTATGATTGCATGTTCTAACTGCATGTGATTATTAGGATACAACAGTTTTTGCGATTGCAGTCCTTTGACTGTGCTATATGTAATCACATATTATCTACTGTTATATTAACTTCATATTGTCCTCTTACTGCAGTTTTCTTGTGTCTTTTTGCTGCAATTATGTTTTCTTGTATTTATTGCTTTATGAAAGTACTCACACATGCCTTTGTTTTGTCCTTGCAGCCATATATCGAAGAAATTTGTGATAGCCTTCGAGGAAAGATATTTCAGAAATATATAGAAAGGTAGGAGCAAGATCGTTCTGTACAAAAGTTTGTGAATAAAGTTTGATTACCCGGTCTCACAGAATAGTTGATCCACATCTGGTTTTGTGGGTTGGGGTTGCAATTTGTGGATACTTTTAAGTGGAATTTATTGGCAGGGATTAAAAAACAAAACAAAAAAACCATTCCAAGCATATTGAAGCCAGAATAAAACAAATGATATATGGAATGGAAATATCATCTAAGGACATTTTCACACTAGCGGACTGATCAGGTTCCACCTGTCAGTTTTTCAGACAGACCCGAATGGACCCTCCAGTCTTCTTTATGGAGAGACGGGTGTCAACGGACACGTGTCCGTTGACACTCGTCGACATCCTATACGTTAAAAACAGACAGATGGGGATCCGTAACTCATCCGTCTGGTGGAGCAGATAGGATGGCAGTTGGGTTGTAAATGGACAGATGGTCTGTTTACATCCAACCGCCTATAGAGGAGAGTGGGCTGTGTATGTGTCCATTCTGCATAAACAGAGTGGACACAGACCAACCATCTGCCTGTTTAGCTGGGATCAGCAGTCAGATTCCCTGCTGAGCAGGCAAACTCCAAAGGAGCCTGCCCTGTGTGTAAGGAAACTAAAGCACTTTTTAGTCCAATCCAAGCATTTTGTCCTATGAGAATATTTTGTTTCTGTAATTACATTTGCACACAGTACTGATGTATAAATATCAGATATTCCTGACAGTTCCTGTGCAAAAACATGAGGATGGGCTGTACAGTATGTTTGTGTATTTGTGCGCTTGCGCGTTTTGTCAAGGTAAGTAATGTTTAAGATCCAGCTATTTTTTTTTATTTTTTTTTTAAATGTCCTTCTGGAGTTTAAAAAAAAAGGGGAGGGGGAGGGCTGCAATACTCACCTTTGATCTTTGGTCTCTTACAGTACCTGTTCTCTGTCAGAAGATGTACTCGGTTTTGCAGGTTGAATGATGCCCAGTCTCACTCAACCTGTAAGACTGAGGGCAGACTGAGGGCAGAAGTCATAATGGCATTCTGTACTCTTGAGTATTGATGCAGAAGGCAGTGCTGATGTCATTGCCACTCACTGGCTCACTGAAGACTACCCACTAACAGGAGAAGGCCAAAGAGGACTTCACATCACGTGACCAGCCAGAAAACATCAGAACCACAATGAAGAATATTTAAACCTGAAGATGCCCATGAATATGAGACAGTTGTAAAAAAAAAAAAAATCTAGTGATAAAAAAAATATCAAATTTGTTTAGAGTTTGGTAAAAGGCACATGTGAGATGCGGTAAATCTGTAGAAACTTGGATAAGGGCAAGTCTGAAAATCTATACTGGGAGGTCCCCACGGTACTGTACAGCCTCTATTTCAGAATGTTCCAAATGAGGGAGAGATGCATATAAAGATTTTGAAAGAGAGATTGTGCATTCCTGAGCTTTTGGCACCCCAAGGATCACTAATAGCTGTATAACAGTAGTAACAGTAGTATAAAAGTATATTACATAAAAATACACAAATATCTTGAAGAGGTTGTGGTGGGGTGTTTGCTCAGAATATGTGAATATGTCCCAATTATTAGGTTTATTGTGGATTACTGCAAGCAGTTATTTAGCACTTAAGATAAATATAAGTAAAATTATACTTTGTTGGCTAGAAATAAATACAGCAAAGGGTTTTTTTTTTTTTTTTTTTTTTTTACCTTTTTTTTTTTTTTTTTTTGGTAATGTATGTTTTCAGAACATACATCCAAATGAAAACCAGAGTGGCTAAGTACAATCTGGTAACAGACTCCGAAAAAGGCATTTCTAAAAATAAAAAGTAAATTGTATAATAATAGAAATGTGAAATAACCCCCTCAAACCTGCAATCTGTAAAATAGCATTCACCAATGTGATAATAAATGTTCTTCCTGATGAAAGGAAACAGTTGTCACATTGCGTAGTTTCTCGAATGGACCCCACCGGTGATCGGAAATCATGTTATCACTATGTCAGCTCAGTGTTTATATGCAGACTAGAGGTTTCATTGACAAAAATAATAAGCCTTCAGCCTGCAAATAAACATGCCACCTTCAGGCTGAAGTTTACATCTGCAGTGCCATCTATTAAAAGTGGAATTAAAGAGGAAGTAAAGCCTTCCTCTTTCATTGTACCTACAGGTAGGCCTTACCTGTAGGTACTGTAAATATCTCGTGAACTTGCACAGTTTAAGAGATATTTACTATATGCGCTGCGCCGATGTCATCGGCACATGGTTACTGATGGAACGGCCCGCTCCTGCCATGTCTTCAGGACCCGTGCCATGACCCGTGGCACCTGCACGCATGTACGGGAGTGACGTCATCACGGCTCCGGCCAATCACAGCTAATTTTGCAAATTATGGCAAATTATTATCCAATGCTGTGCTGTCAGCGCTACAGCTTGTCTCAGGCACTTCTGTCTTCTCCTGGTCTAATTTAAACTGAAAGTTTTATTGGGCTTTAAACATAATAATACATCAGTGCTAGATGGTGTATATATCTGTATGAGCACTTTAAAAAGGAGCTTTAGTCGAGTTCCATAAAATTAAGTCAGTAGCTACAAAAACTTGTCCAGGGATCCAGCGCTGTCCTCAACTGGGCTGGTTCTTTGTTGGGTCTCCAGTGCCAGCATGTTAACTGTGGGAAGCCGGCTGTGACTCCTAGTGGCTTCACAGCCAGATTCCCACTAAGCGTGCATGAGCCACGTGTGCACCCTGTGAATAGTCCCGTAGTCTCCTGGAACCTGAGATATGTCCCAAAAGGTGGCAAACGTCCGCTTGAATTACCTAGGTGATCTGAGCAGAAGTGAGAACGGGTACCTGTTGAAACTAGTCACCTGCCCCCCCCCCCCCCCCCCCCCCCAAAAAAAAGAAATATATATATTACAAATATGGTAGAGGAGGGAGCAGAGGAGAAAGAGCGGACTTCTCCTTTTGGGCGAAGTTCCACTTTAATGTGTTCTGTAGCCTGGTTTGCTGAAGCACTGTTCTGTTCCTTATTGAAGATGTTTGTATGCGTCACTTGATGCTTGCTGCCGATGAGGTACAAATTCAAAGTTAGCATTTTTACTTCATTCCAGTAAAAACAAGACAAAGAAAACCAAGCTCTTATGTGGTCATGATTCACAGCCATGAGATTTCCTGAATGTTAATAAAATCATTGCTTGTGATTTCAATCACAGATAATTTATGGCTGTATGTAGCCATGTGCCCTCTAACTGTCCTCAGTCATTTTTGCATTGTAAATAAGTGGAAAGAAACAGGCAGCTCCTTGTGTTAACTATATATTGTCTTTTTTTTTCTTTAACAGCGACAGGTTTACAAGGTTTTGCCAGTGGAAAAATGTTGAATTAAACATCCACGTAAGTAGATTTGATTCAATTATTGCTGTTTATGCCGAACTAGCTTTCTGCATCATTTTTTTTTTTGTAAATAGGTCCTCTGTTAAATAAAAAAAATGCTTTTTTCTATCATTTGAGTGATACAGCCAGGTTCATTAGATGAGTGGGAGGAGGACACTAGGTATAATAAAAACAAACTAGGGGGCTTAACCACCCCGTGGCTTAAAGTGGAAGAAAAAGTTAAAATGACCATGGTTTAACTTGTCGCCTCCTGCATGTTTATATTCATGTGCATCCTGTTTTGTAAAATATTTCTCTGAAAATACTTTTTTTTTTTAACCTTCTTCAGAGCAGTCACTTGATCACACAGCTCCGGGTTCTCTGTATCTATGAGCGGCTGCTATGACTGGTGGAAGCGAGCGTGCGAAGTCACGGCTCTGTGCAATTCAGGTCCATTGTCAAGCCAGTCATTGATACAGCGAAGTTAGAGCTCTGTGATCATATGACTGTTCTGAAGAATTATAACAGGTACAGTATTTACACTGTGACTTCCTACAAGCTATATGAAGCATGTATAGGAGCAGCTTTAAATCTTGGTGACTTTTCTTCTAATTTAAGTCCAACCACTTGCTGGAGAGCTTAGTATTTCCTAGCGTTGAAGAAGAGGGGACAGCTCTTCGTAAACTCTTTAATGCAAGTCTTTTTTATGACCGTTTTATGCATTTTGTTCCTCATTTTCCTTTCTCTGTTGATGATTTTCAGTCAAAAGCTAGGTGAATAATAGACTGGGTATCCTAGATTCTTCTAGTTTTCCACATTCCAGCCATCAATCGCATGCAGGCAACTGATAATTCTAAATCATAGTAGATTTGACAGCCCTGCTTACAACATAGCTGTACATGCCTGCTTGCACTGGGGATTGCATAAGACTTGTGTTCTTTGACTGCTTCTCACAGTGCTTCCACCAGGTGCAGAGCTCTGAACCCCTCTTTGACGACTACTGTTGCTCTCTGGAGCAGTGACCAAGTGGCTGACTATATGGCAGTAAACTGCAGTAAGCTTGATGGTAGTCCACCACCTCGAGTACCGCTGGTCCAGTGGATTGGCCGCTTTGTACACCTCTCCTGCCTCTCTGCCTGGTAGCACACAGATTATTTGGCAGCGTCCCTGTTAGTCTTTTAATTACTTATAGCAGAATGTCCACTGTCTTTTTTACAAAGAGGTAAGAAGTCTTGGACACTACCAAGAGGACAGGTCTTTCCACTGTATAAGCCAGTTGCTACCCTAAACTGGCACTCACGATGAATCTGTCTGTGGCCCCTTCTCATTGATGCCAGACCTGTCTGACTGAGCACCTTCAATTAGGGTCTCCATCAGTTTTTCTTTCAGGACTGCCTTCACCCTCTTTGACCCTCAAATCCTTCAATTTGTCTTTGTAGGGTTTTGTTAGTGGATGGTGATAGCAGTGCCACGGCCAGGAAAGAAGCTACCCCAGGAAAAACAGAAAAAACAATTGATGATATACAATGCCTTTAAAAGCAACTAGCATCCTTCAGTTGCCAGTGGGCTCCTACAAGTGTAGTGAATCTGGCTGCGTCGCTCAATGAATTTGGAGAATTTATTTTTACAGAGATTAAAAAAATCTATTGAATCTATAAAAAAAATTAAAAGAAATTGAATAACACAGTAGTCACAATTGTATTAGGGAATTATAAAAGGTTTGATATACTGCAGTTTAAAAGTAGTTCTCTATAAGAATGCAGGCCTGCATATGCATGTGGCTGTGTTTTATCATTCTCAGACATTTTGCTTTTATTAATTTGATTACTTTTTCTTCTAAATTACAGTTGACCATGAATGATTTTAGTGTTCATCGAATTATTGGACGAGGTGGATTCGGTGAAGTTTATGGGTGTCGGAAAGCAGACACTGGTAAAATGTAAGTCTTAAGATGCCAATGTACATACCTTCCTTTCTCTACACTTTTAACTTTTTTCAGCCTGTGACTGTGAACTAATTCTTAAAAATCATATAAGCACCTGATGGAGTGTTTTAAAATCATTTCTAAATGGGTTGTTTCATCCCTATAATTCTGTAGCTACTCCCAGCAATGAGAAACCTTGCAGCTTGGATATACCTTTAGAGACCTCAGTGCTGTACACTAGGGTCATGCAAAATACATCATCATTTAAAAAACTGTCCAAGCATTTGAAAGAGGGCATTAAACCATGTGTAGGTGTGAGAGTTGGGGTTGTGCAGAAAGTTAGGATTTGAGGAATCCCTGCCCTTAAGCTGAATAGTGTCTCTTTGGCGGTCTAGAAGTCTTAATGTATTTTGGTTTTCCAAAGGGTATTCGTAGACATGAGATAAGTCGACCAATCTGCTGATCCAGAGTTGCCTGACCATCCATTGTTGGTGGAACTAGTCAACTGATCAAGTTAGAGAACCTCTGCTGCTCATTGTTTTTACCCTCACTGTTAAGTTGATAACCTTCTCCTTGCTATCCCCCTCCATTTTCCATAGAAGTTACTTGTAAATTTGGCCATGTCAACTTTGCGAGATTTTGCTCTGATGACAGACAGTTTGTACCTTTTGCTTTCAACCTCTTCGGAATGTCTGCGGCCACTTAAAGTATACTGAAATCTCCCCAAGGAATTTTAATGCAGAGCCATACCGTGGCCTGCAGTTTCGGTTCACAGCTTCCTCTTTGAGTATGCACCCATGCGTGGCACTGTCCAGTTTGCCTTTGAGAATACCCAAAATTCCCAAAGAAACTTTCTGCTGTTTGGTAATTGGTACTGTGAATAAACAGCAAATGGTAAAAGCACACGCTCGGTTTTTATAAAGCTTTATAAATATAAAGTGCAATGCAGTAGTGCCCATAGCTCCATAAAGTGCTAACCACAAACAAGTGTCTCCACAGCAAATTTATTTTCCATAGAACTTGAGGTGCTGATAACTTGTATTAAAATATATTTCTTGATTATACAGTACAGGACACAGGCAGAGTCTTGGACAACTGGATTATATGCTGCTACCTCAGCGACTGGACATTGGCAAAGCAGAGCTGTAAAGGCCCAAATGTAATGCCTCCCATTACCAGCAATTTACAGTTTTTTGCAAGTGTCCTTAGGTAATGTCTTCTTTCAACTGAATACCCTGCTCGTGATGGAAGACACTGGGCCAGCCTGTAAATTCACTTCAAGCCCTGGTTCCTGCAGTTGGTGCTCCTTTTTAGCACATTATGCTATTTGTGGTGTTAGCATACAGGTCCTGGGCAGTGCCAATCTGCATTGGTGCGAAGACCTGAAGACCTCTAGTGGGTATGCCCTTCTGAAGTGGGTAAAGCAGGCTACGCCTCCCTTGTTTTGATGGCTGCTGTCGGGATTTGTTAGTTGGACGTAGCCCTTTAAATCCACCTAGGATTTCTTCTGCTTGTCACTTCCGTCCACCCCTACTGCAGCATGCATGCAGAGAAGCCACCTGCATGCAGACTTCTAAAGAGGTAGCAGCGAAGCCAGACTGGCACTTAGTGGTGTTTTGCAGCCCAGGGAGTGGCCTTCTTTGTGGCTGTGGTGTCCTTGGCCTGCTCGATCCAGTGCTGCTGTCGGTTGGCAGCATCCTCAGGTGTCATTTTGAACAACAGGCTCCTACAATTCCTGCTTTCTTTAAAGACCATGCGTCTGCTAATCCTTTCAGCAAATTTCTGAATAACCCTTTGGGTCCTATTCACTACCATGCCAGATCACCAGGGAAAGGAAATGGGCTGAAGGTGTTTCCATGCACTCTTTTGGTCAATGTGTTCTGCATCTGCCCCTCACCAGGAAACCTCCTTAGTTACCTTGGGTGTCCCCCATTGCTCCTGCTAGAACTGGCAAGAGTTTTCTACTTTTATGGATGAATCCATGTTTTGTGAGAGATGTTGGGTCACAGGGGCCTAAAGGGCAATTCTCTTCCTAGGTTAGTCTCTGAATCTGTCATGGCTAGCACCCCTTTTTAGAAGTAGAAGATAGAGGATGGGAAAGAAGAGCTAGAAAATAAACTCTCTTTTCAGACTGTTGAGTCTCAGGGATATCCAGAGGTGTAATTCTATGGTAGCATATTATGAAGTGGCCGGCAGATGGAAGCCACAAGTCTCCTGGATACTGGGAAGACAGCTAGGCTGTCTGAGACAACAGGGAAGCCAAATCCAGGAAGTGACGTCAACAGAAAGGGACCAACAGTCCTTCTGCCTGTAAAAAGCAGGTGAAAAATGGAAAGATCTGCAGGGTATGCAACAGAAGCCTCTGCATTGAGCCATTGTCCCTTTTGCCAAACAGGAATGTTTTCAGGATTTCTGTTCCAAACTTGTTACAGTTCCAAAGGCCAAGAACAGCATTCATCCCTTCCTTCCTGGTCCCTAAACTAGGTGCTTAGGGTTAAGACATTCTGCTTGGAATTGGCCACGCAAATCCAGGTCCATGCAGGTTAGTATCCCATTGGCATGGGACAAGTGGAACCAGTCTCTAGACCACGCTATGCATCTATCTCCCAGAGCCAGGTCTCAATATTTTGGTGGATTTCCAACCTGGCCCTGGAGTCGGGCAAGTAGTTTCTACCTTTGCTTTAAAAGATTCTCCAACAGATGCTTGACCTGGGGGGAAGTCCTCAAGACCTTAACACTCTAAGAAAAATGGTTGTAGAGGGAATCATAATCAAGACTTTCCATCAACGTTCTTGAACTCCGGGAACTACCTGTCCTTTCAGCATTAGATTCCCTAGCTTGGGGTCTTTTTCGACAAGGGTACAATCACACAATGCCATGGCTGTAGTCTATATTAAAGACCAAGTGACACCAGAAATCGCACAGCTCAGGAAGAGGTAGATATGGTTCTGACAAGGTGGAACAACCTGTTCTGGCCCTGACCACTGTGCACATCTTAGGAGTGAAAAATTGGCAGGCAGATATCAACTGTCAGTGGCTGCACCTAGGAGAGTGGTCCTGCAACCCTGAAGGGTATCGGGCCCTTTGCCACTGGTAGGAGAGGCCAGATATAGACATGCTAGTATCCAGGTTCAACAACATGCTGGACAGGTTTGTCACTAGATCCAGCAATCCTCAGGCCTTCACCTTGGATGATGAAGAAGAAACACTGCGCTAACAAAAAAGGAATAAATGTGAGAAAATGTGAATGAAAAAATGTGGATAAAAAAATTTGAAAATAATGAGCAGCTGACACTCAAGCAAACAAAGCCAAACAGAAGCGTGATAAATTAGTGTAGCGCTGAATATTATACGAACTATAAATGTGTGGATGCAATTTAAACTTTCAATATAAACAAAATCTTACAGTGTATTACACAAAAAAATAGTATGAAAGAGAGCAAGGTGAAAAAGAAATATTTTTCCCAAAGAAAATTAAAAAAATGTGGGTTGACAATCTACAGTGTCCTTATAGCCACAACAGTCCATAAGTAATGCAAAGGAATAAATACTCCTGTGAATTCAATCTGGGTGTAATACTTCAAAGACTTGGAACCAGTTGTCTGAAGACACATCTACACCGACCCTTCAAAGATGAATAGATGGGTACTCTTACCGATATGGTTGGACACACATGTCATACGACTGTGGGTCATAAAGGCTTAGTCTGTTGCTGTATGTGGACTGTGGTTGAATGGATCCAGCAGAGGGGTCTTCACCTCCACGTCTTGAGACTCCAAAGGAGCTGACGCTTAAATCGTAAGCATATCCAGGACTGGCTCTCTTTCTCCTCCACAACTCAGGATGGAAAGGGGTTATGAGATTGTATATGAAAAAGAGCACAAAAGGGGGCTCCAAATGGTGCAGGTCAACCAAAGACCGATACATTTATTGTATGTCAAAAATAACAGATGACGTGCAAAATATTTAAAAAGTGATCACTTTTTAATAAAAAAATTAATTTTCAGAATATAAAAGCAATGTGGGGTACAGGAAAGCTGTCCCGACGCGTTTCAACACTACATGTCTTCAACAGGGGCTTACGGTAAGGTAAGCCCCTGTTGAAGACCTGTAGTGTTCTGTACTCTGTGTAGTGTTCTGTACTCTCAAAAAAAATGTTTTTCAAGTAAGTCAAAAATCCTGTTTTTTCCTGTGACCTGCTGCAAATATCCTAGTTCAAATGTGAAACACTTTACTAACATTAGGTGAACTGCTAGATTTATGTTTTGAATCTAAGGGTTTGTTTGAACTATACATTAATTTGATTTACATGTGTTGTTCTATGTATAGGTACGCAATGAAATGTCTAGATAAGAAGAGGATCAAGATGAAGCAAGGAGAGACCTTAGCCTTAAATGAAAGGATCATGCTATCCCTTGTCAGCACAGGGGTGAGTTTTTTTAACTTTATGTCTCTATGCCTTCACTGTACATCATCACTTACCTGTGAGTATGTACAGTTAATGCAGACACCAAATGCAAAAAATACCTTTGAAGCGCTTTTACAGAGGCATTGAACTTTGGATGCACAATAACTGCATTAGAGAAAGCTTAAAATTGTCTTTCATTGCCATGGTTACCAAGGATGTTGGCAGAATGGCTGTTACTGTTATTTATTATGGATGCCAAGTTTGTTGTTCGAAAAACACTTTCCTTTCAATGTGTAATCAATGGAGTTACATAGGAAGCACACACTATTTAAAATAAGGTTTGTAATATCATTAGAAGTTAATTTCTCCAGAGTCTATCACATGCCTGATCCAATATCCGTCACTCTTTATCTGATTCCAAATGGTGTGGTGCTGAGTGGAAAGACGCTTTATATGCAGGCCATGTATTATTTTATTTTACATATGAACTGTGCTGTGCAGATGGTTTTTGTACAGTTATAATTGTATGCAGTTGTTACTTAGTGGACCATGAATACTACTGTAGAACAATTAGCTGTTGTCTTTTTGATGGAATGTCGACATGCTCAGTGATGTATAAAATTTAATATATTCTTTCTGGATTTTTTGTTTTTATTTGACAATGATAGAATGATTTTTATGCCTGGGTAAAATAATATTTTCATAGTCCTGTTTTTGTTGTGTTTGTTAGAGTAGTCATACTAGAATAGTTATACAAAAGTGGTACACATATACCAGCATAAACAACAAAAACATACAAAAAATAAAACAATTAACAAAACTATAGAAGGCACCAAAGTATAGAGGTGCACATAATATATGATTTATGAACACTCCACAGAGGACATAGTATGTATTTAACCACTTGCTGACCGCTGCACACATCCCTTTACAGCCGGTGTCCCTTTACGTCCCTTAGAATTTTCTGCCTTGCGGTGCATGCGTGTCGCACGCTGCAGGAGCGTACACGGGTACGCGGGTCCCGAAAACTCTGTGTTTGCCAGTGGCCCGCAATCGTGAGATGGAGAAGTAGAACGGGGAGATGTAAACAAGGATATACTGCTCCCTGTCATCAGAGCAGTGATCGCTGTCATGTCAGTGGTAGCCCACCCCCCCACAGTTAGAATCGCTCCCTAGGATACACTTAACCCCTTGATCATCCCTAGGTGTTTAACCTGTTCCCTGCCAGTGTCATTTATACAGCAATCAGTGGCTATTTATAGCACTGATCGCTGTATAAATGACAATGGTCCCAAAATAGTATCAAAAGTGTCGGATGTGCCCACCATAATGTTGCAGTCCCGATAAAAATTGCAGATCGCCGCCATTACTAGTAAAAAATAAATAAAAATGCCATAAATCTATCCCCTATTTTGAAGACTCTATAACTTTTGCGCAAACCAATCAATATATGCTTATTGCAGGGTTTTTTTTTGTTTTTTGTTTTTTTACCAAAAATATGTAGAAGAATACATATCGGCCTAAACTGAGGAAAAATTTGTTTTTTTTATTTTTTGGGGGGATATTTATTATAGCAAAAAGTAAAAAAATTTTTTTTTAAAAATTGACGCTCTTTTTTTGTTTATAACGCAAAAAATAAAAACTGCAGAGGTGATCAAATACCACCAAAAGAAAGCTCTATTTGTAGGAAAAAAGGACGTCAATTTTGTTTGGGTGCAGAATGGACCGGTGCAGGTATATAGTTATGGAAGAAGATAATTAAATAAGGGCATTAGCCAATGAATCCCATTGGGTAATACATTTAAAAGAGCGAACAAAAGTCCTGGATGGCTTAACCCCAATGTAAAAATGTATATAAAAGCAAAGGAGAAGGCTTTCACAAAATACAAGGTTGAGGGATCATCACCCGCTTTCAGACTTTATAAAGAATGCATCAAGAAATGTAAGGGTACATTTAGGGCGGCTAAGATAGAACATGAAAGACGCATAGCGGAGGAAAGCAAAAAAAAAATCCAAATTATTTAAGTATGTAAATACTACAAAAATAGAGGACAGACCATATTGGTCCCATAAAGAATGAGAAGGACATCTGGTTACAAAGGATGGGGAGATGGTGAAGGTATTGAATTTATTCTTCTCAGTCTTCCCGAGGGAATCGGGGGGCTTCAGTGACCAAAACTGCAGTGTTTATCCTCAAGACACATCACAGGAAGCACCTCCATGGTTAACAGAGGACAGAATTAAAATTAGACTTGGGAAACTTAACATTAATAAATCACCAGGACCAGATGACTTGCACCCGAGGGTACTTGGGGAACAGACCATTGTTGCTAATTTGTTCTGACAGTCTACTGACTGGAATGGTACCAGCTGATTGGATAAAAGCCAATGTAGCACCAATATTTAAAAAGGGCAAAAAATACATCCCTGGGAATTACAGACCAGTTAGCCTAACATCAGTAGTATGCAAGCTCTTGGAGGGGGTGATAAGGGACTATATACAAGATTTTAGTAATGAGAACGGTATCATTAGCAGTAATCAGCATTGATTCATGAAGAATTGTTCTTGTCAAACAATCTGTTAACCTTCTATGAGCAGATGAGTTGCCATCTACATAAAGGAAGGCCCGTAGATGTGGTGTATCTGGATTTTGCAAAAGCATTTGACACAGTTCCCCATAAACGTTTACTGTACAAAATAAGGTCCGTTGGCATGGACCATAGGGTGAGTACATGGATTGAAAACTGTCTACAAGGGCGAGTTCAGAGGGTGGTGAAAAATGGGGCGTACTCTGAACAGTCAGGGGTGGGTAGTGGGGGTCCCCCATGGTTCTGTGCTGGGGCCAATCCTATTTAATTTGTTCATAAACAACCTGGATGATGGGGTAAATAGTTCAATCTCTGTATTTGTGGACGATACTAAGCTAAGCAGGGCAATAACTTCTCTGCAGGATGTGGAAACCTTGCAAAAAGATCTGAACAAATTAATGGGATGGGCAACTACATGGCAAATGAGGGTTAACGTAGAAAAATGTAAAATAATGCATTTGGGTGGCAAAAATATGATTTTTGGATTTGTGGTATCAGCGGGGGGGGGGGGGGGGGGGGGCATCGCTAGTTTAAAAAAACTATTAGATAAGCACCTAACCGACCACAACAGGGATATACAATGTAATACTGTATATAATCTCACACACATAGGTTAGACTTGAAGGACTTGTGTCTGTTTTCAACCTCACCTACTATGTAAAAATGTAACTATAATCAAATACAGTGTCTTGAAAAAATATTCATACCCCTTTAAATTTTCCATATTTTGTCATGTTAAAAACCAAAAAGGTAAATCTATTTTATGTGATAGACCAACACAAAGTGGCACATAATTGTGAAGTGAAAGGAAATGATAAACATTTTTTTTTACAAATATCTGAAAAGTATAGTGTGCATTCCAATTCAGCCCCCCTGAGTCAATCCTTTGTAGAACCACCTTTCACTGCAAATACAGCTGCAAGTCTTTTTGAGTATGTCTCTACCAGCTTTGCACATCTATAGAGTGACATATTTGCTCATTCCTCTTTGTTAAATAGCTCAAGCTCTCTGTCAGGTTGGATGGAGAGTGTCTGTGAACAGCAATTTTCAGATCTAACCACAGATTCTCAATTAGATTTAGGTCTGGACTTTGACTAGGCCATTCTAACACATGAATATGCTTTGATCTAAACCATTCCATTGTAGCTCTGGCTGTATGTTTAAGGTCATTGTCCTGCTGGAAGGTGAACCTCTGCCCCAGTCTCAAGTCTGTTGCAGACTATAACATGTTTTCTTCTAATATTGCCCTGTATTTGGCTCCATCCATCTTCCCATCAACTCTGACCAGCTTCCCTGTCCCTGCTGAAGAACAGCATCTCCACAGCATGATGCTGTCAGCACCATGATTCACAGTGGGGATGGTGTGTTCAGGGAGATGTGCAGTGTTAGTTTTCTGCTACACATAGAGTTTTGCTTTTAGGCCAAAGGTTCAATTTTGGTCTCAACTGACCAGAGCACCTTCTTCCATATGTTTGCTGTGTCCCCCACATGGCTTCTCACAAACTGCAAATGGGACTTATGTCTTTCTTTCAACAATGGCTTTCTTTTTGCCACTCTTTAAACAATGGCTTTCTTCTTCAACTAATAGTTGGGACTGAATACAAAAATGCACCCCACACTTTTCAGATATTTATTCTCCTTCCAATTCACAATTATGTCCAACTTTGTGTTGGTCTATCACATACAATCCCAATCCCGATCCACCGAAATTTTGGCCACCGAAACATATTGGCCGAAAATGGCCCTTTTGGCAAAAAGCCGAAAGAGAATTCCTGCCAATACTGGTGCAGAAAATAGGGCGTGGCCTGGGTGGGGGCGAGGCCCCGCCCCCCTCCCCTGGTGCCACCTATCAAGGGGGCTTCCTATAAATCGTAGAAAAGAGGAGAGCTGCTGCCTGTTTCATTATAGCGCCGGGAACATCACAGCTTTCATTTCAATAGCTGTGTGTTCCCCACTGCGCGCCGTCATATACAGCCCCTCCCCTTGTCCGGGCACCTTGATAGACAGATCACCTGTCCCAGGATTGGACAAGGGGGAGGGGCTGTATGTTACGGCGCGCAGCGGGACCACACAGCTGTTGAAATGCAAGCTTTGATGTTCCCTGCGCTATAATGAAACAGGTGGCAGTTGCTCTCCTCTCCCTTCACAGTCTGCAATGGGGAGACACTGTCTAAACTACTGGGGACGCTGGCTGCGCTGCAATGGGGACACTGGCTAAACTACTGGGGACACTGACTAAATTACTGGGGACACTGGCTGCGCTGCAATGGGGACACTGGCTGCACTACTGGGGACACTGGCTGGCGGCATCTGACGGGCACTGGTGAGGCTGCATTGATCTCTTGTATCATGTCCGCAGTCTCTGACCATCTCCTGTACCATGTCCCCAGTCTCTGACCATCTCCTGTACCATGTCCCCAGTCTCTGACCATCTCCTGTACCATGTCTGCAGTCTCTGACCATCTCCTGTACCATGTCCCCAGTCTCTGACCATCTCCTGTACCATGTCCTCAGTCTCTGACCATCTCCTGTACCATGTCTTCCATCTCTGATCATCTCCTGTACCATGTCTTCCATCTCTGATCATCTCCTGTACCATGCCCTCAGTCTATGACCATCTCCTGTACCATCTCTGCAGTCTCTGACCATCTCCTGTACCATCTCTGCAGTCTCTGACCATCTCCTGTACCATCTCTGCAGTCTCTGACCATCTCCTGTATCATCTCTGCAGTCTCTGACCAACTCCTGTATCATCTCTGCAGTCTCTGACCAACTCCTGTATCATCTCTGCAGTCGCTGACCATCTCCTGTATAAAAATATTATTAAAAACAGTCACTTTCGGTATCGTGTTGTTTCGGTATCGGTTTTGGTTTTCGGGATCAAGGAAGATTTATTTTCGGTATCGGCACCAAAAAACCCATTTGGTGCATCCCTAGTTTTTGGTTGTAACATGACAAAATGAGAAAAATTTCAAGGGGTGTGAATACCTTTTTAAGGCACTGTAGCACCAATTATTAGGTTTTAGAAGGTGGTGGGTATGCCACAACCTCTCAATACGAGTAGAAGTTGCGATCCATAATACCATTGGTCTTTGGCATTAAACAACAACTCCAGAGAGGGTGTCAGCATAAAAATTGAGGGAAAAGAAAAACAAAGGATTCATTGATTTTTTTTTGATTTTTTTTATTACAGTTTCTGTATTTTGTAATTGGGAAACAAATACCTGATTGTATGTCTATTAAAGTAGTCACCACAACTTTTTAGAAGCAAGGGCAGAAGATATGCAAAGACACCTTACTGTACCTGCTATAAAGGACCTCATTTTCACTTTCTTCTTTTAACAGCCAATTCACTTAGAATTTTGGGCATATGGGGTTATCTACACTAATGGTAACAGTTCTGCCATTAAATATGTTTCCTCTACTGCAGATATAGAGATGTAATTTTCATTGCAAGTTTTCTGTTGGGTTACTGCTCTCTTACCTGTTGGATTGTATGGTATAGATTGTATGGATATGTACAGTATGAATTGTATTTATTTTTGCACTGCTAAATTTCTAGCGTTTCCGTCTAGATGTTGCTGTATTTTCCTTTAATACACAATATTCTTTGTAGTGAGTAAGTAAGAAGAAATTGAGTTTAGTCTGTTTGCTCATGTTGAACCTAAATAACAGAAAAGCAAAAGTCCATTGGTGAAGAACCCAGCCGTTCAGACGATCCATCCTCCCCACCACACACTAATACCAATCTAAAGACATGTCCATTTTTAAGTTTCTTTCAACTTCAAAGAATTATTCTTAATAATTCTTGAGCTACTTCAACAGAGAGACCTATTTTTCCTATAACATATAGCTTTGCACCCAGACCATTAACCCTAATAGTTACTCTATAACAGTGTCATTATCTGTTTGTTCATATGTGACATAGAAATATGAATTTGCCACTAATTTTCACAGGTCTTATAATACACATGTTTGTGTCCATACGTTTTACACCAACGTACCAAAGTTAAAAGGCATACCTTGCATTTAGAGCAGATTTTTTTTTTCCTGGAAGGGAAGTAAAAACATAAATGCTACATGTGCTTGTAATTCCTTCTGTAGAGCAAGGGAATTCTGCAGTTTTACTCCCCTTTACATTTTTCATAACGGTCTGTCAAGCTCAGCATAAGTTCAGCATGCATGTTTTACAACACTAATCTGCTTATCATTGGATGTGATTTAACTTTATGAAATAGTGTACTAAATTCACATAAATCATGTGTATGAGAATATTAAGGGAGACTAGCTGTAGAATGAAGTTGAGTACAATTGAGTATCGAAAGTTTTGCAGTTCCACTTCAAACATTTTCTATTAAGAAATAATAATACGTTATTTTAAATAGGACTTTCTGAATATACATAAACATATGCATGTAAAAAGAACATATTTTCCTTTTTTTTTTTTTTTTTTTTTTTTGCATATATTTGCCAATGATTCAGTGATTCAGTTGTATATACATGACAAGAAATATGTATCACACTGACCAGAAAAAGAGAATGTGTCAAGTGTCAACATAAGAACAAAGACAAAGGTGTTTCCTCTTTCTCACCTTGATATTCAGTATTGTTGATATACATCTGACAGACGTTCTGCTTATTAAGCAAACACTTTTAAATAGCCACTTGTGATATACAATTGTGTAGTTTCATATTGCTGAGGCTAGAAAGCCTTTCACACAAATGAAAGATCTAAGCCTGCCATGAATAATTGATGCCGCTGGAAATTATGTTTGACTAGGGGAAAAAAAAGCATTTGGTGACAGCTAATTTCAAAACTCTTGTTCATAAACCCATCATTTACTGGCTGTGGTGAGCTGCCTAGTTGACAATGTATAGATGTAGTTCTATTATATCTAGTAAATATTAATCTTTGTGTCAGTTCTTTTATTAAGGAATACTAATAAATGCACTGAGATGCTATCAAGCTGCTTATTGTCTAAACAAGCAACTCCAGGCAAATATATGAAAACATCTATTAGTTTATGGACATATTTCTTCACGTAAATGTGAACTCAATCTCTAAAATCTCATAAAAGCTTTAAAGAACCATAATTAAAAAAAAAGTTTGATAAACTCCCCAGGGAACCCAATGCACATCACACTTGGTCCCATGCAAATCTTTGCTTTAATTGCCGAGTAGTGTGGTTGAATAGTTCACCCCCTCCATCACTGTCCAACCATGTTGATGGCAAGGAGACACATTAGTATTTAGCTCTGACACCACATAGAGGTGAAGTGGGCATGACCATGCACACAGAACCCACCCTGTTCTCGACTCCTCGCAAACTTGGCCATATATATGTTTTTTTCTTTTTTCATTCAGCCAACGGGCTGAATGGAAAAACATGAACAGATTCTTCATCCACACAAGTGCAGTGCATGGATGAATGCCCTCCCTTCTTCTGCTAGAATATTGTATCCAGAGAGAGGGATCCTTTGACTTCTGTTGAACAGGGATGGCCACACACTGATTGAAATTCAACCGATGTCTTCTGAACCAGCAAAATTTTGATTCATCTATGGCTAGTGTAAAAGCTGCCAGATGGAACATCTGCATCTCTGCTGTGTATTGCAACTCTAAGCCTACGTTGATCTCTTCTGCTACCTTCTTTGTCGTGACAACAAAGACTGAGCCCAGACCCTGCCGCGCCACCAGCTATTCAAGAGAGAGAGTCAAGTAGCAACTGTCTGCTTGTGTCATTGTGAATGATTGTGCACGTCATGCAAAAAAACAAACCCACACAATAATAAGCCATTTTGTCCATAAAACGAGTGTAGGAGCTGGTATGTGTTGGGGTTTGGTGGTTCTGTGAATGATGGCTCTCCACTCCAGCCGTTATTTACAACAACGCAGACTGGCATTGACGAGTGCCATAATATCTATTCCCAGAATAGCTTGTTGCTGGGCTGTTTTTTGTTACAGCTCTTTTACAATTATGTTATTTTTAAGGAAGGTGGCATAGGAGGCACATGGCTGCTAATTGAAGATGGAATGGGGGCTTCAGTGCTGGTTGTAGCTCCCCCATAGGAGCGTCCATAAATTGGGCATTAGACTAGGGTAGAGCTACAGACAGCACTGTAAAAAAGAAATTGTTTATTGACAACAATTGTTTATGAAATACAGTGCTTTGATAATCTATGTGCCACCCCCTTAGGGTTTTAGGGGATCAACCAAGTATTTTTTTTTTCAGCCAGTGCACGTACTTGAAATCTGCTTTGCGAATTGCCACATCAAAAAAATCAACGCTAACATTGGGGTCCTTTGGTATGTTTTCTGTTAACTGTTGGTGGGGGGCTACTAGCCTATGGAATACATAAGGTCTATTATCAGCATAGCACTTACCCCTCTCCCCTGCCGGTGATGGCTGCTGGTGATGGTAGGTTATAAACTGCTCGTTCCTCACTGACACACCTGACTGTGGTTTGAGACACGCTCACACCTGTGTGACTTAAGCGTTAGTATACCTGCACTTTGTATCTTTGTATCGGCACACAAAGTAGCCACAACAGATGAGATAGCCTAATTAAATGTATTATATCAAGGCAGTTAAACAGTGTGTAAAGTGCCAAACAACAACAGAACACTTTCAAAACATCACAAACTAGATACAGTAAGTAAACACTGGCGTATAACAGGGTGATTTAACTGAACTGTGGCACTATTACATCTAGCTCAACTGATGTAACCCACTCTATATTAGCACACAGAAAGTAGCCACAACATATGAAAGGTAGATTAGTGAAATGTATTATATCAAGGCAGTTAAACAGTGTGTAAATAATAGAACACCTTCAAAGCTTCAAAAACTAGATAAGTGAACACTAGTGTATAACAGGCTGATTTGAAGTAGAACCATAGGCAAAACCTTTTTTTTAATTTTTGGATAGAGCAAGGGAGAGTTAACTCTTATTGTTTTTTTTTTTCTTTTCACCATCTGTGTCCCATTGCGGAGATTTCCATTCACTTCTTGTCCCTTAGCCAAAAAGGATGTAAGAGTAGATTAAGGGAATTCATTGGGGACCCCCAGTCCACCAGAACTAGTGTCCCCATTGGAAGATTTCCCCTCTATTACTTTTCTGGCGACAACCCAAAATTTGGGATTTTGTTCTACTTTCACTTTCAAAGATAATGGTAATCAGGACAAATAGAGAGGGTTAATCTCCCTAATAAGGGTACAGACTGCAAAAAACAGAAAAACTGACGGGGGTTCTAATCCATCTCCACGCTATCCAAAACTAAAAAAAAGTTTTGTCTTTAGTAATGTTTTTAACTGAACTGTGGCCCTATTAAATCAAGCTCACCTGATGTAACCAGTAACTGGCAGCGATAGGATCAGCTAACACAATAATAGTGATCTTAGGTGCACTCTGAGCTTGCAGCTTTTTAATGAATGTGCTCACGGGGCCTAATAAGGGACACCCTGGAAGTTGACTGATGTACAAGGCGTCTGATTAGTCAATAGCAGTTGGCTTTTGGTGGGGCCTTTCTGTCAGTGGTGCACTATACCTATAAGAATGTGAGCAACGAGTTACAGATGAGCTGCTAGGTAAGAACAGTCTCTGTAGTGTTAACTGTTTGGCAAGAGTTTAGAATGTATAGTTCAGCTCACCACTCTTGGCAGGTAATAGGCCCAGTCCCATGTACTTGGTTGGCTGTCACCTGTTCCATAAGTTCCAGTCCTCACATATAGTCCCTCTCTGGCTCTCCCTGACTGCAGGCCTTCTTGCCAAAGCGTTCCTCCAGCTTTAGGTTCCTGTACAGCAGGAGACATCTCTGTCTCACAGTCCTTTGGCCCCTGACATGTGGGCAGACACCCAAGCAGTTGATCTGCACTGCTCTAGGTCCCCTCACACAGGAGGCTTGCAGTTGTTCTCTTATGGCTCCTTTACTCACATGGTACAGCAACTTTCTCTTTTACTGTCTGTAGGACCCCTCTATTGTAGGGCGCAGGCCCTGACAGTTGTTCTGCACCTCTCACTCCCCTCTCTGAAAAGACATCCCCGTATCCTCTTTTGCCTGGGAAAAACAGTCCTGTGTGCAGGGAAATGTGGGTGCTGTAGTTCTGCAGCCATTCTATTATATTGTACAGTGCCACTTTAGGCCTACATTTTCCAGCATCCTCTCATGTCTACATGCAGGTGTTCTCTCTGCCTCCGATAGATTTCAGCCCTACTGCTCTCTGATTGGCTCACATCCACTGTCAGGAGAGAAGAGGAGTAAAGCAGGAGCGAGGAATTTCACACAAATCCATTCTTTAGCTGCATTGAGAGAAGGGAGAGACACTGGCTTTGCAGGCAAAGAGGGGGGGAAAAGAGTCCACACACAGCCAGCAGCAGCACCCGTCTACACCAGTATACCTCTCAGCCTCTCGCAATTATAGTGTGAATTTCCGTCATTGAGGAAATCCAAAATATTCATACAAGAATTAAAATGCATGCAAAAAAAGCTAAACTCAAAATGAAGAACAAGAGGGGAATTTGTCAGCCAGAATCTGAACAACTGTACATTGTAACCAATCAACTTCTCTTTCATTTTCAAAGCTTAACTGAACAAGCAGAAGCTGATTGGTTGTCATGCACAGCTGCTCCTGTTTCTGGCTGCTCAAATTTTGATAAATTCCCGCCCAATGTGTATGAATTTGTAGTGAAAGGAATTTAAAAAAATTGATGTTTCATAATTGACTTGAGAAAAACAGGCTGTAGTCCATTCAAGTTAAAAAGAGCTCTCCTAAGATCTAAACATTCTGCATTAATCATTGAAAACCTATATATTTTTAATTTATGAGCCCCAGATAAATCTTAATTTCTTGGAAGGATGTGACATACACAACATGTGTGCGCTCTTCCATGGACTAAATCTTTTAACATACCCAGACCTATCTTCTGCCACCTATGTTGTTGATAGTTATAGACAATATGTGGTACTGTAACACCTATTAGGCCTCTTTCAT
Source organism: Lithobates pipiens (assembly GCF_037356315.1). Taxonomy (NCBI): domain Eukaryota; kingdom Metazoa; phylum Chordata; class Amphibia; order Anura; family Ranidae; genus Lithobates; species Lithobates pipiens. The sequence goes on from NW_027507790.1 coordinate 19,875,458, forward strand.
ACTAGCGAACCGATCATGTCAGTTTTTCAGGCGGACCCGATCAGACCCCTCCAGTCTCCTCTATGGAGCCGTAGGTGTAAATGGACATATGTCTGTTTACACCCTCTGACATCCGATCCTATCTGCTAAAAACAGATGGATGGGGAATCTGTTCCCCATCCGTCTGGTGGATCAGATCGGTTGCAAGTTGGGTGTAAACTGACAGGCAGCCTGTTTACATCCAACTGCCCATAGAAGAGAGCAGGCTGTATCTGCTCTGCATACATGGAGCAAACACAGACCAACCACCCGTCTGCTTAGCGTGCTTTAGCGGACAGATTCCACACTGAACAGGTGGACTCCAATGGAGCTCACAGGCATCTTTGTACCACAACTAATTGTCAAGTTGGAACCTTTTGTATGAGATCCTGGTTTGTTCCTTTGATGTGAGCAAAGAGCACAATTCATAACCATCAATATATCCAAAGTGATAGGTTGCTGATATTGTTAAATCTTGAGTTTTCCCACAGTTGAGTTTGTTTAAGCCCCCTCTCACCTCCAGAGTTTCCTTTTAGGTTCTTAAATGCAAAGTGCCATCTCATTGACCAATGGGAAAGCTCTGGCGATGGCATAGGTGGGGCTAGGCTTGACCTGCTGAAACTGATCATATTGGCCTGCATTTTCTACTTTAGGTAACCTCTGCTAATGCATTGTTTTCATAAATCCGCTTGATTTGAATTGCCCAAGTTCTTAACATTTTTTTTTTTTTTCAACGCTAAACTCTAAGGTTTTCTGAAGTCTCTGAGAAATTAAAATTGAAATGAATGCACCTAAATCGGTGAATTAATACCACCCAATGTAATCTTGCACTTGTACATGGTTTTCTTTTGTGGCAAATGCCATGTAAATATTAATGTTTACAAATGTACTCCATTGCTTGTTGTGAGTTGGGAATGAATAAGAATAAGTATACCTTGAATAAATGAAAGCTGAAATAAGTAAATGTTATAAATTAAACCTTAACAAGGGGTCTGGAGTAGAATGCAAAAGAACAGATGCCAACTCGATGGGCCTCAGGCTGCCGCAGTAATCTGTACCGACCAAGAGCTGTAGTCTGCTAGATATTGTATATATGGGAATATTTGTATGAAATGTTTTGTAACAGATTACTGACATCTGTTATGTCAGAACATCTTTACACCCTTATGTATAAGTGGAAAAATTAGTTTAGTTTTTACTTTTTTTGACTGATGGCTGTTGTCTTTGACAGTTGTCCAGTCTTGTGACCTACCCTAAAGCACAGAGGACAGCTCTAAAATCCTCACATGAATTACCTCTGTTGTACTTTGGCAGTTTAGGACCACTGTGGGTTGCCTTTGAAGGGCTGCAACACTGAAATGTTACCTGCATCTGTCAACATTTTATTCATCTGACATCCAGTTGATAATCTGCTCTTGTAACCCCATGGCAAATGTAGTATGCTATAGCAAGGACTGCTACCATCCCTTGTTTTTAAAAGTACTAGATCAGGACATGAAAAAAAAAAAAATGCGAGCATTTATTTATCAGGGGTCCTTTTTGGCTCTCATTGGGATCGCAACACTTTAGATTTCTGACAAGAAATGGTGGACTGAATTGTGCAGGACCCACAAGTAACTCAAGATGTTCGTGTCCATCATAAGCCTTACAATATGTTTAAAGATTAGATAGTTTGGCCATATTTGATAATGGGTTTCAAATTTTGAATACAGTTTATTTTTTTAATACTTGATTTTAAATTTTACAAACAAATGCACTACAGATAAATACAGTATTTGCAGGTAAAATGTTATAGTATCATATGGCTATAGTAGAAATCATAAAATAGACATACAATATTGAAATGCAATTATTCATAACAACTTGCATTGTTTCCTTTAATGTGTGATCTTTGCAATGGTGGCTATTGTTACCTAGGAAAAAGATTCCATTGAAAGTAAAACGTATTTTTTCCCTTGAATACATTTTATTTTGCCTGTCTGACCCCTCAATCCCTATATACTGTATATTGGTACCTTTTGTTCATTTCCCCATTTGCCTGCTGCAGCAGATGACTCTCCATTTCCATTTATGACTCAGTGCTGGGTACCTAAGCAGTTGAGTGCTGTTGTGAGTCCTTGGCCCTTGTGCAAACTGGGATAAGGCCAGTCTGTGGTGTAGTCAGGTCTTTATTATTATTATTATTATTATTTTTATTATTATTATTATACAGGATTTATATAGCTCCAACAGTTTGCACAGCATTTTACAACATGAGGGCAGACAGTACAGTTAGGCCGCGTACACACGAGAGGATTGTCCGTCCAACTTAGTCCGCTGAAACGTGTTTCAGCGGACAATCCGCTCGTGTGTGGGCTTCAGCTGACTTTTTCAGCGGACAGTCTGGCAGACTAAGTCTTTCGGAATTTCCGTAATACAGTCCGTCCAAACTTGGTTTCAGCGGACAGTCCGCTCGTGAGTAGGCAAGTTGGATGGACTAAGTATGGCGCATGCTCAGAAAGGATTTACACGGCCGAAGGTTGCATTGCAGTGTATTGGACGTCGTATTTCTAGTCCCGTCGTACGTGCTGTACACGTCATCGCGCAAGCTTTCAGCGGACTGTCTGTTCATCGTGTGTGGTCAAGTCCGTTCATTCAAAAGTAGGACGGACTGTCTGTCGGATTGTCTGACGAACTTAGTTGGCCAGACAATCCGCCCGTGTGTACGCGGCCTTACAATACAATTCGATACATCAGAGGGCCCTTCTCGTTATGTTGCTGCAGCAGTTTGCAGGCTTACCTGTCTTTATGGGGTGTCTGCATTCTTTTCTTTTTCTTTTCTTCATCTCCACCTAATAATTCTTTGACTTCAAGTACATCTGCCTTTGTTAATCTGCAATCCATGCATGGGGTGGTGGGAATAATAGTTTTTGCTCCCCGTTCATCTCAAAGGAAGTAACAAGAAAACATTTCTGGCAAGATCAACAGGTATTTTCTGTACTTGCTAAAACCGTTCTTAACTGGGATAATGAAAACGAATGCAACTGCCACCTCTAAGCGCGTTTAAGCTGCTTAATGTCACCTTTTTGTTTTTGGGTTTATTGCTTCCAGCAGACCTGTTACTTTTCCTTGAATGAGCAATGTACGTTTTTTTTTCCATGTCAGAAACTAAGAATAAAGACTATTTCAAAGCCATATGTAAATCACTATGAAACTGTTTAATCTAACTGAGGTATGCCACTATTAGATTACTAGTTGTTTGTGGAGCGTCGTGCCATACTCCTGACTGGTATCAAATTTACAATATAAAAATGAATTTCTATGTAAAGCAGACGTACGAAGACCAAAGGCTGCTGATAGAAAATATAAATTATTTATTCATACCATCATGCACTTGCAAAGCAGCTATTTTAATCTCAATAAAAGTTTTATGTTTGGAGTGTCAGCTGCCACGCATTACTTTTTGTAGCAAAGAATTGTTCTGCATTGTGGAGGCAGAGGTGTAGTAAATTACATGCGCTATAATTTTGGCCCTGACCCATTGGATAATAACTGCAGTAAGCGGGTGGCATGTACACACGGATAATTATCTACAACAAAAGGTCTGATCAATTTCTGTGATATTACATTGTCTCATTTATCAACCATCCAACAGAAATGGCTCTTAATTGGTAATTTCTCAAGCTGTAATGACGAGAGTATCGCTGTGGGTTTTTGCTTCTTTTCACAGTTATGATTAGCTTGTACAGAGATGGAAAAAAACACATTCAGCCTTTCTTTAAGACATAATATCTTTCAGTCATGTAGATGGGTTATTAAATTGTCGATTTTAACTTGTTTACCTACAACAGTTAGCACAGAGCTGTACTTGATGGTATATTATTTAGGCAGCTGATTACAATATTCATTCATAAGTAGCCAGTCTTGTTCTCTTAAAGTAATTTATTTTTCTAACTGGTCATAGGATTTAAGCTTAAACAATGGAGGACATTTTTGATTGCTATATTGTGTTACAGAAAATCTCTGCCAATCCTCTGATCGGTTTTGCAACAAATAGTAGTGATTCACATCATTGCTGCTTAAATCTATCATTTTCAGCTCTGGGCAGTCCATGTAGTGGTACTAAAAACACAAAAGTGTGTGAGCCAGACAAAGACATATATACATGTCCTCATGTTGGCACCATCTCACTAATAATTTCAGAGACACAACCAAAAACAAGGAAGGGGAACTCCCAAATTCACAGACATTGTCGACTATTGTCTGCCTAAGTCTACTACCTGTTCTTTATTATGTGGTTTTAAACAGATGAAACAGTTTTTTAATATGATATAATACATTTTGACTTTTATATTTGATTTTTTGTTTATTACTCATTGTGGTTGGCACATTCAAAGTCCGGTTTTTGCCTGTGTATTTGGGGGTTCCCTTTCCTTGTTTTTGGTTGTGGTCCCCCCATCTACAGGTTCCAGTTTGTGGTTCTCTGCAGTCCATGTTAGTGGCTTCCTCCATTTATGTTTGATGCACAGCCAGTGATCAGTTTCTTCGGGAAAGTGGCAGTTTTTAGTCACTTTATACAGTACATCTTATTAAGGTACTTAAAGCAATAAATTTGCTTTGGTCTGTTTGCTTCACCCTCTTGCAGTCATGATACACAAACATCTAGAGAGAGGTATTTCTTCATCAGTGTTATGTAGGGTTTCCTACACAACTTCCTTCTAGCTTTTGTCTGCTTCCTGCAGGCATCCTTGATATCACTGGGCCTCACTGTGGTATTCTAAGAAAGATGAAGATTCAAATTATCTCAGAAGGCATTGCAGCAATGTGTTGAAGCTCATTCAAATGGGAGCTCGGATGCCCAGCTTTCCCTAGGCGAGAACATTTAATGATTTTTACATCATTTTCTTTATTGCTTTGACTTTGAAAGTGCATCCATACAGTATCTCACAAACGTGAGTACACCCCTCACATTTTTGTCAATATTTTATTATATCTTTTCATCACAACACTGAAGAAATGAAACTTTGCTACAATGTAAAGTAGTGAGTTTACAGCAGCATCATTAATAACTAAGCACTAATATTTGCACGAAACGCGTCTACCTCTTTATCCCTTGCTCCATCTGTCAACCACATGTCATATGAGGCTTCAATAAACTGAATTTTGGAAGTGCAGCTGTTCCGGAGTCATTTCTTTATGTTACACAGCATGCGAGCTGAGCCAGCACCTGACTACTAGTGTGTGTGGGGATTAACCAAAGACTCACCTGGAGCAGCTTTTCTGGTTTTATTGGCCCCATAGAACATGCAAAAACACAGCCAAGTCCCATCAAATTCAGACTACATAATCACACTGAAAATATAATGATAAACTGTAAATAATTGATACTTTTATGCAGATAGCACCAGCAAGGTTTCTACTAGATTTTTGGGGTTTTGTTTTGCGCATTTCACTGCAAATCACAAGAAAATCGCATTGCAGTAGTGTGACTCGAGCCTCAGTTGCCAATGATGTTCATGGGTACAGCCATATCTACTGAATTTATTACATTTAAATATTCTGCTTCCTATGTGACCTACTGATCCTGTTATCTGACTGGAAGTCCACCAGACATGCACTAAACAAAATGGACAGCATGGTCTGCCATTGGTAACGCGAGCCCACATGATCTAGATTCTAGGCTGCAAGCCTAGGCACAGCATTGCAATGAAGGCAAGAGGTGATTTGTGAATGTTGACTTTGCCTTGCTGATTCATCATGTGTGAATTTGATTGGTAGGCACAAAGTAGTGTGTTGTATACAGGTAATGGGTTAAATAGGAACAACATTACAAACCTACAATATGACTTACGCTGATTTATGGTATAATACCTTCCTGAAATATTGCTCTTTGGATACTTTTTATAATCCTTTTAGTGTAGCACTTCCAGATGTAAAAAAAGACATTTTAATTGAGCAAATTTTCCTTAACTGCACTATTGTTTTTGCCTGATTAGAGCATGAAAGAAATGTATTTAGCTTGGTGATGTGGAGCGCGGTGTAGGGGGTGGGGGGGAGCAGCTGTGGGTCTGATGACAGATCCAGGCACCTTCTCCACGCAGTGACGCATACAGCTCATGATAAAAAATTCATACAGCATATCAGAGCATGGCACAGAAGAGAAAGCATTAACATGACCCATTCAGAGTGAGGCTTTTATGTGGCCTTGTATGGCAGCCATTGCTAGCGTGTCAGCTGTACTACTGCTTAGCAATGAATTGCGTGTATTTCTTTTCTGTAGAATATCTTCTGTTGCTTTGTTTTCTGGTATGTTAAAAAATGTTCTGGTCTCTGAACAGAAGGTTTGATGAAAGGTGTGTGTAAATACCGCTATTTAGATTCAGTGCTTGTGTTGATATGGTAAATGTATGATAAATGGTTTTCCAAAAGATGGTGACAAAGCAGCTCAGCTTATCCTTTCCAGATATAAAACCCACTGAAATCAGGCGTAGCTGTATGATTTTGAAATGGGTCATGGAGCCCTGATCACTGTAAATAACTCAAAGCAGAATATTATTTTTTAATAGATGTGGATGTAAGTGGGGGCTCAGGGTGTGGGAACCCCTGTAGTTCAAAGAAAGAGGCTAGTCCAGGAGATAACCACTTTCTTGTTCAAATAAAAAAAAATCTTTTTTGCCTACAGTGTGCCGCTTTAGTGTATCAAATATTTCTCTCACAAGATATTTTTATGAGGACAAATAAAAAGAAAGTTCTATGCTCTAAGATATGATACTCCAATACACTTTGCAGATAAAAATAATCTAAAAAAAACACCAAATGACTTTTGAGATAATACAAACAACAAAGTCTCAATCAAATACATCTTCTTCTTTCTGCAGAATGCCGGGGACATTGGGAATGTGCACTTATATATTACAGTGGTATAAGCCCTTGTACACACGGATACAACACTTAAAGTGGTTCTAAATGCTGGAGGTTTTTTTACCTTGTGCACGAGAGCACAAGCTCCAGTGGCAACTTATGAAGCTCTGGTGAACTCCATGCCTAAGAGGGTTAAGGCAGTGCTGGAAAATAATGGTAGTCACACAAAATATTGACACTTTGGCCACAATTTGGAGATTTTCACTTAGCCCTTGTACACACGGTCGGACATTCTGACAACCAAATCCGTTGGATTTTGTCCGACGGATTTTGTCCGAAACTGTTGCATACACACGGTCGGACAAAGTTGTCGGAAAATCCGATTGTACATAACGTGATGGCGTTATTTCGTTACGACGGGACTATGTTCAGGCTAGTAGCCAATAGCTTCTAGGTCTAGGAATTTGATCTGAGCATGCGTGGCACTTTGTCCGTCGGAGTAGGCTACACATGATCGGAGATTGTCCGATCGGAGCATTTTGTCGGAAAATTTTACTGGCAAGTTGGAAAAGTTGGTCCGTCGTATATTCCGACGGAAACAGTCCGATGAAGACCACACACAGTCGGAATATACGACAAAACGGTCAGATAGGACACATTCCGTCTGAATCTCCAACCGTGTATACAAGGGCTTAGTGTTCAAAAAATCTATTACCCCCACCGCCACCATATGTTAGTGCAATGTTGTTAGTTTTTTTTTTGTTAGAAGTTATTCAAAAACCGTATCTTTGGGGGGGCGCATGCGCGGCGCACACGAGATAGGACGCACAGGCTGAGAGCTCCGTGAAGCGCGGAGACTACGAGCACTTCCCCGGGGCTTCCAGCACAGATTTTTGGCCCGATTTTACTCCGCACCCCCGGTGGAACACTCAGCGCATGCCGGGACCCAAACATCGCCGTAGCACACCGGCTCAGAAGTCCCTGACGACCTATTTGCTACGAGCGCGGGAACAGAGCATGATGGCTCAAGATGGCGCCCATGCTAAGCAGGCACAGACTCCTCCACGAGCGGCGGCGAACTCCCCAGCCCATTCCCTGGCGGAAAGTGAGTACTCCTTGCACTTAACTAAAGCTGATCTGGATGAGAGCCTTACAATGATGTATGACAAGCTTGCACAGAAATTTCAGTCGGAGCTGCACAAGTCTACCAATACTCTCTCTCTGGAGATTGCGGCCCTGGGCTCCCGAACGGATTTGCTAGAGACTAAGCACGACGAACTTTCTTTGGCTTGCACAGACCTTCGTAAAGACCACGAAGTTTTATCAGAAACGGTCTCTCAGCTCCAGGCGCACATTGAAGATTTAGACAATAGGAACAGACGTAATAACCTTAGGGTACGGGGGGTCCCCGAGTCGGTGACGGACCTTTTGTCTACGGTCCAAAAGCTGTTCCACATGTTGCTCCCGGAGGCTCCCCTTACGGCCTTTGCCTGCGACAGGATCCACAGGGCCCTGCGCCCCGCCCCCCGACAAACCCCCAAGAGACATAGTCTTGTGCCTAAAGGACTTCCTGGTAAAAGAGGATGTGCTACGGGCCTCGAGGAACACCCCGAATCTCCGTTTGGAGAATGCACCCATACAGATATACCCGGATATTTCTCCAACCACGCTTGATAAACGTAGGAGAATGAAGGAGATCACCACAGTGCTACAGTCTGCAAGGATCCGCTACAGATGGGGATTCCCTTTTAAGTTGCAAGTCCCACATAATGGCACGACTTACACGGTGCTTACTCCCGCCGAGGGGAAGGAGCTTTTGGTCAAGTTGGGCCTTTTAGAAGCCGCTGCCTTGCCACGACTGCCATCAACCCCACGCCACTCCGCCATCTGGGCCACCCCTCCCCCAAGAAGGGACCGCCGCACCTGATGTTATGTCAGACTTTTGGTTGCTTTTTACATGGCCTCTCCCGGCATGCTAGATGCCGCTGACAGTCTCCGGCTTGGATGTCATTTCTCTGTTCCGCACACTGGCCTGCCCCCCTGTCTCCATTCCCGTTGAGCCCAGCGGGTTCCCCCAGGACTCCACTCTGCCCAAGACTCTGGACTGTTGGCGGGCTTTACCACCTGGATTCTTCCTTTGGGGGAAATGCTGCTGGACTGGCGGGTTTGGAGGTTTGGACCTCCTGGTCCTAGTTATTTTTTGTCTTTGGGTAGTGGGGAGCCTTTCTCCCCCCACCCCCCACAACTATGTAGTGCCACTTTTAGGCACGTTTTTCAGGTTTCTAAAGTACTTTCTTTTACTGGTTTTTCTGAGCTTTAGTTTTTGTTTTATTTTTTTCCCTACTGCCTTGATGCCATTTTTTTTTTATTATTATTTTTCTACTCATGATATTGGTTCTGCATTTTTAATGATTGTGAGCGATGCTGTTGCTGCTTTCCACTCTATTGCTGATGCTGCCTTCTCTGGTGTTTTGTGGTTGAATTTGTATGTGGGCGCCCTTCTTGGACTGGTCTCCCCTTATCCTGTAAACTTTTTGCTATTGATGCCTCATGGGTCTTAAAATTATAACTCATAATGTCAAGGGATTTAATTCCCCCCAAAAGAGGAGGAAGGCTTTTAGATCTTACAAGTCCTTAGGTGCTGAGATCCTCCTTTTACAGGAGACTCACTTCTCTGCTAATAACCATCCCTCCTATTTTGACAAATCCTACAAACAGTGTTTTTATTCGACCTACGAGTCCAGGACCAGAGGGGCGGCCATATTTATAAAAAACACAGTATTGTTCCACGTTCAACAGTCTTATATTGACCCACATAGCAGGTTTGTTATAGTTCAGGGCTCTATACAGGGCAAGTCCCTGACCCTGGCCTCGGTGTATGCCCCTAACTCTGCACAGGCTACCTTTTTTAAGAGCTTTTTCCAAGTTCTGGAAAAATTTCATTCCTCCCATCTGTTTATAGGGGGGGATTTCAACCTAGTGGCCCATTCGAAGCTTGATAGGTCAAAGGACAGCCAGGCTAGTAATGCATTTCCCAGATCCCTCCTGACTGCACTGAAAGACCACCAGCTCTCCGATGTATGGAGGGCGCATAACATAGGCTCCCGGGAATATACGTTTTTCTCCCACCCCCACGACACCTACTCGCGTTTGGACTACATGTTTTGCACCCCCATTCTGCTGGCGAACTCTACCTCCTCTAACATACATATTTGCCCCTGGTCGGACCATAACGTTGTCTCTTGCGTTCTTTCCAATATAGACCTTCCCTATGCTGACCGTTCCTGGCGCATTAATGACTCTCTCCTGACTGACTCTGTCATACGCGAGCAATTGTCCGAGCGACTGGCGGAATACTTTAGACTGAACGACATTGAGGACATTGCCCCCACTACCCTCTGGACAGCCCATAAGGCGGTTATGAGGGGACTCCTGATAGAGATCTCCACGACCAGGAAAAGACAGAAAGCGCTTGAGGCCCGACAGCTCACCTTAGATCTCCATAAACTCTACCATCAGCATAGCCACTCCCCTTCCCAGGATGTGTTACTCCAAATTAATGATAAACGTAGGACTCTAGATACTATCTTGTCTGAGCATGCTGAAAAATCCCTTAGATGGGCCAAGGCTCGATTTCTTTTAAACAGCAATGCTGCCTCTACGTCCTTTGCTAGGAAGCTCAAACAACACTCCCATCCCGCCCATGTGTACAGGTTAAGGAACAGGGATGGTAACCTTACCTCCCACCCTAAGGAGGTAATGCAAATTTTCACTTCCTTCTACCAACAGTTGTATGCGGCTCCTGGTTCCCCTCCCCGAATCCCTCCTCAGTCCTGGTTAGACCCTCTACGGCTCCCCTGCCTGTCCCCTGAGCAACTACTTATCCTTAATGCCCCTTGTACGACGGAGGAGGTGGCCTCGGTCATCTCTTCCCTCAAGCCGGCTAAAACCCCGGGTCCCGACGGTTTTTCGGCGACCTACTATAAGAAATTTGCGGATTCCCTACTCCCTAAACTGACCAAGCTCTATAACTTTATCTTGGGGGGGCAGCACTTTCCAGAGGAGATGCTCCAGGCTAGCCTGTCACTTATCCCAAAGCCGGGGAGGGACCTCGCCCAACCTCAAAATTTCAGACCCATTTCCGTTATCAACAATGATTTAAAAATTTTTGGGAAAATTTTAGCAGATCGCCTAGCCTCGATCATCACCTCACTTGTCTCTCCGGAACAAACGGGCTTTATACCCTCGAGACAAATTACTGATAATATCCGTCTGGCCTCTAATATCATCCAAGATGCGGACGCTGGCTCCCGCGGGGCCTTGATGCTCAGTTTGGATATAAATAAAGCCTTTGACAGCGTTCTCTGGTCATATTTGGAGGACGTCTTGACTAAATTTGGCTTTCAGGGGGAGTTTGTTCACGGCTTTAGGGCCTTGTACCATCGCCCCCACACGAGCGTTAGGATCCCGGGCGCTAGTTCTTCGTATTTCCCCTTGGGTCGAGGCACGAGGCAGGGGTGTCCCCTCTCTCCACTTTTATTTGCCCTGGCCATGGAGCCCCTGACGAGATCCATTTTGGATAACCCTAACATACGGGGTTATGTTAAGGGGGATCAGGAGTTCAAGGTTAGTCTCTACGCGGATGATGTTCTGCTGTTCTTGTCTGACCCCCTTGTCTCTTTGCCCAACCTGTTCACTTCCCTGTCCTCTTTTCAAAACATTTCAGGACTGGGCGTCAATCCGACTAAATGCTCGGCCATGCCTATTCATCTCCCCTCTCCCCTTTTGGAATCCCTTAAGGACTCCTACAAATTTACATGGAGTCACACCCACCTCCAATATTTAGGTATTAAACTTACCCCGACGCTCAAGCAGCTGTATTCCCTTAATTACCCTCAGGCCTTTTCATCCATTAAATCCCTCCTTCACCAATGGTCCACTTACCATATTTCATTTTTAGGGCGCATCCAAGCGGTAAAAATGTCCATCCTCCCGAAACTTCTATTTTTGTTTCGCTCCCTACCGATATATGTCCCCCGCTCCACACTTCAGGAAGTCCAGGGTCACTTACTTTCTTTCATCTGGCAAAAGAAAAAGCCCCGACTGAATCGTTCGCTATTGTATAGACCAGGGGTCTCAAACTGGTGGCCCTCCAGCTGTTGCAAAACTACAAGTCCCATCATGCCTCTGCTTTTAGGAGCCATGCTTGTAACTGTCAGCCTTGCAATGCCTCATGGGAATTGTAGTTTCACAACAGCTGGAGGGCTACCAGTTTGAGACCCCTGGTATAGACCCAGGCACTTGGGCGGTCTGGGATGTCCGGACCTATGGAAATACTTCCTGGCCTCGCGACTGATACAGACTGCACAATGGCATATGGATCCAGCCCCAATCCCATGGTTGCGCTTTGAGTGGGCCTCAATCGCTCCATATTACCTCCCAGGGCTATTGTGGTCCAAAACTATATCCCATAAGGATGTCTCCCCTCTGAACGGCATAGTGGGTCAGGCCCTCTACCTCTGGGCCCTTTATGGGCAGAAGTTCCAACTATGCTCGGGGGTCCCCCTCCTGTCTTCGTTTATAGGGGAACCTGGGTTCCCCCCGGCCTTCCGTTCGGGGGCTTCCTTTAGTAGATGGACCGCACGAGGCCTTACACGACTGGACTCTTTATTACTGGACTCTAACTTTTGCTCCTTTGCATATTTGCAACAAACGCATGATCTAGATAGGTCAGCCCACTATCAGTTTCTCCAGATAAGACACTTTTACTCCACTCTATTCCAGAACCTGAGAGGGGCCGGGAAGACGATGTTTGAGGGGCTCTGCGGGATGGAGGCTAGAGAGAGGGGCACCATCTCAGCTCTATACAGTCACCTTAATGTGTTCAAAGTGACCCCTAAATCCGTGGCTATGTTGGGCTGGGAGGCGGAGGTGGCTCAGGAATTTTCTGTGGAGGATTGGGAGGTTATGGTTGACAATATGCACAAATGTACTCGCTCTGTGTCCGTTAAGGAATCAGCCCTCAAGCTTCATACCAGATGGTATTACTCCCCGGATCGTCTACATAGGATGTTTCCACTGGTATCGGCCTCCTGTTTTAGGGGATGTCAGGGTAGAGGCACGCTCCTTCACACATTTTGGGAATGTAAAGCCCTGGAACATATCTGGGCCAAATCCTCTGTATTGGTTGAGAGGATCACTGGCGCCCCTGTTTCACTTTCATACCAGCTGTGTGTTCTCTACGCTGATATCCCGGGAGTCCCCCGTCCGCAACAGAGGCTGATTCATACTCTTTTTAGCGCCATTCACTGGGCGATAGCTTTGCACTGGAAGAGCCCCGTGGTACCTTGGTCTCAGGTTATTCGCCGCATGGAGTCCATTAGACTAATGGAGCGCATCCACCACACTCTCCTGGACTCCATGCCAGTTTTTGATAGGAAGTGGAGCAGTTGGACGGCCCTCCTCCTTACTTCCAGGCTGGAGGACCCATGACCCGTTTGGGTGTTGGGCCTCGGGGCTGTTTTGTGGGCGGAGGGGGTTCACACTCGCTCTGGGGGTGGGGCTGGCGGGATACTGGTCTTAGAGCTTACATGTAACAGCTGACATCATGACCTGTTTGAATTCCTAGACTAGAGCATCTAAGGCAGTCTATATTTTCTTGGTTTTTCTTTTCTTTTCTCCTGTTGGGTTTTCTTTTTCTTTGGTTCTTCTCATGTTGGTTGTTTTATGACCCTATTAGCTCCCAGAGATACCTCCTGGAGGTCTGTTTGCGGAAGCCGCTGCACTCCACTTGGCCTGCAGTGCTCCCTTTCTTTTTTCTGTAATAACATTTTGCTGCCTGTTGGATGAGTAAACTAGGATGTTCCTTTGTTAGGTCACCTATTGCAGTATATCTATTGACCTTGTATCCATTAACATTATGTTTCTATCTGGTATTCTCTGTGACAAATTGCCTGTACTTTTGCAATAAAAACGTTTGAAAACAAAAAAAAAACGTATCTTTAAAATTTTAACCAGATACTATATATACATCAGTGGTCATCAACCCTGTCCTCAGGGCCCACTAACAGGCCAGGTTTTATTTATTACCTTGGGGAGATGCAGACTAGAATACTGCAATCACCGAGCAGCAAATTATACCACCTGGGATGTATTTCAGTTATCTTGCAAACCTGGCCTGTTAGTGGACCCTGAGGACAGGGTTGATGACCACTGGTATACATAATAGTATGTGGTATTTCTGCATTTATGTGGGAAAGGCAGAGCACATCTCTGAGCGATGACTGTTAGGAAGTATACAGTAAAACAAATTAGGGCGGAGTAGGAGTGGGCATAAAATTAGGGGAAGGGAGATCTACAAGCAAGGCATTTCCCAGGCCGGTCAAATACTAAGTTTACTATATTAAAGAGATTAATGTGGAATGGAGTGCATATCGACAATTGATCTAGTGATAAAGTGACTCAGAGTATGATCCTGAGATATATATATATATATATATATATTGTGAGGGGGTTCGCTCGGTAGCGGGTGTGTGTGACCCCCTGGATGGGTTCACAACACAAAGTCAGGCACAGCAGAGAGCGTTGTAGGTGCAAAAAACAAAAGATCCGGTTTATTTAGGCTACATGCAGTGATACATATAACAGCCAAACAAAATAAAACAAGAAAATAAATCCTGGTCAGCTTGACCTCTAACTACACACGTAGACTCCCTGTCTAACAACTGGGTGCAGCCTTGTGCTGCCCCAGTCCCTGTCCCTATTGTAGGGGTTTGCCACACAGGCGTTAACTCACCGCACAGAACAGATCTCAGACTCCCCAGTCTATACACACAAAACTGGTTCCAGGATGGAGCATCTCCCTATGCATGCTGGGGTTTTTTGTAGAGGTCTTAATGAGCCCACTTACTACAGCTGGGCTCATTAACTCTTCCCCTCTAATTGTAAAAGTCTGCATAAAGCCTGAATCTAGGACACACATATTTCCCATCCTGAATACAACCAGGTGATTTTACCTGCGTGCTGCCACATACCCCCCCCCCCCCCTCTTGTTTCAACCTTGGGGTTGTAACACAAGCAGCCAGACACGCATGTATCCGAGACAAAGCATCCACATTCCCCATTTTAACACCAGGGCGATGCTTAACTGTAAAGTTAAATTCCTGTAGGGCCAGGAACCACCTATTTACCCTTCTATTGGTCTCCTTGTTTTGAGCCATCCACTTTAAAGGAGCGTGATCAGTCACCAGGTCAAAGTGCCTACCTAGCAGATAGTACCGAAGGGAATCTAGAGCCCACTTCACTGCTAAACATTCCTTCTCAATCGTGGCGTAATTTACCTCATGGGACTTCAACTTCCTGCTGAGGTAAATCACTGGGTGCTCTTCCCCGTTCCAGACCTGGGATAACACTGCTCCTAACCCAACGTCTGATGCATCAGTTTGTTCAACGAAGTCCTTAGAGAAGTCTGGTGAGTACAACACTGGCTGGCTACATAAGGCTGTTTTTAAGGACTGAAATGCTTCCTCAGCCTCTGGGGACCATTTAACCATAACCGACTCTTTCCCTTTTGTCAGGTTGGTGAGGGGCACAGCCTGAGAAGCAAAATGGGGAATGAATCGTCGATAATAGCCAGCGATTCCCAGAAAGGCTCGTACCTGTTTCTTGCTGTTGGGACGTGGCCAACTCTGTATGGCCTCGACTTTATTGACTTGGGGTTTTATCACCCCCCTCCCAATAGTGTACCCAAGATATTTGGCCTCCTCCTGTCCAATGGTACACTTCTTTGGATTGGCCGTAAACCCAGCTTCCCGGATAGAGTCTAGGACTGCTTGTACTTTTGGCAAATGTGAGACCCAGTCTGTGCTATGGATAATCACATCATCCAGGTAAGCTGCAGCATATTTATGATGGGGCCTCAGAATCTTATCCATTTTCCGCTGGAATGTTGCCGGTGCAT
Source organism: Lithobates pipiens (assembly GCF_037356315.1). Taxonomy (NCBI): domain Eukaryota; kingdom Metazoa; phylum Chordata; class Amphibia; order Anura; family Ranidae; genus Lithobates; species Lithobates pipiens. Next base: position 19,891,275 of record NW_027507790.1, read on the forward strand.
TCTGTAACCCAAACGGCATTCTCTTATATTGGAATGCCCCATCTGGGGTTACAAACGCAGTTTTCTCCTTGGCCGACTCGGCCAGGGGAATTTGCCAATACCCTTTGGTGAGATCAAGAGTTGTCATATATCGGGCTGTTCCCAGCCGGTCAACCAACTCATCTATACGTGGCATGGGGTAGGTGTCAAATTTTGTAACTTTATTTAATTGTCTAAAATCGTTACAAAACCGTCAGCTCCCATCAGGTTTGGGCACTAGTACAATAGGACTGGACCAGTCACTCTGGGACTCCTCTATCACACCCAATTCCAGCATCCTTTGAACCTCCCCACGTATTGCCTCCCGTCGGGCCTCTGGTATTCTATAAGGTTTTAGTTTTACCCTTTCTCCTGGCGGGGTGATAATGTCATGCTCTACGCCAGATGTTTGTCCCGGAAGCTCAGAGAAAATCTTTGTTACGAAGTACAAACTCTTTAACCTCCTGTTGTTGGGGTTTCGATAAGGTGTCTGCTATTCCAACCTCAGGAACTAAGCAATCAGGCTGTACTTGTGACAAAGTCTCTGCGACTAGGGATTCCCTATCCCTCCAGGCTTTCAGCAGATTGACGTGATAGATCTGCTCCGGCTTTCGCCTTCCTGGCTTTCTAACCCTGTAGTTCACCTCACTAATTTTTTCAATTACTTCATATGGACCTTGCCATTTGGCCAGAAATTTGCTTTCAACCGTAGGGACTAGCACCAAGACCCTATCCCCCAGAGAAAAAGTATGTGTCTTGGCCCCACGGTTGTACACTCTCTGCTGTGCTAACTGCGCTTGGGTTAAATGTTCCTTTACAATTGGCATTACCTGTGCAATTCTATCTTGCATCAGGACGACATGCTCAATCACACTCCTGTGAGGAGAACTCTCATTTTCCCAAGTTTCCTTGGCGATATCCAGCAGCCCTCTTGGGTGTCTCCCATAGAGCAACTCGAAGGGTGAGAAACCCGTAGAGGATTGGGGTACCTCCCTAATGGCAAACATCAGATAGGGTATTAGACAATCCCAATTCTTTCCATCTCTATCCACCACCTTCTTTAACATTTGTTTTAGGGTTTTGTTGAATCTTTCAACCAACCCATCTGTTTGGGGGTGATACACAGATGTACGCAATTGCTTCACTTTGTACAACTTGCATAATTCTTTCATAACCCGGGACATAAAGGGTGTACCTTGGTCCGTAAGCAGTTCCTTACAAATACCCACGCGGCTAAAAACAAGGGATAGCTCTTTGGCTATGGTTTTGGCCGAGGTATTTCGGAGAGGAATTGCTTCCGGATAACGGGTGGCATAGTCCAATATAACCAAAATGTACTGATGCCCCCTAGCAGACTTCATTATCGGACCTACCAAATCCATTGCGATCCTCTCAAAGGTGACCTCAATGATAGGAAGAGGTACCAGTGGGTTTACGGAAATGTGGCATAGGTGCCGACTTCTGACACACAGGGCAGGAGGAACAATACTTTTCTATTTCCTTCATGACCCCAGGCCAATAGAATCTCTGCAATACCCTCTCTCTGGTTTTCTCTGTCCCCAGATGACCTCCCAGAATGTGTCCATGAGCCAATTCTAACACCAACTTCCTGTAAGGTTTGGGCACTACAAGTTGCTCAATGGTTTCTTCTGCCCTTTGAGCCACTCGATATAGCAGGTCCCTTTCCATAGTGAAGTAAGGATAAGGGCAAGTCTTATCTGGGTTCACTAACTCGCCATCTATTTTCACCACATTTTCCCGTGCCTTTATTAGGGTGGGGTCTTTTAACTGTTCTGTGGCAAAATTTTCCCTGTGAACCTCAAGATCCGAAAACTCCACAGACGGCATGTTTTCATCTGAGGATGTTGGCTCCTCCCCAGTTTCTCGAGTTTCCCCCGCCAATACCGACAAGGGAAATTCAGGAGAGTCCTCACCACTCCCAGAGGAATTCTGGTCATCTTCCTGGTTTATAGGGGCACCAATGGGGGCCTCAGGACAATCCCAGAGTTCCCAGAATTTTGGAAAATCCCTTCCCACAATAGCATCATGTGGTAACTGAGACACTAACCCCACCTGATGAGAGAGGTTACCTTTGGGGGTCTCAAAAAACACTGAAGTTACAGGATACTCTCGGGTGTCCCCATGCACACAAATAACAGCCACCCGGTTCTTCCCAGAGACCTCTGTAGTAACTAATTCAGCTTTTATCAAGGTTACCAGGCTACCTGAATCTAGCAACACATCAACATGTCTACCATTAATACACATTTTACATAAATGTTTCTCAGGTCCCCGAATGGCAGTGCATGCAACTGTCGCAAACAGCGACTGACGTCTCTCCCTTATAAAGTCACATTGCATAGGCTCATCCACAACTGGGCAATTGGCTGCAATATGTCCCTCTTGCCGGCAGCGGTAGCAAATAATTTTTTTCGCTGCCTCTTGCAGCATGGGCTTCCTGGGCTGCTCCCGCCAGACCTTAGGTAGAACTCCCACCCTCTCACTCTCTCCACCCTCACCCCTTGGAGTCATCTTACCCGCCACTGGGGATGATCTGGTCTTAGGGGGGAAAGTCCGTGAGTCCCTGGAAGAGGTGGTCAAGTTCTCTGTAGCCAAGTACCTCTCAACCAGATCCACAAGTTTATCTGCATTTTCTGGGTCTCCATGGCTTACCCATTTTTGGATGGCAGTAGGAAGAGCTCTCAGGAGACGATCCATAACCACACGTTCCACAATGTTTGGTGCGGTCAAAATCTCTGGCTGCAGCCACTTCCTGCTCAGGAGAATGAGATCATACATTTGAGACCTGGGAGGTTTTCCAACCTGAAAAGTCCAGTTATGCACACGCTGAGCCCGGACTGCCAGGGTGACACCCAGCCGTGCCAATATTTCTGCTTTTAGCACCACATAGTCTTTTGCTTGGTCAGGCTCTAGGTCATAATAAGCTTTCTGCGATTCCCCAGTTAACAGAGGGGCCACCAGTCCAGCCCATTGCTCCTTAGGCCACTTTTCCCTTTCAGCAGTCCTTTCAAATGTGGTCAAAAACACCTCCGGATCATCCTCTCCAGTCATTTTTGTCAGTAAACGGCTCACACCAAAGGTTGCGGTATTATTGTACCCACTTGCTTCATTGGTCTGCGGACGTTGCTGTATCAATGTCTCTATTTGCTGTTGAAAATTCTGCTCTTGCTTCTGCAACAGGTCTATGAAGCGGGCTTCAGATCGCTGCTGGGCTTGTTGCTGAGCTTCCAAACTCTGCTGCAAAGTTGCATTTATCTGCTGCTGATTTGCATTTGCCTGCTGCTGGGCTTCCAAACTCTGCTGCTGATTTGCATTTGCCTGCTGCTGGGCTTGTTGTTGAGCTGCAAGGCTCTTTTGTAAAGCTGCATTTGTTTGCTGCTGGTTTGCATTTGCTAGAGCCAGCTGTCTCAGTATCTCCTCCATGCTGGCCTTAACAACAACAAAAAAAAAAAACTGCCAAAATTCTCCACCAACTGTGAGGGGGTTCGCTCGGTAGCGGGTGTGTGTGACCCCCTGGATGGGTTCACAACACAAAGTCAAGCACAGCAGACAGCGTTGTAGGTGCAAAAAACAAAAGATCCGGTTTATTTAGGCTACATGCAGTGATACATATAACAGCCAAACAAAATAAAACAAGAAAATAAATCCTGGTCAGCTTGACCTCTAACTACACACGTAGACTCCCTGTCTAACAACTGGGTGCAGCCTTGTGCTGCCCCAGTCCCTGTCCCTATTGTAGGGGTTTGCCACACAGGCGTTAACTCACCGCACAGAACAGATCTCAGACTCCCCAGTCTATACACACAAAACTGGTTCCAGGATGGAGCATCTCCCTATGCATGCTGGGGTTTTTTGTAGAGGTCTTACCGGTAATGAGCCCACTTACTACAGCTGGGCTCATTAACTCTTCCCCTCTAATTGTAAAAGTCTGCATAAAGCCTGAATCTAGGACACACATATTTCCCATCCTGAATACAACCAGGTGATTTTACCTGCGTGCTGCCACAATATATATATATATATATATATATATAGTAAAACAGAAATGAGAAAGGATTTGAGACTTAGGATAGACCCCTCTTGTCACTTACTTCCAATAATTGAATGTATATAAAAAGCCATCAATTTATAAATACAATTTAAAAACATTTTGCAACTATCAATATCTCCAAATACATCACAGGAACAATCCATCTGTATACTTCAGAGACCTTCATTGATATACCGCGTCCTCGGGACCCACAACGATTTGTGCATTCAGAAAGCTTATTCACAATCATAAAAACAAGTCTAGAAATACAAAGTTTAGCTTTGAGTAAATCACAGTAAATTGTGTTGTGTGGCATGTTCTAGCAATATTTAAAGATTCTTTCCTGTAGAGGAAGTCCTTAAACATTCTTTCTTTTTATATCTTCTTTACATATGCAATACTGGATTATCTCCCTTGAAACATCAACCTAAGAAACCAGATTTGAAGTCATGTATAGTGGCAGGTGCTCTAGTAATTTTACGTCATAGATAGTACATTGGGTATGTCCAAATCCTTTCATGGGCTACGTTGGATCGATGTGGATGGACAGAGATATAGCAATACCGTATGTAATGTGACTGTTGATGACCTCTGGCTGTGTTACAGATAAATGAATTCCAGGGGAATTTTGTTGGTTGTTCTTAAGCCACTGTTGAAATGGCTGATCCAGCGTTGGCGTTAGCTGGAACCTGAGTCACATTGTTAGTATGCATCATGGTCTCAAGGCACATTGGCTGCTTAGTCCTGCATGCAGGCTTTTTGGTGGCCATTATTGATATCATGCCTTTCAATTTGTTTTAAGGTTTTAAATTTTTTGTTACATTTCTCTAGTATGTGTCCAGCCCAACCAATAGACTTTTTTTTCCTGGGAGTATATTGGCAGGAGGTATTTGATTGAATCTAAGATCTCCAAAAGAAACCATGATTAAGTCAATTGATACCTTTACTTTCTGCTTCTCTAGCTGCTGTGCAAATAGCTGGTTAGGTTATATCCATATGATTTGTGTGATACCCACCTGAGAGGATAATGGGGTGTATCTGCAGCAGATATCCTTTACGTGTCAAAGGAAAAATGGTTACCCAATTCTCTCACATGTCAAGAAGAGGCATGCATATTACAGAACTTAGAATTTATGATTTTGTTATAGGTATCAAAGAAAACAACTGGTAAAGATTTGCCATCAGCAGATTAAGCCAACCAAAAAAGATATATTATATTATATAAGATTATGAGACAGTTTTTTTTTGTTTTTTCCATCAAGCATTTGTTGTTTTATATAGGTTACATTTTGTGGTTGTATGCTATTGCTAAATATGTAGGTGCTTAAAATAATTTTTGTGCGTATATATCATAGTATGTATAATTGTTGAATTCATTGCTACACAGTACTGTAAATGTTCTTTAGTGCATTTTTCTTAAATATCTATTTTTTTTTTCTTTATTTTTAGGACTGTCCGTTCATAGTGTGCATGACTTATGCCTTCCATACGCCTGACAAGCTCTGCTTCATCTTGGATCTGATGAATGGTAAGACATTGTCATTCCAATTTCATAATGCTTCTGTCAGTCTGTATACTGTCCAGTGTCTTTAATTGAAGAATACATATTTACAGGCTAGGGTGATCATTAAATTACCTTATACTGCAGTGTCCTATACCTTGGCAGTCTGTACCCATCCCAATTATACTGCAGTAGACACCCCAGAGTGATGGAACCCAGTTACAAAATCAAATGCTACCAGCACATGCTTCAATTGGATATTTTGACCATGATGAAGAAAAATCTGTTTTCATGCAGGCAGTTTGGGCAGCATTTAAAACATTTTTTGGTCAATTCGAAAAGCCAGCTGTCAGACATGTTTAAACATTTTCAACTGCCTTATATGTATGGCATAATGAAACAATCTTTCATTGTCAATCAATTACAACACATACAGAATATATAAAAATAAGAATTGTTGAAGATGATTATAATGTAGATAATTACATATGGTGAAACAAAAACAGCAAATTTTAAAACGTGTATCAGGAAAATAGTGTTTTTTGGGGGGATTAGACCACAAGTCCCATGAGCACTGCCTTATATTTATGGGTAACTTTTAATGTAACCTGCTACATCCATAGACCATAGATAATCCTCTCTTATCCAATCATCCCAATCATACTAGGGGTAACTTATAACTCTATTTAGTAATCCTCTGTCCATATTTAATGAGACTTATTGAATTTCCTAAATGACCAGCATCATTGATCCCTGGCTACGCTTCCCCCCCCCCCCCCCCCCCCCCTATTGGGCTTCACCATGTAGCTGGGTGATTCAGGAATTAACCCTTAATTAATGGCCAAAATCAATTAAAGAGTCTCAGTTTAAGGCTGTCCATAGATGATCCGATTTTCTTTCCTGCAAGGGTTGCGGGAAAGAAAATCACTCGATTTCCCCATCCACACAGTGTTGATGTGGGAATCCTTCTCACAGAACCATTGTGTTCTTTGGGCATGGGGAGCAGTCCCAACTGTGAGGACACACAATGATTATTGCTAGCGGCTATAGCCACTGGCAACAATGCAAAATCTGACAGACTGGTTGTACCCAAGTTAATGGATCGATCAACTTTGGTACAATCAGCCTGCCCATAGATGATTCAAAGATCAGCCAAGATTCGAACCATCTATGGCCAGCTCAAGAGTACTAAAAAACTTGAGAGGTACAGTATGGGGTTCAGGCACTTGGCTGCAACACCTTTTAGCATCTACCATGCCATTCTGATCAAAAAAAGCTTCAGTACTTCCCTAAGCTTGTCTTCCACACATTCCTATTGGTCACTGAGACAGCTTGTTATAATTGTGAGGTGTGAGGTGGTGGGATTTAACGGCAACCTCCAACACTACTCGGAAGTGTCTATGCATTGCTTGATCAGAACCACTGCCAGTTCATGCAAAGCAGTGGATACTGGAACCTGCTGTAAATATGTGTAGGCACTTCTGAGTGTGGACCAATGGACCAAGATTTTCTTAGAAATTACAGAAAAACCTGTAAACAACATGTACCTTTTTCAGTATCACTTACCTTGTTTGAATACAGTTGTTATAAAAATTTAGCTTTGCCATGATATCCAAGCCATGGAGTAGACAGTTTGTCACGTTATGTTTAATCAGAACAGTGTTTTTTCAAGGAGGCAAGTTTGAAGGGTGTTATGTCATGATAAGGAGAGGAAAGAACATTAGTTTTAGAAGCAAAGAAGACAGTTTTGTTTCATAATAAGTGCCATTAAGTGTTCTCTCCATGCCAAAAACTGTTATGTAAGTTAACAGGACCATTCATAAAATAAGATCTGCAGAGAGATATCAGAAGATGTCTAATTTCTGTGTCTGCCAGTCCAATAACCCTTTATCAGTCTGTTTAGAATGTGTTATGCTAAATAGCTGTTTAATAGAACTGAATTTCTAGTGGTATCTTATGTCATTAAATTTTTTCATAATTTTTTGTTGTATATTGCTTTTATTTGCAACATTGTAAAACTGTAATTACAGTAAGTGGTAAAACAGAATAAAAATCCATCCTTTTCAGGTTCCTTTTCTTTTAAAGGACACCCCTGTATAAGGAAGGATCAGCTTAGTGAGAAAATGTGCACCGATATTTTATTGTCGTACAGTGAGAGTAGTTAAAATAGTACATTGTTTAGTTCACAACCCAATGAACATTCCTGTGCATTTTCTCCCTATGCCTTTTGAGTCACCTTTTATATCTTGGTCATTTTGAGAGGCTCTGTTACATTAATTGCTTATCACAATCCAGCCACCACCATGGCTTCAGCCTTTTTACAGATTCCTTTTTTTTTTAGTTTTGAACAGCGTGGAGATGGATTAGAACACCCATTAGGTTTTTATTGCTGTTGGTTTCTGTTAGGGATATTCACCTTCTCGATTTGTCCTGTCTCCCATTGTCCCTGAAAGTGAAAGTAAAAGAAAATGCCAAATTTGAGTTGTCCCCAGAATGGTAATAGAGGGCAAATCCTCCAATGGGGACATAAGTTCTGACCCCAAGGGATTCCCTTAATTTGCAGTGATTTTCTCTCACTCCCTGTTTTGGCCATGGAACGGGAAGTGACGGTAAATCTCTCCAATGGGACATAGATGGTAAAAAGAAAATCTGACAGGTGCTATAACCCTCCCTTACGCTATCCAAATGGAAATAAAAAAGTTTTAGTTCTACTTGAAGTCTAATGCATCTGCAGAGAGGATGACGTTATGACGAGAGCAGTTGTGTTGCAATACTTTTTAAACTGTGCTCTACAGTCAGAGTTTATAAAACTGCACACATCTGTTTCACTCACTGATATCTCCTTGACCTTAAGAGCCGGTACACACAGGGGCGAATCGTCAGGCGACTTAGCCGCTTGACAAGTCGCGTCCCGCTCTGTGCAATGGAACCGTTCTAATTGGAGCGACTCAAGTCACTCCGTCTTAGAAAAAGGTTCCTGTACGAATTTTGGGTGACTTGAGGCGACTTACATTGACTTCTATACAGAAGTCGTTTTGCAAGTCGCCGCAGTGGTCGCGTCCAGGTCGCCTGAGGCAGTCGCGCTGTAAGTCGTGCTGCCTCAGTGTGAACCGGACCTGAAATGGAGGGCCACCCTAAAAATAAAAATAGCATTAATATTCTTTAAAAAAAAAAATAGATTTTTTTTTAACTTACCTGAAACCCCTGTTGATAGGCAGTCTTCCTAATCTGCCTCTTCCCATTCCGTGGTGCTTCCTCCTCTTTGGCGAGTGGCCCCGTTGCCTTCTGGGACACAACGGGGCCATTCACAAAGTGCTGCGCGACTCGCGCATGTGCAGTAGGAAACGGGCAGTGAAGCTGCAAGGCTCCACTGCCTGTTTCCTTTAGTGAGGATGGCGGCGCCGGGACACGATACGAGGGACGTATCTGCCTGGGGGGGAGGGGCGCGACATCATGGGCGCCCTGGACAGGTAAGTGTCCTTATTTAAAGTCAACAGCTACAGTGTTTCTGTCAGACCGGGTTCACACTATTGCGAATTGAATGCGGGGTCCCTGTATCCAATTCACAATAGCAGGAGATCGTGACCGGGTCTCTATGGATCCAGTTCACATATCTCCAATGCGACTCGGGTGCGAATTTACACAGTCCGTTTCAGGTCCGAATTCAGCCAAAAAATCGGGCTGTAATCGCACCTGAAACGTTGAGCCAGGATGTACAGGTCCCCTGCTGTAAGCCACAGCGGCATGTAGTGTGAACCGAGCCTCAAGTGTCATCCCGTTTAAGCTACTGCTTACCCTTGCATTTTGGTCAGATACTTGATATACTCTGTTAAGCTCTGGATTGTTCTATCTTGTACATTTGTTTTGTATGTTGAGTATAGATGAGGTTAGGCATATTTGGATCTTAGTCTGAACTACTTGACTGAACCTGTTAAGAAGCTGTCACTGTACTAGGCCAATCATAAACAGCTGAGGAATATCCTGCCCCATAGCTGCACATACATTGGCCGTGTATATGTGCAGCTGCAGGGCTAGGAATGCCATGGCCGCTTAGGATTGGCCTCGTACAGTGACAGCTTCCTGGCAGGCTCACTCAGGTGGGTTTGGACTGGGATCTGAACACATCTGAGCTCATGTTTATTGTTGATTCTATGACCTGTGCACACTCATGTGTTAAAAACTTCAGATAATCTTCAGCGGTGTTTCAGCACTGCATAAATACTGTACTGCTTAAACTACTATTTAAATTGGACATTTTGGGTGAAACTGTAACCAGTGATTTGACGGTATATTTAGTTGTCAGATTTTAATTTTATGTTTTCTTTTTTAATTTTAGGTGGGGATTTGCACTACCACCTCTCTCAACATGGTGTTTTCTCAGAGAAGGAGATGAGATTTTATGCTGCTGAAATTATCCTGGGCTTGGAACACATGCACAACCGCTTTGTAGTGTACAGAGACTTGAAGGTATGAATGTTCACTATAGAAGAGCATAAAGGTTTAATTTTGCCATGTTTATTACAGCTTTTTCCTTTGGTCTTTACAAATCCAGTTGTGCTATATCTCAATATTACTGGACTCAAGTCTTTCTGCTTTATGAATTAATTGACTTTTCTGCAATTTCTACCAGAGCCCTCCCCCCCCCCCCCCTTACATCAGAGTCTGAAAAGTTCTCCCTTACATCAGGGCAGAGGAAACACAGCAAATGGGCTCAGCCAACCTGCCAACAGACATTGGGGAGGGTGCATACAGAGAAATGGGAAATCACCTGAAATCTGTACTCCCCCTTTGATCAGTGTCCCCCTGCCCCCAGACATGGTCACCTAGGAAAATAATTGACCTGTCAGGATTGCCCACCAAATTGTTTCACCTGCCACTCAGTCATCGGCACTTCTCTTTAACTCCCGTGCTCCCACCATGTGTATACAGCACTCAGGGGCTGCCTGCACAATCACCAGGCTTTGTGTGGAAGCACACAGAAAGCCAGACAGGAACACAGTGCTGCCAGAAAACACATTGCTGTGTAACAGTAATGAGTGCTGTCCTCATACTCACCAGCTCTCTCACACGATCCTAGACTCACGCCTCCCTCTGTGTGAATCTGGCACCAGCTCCCTCCACACAGCTGCTGCTCACCTCCCATTGGCTATCCCGGCTTCCTAGCTCTCTCTGGGCTGGACAGGCAGAGGGCGGGCGCTCAGTGATTGGGGAACAGCATACAGCCTGGGAGATGGAGGGTTATGAAAGGAGGGCAGAGTAACAGTCTTGGACACATAGGAAGTCCCATGTCCGCAAAGATGAGATTCTAGCAATATTTTTGGGATTGTTTTTAGCACCCACCTGGTTCCATACCTGCTTTGGAAGCATGTACAACTGATCCCTCTGCAGAGCAGCTGGAGGGAGAAAGCCAGCAGCGCTGCGGGTGGATCCACTGCCTTATCTTGGTATCACACAGGTGCAGTCTGCATCCCCATAGTGACACCACTGGTTTCTTGGTCAGCCTAATACAGGGAAACACTTTCAGACAAGCTGTAATGCTTTTTTCGGAAGTTGAGTTTTGGAAAATAAGTACAGTGGATCTAAGAAGTCTTCCCACCCCTGTTAAAATGTCAGGTTTCTGTGATGTAAAAAAATTAGACAAAGATAAATCATTTCAGAACTTTTCCCACCTTTATTGTGACCTATGAACTGTACAACTCAGTTGAACAACAAACTGAAATATTTCAGATGGAGGGAAGAAAAAAAATAAAAATATGGTTGCATAAGTGTTCAGACCCTTAAACTAATAGTTTGTTGAAGCACCTGTTTGATTTTATTACAGCACTCCCTCTATTTGGGTATGAGTCTATCAGCATGGCACCTCTTGACTTGGCAATATTTGCAAAAACACACCAAATCTGTCAAATTTCGAGGGGAACTCCTGTGTACTGCCCTCTTCAGATAACCCCACAGATTTTCAATGGCATTCATGTCTGGGCTTTGGCTGGGCCATTCCGTTACCCTTCTTCTGGTGAAGCCATTTATTTGTTGATTTGGATGTACTTTATGCTTTGGGTCGTTGTTATGCTGAAAGATAAAGTTCCTCTTCATGTTCAACTTTATAGCAGACACCTGAAGGATTTGTGCCAATATTGACTGATATTTAGAACTGTTCATAATTCCCTCTACCTTGACTAAGGCCTCTGTTCCAGCTGAAGAAAAAGGGCCCAAAAGCATGATGCTGCCAACACCATACTTCACTGTGGGTATGGTGTTCTTTTGGTGATGCACAGTGTTGTTTTTACAACAAACATATCTTTTGGAATTATGGGCAAAAAGTTCAACCTTGGTTTCATCAGACCATAACACATTTTCCCACAAGCTTTTGGGAGACTTCAGATGTATTTTTGCAAAATTTGCAAGATATTCCTGCAGCTCCTTTAATGTTGCTGTAGGCATCTAAGCAGCCTCCCTTACCAGTTTTCTTCTCGTCTTTTCATCAATTTTGGAGGGACGTCCAGTTCTTGGTAATGTCAATGTTGTGCCATATTTTCTTCACTTCATGATGACTGTCTTCGCTGTGTTCCATGGAATATCTAATGATTTATCTTTTTCAGATTTTTTTTACATCACAGAAACCTGACATTTTAACAGGGGTGTGTAGACTTCTTATATCCACTGTATATGTAGAAAGTTTACACAAATAATTAGTTTTAAACCAAATAAATAAAAGGTGATGGTGGATACATTTATAATAAAGAGTTACATTGTTTTAAACAAATAAATGCAAAATAAGTTGTTTAGCTTTGGGTTTTGTATTTGGAGATAAAAAGTACACACATCTTTATCCAAATTCAATAAAATCTCACAAATTAGAGTCTATTCACTATGAGAACTCTGAAGTCATTAATAACGCTTAAGTCTGTATAGAATCCCAAGTTAACTTAGTAAAACATACCTTCTGTTAGGACCTCTATTTAACAAAAGCAAGCTGTTTGTTAACTGTGACACTATGGCTTGCTGACCCCCCTAAAACATGGTGAGCCTTGTGAAGTCCTCATAATGTACTAGCAGTTAGTAAATAATGCAATAATGTACTGATTGAGGCTATATTAGTTTTCTTTGGAAAATGGCTCTTAAAAATGTACCACATGTTCATTTTTGAATGTTTGATACCCCTCAATTTAGATTCAGGCTCAGGATGCTGCTCTGCTACAGCCAATAATTCAATTTATGTGAGCCTTTAACATGCTGCTTTTATTGCTGGTTCTAGTAACACAATGTGACAGGAAAGACCTACCAGATAGAAAAGCAATTAATAAAAACAAATTAAGTTTTTATTGTTCACAACTTGGCTGCACTATTTGTGACTTAAAAAAATTGTGTTTGCTAAATATTAGACAGCAAGACTAGGCCAGTCTTGCCCACTTAATGATGGACGTCATCAATAATTCTTTATCTCTCTCACCTTGTAACTAATATGGTTATGTTTCCTTAGTATGCGCTCATCCAATAAGGCTAGGATAACAGTTCAGCTACTGGTCATGGGGTAAAGCAATGAGCAACAAGAAACATACAAAGATCCTTTCAGATTGTGGTTACAGAAAGCATAACAAACACATTATTTCCTTTTAGCTTTATCCTCAGCTCTTTCTCAGTCACTCTGTTATATTCACCAGCTGTGAGGCCCAGGTTTGTATTGCAGTTTTAACAATCTGCCTCAACTTCTTAAAATCAAACTACTGTTTGCGATGCCAGTGTGGGGGCTAGAAATCCCTCAGGGCATTCCAGAGGGTAAATCTCAGGGCATTCTAACTTTTCTAGTGAAACGGTATGCTGGAAAAATGTCAGCCAGAGCAAGTCTGAAACCTCTTCTGTATCTTTAGACAACGTTGTGCTGTTTAAAGCTACTTTACAAAATGGCTTACTGTAGTGAGGATACTGCTGGCAAGGGGACTCGCTTATTTAATACTTGCCAAAGTAACAATACCTACCCTTACTGCTGTGGCTTGGCATAAAGGGGGTGCAACAGTATATTCCTCTGGATATCTTGGCTAAGGATAGGTATATTCAACTCAAATTTCTACACAGAGCATATTATACTCCCCAAAGACTCTCAAGAATATATCCTAATCAATCTGATAGCTGTCCTAAGTGTTCTCCTGAGACTGGGACATTTATGCATGTAGTGTGGTGATGCCCCATAATTCAAGGGTTCTGGAAGGAGGTGACGACTGACATAAATTCTATGGGAAACCTGTCTATGGTTGTGGACCCTAGCATTCTCCTTTTGGGAATTTGTGACACAGTTACCCCTAACACTCATAAACAGCTGTCTGTCTTTTATTTAGTTATGTGCCACAGACCCGTGAATTTGGTGCACGGGCCACTATAAGAACAGAATAAGTGTTGCAAATGTTTCATGAATTTAGTGCGGATATTAACTAGGGATTAATGCCAGAATGTTGGCGCAACAGCTTTATTGAATTTCCCCCATAGGATTTTAGAATTTCCCATGCTACTCTTGCATTCCAGTTGGCTACATATAGGAGAAAGTATTTTGGTCTACTGACCAATATTTAAAAGAAAGATGTCCACCAGTTCTAATGGAAGCAGGTAAATTAACGTGAACATTAACTGTAGTGTACTTTTTTTTTACAGCAATGTTACTTTTAATGTTTTTTTTTTTTTTTTCCTAAAACACAGCTGAGCTTTAGTATGGGGTATATTCTGGAGGGTTGTCATTTTAGGAAGACATTTTGGGTGGTATTCAGATTGGTTGAGGGCTTGTAGTTACAATGAAGCTACAAGTGGTTGGGATACTTTTGGTGATGCTTTGCTGGGATACTCTTTTACAGAAAGACTGCTCTGTTAGATTGTCCTGTTGAAGATTGACACGAGTAGTAATAATGGTAATGTCCTTTTTTTTTTTTTTTTTTTTTTTTTTTTTTTTTTAGTTGTGGTTTTTTATAAAAGGATTTTTACAGTGAGTACAAAAATCATATTTTCTTTGTTGTCCATTAAAGACCACAGGAAGTCATTAATTGTCAGGTTATACTGATCTTACGATCATATTGGACATTAGCAAAAAAATAAAAACAGTATATAACTTCCTGTCTCCCTTAATGAACTCCTAGAAAATTATTTTTTGGCAAATCAAAAAAACCTATAATCTTACATGCAGAACTATACCTGAAATCTACATCTGGCTCAGCTCTGAAAGTAAATTCATGAGTCAGTCACATGTAAGAGCCAGATGATACAAGTTATCAAGCATGATGATGATATAGCAAGTAATTGATCAGGAGGCTGAGTTATTCTTAATGGTGGTAATGAGAATTAGGACCGAAGTGGGCACAACCACTTGACCTCCGGAAGATTTACCCCTCTTCATGACCAGGCCATTTTTTGTGATACGGTACTGCATTATTTTAACTGACAATTGCGTGGTCATGCAACGCTGTACATAAATTAAATTTATGTCATTATTTCCCCCACAAATAGAGCTTTTGGTCAAATTTGATTACCACTGGATATTTACTTTTCGGGCTATAAACTAAAAAAGATAGACAATTTTTTTACTTTCTGCTTTAAAACGTGCAATAAAATTTTTAAAACAAAATCGAATTTCTTCACAAATTTAGGTCAATATGTATTCTGCTACATAGTTTTGGTGAAAAAAAAAAAATATACATGTATATTGATTGGTTTGCACAAAGGCTATAGCATTTACAAACATTGGTACTGTATATTTACTGGAATTTTTATTTATTCAATTATTTTATACTAGTAATGGTGAGGACTACTGACACTTTGTGGGAGCCAGTGACACTAATACGGCAATCAAAGGGTCAAATGTGTGCTAACTGGTGTTTGTGTGTATGATGTGAAGTGCCTTTACTGAGGAATGTGATGGATTTTATTCCCTGCTTTGCTGGGAAAGAAAATCCATTACTTCCTCTGACAGGACAGAGCTCTGCCTTGTTTACATAGGCAGAGCTCCATTCTGTGTCTCTGCTCAACAATTGGTGGCTGACATCAATTGGCCGGCACCTGCTGATCAGCTTATGCTGTGACTAATCTGTGATCGGCTTATGCCCCTTACCAGGAAGTGCAGATTCATATATATATATATATATATATATATATATATATATATATACACACACATGATTATGCACAGAACGGCCACCCTGTAGCAGTAAGTTGGTTAATAAAAAATGTTTTTAAATCTAGCAGCAGTGAGCTAGTCTGAGGTTAGATAGAAAAATAGCTACATTTGTTTTTATTTAATTTGTTTTCATACCTAACCATATTCTGCTTAAATTAACCCATATACAGTTTCTCACAAAAGTGAGTACACCCCTCACATTTTTTGTAAATATTTTATTATATCTTTTCATGTGACAACACTGACGAAATGACACTTTGCTACAATGTAAAGTAGAGTGTGTACAGCTTGTATAACAGTGTAAATTTGCTGTCCCCTCAAAATAACTCAACACACAGCCATTAATGTCTAAACCGTTGGCAACAAAAGCGAGTACACCCCTAAGCCCTTGTACACACGGTCGGAGATTCAGACGGAATGTGTCTTATCGGACCATTTTGTCAGATATTCTGACTGTGTGTGGTCTCCATCGGACTGTTTCCGTCGGAATATCCGACGGACCAACTTTTCCAACTTGCCGGTAAAATTTTCCGACAAAATGCTCCGATCGGATGTACTCTGATCATGTGTAACCTACTCCAACGGACAAAGTGCCACGCATGCTCAGATCAAATTCCTAGACCAAAGCTATTGGCTACTAGCCTGAACGTAGTCCTGTCCTAACTAAATAACGTCATCATGTTATGTACAATCGGATTTTCCGACAACTTTGTCCGATCGCGTGTATGCAACAGTTTTGGACAAAATCCGTCAGACAAAATCCAACGAATTTGGTTGTCAGAATGTCCGACCGTGTGTACAAGGCTAAGTGAAAATCTGCAAATTGTGGCCAAAGTGTCAATATTTTGTGTGACTGCCATTATTTTCCAGCACTGCCTTAACCCTCTTAGGCATGGAGTTCACCAGAGCTTCATAAGTTGCCACTGGAGCTTGTGCTCTCGTGCACAAGGTAAAAAAACCTTCAGCATTTAGAACCACTTTAAGTGTTGTATCTAAATATCTAATATGTTTCCCTATTTTATTCACCTAGCGTTAATGTAGTGTACAACATATGGTCCAACTCAATAAACTGCACAATAGTTAAATATTAATTTAAAATTATATACAGTGCCTTGCAAAAGTATTCACCCCCCCCCCCCCCCCCCCCTTGGCATTTTTCTTGTTTTGTTGCCTCACAACCTTGAATTAACTTTGATTGTTTGAGGATTTGCATCATTTAATTTACAGAACATGCCCACAACTTTGAAGATTTTTTTTTTTTATTGTGAAGCAAACAACAAATAGGACAAAATAACAAAAAAAAGTCAATGTGCATAACTATTCACCCCCCCTAAGGTCAATACTTTGTAGAGCCACCTTTTGCAGTTATCACAGCTCCAAGTCGCTTTGGATAAGTCTCTATGAGCTTGCCACATCTTACCACTGGGATTTTTGCCCATTCCTCCTTGCAAAACTTCTCCAGCTCCTTCAATTTGGATGGTTTGCACTTGTAAACAGCAATCTATAAGTCTGACCACAGATTTTCTATTAGATTGAGGTCTTGGCTTTGACTAGGCCATTCAGCATGATGCTGCCACCACAATGTTTCACTGTGGGGATGGTGTTCTTTGAGTGATGTGATGTGTTGAGTTTGTGCCAGACATAGCATTTTCTTTGATGGCTAAAAAGTTAAATGTTAGTCTCATCAAACCAGAGCACCTTCCTCCATACATTTTGGGAGTCTCCCACGTGCCTTTTCGCAAACTCAAAACGTGGCATTTTGTTTTTTGCTGAACGCAATGGCTTTCTTCTGGCCGCTCTGCCATAAAGCTCAACTCTATGGAGCGTATGGCTTATTGTTATCCTATGTACAGATACTCCAGTCTCTGGTGTGGAACTCTGAAGCTCCACCAGGGTTACCTTAGGTCTCAGTGCTACCTCTCTGATTAATGCCCTCCTTACCCGGTCCGTGAGTTTTGGTGTGTGGCCGTCTCTTGGCAGGTTTGCTGTTGTGTCATGTTCTTTCCATTTGGTTATGATAGATTTGATGGTGCTTCTAGGGATCATCAAAGATTTGGATATTTTTTTATAACCTAACCCTGACTTGTACTTCTCAACAACATTGTCCCTTGTTTGGAGAGTTCCTTGGTCTTCATGGCAGTGTTTGGTTAGTGGTGCCTCTTGCTTAGGTGTTGCGGCCTCTGGGGCCTTTTAAAAAGGTGTGTATATGTAATGACAGATCATGTGACACTTAGATTGCACACAAGTGGATATAATTTAACTAATTATGCGATTTCTGAAGGTAATTGGTTGCACCAGCGCTTTTTTTTGGGCTTCATAACAAAGGGGATTAATACATACGCACGTGCCAATTATCAGTTTTTTATTTCTGAAAAATAGTTTTATGTATATGTTTTTCTAATTTTACTTCACCAACATTGAACTAAAGGCTATAATGTAACAAAATAGGTAAAAAGCCGGGGGGGGGGGGGTGAATAATTTTGCAAGGCACTGTATACAGTATCCATGAGCCCCCCTAGTACTGCCTTCAACATCTGCACAAAATCAGAGTGTATGACCATAACTAATTATCGTTGTACCCATTAACCTTACTAGATTGTGGATTAACAGCCTGGAAGATGCCCTGTGTATATGTAGCCTTTACTGGTGTGGTTTAGGACTTGTGCCTTAAGAACCCCACATTCATTTTTATTTACAACAATGCAGAGTTGGAATGGATAATAGCTTGCTATTCTTCATCAAACATATTCATTCTAGCTGTAGCCCGATTTCTAGACTGTTTTGTCCTGTATGGTTTGGATGTTTATTTAAATTGCAAGGTATCTCTTCTGCACCATGTGACCCCCCCCACCACCACCACCTCCCTTTTGAACTCTTTGAGCAGTTTGTCTGATGCTTCTCCCGATCCCAAGAAAAAAAAAAGGATTCATAAATAACTCCTCATCATTGGTGTGCCAAAAAACTAGTGCTGTCAGATTAATGGGCCTGCAGTGCATTTCAAGATGAGCATGCAACATTGATTATCTGGGTCACAGAAAACTTTCTCTTTCAGAATTAGGTGAATTGAGAAAACCAAAGGAAAAATGTGTGCCATAAGTTAGCATAAGACAGTTGTATTCAAGCAGATTCTTTTTCCCATGTTAACAATCAAGCATCCATGTTGGCAGGAAGAGATATACTTCGTTATGTAGCCCTTTTGAAGTTTTAAACTTCAAGTGAGGTTGGACAACTTTAACTCTGGTAGCAGACAAGTGTATAAAATATATAAAATTCAAGGATGATATATGAAATCCCAATGAAATAATATTAGAGCAGGTGTAGGCAACCTTAGAACTCCAGCTGTGGTGAAACTACAAATTCCACCATGTCTCTGGTAGTCATGCCTGTCAGAGTCTTGCAGTGTAATGCATTATGGGATTTGTAGTTTCGTCACAGCTGGAGTACAGAGGTTGCCTACCCATGCATGAAAAACAGGCCCTATTTTGAAACTGCTGATGCCACACCATGTTGTGTTTTTATTTCTACTTTTCTCCTTCTGTTTTTCTCAAGTTCTGAAGACTTTATTACCATGTACAGGAAATTATTTATATAAATAATGGTATATACTGCACAGATTAATATTAGAAACATGCAAAGCCAACAAATGTGCCTATGAAGTTATGACTTCCAATGTTGTATATTGAATTAAAGTGGTAGTAAGCCCCACTTTTTTTCTTGTACCTACAGGTAACCCTATATTAAGGCTTACCTGTAGGTACAGTGCATATCTCCTAAACTTGCACCGTTTAGGAGATATTGAAATGTATAGCAGACGATCATATCACATGTGCATTGTGCTCTCATACTCGATTGTGCTGTCCATTGAGAGAGCTGTGTGGCTACCTTGACTCCTGCATGCATGAGTGGGAGTGCCATCATCATGGCTAGGCCATTCAAACAGCTGGAGCCTGTGAACCCGGCAGGACGACCAGGTGAAAAAGGGAAACCCCATTAGATTGATTTATGAGATTGGAAACAGATAATAGTCAGAAGGAGCCAGGTCAGGTGAATAGGGTGTATGGGGCATCACTTTAATGCAGAGGTCAGTTTTGCCATTGCTTCACCTACAATGTGTGACGAGGCATTGTCGTGCACCAGTTCAGTTGTCAAAAGTTTAGGGATCCACTTTGCTGCAAGCTTTCTCATTTCTGTTGTTGTGGATAATGGAACTAACTCTCTCACATGATATTGCCAGATATGTAACAATACCTTTGGCTGATATTCGGCGGTCCTCCATGATCATGTCATGGGTGGCTTTCACATGTGCAGGCACAGAGACAGAAACAGGTTTTCCACTGGGTTTTTCACTTTCAACATTAAAATGGCCAGTTTTAAAATTGACAACCCAACATTTAACTGTTGCACATGGAGGGCCACTGTCACCCAAAGTTTGTGACATTTTATCATGGATCTACTTCTTACCCTTCACCTTTCCCTTGGAGAAACAGAAACTTGATAATGGTCCTATGCTCTTCCACATTGAATTTTTCTGGAGGTGCTGCCATGGTCAATTTGGACCTGAAAAAGAAAGATAAGTTAAAATCATAGGTAGTTGATTTTTGTACCATTGAATATAGACACATTATATTATATTATATTATATTATATTATATTATATTATATTATATTATATTACATTATAGTATACCCCGGGGGAATATGTAGAATAGTGTGGAAGTTACAGTTTCCTAGCTCAATTTTTTCTGGGTAAGGCTCAATACTTTTCAGCATCCCCTCGTACACATCATTCAAAGTTGAATTTTGTGTACTGTTTCCTATTTGGCAATACAGTCGCCTACCTTTCTGGGCAGACAGCCTGTGTGTGTATGACCCCATTACCCAAAACAAGCTACTCTGGCAGTAGGATTTGACTATAGGAAATTCTTACTTGTGAAGTATGGAGGCTGCCATTATTAATCCCTTTTCCTAAACTCAAAACATTTTTAAATGATGCACCTGCTTCCCACAAAGTTTTTTTTTTTTTTTTTTTTTTTTAATTCCTTAGTATACATAGTTTTTACTTGGGTCTTCTTGCCATTTAGTTTACATCTTTGGATCGTATTTCTTTTTTTCTGCATTGTCACTTTTTAATAGTGCAGTATTTTCACTGTGAGCCTAGGGATGTGTCTATATCAGTCTGAAGTCACAGTAAGTTGTTTTAATGACACTGGCCATCATTCAACCCAAAAATGTTTTTGCTTGGGATACCACAGAGCAAGGTGAGTATTAAAACCAATGCTTCATTTATTTATGCATAAAGAAACAGTTGGGAAATAAGAAATAAAAAAAAATCTTTGCTCTGCTTTAACAACTTAAGGACCGCCCACCCGCAATGTACTTTGGACAGGGGCCCAAGCAGGCAAAGGGACATACTGGTACGTTGCTGCCTGCTTCTGAGTTCGGGATGCATGCAAAGCAGGGATAAGAAATAAAACGATATGTTATTAAAACTAGTATGCATTACACATTTTTAGATACGCATTTAACCCACATTTTATGTAAACAGGTGACCCTGTCCCCTCTGACGCAGTGGGAAAGCCATAAGGAAGTCCCTGTGGTGTCAGAGGGGGCGGGGTCACCAGGTGGAAATGGTGTGAAGTGGTAGGGGGAAATTTGTACCCTGTTACCATTTCACACAGGGGGGGAGGCTGGGATCTGAGACTTCCAGATCCTGATTAGCACATAACACACACATAACCACATACCCCCACAACCACCGGGCAAGGGTTGTGGGGATGAAACCCTTGTCCCCATCAACATGGGGACAGGGTGCGTTGGGGGGCTACCATGTTGAGGGCATGTGGCCTGGTATGGTTCAGGAGGGGGGGCACTCTCTTGTCCCCCCTCTTTTCCTGCGGCCTGCCAGGTTGCGTGCACCGATAAGGGTCTGGTATGGATTTTGAGGGGGACCCCTGTGCCATTTTTTTTATTTTGGTGCAGGGTTCCCCTTAATTTCCATATCAGACCCGAAGGACCTGTTATGGATTTTAGGAGGAACCCCACATAAAAAAAATAAT
The DNA here is from genome assembly GCF_037356315.1 of Lithobates pipiens. Taxonomy (NCBI): domain Eukaryota; kingdom Metazoa; phylum Chordata; class Amphibia; order Anura; family Ranidae; genus Lithobates; species Lithobates pipiens. The sequence continues at coordinate 19,913,051 of NW_027507790.1, forward strand.
TTAATTTATGTTCGGGGTTCCCCTTAATATTCATACCAGACCCAAAGGGCCTGGTAATGGAGGGATCCCATACTCTTCTTTTCAATGATTTTTATCTATAATGCCGAGACCCGACGATTCATTACAGCCGCGATCAGTTTTACATGACAGTTTTTCCTTTAGAAATGTAATTATGCTGTGGTACTGTTCTAAGCACAGGGGAAATGCGCCACTTTACAAGCATACTATAGACACCCCCCAGGTGCAATATTTAACCACTTTCAGACCGGACCAATTTGCTGGTCAGAGACCAGACCACTTTTTGCGATTCTGCACTGCGTCGCTTTAACTGACAATTGCGCGGTCGTGCGACGTGGCTCCCAAACAAGATTGACGTCCTTTTTTTCCCACAAATAGAGCTTTCTTTTGGTGGTATTTGATCACCCCTGCGGTTTTTTTTTTTGCGCTATAAACAAAAATAGAGCGACAATTTTGAAAAAAACGCATTATTTTTTACTTTTTGTTATAATAAATATCCCCCAAAAATATACAAAAAACATTTTTTTTCCCTCAGTTTAGGCCGATACGTATTCTTCTACATATTTTTGGTAAAAAAAAATCGCAATAAGCGATTATTGATTGGTTTGTGCAAAAGTTATAGCGTTTACAAAATAGGGATAGTTTTATAGCATTTTTATTAATAATTTTTTTTTTTTTTTTTTACTAGTAATGGCGGCGATCAGCGATTTTTATTGTGACTGCGACATTGTGGGGGACCCATCGGACATTTTTGACACATTTTTGGGACCATTGTCATTTATATAGTAATCACTGCTATATAAATGCAGTGATTCCTGTGTAAATGACACTGGCAGTGAAGGGGTTAACCAGTGGGTGGCAGTGTAGGGGTTAAGTGTTCCTAGGGGTGTGTTACTTACTGTGGGGGGGTTGGGCTTTCATTTAGTGAACACTGATCTCTGCTCCAATCACATGGAGCAGAGATCAGCGTCACTAGTTGCTAGGCAGAATGGAGAAACGCTCCCGACCAGCGCGGGAGCGTGCCGCCGGCGGCGCGCTCCCGATTGCAGGGCGGCATTGAATATTGGACGTACCTGTACGCCAATATGCCTGCCCGTGCCATTCTGTCGACGTACATCGTCGTGCGCTGGTCGGGTAGTGGTTAAAGGAATATTTCATTTTTATTGTTTCACTTTAAGCATTAAAAAAATCACTGCTCCCAAAAAAACGGCTGTTTTAAAAAAAATAATCATTGCTACGTTTCCCCTGGGGCAGGACCCAGGTCCCCAAACACTTTTTATGACAATAACTTACATATAAGCCTTTAAAATTAGCACTCTTTACTCTGATTCACTCGCCTTAGATCAAAATCTCTGACTTCACTGATTTGCCTCTTTGCTCCGGTTGTTGCCTCAGTATTAAAAACTGTGGCTGCTTTACAACCAGCATTTTCAGGAGATCAGCATTGGCAGCCATTTTTTTTCTTTCTATCCTTGAATATTTGATCGCAAAAGCTCTTCCTTAGTAAACAAACAATATTTGCGTACTGTGACAGGTGAAAAAAAATGCAGTCTTTGTTGTCATGGGAAGTATTACCTTCACTAGTACTCCAATCTATTAAATGAACACAAGGCCACATTATTATACAATTTCAATGATACTACTTGGTCTTATGTATTTCTCAGATGTAATACATAGAAGAACAAGCACTGGATTTTTTTTTCTTTTCTTACCTCAGCTAAAGCTTGAACTGTTATGCCGCGTACACACGATCAGATTGTCCGGCGTACTTAGTCCGCCGAAATGCATTTCAACGGACAGTCCGATCGTGTGTGGGCTTCAGCTGACTTTTTCAGCGTGAAGTCCGGAGTACTAAGAAGGCCGGTTTGCACACCAATCTTCCCGTCGTACTTTGGTTTCAGCGGACAATACGTTCGTCAGTATGCTAGTCCTACGGACTAAGAATGGTGCATGCCCAGAAAGGATTTACAGGGCGGAAGCGCTCTGTCTTGTAAAACTAGTGTTCGTATTGAAGCTAGCATATTCGTCATGCTGCTAATTTTGTGATTTTTTAATATAGCACATTCTTTTCTTCTTCATAATGCGAGAAAAGTGAAGTTGCTTTGCTGATTATATTTACACAGAGTTATCACAAATGTTTTTATTCATCCTCATCTTATGATTAATATTCCAATTCGAGAATAAATTTAAAAAAAATAACGGACGAATTAAGCTGAAGTCTGAAAAGCGCGAATCGTCTCTAACCAAACTTCCACTAACGCAAAGTCAGCAGAAGGAGCCCAAAGGGTGCTTTGCTGTGTCTTGGACTTCCTATTTCTAGTCCCGTCGTACATGCTGTACGTCATCGCGCAAGCTTTCGTCGGACTGTTTGTGTATCCGTGTGTGGCCAAGTCCGTTCAGTAGAAAGTACGCCGGATTGTCCGTAGGATTGTATGACGGACTAAGTACGTCATACAATTCGATCGTGTGTACGCTGCATTAGACTCAAACTGCTGTGCTGGATGCCCTTATGACGGCACAGAGTGTGCAATAGCAGCTTTCCCCTAATGAAAAGTCCCCAGGTGTTATGTTACTACTCCAGTTTCATCTAAAAACTTGCAAAATTCTTTACTATATAACTAAACAAGGCAATATTCACTATAGTACACTGGCTTTGTTTCTTAAATCTACTATCAATAATAAATGGCAATTTTATATAAATACTGTATACCTACAGTACAAATTAAGTTGGGTAGCTGAACTCTATAGCTAGGCACTGCAAGAACATTTGACTCTGAAATGTATAAAATGAGCCAATAGTAAAACATAAAATACAGGGGAGAGTGAGAACAGGCTTCTCATGCATCATTCCTGGAAGTTAGGAGCACCTTTCCAACATTAGGAAGCTTACAATAACCATAACATACAAGGCCATTCACAACATCACCCCCTTCTACATCACCATCCTCATCTGCAGATATCGCCCCAAATCGTCCTCTCCGCTCCTCCCAGAACCTCCTGCTCCCTAGCTCCCTTGTTACCTCCTCTCATGCTCACCTTCAGGACTTCTCCAGAGCCTCTGCCATCCTCTGGAACTTCCTGCCCCAGTATATCTGATCAGCCCTTACCCTGTCCCACTTTAGGAGATCCCTGAAAACTAATTTATTCAGGGATGCCTATCCCACACCCACCTAACAACTGTCCCCTTGAGCAACCCCCATCAATCATTCTCTGCAGCTATTACCTTTTGTTCCACCCCCTCCCTTTAGAATGTAAGCTCTATGAGCAGAGCCCTCCTGTCCCTTCTGTATTGAACTGTACTGTAATTGTGTTGTCCCCCCTGTACATTGTAAAGGGCTGTGTAAACTGTTGGCGCTATATAAATCGTATATAATAATAATAATACAATGAGAGAATACCTGACGTGCAAACAGGTGGAAGTAACTGCTATGTGCCCACGATGCCAAATTTTGTATATCATCATTAAGTATGTGTGAATTTATGTTCATTACAAAAAGATAATATTCCTTAGGCGATTCTGCAGGCCCCTAAAGTATTTCCCCCTGCCTAGCTACTGCTAGAATGCCTTACCGGTTCTGTAGACTGCCCAGGGCATATATGAAATCTATACAGACTGCTAAGTTTAAATCAAATATCTCTAACATGACCCAAATGAAAATCACACAATGATACATTTTATACTCTAACTTGGCAAAGCCCATTGACCAACATTTTTTGGCTACAGATAAGTAAATTAATTGCATGACTAGAAGAGTTTTTCTGCTGTCAAGGAACCACAAACCTGATTTTTGTGATTTCCTTTTTACCTATTGAATTGGCTTTCAATACCTGAAATGTTGTTTTTGGCTTTTAGGAGGACAGCTAGGTATTGGATGGAGTTTTCACATGCACAATATTTGACAGCGGTGGCCAGACTGATTGGACTCCATACTTAATCCTCACTTAGCTCCTTATTACCTCTCAGGATATGCTGTATACTAATTATTTAGGGCTAGTACACTCCCCCCTCAATGTTCCCAAACGAATATACAATGTGATTACTTTCAGTATGTTTTAGGTAGAATCGTTATTGCAGTACTATAAAATTTCCTTAGGAAAAAGGTGTTTAGGTATCTTTGCTCCTGTGCGCTATACAAATGCATAGTTGACAAATAATGTATATAAAGTGAGAACAGTGTACAAATTGCTTGTTATATTTTTATTTTTATCTATGATTTATTCCAATAAAGTTTGTGTTTGATGCAAAAAAAAATAGCTGCAATCGTATTGATAATCTAGGCGGAATTTCACAGTGGTAAGACTATGATATGATTCGTGAGTTTTGATGGACAGCCAGGAGAAGACTCATTATATTAACTACGTTCAAATAGATTCACTGATCTATGCTGTAATTGTATAACTATGCTTAATTATATTGATTTTCTTCTCTTTCCTTTTGTAGCCAGCAAATATTCTATTAGATGAACACGGGCATGTGAGGATATCAGACTTGGGTCTTGCGTGTGACTTTTCCAAGAAGAAACCACATGCTAGTGTGTAAGTATTATACAGCGCTGATCACAAGGCCCGTTCACACCTGTGCAATTTGAGGTGCGATTTGAAGCTTCGCAAGATGCTCAAATCTATAGCTCTGCACAGAACTCACTCCTCTTATCCATACATGGAAAAATCTGAGAGCTCGCTAACAGTGGTATCCCGTCTCCACTCTCCATCAAAGATATGAGAAAATATCAGCCACACACAAAACTTAACTCCTTTTGCTGTATTTCTTGTTTGTCACAAAAGTGACTGCATGCATGTCTCTACTAGAAAACCAACCTACCTTGGCACATTTCACCACTCATGGCTTGCTCACAGGGATAGGGGAATCCCATCCCATTCATAGATCATGTGAATATGCATGATTATATTCTGAACATTCAATCCATTAGCAGATGTGTATGGTTTGAAAATAGATGAACTTATCACAACATATGACTTTACAGCTGTAATGAGTTTACTTCAGCAATCGAAGTCTCAGCCAGCATATAGATGTGTTTTACCTATAGTGGTATTTATATATTTTCTTCCTATCTTTTTTATGGTCAGACTCAGAACTAAAAAACAAAACGTCAAAAAGTAAAACAAGATACATATTGCAACTACTTAGTGTTTCCAGGTGAATTATACTGCGCTTTTCCAGGATAAATTGGGCCTTGATATGGTAGAAAAAGATATCTGTATATTTTTTATCATTACCATGACCCACCAAAAATAAATAATTAAATTATCCTCCATGTGACACCACGTGTGTGTGTGTGTGTATATATATATATATATATATATATATATATATATATATATATATATATATATATATAAATATATATGTTCTTATTAGTAGGGCCAAGAGACAATCGTTTGTTGTTGTTTTTTTTTAATTTATTTTATTTTTATTTTTAATCCTACCTAAACTCACTGACCTTGACTAGGACCTTGACCCTGGATCAAGCCCTGATCTAGCTATTTTATCATTATGTTTACATACAGACTTTTTTTTTTTTTTTTTTTTTGTTTTTTTTTACATTCCTCTTTTCTGGCTAGGAGGAAAAGGATATAATGAGGGGAATTTATCAAAACTAGAGCAGAGAGAATCTTAATGAAGCTGAAGTTAGAAGCTGATTGGTTGCTCCAGGTGTACAGCTTCTCAGTTCTGGCTGATGCAATCTTTTTACATTTTCCCCAATGTATCTTTTTTTCTCCATTCATAAGGCATACAGTTGTGGCTTTTACTGAGTGACCACTGTGATAGCCAGTCACAGGCTATCACAGCAATCATGTGATCGTGAGGCTGTCGTCCTGACTGGTGACAGCTTGGTTTCAATGCTAGGAGCACACTTCCAACACAAACAGAGAAGTACATATTTGCAGCTCCTTGAAGGAAGACCCGCCTCTGTTACTCCACATAAACATTATGTTGTCAAAAGTATTGGGATATTGTAAAGGATGAAGAAACCGCGCTAATCAAATCTGGGTGTGGGATAGACAAAACCAGGCGGTGGGCTCAAAAAGCTGTATATATATATATGTATATTTATAGGTTGCAGCCCCCCCAAAAAAGAAGAAAATTCCTAATTGGGGTTTCTACAACAATAAATACGGCTTGGCAACTGGGGTATCTGGTGCTACCTTTTATCAGAAGAAATAATAATAATTCTAAACACTTAAAAAGAAATGTATTTTAGACGAAAAAATCCACAAAATGCCAGTGAGTCCAATAAAACACCAACCTATCTCACAGCTAGTTGTCTCATATGTCCAATTACTACCACATAAAGATATTCGCTCCTTATCAAATGAGAAACACAGTACAATCCTTTAGAACCCACTAACTATAGTTCAGTGTAAGAAAAAACAAAAGCACAAGTAACCTCTGCCAAAATCGTATATCAATCGCATGGATTAACCTAATGCGATTCAGACACGATTATGGTGAGTATAATATTAACTGATATACTCTTTACCAGTGTTTAAAAAACTCCAAAATATACCAGAAAGATTATAAGTAAATTCTGTGAGGAACATCTAAATAACAAAAAAGTGATACTTTATGCGGCCTTGGCCTTAAAATCGCATGAGTATTAAATGTGATTTCTCCAGCAACTCATCAGCTAAAGTAGTAAATAAATCTACTATAAAAGTGCAGAAAACTCTTAAAAGTGTAAAGTGCGTTAAATCCAAGTGAAAGATCAAAATAATAAAGTGCAAAATATATATCACAAAAATCAAGATAATAAAGTGCAAAACTTATATCACAACCAATACCCAAACTAAATCGCAAGACCTAAAACATATATATAATAAAAAATATATATATGTAAAAATAAAAATAAAAATAGAAATAAAAATAAAAATATAAAGCCAAACGAAAATAAATATAAAAATAAAAATAAAGAATAAAATAGAAAAAAAAATAGAAAAAATATATAAATAAAAATAAAAATAAAAGTGAAAACTGAAAGAAAAAGAAAAAAAACACAAACATTAGATAATTAAAAAATCCCCCAACAAAATGATAATATAGTGTCCACTTGTCCAAAAGTCTTCAATAATGTAAGTCCAACAATAAATGTTCAAGAAGTGACTTTAGTGCTTGTTGTGAAATCTTCAAAGTGACTTTCGTGCTCCCCCACAAGGTGCCCCACTCACCAGAAGAATACACCCCTGCAGGGGTAATTCGCCTTTAATCAAATCTGAAGGAATCCAGTTCCTTGGCCCGTATTATATTATCCAGAAGGAAATTCCATTTATATCCTCATAAGAAAGAAATCATAATCTCCATAGTGTAATCCGTATAAAAAAAACATTTATTTCCACAAAAAGTAAAAAACAAAATTCATATGATAAAAAAGAAGAAATGGTAGTCAATATGGAAACACAGTCCACCAAAAAATTTGAATGATCATATAATACGGGCCAAGGAACTGGATTCCTTCAGATTTGATTAAAGGCGAACTACCCCTGCAGGGGTGTATTCTTCTGGTGAGTGGGGCACCTTGTGGGGGAGCACGGAAGTCACTTTGAAGATTTCACAACAAGCACTAAAGTCACTTCTTGAACATTTATTGTTGGACTTACATTATTGAAGACTTTTGGACAAGTGGACACTATATTATCATTTTGTTGGGGGATTTTTTAATTATCTAATTTTTGTGGTTTTTTTCTTTTTCTTTTTTTCTTTTTCTTTTTTTTTCTTTTTCTTTCAGTTTTCACTTTTATTTTTATTTTTATTTATATTTTTTTTTCTATTTTTTTTCTATTTTATTCTTTATTTTTATTTTTATATTTATTTTCAGTTTGGCTTTATATTTTTATTTCTATTTTTATTTTTATTTTTATTTTTACATATATATATTTTTTATTATATATATGTTTTAGGTCTTGCGATTTACTTTGGGTATTGGTTGTGATATAAGTTTTGCACTTTATTATCTTGATTTTTGTGATATATATTTTGCACTTTATTATTTTGATCTTTCACTTGGATTTAACGCACTTTACACTTTTAAGAGTTTTCTGCACTTTTATAGTAGATTTATTTACTAATTTAGCTGATGAGTTGCTGGAGAAATCACATTTAATACTCATGCGATTTTAAGGCCAATGCCGCATAAAGTATCACTTTTTTGTTATTTAGATGTTTCTCACAGAATTTACTTATAATCTTTCTGGTATATTTTGGAGTTTTTTAAACACTGATAAAGAGTATATCAGTTAATATTATACTCACCATAATCGTGTCTGAATCGCATTAGGTTAATCCATGTGATTGATATACGATTTTGGCAGAGGTTACTTGTGCTTTTGTTTTTTCTTACACTGAACTATAGTTAGTGGGTTCTAAAGGATTGTACTGTGTTTCTCATTTGATAAGGAGCGAATATCTTTATGTGGTAGTAATTGGACATATGAGACTACTAGCTGTGAGATAGGTTGGTGTTTTATTGGACTCGCTGGCATTTTGTGGATTTTTTCGTCTAAAATACATTTCTTTTTAAGTGTTTAGAATTATTATTATTATTATTTCTTCTGATAAAAGGTAGCGCCAGATACCCCAGTTGCCAAGCCGTAAAAGTATTGGGATGTCTGCCTTTATATGCACATGAACTTTACAGTGTTACTAAACCCACAATAGTAAAACCAGTTACTCATGGTGGGTTAATCCTTTGCATTGTGTATAAAGGCTGTTTGATCCTGTCTCTCTGATCCTCTTATTCTTCCACTGTCTCCAAAAAATAACCTGATATTTACAAAGTCAGGGGACAGGCTGCACATGCTCAGTTTGGTGTGTATTGCTAGAGGGTTTTTTTTTTCTTGGGAGGGTGCATTTGATCAGCACAGGGCCAATCAGCACTGTCCAGACATATCCAGACTTAGGATCAGGGAGAATGAAAACTTCTCCTACAAGCTTTACTAGGAACTGATAGAAGTCACAAAGCTGCTTTATACTGCTGATGAGAAAATGTATTTATCAGTTTATATTTACTAAAATAATTGCATTTCTATGTTCTGTGTCCTGTGGGAGACCAGATAGTGAATGCAGGTTCTGAGTTTAGTAATATTTTAATGACGTGCCAGCCTTGGTCCGTAGGGTTTAAAATTGAGTTGGCCCACCCTTTGCAGCTATCTGGGAAGGCTGTCCACAAGGTTTAGGAGTGTATCTATGGGAATGTTTGACCATCCTTCCAGAAGTGCATTTGTGAGGTCAGGCACTGATGTGCACGAGAAGGCCTGGCTCGCAGTCTCCACTCTAATTAATCCCAAAGGTTTTCTATCAGGTTGAGATCAGAAATCTGTGCAGGCCAATCAAGTTCCTTCACCCCAAACTCGCACTTCCATGTCTTTATGGGCTTTATTTGTGCACTGGTGCGCAGTCATGTTGGAATAGGAAGGGGTCATCCCCAAACTATTCCCACAAAGTTGGGAGCATGAAATTGTCCAAAATGTCTTAGTATGCTGACACCTTAAGAGTTTGCTGCACTTAAAATAAGGAGCCAAGCCCAACCCCTGAAAAACAACCCCACACTATAATCCCCCATCCACCAAATGATTTGGACCAGTGCAAAAAGCAAGGTCCATAAAGAAATGGATGAGCGAGTTAGGGATGGAGGAACTCGACTGGCTTGCACCTGATAGAACACCTTTGGGATGAATTAGAGCAGAGACTGCGAGCCAGGCCTTCTTGTCCAACATCAGTGCCTGACCTCACAAATGCGCGTCTGGAAGAATGGACAAACATTCCCATTAGTCCTTAACCTTGTGGACAGCCTTCCCAGAAGAGTTGAAGCTGTTTTAGCTGCAAAGGGTGGGCCAACTCCATATTCAACCCTACAGACCAGACTGGGATGCCATTAAAGTTCATGTGTGTGTAAAGACAGGTGTTCCAATACTTTTGGTAATATAGTGTATGTGTGAGACCATGAGGAACAGGTTAAACGTGTTTTTATTTTATTTTGTAAGGTAAATAATATTGCCTATTAATATAATATAGTCTTTTATCCAGCAAAGCAGGTGAACCTTTAAATTCATTTTCACGTGCTTTCCTCTATATCTTTTGCTCCTTTATTTTAAAAAGCCTGTTGTTTGCAGAGCTCAGTAGCTAAAGCTGAAATGGTATACACAATAATGTGAATGTGTTAGAAGAGTGAGTGACTCATCCCTTTTTGTATGACTCTGTTTGCGGTTGTAATTGGACCAAGTGATCCTCAAGGCTGACGCCTACTGCTGTGCTACCTTTAGATAACCACTAGTACTCTGTGAAAACCTTTGTGTGGTATTACATTTTTCTCATGCAATACTTATAGATCCTATTTCATCACCTTATGATCTAAAGATACTGAGTGATAAATGTATTGACAAATGGTTATATTCAAAAGATCTACTCTGAGATGCTGTTAAAGCTAAACTCCGGTCAAACAGCTAAATACATACTTTACTTAGCATTTACACAGCCCAGACAGACTGCACAGATCGGTTCTACTTCTTTTTTCTCCACTGCAGTCTAGCAATACAGCTTAGACACTGTCCAGACTGTGCATGGGCTGTGAAGGGGCTGCAGCAGAATCAGTGTTTTTGCAAGAACTGAGCCTGATATGTTTAGTACTGACCTTTTATTTTTCCAGTTTTACTATATATGGGATTGGATAGATTAATGTACATCTATTAAATGCATTCCAAATATATTTAGTGATTTTTTATTTTTTTTATGAATGCATAACAATAATGGTGTTTTTTATTTCAGTGTGTTCTCCTATGGCACTAAACAGAAATCGCATATTTAATTGGTGTTATAGAGTTAAAAAAAATAATAATAATCGAAGGAAATTATATCACATATTATTTTTCAAATTAAATACAAGCTTAATTCCAACGTCTAGATTTAGCTCTGTAATTGAATAGAAAATTGCAAAGCCAGGTTCAGCCAGTATTCAGGGCAAGTAATTGTTCACAGCAAATATGAGATATGCAGCGGAATTACTCCCTAATTACTGTGAGATAGAGGAATTAAAACACTGCAAAATAAGTTTATTCCAGTAAAACAATATCGGCTACCTTTATATAGTGCTAATTATGAGTCCTACTATGTGATTCATTGCCCCAATGTATGCATGCTGAAGATTTGGAATGTATACCACTGCTATTCCCAAGGAGTTTACCAGATCTAGAACATTTAGTGCACAAAAAGTGCAAACCGCAAAGGCAGCTGACTGAAAAAGTGTACACATCCGGTGCTTAAACCAGTGTTTCTCAACTCCAGTCCTCAAGGCGCCCCAACAGGTCATGTTTTCAGGATTTCCCTCAGATGAAACAGCTCTGATAATTACTAAGGCAGTGAAACTGATCATATCACCTGTGCAAAATAATGGGAATCCTGAAAACATGACCTGTTGGGGCACCTTGAGGACTGGAGTTGAGAAATACTGGCTTAAACAATGGCATTGTGTTTTAAATGTCTAGTACTGATCTAGATACTGATTGAGATGACAGCTTCAAGCATCCTGTACTGATCTTCACTAGCTCCATAGTTCTTCTACACTAGTGCAAAACAGTGGATTCACACAGTGTATCTATGAAAGGATATTTTTTCTCAGTAGATAACTTGGAAGAAAGAAATATGTAGCTTTCTAAAAGTCAGTATCTAACTCCGTACTAGCTGTGGTCTTCAAATATGAGTGTAGTGAAAGGTATGCAAAACCCATTTTTTCATATTTCAAATTTATGGTGATTTCATATTTTATTTGCAAGTTTAAAGTTTAAAGTGGTTGTAAAAGATCCCTTTGTAAAACAACCCATTAATTTAAAATGGAAATTAATGTCAAAATCTTTTTGTATAGATATAAAAAAAATTATAAATACCTTTTTTCCTTTTGTTTTTTTTTTTTTTGTAAGTGATCACGTTCCCTCTGTTCTCAGCTGCATAAGAACTCGGGGGAGGAGAAGCAGCAGAACACTGAGTTTCCCAGTGAATGGCTGTGCAGCAGGGGTGTGTCAGGACAAATTTGGTCAATGGAGGAGAGTACACTGAGTTCCCAGCATAGCTCAAGAACTGATCACGGTGTGCTCTCCCACTTAGTGTAGTCAGTTTTTAATAGGAAAGCAAGGTGAGTAGCAAGAACACCAGGAATTTCACACAAAGGAAGCAATACAAAGAGAACAGGATACTTTCTTATACAAGTACATGGTACAGCCTGAACACATAAAGAATATGAAGTATTTGGTTAACAAACGCTTTCATTTTAGTAAGTTGGGGTTGTCTTTTAATTGGCACCAGGGGCGGTATTTAATGAATGAAAACGTAACCCTGCAGCTTTGATCTTCTGGTGCTTCGAAGATTAAAAAGTGCTGACTGTGCCTGCCTTGACTGTTTTTTTGAATGGAGCAGGGGGACGGAAAGGGTAGGCATATCAGGGTCAGGTTCAGTGGCTCATATTACCCCCACAGCACCCAAAAAATCATAGCTGGGGGGAGAGGAATTAAAACTTCAAGGAACATAGCAGCCACCAGCACAAGAGACGCTTTTCATTTATCGTAAGTACTATCCCCATTAACATATTAAGCATCACTCAATAAATTTTAATTCTATAGGAAAACTCTAATCTCCGTTGTTATTTGCTTCCGTACGAGAGATATAGTCTATTTCAGCCTTTCTCAACCTTTTTACCCCCAAGGAGCTGTTCAAATAATTTTTAGACTACCTCTGAAACCCCTGCTAAAAATAATTCTGTCTACATCTAGTGGTGCATTAGTATAATCCATAAGTTAAAGTAAATTTTAAATTAAAAATAAATACTTAATGTGGCTTACCTAGCATTTTACCACCCAGGGCAGCTAATTGTGTTACCAACGCCCTAAAAAGTACAGAAAAGTAAGGCAGACAATAAAAACTGTGGTGTCCTCCAACATTTGTGGTCATTGTAGACGTGACCCCTTACATTGGTGGCTAGTGAAAAATTGCCCACTTTCATTGATAATCAGGTAGGTGGTAAATTAATCCTTCATTGTTTACTACTCAAGGAACCCCTATAAACATAGGTGTGTGCACGGTGTGTCCCGGGTGTGCCTGGGCACACCCTAATGCCCAGGCACATCCAACACACTACAGGACTTTTTTGCCAGCAGAATGTGCAGGATCTCTTTTGGCGCCTCTAGTAATGAACAATGGCAGCGCTGCTAGTCTGCAAATGGGACTATTATGTAGTTGGCTGTGTAAATCTTGTGAGTGCAGCCACTTATCACGAGTGAGCAGGCAAGCGGCCTCATTTTCAGATGCTACTTCTATAGTTCCGGTTCGTTCAGGGATGCTGTAGCTGGAACTATTGAAGTAACATCAGGGCTGGATTAACACCACTGATTTTGTCATCAAGTCCTGCCCACTGCCACCACAGCCCACAACTGCCCTTTGTCTGCTGCCGAGAAAACTATCGGTTGCCAGGACTGTCCCAGGCAGAGGAAGAGGATAACGTTCTCCTCCCTGCTCCGCCTCCGAGTGTCCCACCTCCCAGCTTCTGCCCTGCAGTGAGTGCTGACAATGGAATAAACTGAGGTGAAGGGGACCCGCCGGGACTTGGGACTCAGGAGATGTCACTGGTAAGGAGAGAGTGGGGGCACAGACTCTGGCAGTGTGTGTGCGGCACTACAGCAGGCAGGGAGAGAAGGTGTGCTCTCCTGCAGTGCAAGTTGCACTGTATGTGGGGCACCAGGGAGCAGCTGAGAAAAGGGAGTCCAGCCTGCTATGCTGGGATTTGTAGTCCTGTGGAGGTGGGGCAATCCTCACACATAACTGGCGAAGGGGACTGGTCATTTAAAGTAAAATATGTGTTGTAAGGGGGCTGCTATGGCTGACCTGACCCCCTTCTAGAAATACTTATTTTCTGGTTAAAAGGGGAACTCAGCAGACTCTGGAGTAAAGGGGAACTCTGATGTAAGTGGTATCTCAGTGGACTCTGTGGTAACCAGAGACCCCCTCACATCAGAGCCCTTACATCACAGTCTGAAGAGATCGCCTTTGTGTTAGAGCTCCCCCTTACATTGTATATAAAGGGGGACTTTGATGAAAATGTGGACTCTGGGAACCCTGATATGAGGAAATTCTGGGGACTCTAATGACCAAAGACCCCCTTATATGAAAGTTCTCCTTTACACCAGAGTCCATAGCATTCTTTACATCAGGTTTCCCAGTGTAAAGGGGAACTTTGGGGATTCAGATGTAAGGGGGGAACTGTGATATAAGAGGTAACACTATTGACTCCGGTGTAAGGGGGAATGCTGTTGACTCTGTAAAGGAGGACGCAGATTTGAGGGGGGCACATCCACAAATGCTTTGATTTCTGAAGAGCGATCCCCAAACAAATCAATCTACATAGAGCATTTTAGGTGGCGAGGAGGCATTGTATCACCTCCACACCACCTGCTTTAACCCCTTGAACTCCACACAGTTGTGGGGCGCTTGCAGAGTGCCATCATTCACTTGAATGGGTCACAGTCAGCAGGTGCTACACCTACTGAAAGCAAAAAGGGGTATAATTGCAGCTGCAGCATATGAATGTACCCAGCTGCTGCCACTACAGCTAAAAAGTGGTAGCATTTAGGAAATGGTAAAAGAATGGCTCAGCTGCAGCGGTTTCCTGCCCCTCAACCACTAGTACAAAAAAATAAGGTGTTTTATTTTTTTAACATTGATAAATGTTAAAAGATGTTTTAATGCATTTTAAAATGTTTGTTCACATTTATTTCTAAGAGTGCGTGTGCATATATGCCTATAAACCTAAGGAGTCTATAGGGTAAAGGGCGTGCTAGCACTTCTGTTATGTGAATAGGAACCACTTATCAGGCAGACAATTTCTAACCAAAGGTGAACCCTGTAATCTAACAATTGGCATGTGTACGGACCTATGAGAAATAACAGTGAGCCAAACATATGAACAGGTGGATAGGAATTCTTGGGCACTCTGTACATAGATAACTATTTCCATAGCAGCAAGTTGAAGAAAATACATTTTTTTCAGTTTCAGTAAAGAAGTTTCAATTCAGAAAATCGTGGCTGACTGTGATTTGAAATGTGAAGGTCAATAGTAAGAGTGAAACTTTTGATTTCCCAAACATATACGCATATAGTAGTAGTGCCTTTATAATCCTCTCCATCAGCTGTCACAGATCCCTTCCTTCCAGAAAACGCGTAGTCAGTGCTGTTATGGTTATGCAAATGTTTAATTGTGTCTACAGTCAGCAGCTAAACATCTATTTCTAATGACAACCCTGCCTACAGGGACACTTGACTGTCACACGATAGGCAGAGGTGGGTTTGATGTGCAGGTGAAATCTCAGTGGCTATAGAAACTGGTTTCTGACCTTTTTCCTATTTAGTAAAAAAACAAACAAAATGGTTTTTGTCTGGAGTGGTGCTTTAAGCCATCCCCTACTGAATCACACTCTATATACATTCCAAGCTTCATTTTCTTTCATTTAAGAACAGTAGTATTGGTCAGCCTTCTTCTCCATAGCCCAATTTCCCCAGTGCTGACATACAAACATACCTTTTGTACCATTTCCTTCTATCTTTGTCTACTAAAGTTATATCCTATTGCTTAGTGAGTAACATATCATACATTAATTTATGTTCAATGTTTAGATAAAACAGGTGATTAAAAACATATTGACACTTCCTTTGTTTATCTCCCTGACATTTCAGAGGAACCCACGGGTACATGGCTCCTGAAGTGCTGCAGAAGGGCACTGCATACGACAGCAGTGCAGACTGGTTTTCTCTAGGATGTATGCTCTTCAAACTCCTGAGAGGGTAAGAAACCTACTCAAAATCAGTGTATCTCCAAAACTGAATACATTTTTTATTGGCATCATTCAGAACAGTAGGGTTAGTGTTCTTGCCTTAGCGTTAACCATTATAAGTCTATTGCCACATTAATCTCACTGGTTCCTTGTGAATTGCTGGGTTTCTTCTTGTCAACATTACTAAAACCTTTTATTTCATCACTTTTGGTAAGTCACCTGTTGCTTAGTATGTAAGGCAATAGCAAATGGGTTAGTATTGTGAGAAAGCATCTGGATCAGTATTGTGAGAAAGCATCTGGATCAGTACTGTGAGAGTGAGAGAGCATATGGGTCAGTACTGTGAGCATGAGAGAGCATTGGGGCGGTACTGTGAGCATGAGAGAGCATATGGGTCAGTACTGTGAGAGTGAGAGAGCATATGGGTAAGTACTGTGAGCACGATAGAGCATATGGGTCAGTACTGTGAGAATGAGAGAGCATCTGGGTCAGTACTGTGAGAGTGAGGGAGCATATGGGTCAGTATTGTGAGCGTGAGAGAACATATGGGTCAGTACTGTGAGAGTGAGAGAGCATATGGGTCAGTACTGTGAGCTTGAGAGAGCATACGGGTGAGATCAGAACTGTAAGAGAGCATATAAGAGAGTCAGTACTGTAAAATGGAGGGAACATATGGGTCAGTACTGTAAAATGGAGGGAACATATGGGTCAGTACTGTGAGATGGAGGGACCATATGGGTCAGTACTTTGAGATGGAGTGAACATATAGATCAGTACTGTGAGATGGAGGTAACATATGGGTCAGTACTGAGATGAAGGGAACATATGGATCAGTACTGAGATGGAGGGAACATATAGGTCAGTAGTACTGTGAGATGGAGGGAACATATGGTGCAGTACTGTGAGATGGAGAGACCATATGGCGCAGTACTGTGAGATGGAGGAAACATATGGTGCAGTACTGTGAGATGGAGGGACCATATTGGTCAGTACTGTGAGATGGAGGGACCATATGGGTCAGTACTGTGAGATGGAGGGACCATATGGGTCAGTACTGTGAGATGGAGGGACCATATGGGTCAGTACTGTGAGTGGAGGAAACATGGGTCAGTACTGTGAGATAGAGGGAACATATGGGTCAGTACTGTGAGATGGAGGGACCATATGGGTCAGTACTGTGAGATGGAGGGACCATATGGGTCAGTACTGTGAGATGGAGGGACCATATGGGTCAGTACTGTGAGATGGAGGGACCATATGGGTCAGTACTGTGAGTGGAGGAAACATGAGTCAGTACTGTGAGATAGAGGGAACATATGGGTCAGTACTGTGAGAGGGAGGGACCATTTGGGTCAGTACTGTGAGATGGAGGGACCATATGGGTCAGTACTGTGAGATGGAGGGACCATATGGGTCAGTACTGTGAGATGGAGGGACCATATGGGTCAGTACTGTGAGATGGAGGGACCATATGGGTCAGAACTGTGAGATGGAGGGACCATATGGGTCAGTACTGTGAGATGAAGGGACCATATGGGTCAGTACTGTGAGTGGAGGAAACATGGGTCAGTGCTGTGAGATAGAGGGAACATATGGGTCAGTACTGCAAGATGGAGGGAAAATGCAGTATGGGTCAGTACTGTGAGAATGAAAGAACATATGGGTTAGTACTGTCACATGGAGAGAAAATATGGGTCAATACTGTCACATGGAGAGAAGATATGGGTCAGTACTGTAAGATGGAGGAAGCATACAGTATGGATCAGAGCTGTGAGAATGAAAGAACATAAGGGTGATTTCTGTGGGAATGCGAGAACATATGGGTCAGTACTGTGTATGCGTGAACCGCAATAAGAAACGGCATTTGTCTGGGTTTTTCTGATACATTTACACACCCTCCTTACTTTTTGTTTGTGAATTTGTGTACATTTGTCAGTAAAATAAGATTAGAAAATACAGATCTTTATGACAACCAACTATAGTTTGCTGGCTTCAAACTTTTTCTGCTGTCCATCACTATTTTTAAGATGGTCTCATCTAGGCACTGATATTTAAAACAAAAAACTTGTTTCTTTGTCTTAATGCTTTGGCTGACTAGGGACATGCATTCTGTGTAAAAATGCATTTTGATGGAGAACAATAGCAAGCTTACGTTACAACTTTTAAGTTGTATGGGAGCCAAGATATTCACAGGTAAAGCTGACTGTCACGTTAGCATATTACAGGAACCAGTTCTCCATAGCTCTCAGAGAAAATCTCCCTACTTGGAAATACATTGTCTTGGAAAAAATAGCTGCCTGGGTTAAAATTTGCACTCTGTGTTCATTTGGAATGACTAGGCCTGTTCTGTATCAGTATAAGCATAATTATGTTGTAGGAAATGGCATGTTCATCTGCAATAATATATAAAATCAAATGTGAAAGAAAAGCCATCGTGTAAAAGTTGCGTTTCCTATACTGCAAGAAAAAAGCACTACAACATATAAGGAGATTTTATGGCATGTGTCTTGATGAGTGAACTTCTGTGTTCATTATGATGAATTCTAAGATGTGCTTTGTGTGCTGCTATTTTATTCATATATTCATATTTGAATAGAAAGTTAAGCATCCTTATTGTTCATGTTTATGCTATCAGTGACAGCTAGATGTGTGTCTGCTTGCCCCCTTCAGCCTATTGTGGTCCTAATTGATAGATTACACAATGGAATTTAAAGATTAAATGCAAATCCCTATTCTAAAACTCAGGCAAGCAAAAATCACAGTTCTCCAAGTCCACATTGAAGCATTCACTGTAGGAACATAGACAATGCAGGCATTGGTGAGCAGCCATGATACAAGAATATGTATGTATGTGGAGTCGCTGTGCTTCTACTATATTCTGTGTGCACAGATTTGATTTTTATGTTTTTTATAACTGCATAACCTGAAACAGGAGACCATCTCATATCCCAGTATACACAGGGGAATTCATACCCTCTAGAAGTCCTTTGGGGTGCAGCACCAAAAATGTTGATGCTTGCACCCATTTCATGTACCTGTCACAGAATCTGTTGAAGCTGGTACTGAGGCCGGAGCGTTCATACTGGGCAATCCTTCCTCAATGCACTCCCTCCATGGCTGCTGCACTTGTCACACTGGTAGTCTCATGACCAAGGAATTTTGGACTTGGGGAGGGCCGAGCCTGATGAGGAACTGAGAGACTTGTTTCCCATCAGGTCTGCCTTCATTTTAAATGACAACACATGGTAGTGGGCAGCCAGATCCATGCATTGTCAATCAGAGGCAAGGCAGACCTGATGGGAAGCTAGTCTTGGTGTTTCCAATTAGGCTCTGCCCACCTGACAGGCCCAGAAATGGTGAAATCGAGATATCTGGTGGGAGGAACCTAATGGGATTTTCTGAGACTAGTTCCTTATTAGGTCCACCTTGCCTGTGATTAACTTTGGATGGCAGTGGGCGGATTCCAAAACCACTTATGGACTGAATATCTTCATGGAATCCGCCCGCTGCCATCTGCTGTCAATGACAGGCAAAGCAGAGCTTATGGGGAACTAGACTCTGAGTTCCCTGTCAGGCTCCGTTCATTGTGCCGCATCACTGTTTGCTGGGGCACGGGTGTCCTTTGTTTTAGTAACCAATGAAGAAAATGTAAAACACAAACCTATTATTAGATTTACAAACAATTATATAGCATGAGAGCCTGCGTGATTGGATACAGATTGATTGTATGGTTTAAGTGGTTACTCAGATTGCATAGTGTTGGTAAATCTAAAGTTCATTGTACAGAGATTGTACGTCTAATTGTAATGTGTATGGTTTAATTAAAAAATCTCAATGTGTTTCATTTCACGTGTGTAATGATGAAAGGCATTTTGTTCATCGTTATTGGACATCTGCTGGTATTGTTATGACTCCTGGGAGGAGCCTCAAAAGAAAATCTTTCCTAAGGGGAAGAGAAAATCCCTTTTCTACCTATTATTCTGCAAATGCTAGATTCTTGGCCGTTTAACCTTGCTTCAATATCCTAGTTCAAACTTGCCTGTGCTGTCACGCCAGGAAGCTGTAACTGCAGCGTGGCAATCATAAGTGGCTGAGGCATTTCTTTCTCCGCAGCCGCACATATACACACCCATTGAATGTGTGCAGTTGTAGCGTGAGGAAAGGTTAGAACCTCTTTATGGGATTTTATGGCCATATGTCCCCCAGTTAGGAAAACCACATTCTGTGTATGTCCAGAGAATCATTGTTACCTAATAAGACCATTAGAAAGCCACCAAAAATTTCCAGTTGCCAGCAGAACTGGAGAGATTTTTTGGGGATATGTTCACTGTTCTATCTCTGTAGATAGTACAGAGAAATATTTCCAGAAAACATACAAATAGCAGCCCTAATGGAGGTTCTAACCCTTCTCAACTCCGACCAAAATTTTAAAAAGTTTTAGCTAGAGTTACACTTTTTATGGCCTTTCTCGACATTTTTTCCTCAAAGGAACCCCTAAAAAAATATTCAGGTCTCAGAGAACCCTTGCTAAATGAATCAATTGATCAAGGTTCAGTGGCAAAATGCCCCTTACGGTGGTGGTCAAAATGCCATCTTTACAGACAACTACAAAGATAATTGATGTCATGCTACTGGCTTTCCCAAGTCCTTTGTCCTGCCCCACTATCAAATGGGTGGTCAGTTACCCCAAACCCAAGGAATCCTATGGATCCATGGAACACTTATTAAGAATGGCTGCTTTAGGGAGTAATGTTTTTGGTAAGTTAGATGCTCAAATATGGGTTTAGTTTAAGTGTTAGGCCAAGTTAAGTTACATGCCTGTGCATAGGTTAATCTATATATTTTACGAGAACTATTTTTTTATTTTATTTTTTTAATATCTTCCCCCTAAAAACCCTGAAAAGGCACTAGGATCCAAGGATCTTTTGGGTCTGGATGGACCTCTCTTCAACCTGCACCCTCACTAGTCAACGGCATCCAACTTATTGGACCTTGTTAGCCTGAGCAAGGACCCTTAAAGGATAAGTTCACCTTTTAACTAAAAATAATAAATGCGCATGTTTTGCAGGTAAAAGAATGTGCATTTATTATTTTTTGTTTCTGGAGCCTCTAAAGCATGGCACCAGTGATCAGCAGATCCCTGGTGCCATGCAGATCTGTCAGTGTATCTGTGTGCTAGCACATTGCCTACAGGCAAACAGATGCAATCTGTCAGGGTCGTGGTAGTTCATTTAAAACTACAAGCTGAAAGCCACAAAGGCTGTCGGACCTTGTAGTTTACCATTCACAGGACACTGTGAATGAGTGAAGTGGCCATGGTGGGCCATGTTAAAATAAAATAAATAATACAGTGCTTAGCAAACATGTGTCCATATAAGTGAAAACAAATAAACAATGATATATAATATGTAACAAAAGTCCATGTGAACTGTAAAAGTGATAAACGACTAAATAGGTGCTTCACATCCAAAGTGTAAAGTTGCAGGGGATATTTCACATGTGTCCCTACTCACCGGATCACAATGACACCCAGCTTTGTAGTCTGGGAGTCAAAATAGACTTGTAACAGTATCCACCGGAAATTACTGGATGGCAGGACTGGCTGATGAAAATTAGGAAATGAACGATCCTTCCAAATTAATTCTCAATCATGAGAGAAACTGGGTACCCATAGAGAAAAGAAAAGGGACCAACAGTGAAGTATGCTATGAAAAGGAAATTATTGCACATACAAGGGCATACTCACAAACGCCGCATGGTGGGACATGTGTTTTTTATATTGTGACAGCTAGTGGGGGAGAGAAGATCCCCCTAGCTGTCAGATCGGGGGGAGTAGTGGTTCGTTTGTTCCTTACAAGACTCTATGGCTTTTAGATGAGCATCCATTGTCATCCGTTTTTCCATAGTAATGCATTGATGTCCGTTTTTCATCTGTCAACGGATGGATGAAAAATTGACAAACGGTCCCCATGTGTGAAAAGGGCCTTAAGCATTTATCATGGGCCACTAGGATCCAAGCAATGAACATGCACATTGCGATGTGCTGCAGTGCAGGTAAAATATAGGGGCTTTCTGGGGCACAATGTAAAAGAGATCCAAAGCGCATACGGTATATATACTGTATGTACTTTTAAAAACCATGTACAAATAAAAGGCCTGCGGGGTTGCTTATATCCTTCTCTCCTATCATAGTGCTTTAGCAGTTGGCACTTCATTAAAAATGTATTGTCGTCACGATGCTTCTTGTTAATTTAATCCCCTGACCAGTGGTAATATCTCATTATATTGCAGATACAGTAACGGCGTTGTACAAAGCTTTGCAGCCAGCTGATCTGAGAAGCTCAGCAACCTAATGTTGGAATTGCTGAAGAAAATAAAAATGTTGTTTTTTTTTTTTAGCATTTAATTTCTTCCCAGTCACTTTTCCTTTTAATGGATATTGCACTTTAATGGATATTGAGACCTCTCAGGGAACAGAGTAAAAGATGTCTTGTAGCTTCAGATGTTGACATCACATTATAAAGAGCTTGCATCCAGTAGTAAAGATTAGATTAAAACAGAGTACGCTGGGCCAATTTCAACCGATGATTGTGAATCAGGACAGCAGTCAAACCAAAAGATTATCTGCAGGGTACAACACGTACAGAGAGCAGCCGTTTTGTAAAATCTATCCATATTAATAAACCTGTATCCAGGTGGCAGTTCACGGTGCTTCCTGGTCTGGAAAAGAGCAGTGCACTGTTGTCAAACCAAGCTGAAAGGTGACCCACGTCATTCATTTGTTCGTCATCTGGTCACATGGTTAGGGCCCTTCCTTGGTTCTGCATGTCTCTGTCTAATAATCAAGTTCATTTCTAAAGATATTTGAACTACATTATTTCTGCTTTATGCGATCGGTCAGGTTTATGTGTTTAATTATACTGATTGAAAGTACTGACTTCATTGAGTGCACTGGGTGATCCAAGTTTAATATTTACATTACGCATTCATGCATTGCTGATTTAATTAAAGGACATGTAAACCCTGACAATTAACTTTTCCTTTTTGATTTGTTAAATGTACAATTACTAGCATTTTATTATATCTGTTTGATAAGTGCCAAAAAATACTTACCGTAATTCTACCAGAAATGTAAGCTCATGAATTCCTTTGCTGTTAGGAGTTGCATTGCTCCCAGCTATCTGTGAGAACTAAAGAGCTACACCCCTGACGTTCTGGTGAGGAGTTGAAGAGGCTTCTGTAGTCCTTTTCTAGGGTGGCAACCATGTTTGCTTACTAGATTTAGTACAGTGAGTGGATTTTGTAACCCTGGGACAGGAAGAACGTTAGTGACAGGATTATCGAGTGAAAATAAAAGGGCAAAAAAAAAAAATATGCAGTTATAACATCTAAAGACTGGGATTAGATTCTTTATTGTTACTCATTAAGGACAAAGTAAAGGTTCTCTTTGAAGTGCAGCTCCTTTGCTAGTAATATTTCCCCTTCATGCCCCCTGCTTCATTCACAAGTAGAAGATCCTGTGTAAGCTCCAGGTCAGAGCTTTCACAATATTGCAAAAACTTACTCAGACTTACAATTGTCCCTAAGCACTTCCTCATGGAAGTAAGTGCAGAACGTCATGTTTCCTCATACTCAAGGGCTCCAGTTGGCATAAAAGGTGGTGCGTAAATATAGGAAAAGTATTTGAGTACTTGTCACCTTTCCCTCAATGGTCAAAGTAATACTTTCTAAAGACATTTATGTGAGCAAGCCTTTTTGACAGACCACAAGGAGGCCAGCATGGCTAGAATGTCCAAAGCAGAGTTCACCTACATAAATGACCTTCATCAGAACTTGTGTTAGGCAGGTTGGAGAAGAACAGTGGAATCCTCATCAACCAATGTTTTTGTTTGTAAGTCTGATCCTGCAGGTTTTTTTTTTTTCTCTTTTACAGAAGTGGAGTTTCATTTTAATCAGCAAGCCAAGCATATTCAGTCTTATGGTTCAGTAGAACGGTAACTTGCCAAGACATTTGTTTTAGGTGTATTGGATGTCTGCTCCCTGGGATTCGACCAACTTGGCATTAAGGATTTATTTGTTGTTGTAAAAAATATACTCCTTAGAACAAGGCCTAGTATTTCTTATATGGCCACTGTGCACAACACACAGCCTGCCTATAAAGCAGGCTGAGCCAGTAACATTGGCCTTTCAGGTGGAAGTGGCTGCTTGTTTGTTGTAACACAACTTTCCACCTGAGTTGAATGAGCACACAAGCACCATAATAAGCTTGGACAGCAACTGAGCAAATGCATTGCTGTTCACGGTTGAGCAGCTACGGGAAGTGTGTCTAAAAGGGCAGGACTTCCCTGTAGCTATATGCCTGTGCTTCTTTTGTGTTGGGTTCTCCCAATCATTTTTTTTTCTTGCTTACATTTTGTTGACCTGTTATGGAATTTAACAGCATCTACCTTTTTATTAACTTTTGCTGTGCTGGAGACAGAGTGGCTTGCCCTACGCTTGATACTCCTATTGTATTTATCTTGAACTTAACTATATATTGACTATAACTGTCATGAAACATAAAATTAAATGAGAAATTCATGTCAAATCAGAATTTCAAATGTATTATTATGTAAATAACATAATCAAAATACTTTATTAATCCAAAGAGGAAATAATTTTATTAGTCACAAGTACAGTTGAATTACAGTTTATTAGTGTGTGTGGTTATATGAATAGATCTATATAGTCTTGTGGCTAGTTTTTGTGGCTCAAGCATTTATCTTTACAATCTGATCAACCAGTTAGCCAAGTATTAAAGTATCTTGTAATTCTAATCTTTGGTGCTGGTGTCCAACCCAGCACAAAATCTTCCTCCCCATCCTCCTTTTTGGATACCCAACGGCTTTGTGCACACCCTGCTCATTTCTGGGAAAGTAGTGGTTTAAGCAGGTACAATGGATACAAGTCTACACACCGCTGTTAAACTGTCAAGTTTCTGTAATGTAAAAAAACGAGACAAAGAAGAATCATTTTAGAACTTTTTACACCTTTAATGGGACCTATAAACTGTACAGCTCAATTGAAAAACAAACAAATCTTTTAGGGGGTGAAGTAAAAATAAACCCTCTTATAACTGGGGATGTAGCAGTGTTCAGAATTAAGAAATCACATTCAAACTCATGTTAAATAGGAGTCAGTACACACTTCCATCATTTAAATGTGCCTCTGATTAAACCAAGTTCAGCTGTTCTAGTAGGTCTTTCCTGACATTTTCTTAGTGGCATCCTACAGCAAAAGCCATGGTCCAAAGAGAGCTTCCAAAGCATCAGAGGGATCTCTTTGTTAAAAGGTATCAGTCAGGAGAAGGGTATAAAATAATTTCCAAGACATTAGATATACCATGGAACACAGTGAAGACAGTCATTATCAAGTGGAGAAAATATGGCACAACTGTGACATTACCAAGAACTGGACATCCCTCCAAAATTGATGAAAAGATGAGAAGAAAACTGGTCAGGGAGGCTGCCAAGAGGCCTACAGCAACATTAAAGGAACTGCAGGAATATCTGGCAAGTACTGGCTGTGTGGTACATATGACAACAATCTCCTGTATTCTTCATATGTCTGGGCTATGGGCAAGGCAGAAGCCTTTTCTTACGAAAAAAAAGCCTGGCTAAATTTTGCAAAAACCCATCTGAAGTCTCCCAAAAGCATATGGGAAAATGTTATGGTCTGATGAAACCAAGGTTGAACTTTTTGGTCATAATTCCAAAAGATATGTTTGGCGCAAAAACAATACTGCACATCGCCAAAAGAACATCATACCCACAGTGAAGCATGGTGGTGGCAGCATCATGCTTTGGGGCTGTTTTTCTTCAGCTGGAACAGGGGCATTAGTCAAGGTAGAGGAAATTATGAACAGTTCCAAATATCAGTCAATATTGGCACAAATCCTTCAGGCTTCTGCTAGAAAGTGGAATACGAAGAAGAACTTTATCTTTCAGCATAGCAACGACCCAAAGCATACAGTACATCCAAATCAACAAAGAAATGGCTTCACCAGAAGAAGATTAAAGTTTTGGAATGGCCCAGCAAGAGCCTGGACCTGAAACCCATTGAAAATCTGTGGGGTGATCTGAAGAGGGCTGTGCACAGGAGATGCCCTCGCAAATTTGACAGATTTGGAGTGTTTCTGCAAAGAGTGGTTAAATATTGCCAAGTCAAGAGTTGCCATGCTGATAGACTCATACACAAAAAGATTGAGTGCTGTAATAAAATCAAAAGGTGCATCAACAAAGTGTTTAACCACTTCCCGCCCATGGTATGCAGAATGATGTCCGGAAAGTGGTTGTGTTAGCCTGACTGGGCGTCATAGGACGTCCAGCAGGATAACATGCCAGCATGCAGTGTGGCAATCACGAGTGCTGAGTGCGGTCTGACACCCTGCATCTCCGATCGTGAGAAGAAGCCTCTGTCAGAGGCTTCTTACCACGTGATCAATCACAGCTGATCTTCACGAGAACGAGGAAGTTCCGATAAACTGCATTTCGCGGTTCGTGCTGACAGAGAGGTGATCGGCGGCTCTCCCTGTCAGAGGGGGGGGGGGGGTCTGTGCTCATAATTGCACATTGATTATCAGCACAGACCCCTCAGATGTGCCACAGCACCTCAGATGTGCCTCAATTAAAACACAGCTCACAGTGCCTATCAAAGTGCCAATCAGTGCCCATATCAGTACTAATCAGTGGGCACCACAGTGCCAGTCAGTGCCCAACAGTAAAACCTGTCAGTACCTCAACATCAGTGCTGCCCATCAGTGCCACCTGTCAGTACCAATCAGTGCCGCTTATCAGTGCTGCATATCAGTGCCGCCTATTGGTGCACATCAGTGCTGCATATCAGTGCCCATCAATTCTACATATCGGTGCCCGTCAGGCCGCGTACACACGGGCGGACTGTTTGCCCAACTTAGTTTGTCAAACAATCCGACAAACAGTCCGCTCAAAATTTGCATGAGCGGACTTGACCACACACGATGAACGAACAGTCCGCTGAAAGCGTGCGCGATGACGTGAACGGCACGTACGACGGGACGAGAAATTCGACGTCCAATACACTGCAATGCAACCTTCGCCGTGTAAATCCTTTCTGAGCATGCGCGAAACTCAGTTTGTCGAACAAGCCTACACACGAGCGGACTGTCCGCTGAAACCAAGTTTCAGCGGACTGTCTTACGGAAATTCCGAAAAACTTTGTTCGACAGACTGTCCGCTGAAACTGTCCGCTGAAGCCCACACACGAGCGGACTGTCCGCTGAAACACTGTTCAGCGGACAAAGTTGGGCGAACAGTCCGCCC
Source organism: Lithobates pipiens (assembly GCF_037356315.1). Classification (NCBI taxonomy): domain Eukaryota; kingdom Metazoa; phylum Chordata; class Amphibia; order Anura; family Ranidae; genus Lithobates; species Lithobates pipiens. The sequence continues at coordinate 19,940,233 of NW_027507790.1, forward strand.
GTGTGTACGCGGCCTCAGTAAAGGAGAATACTTTTTTGTTATTTATTTTTAGTTTGTTTAGCAAAAAATGAAAACTGCAGAAGTGACTAAATACCACCAAAAGAAAGCTCTATTTGTGGGAACAAAATCATAAAAATTTCATTTAGGTACAGTGTTGTATGACCACACAATTGTCATTCAAAGTGCGACAATGCTGTAAGCTGAAAATTGTCCTGGGCAGGAACGGGTGAAAGTGTCTGGTATTGAAGTGGTTAAGGTTGTGCACACTTATGCAACTATATATATATATATATATATATATATATATATATTTGTTTTCTTCCATGCACATAAAAGATTTCAGTTTGTTGTTCAACTGAGTTGTACAGTTTATAGGTCACATTAAAGGTTGAAAAAGTTCTGAAATGATTTATCTTTGTGTTTTTTTTTTTTTTTTTGTTTTTTTTACATCACAGAAACCAGACATTTTAAGAGGGGTGTGTAGACTTTTTATATCCACTGTACATCCAAACATTTATAAGTGTGTAACATTTGCATGTGAAACTTTGGCAGTGTAATACTATAGCGGGCATATTTACAGTCATGAGACATTCAGTGCAGGGGAATCGATCACCATAATTTAAATAATATGGACCAAGGAGATACACCTACAGTTCTTTTTCGGTACTTTATAAATCATCATACTTTATAAATATACACTTGTGTCCATACAGGTTCACTTTTTATATCATGAGTTAATAGCCTTGTACTGATACCTACAGCAAAGGGACAAACACCGTACACCAGGCACCCATAACCCATTTCGCCTTTGCTGCAATGTCTTTCTGCCTGTGATTAAAATGTGATGACAAACATTTGCCTCGTATTAAGGAAACACATAACACAGTTGTTAATCATTTTGGCAGTCTCTTGAAATCTGAGCAGACTTCAGAGCCCTGACGTAGCCAAGGACGATGAACAGAGCTGGCAGACAGATAGTTGTATCCGACACTCCCAGAAGTGTCGGATCCCAATTATCTTTGTAGGACTTGTTACTAAATAAAGAAACCGCAAATTGAATGAAGGACAAACAAAACTATTATTTTTTTCTGTAGTTTGTATATGTGAATTGGCCTCAGAGAGAAAATTCAGCTTTTTTTTGGCTTCGGTGCTTTCAAAGTCACCGACCCGCCCAGAATACTTGAGAAGCAAGTAAAGTCAAAACTCCTGAGCTGTATGCATGTTCTCAGTAAGGCTGGGTTCACACCTATGCGAAGTGGATGTGGATTCTACGCATCCACTTCACATAGCAGAAGATCGTGACCGTCTCTGGAGAGGCGGTTCACACATCTCCACAGCGGCTCTGGTGCGAATTGTACAGGAGTCCTGTGTGTCTTTTGTTTCATTTCAGGTCCAAATTCAGACCATAATTTGGGCTGAAATGGTTAATGGAGATGCACCGGACTCCTGCTGTGAGCCGAACTGTGTTCTCTATGGAAAGCCGGTTCACACATCTCCTTAGTGGCTCTGGTGCGAATTGTACAGGAGTCCTGTGCGTCTTTTGGTCCGTTTCAGGTTATAATTTGGGCTGAAATGGTTAATGGAGATGCACCGGACTCCTGCTGTGAGCCGCAGCGTTCTAGTGTTCTAGTGTGAACCCAGCCTAAATGACTCCTTATCCAAGTCATCACATTAGGATGGCAACCAGGCATTTTCAGTTGAGATTACTGGCCTGGCTTTGCTGTTTGGAAGAAGTGCCTGATTCAGAGGAATAGCTGAACGGGATTATAAAAACCTTGGCAGGATAACAGCTCACATAAACAATTATCAAATGTGTATTTAGGTGATGGTTACCCCCTATAAAATTTCACTCGCCTTGTAGCCCGTTCCATAAAGCCGAACTACATTGAATCTGAGCTGTGCAAACCAAAAGCGCTATTTAGTTTGATTTTTACTATTCAAAGCAAACTCACCCATCCATCCTCATCTCCATGCTTTAGTTTTCTGGGAAATCACTTTGAAAAACACCCCCCCCCCACTTAGAATTTCCGGCCGTGGCCATCTTGAGTAAGGGCAGATAATTCATGTAGCATTTACTTCCTGGAATGCCCTTAGCTCAGGCATGCAGGAAGGTGTGCTTAGATGAAAAATCCCCTCCTCCCCTGCTGAAGACTCCTTGGATGTATGACATCATTTTCCTAGGCCTGGAAATATGATATGCTTTCTAGAAAACAAGGAAGTAATTTTATTATTATTATTATTAAATACAATTTATATAGTGCCAACAGTTTACGCAGCACTTTACAATTTATAGGGGGACAACACAATTACAGTACAGTTCAATATAAATAGGTACAGGAGGGCCCTGCACATAGAGCTTACATTCTAAAAGGGAGGGGGTGGTATTGAAGAAATGTAAAAAAAAAAAAATATTTAAAACAAGTAAATATGATACTTTCCTATCTATTTACTAATGCTAGCAGCATGAGGATTACAAATAATCAATGTTGATTGAGAGAGTGAAGTTCCATTTTAAAGCCCTGTAGGCTGAGGTTGTTTGCCGCATTTAGGAGACTGTTTACTTCTTCAGCAGCGTTTGCTGTTGTTGTATGGTTACACGGGCAACTGATTTCCTCCTCTTTAGAAATGTTTTTACTACGTATTTCATGAATTATTGACAGTTGAGAGATTCATTTAACACATTACTATTTTATCTAGCCTTCACCTGAGAGAGCTTGTAAAAAATTCAGGGCAGTTTTTAGAATATTAGATATGGAACTTTATCTTATATTACCAATTGTTGAAACATGATTGCTGGAGGAGGTCATGCTTTATTAAATTTTATTGCCTACCTGTGTGATTTTTCCAGAGAGGAGATTTTATTTGAATAATGTCATTCATTTTAGGGACATGGATGTGCTTTCAGCCGTGCGCTGACCTTGCATAATGTCCTTTTGTACCAGAGTAAGAAGTCTAACGCTGCCCTCTGGTGCAGAAAACTGGTAATGTTCATTGGAGTGTGAAATAGCGCTACAAATATAAATGTGTGTAAGCACAACTTAAATGGTGATCCTGCACAAAAATGATTGCAGGTAGAGTAGACTATGGGAGTTGTACTAATTAGTGGGTCCTGCTGCATAGGCAGTTTGTAATGTTGCAGATATTGTTCATTTTAGCATGTTTGTTCATTGGACCAGTCATGCACTGCATATGATGCTATTGATCATAAAGAAAGCAACAACCAGCATGAGATGGCATCTGCTGACCTGTTATGTGCAGTGCCTTTTGTTTCAATGTACTCCAGTTGGTGCTACTAAACATTCAAATAACTGAAACAACATGCATTAGATTCTAGGTCCTGGATTTTGTATCTACATGACATAACACAATACTGTATTTTCATGGGTTCGTAAGTATAGGTTTCAGTGCCCCTCCATTGCTCTCTGTTGTTTAGGATGCACATTAACACTTATGTTATGTTATGTTTTCAAAATGTTTTTTCAAAATGTTTTTGACCTCTAACCTTTCCTTAAACAATAAGGTGAACCTCACACGTGCTCCTAAAATATACCCTCTCTCTTAGCCCCTGTACACACGGTTGGAGATTCTGCCAACCAAATCCGTCGGATTTTGTCCGTCAGATTTAGTCTGACGGATTGTGTCCGAAACTGTTGCATACACACGGACAAGTTGTCGAAAAATCCGATCTTTCAGAACGTGATGACGTAATTTCGTTACGATGGGACTAGATTCAGGCTAGTAGCCAATAGCTTTGATGTAGGAATTTGATCTGAGCATGCGTGGCACTTGGTCCGATCAAAATTCTCTACACATGATCGGATTACGTCCGACCGGCCCAGTTGGTCGGGAAATATTTCCAACATGTTGGAAAATTGGGTCGAACGGAGATTCGGACGGAATCAGTCCGATGCATACCACACACAGTCGGATTATCTGACGACACGGTCCGATAAGACGCATTCCGACAGATTCTCCGACCGTGTCTACGCGGCTTTAGTGTTTCTAAACCCAGGAACAAAAAATGTATAAATTGCAAAATAGCAGTTGTTTGATGTTAGCGGCTGTATTTGTTTTATTTTTTTTCCAGAGATTTTAATTTACTTACTTAGCTGCACTTGATGTTTTTGACAGTAATGCCCTGCACACACGGCCTGATTTTACGACGGAAAATGTGCGATCGGATTACATTGTCGGAAAATCCAATCATTTGTGGGCTCCATTGGACTTTTTCCATTGGAATTTCCGACACACAAAGTTTGAGAGCAGGATCTAAAATTTTCTGACAACAAAATCCAATCGTTTAAATTCTGATCGTGTTTAGACAGTTCTGACGGACAAAGTGCCACGCATGCTCAGAATAAATTAAGATACCACAGCTATCGGCTACTGGCGCGTTTATAGTCCCGACGTACGTGTTGTACATCACCTTGTTAATAACGATCGGATTTTCCGATAACTTTGTCCGACCGTGTGTATGCAAGACAAGTTTGGCACAAAGTCCTTTGGAAAAAATCTGATGGATTTTGTTGTCGGAATGTCCGACCGTGTGCACAGGGCATTATACACTTTTCCATCCTAGGGTGACAACGCTCACTTAGTGTACTGTATATATGGAGGACAGAATTGTTACTCTAGAACAGAAGTGTGATATAACTACAGCATACCTTTCCCTTTCCATAGTCCACAAGTAAACTGGGCAGATCACTACTTGAGATAAGTATAGCACGAACAGAATTCATAGGAAGTTAGGAGCTCACTGGATTTCCGGCAGAATCAACGTGTATTTTCTGTACAAAACACTTTCAATTGTATATTTAACAGACCAAATAGGAGACGTGTGTTGGGTCTTTACATATACTTTAACATAAACCCGTTGGAAAAAGAAAATTGAAAGTCACCCACATACAGTCCAAGGCACCCTATTGTGCATGTCTTTGCCTTTACAGCACCTAGCTCAGATTTCCCCAGTGTCCTGAAAGTCACTGGCAGTTCTAATCTAGCATAGTCAACAAATGTGTGCTGAATCCTGCCTGCCCCTAGTTAAGGCCTTGGGGATTGGCAGTTGGCTGGTCAGGCCCCAAGCATTGCATTGTTAGGAGGTAGGTGACCTGTTACTTGTAGCTTCTAACATGAAGGTACCAAGCTTTCTAAACAGCAGCAGCAATCAGAGTAGCAAAGAAATGGTGATGAGTTATATCCCCTGAAGACTGCGTGATTGGTTGGATAATTTGTTCTTTTTGTTCAGGCAGTTCCCCATTTCGCTGATGCCAATTGCACACTTAAGTGTATGTACAGTATAGCCAAAAATTTGATTTTGTTTTGTTTCGAGTAGTTTGTCCACGGTTGGTAGTTTCAATCTCCCTATTTATCCTGGTGAAAATTGTCTTAGGACATAAAGTCATGGGAAATTAAAAATTGCACAGTTGTTACTAAAACAGGAGGTGAGGTTAAATCTTCTAAAGGGGGTTACATGTTCTTGTGACAGCTGTGTGAGAGGAATTCTCCTCTCTTATATGACAGTGTGAGGCCCTGCCATGGTGTACGTTTAGTAAATGGATATAGAGTGGACACGGGATTCTCAAACTGTAACGTTGAGAAGCTCCGGGGTATTTGTTATGAGTGGAGAAAGCTGTTTTATGTTTTCTCTGGGTTTTGTAATCCCAGATTGGGGCCTGGAGTTTGAAAGTCCCAAAGTGTAATGGGGGGGGGCATGGAGCCTTCAATCCTGTGTGTGGGTTTTGCTAAAGGCCTGCAGGCTTTGGGAGTACACAGGCCTGCAGGGTCATTATAAACCAAGCTTGAGCATAGCTCAGGGCTGCCATTTGGAGAAAGAGCCCTGTCAAAAGAGCTGTGTGTTCTGGCCATAGACCGCATCTTTTGTTACGGGGATTCTGTGCCACAGGACTGGGAAAGCTGGTATAACTGTATGGATCTGGGAGACTGATAAAGCTGAGGCAGCTAGCAAGGCAAGGGGGTAGAGGGAGTCTGGAAAGCTATGGAAGAGTGAGCAAATTCTGGGGGGCTAGATGAACCCTATTTAAAGGCTAAAAGTGACCCTGCTCCGTGAAATGCTGCAACTGAGGCTGAGTGAGCCTGAAGAGCCAGAAGACTGGGAGCTAAGAGCAGTGGTGCTGCTGAAGCCATAGCCAAGTGGCTTTGTATTTATTTTTGCTTATTGTGCTTTTGTTGAAGAAGAACCAATTTGTGGGAAAGTTACATTTTATGTTTTTTTTTCCTTTTCATTTTTCAATAAAAGTGAGCTGCCATGTTCTTAAACTACAGTTCAGGCTGACATGACTCACTAAAAAGCACAGCTACCACATTGCGCTAACAATCCACCAAATTTCCTCTCACTTCCAGTTCCCTACTCTATCCGTATTGTGTTCTTAAATGTTATGAACAGACAAATGTGACTAGAAAAAAGGTCAGAAATATTACCAAATACAGCAGATATAGCAAGAGTCAAACTGCAAGCCAAGATTTGGAATCATGTGGTCACTGTGCACATACAAAAAAACATTATACATATTGAGCTTTGTTATTTGACAGAAATGAATCTTCCAATCTGATTAGGATTCCATGAATGACCAGCTCATTTTGTGTACAAATATTGTATGAACTGATCTTCCAACATGATCATTCTTAGCAGACAACTCTTTCAAAAAGGTTATATTTTGATAAGATTTGCAAGTTTGTTTTTTTGCTGTGAACATACCTATTGAATAGAGATTGCCTTGCTTTACTGTACCTGTTACAACAAGACAAAAAGTAGGAGAAGTGGTTACATTTGGGACAAGAAGACTACAATAATCTGACAAAGTTCTCCATTCTAAAAAAAATGCTCCCCACTAGAGAGATTTCCCCCCACCTCATTTCCCCAAAAAAACACAAGGAAGATACTAATACTTAATACTTGCCTGTCACCCACACAGCAGAACTTGCAATCTTAGGCCCCTCTCACATGGGGTGAACTCTGCCAGCTGTCCCCTATGGTTGGTCAGATGTAAACATTTCACCTGTCTGTTTACAACCAACAGCCATTTGGACAGGATCAGATTGGATGTCAGTAAGTGTCAACGGACACGTGTCCGTTGACACCCACCACTCCATAGAGGGCGATAGATGATCGAATCAGGTCCACCTAAAAAATACTTACAGGCAGACCCGATTAGTCCACCTGTGTGAAAGGTGCCTTAAGGAGATGATTTTGCTAAAGGTTTTTCAGGGTTTTTATTATCTGGTATACTTACCACTGGATTCAACATGTTTTTTTTTTTTTTTTTTTTAATAATCATGTTAGTTTGAGTAATAAAGAGAGCAGTAATGATGTCATACACCCCCTATCAAGCAGTTCCATTTCCCTTCCCAAGTCAAACCAGTGTTTTTTGAGTTCTTGCTATGGCTTACTGTATTTTAAATGTTGCTTTTCACCTTCAAAAAGTCAAACTTTCATTTTAAAAGCTTTTCTGGTTATACAGGTTTGTCACTAAGCACCTAAGAAAACAATTTGTGCTTAGTGTGCTATACAAGGTATTATCTCCTGGTTCTGTAAGATGTAAACACCAATTCTGTTTCAAGGAGCTCACTACATACAGTATAGCTTTGATTGCATCCTCTGTTTTTTTTTGTTTTTTGTTTTTCTCAGGGCAATTCTTTTCTCTGTGCACTAATTTTAGCTTCTTTCTTTTATACTGCAGTCACAGTCCTTTCAGACAGCATAAAACCAAAGATAAACATGAAATTGACAGGATGACACTCACCATGGTAAGCCTTTACTTGGTGAAATAGTCTATGTACTCCTTGTTTTTTGTGTCTCATCCAATAGAACTTCTCTGCTGAGAAACTTTCCAAGATGTATGTAATCTTTTTTGTGTGTTCATTGTCAGTAATGCTTAAATTTAATTTCTTCTCTAAAATATATGAAGAATGTGGAGCTACCAGACTCGTTCTCCCCAGAGCTCAAGTCGCTATTGGAAGGTCTTCTCCAGAGAGATGTCAGCAAGAGACTTGGATGCCAGGGTGGCAGGTTTGTAGTAGTAAACAGTTTGCATTTCATGTCACCTCAAACTCTATTACACATATTGTCACAGGGGGGAAATCAGAATGCAGAATCAGCTGAGGCTTCTTTAGGATTTGAATAGACTCGGGTCACTCTTGGCCACTAAAGAGGAAAAAGCTGAATGGTGAACTATGAGTGTCACTACATCACGTTGATCAGTGGGCATGGTGTAAAGCAGTGGTTCTCAACCTCAGTCCTCAAGTACCCCCAAAAGACCATGTTTGGGAATTTTTCTTCGATAAAATAGCTGTCCAAAATACCAAGCCGTTGACTCTGTTTAAAGGACCTGGGCAAGATAAAGGAAAACCTCCAACATGGCCTGTTGGGGGTACTTGAGGGCTGAGGTTTAGAACCACTGGTGTAAAAGAGCATGGTTATATAAAAACTTTGTTTACCAGAAGTTTATACTGCATGCATATGCCAAAGTACTTGTACCCACAAAAATGTAATAATTTCTGTGGCAGTAAGACCTTTAGGATAGGTATAAAGCTCCAAAGGACAACTTTTAGCCCCGGTTTGCACTATAACCTGCATGTGAAATGCACAGGAACCACACTGTATTCCTGTGCAATTTACATGAGATTCAGTGCGGTGTGATTTAAGCCCATTTGTTTTGAATGGACTTAAAGCGCACCACATCACACCAAAAAAATCTAGGCATCTTTTTTGGAGCCACACTACAAATGGATCACTTGGTTGTTTTGTACCATGTGATCTGGAGAAGGCAAACTGAACTGCATTTGTGATATGTTTGGGGTGTCGTTAATTATGTATTGATACCCACAGCAGATCACAAAAAACAGTGTGATTGCAATGCTGTGCGGAAAGCGTGCAGGGATCCCTGCTTTTCCTGCACAGCATATGTGTGAACCTAGGCTTAATTTGTTTTATTTTTTTTAAGGGGAGCCTTTTCCATGACATATGCTTTCTGTGCACATAATATAGCGAAGATTAACAGGAGAACGTCATTAAAATAGTAAGAACCTACGTAAAGAGGAAGTAAACTTCCTCTACTGAATTTACCTATAGTTAAGTCTATAATCAGGTTTACCAATAGGTAATGAAAATATCTCCAAAACATGTACCGTTTAGAAGAAATTTACATTACATACAGCCAGTGACATCACTGACGCATTCATTCTGAAGGAACAGCCACGGCTGCCATTCCTTCCGAGCCCCGTGCCATGAACGGTGGCTCTCATGCGTATGTGCGGGAGGGAAGTCATTGCGGTTCTGGCCAATCACAGCGCCGGGGGCCCATTAACCCAGAAGAAACTCGGGGGGGGGGGGGAGGAGAGAGAATGTCAGCCGTCTCAGCGGTGTGTGGGCGCCACTGCAACAGCTTTTTTCTAAGATAGATATTTCATAATGAGCTAGTATGTGATGCATACTAGCTCATTATGCCTTTTGTCTTACAGGGGTTTTTTTTTTCTTTTTTTCTTTTTGTCAGCGTTTACAACCTCTTTAACAACCAAAAACTATTGAGACAATAAACGCTTTGATCAAGAATGTGTACAAAGTTTACAGAGTAGTTTGGTGTATGTAATGTACAGCATAGCTTACATAGTGGAATAGTAACAAGTATGCAGTGTACAGCACAACTTATAGACTGAAGTGGTGAACAGTGTATCTGGAGTATGCATTGTGAGAAGAGACTTACAAGTATCAGGTGGTTTAGTGATCTGAACACCCTGTATTCCCAACAGTAAATAATAATTATTATTATTTGAAAATCATAGAAGCATTCTTGCCCCGCTCTACTTGACCTAACAAGCAAAGTGGTGCCTGGCACAGTGAGTACAAACTGGGGTGTAACTACAATTCATGGCCAAAATGAAAAAAACTTCCTTATGCTCAGTGGACATTTCTTTTAGGTAAACCTGATTGTAATAACTGTGAAGGCACTAAATAGGGATCATGTGGCAACAACTGTGAAAAAACTAAATAGTGATCATGGGGCAACAACTTATTTCATAAAGCTGTTCAGTTGCTGCTCAGCCAAAAACTAGAATAGGTAACATTCACAGTCTTGTGTCCACAGTTCAGACAGGAGGTCAAAGAATGGAGCGTGGAATGTTTTCTTGGCACAGATATGCCCTTTTAATACCAACTCAGCATTACTAGAATACCAAAACATATCAGAGTATTGTCGTGACCATTTATATCCAATAGTTTATTCTTTTTGCACTGGCAACTACCATCAGAATAAGTCACAAAGCATGCATCTTCTCAAACTGGTTTCACTTCACTGTATTCCAGTGGCATGCACGGTTCATTTCAATGAACTATGAACTGTGTGTGATACTGTAAAGCAAGAATGCTAAGGAACACTTCCACTTCACTACTGAATACATGGCATAAAGAAATCAGGCTATATTGAAGAGGGTCTACCTTGCAGTAGATGGGTGCATCTAATTAATTGGCTACTATCTTTAGATAAACCTAACATTCTATTGTATTGTTTGATTTGCATCGGAAGTGGTAAGTTGTCAGAAAACTGAAATATAAAGAGCAGCTTGATCAAATGGCAGCACAGAAAAGAAGGATTAGACTGTACGCAGAGTGATGAATATTACAGGTACAGTTGGTTGCATGGTTTGGTGACATTGTTACACATCTGTGTATGTGGTTTAAAAAAAAAATGGGGGGAAAATGATTAATTTGTAATCTACACTATTTCCATTATTAGCTGTACCTTTAAAATGATTCTCCTTTTTTTTCTCCTTTCAGCGCTCTTGAAGTAAAAGAGCATCCATTCTTTAAAGGTATAGACTGGCAACAAGTATATATGCAAAAGGTAACTAATCTTACATTACTTCTTTGAGTAAAAGTGAGCTAATTTTGGTTCAGAAAATGAAATAGAGTACAGCCGTGGCCAAAAGTTTTAAGAATGACAAAAAATATTCATTTTCACAAAGTCTGCTGCCTCAGTTTTTATGATGGCTATTTGCATATACTGTTATATTTCATGTTTGCCATGAAAATAAACTTAATCCCATAAAAAACATTTCCACTGCATTTGTGAAGAAGGCTTCAGGGTGCCCAAGAAAGTCCAGTAAGCACCAGGACCATCTCCTATAGTTGATTCAGCGGTGGGATCAGGGCACCACCAGTGCAGAGCTTGTTCAGGAATGGCAGTAGTCAGGTGTGAATGCATCTGTACGCATATTGAGGAGAAGACTTTTGGAGCATTGCCTGGTGTCAAGAAGGGTAGCAAAGAAGCCACTTCTCTCCAGGAAAAACAGCAGGGACAGTCTGTAAAAGGTACAGAGATTGGACTGCTGAGTACTGGGATAAAGTAATTTTCTCTGATGAATTCCCTTTCCAATTGTCACCTTGTCCAGAGAAGAAAAGGTGAGTGCTACCATCAGCCCTGTGTCATGCCAACAGTAAATCATCCAGTGACCATTCATGTGTGGGGTTGCTTCCCAGCCAAGGGAGTGGGCTCACTCATAATTTTGCCTAAGAACACAGCCATGAATAAAGAATGGTACAAAAACATCCTTTGAGAGCAACTTCTCCCAACCATCCAAGAACAGTTTATTGATGAACCATGCCTTTTCCAGCATTATGAAGCACCTCGCCATAAGGTAAAAGTGATAACTAACTCTCTTGAAGAACAAAACATGAACATTTTGGGTCCATGGCCAGGAAACTCCCCAGACCTTAATTCCCTTTGAGAACTTTTGGTCAATCCTCAAGAGGTGGGTGAACAACAAAAAACACCAGAAATTATGACAAACTCAAAGCTTTGATTATGCAAGAATGGGCTGCCATCAGTCAGGATGTGGCCCAGAAGTTGATTGACCGTATGATAGGACGAATTGCAGAGGTCTTGAAAAAGAAGGGTCAACACTGAAAATATTGACTCTTTGCATAAACTTAATGTAATTCAAAATAAAAGCCTTTGACACATATGAAGTGCTTGTAATTATACTTCAGTATACCATTGTAACATCTAACAAAAAAATCTAAAAACGCTGAAGCATCAGACTTAATTAATATTTGTCACTCTCAAAACTTTTGGCCACGGCTGTAGACTAGACTTTGTTTTAAAAGAGGTTTTCATCATCTGGAAAAAATGATCCTGCACATATTGCCCAATTGATTTGCTGATGAGCTTGTTCACACCAACTGTTCTGCATTTTTCCAACACAAAAAAAAACTCATAGACATGAGAAACTCCATAGTTTTCAAAGGAATTTTTACAGCGTGTAGTGTTGTAAAGAAAGTACTGCATGCTAAATTTTGGGTGTCTTGGACTACAGTTTTGCTGTCAATTCAAAGGTAATCTTTAAAAATTAACCAGAAAGGATCTCTGTGCTTTAACCCATGCATTCTAGTGTGAACAAGCCCTAATTTAAAAGGTAATTCCACAAATCTGTAATTTAAGTACATGATCATTTATGCCACTAAGGTGTTAGTGCAACATTAACTACTGTAGTATGATCAGTATGCAATAGTAACATTTTAGTCATATTCCATTTTTATATGCTTGATTTATTCCACATCATAATGCATTGTGCAAAACACAAAAGAGAGTGCAAAGCCGCCCTAGTGTAACTCAGGTTTAATATGGTAAAGTTAAAAACACTACAATTGTCAAACGCACATTGTGTGAAGATAGATAACGCATAAGATTCCACTGTGGCTGCACTCCTAAAACCATCCAAGGCCATCCACCAACATGCTCAACGTGCAGAGCGTGGTGGTGGATAGCCTTAGATGTGCTGCCAGGATCCGGGCAACTAGGTTGAATGTCCATGGTTCCCCTTCCCCTGTCGGGATCTTGAGGTGGTTTTAAGTGTGTGGCCACAGAGGAATCCAAATGCTGTATTTATCTTCACACAATGTAAGTGGCCATATTAAAGCCAAGTTACACTAGGGTGGCTTTGCGCTCTCCATTTTTGTTTTGTTTAGATGTGTTCCTACCCCCCAGAGGATCCATAGAGAGCAGCAGCACAACCCTTTGACTTGTCCAATTATCACCAATAGCCAGCTAGATGACTATACTAAACTGTTGATCAGCTGCTAGTTTTTTCTTTTGTGTGATTTTTTTGTTTTTATAATGCACTGTGCACTTGGTTTGTCAGTAATGCCTCTGTGAACTGTTTCAGCTAAGGCGGCCATAGACAGTTTGAATTTTGGCCAGTTCACTAGGGACCAGCTGAAATTTGAACCATGTATGGGCAGGCTGATTGTGCAAAAGCTGACCGATCTTTCAACTTGGGCACAACCAGCCTATCATCTTTTTTTTGATGCAATTATTACCAGCAGCTTTAGTCGCTACCCGTAATTACGGTGTGTTCTACCCCCACCACCCCCTGCCAGGAGAACACAATAGCTCCACTGGAGGGATTCCCCATCAACACAATGAATGTTACAGGAAAGAAAATCACATGGTCTACTCTCATATGTTGTGTGTACCTTTGAACCACTTTCCTGTTCTAGAAAGGTACATTTACCTGATATGGTTTAGCTTTATCAAGTTAATCAGATTTATGTGCGCATGCCATCAGTTAAAAGGTATATGCAGTGTTATCCAATAAAGGGTCCAGTTCATAAGTGAATTAATTGCATCCAATCAAATTGCATTGTGTACTTGTCTGACTTCAGTTTTTCCAGCCAAAACTGTGTCTGTGCTTGTCGACCACTTATTACATTACACTTACTAGGTTTGTCCCCACAATCCTTTTTCATAATTAAATATTTTTTTGATTAATATGAAAATCTGTTATGATAGAAATATGGGAACTGTCACTGTCAAGATTGGGGGATCAGACTTGGGGTTTGTCATCCTGATTCTGGACTCGCTACATAGAGCTGTATTTTCTTAATGTTTTACCAAAGATTAACACATTTTCAACTGGATTTAACTGGAAAATATGTAACTCCTGGATGAAAATGAATAAGTATTTCCTCTGACTCAAAACAAGCCTGTTTTTGTCGGATGTAAGGCACTGTCTTCCTTGCTCTCCTTGCTGCTGGTGCTCTGCTTTTCTACTCTTTGGGTTGGGGCCAGGACCTTACCATCCCCAAGTACAATGCAGGACTATTGGTTAAGCATTGTATGTGAGGATGGAGCTTCTTAGAGAAGAGGCTTTGGGGGGAATGATCGCACAGAATGAAAGAAGGAAGCTGGAGAGAGGAATAAGGTAAGTATTACAGCTTATTGCTGTACCCTTAGGCTTACCAAGTTTTAACTTTTGCAGTGCGGGTGAGCTCCACTGCTAGGGTTTTCTTTTGTTTTCTGGTGTCTGGAATTGAGCTTTATGCATACTTGAAAGGTATGAGAGTATAAGGGATTGATCATTGAACAATAAATTGTGTTTTTTATTTCAGTATCCTCCACCGCTGATTCCTCCTCGAGGAGAGGTGAATGCAGCTGATGCATTTGACATTGGCTCCTTTGATGAAGAGGACACAAAAGGCATTAAGGTATGTTATATCCTAGGTGATCTACAATGAACAGCAAGTTTAAGGCTGCTGCATTCACACTACTACGTGTGGTGGCTGCTTTTGTTTTCTTTGTTAGGCTTTCTATTAATCTGGTGAATCAGCCAGTAAGTCTGTTGTGTTTCAACACAACAGACAACAACAACTGTTGTGTTTCAACAACTCCTCTCCTGCAAATTAATCAGTTTCAAGTGTTGAGACAAACCATTTACCGCTGATGGGGTGCTTACAATGATCAGCTTTAATCACCTCTCATTTATTCATGTAAAACCTTTATCCCAAAAGATAAAAAAAAAAACTATTGTTTTAACTGCATGTGCAACTGCAGTATGAGCTGGAGTTTGGCTTCAGTTTGTTAGTGTATCTAAATTTACTAGACATCTAACGCTACCCTCCCCCGGACTTAAAATACTGTTGTCCAAAGGTGCCTCTGTGCTCCTTCATTCAGATTGGGGGGACTCTAATACAGGAGGTGTGTTAATGGCCAGATCTCAAAGTGCAAACAGAGGTAGAAAAAAAACTAAAAAAAAAAACCTAATGCAGCCACCACATTTAAGGATTGGTAAGTTGCACTATATAACATTTTTAGTTTTTGGGTTTAATATTTTCATTTTGAATGACACCCCAACCCACAGATACTGGGGTGCATTGACAGCACATTTAAAATGAACCCAGTGCATAAAATAGCATGATAACACGGCACAATATTGTAAATAAGCCCTAAAGGAAAACCCCTGCCCACTCTCTGCCCCATCAGTTTATACTTACCTTTCCTTCACTCCCTCTCTGCTCTGTTCATCCCTAGGGGAGAAAGGAGATGCAGTTGTGCTCATACGTTTACATACCCTGGCAGAATTTATGATTTCTTGGCCATTTTTCTGAGAATATGAATGATAACACAAAATCTTTTCTTTCATTCATGGTTAGTGTTTGGCTGAAGCCATTATCAATCATGTTTACTCTTTTTAAACCATACTCACAACAGTAACTACCCAAATTACCCTGATCAAATTACCCTGATCAAAAGTTTACATACCCCAGTTCTTAATACCGTATTGAAGTCTTTTGTGGTATTTGTGGATGAGGCTCTTTATCTTCTCAGATGGTAATGCTGCCCATTGCTCTTGGTAAAAAGCCTCCAGTTCCCATAAATTCTTGGGCTGTCTTGCATGAACTGCATGTTTTGAGATCTCCCCAGAGTGGCTCATTGATGTTGAGGTCAGGAGACTGAGATGGCCACTCGAGAACCTATACTTTATTCTGCTATAACCAATGACAGGTCAACTTGGTCTTGTGTTTTGAATCATTGTCATGTTGGAATGTCCAAGTACGCCCCATGTGTAGCTTAATGGCTGATGAATGCAAATGTTCCTCCAGTACGACATTCATCTTGCCATCAATTTTGACCAAAGTTCCTGTGCCTTTGTAGCTCACACATACCCAAAACACCAGTGATCCACCTCTGTGTTTTACAGTAGGAATTGTGTACCTTTCATCATAGGCCTCGTTGACTCCTCTCTAAATGAAGCATTTATGATTTTGACCAAAAAGCTAAATTTTGGTCTCATCACTCCAGGTGACTGTGCTAGAAGGTTTGAGGCTTGTCTCTGCTGTTTGGCATTATGTAAGTGGGATACTTTGTGGCGTTTTGGATAGTAATGGCTTTCTTCTGGCAACTCGACCATGCAGCCCATCTTTCTTCAAGTGCCTCCTTATTGTGCATCTTGAAACGGCCACACATGCTTTCTTTGGATGCATGCTTCGGCCGTAGGGTTTTGCAGACAGCCATCTGAGGTTGTGATTCCTCTGATGGGGAGTTCTTTTGGTGGTGGGTGGAGTTTTTTTTCTCTGTGTTCCCACCCCTCGTTTTGACACTGCTTGGGGACGTCCCTAAGGTCAAGATTAAAGTGCTGTGTCCATCAATGAACGAAAGAGAAAATAGGATTTTTGTACTCACCGTAAAATCCTTTTCTCTGATGTTCATTGACGGACACAGCACCCACCCCTCCTATTTATGTTTGTACTGCTTTTTGACACAGTGATCACATGGTACAGACGGGGCCAATCACAGCACATTTGTACCATGTGATTAGCTATGACCAATCGCAGCTAATCACAACAATAGACAGTGTCTCCACATAGTCATTCACAACAATAGACAGTGTCTCCACATTGTCATTCAGTAACTGCTTATAGCAGTAAAATTCACTGCTATAAGCAAACATAGTATGTAAAAAAAAAAAAAATCCTGATCAACTTCCCAGAGTGGTACGGTGTTACTATGGTAACACTTATTGCTCATATGTTAAGATAAAATAAATAAAAGAAAAAAGAAAAGAAAAACATATTTTAAAAAGTAGAAAAATAAATTATTATTATATTTTTTTTTTTTACATACTGTCACCAGTCAGTTTCCCTGGTTTTTCTTCATATTCCCAAAAAAGTGACAAATTACAACTTTAAAAAATGTGCCATGACACTTACTAATTACCTTACTTTCCAAAAAGGGGTCACTTGGGGGTATTTGTGCATTTTAGTGCCTCAAGAAATTAGGCCATCAGGACTGATCAATTTTAATATATACCATAGTTTGTGGACTCTATAATTCTTCTACAGACAAAATATTATACACTGATTTGCGTTATTTTAACCAAAGAAATGTAGCAGAATACAATTTGGCCTAAATTTATGAAGAAAGATTATTTATTTGCAAAATTTTATAACAGAAGCGAAGTAAGGCATGTTTGTTTGTTTTTTTTGTTTTTTTAAAGTGGCCTTTTTTCATTTATTTAGCAAAAAAATAAGCCCAGTGGTGATTAAATACCACCAAAAGAAAGCTGTATTTGTATGAAAAAAATTATAACAATTTCATATAGGTAGAGTGTTGCATGGCCGTGTAATTGCTATTCAAAGTGCAACAGTGCTGAAACCTGAAAATTGGCCTGGGCAAGGAGATAAAAATGCCCGATATTGAAGTGGTTAAACTAAAACATAGATGAGGGATGAAAGATAAAGAAGATGTATACTCAGTGAGTGACTAAATCAACTGCTGAAAGTGCTTAAAATTTTGAGGATTTAATATCCCTTTAACAAAAAAGATCATAGCAAGGGTATACAGCAATGTTGTATTCAGAGTTATTAAATTATTTTTACATAAACTCATTTGATTTAAAACCTCTACATAGATCTTTAAATAAAATATGTAAATAAGTTAAATATGTCAACCCTAAATTTTATATTCCTGATATATGCCTGCTGTACCATTTACTTGTATGAGAAAGTATACAGTTCTCTTTGTTTGGTTCATTTGTGTGAAATCCCTGTTGATCCTGCCAGCCCCTCTGATTTCCTATTAAAATCTGACCACACAAGGCAGGAGAGAACGACATGGTCAGTTCGCTGTGCTGAGAACTTAGCTTGCTCTCCTCCAATGATCAAACTTGTCATGACACATTACCCCTCCTGCACAACCTTTCAGTGGGGAGACCAGTGTTCTGCTGCTTCTCCTCCCCCAGCTCTCTAAGATCCTTAAGCATCTGAGAACAGAGGTTATGTGAACACTTATAGGTAAAGATATTTATAATGTTTTTTTCGATGCATGCACAAAAGTTTTCCCTTTCATTTTTGTTTTCAACTAAATGGGTTGTTTTACAAGGTAAAGGATTTAGTGCTTTTCATTAAATCTTTTCCATAAGCAATAAGAAATAGTATTATTGGACAATGCCCCATCTGTGTTTATACAGATAGCTGTACTGTTACATTTATCCCTGCTTACCCTCTGTGTAACACTTGACATTTTTTGTTAGTTGCTTGATAGCGATCAGGAGCTGTACAAGAACTTCCCTTTGGTTATATCTGAGCGCTGGCAACAAGAAGTAGCAGAAACGGTTTATGAAGCTGTCAACGCAGATACTGATAAGATCGAAGCCCGAAAAAGAGCCAAAAACAAGCAGCTGGGACATGAAGAAGGTAAAAATTGTTCAGTGTACAAAAATGTAGTCTACAAATGTGAAATAATACATGTAGGATTGTTATTAGTATTGTTGTTAGTTTTGTGCTTTCACCATTAATGTCCTTGATAGTTTGCAGTATTACTTTCACAGCAAAGGTTACTTTTCACACCTAATTTACCATTCCTGCATGACACTGTGCACATCCACTGAAATGATATACACAACTGATAAAAAAAAAATTAAATCTGTTTGGGCAAATGTAACCTAAATGTTCCCTGTCTTTTAAATAATTGCCCATTGTTATACAGTAATTGTAATTTTAACACACTATCTGTTTAAAGCCGAGGTCCGCCCACCGCTGCAAAAATTAAAAGCCAGCAGCTACACATACTGCAGCTTCTGGCTTTTAATAATAGGACACTTACATGTCCTGGAGTCCAGCGATGTCGGCACTGCAGCTGATGTTTCCAGTAGCTGTCGGGTACATGCTGCTGCCATTGCAGGTGAGGGAACCCGGCAGCGTAGCCTTACAGCTTCACACCGGGAACCCTACAGTGCATGCGCGAGGCTCCGCTCCTCTCTCCTACTGGCCCAGCGGCCGGGGGCAGGAGGAGGGAGCTGAGCAGTGACGAGGTGGGCCGCAACCCGGACTCCCGGAAGTGGGAACAGGATACCTGTCAAAGAAAGTTGCCAAATGTGGCACTGGAGGAGGGGAGGAGACAAATCATCGGAAGTTCAATTTTTGGGTGGAACTCAGCTTTAAAATTGTGTAGCTTTTATGTGGTTTCCATTTAAATGATTTAAACAGTTTTTTTTCCTATAGCAGGAGCTTTATCCAATCCATATA
Source organism: Lithobates pipiens (assembly GCF_037356315.1). Classification (NCBI taxonomy): domain Eukaryota; kingdom Metazoa; phylum Chordata; class Amphibia; order Anura; family Ranidae; genus Lithobates; species Lithobates pipiens. The sequence continues at coordinate 19,959,548 of NW_027507790.1, forward strand.
CTCTTTGCCTTCTGTTTTTTATATCTATATATCTGTTTATATGGATGTCTAAGTACAGAAGATTAAATAATAGTGACAGACAGTAGAAATCCATTTTGCCATAATATATGATTTGTACTGTAACATGTTTACTTCAGTAATTCTGACAGTCATTCTCACAATGCACAGATTATGCACTAGGAAAGGACTGCATCATGCACGGATATATGCTGAAGTTGGGGAACCCATTCCTGACCCAATGGCAGCGAAGATACTTTTACCTCTTTCCCAACAGACTTGAATGGAGAGGAGAAGGAGAATCTCGGGTGAGGCAACTTGAAATAAAAATGAGTTTGTTAGCTTTGTGATTAGTTTTATTGTGCCCAGAAATACTATTCTAGACAAGATGGTCTGAAGGTTTAGACATTAGGTGGACAAATTTGCATTGGGTATTCAGAATCAATATATCAGTTTACAGATGCTTACTGTTCATGCTTCAACATTGACTTGAGTATGTGGACAAATGATTAAAGATCTAGATCTATTTTTTGAATAGAGTCAGTTTCAGAGATCTATAAGCATTTTTGTAGTGCCAGAGAAAAAGTGTTAGAAAACCTAGAAGCAGGTGGATACCTTTGTTGTAGATTACAGCACTTACACAACAGGCAGATATTTTATTACTTTAGATGAAGTAGGTAGGATTATTATAAAGCCTAACTACAGCCTTGCTAATACTTGAAATCGTTCATTAGAGCCAATATATATATACATATATATAAATATATATATATATATATATATATATATATATATATATGAGCTTTTAACCACTTCCTGCCCATAGGCAGCAACCAAAGAAGACTGGGGACAGCAGTATGGCTGTCCCCCCCTCTGCCTCAACTCACAGCACCTTACATCTGCCTGTCACTCAGCCATGGACAGCGAGGCCGTACTTTATTCGGGCGCTCGGGCTGCTCTGTCTGTCTGTGGCTAAGTGACAAACCCAGCTGAGAGATCGATCCCTGCTCTTGTGGGTGTCTGGCAGCCCGCAGCCAAATGCAGAAGACGCTCGCTGGAGACTTGGGATGTCTGAGAACACAGCACTGTACACTGTATGTAGCTGGTACTACATACAGTTTATAGCGTATTTACAGCAGACGCATGTATTAGCAAAGGGAATAGTTGTTACCCAAGCGCACCGTGGTGCAGCGTACATACAAGTTTGTTGATGATGTTGTTTCTCATTTAGGAACCCTGGCGTATTTATAAAAAAAAACATCACTTGGTAAGGTGGTAACAATCCGCATTCCTCTAGATATTGTTATAGTTTAGCTGTGACCTGGTTCCAGAAATCCCTTTTCACATTAGAATCCCTAATGTAGCTTGAAGTCTAATGCTTATCTGAAATGGTCCTGCTGCTTATCACAACTCTCCATGGTAATGATTTAGGGCTTTTAGCATGAATTGGTAAATTAAATAATCATCAAAATTAATAGCTTTTTAGAAATGCATAATTACTTCCCAGAAAACACTTTTAGAAAATAAGTTTATTGATAAAATAATGCAAAGAGCAGTGATGTCAAAAGTACAGTCACCATTGGTAACCAGCCAATCCCCTGAAATCTGATGATTTAACCAGTTTAGCTCTCACACCTCTAAACCCCCATGGACCAAAGCAATCTTTACATTTTTGCTATTGGCCTATTTATTTGCCAAAAATGTCATTACTAAAAGCGGAGCTCCAGCCAAAAGGGGAAGCTCCACGGCCACATTTGGTACCTTTCGAGGGGGAGAGGGGAACGGATATCCACTCCCGCTTCAGAGTAAGTTCGTTTCAATTGTTATGCAGCGATCTACGACATTTCCGGACCCTTCTTCTTCCCCACGCTGCCTTCTGGGAGACACACAGGTTCCAGAAGACAGCGGGACCATTCAGAAAGTGCACTGTGACTTGCGCATGGGCAGTTGAAAACAAGCTGTGAAGCTCTGAAAGGCTTCACTTACTGTTTCCCTTAGTGAAGATGCCAGCGCCTTCACCCAAAGCAGATGCACGGGATTGGCTTGGGATGCCTACATCGCGGGATGCCTGGACAGGTGTGTGTCCTTATATTAAAAGTCAGCAGCTATAGTATTTGTAGCTGCTGATTTTTTACTTTTTCTTTTTTTGTACAGGCCAGAACTCCTATTTAGGATAACAATAAGATAATGTAAACCAAATTTTTTTTTCTTTGTGATCTTGTCTTGCAAATATATATACATTTTATTGCAATCCACAGACAAGACATAATGGCCTAAAAAAATATATATATATTCTATAAGGCTACTTTCACACTGGGGCTTTGCGGGCCCTGTCAGTAAAGCGGCGCAATATTTAGCGGCGCTTTACCGCTATTTTAGCACCGCTTTGTGGCTTCTAGCGGAGCAGTTGTAACTCCAACTAGCGGCCCGAAAAAGGGTTAAAACCGCCTGCAAAGCAACGCTGCCCCATTGTTTTCTATGAGAAGGGGCGCTTTAGGAGCTGTAAATACACCACTCCTACAGCACTCCAAAGATGCGGCTTGCAAGACTTTTTTGACCATCCTCCAAGTGAGAGACAGCAGCTGCTGTTTCAGGGCACTTTGCAGGTGCTATTTTTATTGCTGTAGCACCTGCAAGGCGCCCCAGTGTGAAAGGGGCCTAAGGCAGGGTTTACATATATGCAGGGCCATTCTGTGGTTTCCAATCAGCGATTCAGGTGCGAATTTGACACTTAAATCACACCTGAACCAGACTGAAAAACACACAGGACCCCTTTTTTTACCTCACCGCAGCCGGCCCGCATATATGTGAACCAACTCCATTGAAAACAAGTCTGGTTCACATTATGCAAATTTGATGCAGTTCAAAATGCATATGTGTGACCTGAGCCTAACTTGTCCTGTTTAAACTGACACTAAAATTATGTTTTTTTTGTATGGCGTAAAACATTTTAAAATAAAGCCTTTTTTTCAACTTTTCATTGTTTTATTTTTTGTCACAATTAAAAAAAAAATGATTTAACATAAAAAAATAAATTACAAATGGTTACAAAGATAGACATTAAAAAAATGGCAATAAAATATTAATGGGGATACGATGTAGTAATTATGACTGGTTAGTGTATACTAAAAGCTATTGAGGTGTTTAATTAAAAACAAAAACCTTTTTTTTTGCTTTTTGGTCAGTTTGCTTTAACTGACACCATATGCTCTCATTCCATTTGACCTGCAGATGAATAAAACAGTAGCTAGAAAAGTAACAATGTTACTAGGTATCTCTATCCAATTTCTGAACAGTGTCCACTTTCTGGACAGCAGGAACTATTGCAGCTGCTCTCTTCATGTAGCACCTTCCAGCTGTCTTTTTAACAACTGGGAATTTCTAGCAAGTGTGAAGGGGGGCCCTAAAGTGAGACAAAAGGACAAAGGTGTACTACACGCACCATGTGGTATGTGTAGCACACCCATTGTTCACAGCTGGTTAAAGATTCATTTTGATGGATTGAATTAGGTAATTGCATAGCAAATTGCATAATTGTTCTCCAGCAGTAGCATTAGAAATATTTGAGCGTATTAGGATAGTCTGTCTTGCCATACTAGCTTGTGGTGTTTAGTTTTAATTTTCCAAAGAGGTGTAATTTTGAATTATATTGCTTTTATGTATAGTGTTTATTTATATATATATATATATATATATATATATATATATATATATATATATATATATATATATATATGTGTGTGTGTATATGTATATATATATATATATATATATATATATATATATATATATATATATATATATGTATATATATATATATATATATATAGCAGTGTTGTCTAATAAGGGTTTTGAAGTGTTGGATCTAATTCCCAAATATCTGTCTTATTTTTTTCTCCTATCATGCAGCAAAATCTATTGACAATGGAACAGATAGTTTCTGTGGAAGATACTCAGATCAAGGACAAGAAATGTATCCTGTTAAGGATCAAAGGAGCAAAACAGTTTGTTCTGCAGTGTGAGGTAAATCACTGTTATCTGGGAATCCGAAATGAGTTCATGTTACCCTTTCTTAATATTTTTAATCTTTGTTATATTGTGTTCACAATTCATCAAATCAAGCCATCTAAAGTTAGGTTTTTGTTTTTGCTTTTTTCATTTGTATAGCACTCGCAATTTTCTGCAGCTCTTTACAAAGAGGAGCGAGCTGTTCACATCAACCCCTGAACAGTTACATTTGAAAAGACTGTGGAAAATGTGTGTTTGCTGGAAAAAGAATTGTATAATATTTAAAAAATTTAATAAAAGCAGTATTAAACCCAAAAACAAAAGTGAAATATATTGCAACTTCCCAATCTTTAAAGTGGTTGTAATCCCTTACAGACCACTTTTTGCTAGATAAGGCTTACCTGTAGCTACCCAGGATATCTCCTAAACCTGCACGGTTTAGGAGATATCCCTTTATTTGCATGTGCCCACATCATCGGCACAAGCACACTGAAGCAAACTGAGGTAAGGGGCAAACTGATGCACCTCCAACGTGATCGAGCTTGTCACTAAGCCTCACTGATACACATTCTTATTGGCCCAATGCTATCAGTGTGATTGGCCCATGGAAATTTGCAGCAGGTTCCAAAAGTGGCAAAACTCTCAATACAACCTGGGATTTGGCTGTGATAGGAAGGTTTGGAGGGATGCAGCAGGTATTTACAGGCATCTCTAAATTATACCAGCAGTAGACCAGACCTCCTTCTGCCAAGTGACAGAGATTTTTTAAAGTGTATGGTATATGTTGTAGTAATATGCACTTAGTTGTAAACGTCAAGCCATCCAATTCATGATTCCTAGCTTCCTTTAGTTTGGGTTCACACCATCGCCGCATGCGGCTCATAGCAAGGGTCCGTGCGTCCCCGTTCACCGCTTCAGGTCAGATTTCAGCCCGAATTTTTAGCTGAATTCAGACCTGAAAGGGACCAAAAGACCACACAGGCTCCTGTTCAAATTGGCACTGGAGCCGTGGCAGAGATATGTGAACTGGCTCCATAGAGAGCCAGTCAAAATCTCCTGCTATTGCGAATTGGATGTGGGTTCCCCTCCCCGCATCCAATTCGCATAGGTGTGAACCCAGACTTAGATTCCATAGTTATTCCTTCCATATTTGTAATTCAGTCTTTGAGATTAAGTCCTAATTAAAGGGATGCTCCATTTTTAGAAGGCCATTGATACTATGGCTGCAATAAGCAGTTTTTAAAGTTTTTTTTATTCTCAAATATATTCTAAATGCAAAACAAGAGGCTAAATGGCTAAAAGGAAAATAGGTTTTCCCTGTGGTAGTTTTGTTTTAAATACGCATCTGCTTGCTCTTTAAATGTTTTTACAGGTTGTGTATTAGTATTAATTTCTTTTTACTATGCTTTTGTAGAGTGATCCAGAGTTTGTACAGTGGAAGAAAGAACTGACTGAAGCATTTACTGAGGCACAGAGGCTTTTACGTCGGGCTCCAAAGTTTCTGAACAAGTCCCGATCTGCAGTTGTAGAGATCTCTAAACCACCGCTCAGTCACAGAAATAGCAATGGCCTTTAAGTGGCAGGACTGGACCAAGAATTCTTAGGCATAACTACTTAAACCACCTTGCCCAAGGTCTACAGCATTGATGTTAGTTACTTGTATGGCCCTCAAAAGCAAGGTGTACATAGGAGAAAGTTTGGGAGCCTGCATCACACATTGTCTAGTCTACTGAAGACTGGTCTTGCCGCCTGAAGTCTAGAAGAGGTCACACAGCTCGAGGCAGAGAAAAGATGAATTTTCACTAACAGAAGAGTTGTGAAAGTTGCCAAATTTAGTGATAGCTCATCATTCTATTGCATCGGCTTACCCTGAATGACCTATCTCTTAATGCTGAAGAAGCAAGGCATCAGACCTTCTTTTTTTTTTTTTTTTTTTTTTTTTTTTAAATCATGGCATATGCATGCTTTGGTGTATGCCAGACAAGAATATGAATTTTTTTTTTTTTTTGCAGTAGTTGCTTTTACGTTGATTTTTATGTCTAAATTTCAACATATCCCTGGATGTTTTCTGAAGGCATTGCCAAGTTTTAAGAATGTTCGCAAGATGATAGCTTTCCTGAGTGTTGCCATAATTGCCCCTTTTCCTTTTGTCCTCCCAACTTGCACTGTTGACTTTGAACTAGCAGTGTGATGATACTGTTATGCACTTCAATGACTTTTACCTGTCCTGTGGTTACAAGATGTACATACTAAGAATATTCACCCATTTCTATGTGTTCACCAAAATAGTGGCTGCCACTGTCTTGCTGTGTATGAGGGTAGAAATATCATAGTAGAGTAATTATTGGTAAACTGGAGTGCATGGCAGCTTTGTTCAGTGGTCTTTTAGCCAGTTTAGCACAGTTTTAATCAAGTTCATTCTTCAGATACGTTTACAGCTATTATAAATACAGGATTTTTCCTTTTCAGGTCAAATGCACTTATTTTTATTTTGTTTATAAAATCAGATTATTGTTGAAGTTAAAAGCAGGTGAGAACATTGGATAATCTTGGTACGCGTCATGCTGTAGTCCTAAATCAGTCTTTACTATCTGAAGTTGATGTCCTTGTTTTCCATATGTCTAATGTTGGGACCTCTAATGCTGTTATTCTATTAGGTGTCAAAAAGGATGCAGAGCTATGACCATTGTCACTTCGAGTTAATATTCTGAATTAGGCAGGAAAAAACAACTGGACAGCTCTGTTGTTACTTCCTGTTATATACAGTGTTGCTACAATGACACCTTGCTCGAATAGTGACTCGGCATCGCAACTGCATGGCAGCCCCTAGCGTTTAGCCTTTTTATTTTGTCAGTAAAGTGCAAAGTGCCAATGGACTTGAATACTTCCTAGAAACAGATTCACTATATATAACATAGATGTCTAAGTGTATCTGTAAATAATTAATTTAAAACATTTGTTACAATAGTGTGAGAGAAAACACTGCTGTCATTTTCATCCTCATCTTACATTTTATATTTACATTCATAGTAAGGAGTTCCTTGGGAGACCTGTGACTCAGCATTACTTTCTCTTCGAGATTTAATTACTTGCAGTGGTACCCGCCCTTGTGTAAGCAATTTAATGAACCACTGGGGAAGGGAGTCTAATGAATGTGATGTTATAGCAGAAGTCAAATGGTTATTGGTTGGATAAAATTAAAACTACTGTGAAGTATGAATCTCTCAATATTTGTATTAAAATCACATGCAGTGTTTGGTATGAACATGCGAGTAATTGTTAGCTGCACTTTTAAAAGGAACAATGAGATTCATTGTGTGTAAATTTTACTTTAGCGTGCATTCCTTGATGTTGTCAACAGTGGTTAGATTCTGAAAAAAAGCAGCAAATGGTAACAAGATAATTTTTTTTTTTTTTTTGCCTTAGAAACTCTAAAGAGACCCATTCAAATGTCAGAACAAGATATGTTTTAAAATCCAGATAAACTGTTTTAAAAATTGAAACTATTTTAAAACTAATAAGGAGGGGAGATATGTTATAGCATAATACAGTTAGTACGTTTATGGACACAATTTTCTGTTATTAGCTCCACAACCTAGGTTAGTTTGTCCTAGGTCAATTTGTCACAACCTAGGTTACTCATCATTGTAGAACTATTTTCTTATTGTGCTTTAAGTGTTAGTAGAAGCCATAGTTATGGCGGAGGGAGGTGCAATGACTGTTAATGACTGGGCACTGATGTGTAGGACCAGTACTGCATAGAAATAAAATAATATTATTCATAAAATGTATCACTTCACATAGCACCTTATTGTGAAAGGTTTATATTAATAAATAGTGTGGGTACAATTCCATAGTGCTGTGCTCAGTATGGCTCCATCATATGCAAGTAATAAGTCTGACCACCTAAACAAAACACCATATTGCTAAGAGAGAAATGGATAAAAAGCATCGTATTACTGTCATTATAGAACTTATCAAACATATCATATTATTTTTATGTGATTTATAGACCTTTGCACAGACTGTAAGATTATTAACATGCACACGTACAAATGATATTACTAGTCAACTAAGGAAACCTGGTTTTTCATTGCACTTTTATTTGTTATAGAAACAGCAAATTATTTTGTAACACGGTTATCATACTTCATAGCTTCTGATCCTACCAATACGTGTTAGAAAACCTGTTTACGAGTTAAAAGAATTGGTTTTGTGTGCACATTTTTTTTTCTCTGTTTTCAATGTATATTAGATTCACCCCTTGGCAAAACAAAGGGTTCATTTGACAAATATAATTGAACCCTACTTTAAATTTATTTTGTAACCATTTGCTTGTTTGTGATTTTGAGATCAATCTTTGGAAAAAGTTACTTGCTTTACAGCATTTAAGCTGTATCGCCACTGGTTTTTATGAGAGACAACATTCAAGTTAAGCTCAGCATGTCACTGAAAACTGCATGTACTCTTCTCGATTCATACAATGTCACTCATGTATACTGTGTTCTAGTGGTGTCTGACCTTGAAACACCTTGTGGTCCAGAGGAATATTATATTTCCCCCCTGCTAGCTCATCCTTATTCTCTCTAGATATGTACTCATGTATAAATTATTTAAGGATTACATTGACCGGATTTGTCAGGTTCCACACTTCTACGAATAAACTGTACTGCAGGAAGTACACAGAAGCTAAGTGAATAGAGAAAAGGTGCAACCACACAGGAGTTGAGGCACCTTTCTTTCACATTTTTTAGTATTTGCTACTGATAAAATATACTTATTTATTTGCTTGAGTTTGAGCAAGTGTTGCAGGTAAACGGTTGACTTATCAGTATAAATGTCCTTAGATGTCTCCAGAAATAAACATATGGGTTAGTCTAGTGGTCAGGTCTTTGGCAAAGCACAATATTGAAGGTTGTACAGTGAGGAAAAAAAGCACATTTCTGAAGAGGTAAACTATTTTTTGAAACCCTTGAAAGGAAAGTTTCACACAATATTGGATGGTAAGGTGTCCACTTTGCTGGTGTAGTACAGTCACCTCATACCCATGTGATGCTCATACTTCATATAATATTTGGTGATTTTCTTTTTTTTTTAAATCTAGATATCCTGTAGCTTACTGTAGATTTTATAGTCTCAAACTCCCCTAAGACACTTGCTGCAGCTATGTCAACATTAATTTAATATTTTATAATTGCATGTTAGCTAAAACTTACTCCACCACTGTTCTTTTAGAAAACTGTACATCTTATATATGCATATGCATATAATATAAGAAAGCTTTCCTTCAGCTCAAGCTATACTGCTAATCCAGGATTGCAGAATTTTTGAAAGCTTAGAAGAATATTTTACACAAAAAAAAAAAACAACTATAATCAGACCTCTTTAAACATGAAACTTCCTCCAGAATTGCCCAAATTATCAAAGAACCAGCATTTAAGAGCAATTGTCCTTATTGGCGTCATAAAATGTATATGAGCTATGAAGTGACTATCTTGACATCTATGTGTGGTTGTATTAAATGCTTCATGACGATGCCTGTGCAGGCAATGAATTAGGACATTGCTGTACACTGAACGCAGTACAGTACTTAGTAGATACAAATTTGAGTTCTGGTGTCCATGCATTTGGTGTGCTTATGTGCTTTTAAACGATCACCTTACATTTGTGTGTTATATAATAAGTCTGCTAGTAGCTTACTGTTTGTTATCTCACAGAAGTCAAGAACATTAGCACATGGCCCTGTAGGAACATGTCCAATCTGATTGATCAGATCTTCTAGATCAATGTAAATGACCTACAGCAAAAATAATCAAGAATGTTAGATGCAGGACCATTACGCTTGGCCTTTATCGAGCCGCACATGTATGAATGCCCCTGTGTATTGGTGCAGGGCTCTCCAGGAAGGTAGATTGCAATGCAGGGAGACCAGGGATGTGGTCTTGATCACTTGTATTAACCATATTATACTGGAAAAATGTAGCTGTTCCATTCTTTCCTTTATCATTAAGAGAACAGAGAATATTGTTGTAATTTATGCTAATGGAAGGAGCAGTCATGCATTGTATTATTGCTTCCTCAATCTGAATTAGCCAATGCTTCTGTGTCTTGACACTTGTACCCATGCAAGTCATCTTTCGTTTGTGGCATCTGTGTTGCATATTGATGTACATATTTCAGCCATGGCAAGATAAATATTACTTTCTCTTCAGCAAAACTGTGCACATGTTCATTCATCCTGTTTGAACTCAATTGTTATGGACTCGGCTGTACTTTGGTAAATGAAGGTAGTTATGTAGGAATAGACCAAGAGTTATATTTTAACAAGAGTTCATTTTATATTATTTATTAAATCCATGCATTTCTTTGATGTTGCTGACATTCCACAGAATTGTTTCTTATCTGTATAGTTGGTTATTTAAGGTGTGCTGGCAATTTCATTTTAAGTAGAACTATCCGCTTTATTCTGTTTTTCATAAATAAACGCCATTGAACACAGAACACCATGTTCAGTTTACCGTTTTGTTTTTTGGTTATTTCCATCTTAATTCCTATAGTTGGACAGAATCATCTTGTTGTAGATGAACTGTGCAGTCAGCTGCTCTATACAAATTGCTCTGCTTCTACTAAGCAGCTTCACATCAACCTGAATGGTCCATTGTAAATAAGTTCATTCTATGTAGTATGACAGGTGTAAAAGCATTTTGTAAAAAAGAGGTATAGTACAGCAAATATTACTGTGAAGATTCATACGTCTGCAACATTAAACATATTGCATTACATAAATTGTGCAAACATACCTATGTGGCTATTGTGTTTTATTAACATATGTCTGTGTGTATTTATATATATATATATATATAGATACACACACAAAGGTATAAATGGATTATACATTTACATTCTAAAGGACTTCACCATTAGGACCACAAACCTTGCCCTTCTTAACAATGCAAGCAAAGCACACTAAACAGGTGCAATAAGAGTGTCCTCTATTGAAAATGGACATTAAGGGATTGATTTACCAAAGGCAAATATGCTGTTTATTTTGCAAGGGAATTTTCCCTTAGCTTTGTGAATGTGGTGAAAATTCAGTTTGCAAAGAGTACCCTATTTACATGCAATGTAAATTAAAAACAGTATTTTTGCTTGCACATGATTGGCTGATGGAAGTCTGCAGAGCTTCACTTAATTTTCTAAGCCAAGGGAAAATTTCCTTGCAAAGTGAATAGCCTATTTGCCTTTTGTAAATCACCTCTAAAAAACTAACAACCATTCTTAAAAGTAAGAAAATATATGGGTCCATGCTACCTAATCCAGTGTATGATTATAAGCCTCTATGGTTCTTAGCTTGCCCCAATGGACAGATGATTGTGATGTGCTTGGTTGCTATGTGCAATACCCACTTTATTATGAAAACCATTCCAGTATACAAATTATGTGGATCAGTTCCTATTTGTATTTTCAGGAGTTTCATTCAAACATACATCCAAAGTAATTGAAGCAATTATTTTGCTATTTTTCTGTAGCACTTTGTGTATTAGATTAAATAGGACAATATAAGACAGTGGGATTGATTTACTAAAGGTAAGTAGGTTTTTTACTTTGCAATGGAGCTCTCCCTTAGCTTAGTGAATGAAGCAAACCTGACTTCCATTGTTCAATCGTGTGCTAGCACAAATGCATTTTTTTTATTATTTTCTTTGCATTTCATTGTGTATTCTTTGCAAAGTGAATTTTGACACCATTCACTAAGCTACGGGGAAATTCCTTGCAAGGGGAAGCTTATTTGCCTTTAGTCAATCACCTAGTTTGTCTAATAGAAGAGCATTGTCTAACAACTCTTTATAGTATAGAAAAGCAAGCCATGGATTATGCAATTTTCTTTCCTTCAACCATGGGTTGTAGGGAAGAAAATTCTCAATTCTCCCATTAACATAGTATTGTCCCACAATCGGTCCCTCCCACTAAGCTATCGTATTCTACCAGCAGGAGGTTTACCCAACATCAGATTACAATGGTCATTTTTGGCGGCTATAGCCTCCGGCAGTGATCACGAGAAAAACCCAACAGACTGGTTGTACTGTTGGAGCGACTTCATAACAATGAGTCTGCCCATAGATGGATTGAAATTCATCTGGTTCCTGCTAAACCAACTGAATTTTGACAAGTCTATGGCGTTTAAAGAAAGAATTGCTATAGACAGTAGGTCTTGCCCAGAACAGCCAATCATATTCTTACTTTCATTCTTCTTGTGAAGTATTGAAAAGTAAAATGAAAAATATGGTTTCTATGATTAACATTTATTATGTGATAATCTTTTGCTTTGATAAAAACCCAATTTAGATTAAAGATCCAATCCATCCTAAATGTATATATTACTAATGGGAAGATCTCCCTTCCATAATACTCAACTCTGTGTTCATCTGACATATTTGGGCGTTTCCCCCCACCACTGTATTTTAGCACTTTTTATTGCATCATGTAGTTCCCCCCAATGCTCCCAAACAGTGGCCACAAGGTATTCAGATAAAGGAATTTCAAATGTAGACCTCACACCAGCAATGTTGAGAAGCTTGACAAAGTGTCAGGTTGTTTAACTTTCTAACATCTACAAAAAATGGAAATATCCTTTTTTGGATGGACATTAGATGGTCTTAAGCCCCATACACACTATTTGATTTTCTGCAGATTTTTGTCTTCAGATTTACCGAAACCATATAATATAAGGTCAAACCTTAAAGGCCTGTACACACTGTCAGAAAATCTGAAGATAAATTTAGTCCGATGAACAATCTGCTAATTTTCTGATAGTATGCTGCTTTTGAGTGCCGATTACGAATTTTCGGCAGACAAAAACTGGATGTGCAGGCTTGAAAATTTTTGTCTGATGTGACAACAACGTCCTGATTTTCTTTTCATTAGCCCAAAAAAATAAAAATCTGAAGAGAAAGACTAGGCATGCTCAGAAATGAAAGAACGCATACAAAACAATTCAACACATACGTCACTTCTGACGTTGAATTCTGTCACCAGAAAGGTTCCTGATGGTGAGTACCCTCTTCACTTTCGATTTGAGAACAAAAAACTGACAAATTCATCCAATAATATGACCGTGTGTACAAGGCTTTAGAGTTTCAATTTATATGCAATAAGGCAGGCCTTGAACTACATGGTTTTGGTAAATCTGAAGACAAAAATCTGCAGAAAATCTAATAGTGTGTATGGGGCCTTGGAGAGCTTTTCTCTAGACACTATTATAAGTGAGGTTGAATATTAAAAAGTGGAGGCAAGAAAATAAGTGATACCCATAGTGACATCTTAAGTTCCCAACTGTTATAATTTTCTAATTGTAACTAAGGAAACAAAATCCAACATCTAGATGCTATGGGAAACCCAATCACTTTCCTTCCTCCAGTTTTCTGTACCAAATATATCACTGAAACTCCTAGATATATCATGGAAACTCTTAGAAGCATTACACTTGGACTATTAGTAAATATATATATATGCTGAATAATCGGTATTTGTACAGATTCATTTATCTTTGAATAGATTTCAGTTAGTGCACAGTAGAAACAGACATTTTTAAGAAATTGACTGAGCAAATGATAGTTTTTTTATAGATATTTTATTTGGAATGTCATTTTTAGGTTATTGCCATTTTATTTATGGATAGCACATGTGTACTAGAGGATGCAAAAGATTACACATTAGATGTAACTGCTGTACAATTAATTGTTTCAACTATTGCCATCATTGGATATAAAATAGTTATTTGATAGAACGACTGAGAGACAGTTATCCATTCCACACTATATAAGAGATGTATATGTATGGTTACATTATATAAAGTGTAATAATTATTACAGGTTGACATTAGAAAGGTTCTATTGCATATACAGATTATTGTACAGAGTGTACATTTATATGTGGCCTATGGCAAATATGAGTTTAATTATGTATATAAAATCTAATGCTGCTACAGTCACATACTGTACTTATGTTCCTTCGTCATGAATACTTGTGATTTTTAACATTGTTTGCAGTTTGTCCAGTAATTGATATTTCAAGGTTTACTATGAAAAGCATAGCTATATATCTATATAACGTACAAATGAGCTTAAAGAATATCTGTCCAAATGCAAAATACCTTTATAAGAAGGTGGCAGCTGCCTTTTTATTGATTGCCATGCTACACACTAGCCCCATTATATTCAGTTTTACTGTGTTTGGCACCAGTGGTCTGGAACAGTCGCTGACAATGTTAGCTTCGATCTGAAGCTTGTCACCTAGGTATTTTGTTTTGCAACAGATTTCCATGTGGTCCTCTTGGGGCCAGTCACCACTGTGACTCATGTTACTGTACCATTGACCTCAGAATATCTTTTTGTTTGGGTGGAGGGTAATGGGGGCTGTTTGAGTGTGCAGTTATAGCACTGGCCTTCACCTAAATAATCTCATTATTTTGAGTAAAGAAATTTAAATATATACCTGTTACACATTCTCTGCATTCAACATTCCATTAGCATAGTATGAAAGATTCTTAATAGAGAGGCTCTGTTAGGCATGGGTGGTATGCAGCAGAGTGGCATTACTGGTCTAAGTTTACTCTGGCTACATTCGGTGCATCCATAACACTTGGCTTTTAACTTAATTTGCTGCCTTTTGAAGGGTGTTGATCTGACTGCCTGTAGGTCTCCCAGAGCCCTATGTGAAATGATCTTGCTGTATTCTTTGACTTATGATTTCAAATGAACTACAATAGGACTGTTTCCAAAGCCAAACATCTGATGATTAGCCACCAATGTGTCCCAATGTAGCTCTTCACATAGAGATCAGCAATTCATTAGGCGGCCTTGGATCCACTCTCTTGTTTATGTAAAAGAAGAGCACGAAAAGCTGCCCTAGTGTAACTAGGCTTTAATATGGTAAAGTTAAAAACATTACAATGGTCAAACTCACATTGTGTGAAGATAGATACAGCATAAGGATTCCACTGTGGCCACACTCCTGAAACCACCTCAAGATCCGGAAAGGGGAAGGAGGAGCTGTGGACATTCAACCTAGCTATCCAGATCCTGGCAGCACATCCGAGGCTATCTACCACCATGCTCGACATTCAGATCCTAATGCGCATGTGCCCAGTCCAGCCGGCGCTGCTCTCCGAGGAAACGTGAACCTACACGAGCAGGATACGGGGAAAAGAGAGTAAGGACATCACACAGTTGCCATCACAATGCGTTTCGGAGGCATGGCCTCCTTCCTCGTGGCAACTATGTGATGTCCTCACTCTCTTCCCCCCTGTATCCTGCATGTGTGGGTTTGTGTGTCCTGGGAGAGACAGCGCCAGCTGGGCCGGGCGCATGTGCGTTAGGATCTGCACATCAAATGTGGTGGTGGATAGCCTCAGATGTGCTGCCAGGGAGTCGGGCAGCTAGGTTGAACGTCCACAACTCCCCCTTCCCTGACGGGATCTTGAGGTGGTTTCAGGAGTGCAGCCACTGTGGAAACCTTATGCTGTATCTATCTTCACACAATGTGAATTGTACCATTGTAGCGTTTTTAACTTTACCATATTAAAGCTAGACTAGGACAGCTTTGTGCTTTCTTTTGTGTTTGTCTAGATGTGTTCCTGCCACCCACAGGATCCGTAGAGAGCAGCAACACCCTTTGACTTGTCTAATTATCACCAATAACCAGCAGGAGGGCTATTTATTTATTTATAGATTATGCTGATGTTATAATACCTCCATAACCACCCTGACTTAAGTTAAGAGGCTAGATTCACACTTTTTTCTTTGCATTTGTACTTTTTTTTAATAGTACCTTTTAATACCTATTTAAAAAGCATTAAAGGTTACGTTTACTGAACATTCACTGGTATTTAAAACAGACCAGCAGGAAGATTTGTGCAGATTAATTGCTTTATAAATATGCCCCTAAGTTTTTTTTGTTTTAGGCTCGGTTCACACATTTGTGATGCAGGAACCACCACGATTCCAGTGCGGGTTCCCGCAACACATGTCACTCGGAGGCAGTTCACATTGCCCTGTGCAAACTGCTTTGGGTGACACTAGAAAGTTAATAAGACCCGTAGATCTGTTCACAGATTGCGGTGCAAACTGTCAAATGGTACAGGAATTGGATCGCATGGGTGTGAACATTCATGCGATCCGATTTCAGTGCGGACTGAAAAAAGGTTTCCTCACCATTTTGGTGCAAATGCAATGCAATTTCAGCCATGCAGTTTGTATGCCTGAATTTGCATTGCACAAACACTGCAATGCAGTGGGATTCACATGTGATGTCTGTGTTCGCACCAGTGTGAACCCAGCTTAAGTGTTTTTTCATTATGAAAAGAATAAGTGCAACTTTAAAAGGAAAAAACAGCAATGCCTCCCCTTGCCCCATTATTGTTATAAAACGACATCCGTAAGGTTGTGCTAAAACTCTCTTGGTGCTCAGTTTTCCAAACTGGTTACAGGCGGTAATGACCATCAATAAAGCTTCATGCCCTTACAAGTGAACCCACATGAGGTGTGCAAATTGAAATGAATGTAGATTTAGATATAGCATATTCCATCCATTAAAGTGCTTGAAAGTATATAAGTGTGAATTTAGCCCAAGATATTAAAAATCATCTGTTAAATCAAGAGATGGGAAATAGGTGCATGCAGATTAGCCTTAACTGGGATTATATGTCAGCATCTAGGAATAGCCATTTAGAATGAAGCTCTCCAACCATTAGATTTTTATACATTTTTTAATATCCTACTACCTGCTGAACTTAAGAGTATTTGCTCATCTCTACAGTACAATATAAATGCAAATACATTTTGATATGTAGTGGACAAATTAACTGTTTCTTTTTATAACAACCAGAGAAAGCATCCAGTGCTTATCTTTCCAGTGAAGCCCTGCTATCTGATCTGTTTCTGTAACAAAGCAAAAATATATAATACTTCTAAGTTAGCATATCCAGTGCAGGTAGCATTTGTGGCCTTTGGTTCAGGTAAGCACTCTTTACAGTAGAAAAAGGGGGGGGGGGGGGCTGACATTTTTTATGATAAAACAAGCTGAATAACAGAATTGCCATCAGTTATATACTTTAAAAAAGGGCATCTTTGTGTTTCTTCTGTATAACAGTAATATTGTATCCGTTCATTCAGATAAAGCATACTCAAACAGCAAATACAGAATTGTACTCAAATTTCGAGGTATGCAAAGTATGAGCTTTACACTGCAGCTATATAAATGGTACTTAAACATTACTGATCCTGATTAACTCACATGTATGCGGAAAATGGTGCCAACTTTCTTGGAGTTCACTATATTCTGAATAACAAATGATTATTCTTATGCCCCGTACATACGATCGGACTTTCCGACAAGAAAACCGTGGATTTTTGTTCGAAGGATGTTGGCTCCAACTTGTCTTGCATGCACACGGTCACACAAATGTTGGCCAACAATTACGTAGTGACGTACAAGACGTACGTATTGTCTCCATTACCAACGCTACTTATATCTCCGGCTCATACTTGATTCCGAGCATGCGTGGACTTTTGTCTGATGGACTTGTGTACACACGAGCGTAAAGTCCGACAACAAACATTTGTTGGCTGAAAATTTTAGAACCTTCTAGCCAACATTTCTTGGCGGAAAGTCCGACAACATATGTTCGATGGAGCATACACAGGGTCGGACTTTCCACCAACAAGCTCATTAGTTGGCGGAAAATCTGATTGTGTGTATGGGGCATTATAATAATGTGAACTCTGTTAGGATTTCTACTTAAAAAATCACTTCAACACAACCTAAAGAATGAGTACAGTTTTGTGTTTGAAGTGCATCTACTTGACATAACGGTATTTTATTACTCAAGCTTGTTATCAAATAGCTTTCTTGAATACACAATGTTTTGCAAGCCAAACTTTTCACCCTTCTCTGTAATTGGACCATCTTTTCATTCTGTGGCCACTATAGAAGACACACACACTGATAAAGGGTTGTAAATGGTGCACAGCAATGCTTGAGTACGCTGTGACGTTTAAATTATGCTCAGTTGGCATAAATGGTTCTAATTTATGCCAAAACTCATTCACCACACCCATGTCATTATAACTCCTCCACTGTTGTCCCAAGAGAGATTGGATCCATAGATTCATGCTGTGAATGCCCCAAATTCTGACCTGCCCTCTGCATGCAGGTTTGTCTGACAGCAATATTTTTCTGCTATAGTCCATCTTCAAGGTTTGACATGTTGTGTGTTCAAAGATGGCCTTTTTTTTACTCCAGTGAGTGGTTATTTGAGTAGGGTACTTCATTCAATTTTTTAACACAACTGCTTCTTACCTAAACCCTCCTACTCTTTCCAGCCAAGGAGGCTGCCATCTTAGCCTCTGATGTGCAACTGCCATGGTGCTGCAAATGTGTCAGTTATGACTCCAGCCACTTGTTGGTTTGCCAGTTTGGTTGAAAGTAAATGTGACAGCATTCCTGGTATCCCAAGAATGTAACAGTTTTTTTTTTAACTGTTAAATGGAGCTAAAGTCTGCAATACTAACCTATGCTCTAATGGTTTGACGACCATGAAGCCCCTTAATGGCCTTTTCTCCCTGACTTTTTCCGGGTGCTGTTTTCATCTGTCTTGATTGGCCACTGAGGAAAGATGTAACTCAGTCATCCATAAACACAGGCATGTAAGTGCTGGAATATAAATGATTCTGTGCATATTGTGCATGTGCAATTTAGGGTAGAAGACTGGTAATTTTATTTTATTGCAGAAAAAGCATTGCATTTCCATGGCTCTTCTGCAATAAAGAGTCTTCCGTCTCACAAATGTTCTAAATTTAGACCCTACTTGTTTTTAGTTTTTTTTCCCTACAGGTTAAACTGTAAGGTTAACTGTAAACTATAATAGCTGTAAAGCCTGTCTGAAATTCCCAGGAGGTCAGCAGCTTCTGAGAAGCATCAGCCACTTCTGGCACCACCCATCACTCCATGGTCAGAACTTCTTGTATAATGCATCTTTCCCTTTATTACATCAAATGAAAGAGACTCCCAACCAGCCATCATAGCATAGGAATCAAGATTGGCTTCAGCCTGCAAGTCTCTGCCAAAGGCCACGCCCCTGACATGTTTCATAGGGTCTACGTTTAAGCCCTGGTGGGCAGGGCGAAACGCAATGAGGGTGTGGCCTTTTGGTGGTAATTTGCAGGCTGAAGCCAATCTTGATTTCAATGTTATGATGGCTGGTTGGGAGAGCAGTGTCTCTTTCACATCTCTTTGGTTGGGCATTTTGGCAGCCTGTATGCCTTTCCCTGTGGATAGTGGGAATGTAATCCCCAGCTATGAGCGGCTTTCTAAAGCCAGCTTAAGTTCCCCTTTCTTACGTTTTGATCAAGTAACAGTTAAACTACTTTGCCGAGTGTATAAAAGCTGCAGGCACATGATTTGCGGTTTAGTAATTTGAATTATGAGTAGGTGTACCTAATATAGTGACCACTGAGTGTCGGTTTACACAATTTTCTATCTATCATGGTAGTGGCAAAGCATTAAACGTGCCATTTTTGTCAGCTTCTGCTCCATGTGTATTGCATAAGCTGTTTCTCTATACTGTGTCAGAATATCACAGTTTAACATTCACTGTAAAGCACAACTCCAGCCATGCCTGGAGGAAGGATCACTTCCTGTTTCAGTGACACTAATAAAAAGGACAGGCAGTGATGGGAAATCTCAAATGGACACAGTAGCAGCAACATAAACCTTTAGCAGAAATGGAAAAGGTCATAAGCTCTGCAAGGATTGTACTGCTGTCTGTGTCTTCATGTCCTCGTGACCCCAGGTAATATTTCTTAAGCTGGTGTCGCAGGGAGGAAATCTCTGTAATGGAGACATAGGCAGTAATAAAGACATATGCTCTAACACTTCTGTAGAAAACAAATGCTTAGCTTAAGTTAGGCAAGGCCAAAGTTGATACAAGTTGTAAGTAATCTTGGTAAATAACTAAAAGCTGCTCTTTGCCTGGTTTCCTCTCAGGAGTGGTCATCTGCTCTGGTCATGGGTAGACTTACAGCCACCATGTTTTCTGGACATAAGAAAAGTCGCCCCCACCCCCCCCCCCCCCCACACATAATCACAGCATTTTTTCAATTATTTAAATCTAGCTAGTATAAAATAATATAAAGTAATCTGTTTAAATTAAACTTGTTTTGTACATTAAATATAAGCTGTACAAAAAATTCAGCTCTGAAGGAATGCCTGTACATTTGGTATTATTTTGTCTTGTTGAGTGTGTGTATTTTTTGTTGTCTGAACCAGTTGCCCAAAATATCCTTATTCCCAGCCACATACTCCACGAAACAAGATGCATTTAGTTTTGTGTTACAGTACCAAATTATATGAAACTATATTAATAACTTGTATGTTTACGATCCTGTAAAGATGTAAATATTTTTGGATATTTATGAGAATTATTTTCTTTTAAAGATTTGTTCTTTTCATATTTGTTGTATGAAGGAGACACTGTATTTAGATTGCAAGCCAGTACAATACTGCACGTTCAAAGTATACCTCCCACTCACTGTGTAATTAATTGCCTTGATTATCTCTGTGATGTGCCACAAATGGTTAAAAATCACTTTTTTTTGTCCCAAAACTATTCTGAAACAGCAATGCTGCTTCTATGTGCTGATCAATTGCTCATATAAATCTATTTCAATAAAGACCCCTGTGTACTCTTCATAGTCTTCTATTCTTTAATGACTGGCTGATGACAAAATTTAGTCCCCATTCACACCTGTGTGATTATGTGCATGCTGGCCGATGCCTGACAATAAGCGACAAGAGGACAACCATTATTTTCTTTGGGCCCATTCACACCTTCTTTGGAAAAAAGTAGAGGCTCTCTTTTTGGATGCGGCATTGATTGTTTTTGGCCACATAGATTTTAATGGGAGCCCGTGAAAAATCGTGAACCTAGCTTTAGGATGACCACTCACATGGCAAAGTGGTTGTAAACCTCAGTCATGGAATAAGTCAAAAGTCAAAGCACACATATCTGTAGTGTTTACTTATCTCTCTCTCCAAAGCTCTAAGTGTTGTTTCTCTCTGGTGCTTCGTTCCTCTGTTAGCAGCATGAGTCACTTCTGAGAAGTTCTCCTGACACATGAATTACATTTGTGTAAGGAGGAGCTCAGCAGACAGCTTGTCTCTTCATAACACAATTCTCCAGCTGTGTGGAGGGGAAAGTTCCTTTCCTCTAATCAGCTCTCACACCCTGTTACTGCAGTCTCTCTGCCCCCCGGCTCCTGGCAGATGAAGAAAGATTTTAAGACTCTTCTGCCTTTTTGACGGGGGTATAGAGAAGACTGCAAATAAACAAGTAAAACCTATGAAGGAGGATTTGTTTCATATCTGTGTATCACCTGAGGCTGTTCACTTTACTGAGTATATGTGAGGGTTTACAACCACTTTAAAATATAACTAAAGGCACAACTTTGTTTCTAGTTTTGAACAGAGTGGAGAAGTTTTGAAACACCTGTCGTGTTTTTATTTCTTTCTTTTGTGCCCCCCGCATACATACACACACACACACACACACACTCATCATTAGGAGATTTACCCTCTCTATTTGACCTGTTTGTTGTCACTGAAAATGAAGATCTGAACTTTTGATTTGTCCCCACAATAGTAATAGAGGTGAAGTCTCCCATTGAGGGCACTAGTTCAGGTGATCCTGGCAACAACCACAGGTTCCCTCATTTTGGATGGGCTTCCTTTCACTTCCTGTTTTTGCTATGGGACAGGGAGTGACTGGAAATCTCCCCAATTGGACACTAATTGCAAAAAAAGAAGAAAAAAAAAACAGGGTTATAGCCCTCTCTTACTCAATCCAAAATGAAAAAAAAAGTTTTGCCTTTTACTTTTAACTTTCCAGTTTTCAACCAAAGATCATTATGCAAATATCAGAGTATTGAATAAAAAAGGTTATGGCGCTAAACCCGATTGGTGATGTGTTAAATTGGCCTATCGCCACAAACTAGTGTTATTAAGAAAGCGCTGTGTGCAATTAAAGTGCAAATGCTTCCTAGACAATGTAATCAATATTAAATAAACATATGTGTCCCATCATAATTAAATCCAAAACCAATATTAAGTCATCATATACGTGTCAACATTTTGTGAGTGAAACCAAAAAAATTGTAAACATTCACTTTAAGGTCATTGCAGGTATATCAAATGATATAAAATAATATAAAAGTTCTTTCAAACACCCTAGAAAGTACTACTGGTGTCCTTCAATGTTCTCATTCAGAAAAAACTGTACAAATAGGTGCAAAGAAAGTGCAAAAAGGCTAGGGATCCAAAAACCTAATTCAGCCAAAAATCGCATATAAACGCATGTATGTCCAATACGTGTCCAATATTAATATTTGGCTGATGATACTGCCACCATAGACTAATGCTGTAGTTAATACGTAAAAAACAGTAGGGAACGTTTCATTCGCTAGTGCAAACAGTGCTGGGTCTTCAAATAGAAACCTCCTTCCCCGGTGCGCCACTCAGTGCTGTAATATGTAAATGCTCTCACCAGAATTAATGCCCCTTATGGGGCTAGATGGACATTCACAATGTAAGCCACTGTGTCGCTCTCTGGCTGCTGCTGGTGCACTTGGGTGAGGTCTCCCTGTTCCGTCCGTATAGTCTCCAACGTTAGTTATACATGAGGAAAGACACATCCATAGTGTAATACGTTTAAAATCAAGTCGTTTGTTTATTTATATTTAAAACTACTCACATTTAGTGTTAAAAGCATATGCATGTAACAAAACTCCGCCGTTCGTCTCTGTCCGTTCGGATGGGTGCACACAACGTGGCCACGCCCTACGCGTTTCGTCACTCTAACGTCCTCTGGAGCGGCCATATTGGTGCACCATACGATTTAAAAATGGCGCTGTCAGTTTAGCACATGCGTAGTGGAGCACTGCACCCTATTTAAATCGTAAGGTGCACCAATATGGCCGCTCCAGAGGACGTCAGAGTGATGAAACGCGTAGGGCGTGGCCACGTTGTGTGCACCCATCCGAATGGACAGAGATGAACGGCGGAGTTTTGTTACATGCATATGCTTTTAACACTAAATGTGAGTAGTTTTAAATATAAATAAACGAACGACTTGATTTTAAACGTATTACACTATGGATGTGTTTTTCCTCATGTATAACTAACGTTGGAGACTATACGGACGGAACAGGGAGAACTCACCCAAGTGCACCAGCAGCAGCCAGAGAGCGACACAGTGGCTTACATTGTGAATGTCCATCTAGCCCCATAAGGGGCATTAATTCTGGTGAGAGCATTTACATATTACAGCACTGAGTGGCGCACCGGGGAAGGAGGTTTCTATTTGAAGACCCAGCACTGTTTGCACTAGCGAATGAAACGCTCCCTACTGTTTTTTACGTATTAACTACAGCATTAGTCTTTGGTGGCAGTATCATCAGCCAAATATTAATATTGGACACGTATTGGACATACATGCGTTTATATGCGATTTTTGGCTGAATTAGGTTTTTGGATCCCTAGCCTTTTTGCACTTTCTTTGCACCTATTTGTACAGTTTTTTCTGAATGAGAACATTGAAGGACACCAGTAGTACTTTCTAGGGTGTTTGAAAGAACTTTTATATTATTTTATATCATTTGATATACCTGCAATGACCTTAAAGTGAATGTTTACAATTTTTTTGGTTTCACTCACAAAATGTTGACACGTATATGATGACTTAATATTGGTTTTGGATTTAATTATGATGGGACACATATGTTTATTTAATATTGATTACATTGTCTAGGAAGCATTTGCACTTTAATTGCACACAGCGCTTTCTTAATAACACTAGTTTGTGGCGATAGGCCAATTTAACACATCACCAATCGGGTTTAGCGCCATAACCTTTTTTATTCAATACTCTAAAATTTCCCTCCCCTCCTTGTTAAGGAAGTGAGGGCTTCAGGTAAAGGCAGCTCTAACCCTGTATTTTTGTTTCACACATTTTTCATCACATTGGAGTTTTTTATTTCTATTTTTATATAATCAGTGTTTTTTTCCATAGCGCGACTTTACTCACTTATTTACATTATGCAAATATCAGTTATCTTTCTGAGGTAGGGAAGAGGGGCTCTTGGTAACAAGAAAGACAGCATGCAGAAGACACGCACTCCACACAGACCATAAGAAATTGATATACACAAAATGATTGGTTAAACCAACTGGGTTTTTTTGGGGGGGGGGGATTTAGCAATATATTTTCTTTATCCTGGCTTTTCAAAATAACAAATCCAACAACTAGATGGATGACTAATTTAGTGCAGTAAAACACATACAGTTACATAGTAAGGTTGAATAAAGACACCAGTCCACCCAGTTCAACCTGAGTGAGTGTCTACAATTGTCCCTATCCCTGTACATTTCACACCCACATCAGTCCCTACCCTCAAGGAGCCCACAATCCAAGGTCCCCATTCATATACTAGGGCCAATTTGAGACAGAAGCCAATTAACCTACCTGCAAGTCTTTGGAGTGTGGGAGGAAACCGGAGTACCCCAGAGGAAACCCATGCAGGCACAGGGAGAACATGCAAACTCCAGGTAGGTAGTGTCGTGGTTGGGATTCAAACCAGCGACCCTTTTTACTGCTAGGTGAGAATGTCAACCACTACACCACTCTGCCACCCTACAATGTATTTTGTTACTAAATTCTGTACATTGGACCTCAAATAGCAATAATGGAGAAGGTAAGAGGGACAGAAGGATTTGGCTCCAAACGAGGGCCTCTGAATGAGGAGTTATGGATCACGTACAATGTTAGGTTGTATTTCTATTTCTATTTAAAACAGATATACAGGCAGTCCCTGGGTTATGAACAAGGTTCTGTAGTTTGTTCTTAAGTTAAATTTGTATGTAAGTTGGAACAGGTACATTTTTAAAGTGTAACTGCAGCCAAAAAACAATTTTTTACATTTTGGATAGCATAGGGAAGAGTTAACACCCCTGTAACATTTGTTTTGCTGTCTGTGCCCCTGTTCAGAATATTTCACCTCCCTTTCTGTCCCTGTGACTATTGGATTGCGAAAATTTTGGGTTGTCGTGGAATCAAGGAATGGTTAAAAAAAAAAAAAAAGCTTTAATGGAGACACCTTTTTCCATAATAACTCTTACAGGAGTGAATTTCCTCCCTCTTTCTGTTGTCTCATTTAAAGACGGTAAAAATTAGCCAATTTTTACAAATTGTCCATAAATTTACGGGTAGTTGGCAACTCTGCACCCCCCCCTGCTGTTAATAACACATACCCCCCCCCCCAGTTATAACAAATCAAATTCCTCTCCCCACCAAGGTGTTAAGCGTGTTAAGAGGTTCTCCCCTCCAAGTACTGACAGATGCCCCCCATCTACAGGTAAAGATAGGTGCCCCCCTCCTTGCAATGACACATGCCTCCCTCCTTCCCCACCATCTTAGTAATAACATGGCCCCTGCTGGTAATGCCAGATTCCCCTGCCCAGCCCCCCTCTTCTGGTGCTGCTCAAGTTGTCACAAATAAAATTGTAGGCCCCTGGAGCCCATTGGGGCTCCTCAGGAGGTGTTAGGGGATTTTTTTACACCTTTTTTTGTCAGTGTTGGCAGGTATTGTGGAGGGCAGTGTGTCTGTTTCAAACTGTCAGTGTTCCCACATAAGTGGACATCGTAGGGTGGCAGGGTACAGAGAATCCGTATTAGGTGACAGACACTAAGTGACCTGGCTGAGCAGAGTTACAACAGTCCCGTCCCCCCTTGCTATCAGGCAGCACTCTCCTCCTCCCTCACTCAGTGTGGCAGGCAGCTCACTGTCCCCACCATCATCACCTACACAGCAGCAAAGTGACACTTCCTCTTCCTGGGCCGCTCTCAGTCCTCCACTCCGGTCCTTGCCCACATGGCTCACAACACAGTTGCCTTCTCCCTAGCCAATGAGAACTGGGGGGGGGGGGGGGTTATGTGGACTGGGGAGAAGGCAAAGTGGATGCCGAGTACTGGGTTACAGAGCTCGGCTTTGGGATGCAAGACGGATCAGAGCTGGACTCTGTCTCTGGGATTTTGTGGGGGAAATGCAGCATGCAAACATGACAGCAGGAAGCCTACCATTCATAGGTACGAGTTGTACATAGGTGGAATGTTCCTAACTAGGGGACTGCCTGCATGTGTGTGTATATGTGTACATACATATATATATATATATATATATATATATATATATATATATATATATATATATATATATATATATACATACACCGTTCTTTGAAAATGTATTCATATCCCTTGAACTTTTCCACATTTTGTCATGTTACAACCAAAAACGTAAATGTATTTTATTGGGATTTTATGTGATAGAGCAACACAAAGTGGCACATATTTGTGAAGTGGAAGGAAAACAATAAATGGTTTTCAACATGTTTTACAAATAAATATCTGAAAAGTGTGGCGTGCATTTGTATTCGGCCCACTTTACTCTGATACCCCTAACTAAAATCTAGTGGAACCAATTGCCCACAGAAGTCACCTAATTGGTAAATAGAGTCTCTCAGTATAAATACAGTTGTTCTGTGAAGCCCTCAGAGGTTTGTTAGAGAACCTTAGCATCATGAAGGCCAAGGAACACACCAGACAGGTCAGTGATAAAGTTGTGGAGAAGTTTAAAGCAGGGTTAGGTTATAAAAAAATGATCCCAAGCTTTGAACATCTCACAGATGGCCTGCTTCAGACCTTGTCCACATGGGTGGCTAAGACATGGTAAAAACAGGCAGCTGAACCACAGTCTTTATGTCCCTCAACCTACCTAAAAGATAGCAAAAATGAAATGTCCTGTCGTGTTTGGCAAATAATGAAAGACCATTCAGGAGGTGGCCATATAACCTCCTAAATGCCTGGCAGCCACTGCTTTATCGCCTTCTGAAAAGAGATCTACTACAGATGGCTTTTCAGAGAGGCAAAAGGGCTGCGGCCTCGTTAAAGGATCTCTAATTGTCTTAATCACCAGTGTTGCCAGGAACTAAAGTGAGGGTAAACATGATGTCTGATGGGACCAAATCCATTTGACCCCTTTTCCTTCTCAATCCTCCCTCTTTTTGGACTGATGTATAGAATGCTATAAATGTAATATTTAACTACCACAAGTGTTATACCACACTAAATCTTTCATCCAGCTTCTTAATTATTGCATTCCTTATTTTAAAGAGTACAGTGCCTCGAAAAAATATTCATACCCCTTGAAATTTTCCACATTTTGTCATGTTGCAAACCAAAAACATAAATGTATTTTATTGGAATTGCATGTGATAGACCAACACAAAGTGGCACATACCAGAAATTGTGAAGTGAAAGGAAAATAATAAATGTCTTTCAACATTTTTTACAAATAAATATCTGAAAAGTGTGAAATGCATTTGTATTCAGCCCCCTTTATTCTGATACCTCTAACTAAAATCTAGTCAAACTAAGTGCCTTCAGAAGTCACCAAATTAGTAAATAGAATCCACCTGTGTGTAATTTAATCTCAGTATAAATGCAGTTGTTCTGTGAAGCCCTCAGAGAGTTGTTAGAGAACCTTGGTGAACAAACAGCATTATGAAGGCCAAGGAACACACCAGACAGGTGAGGGATAAAGATGTGCAGAGTTTTAAAGCTGGGTTAGGTTAAAAAAAAAAAATATTCCAAGCTTTGAATATCTCACGGAGCACTGTTCAATCCATCATCCTAAAATGTAAAGAGTATGACATGAGTGCAAACCTGCCAAGACATGGCCATCCACTTAAAATGACAGGTCATGCGAGGAGAGCATTTATCAGAGAAGCAGCCAAGAGGGCCATGGTAACTCTGGAGGAGCTGCAGAGATCCACAGCTCAGGTGGGAGAATCTGTTCACTATTAGTCATGCACTCCACGCATCTGGCCTTTATGAAAGAGTGGCAAGAAGAAAGCAATTGTTGAACAAAAGCCTTAAGAAGTCCTGTTTGCAGTTTGCCAGAAGCCATGTGGGGGACAACGCAAACATGGAAGAATGGGCTCAGATGAGATCAAAATTGAACTTTTTTGCCTTAAAGCAAAACTAACACTGTACATCACCCTGAACACACCATCCCCACTGTGAAACATGGGGGCATCATGTTTTTTAGGGATGTTTTTCTTCAGCAGGGACAGGGAAGCTGATCAGAGTTGATGGGAAGATGGATGAAGCCAAATACAGGGCAATCTCAGATGAAAACATGTCAGAGTCTGCAAAAGACTTAAAGTGACACTAAAGGTTCGAATATATTTTTTCTAAATAACAAACATGTCATACTTTTACCTCCACTGTGCAGCTAATTTTGCCCGATCCTCCCCTTCTAGGGTCCCTCGGCAGCTCTCTCGGCTCCTCCCCGCTTCTGATAACCCCCTCTGGGAAGCGATCTCCCAAGGGGGTTACCTTGCAGGTGCTCTCCTGAGTCCTGTATTCTGCGTCCAGAGCCGTCGACTACAGGACTCGGCCCCGCCCCCTGACCTTTGCGTCATTGGAGTTGATCGACAGCAGCGTGAGCCAAAGGCTGCGCTGCTATCAATCTATCCAATGAAGAGCCTAGAAGACCGAGCAAAGGAAGAGCACATTCACGACGCAGGACTTTCCAGGGCTCAGGTAAGTAAAACGGGGGGGGCTGGGGGGCCAGTGATCGTAAGATTTTTTTTATACCTTAATGCATCCATGTGAAAAAACATGAACCTTTACAACCCCTTTAAGACTGGGGCAAAGGTTCACCTTCCAGCAGGACTATGACCCTAAAAATACAGCTCGAGCTACAATGGAATAGTTTAGATTAATGCATATTCATGTGTTAGAATGGCCCAAGCAAAGTCCAGACCTAACTCCAATTGAGAATCTGTAGCACAGACACTCTCCATCCAATCTGACAGAGCTTGGCCAAAAATGGGTATGAATATTTTTTCAAGGCACTGTATGTGTGTAGATTTTATGTACCCTGTGGGTTCAGGAGTGCCAGTATTTAAATTCAAGAGCCTCTGTCACTTGGGCCTGTAAAGTTGGAAAGTTCCTCTGTATGGTGGACAGGTATGTATCCAGTCTAAGTTTCTGGTTCAATAATTTTTATTGTAAATATGTCAGAAAATGTGCAGTAATACAAAGAAAGCACCTAGTCCAATCATGCAGGGAATTTGACTGGCAACAAAAATAAATAGAATCATACACATTTTATAAGCGAAGGGGGGGGCCTCCATTTCAAACAATCACATTAAACCTAAACAAAATATATATGGATTTCAGGGGACAACTCCCAATTTTGCCAAAGTAGCCAGGACTAGTATATCAACAACCCTGTGTAAGTGGTCCTGGACACCATTAAACAATTAAAGAGGCTAAAAAGCCCCACAAATTAAAAGATACAAAAAGCAAAGACAAAGAAGAAAGTGAAGAGTAAAGTGGGAGTAGGGACCAGGGATTTCCTGAAACATCTGTTAAAGTCGACCCACGCTTGTTAGAGGAAGGTTAGGGAAGGCAAATGTCAACCATGGTTCCCGAATCTTAAGGAATTTAACGTGCATGTCATTAAGGATACTAGACATTTGTCAATAGTACATTGTATACCCCTGTATATTGTGCCCATCTAATAGTTTTATGAAATTATCGATGCTCCCTGCTGATACCACTGCTTGTGGAAGAGAATTCCACATCCTTACCTCTCTGACAGTAAAGAACCCTCTACGCAGTTTAAGGTTAAACCGCTTCTCTTCTAATTTTAGTGAATGTCTTTTTTAAATTCCCTTTCACTAAAAAGTTTTTTCCCCTATCCTAGGGTCACCAGTACGGTATTTGTACATCGATATAATATTCCCTCTCAAGCGTCTTCTCTCCAGAGAGAATAAGTTCAATTTTTGTAGTCTTTCCCCATAGCTGAGGTTGTCCAGTCCCTTTATTAGCTTTGTTGCCCTTTTCTGGACTCTCTTCAACTCCAGCACATGCCACCTGAGGACTGGTGCCCAGAACTGGACAGCGTACTCAAGATGTGACTGGCCTAGAGTCTTGTAGAGAGTTGGAGAATTCTCATTCTATCTCTGGAGTGAATCCCCTTTTTAATGCATGCCAATATCCTGTTGGTTTTGCTTGCAGCCGCTTGACATTGCATGCTATTGTTGAGCCTGTCATCTACTAAGACTCCCAGGTCCTTTTCCATCTTAGATTTCCCCTGGGATTCTCCCCTTAGCGAGTAACATGCGTTAGTATTTTTGGCACCCAAATGCATTACCTTACATTTTTCAACATTAAACCTAATTTGCCATGTAGTTGCTCATCCCATTAATTTGTTTAGGTCTGCTTGCAAGGTTTCTGAATCCTGTGTAGAAGTTATTGCCCTGCTTAGCGTTGTATCAATACTGAGATTGAGCTGTTTATCCCATCCTCTAGATCGTTTATGAATAAATTAAAAAGGATTGGTCCCAGGACAGATAATTGGGAGACCCCTCTTTCTACACCAGACCATTCCAAGTACTCTCCATTTATCACCATCATTTTGACTTGTACCTGTAGCCAGTTTTCAATCCAGGTAATCCAATCCTATTTCCTCCAGATTCAACATTGGATAGTGTCACTCTGGCATACCTCTTCTTACCCGTTCCAGAAAAACATTTTTAAACATATTTGTCAGCACTCCCTGGGACTTATCCCCACTTTCTATGTATCCTTGAATGGCAATCATCTCTTCACTTTCTTATGTGGTCCAGTCGGGGGAACGAGATTTAGGTACTGGGGTCTTCTGTTGCTAAATGTTCCTTTAATTAAGCCACCTTACAGGCGGCGTATAAAGTGTTGTTTCGGTGGTATTGGGCTCCAGCCCATATTGCCCATGCTATCCCAACAGCTAGTGATTGCTCTTTCAGGGGGTGTGGTCATCGTGAGGATGTTTTGCATACCTGGTGGACCTGCCCTTGATTGGTGGGCTTTTGATCCAGAGTGTTCAGTCTGCTGTATTTCCTGTTCCATCTCAATATCCAAAAGGAGGCTAAATTTGCTGTTCTGCATTGTCCCATACCAGGCTTATTTGCTTATCAACAAACCTGGCATCTTATCTATTCATATCTGCCAAAAAGGCAATTGCTCGGGCCTGGAAAAAACCTACAGTCCCCTTCCAGGGAGTGAGAAACCATTTGACAGCCATGATGCTGTCGCACGTTAAATTCCTTAAGATTTGGGAACCATGATTGACATACGTCTTTCCTGACCTTCCTCTAACAAGCGTGGGTCGACTTTGACGATGTTTTAGGCAATCCACCACTTTAGTCTTCACTTTCTTCTTTGTCTTTGTTTTTTTGTCTCTTTTCAATTGTGGTGCCTTTTAGCCTCTTTAAAGCGGGAGTAAACCCAGTTTCAAAAAACACTTACGTTTCCGGCATGCCGCATCCAATGGCTGGTTTCATAACTGATCACATGTGCAGCATTATGGCAGTTGAAGAATCATTAGATGCCAAGATGGCAGCTTCCTTGACTGAAAACGATAGAAGGGTTTACTTCCACTTTAATTGTTTAATGGCATCCAGGACCACTTACACAGGGTTGTTGATATACGAGTCCTGGCTACTTTGGCAAAATTTGGAATTTTCCCCTGAAATTCATATATGATTTGTTTAGGTTTAATGTGATTGTTTGAACAGGAGGCCCTCCTTTGCTTATGCTATTTGTACAAATCTATGTTTTTTTATGTTGCCAGTTGTAGCCCCTGTGTGGGTGGACTAGGTGCTTTCTTTGTATTACTGCACATTTTCTGATATATTTGCAATAAAAACTATTGAACCAGAAAATTAGACTGGATGCATACCTGCCCACCATACAGGGTAACATTCCAACTTTACAGGCCCAAGCGACATAGGCTCTTGAATTTAAAAACTGGCACTCCTGTACCCACAGGGTACATAAAATCTACTTTCTGTTGCTTTATGTTTTGTATACTTTATTCATCCCATTATTATTATTATTATTATACAGGATTTATATAGCGCCAACAATTTGTGCAGTGCTTTACAACATGAGGGCAGACAGTACACTTACAATACAAATCAATACAGGAGGGATCAGAGGGCCTTGCTCGTTAGAGCTTACAATCTAGAAGGGAGTGTCAAGTGAAAACAAAAGGTAATAACTGTGTGAGATGAGCTGATGGAGAAAATGAAAAAACAGTTGTTAGGTGTGGGTAGGGCAGGCTTCTCTGAAGAGGAGGGTTTTCAGGGATCGTCTAAAAGCTAATAAAGTAGGAGATAAGCAGACAGATTGGGGTAAGGCATTCCATAGGATTGGAGAGGCTTTGGAAAAGTCCTGGAGGTGAGCATGGGAGGAGGTGATGAGGGAGATAGAGAACAGGAGGTCTTGAGAGGAACGAGCAGCTTGATATTTATGAAAGCGTACCTATGTTATGCGAACAATAGAAAATAACTATATATATATATATACACACACACAGTGCCTTGAAAAAGTATTCATACCCCATTTTCCACATTTTGTCATGTAAAACGTAAATGTATTTTATTGGGATTTTATGTGGTAGACCAACACAAAGTGGCACAGTGCCACCTATCACAAATAAATATGTGAAAAGTGTGGCGTGCATTTGTATTAAGCCCCCTTAAGTCAATACTTTGTAGAACAACCTTTTTCTGCAATTACAGCTGCAAGTCTTTTTGGGGATGTCTCTACCAGCTTTGAACATCTACAGAGTGACATTTTTTCCCATTCTTCTTTGCAAAATAGCTCAAGCTCTGTCAGATTGGATGGAGAGCATCTTTTAACAGCAATTATCAAGCCACAGATTCTCAGTTTGATTTTGGTCTGGGCTTTGACTGGGCCATTCTAACACATGAATATTCTTTAATCTAAACCATTTCTATGTAGCTCTAGTATGTTTTGGGTCATTGCTCTGCTGGAAGGTGAACCTTTGCCCTAGTCTTAAGTCTTTTACAGACGCTAACAGGTTTTCTTCCAAGATTGCCCTGTATTTGGCTCCATCCATCTTCCCATCAAAACTGATCAACTTCCCTGTCCCTGCTGAAGAAAAGCATCCCCACAACATGATGCTGCCACCACCATGTTTCATGGTGGGGATGGTGTATTTAGGGTGATGTGCAATGTCAGTTTTCTGTCACACATAGCATTTTGCTTTAAGGCCCCTTCTTCCACATGTTTGGTGTGTCCCCCACATGGCTTCTTGCAAACTGCAAATGGGACTTCTTATGGCTTTCTTCTTGCCACTCTTCCATAAAAGCCAGATTTGTGGAGTGCACAACTAATAGTTGTCCTGTTTACAGATTCTCCCACCTGAGCTGTGGATCTCTGCAGCTTCTCTAGACTTACAATGAGCCTTTTGGCTGCTTCTCTGATTAATGCTCTCCTTGCCTGGCCTGTCAGTTTAAGTTGTGTCATACTCTTCCCATTTTAGGATGATTGAACAGTGCTCTGTGAGATATTCAAAGCTTGGAATGTTTTTTTTTTTTTTTTTTTTTTTAACCTAACCCAGCTTTGAAACCTCTGCATATCTTTATCCTTGACCTGTCTGGTGTGTTCCTTGGCCTTCTTGATGCAGTTTGTTCACTAAGGCTCCAAAGAACAGCTGTATTTATACTGAGATTAAATTACACACAGGTGGACTTAGATGACTTCTGAAGGCAATTCGTTCCACTAGATTTTAGTTAGGGGTATCAGAGTAAAGGGAGCTAAATACAAATGCACGCCACACTTTTCAGATATTTCTTTGTAAAAAATGTTGAAAACCATTTATCATTTTCCTTTCACTTCACAATTTTGTGTCACTTTGTGTTGTTCTATAACATAATATCCGATTAAAATACATTAAAGTACAGGCACTGTACTTTTCAAAATAAGGAATGCAATAATTAAGAAGCTGGATTAAAGGTTTAGTGTGATATAACACTTTTGGTAGTTAAATATTACATTTTATTATAGAATTCTATACATCAGTCCAAAAAGAGTGATGACTAAGAAGGAAAAAACGACAAAGTGATTTAGTCCCAGAAGAGGGACAGTCGGGCATCATGTTTACCCTTACT
Organism: Lithobates pipiens; assembly: GCF_037356315.1. Lineage (NCBI taxonomy): Eukaryota > Metazoa > Chordata > Amphibia > Anura > Ranidae > Lithobates > Lithobates pipiens. Next base: position 19,993,694 of record NW_027507790.1, read on the forward strand.
TTAGTTCCTGGCAACACTGGTGATTAAGACAATTAGGGCAGTGTTTTTCAACTCCAGTCCTCAAGGCGCCCCAACAGGTCAGGATTTCCCTCAGATGAAATGGCTGTGGTAAATATTAAAGCAGTGAAACTGATCAAATCACCTGTGTAAAATAATGTAACGCCTGAAAAAATGACCTATTGGGGCTCCCTGAGGACTGGAGTTGAGAAACACTGAATTAGGGACCCTTTACACAGGCTGCAGCCCTTGTGCCCCTCTGAAAAGTCATCTGTAGTAGATCTCTTTTCAGAAGGCGATAGAGCAGTGCATTTAGGAGGGGATATTGCCACCTCCTGAATGCTCTTTCCTTATTCATCATGTGTGGCCTTCATCTGACTTTCTTTTTCAAAAATTCTGACGGATTTAGAAATAGAACATGCTTTAAATCTTTCCGACTGAATCAATTACTTTCCGAAAAACCGTTAGTCTGTATGCTATTCCGACGGACCAAAAACAATGCAAGGGCAGCTACTGGCTATTGAACTTCCTTTTTCTAGTCGTGTTGTACGTTATCGCATTCTAAACGAACAGACTTTGGTGTGATCGTGTGTAGGCAAGTCCGTTTCAGCGGTACTCCGTCGAAAAGACTGCCAGAGTTTATTCTGATGGAAAAACAGGTCATGTGTATGCTGCATTACAGTAAAAGGGGCTGAATACAAATGCCAGACCATTGTTCCTAATTTTTGTAGACATTTTACTGACTAGAATGGTACCAATATTTAAAAAATGACAATGATCATTTTTGAAGGCCTCTTCTTTTGCGTTTATATGCATTTTTACGTTGGAGTTTAGCCACCCATGATTTGTTTTACCACAATTAAACGTACCATATTTGCCGTTGGAATGCACTGAACAATACCTTTATTTAATACGCTCTTAAAGCACTCACATTTTTCCTCCATGTTCTTTGTTGCTAAGATATTATGCTATTTAATATCATCTAGCAAAGAGCACAGTTTATGGAAGTTGGATCTTTTGAAATTCAGTGTCTTTGTATTACCATTGTATTTCCTATATCTGTGATTTACACTGAAACGAATTAACCTGTGGTTGCTGTTTTCTAAGTTGCCCCATATTTCTACATCTGCGATCAGGTCTGTATTGTTAGTAATCAGTAGGTCTAGTAATGCGTTTTCTCTTGTTGGTGTGTTCACCATCTGACCCATGAAATTGTCCTGCAAGACCTTTGGCAAATGGCGAGCCTTATGCCGCGTACACACGATTGGAATTCTCATCGGAAAAAGCTCTGATGGTTTTCCCGACGGAATTCGGTCAAGCTGTCTTGCCTACACACGGTCACATCAAATTCCAATTTATAATGCGGTGACGTACAACACGTACGACGTGACTAGAAAAAGCAAGTTCAATAGCCAGTAGCCAATAACTTCTGTCTCATAGTTGAATCTGAGCAAGCGTGATTTTTGGCGTGTCGGAATTGCATACACACGATCGGAATTACCGAAAGTTTTTCCGCTGGGAAAATTGAGAACATGCTATAAATTTTTGGCTGGCGAAAATTCAGACAGCTAAATTCCGATGGAGCATACACACGGTCGCATTTTCCGATGAAAAGCTCTCATCTGTCTTTTCCTGGCCGGAATTACGATTGTGTGTACGCGGCATTAGACTAATACGCGGTCTCTTCTGCCCAGTCTATATCTGGATAATTAAAATCCCCTATTATAATGACATTTTACCATCCTTGCCATCATTCCAAACTGTGATAGGAGGTCTGCCTCCCCTTCCCCCCTCTGGTTAGGGGGCCTATAGCATACGCTCAGTATTACTTTCCCCTTAATTTCCTCCCTTTGAAGCTCTACCCATAAAGATTCAACCGCCTCCCTAGCTCCATTAGTAATATCGTCGCTCACATTCACTTGCACAGCATTCTTGATATACATGCATACCCCTCCCCCTTTTTTACCTTCCCTATCGCTGTGATATAGGGAATACCCCTGAATGGTTGCCAGCCAATCAGGAGAGCTGTCAAATAAAGTCTCTGAAATTCCCACAAAATCTAAATCCTCCTGGTACATTAGCAGCTCCAGTTCTCCCATCTTGTTAGCCAGACTTCTAGCATTGGTGTACAAGCCTCGTCATTTTGTCTGGTCCCATACTATTTCCTTGTTAGTTGTTATTAGGCTGCATTTTGTATTTGCTAACTTCCTTACCTTGGGTTTTGGTATTCATCATACCACTAATGCCCCCAATATTACCCACTGAACCTTGTTCCACACTGGCTAGCTCTACATCTGGACCCCCCCCCCCCATCACCTAGTTTAAAAGCCCCTCTAACTTTTCGGTTATTTTCTCTCCCAGCCGAGCTGCACCCTCCCCATTTAGGTGCAGACCGTCCCTGCTAAAGAGCCAGTAACTGACTAAGAAGTCAGGCCAGTTCTCCAGGAACCTGAACCCCATCCTTTTTACACTAGCTCCTCAGCCACTTGTTAATTTCCCTAATCTCCCGCTGCCTCTCTGGCGTGGCTCAAGGTACAGAGGTTCTGAGAATACTACCCTGGAGGTCCTACTCCTCAGTTTAGCACCTAAGTCCCTGAAATAGTTTTTAAGGACTCTCTATCTTCCTCTAACTTTGTCATTGATGTCAGCATGTACCATGACAGTTGGGTCCTCCCCATTCCCATCCAATAATCTGTCCACCAGTTCCACGATGTGCCAATCCAGAGCGCCCGGTAAACAACATACAGTTTGGCACTTACAGTCTTTTTGACTGATAGCCCTCTCTGTCCTTCTAAAATTTGAGTCCCCGACCACTAGAATCTGTCTTTCCTTAACCTTCGTCTCGCTCCAGCCCTCAATGGAGGAGTTTTTCCCCTGGCAGGTAGGACGTCACTCTACTCCAGCAATGCTGGTTCCTGACTGGTTTTTCCAACATCACGCAACAGGGTGTATTTATTGGGATGTTCCAGCCCAGGACCATCCCCCCTGACACTTTCCCCTCTACTCATCCTGTCTGTTACCCATCTACTCTGCTCTAGTGCCTGCACCTCTTTGTCTCCATGCACCACCTGTCTGGTACTTTTCCAACTCTCCTTTAGTATGGAGATTTTTCTCAGTGTTGTCAGCTGCTTCCCTAGATTCCAGGGAAGCAATGTGCTTACATTTCGTTCAGCAGTATTCTACCTCAATCAGATGATTGAGGAATGCATACATGACACAAGATGTCGCATCTCCACACCCGCTGAGCATCGTCGTACCCACTAATTTAATAGGAATTGGGAATTTTACTCTGTCCGTGATAACTAGCTTCATGACACTCAGCACGCAGTTACTCCTTAGTACTTAGTCAAGCACAGTTACTCAACCGTGCTAAATAATGCTCAGTTACTCAACAATACCCAGGTACTCAACAATGCTCAGTTACTCAACAGTACTCAGTTACTGAACAATACCCAGTTAGCCAACAATGCTCAGGTACTTGACAATGCTCAACAATACCCAGGTACTCAATACTCAGCCTGTTAGTCAGTCTTTTCTAATTGGTTGTGCTGCTGCTCAGCCACCCCTGTAAAGTGACACTTTCAGGGCTTGTCAGCCCCTTCAGTCTCCCCCGGTCAGCCTGCCTCTCTCTGTTCTCGTCGCTTCCCTGGTTTTCCTGTCACACTCCCCCTCCAGCGGTTTCACTTACCTGCAGCCTCTCCCGATCAACCTGCCACGCTATTGGTTTCTCAGTCCCAATGGATTTCACGCCCGCCTCCTCTGTCCGAGTCTGTGGGGTGATACTGTCCCCAGTCACTCTTGCTTCACCTTCTCGATGGCTCGCGCCTGCCGCCACTTACGATCCCCAGGTCACCCACTGTCTCTACTGGTCTCAGTGGGTCACAGCCACAGCTCCCACACTCCACACACACCATTCTGTCTCAGCATCTGCACTTCCGTGCCAAAAATTTAGCATGATCACCTGCTGGCCAGTTAGGTAAGGCATGAAAATAGTATAAGAGCTTAGGTAAGACTGACATTTTTACCAAGTTGATATGACCGATCAAAGACAGGTTAGGAAACTTCCAGGACTGCATGAGAGTGGCCAACGACTGAAGCAAAGGATAATAATTAGCAGCAAATAGGGAGGAGTGGGGGGGGACGGGGGGGGGGGGTAATCAGATTCAGAGAGTCTACGGACGAAGACGTCCAACAGAAAGGAAAGTGAGATTGCAAATGAGCGACCAGGTCAGTGTCTACAGTCTGTAAGTTTCAATAGTAAATTATGCACTAGTCCTGATTATGGAGAAATGATTGTACGTGTGATAAAATCCTACACAAAAGCTCAATAATATCATTCTATTTACCTTAACTTTCCTTGAACAAGACTGGCATTCTGTCTGCCACAGCCAGACAATGAACTCTTGAATGTATTAAAATTATTATATACAGTGTTTCCCTACTTACACTTGCAGTTGTATTTGTCATTTTAATATATCCAATTTTCTCCAAAATCTATAAAAATGCAACCTTGGTGAACGTTATTTGTACAAAAAAAAAATATTCAGCATATGTAATCCTTAGAGACTGTTCTGTCTTGTCTTTGGAGTGCTAACATTGTGTACCAACACCTCCAGTTATGGTGCTTGGAATAAAGAGTGTGTGTATTGAGCATTTAAACCCTTTAAAAGAAGATATGCTACAACTGACCTACAATTAAAGAGGTCTAATGGCGCGTACACATGATCGAATTGTCCAGCAGAATTGGTCCAGAAAACAATCCGGCAAACAATCCGCCGGACTTTATAATGAACGAACTTGGCCACACACGGACGCTCCGAAAGTCTGGCGATTTCTAACGCGATGACGTACAGCACGAACGACGGGACTAGAAAAAGGAAGTTCAATAGCCAGTAGCCAATAGCTTCCTTCTCGTACTTGCTTCAGAGCATGCGTCATTCTTAGTCCGCCGGACTAGCACACTGACGAACGGATTGTCCGCTGAAAGCCAAGTCGAACAAATTTTGAGTCAAAACTACTTTCTAAGTCCGCCGGACTTTACGATGAAAAAGTCCGCTGGAGCCCACGGACGATTGAATTGTCCGGCGTACTGTGGTCCGGCGGACCGAGTCCGCTGGACAATTCGATCGCATGTACGCGGCATAGGATGAGCAGTTAGAATTTTGGTTATCCTTGTCTAGACTACATATATTCTGGATCTGCTGGCTTTGGAGTAATTTGACTGTGATGTACATTTCCTAAAAAAAATTATCTCCTATTTGGCCATATATTTTCCAGCTTGTTAGAAAATCTGTGAAAAACTCCTCTGCTTACACATGCAGATTATCGCTCAGGCTTTAAATCATAAACCTCTTGATTCCTTCAAGCAATGCTTTTTAAATTAAGACACCAATGTAACAATCACTCACTCACTCACTCACTTTCAGCAGTCCTAAACAAAAAAAGGCCCCCTATTAGCAATCTTGAAAGTTATTAAAGTCCCAAACTATAAAGTGTCCTTCCAAAGGTTACTTAATGTTTTCCAAGTTCAATGTAGACAAAACAGCTTCAGTAACATCCTCTCTGGTTGTGACGCTCTTGTAGTGCTTCACTCAAGAAGGTGAGAAAGCCTTATAAGGAACAATTAACACAGTTTATGCTCTGGGTGTTCAATAGCATATCTGCTACTAATGGGCTCCCACCTCAGACACTTGAGGCCCATATTATGTTACTTCCTAAACTGGATAAGGATTTAAGGCTTTGTTCTAGCTATCACCCTATATCTTTAACTGGGGTAGATGTCAAAATCTATGCCAAATTGATTGTCTCACGTCTTTAACCCCTTATTCCCAGTCTGATACATACAGACCAAGTTGGGTTTGTTCAGGAGAGAGAAGCTTGTGATAATACGCTCAAATCTCTATTGTTCATGGATTATGCCCAAACAGCAAAAATACCAGCTTGCCTTCTATCTGTTGATGCAGAGAAGGCTTTTGATAGTGTTGGCTGGCCCTTTTTTGAACAAACTTTGGTGCAAATAGGACTGGGGCCAGTTCTGTCACGAAAAATGATGGCACCAAGTGCCAATATACAGATTAATCAATCACTGATTCCGTTTTTTTTATCCAAAATGGTACTTGTCAGGGATGCCCGCCATCTCGCCTCCTGTTCGTCTTAGTAATGGAACATCTGGTAACAGCCCTTAGCCAAAACCCTTCTATTACTGGTATACCAATAGACAGACAGGAGGTAAAACTGGTGGTATTTGCTGACGATCTGCTATTCTGTCACTAACCCACATGTGTCCATGCCCTCTATTTTGTATTAATTTCAGCATTTAGGAGCCCTGAGTAACTTCAAAGTAAATTGATCTAAATCAGAAATTCTTAATGTATTTCTTTCACCACATCAAGTTCAGGCCCTTGGGAATAATTTCCCATTTAAAATCTGTGCTTTGACGCTTAAATATTTGGGTATTAGAATTCCCTCAGACTTTTCCAATCTTTTTATGGAAAACTATCATCCTCTTATGCAGCATACAATACAATATTTCAAGAAGTATGATCGAGCCCAATATTCATGATTTGGGAGAATTAATATCTTAAAAATGGACATAGTACCGTGTTTCCTTTATCTCTTTCAAACTATATCAATTGTGATCCCCCGCTCTTTGTTATTTTACAATCTACTTTTACAAAGTTTATCTGGGGATGTAATAAACCTAGACTACAGAGGAGAATTCTATCCCTCCCTAAAGCAAAAGGAGGTGCAGGGGCACCGGACTTACAGTTGTGCTCGTAAGTTTACATGCCCTGGCAGAAGTTATGCTTTCTTGGCCATTTTTCAGAGAATATGAATAACAAGAGTCTGGTATGGACTGTAACGGGAACTCCACAGCAAGAACGGAAGGCGGCGGCGGCGGCGACAGAAGACCGGGCCACCGCCTGTAAAAGAGCTATAAGAAGGAGCGGTGGCCCGGCAGAAGAACCGAAGAGGGGGACAAGACCCCCGAAGTCGGGAGAAGAGGCGGGCGGCGAGGAAGAGAGCAAAAGAGCTACAAGAAGATAGCGGAGGAGTCCGGCGAGAAGACCCCCGAAGACGGAAGACCCCTGGAGCTGTGCAATAAAGTATTTTATCTCGTGTGTTGTGTTTTTTTTGGTACTTTTATTTTACAGGTGAATGGGTAGGGGTACATTGTACCCATACTCATTCACATAGGGTGGGGGGCCGGTATCCGGGGGCCCCCTTATTAAAGGGGGCTCCCGGATTCCGATAAGCCCCCCGCCCGCAGACCCCGACAACCAACGGCCAGGGTTGTTGGGAAGAGGCCCTTGTCCTCATCAACATGGGGACAAGGTGCTTTGGGGTGGGGGGGCCGCGCGGCCCCCCCTTCCCCAAGGCACCCCCCCATGTTGAGGGCACGTGGCCTGGTACGGCTCAGGAGGGGGGGCGCTCGCTCGCCCCCCTTTCCTGGCCGGCCGGGTAGCGTGCTTGGACAAGGGTCTGTTGTACCCCATACTCATTCACATAGGGTGGGGGGCCGGTATCCGGGGGCCCCCTTATTAAAGGGGGCTCCCGGATTCCGATAAGCCCCCCGCCCGCAGACCCCGACAACAAACGGCCAGTGGGACACAGTGGGAGGAAGCTTCTCATTCGCCAGGAGTGATCGAGAGGGGATGGCCAGAAACCAACGGCCATCCCCTCATCCTGGATCGCTCCTGAAGCAAACCGGACCGATCGGACCCCCCACCCGCTGGAAGCCAAGCACGTACATGTACGTGCTTGTGCCTGTACATGCCATTGCAATGACGTACATTGGCATGCGGCGGTCCTTAAGTGGTTAAATGGCGTGGGGTCCCCCACAAAATCCATACCAGACCCTTATATGAGCAAACAGCCATGGCAGGCCAGGAAAGGGGACGAATGAGCGCCCCCCCCCCCCTCCTGAACCATACCAGGCCACTTGCCCTCAACATGGAGTCAGTGTTTTGGGGACCCCTCATCCCCATAACCCACTGCCCTGAGGTTGTGGGGGTCTGCGGGCCCAGGGCTTATCGGAATCTGGAGGCCTCCAGATCCCGCCCCCCCATGTGAATGGGTATCGGGTACATGGTTCCCCTACCCATTCACCAAAAAAAGTAATGAAATGAGACAATAGCCGGTTTTTGACAATTCCTTTATTAAAAATGTTTTCTTCTTCCTCCATCTTCCTCGGGTCTTCCTTCTGTCTTCTCCTTTTTCCTCCAGCTTCTTCTTCCCTCACTTCATCCTCCAGTCTTCTTTTTCCACCTCCGCCAATTCCTGCCACCACTGAAGATTCAAAAAATGAACCTCCTCCGATGCTAGATGACATCATTCCAAGGCCCCGCCCATCGTGACTTCACGATGGGTCTGTGATGTCACAAGGGGGCGTCATCCAGTGGCCATGCCCCATAGTTATATATGAAGTGTGCACTATGAAGGCGGACAGATTGGCTGGCGGCTGCGTCGGAGGAGGGACGTTATTTTCATGTTCAGCAGGTCAGTGGCAGAGGAATAAGCGGGAGAAGGAAAAGACTGGAGGAAGAAGTGGGGGAAGAAGAAGCTGGAGGAAGAAGACATTTTTAATTAAGGAATTGTCAAAAAACAGCTACTGTCTTTTGTCACATTTCACAACTTTTTGTTGTTGAACGTGTAGGGGTACAATGTACCCGATACCCATTCACCAAGGGTCGTGGGATCTGGGTTAAAGAGGGCTTCCAGATTCTGATAAGCCCCGTGCCCGCAGACCCCCCAAAACCACCAGGCAAGAGTTGTGGGGATGAGGCCCTTGTCCCCATCAACATGGGGGCCAGGTGCTTTGGGGGGCCCCAAAACAACCCTCTCCATGTTGAGAGCAAGCAGCCTGGTACAGTTCAGGAGGGGGGGTCACTCACTCATCCCAACTTTTCCTGCAGTCTGCCAGGTTGCGTGCTTGGATAAGAGTCTGGTATGGATTTTGGTGCAGGGTTCCCTTTAAAATACATACCAGACCCAAAGGGCCTAGCATATATTTTGGGGGGAACCCCACACCATTTTGTTTAGATTTTGTTGCGGGTTTCCTTAATATCCATACCAGACTTGAAGGACCTGGGGGGGGGGGGGAGTCATGCTACTTTTTTCAATGATTTTTATGTATATTGCCGGGATCAGGCAATACATTACAGCCGCAAGCAATTTTACATTACATTTTTTAATTTAGAAATGTAATTTTGCTGCTCTCATTCAGTACACTATGTACGGCCGCTATGTAAGCAGCCTTACATAGTGTGGGGTGTGGACTTAGATTCTGAGCCATGAATGGCCAAAGGCACCCTGCCGTCAACATGAAGAGGGTGTTTTAGGGCCCCGTCAAAAAGTGCTGCAAAATTGCAGGACTTTCAAGTGTGAAAGGGGCCTTATGGACCTCAAGTTGCTTAAAAAATTGGACAAGTGTGAAAGGAACCTAATGAATTTAGCTGGTGGATAACACAGGCATTGGTCACACAAGTGCAAATGGGGCCTAATTCAAATATGTTATTAATTTCATTACTTTCAATTCTCCACAGCTGTTATATATACAAAGACTCTACCTAAACACCTTTATCATTTACTTGCTGGTGTGCTGAAGAGATTATTTTTTTGGTGCACAATTATATCTTATAATTTCTATGGGTATAAGATATTGCACTTCCCCAAAACCACCACCCCCCAAGCTAATTAAAAAGAAGAAAGAAAAGAGAAAAAAAAAACAAGCTCAATAATGTTCTTTTATTTTGCCAGCAGAAACCAAATTGGACATTAATTTACTGGCATAAAGTAATTATTATACAGTATATATGGTGCTACATTTAGCAAAACACTTAGCAAGTGGGTTTTACGGGCCCTGCTCATAGGAGCTTACAATCTAAAATTTGTCTAAACCTTAGAGTGTACACAGCTTTACTTACAGTGTATAACGGGCAACACATTTCCTAGTACAACTACTCACTCCCCACTAACCCACATCACATTTTTATCTACAAGATTATAGAAACATACTTAACAGTCATTATTTTTACAAAGCATTCCAAAAAATGCACATATTCACCAACAGGACCTAGGCATACCTACATGTCCAAATGGGAGCAGGATCTGGGAGAGGCCATACCATTGAAGACGTGGCAGCTCATCTGGTCACAGGCCTCAAAAAGCTCAATATGTACCTTATACAAGGAGAATCCGTATAAGATTTTACTTCACTGGTACCAAACCCCTGACCTGCTCCACTCTATCTATCCCTCAGCAGATCGCCGCCGCTGCTGGCGCTGGCGCTGGTGCTGGCGCAGGGAGGTGGGCACGCTATATCTTATCTACTGGACCTGCCCACAGATGAACCCTTATTGGCAAATGGTTCAATCCCTCCCTCAATCCATCTTTGATGCAAGGCTACCACTAGACCCTAAAATGTTCCTTTTAGGCCTCCCCCTCCTCATTCTCTAAAACCTCTAAAAAAAACTCCTAGCCCAGGTGCTAACGGCCGGACATTGCTTAATATCCCTAAATTGGAAAAAGAAGGGTCCCCCCCTCTCTGACTGAATTGCATACAAGGAATAGGGATGTCAAACGGATGGAATATCTGAAAGCCTCCCTAAATAACACTATCGATAAACACAATCGGGTGTGGGAGCTATGGGATAGGCTGGAAAATCCTCAGTGTAGCTGACTCTGTGGTAGCCTCCCCCGGACGGTGCGGAGGCTCAGGGCTAGGTGGGCGCCCCCTCTTCTCTTACCCCTGATCTACCTCTAATCTTTCTGTCTCGCTCTATCTTTACTTTTCTCAGCTCTCTTATCTCAACTTTCCCTCTCTACTCTCATCTCTTCCTTCCCCTTAATCACAGTGAAGCCGCGTACACACGTCCACAAGTCCGTCATACTTTCGAATGAACGGACTTGACCACACACGGATGCACAAACAGTCCGTCGAAAGCTTGCGCGATGACGTGTACAGCACGTACGACGGGACTAGAAATAGGAAGTCCAATACACAGCAATGCAACCTTTCGCCGTGTAAATCCTTTCTGAGCATGCGCCATTCTTAGTCCGTCGAACTAGCCTACTGACGAGCGGATTGTCTGCTGAAACCAAAGTATGACGGACAGTATTACGGAAATTCCGAAATACTTAGTACGCCAGACTGCACGCTGAAAAAGTCAGCTGAAGCCCACACACGAGCGGACTGTCCGCTGAAATGTGTTTCGACGGACTAAGTACGCCATACAGTCCGCCCGTGTGTACGCGGCTTTACACTTCTAAATAACATTGGATAAAGTGGTAATACAAAATCTTTGAATAATAAAGGATACTAGTGCGCACAACCCAAATACTCCTACCTAAAAATGACACTAATAAAAAGATTTACCAGGAAGCTGCCAGCATATAAGAGTGATCTCTGCACAATTAAAGGTCATAAACAATAAATAACAAGTGGCGCTACCTTACTTCCTATTAAATAATACGAAAATGATACTCTCAATTATCACATAAAATAATTCACATCAATAATAAAGTGCAATCAATCCTATATGTGCAAACGTATTACCGTGGTAATGTGCAAAATCAGCTAAAACACAGTGCAAATCCACAAAAAAGTGAAACTCATATATCACAATATTGTGCAAAACAGCTGAATAAAGTGCAAAATGCTAGTAAATTATTAACAGTGCATCCGTGCATACGTGTATCACACTATTAATATAAACATGTGACCAAATGAATTTCTTAACAAGTCCCAAAGTAATGAATGATCTTTCATAAAAAGTTCAAATTGATCATGCCAAAATAGGTGCAATTCACTTCAAGCAGTGTCAGTCCACCGATGCTCAGTGTTCAATGTGCTCCGGAGTGCGCCCCTTTTTCCCCCCAGCCTCTCACCTCAAATAGCAGCCACCACAGGCCATATGTCACTGTATATGCACTGGCTGTAGATTTCTCCTCCACTCCTTGCAGGTTTGGCCCGTCATAAGTAAGCATATGCCATTGCAATTAAACTCATATTAAATAATAAGGGAGAGAGGAAGAGGGGCTCCAATGTGTAGTATATGTATGGAGCCCCACTTAGTAAGCATATGCTTACTTATGACGGTCCGAGTCCTGACCTCAACCCGATAGAACACCTTTTGGCTGAATTAGAGCAGAGACTGGCCTTCTCATCCAACATCAGCGCCTGGCCTCACAAATGCGCTTCTGAAAGAAAGGTCAAACATTCCCATAGATACACTAAACCTTATGGACAGCATTCCCAGCCTTCACAGTTGTTGTTATAGCTGCAGCAGGTGGGCCAAATCAAATTTTAACCCTACGGACTAAGTCACAATACTTTTGGCTAGATAGTGTATCTGGCAAAATTTACAATGGTGGTGGAACCCTCATACACATAAATACTACATTTAGACATAATTTATAATTTTGGGACCTGAGTCAGGAGTTAACATAGGGGGATGAGGCAACTTTTCTACATTAAGTGGCATGTTTGGGATTTGAACCCAGACCCTCAGAGATACTAAGCAGAAGTTCAAACGTTTAAGCCTTGTCACTGCCACATGTGAAAACCTCTTACACATAAATACACATATACAGCATTTGTTTGGAGCATATAGGTGGTGGAATTACATTACTCAAGAGTTTTTCTTCTTGATTTATTCTTTGATGTTTGGTGGTTCTTGGTGGGTGAATATAGAATAGTGATGTTACCCACTGATTTTTGGAAATTACATTTTGATTCTGATGTTAGTACACATATCACATTTTTGGGCTCAAATTATGATTATTTGGAAATAATAAAAAACACACAAAATTGTGACTCATTTGAACTTTGCATAAGCAATGGTATTGTTTGTGGTTTGTAAAGACACCTGTGTGAGTTTGGGTAAAGATTTTTTTGAGATGGAGAGTAACAAGTGAAAGTGACAGAGAAAAATATATTTTATCAAAACATTCCACATACTAGTATTCTTAAAAACAAAATAGATGAAAAAGCAACATTGTTGCAAGGACAATTTATTTCAGGGAAAGATACATTTCATCTCAAATTTAAAAGTATTTATTTGGGGAAGTTACAATTGTACCATTAGAATAAAAGGCTGAAACTTGCATTGGACTAAATAACGTGGATTTTCACTCTCAAAAGTGCATTTTAGCCCAGCACTAATTTGGGTATTTACTATAGCGCCCTGTAAAAAAGTTATGGGAGTTAAAATGAGAGTAGTTTGTATGTCTGAGCATGGGGTGGGCAGGATGGACAGCTGCCCTGGGTGGAATGATTTAGTTGGAGGAGGAGGGCGCTGTCTGCCGGGTGTAACCACACCCAGAATGTTCTGCTGAGTGCCGAATCTAACAGAGTAGGCAGAGATTGTAGCACTACACCCGCCCCCTGCTTGCACAGTGCACTGTACAAGTCCCTGAGCGACAGTAGAGTGGAGTGGGTGGGGTGCATGAGGTTGGGAAAGCATATTAATGCTTTCCTAGGATTCCAGATACATACAGCTTTCCTGTTCCTCTGCTTGCCTGGACAGCGGCTTCTTCTTCCCCCTCTCCATTTATTTCTATCACTCCTGCTTTCAGAGTGTCCTGATGTCTGTGTGACATCACCGGCTACGCCCCCTAGCCTCCTGTTTTTTCCTCCCTGATCTGGACAATGTGGAGGTGACTCCTCCTCTGTGTTGTGACCCCTCCCCTCCTGTGCCCTTTCCCTCGGGTCCCCTCCTCTACAGTCCTATAAGTAAGTGATGTCTCTGTGCTGCTGAGGCTGCCCCTACTCAGCTAACAGGTAACCTTCTTTCAGGTATGATATCACAGTTTTAGCTGTGAAGACAACAGTTCTTTCTAATTCTGTTTTTATTAAGGACATTTTAAGATGAGGTGCAGACATGTGGCTCTCATGCAGGGCTGTCATTTATCAGCATGGGGATGCATGAGCATTGTGTGCATCCATGTGCCAGCACCCATTCATTTCTATTGGGACATGAGGTTGCACGCACACAGCCTCTGTATTCTAATATGACATGCAGGTTTGGGTCCCAATAGAAATGAATAGACCACTGGTAGAGGGATGCACACAATGCACAAGAGAGCCCTGCATAGGACACAGGTCTGAATGGGCCTGTCATGTACCTTACAGCAGAGTCAGACTGCTGGGGGTGGCCTCTACCACGGTTCCGGTCTCCACACACCTGGAAGTGGGAACAGGGAGTGTGGAGGCAGCGAAAGGGTGCAGGTGCCTGCGGCTTGGATATGAAGATACTGGGTCCTCCCAGATGAGGAGGCGTAGGCCGGTCATTGGTGGAATACAGCGGGAGCCAAGCAGGTGTGAGGAAGACACTGCATGTCAGGAACAGGCTAGGATGGCAACTGGCCGGCAACGAGGTACAGAAACGAAAGGCAGGTGCGTAGTCAGGGACGAGCAAGGGGTCTAGTAACGTGCTGGCAGTGAGGTACAAAATCAGGAAGCAAGCCGACTTAGGAAATCCAAGCTGAGGTCAGAAATAGTCCAGGGAACAGTAAACAAGGATGATCCGAAATAATAGTCGAGCAAGCCGGTAGTCAGGAACAAGGTCACAGGTACAAGAATGATCAGGTATTCCAGGGACAAGCTGAAGACGATCCAGCACTGGTATCAAGTCAGGATCCTGTTTATATAGGGTGAGATGTGCCCGGATTGGTGGACGTGGCCGTGAGTACGTGCATACGTTCGGTTGGCGCAAGTGCGTCCACGTGTTCGTATTGGCGTGCGTCCCTCCAAAAGTGAACCGCTGCTACATGGGGACGGACATTCACATGGTGAGTTCTCTGACAGGGCCTAAACAACTCATGTACATGGAGGCTTAGTGATTTCCCCAGCTCCCCAGGCATCACAAACAGACAGGGGTTTTACACAGGAGCTACTAAGTCTGGACATGGATGGAAATTCAGCTGGTTCACCAACGACTGGATGAGCTTAAATCCGTCTATGGCCATTCCTGCTAAAGAGAAGTCAATCTAATATGGTCACCTTCTCTCAAACCAGCTTGTTGGAAAAAATGTCCTTTGATCTGCATTCTGTATTCTGACCACTATCACAATGTAATGTCTCAGTGGAGAGTATTCCTCCATCCACCTCACTTTTGTGGATGAAGGGATCAGCTCCGTTTTTTTCAATCACACACTAACTGATGAAAAAAATATTTTTTTTTGTTCAGCCTGCTGGAAGAAAAACGAATAGATCCCTGCATGCACACAAACAGGGTGGATTCAGAAACCCCCCTCTCCCCTCTGTGCTATTGTACTCTGACAGCAGGACTCCTCCACTGATCAGAATACAATGATCTGTGCTGCAGCCCACTGATCAAAGGAGGATTTCCAGCAGGACCATTTGACAGAAGCCAAGGTCAGCTTCTACTAGTTCTTGAGCTCCATTTACAGTCTTCAGAAATCAACCTTGGGCAGCCATTATTGCTATTACTCCTTATTGGCTGTAAACCAAGCCATCATCAAAGCAATCTAATTGGCTGTGTGTGTGTGTGTGTAATACTGGTGTACTCCGCAACCATTACATATGTTTTGATGTGCTGCACATGCTTCAACTAGCTCTGCCCCTTGGCCCTGGGCACTGAATTACCTTGTCCCACCACTGGTATAGAGACTGGGAATTTATCTCTTCTCAGACTTTTAGAGATATTTCAGTGTATAAATCCTTTTTGTTCATACAGTTTAAAAGCAGATTATCTTTAAACAATATACCACATATTTCAGTACCATTTAGGCAATGCTCTAAACATTATTTCCATGTGCACTACTCCAGGTTTTAGCAGAGTAAGGGTTTGGGCGCCTTTTTTCAGGGAGCTATAGTAAATTTGATTTTGGGAGTCTTTTTTCACCAGAGCTATAGTGAATACCGTTTTAGTGCTAATTAGCATTAATTAGCAGCAATTAGCCCTAATTAGCACCACAGCACTATAGTTAATGACCCCCATAGAGGAGCATGTCTAATCCTTTTGGTGTATTTAAAATAATGTGCTATTGTACTTACATCAAAATCATGAAATGATTTTCATTGAATCCACGTGTTCTTATAGATATACTCTAACACTCATAATTCTCAAACAGGGCCTTCCATAATACTCCAATTTGGCTATTTTACTGTGTCTTTATCTCCCCTCCAGAAGGATTCTTCCTCTCCACTCTCCAAAATTGGTGTTGGAAGAAAATATAAGATCAATAATGCACCTTCAATTAATTATCACTTCTGAGGATTCCTCGCTCATACATCCAAAAAGAAGAGGGAAAAAATATAAAATAGTGTGATACTACTTTAATTATGAATTGTGCACAAAGTGTCATCTCACTCATGTATTATCATACATGCTCAAGTGCTATAAGTAAATGTGAAACAGTGTCTCCTGTCAACTGATCAACATATGGTCACACCATGCACCTTACCAAAATACTATACAATAAGCACTGTTCATAAAACATTTTTATCATCAATATTCCTCCTGATCCTCCAGCCTTCAATGTTAGGATTCTCCTATGCAAAACATTAGAAAGGGGCCCAAAGTGCAGCAATGTAAGTGAAAATTCAACATTTTATTGTGCAAAAACCTACTTACAAACCCCAATGCCTATAAACCTCAATAAAGATGGCCACTGTGGCACTTCCAGTACATGATCGTGTCACTTCTGGTGTCTGACATCACTTGCGTTTCATCCAATTGACTTCTTCCCAGGATGTGATGGAAAGACGTGTGGCCAATTTTAAATACTGCTGCTGCATGCTGCCCTTAGTTGTTACATAGTCCTCTATCTTAAAGTGGAATGCCACCCTAAAAAAAAAATAGCATTAATATTCTTAAAATTTTTTAAATAAAAACATTTGAATTTTTTTGGGGGGGAAAAGACTTATATGGATCCCTCAGACTTATATGGATCCCAGTGCAATTCACAGGACTACATTCGTTTAAATACATCCTAAAAACATCTAACTACTAAATTAATTAAAATAACACTAATCTAGGATACAAGCTAAAAGCTGTAAACAACATTACATGATTCTAACATCCTGGTTTTCAATATATTACAGAAAAAAGATAATTTTGCCATCTAGTGGAGAAAATTTATATTGCAAGCTTTACTAATTACACTTATAAATAGGGCTGCTAGTTCATAAAAAAAATTAAGTAATTTAATTAATGGCTCTACTAATTGCTCTTATAGATTTAAATAGATTATACATTTTATGAAACTTGGTTTATATTGAACATTCTGCAGTTTTTTTTCTTTTGGCATATATTTACCATGGAAAGAAAGAATGAACACTACACTCAGCTATGCAGTGTAACAAGTGGAAAAAAAATATGGTTCACAGTGATATTATAACAGTTATATGATAACAGTCCCAATCCCACTTCAATGTGAGGTAAAGTGCTCGTGCGTTGATCAAAAAACAGTTCTCCAATTCGGTATGCAGACACAGGTGCCCCACATGGATGTGCACTCATCCTTATGAGTTGACCATCTATTGCTAGAGTGGTCACTTGCACTTTGTAGGGATAATGAGACCCCTGGATGGTGTAATCCATGTCAGCTATACTCAGACTAGTCCTCCATAGGTGGGGAGAGAGAAACAACAGAGGTAGGCTCCCATAGTGTAAAACCATTGGTTTATTTGTAAAACATTTAAGTTCAAAAATATATACACTCACATTTTTTAGGTGCCTAAGCCTGGCCCCTAGTGTAATCAGCATGTACGATGCTAGGGATCGCCGGCCAGAGTCGATTATAGACACTACTGGTCCACGGCAAGGCTTGATTCCCTGAGGTAGTAATTTCGGGCGAATATGTGGTCGCGATCAAACCTCAATGCATTTCAGCCATTTGGAACAGTCATCATCAGGAAGTTCTAAATCCGCCATCTTAAGTGTGGGCTTATATACCCATACAGACAACAGCCTTAATTATAACATGTTGTGTGGTACTATTTAATGTCCACACATGCTGTACACATGGGCACTTACAATATTAACTTTAATTGCATAGAAAATTATTTAAAAAAACAAACAAAATAAAACAACATTTAAATATAAAATGTATCATTGTAGTAAATGGGTATGTCGCCACCCAGTGGCAACCTAATGATAATTACAAGTTGGCCATGACTAACAACCACCCTCGTCACCACCCAGTAGCAAACTAATAGTAATTACAAGTGAGGCTGCTTATATAGATAAACTAAGGCTCCATCTTGTGGTTAAACCACATTGGTGCAAGCATTGCCCAAATTGACAAATTACATATAAAATGCCTCCATATTGATTGGTACTGACATGTTTTAATATGAAGCTGTTTTGGGAATGTGTTGACATTCAATATTGGAATTATAATTGAAATACAAGAATTAAGATTGGAAGAAAAGGGGAAAAAAAAGGAAAAACATATGGATTGGGCAGTGGAAAATTGATATACTGTATGTCTTAAAATCAGTAATAAAACAATTAGGATCCAGTTCCACATTAAACTCTTGAGGTGTCAATGTTTGGAGTTCGAATATCAATCTGGTCTCGTTCTGGGATATTCTTTTAATCATATTAGAACCCTCTGCTCCTTAATACTATCAATGGCATAGAAGGTCATCTCTGTGAGGTTATTATGGTGTTTGAGTCTAAAATGGTTAGACACTCTATGCTTGGGAAAGCTATTGCGTATATTTGTGATATGCTCACTGATGTGTTTAGTTAGGGTTCCTGATGTCCTTCCTACATATTGATACCCACATGTACATTCCATAACATATGTGATATTCTTTGTTCCACATGTGATGACGATTTTAATGGGGTACTACCTGTCTGTTTGGTGGGGAACGAATGTGGATCTCTTTCTACGTGCCGGTCTAGTATTCCTACAGGGGCCACATTTCCCACAACAATAAAATCCCTTTTAATCAAACATAGTTATTCCTTGTTTTGGTGGATCTAGAACATTTTGGACCAGATTGGTTCTAAGTCCTGGTGCTCTGCAATTGATAAAGGAGGGGTTGTTGGGTAAACATTCCCTCGAAGTATGTTCCCTTTTTAAAATAAGCCAATGTTTCCTGATGCCTTTTTTCTAAATGCTTGTATTGTTTGTTGAAACCTGTAATAAAGGACATATCGTAAGGTTTGGTTTATCTGGCTTTTGTTTCCAAGGTTGTTTATACCGAAGTTACATAAGAAGAGTACGAAACCACCAGGGCGGTCTATTCTTAGTGGCATAAATTCTCTTTTTTCCAGGCTAGGAGAATATTTAGACATATACCTGAAACCCTTAGCGGCTAAGGGCCCATCTGATCTTAAGGACAGTAAAGCTGTCCTAAATAGTTTGAAACAGGTTGGAGTAGATGAATAGAGCATACTGGTGACAGTGGACATAGAGTCACTGTACACCAATATCAGACAGATTGATTATATTAATGCAGTTAGGTGGGCACTAAACTATTTTACCAATTTGAAATTAAAACAGAAACGGTTCCTGCTGAATAGCCTGAAGCTGGCCATGAGTAACAATTACTTCTGGTATGGAGGGCAACACTATAACCAGATTAAAGGAGTTTCTATGGGGGCCAAATATGCCCCAAGTGTTACCAACATTTTTCCCAACAAATTGTAGAGTGAAACGATAGATGGGCAATCATGGCCGCACCTCCGATTATATCGAAGGTACATAGATGACATTCTAATAGTCTGGCAAGGAGCAGCAGGGGTCCTCAATGACTTCATAAAACACATCAATAATAACCAATATGGCATTAGGTTTATGATTAATGCACATAAAGAGCATATTGACTTCTTGGACTTGGACATCTTCAAAGATGGTGGCAAACTCAACACCAGCACCCACTTTAAAAACACAGACCAGAATGTATCCATTGGAGTTGTCACCATCCAAAATGGAAGATGTCCATTCCCAAGGGTCAGTTCATGCGCATCAGAAGGCATTGTTCACATATCAATGATTATATGGAACAAACTAATATACTAATCAACAGATTTACAGATTAAGGTTCTTCCCAAAACAACTTCCTTACTCATGGTAAGGAAATTAGTGGTAGGAATGGATAAAAAAACACTTTTAAAAACAAAAGTCAGAGAACCCAAACCTTACCTTCTGTGCTTTATCACAGGTTTCAACAAACAATACAAGCATTTAGAAAAAAGCATCAGGAAACATTGGCCTATTTTAAAAAGGGACCATAGTTTGAGGGAACTTTTACCCAACAATCCCTCCTTTATCTATCGCAGAGCACCAGGACTTATAACCAAACTGGTCCAAAACATTCTCGACCCCCCAAAACCAGGAATAACTATGTTTGATTACAAGGGATTTTATCGTTGTGGGAAAGGTGTCCCCAGTAGGAATACTAGACCGGCACCTAGAAAGAGATCCACATTCGTTTCCCACGAAACACACAGGCAGTACCCCATCAAAAACGTTATCACATGTGGAACAAAGAATGTCACATATGTTATGGAATGTACATGTGGATATCAATACGTAGGAAGGACATCAAGAACCCTAAAGAAAACGCATCAGTGAGCATATCACAAATATATGCAATAGCTTTCCCAAAGATAGCGTGTCTAACCATTTTAGACTCAAACACCATAATAACCCCACAGAGATGAAATATTATGCCATTGATAATATCAAAGAGTATTGGAGGGGTTCTAATATGATTAAAAGAATATCCTAGAACGAGACCAAGTGGATATTTGAACTCCAAACCTTCACACCCCAAGGGTTGGATGTGGACCTGGATCTTAATTGCTTTATTGACTATTTTTAAGACATATATCAATTTTCCACTGCCCAACCATATATTTGTTTCCTTTTTTTCCTATCTTAATTTAATTTTATTTCAATTATAATTCCAATATTGAATTTTATTTAATTTTATAGTCATATATTTCAACACATTCCCAAAACAGCTTCATATTAAAACATGCCAGTACCAATCAATATGGAGGCATTTTATGTGTAATTTGTCAACTTGTAATTACCATTAGGTTGCCACTGGGTGGTGACATACCCATTTAGTACAATGATACATTTTATATTTAAATGTCGTTTTATTTTGTTTGTTTTTTTAAATAATTTTCTATACAATTAAAGTTAATATTGTAAGCGCCCATGTGTACAGCATGTGTGGACATGTTGGACATTAAATAGTACCACACAACATGTTATAATTAAAGCTGTTGCCTGTATGGGTATATGAGCCCACACTTAAGATGGGGGATTTAGAATTTCCTGATGACGCCCGTTTCTATTGGCTGAAACGCGCTGAGGTTCGATCATGTCATTGTAACCACATATTCCTCTAAAATTACCATCTCAGGGAACCGAGCCTCACCTCCGACCAGCGACATCTATAATCGAGACTGGCAGGCGATCCCTAGCATCATACATACTGATCAAACCGGGTGCCAGGCTTAGGCAAAATATGTGTGTATATATTTAAAAATAGTGTAAAAATATGTGTATATATTTTTTAACTTACATTTTGTACAAATAAACCAATGGTTTTACACTATGGGAGAATCCCTTATTTGTTTTTCTCTACCCACCTATGGAGGACTAGTCTGCGTATAGCTGACATGGATACACCATACAGGGGTCTCATTATCCTCACAAAGCACAAGTGATCACTCTAGCGATAGATGGTTAACTCATAAGGGTGAGTGAACATCCACGTGGGGCAACGGTGTCTGCACACCGAATTGGAGAACTGTTTTTTGATCAACGCACAAGCACTTTATCTCACATTGAAGTGG
Source organism: Lithobates pipiens (assembly GCF_037356315.1). Taxonomy (NCBI): domain Eukaryota; kingdom Metazoa; phylum Chordata; class Amphibia; order Anura; family Ranidae; genus Lithobates; species Lithobates pipiens. The sequence continues at coordinate 20,015,488 of NW_027507790.1, forward strand.
GACTGGGACTGTTGTCATATAACTGTTATTATATCACTGTGAATCATATTTTTTCTTGCACTTGTTACCCTGCATAGCTGACCACGGTGTTCATTCTTTTTTTCAAGCTCATTGTGATGCCAGGTGGCTCACATTCACACTTCTGCTGGCAATTATTTGAATTTTTATACAAATTTTTTTGCATATTGGTCCAGAGTTCTTTATCTATTTACCATAGCATATACAAAATATTAACCGGTAAAGATATGTACAATTTTTATCTGCTTATTTTATGAGTGAGAATCAATATCAGACACTGGAGGGCAGTAGTACCTTCCATACTGCAATTAGCTTATTGAACCCTGGTTACTGTGATATTACTGTGATATGTATTCACAAAGATGAATGAATTGTTATAAAACTAGTAAACATTGTATGTTATGATCATTTTCTCCTGAAAATGTTCAATTCAAACACAATGTCAAGCGTGATATGTAATCTTTATTTTTTCACATGAAGTGAATATTAATCTGTTGAAAACCCTAAATTGTTATATTATCTCATGAAGTGTTTTATCATACCTCGAAATTGCTCCTTTTCCTTCTCTCCTCCATAGACCGCTTTGAAACTCCCAGTTATCACCACCCTGAAGCTGCTGTTATTTTGAGCAGTGATAACCCATGTAAATTGATAACTAGTAGTAAACAAAAAAGGTAGGGAAAGGGGAGAAAAGGAAAACTACGCTGAAATGGGAGAACATATAATTAAAAGCACCATTTATTTGACATCGATGATCATAAAACGGATTTTGAATATTAATCCTCAAAACACCATATAGTACAAACGTTCAAACATCAAAGTGTGATGGAGCAATGTGTTGCATCAAATATGGTTAATTCTTTTTGGGCGAACATGTTTTATGGACTTGGTCCACTTCCTCAGGAGCTGTCAAAATGCTTATTCACAGAGTAATCTTTCTGTGGGCCATCTGGGTCTTACTGTTGCATCCGAGCTATAGGCTTTTTGCTACACAATCGTTTGTGTACCCAGGGATGTCACCCTAATAACTTACATACTGGGGTGAAGAACATTGAATAATAATTTTGACTGTTTTTGTTTAGATTACTATGTGAATAAGCATTTTGATGGCACCTGAGGAAGTGGATCAAGTCCATGAAACGCGTTGGGTCAAAGGGAAACACCTTGCATCAAACCTGCAGCAACACCTTCTATCCCACTTTGATGTTTTAACATTTGTACTATATGGTGTTTTGTGGATTAATATGGACAATCTCTTTTATGATCATTGATATAACTTAAATTATGTTTTTAAATATTAGTTGTGCCTCAAAAGTCCAATTTTAGTGTAGTTTTGCTTTACTTCCCTTTCTTCAGAAAGCAAAGCAGTTGTAAACAAACCTTATTGGCCAGATGACAAGGTGATACAACTATCTTACGGATGGACTGAGAAAAACAAGTCCTATTAAATAGGACTAGATATATGGATAATTGAGAACCTTCACAGAATGTGTGATTTGACTGTAACCAGTACTTATAGAGCTGACTAAAAAAAGCATATTATGAGTGTTTATGAATTGGAATTTGAGCACCGAGCCTCATCAGTTAACAAAGCCAGCAGACTACTCTCATGCAGTAAAAAGGGCATACATTCCAGAGGTAAATCAATTATTCTACCCTTTTACAAAACATTGGAGGGGTTAGGAGGATATACACCAGGGAGGGCCAGGAAGCTACACGGGAGGGTATACACCGGGGGGGTCGGAAGGGTATTCACCGGGGAGGGTCAGGAGAGTATACACCAGGGTGGGTCAGGAGGGCATACACCAGGGAGGGTCAGGAGGGAATACACCAGGGAGGGTCAGGAGGGCATACACCAGGGAGGGTCAAGAAGGTATACACCAGGGGACAGTGAACATTTGAATACAGTGACAATCATTAAGCCCAATTTCTCATAGTGCTTTCCATTTGTCAGCTAACAGGCAGCACTTCCATGCTAAACTGCAGTAATCCAGCAGGCTTAGCATAGAGGTGCCTGCAAGCTACACAAGGTACAGCTAGATGATTTTACCTCCACACACACTGGCTTATGCCTCTCTCTTCAGCTCACTGTCACACCACCCCCTTCCAGGCAGGCGTGATCTTGGAAGTAAGGTGCATCTTCATCCCGCCCACTCAAACAGCATAGGCCAGGAGGCTCCAACTGGGAGATGTCACTGTATTCCTGCAGGACAGTGGCCGTGTCTTAAAAACTGCTGGAGGAGCGAGGTAGGGGGAGGTACAGGGGGTGGAGAATCCAGTCCCTGTGTGAGCAGGAATCCCTCCCTACTGAGATACAGCGATGCAATGAGCAATGAAAGTAATGGCTGTAATCTGTCTTGACCGCAGCTCTGATTTCCAGAACAGGAACATGGGGCAGAAATCCACAACAGTTGGCAAGTATGGGCAACGCAGGCTCTAGGGGCAGCTGTTTTGGGCCCCCAAACAATGACTGGAACCTGGGCAGCTGCCCCTTTTGCCCTGCATTAAAGATGGCCCTGACTGAATTGTAAAGTAAGCACAACTTCTCACCAGCCCTGGCACCCAGCAAACCTTGTCCTGAGCACTCATCTGCCTCTTAGGAAGAGCAGGAAAGAGGAACCCACACTTGCACAGATCACACAGCAGTCCAATTCTCTACCTCCCAGTCTCTTCTAGCAGGCCAAGTACCCAGCTTCAGCAGCTTTATACGTCACTGGTATTTTGGATTTTATACATTCATGTCTTCTCTTCCAGGTTGGGAACATCTCCCCTATCTAAAGTTAAATGACCCGTTTGTAGGTCTTGATGAGGAAAGAAAGGGACAAATGTTTGTGCGTCAGTTTGTCCATCCATCTGCACTGGGAGATTGATAACTATAGTGCCTTTACAGGTCTTATCAGGTAATAGACACATTTTGGGGAGTCTCCTAACTCAATGTTTCTCAACTCCAGTCCTCAAGTACCCCCAACAGGTCATGTTTTCAGGCTTTACATTATTTTGCACAGATGATTTGATCAGTTTCACTGCCTTACTAATTACCACAGCCGTTTCATCTGAGGGAAATCCAGAAAACATGACCTGTTGGGGGGTTTAAAGGATAAGTTTGCCTTTAGTAACATGTTATCCATATTTAGTGTGTAACATATACCATGTTACTAATGCAGCAGCTTCACACCCTCCCTGATCCCGGCATCCATTGTCAAAATTGAATAACAATATGGCTGTGCAGGCTCCATCCACACAGGCAGGTTATTCATTCACAAAGTTCTGTGAATAATTAAACTACAAGTCCCATCTTCCACTGCCGCAGACAGCTTGTAGCTCTCAATGAACTACGAGGGCACTGGTGAGCACTTTAATAACTGTCTGCCTGTATGGAAATGCAGGTAGACAGTTGTACTGAGTGTCTGCAGGAGCCTAGCATTGCAATGGTCGATCCACCTATCACATGTGCAATACTTTGCAATATACTGTGTAAAAAAATAAATGCATATTTCTTTACATGAAAATCATGTGCATTTATTAATTCTTACAAAAGGTTACCTTAGCCTTTAACCAACAGCGCGGACCCACATTTCCGGGACTACGTCTATTGACGTCGTCCCGGATACGAGCGGCCTGCGCGCCCCCTGAGGGGCGCGCGCGGCGCGCTCTGTGATCGGCGAGTCCGTGAGACTCGCCTGATCACCGATCCGTGTAAGGGGTCGATCCCGACCCCTTATCACGTGATCAGCTGTCAGCCAATGACAGCTGATCATGTGATAAAACGGAGCCGGTAATCGGCTAGTATTCCTCCTCGCGCTGACAGCGCGAGGAGAAAAAAAAAAAGCCGATCGCCGGCGGCCGTGTTCGGGACATCAGTCCCGATCACGGCCAGCAATTTAAGCGGACACCTGCCCCCTGCCAGTGCCCACCTGCCACCCGCAGTGCCATCCTGAAATAAAGTAAGTGCCCCCCTGTCAGTGCCACCCAGCAGTGCCCATAGTGCCCACAGTGCCACCCAGCAGTGCCCACAGTGCCACCCAGCAGTGCCCACAGTGCCACCCACAGTGCCACCCAGCAGTGCCACCCACAGTGCCACCCAAAATCTGCCTCAAAGGTGCTGCACCCCAGTGCCGCCCATCAGTGCCCAGCAGTGCCGCCCATCAGTGCCCAGCAGTGCCGCCCATCAGTGCCCAGCAGTGCCACCTATCAGAGCCACCTATCAGTGCCACCTATCAGTGCCCATCAGTCCCATCTATCTGTGGTACCTAGCAGTGCCCATCCGTGCCACCCATCCGTGCCACTTATCCGTGCCACCCATCCGTGCCATCTTATCTGTGCCCATCTTTGCCCATCAGTGCCGCCTTATCTGTGCCCATCGGTGCCGCCTTATCTGTGCCTATTAGTGCCGCCTTAACTATGCCTATCAGTGCCCACCAGTGCAGCCTATCAGTGCCCACCAATGCAGCCCATCAGTGCCCACCAATGCAGCCCATCAGTGCCCACCAATGCAGCCTATCAGTGCCGCCCAATCAGCGCACTTCAATGAAGGAGAAAAATGACCCGTTTGCAAAATTTTATAACAAACTATTAAAACATGATTTTTTTTTTTTTTTTTTTGCATCTTTTTTTGTTTGTTTAGCAAAAAATAAAACTCCGAGCTGTAACTAAATACCACCAAAAGAAAGCTCTATTTGTGGGAAAAAAATGATAAAAATTTCATTTGGGTACAGTGTTGTATGACCGCGCAATTGTCATTCAAAGTGCATCAGCGCTGAAAGCTGAAAATTGGTCTGGGACTGAGGGGGGTTTAAGTGCCCAGTAAGCAAGTGGTTAAATATTATCAATGCTGATCAACACTGATTGATGGTCTTATTCAGTAAATGTCAAGTTCAAGTTGGGTATAGAAGCTGCTGTGATCTCTAATCTTTCAATCCTGCTGACACAATTCCTCTTTTCCTTCCTTACAGGTAGTGGGGGTGTTTGCTAGAACAGTCTTTGGAATCCAAAGGAGCACTGGAATGTTCCTAAATAAAGAGAAAGTAGGCAACCCCACAGGGGCAGAACGATTTCACAGAACCAGGAAACAAAAAAAGTAAATGTCCAAGGAGCTTCTCACCATAGTATGCATTCTCCAAAATCCAGGTGTTTCCAAGTAGGTTTACAAATGGGTTCTCCCTCACAAGCTAGTGCCCAGCAGTTGTAGCCAGTGGTCCTCTGCTGATAGGTAGGAGTCTACTGATGGTCACAGTATTTTGCTGTCCTGTGTCAGGGGTGAAGGAAGGGTCTCTCTCCTCTGGTGCTATTATTAATAGCACTTAAGTGTCAGAGGACTAACGCACATTAGAGACAGTCTCTTCTGAATTGTTGCCTCATGAGTCATATGTAAATGTTTGTGGGGGGTCATACTGGTCTCCTGACCTTCTGTTAACTGGGTTCAGATTAGGGATGGGCTGAACGGACCCCTGTTCGGTTCGTACCAGAACTTTGAACACTGCAAAAGTTTGGACCCGCATAACGAACCCCATTAAAGTCAATGGGACCCGAACATCAAAAATCAGAAGTGCCCATTTTGAAGGTTTATATGCAAGTAACTGGGCATACAATGGTTATTGGGCTCCGGGTCCTGCCCTGGGGGATATGTATCAATAAAAAAGAGTTTGTGAAAAACATAATTTTTAAATGAGCAGTGCTTTTTATGATTTTTAAAGTGAAAGCATAAAAATGAAAAAATCCTTCCACCATAGTGCCTGGGGTTCCCCTTAATCTACCTGTAAAGTGGCAGATCTGTACCATGTCTAGAATCTGCTGCAGCAATAATTGCATTTATAAAGCCCAAAAAATTACATTTTCCCTGCAAGCTTCCTTTATTTTGCTCAGCAACAGCTGGGGAGCCAGTGTGTATGATGAGGCCACAATGTAGCGCACTCGGAACAAGATCAGAGATTTTTTGGATACATTCTGGTGTCACTTTCACTTTGGATAGAAGTAACAGGTGCATAATAGTTGGTCTTTGGGTGTCGGTGGCGCCTTCCCACCGTAACCCTATAGAGGTAAACTTGATGAAAACAAGAATTGGCATTGCTGTAAAAAAAATGAAATAATATGCACCTGTCAAACAGGTGCAGAAAAATTGGTCTTGGGTGTCGTGGTGCCCTCCTGCAGTAACCCTATAGAGATACTCTTGGTGAAAGCAAGAATTGGCCTTGCTGTAAAAAATTGCAATAATATGCACCTGTCAAACAGGTGCAGAAAAATTGGTATTTGGGTGTTGGTGGCGCTTTCCCACCATAACCCTATAGAGGTACTCTTGATGAAAGCAAGAATTGGCCTTGCTGTAAAAAATTGCATCATCACCACTGGAGACAACTTGGCAATATGCTGCACCTGGGGGAACACGAATGCCAATTTGTCTACCAGTATTCTCCCTTCTCTCTAGGCTCATGTTCCTGTCATCCTCAACCTCAGAACCAACATCTGAATCCAGTAATGGCTGGGCATCATCAAGGAGCAAGTGGTTGAAGCTGTGACCAAATAACTCAGCTGACTCCTCCATGGCTGATGTTGTGGCTATGGCAGGAATTGATGTGGGCAAGGAGGCAGGTTTATCCACTCTGGCAACTACACACTTGTCTCTGCTTGTGTGACAGAGGATGAGACGGATGAGAAAAGTTTAGTAAGCCACTCCACCACCTCCTCTGCATGCTGTGGCTGGATAGCACATGCAAACTCACTAAACAGAGGTCATGATGCCCTGCCTGAGGACTGACCACCATGTCCATCTTTGCCTGTGGACACAATTGTTGCTGGCCCCCTTACAGTGCCAAGGGAACTTCTGCCTCTCCTTGTTGTCCTCCCAGACATCATTGGGAGGGAGAGGGCGGTGCTTATAAGCAAATATAAAGAAGAAGTGGCAATCTGTATGAGATGCAGTTTAGTCAATGTAAAGTGCTGTTTGGTGCACTCTAATTGAGTAACTCACAGAACTATATGGGATTAAACTTGCAGTAATGCACACAGAAGTAAATGGTGTTAAACTTGCAGTAACACACACAGAAGTAATTGGTGTTAAACTTGCAGTAATACACACAGAAGCAAGTGGCGTTGAACTTGCAGTAACACACAAAACTATATGGTGTTAACCTGGCAGTAATGCACACAAAACTATATGGTGTTAAACTGGCAGTAACGCACATAAAACTATATGGCATTAAGCTGGCAGTAATGCACACAGAAGTAAATTGCATTTAACTGGCAGTAACGCACACAGAAGTAAATGGCGTTAAACTGGCAGTAACGCAATCAAATAGACAGTGTTAAACTGTCACTACATTGATGCGATCTGAACTGTCTCTACTCTAGCTATACACTAATGTCAAGATTACTGACACGGTCTCACTACACTACACTGAAACTATCTGAGCTGTTCTTACCCTACACTAATGTTTGTATGAATGACATGGCTTCACTACATTACAGTGAAACTATCTGAGCTGTCCCTACTCTAGCTGCACACTATGCAAAGCTAAATGATTGTCCTCCTCGCTACACTCACAGTGTCCCTAGACTGACACTAAACTTATATTCTACACTGACAATTAAAGCAAAAAAGCACAGTATAGCACACTAACTAATAGCACTGAACAGAGCCCTGTTCTATCGCTTTCCATGCCAAAATCACATTGAAAATGGCTACCATTGAGAGAATACTTTTATACTGTGGGGCGGGAATGAGCCATGATTGTATAAAGTCATGATGACAGTGTCCAATCATGACTATGACAGTGCTCTGTGCCCTGATTGTCTGAAGTTTTCACTGCTTCAGCCAGTCAGGGCTTGCAATGTACTGTTTATTGCCACAAGACATTGTGGTTGGTTCAGGGGGCAGAGCAAACCGTCGAGCGACCTGTTTGTTCGGCTGTTCGCCGAACGTCCGAACAACGAAAACGTATGCTCTGGTCGAACCGTTCCCGCATCCCTAGTTCAGGTAACTCTTGGTAAAGTTTTTTTTTTTTTCGGGCGTCTGTAAGATTGGGATTTCCCTTTCCTGTTTCCATAAGCCGGACACTGGAGAAGGTGCTGAAGACAGTGCTGTTACCTCTTCAGGAAATTCTAAAGAGATCCCTACTTCTGAGTCCCTCAGTTCCTATTCCGCTTGAATCCGTGGCATGAACTCCAGGCCTTCAGGCATAAACACACTGGAACTACTCCCCGCAGAAGTGGATGGAGTGGCATCCATAGGCCCAGCAGGCCACAATCAATCAACATCTAAGTCATTATTACTGTCATCTTCATGTTCTGCTTTAGCAGGTGGCAGTGGTTTATACTTAGTGACTGAAACTCGCCTGGAAGAACACAGTTTTGGTTATGGCACCTCACTTCTTGCAGGTACCCAGAGGGCTTCACTCAAGGGCAATAGATGGTTTTAATGCCAGGTTTTGTGAGGCCCTGTGCTCCCATCAGGGCAGAGTTGGTGTGCAGAAAGGACAGGCAGTTGCGTACGGATAATATGTTGCTGAGAACGCCACTGGTCAACCAAATTATCCACTTTCCGGGAGGTTCCAGATATTTTTAGTAACACCTTGTTTCCCGTCGTAAGTCATGTACTCAAACTCGTGTTCCACTAACCTCAGAGGAAACATGCCAATCTGTGTGTAGGGGGGTACTCTCTGGTTGTGGATCCCCTTGAGAGTGGTACAGTGGTGTTCTTAAGTACTTAATGCCCAATGAATCAAACAGCCTGCTCTCAAAATATCTTCCTTAATCAGAGTGGATTCTATGGGGTAGTCCATAATGAACAAAGAACTCTGTGTGCATAACAAGTAATATCATCAGTCACTACCAGTTTGTTCCCTTGGCCACTCGTGTCAGGATCAATATTCAAGAAATCAAGGGACACCAAATCCATGGGCCCTTGACACTGGAGATGGCCCACTGGGGCAGCTCTGGAGGGCAGAGTCTTCCTCTTGATGCAGCAGGAGTGACAATAGCTCTTGACTTCGGTCCGTATACATGGCCGGTAGACATGATCTCCAACTAACTTCTGTCAGGTCCCAAATGTCCATATTTCTTGGGGATGAACAGTTGTCATCTTTCTTCAGGTTCCTCCGAGTGGCCCCGTAGGTAAGTAGACTACTCCGTCCAGCAACTGTAAACTATCCCACTCTTTCTGTGGACTAGTCGAGTTTCCTTCAGAGAATATGCAGCTCTGTGAACCACTCTCTAAGCCCTTGTACACATGGTCGGACATTCCGACCACAAAATCCGTCTGATTTTTTCAGACGGATTTTGGCCAAAACTAGTGTTGCATGCACACGGTCGGACAAAGTTGTCAGAAAATCCAATTGTTCAGAACGTGATGACATTCATTCGTTATGACGGGACTACGTTCAGGCTAGTAGCCAATAGCTTTGGTCTCGTAATTTGATCTGAGCATGCGTGGCACTTTGTCTGATCGGAATTCTCTACAAACAATCGGACAAAGTCTGATCAGATCATGTTGTCAGAAAATTTTATATCCAGCTCTCAAACTTTGTTGGTCGGACATTCCGACGGAAAAAGTCAGATGGAGCCCACACACGGTCGGATTATCCGACAACAGGGTCCGATCGGACATTTTCCGTTGGAATGTCCGACCGTGTGTACAAGGGCTTAGACTTTCAATGTCAAACAGGGATGATCTTCTGCTTGGTCTTTCCTCAAATCTTGGAGACAGTAGGCAGCCCCTCAATCCTCACCTGGTTCAAGCAGCAGTAGAGCTTTGGGATGTAAGCAGTGGTGACTCTGATGCCTTCAGCCCCTGTTGCCCCTCTGGCTCTGTACTCAATTCCATGACACAAAGCTTGGACTCCTTCTGAATTCAATTGAATCTACTCTTCCTTAGGAGTCTCTGAGTCATTGGGTGTTCTGGACAGAGCATCAGTGCCCTTATTTCCTACTGCAGGGCAGTATTTCAAACTGAAATTGGAACCTAGACAGTGCTGCCAACCATCAATGTCCTATGGCACACAGTTTGGTTGTGGTAAAAACATATCTGAGTGGGTTGTTATCTGTCTTAATCATCGTATAAGTATTCTTAAGTATTCTTTCAGCTTGTCCTTGACAGCCCACTTCAAAGCCAGAAAATCAAACTTGTGGGTATTACAGTTTGTCTCAGGCGGTGTAAGGTTTTGGCTCACATAAGTGACTGGTCACAGATTTATGTCATGTGCTTATTACAACAAACCACCCAGTCTTTTTCTGCCACCATTAATGTATAGCACATAAGGTGTGGCAGGGACAGTATAGGCCAAAACTTGTGCATTTGTCAAACTCAATTTCAACTGATGGAAGGTTTGTTCACATTGGTCAGACCATTCTTTCTCTATGGACTTTTCCAGCCCTTTGGTTTGATGAACTGTTTCTGATGGTTCTTCTTCATCTTCTTCAGCCTGCAAGAGCTCAATGAGGGGTTGGGCTATCTTTGTAAACCCCATCCATAAAACCTGTAGTAAGAACAGAACCCCAGAAATTATCTCAGCTCTTTCACATTTCAGGGCTTGCGCCAGGTGGTGATGGCTGCAAACTTCTTGGAGTCAGTGGCTACTCCAGCAGAGACAGTATGCCCAAAGTAGGTGACTGATGGCTGATAGAACTGGTACTTCTCAAGAGGCAATTTCAACTCTTCGTTATAGAGTCGCTTCAAAACTTTCTCCAAGCTTTCTTCATGCTCTTATAAAGTCTGTCCAAAGATGAAATGTGTCTTTCAGGTACACCAACATTTCAGTAAGGTTCATGTTGCCAGTAATTGACTCTATCAAATTCTGAAATGTTGCAAGGGCTCCTGTTAAAGTGGTTTTCTATTGATCGGCAGCATACATTGGGATCTGATGGTACCAGCTTATCGGGTCCAGCACACTAAACCTTATGGTCCCCAATAAAAATTGCAGAGTGTCTTTTATTTGAAGTTTGTATACTGGTCTGGGATGGTTCCATTGTTGACGGTGCGATTGTCAATGATTGCATTTTAGGTTCTCACCACTACAATAGGAGAAGCATAGGGATATCAGTATTCCAGACTGACTCCTGTCCTCTTCAATTTCACAATCTGTTCTCTGAGGTCATTTAGTCTAATAATGGGATTCACAGAGACCTTTATCCGAATGGTATCCTCTTGCAGATTAATGCAATGCTGAGCATACTTTGAGTATCCCACATCAAACTCATTACTTATTTTCTAGAAAACTTTCCACCAGTTCAGAACTTGTGCATTGACCCATTCTCTCCATTCAGGCATCATAGGGGAGTTATTTGGATAGAACTGGTCCAATGACAGCCCTTCTGTGGCTCTCCCCACTGTTCACTTGTCCTATCATCATTTGAACTTGAAACTTTACTGAAGAATCAGTAAAATTGCATACACTGACAAGAACTTTCCCATAGGTTCTCCATTGAGCCTTTGGTGAAACTACTTCTGGGATCAGTTCCAAACCCAAATCTTTCCTCTGTGAATCACCCTCAAGAATAATGTAACGACCAGGTTGTTCTCAATTCAATTTGACTGAAGCCCACAGATATATTACATCACTTGGCTGCAAGACCTTCTCTGTCTTGTGCAACTTCCACACTTTTCCCGCTCCTTCAGCTAGGGCCATCTGCTCTTGAATGAAATTCTGGTGCACTGTCCACAGCATAGGATGTATATTTTCAGGGGCAGCAGTGGCGGCTGGTGCTCAAAAATTTTTTTTTGGGGGGGTGCAAACAAACTGAAAAATAATGAATCCCCCCACCCATAAATTGCAGCCTCACTGTGCTCATCAAATGCAGCCACTGTGCCATCAATTGCAGCCATTGCACCCATCAAATGCAGGAACTGTGCCATCAAATGCAGACACTGTGCCCCATCAAATGCAGCCACTGTCCCCATCAAATGCAGCCACTGTGCCCCATCAAATGCATCCAATTGTGCCCATGATATGAAGCCACTTGTGCCCCACCAAATGCAGCCACTGTGCCATCAATTGCAGCCATTGTGCCCATCAAATACAGCCACTGTGCCCCATCAAATGCAGCCACTGTGCCCCATAATATGCAGCCACTTGTGCCCATCATATGGAGCCACTTGTGCCCCATCATATGCAGCCACTTGTGCCCATCATATGTAGCAATTATGCCCATCATATGCAGCCACATGTGGCCATCATATGCAGCCACTTGTGCCTCATCATATGCAGCCACTTGTGGCCATCATATACAGCCACTTTTGCCCCATCAAATGCAGCCACTGTGACCCCCACCCAGCACTTACCCCCCCATGGTGGTGGGTCAGGCAGCGGGTGATGGTGGTGAGCTGTGTGGGATGAGCAGCGGGTCCTCCATGCTTCCCTCGTCTCTTTTTCCATTCCGCTAGGCGTCCAATAGGACCGCCTCTCTCTGCAGCCAATCAGGTGAAGGGTTTTAGACCCATGCTTCCTGATTGGTGGAGAGGCGGTTCAGTGTTAGAAAAGCAAATATTCATTTGCTTTTCTAACACATCTAGGTGGACTCCGAGCGCAATGCTCTGCGCTCCAAGTCCGCCTTTTTTGAAGCCTATTAGAGCCTATGGCGCTTAAAAAAAACACCCATGCCGCTGTAATTCAGCCACCTGGCATGCTTAAAGGTGCCAGACACCTGAATAGGGAGTGGCAGCGGCGGCCATGGATAGATAAATGCAATGCAGTAATGGATGACATGTCATGACACATGCACCTTTTTGTCTTTTTAAGCGACGTTGCATGACATTCTTGTACAGAGTTTGTCATTTTGTGAATTACAGTTCCTGGGTAGAATTCGATTGCATAACTGACTCAGAAGATATCATAAAATAACAGTCATAATCCATTTTAAATGCAATTAGGTTTAACAAAGCTTTTATAGTGACATCTCCTGAATTGTATAACTTTCCTAGGTTTTAGTGTTCACTTTTGTTTTCCCTAGGGATGTCAAGTAATTATGAATTGAAGAATTGTTATTTGTTGGTTTATTATAACTTACAGACACCCAAGAATAACATTTTCACCTTATACAAGAAGTCCAATATTATTGATGTAGTCAAAGGGACCTATTATTAAGTCCAGCAAAATAATTACTATATAATGGCAATGGCTATTTTGAATTATTATGAACCAAACATCCACATACATTAATTAAAAGAGAAGTAGGACTAACGCTCTTTTGACCTTACTTCTCTTGTGGGTCACAGGAGAGCACTTAGTTCTGCACTCCTGTGACCCAGATTCAGCCGACAGCTGAAGTAAAGTCTGCTGTCAGCTAATGATACTCAGCCGGTCCAGGCTCTGGCAGGATCCAGACTTTAATGCTGGGATTCACCCAGCTGCCTATGTGTCAGCTGGCTTAGCCTCTTAGATGCTGAGAGTCTGAGCCGGTGTTCTGGCAGATAGTGTCCTGCCATCATATAGTGTCCGCCCCGTACTGCGCATGCAGAAGAAACTTCGGAAAATCTCAGCTTCGCTCGCCACGCTTCGGGCTCGGCCTCGCTGCGCTCGGCTCTTTTATATTCCAACGGTATGTCCACTTGGATGGTGGGGATAGAACCTGGACTCACGGCACAGGTGCCGTTCATCCTTGGGTATTTTCGAAATCTGTGTGTGCTGTGTACTGGGCATGCGCAGTACATCACCCAGTGACCCTGCCCCTTATGCCTATATAAGTCGCTGTGCACCGTGTCCACGGCATTACAGCGGGAGAGAGCATGAAGAAGTCAGAAGGAGGTTACCCTTAAAATCCATACCAAGCGAGGGGGCTCGCAAGGTGTCAATCTCGCCGATGAAAGCGGCGACATTGACTTCCTTCTCTAGTCCCGTCGTACCTGCAGTCACGTTCAAAATGAATGGACTTTAGTGGGCAAGTCTGTTCATTTGGAAAGTCTGTCGGACCTTCGCCACTTTCCCCCGGAAAGTCCGATCATGTGTGTGCAAGCCCACTCATTCGGAAAGTCTACCGGACCAAGTCTACTGGAAAGTCCGATCGTGTGTATGCGGCATAACACTCCCTGCATTTCCAACCCTGACACTAAATCTTAGAACTTTTATTGGGCCTGGTGAGACACTACTTCCCCTGGAATATCCTTTGCTGTTACACACAGGTACTGACTTTAAAGGATCTCCACCTCCCCCCCCCCCCCCCCAACTAAAGTATGCTTGATCCTTGATCCTATAAAGGGGACTCTGGTGTGGTGTCTAGCATCACAACCCAGAGAGTTAATATAAAAATTCAACCTGCATTTGGTAATCTGTCCATTTTCCTAACTTTGTTAAGAAACACGAAGCTAAGCAGACATGATGATGACTGACCTCCAGAAATGCTGCAGCTCAGATTTCACAACATAATCATTTCATCCAGCTATGCCAGCACTTAATGAGCAAATACATAACATTAACTGAAGCACTGCCTGAGCATTTCCCTCCAAGCTATCATTTGGTTTGCATAACATATTTTTCATAAATTAATTATTATTTCATCCCCGTGCTGTTATGGCTAATTACACTGGGGTGGCACTGTGCTAATCTCACGATCGTAAAAAAAAAAAAATCTAATATCATTTTAAAACGATCCTGTCCAGAAATTTACATGCGAACGGCCATTGCTGACTTGTTTTTGAAGGTGCAGATTCCGGGGCTGTCATTTTCATCCTTACTTTACTACCTGGCATGTCATTGAATTAGGACAAGCATAGCCTTATCCAGGTTAGTGAAACTTTAGGAGTTAAAGCAAGGATTATGATTACATCCCCAAAAGCATGCACCTTAACAAAACAAGACAGCACTAGAACCACAATATTTATATCCTACAGTATATTACCTTTAATTAACGCACCGTCCGCGCTATAGCCAAATGATGGCCACAGCACACACCTGAATTTCCGGGAGGCTGTCATATGACGGCCTCCCCTTTGCATCCCCCCCTGTGGTGCACGTTGTGATCACAGAGTCACTGAGACTCGATGATCACAGATCCGAATAAGGGGCCGGTCTGGGCAGCGTGACAGCGTGAGGAGAAAAAAAAGCCGATCACCGGCTTATGTACAAGGGACATTGGTCCCGAAGAGGGAGAGGCAATTCTGCCTCATCTGTGCCACCAGTACCCCCTGCCAGTGCCCACCAGTGCCACCTATCAATGCTCATGAGTGCCACCTATCAATGTCCACAAGTGCCACCTATCAATGCTCACCAGTGTTGCCAATCAGTGCCACCTAGCAGTGCTGCCTATCAGTGTAACCAACCAGTGCTGATTAGTGCCCATTATTGCCCCCTATCGGTGCGCATCAGTGCCGCCTCATCAGTGAACATCAATGAAGGAGAAAAATTACCTGTTTGCAAAATTTTATAACAAAATATTTAAAAAATGTAAACAATTTTTAAAAATGTGGTCTTTTTACATTTTTTTAACAAAAAATAAAAATCGCAGTGGTGACCAAATACCACCAAAAGAAAGCTCTATTTGTGGGAAAAAAGTGATAAAAATTTCATTTGGGTACAGTGTTGTATGACCGCGCAATTGTCATTAAAATGCATTAATGCTGAAAGCTGAAAATTGGTCTGGACAGGAGGGGGGTTTAAGTGTCCAGTAAGCAAGTGGTTAAAGAGTAACTCCACTTTGTTGAGAAAAAAAAGCATTCCCCTCTGGGTAATCAATGTACATTGCAAGTCTTTTAACAAACTTTGTTGCGGATTCCTACCTTTTGCTATTCTGAACAAATACCTGTGTGTTTCTCTGTGTCCATGAAGAAAGTCAAACTAATTAGAGAGGTTTCATAACTAGAAACTGCTCCTCTTATGAGGAAAACTGCTGGGTCTGGATCCCTTTAGATCTGATTTCCTATTGAGGGTATCTCAAAAAAAAAAATTTTTTGTTGCAGGGGATGCCTGATATCTGACCTGTATCTTAGTGCAGACTTCTGGGAAAATCAGTAAGCCAATCACACAAGCAAGATTGGGGGGGGGGGGGGGGGCACTCTGTACAGGTAGCCATATTACATTTACAGAAAATTACAGAGCTGCAGATTAAACAAGAAAGGTCATTTTTAATAACATTCAATTACAATATGACCTGTATCGCAATTGTATACGCTATATTATTTTTTTCTCATTTGCTTTTTTTCCCCCACAAAAGTGGAGTTACACTTTAACCACTTCAGCCCTGGACCATTTTGCTGGTCAAAGACCAGACCACTTTTTGCGATTCGGCACTGCGTTGCTTTAACTGAAAATTGCACGGTCATGCGACGTGGCTCCCAAACAAAATTGACGTCCTTTTTTCCCACAAATAGAGCTTTCTTTCGGTGGTATTTGATCACCCCTGCGGTTTTTATTTTTTTGCGCTATAAACAAAAATAGAGCGATAATTTTGAAAAAAAACGCATTATTTTTTACTTTTTGTTATAATAAATATCCCACAAAAATATATAGAAAACCATTTTTTTTCCTCAGTTTAGGCCGATATGTATTCTTCTACATATTTTTGGTAAAAAAAAACGCAATAAGCGATTATTGATTGGTTTGCACATAAGTTATAGCGTTTACAAAATAGGGGATAGTTTTATGGCATTTTTATTAATATTTTTTTTTTTTTACTAGTAATGGCGGCGATCAGCGATTTTTATTGTGACTGCGACATTATGGCGGAAACATCGGACATTTTTGACACATTTTTGGGACCATTGTCATTTATACAGTAATCACTGCTATATAAATGCAGTGATTCCTGTGTAAATGACACTGGCAGTGAAGGGGTTAACCAGTGGGTGGCAGTGTAGGGGTTAAGTGTTCCTAGGGGTGTGTTACTAACTGTTGGGGGCTGGGCTTTAATTTAGTGAACATTGATCTCTGCTTCAATCATATGGAGCAGAGATCAGCGTCACTAGTTGCTAGGCAGAACGGGGACATGCTGTTTACAACGGCATTTCCTCATTCAGCCTCCCCGTGAGACGATCGCGGGTATGCCCGCGGCGATCGAGTCTGCGGGACCTGCGACCGGACTCACGGGGGTCCTGACCAGCAGGGCAGGGCAGCAAATTTAAAGGGGCGTACAGGTACGCCCATTTGCCTGCCCGTGCCATTCTGCCGACGTACATCAGCATGCGCTGGCCAGGAACCGGTTAATTGGGCGTTTAAGGGTACTTTCACACTGAAGGAGCTTTCAGGCATTTTAGCGCTTGAAAACTGCCCCCCATTTTTTGCAATGAGTGCTTTCACACTTGGGCGGTACGCTTGCAGAACGTTAGGAAAAGTCCCGCAAGCAGCATTTTTGGGGTGGCTTGGGAGTGCTATAAATAGCGCTCCCAAAATGCTCCTGCCCTTTTGAAATGAATGGGCAGCTCTTCCACGCTTATCACGTGACCATGATAATTTTATATGGTTACGCTTATCACGTGACCATAAAAAAATCCACCCCGCTAGCTCCCAAAAAGTGCTGCTAAAGCACCGCAAAAACGATCAGCACTTTAGCGCTGTTTTAGCGGCGCTGCAGTGTGAAAGGTGTCTAATTGTTCTAATCATACAATTCTTTCACTAGACGCATTTCTTTTTAGAAAGAAGCCTGCATCTCAAAAGTCTTTCTCTTTCTCGGTTGATCACTAAATTACAAAAAGTTCTGAATAATTTTATGTTATAATCATTTTTCATTATGTTATTCTGCAGCATGCAGAGCAAATGCAAATTACTTATCTTTTATGTACCATCATGCTGTTACAAATAATGCACAACTTCAAACTAATAAATTTAGCTTAATGAGTATAATAAAATAAATGATATCTGAAGATGTAAAAACATCTAGTCGTATACCGTGTACACACGGTCGGGAAAAGATATGATGGCTTTTCCGATGGAATTCCACTCAAGTTTGCCTTGCATACACGCGGTCACGCAAAAGTTCGCTGAAATTACAGTCATCAACAAAGCGGTAACTTACAACACTACGATGAGCCGAGAAAATGAAGTTCAATGCTTCCGAGCAGGCGTAGGAATTTTGCATGTCGGAATTGCCACAGATGATCGCATTTTTGGACAGGAACTTTTCCCAACCGAAAAAATGAGAGCATGCTCTCAATCTTTTTGCTGGCTGGAACTCCGCTAGCAAAAGACCGATAGAGCATACACACGGTCGCATTCTCTGACGAAAAACTCTCATCCGTCTTTTGCGGGCCAAAATCACGATCGCGTGTACATGGCATTAGTCTATTTTATAGGTAGAGAGGCTTATAGTTAGGGTGGATGGTCTGAGGTTACTACTATCCAAGTGCTAATGGGTGCCATAAATGATAAACCCTGGGACTGCGATTATGTTTTTTCTGATACAAGAAGTATAATCTGATTGGTCATGTACAGTTTAGCGGACAGTAATATCGGCACTGAGCAATATTTGCATGTAATGTTTGTTTTCCTTTGACAATGTTCTAAAGAACAGGATCTGTTAAACCTATCTCACAGCCACAAGTCCTGTCAAAATATCTTCTTTCCCCCCCCCCCCCCATAGACCATAAGCTGGTGAGTATATTTATAGCAATGACTTGTGTCCACTCAGCTGTCCCTATCACACTTCTGATATCTGGAAAGAAAAGGGGGAGGATGAAGCTGTAAAGAGTCCCAGAGATCCTAACTTAGTCACTCTCCCGCTGCCTGCTCCTTCTGCTTTGTAGGACCTATAGCTGCTGCCCTCCTTTAGGATCCTTGTTTTTGAGGATAAATAAACTGCTGCTGAGCCAAGACTACGACATTTGTAAAGAGGTAGAGTCATTTTATCTTCTAACTTGCTCTAATTTCATTGTGTATTAGAAAGATCAATTACAACATTTCTTCAAATCATAGCTGAGGAACTGTAACCCCGGAATTTCCATTTCTTGGTGGAAGGGCCTACAACAAGAAGCTAGGCTTCAGCAAGGATACAACACTCTCTAATTCCTAATGTTAAATGTGGGTTTCCCTGGCAAGGAGAGAATGTTGCATGTTGCATTGTCATTACCCGTCCACACTGGGTGAATTTAAAAAAAGGAAATGAATCCACTGGGTGGATAAAAAAAGGAAATGAATAAAATGTGCTTGTCAAAAGACCCAAGACAAGGAAGGTTTATATCAAAGAGACAAGTTGTCACGTGGTACATGTGTTTGTTAGGAATTGAAGACTAGGGGGCACATGTTGGTGGCAGGTCTTGGTAGTTCTTACTATTATTTTTTCTTTATAGAAAATGCTTTTAGTTTTAGGTATTTTATGACTGTTGTACTGCTTATTGGTACAGTATGTACTGGTTAAACTCACCATTTCGTGATTATTTTATTATTTTATTCATTGTTCATTTTCCTTGTGGTTATGGTATGACCTCTCAGTGCATTGCATCAGTTATTTAGTTGTAGTTTGATACAGAGCGGGAATATTTAATTGATAATATGATTATTTTTATAACTATTGAATATATTGTGTAAAAAAAATAAACAATCAGCTAAAATACAGGGCGCACAGTTAAAAAAAAAAAAAAAAAAAAGTTCTTCCAATCATCTTTTTTATAAATTGTTCCTAAATATTTTTTTCCTTAGGTAATATTGGTATTGTTTCACTTCCTGAAAATAGCTGCACTTTTTGTTTAATTGCTATGCTTAAATCATAGATATTTGCTTGATGTTGTCAGCATTTATTTGTCAGGCTCTTGCACTAAGACATATTTCAGACACTATATTTAGAGAGCCGAGAATTAGAAGGCACAGCAGTTAAAACAGTTCCAAGTTTGCCTGTAGCCAATTGTTGCAGACAGTATTAAGTGGCTGCACATTAAGGCTAGGTTCACATTGCTGCGATGCGGGAACGCCGCGAATCCGCGGCGTTTTCCCGCATCGCACACCTCCCGCCGGCAGTTCACACTGCCCTATGCGGACGGCTGGGGGTGTCAATGTTATGTTAATGACACCCCCAGATCCGTCGGCATATCGCAGTGCGATCTGCCGACTCGCACAGGAATCGGATCGCATGGTGTGAACCCCCATGCGATCCGATTCCGTTGCGGACCCAAAAAAGGGTCCCGTGCGAGTTTGCTGCGGGACCGCTGCGAGTTCAGCCATACTATCTGTATGGCTGAACTCGCAGCGCTACGGAGATCGGATGTGATTTGCTGTGCGAATCACATCCGGTTCTCCCCCCGCAGCGGTGTGAACCCAGCCTTAAGGTTACATTCACACCTCTGCATTTCTATGTGATGTGATTGTGGTGCCTTTTAGATGATTTTTATGTACAGTTCCACTGATTCAAATGCAAGATGTGTTATGCTGGAAAACGTACCAAAGATGTAGCAGCATCATTGCTTTTAACAATCCTTGCCCTGAAATGAATAGGTGTGAATGTAATCTTTAAAGGGATAATAAACCCAAAAGCAAATATTTATTATATTGCAGCTAACCAACTCTTGATGGTGGTTGCATTAGTTTTCTTTTTGAGATTTTTTTCACTTATTTTCACCTGGTGATCCTGCCAGTAAGTCTGTTGTTTTTCACCAGAACAAGCTGTCCTGCAGCTGCCCTGCAGTGGTGGTCAACTTAAAAATGATAGAGGACACCTCCAGAGGGCTGCACATTAGCAGTGCATTCTCACACCTCAAAGCCCTGCAGAATTTTGTAGTATATTGCAATGCTCATTGAAGAAGTTGAAATACAATAACCCCCAACATTGATACTAGTGTATGCAATAATAACCTCTACATTGGTGTCAGTGGGCACAATAATAATCCCTAACATTGGTGTTAGTGAATGCAATAATAACCCCCTGACCATTGGTGTCTGTGGACACAATAATAACCCCCTAACATTGGCATCAATGGGCACAATAAAGACCCCCAGCATCAGTGTCAGTGGGTGCAATAATAACCCACAACACTGGTGTCAGTGGATGCAATAATATCCTCCAACATTGGCATCAATGGATGCAATAATAGCCCCCAGCATCAGTGTCAGTGCTGATGCTGGATGTTATTATTACTTCCACTGATACCAATGTCGGGGACAATAATAACTCCTGACATTGGTATCAGTGGAAGTAATAATAACATCCAGCATCAGTGTCAGTGGTGCAGTAATAACCCCCAGAATCTGTGTTAGTGGATTCAATAAATTCCCCCAGCGTTGGTGTCAGTGCACGCAATAATAACCCCCAGCATCAGTGTCAGTGGTGATGCTGGATGTTATTATTACTTCCACTAATACCAATGTCGGGGGCAATAATAACCCCTGATATTGGTATCAGTGGAAGTAATAATAACATCCAGCATCAGTGTCAGTGGTGCAGTAATAACCCCCAGCATCAGTGTTAGTGGATTCAATAAATTCCCCCAGCGTTGGTGTCAGTGCACGCAATAATAACCCCCAGCATCAGTGTCAGTGGATGGAATAACAACATCCAACATCAGTGTCAGTGGATGGAATAACAACACCCAACATCAGTGTCAGTGGATGGAATAATAACCCCCAGAATCAGTGTGGTTGGATGCAGTGATAACCCCTAACATTGTTGTAAGTGGGCCCAGTAATAATCCCCAACATTGGTGTCAGGAGACGCAATAATAAAAAAATAATAAACACATTGGATGCAACAGGGGCATACCTAGAGCATTTGGCACTCGGGGCGGATCCTATATCTGGCACCCCCCCCCCACCATAAAATGTAAAAACACCCACTGTGTCCCCTGCATACCTCTGCATCCTTCAATATCTTTTTGTCACTACTGTGTACCCCCCCTCTCCACAACTGCACCTCTGGACCCCTTTAAATTACACAGCACCCTGCACCTCTGGACCCCTTTACATTACACAGCACCCTGCACCTCTGGACCCCTTTACATTACACAGGACCTTGCGCCTAAGGACCTCTTTACATTACACAGCACCCTGCACCTCTGGACCCCTTTACATTACACAGGACCTTGCACCTAAGGACCTCTTTACATTACACAGCAGCCTGCACCTCTGGACCCCTTTACATTACACAGCAGCCTGCACCTCTGGACCCCTTTACATTACACAGCTCTTGTACCTCTGTACTCCTTTACATAACATAGCACCCTGAACCTCCTGACCCCTTTACATTACACAGCCCTTGTACCTATGGATCCCTTTACATTACACAGCACCCTGAACCTCTGGACCCCTTTACATTACACAGCCCTTGTACCTCTGGACCCCTTTACATTACACAGCACCCTGCACCTCTGCACCCCTTTACATTACACAGCCCCTCACAGCTCTGGACCCTCTGCATGTTACACAGACCCCCTACAGTGCAGACCCCCCTCCCTACCATACAGACCTCCATCTACAGTGTAGACCCCCCTACAGTACAGAATCCTCCCCTACAGTGCAGACCCTCCTACAGTACAGACCCCTCCACCCTATAGCGCAGACCCCCCCCCCTACAGTGCAGACCCTCCTACAGTACAGACCCCTCCCCCTACAGTGCAGACCCCCCTACAGTACAGACTCCTCACCTACAGCACAGACCCCCTACAGTGCTGAATCTTCCCCTACAGTACAGACCCCCCCTACAGTGCAGGACCCCTCCTACAGTGCAGGACCCCTTCTACAGTGCAGGACCCCCCTACAGTGCAGACCCCCTACAGTGCAGACCCCCTACAGTGCAGGACCCCTTCTACAGTGCAGGACCCCCCTACAGTGCAGGACCCCCCTACAGTGCAGGACCCCTTCTACAGTGCAGGACCCCCTACAGTGCAGGACCCCCCTACAGTGCAGACCCCCCTACAGTGCAGACCCCCCTACAGTGCAGGACCCACCACAGTAAAGAACCCCCCTACAGTGCACAGCCTCCCCTAAGGACCCATAATGTACCTCGAGCCCAAGGCAGCGGCATTGCAGGGGGGAGGTGCGAGCAGCACTCGAGTGGAGTAACACCTGACGGCTCAGTGATCCGGGACCCGGCGCAATAATCCCCTTCTCTCTGTGGTCGTGTGACTCACGTTGCGCCGTTCTGATCAGTCTCGGGCAGCGGCTGTCACTCACAGCTGAGCAGCGTGAAGCCGCCTCCCCCTCCTTGTCTACACAGTGCTGTGCATACAGGAGGGGGAGGCGGCTTCACTCTGCTCGGCTGTGAGTGACAGCCGCTGCCCGAGACTGATCAGAACGGCAGCGCCACGCCACCACAGAGAGAAGGGGATTATTGCTCCAGGTCCCGGATCACTGAGCCGGCAGATGTCACTCCACTCGAGTGCTGCTTGCACCCCCCCCCCCCCTGCAGTACCGCCCACTGCCAGTGCCTCTGGCTCTCTCTGTGTGGGCTGCGAACCCGAGGCACGGCGCTGTCTCCTCTTTAGTTGCGGAGGGGAGGGGGCGCTGGCCTGACACCCCTCAGTGTGTGTGGCACCCAGGGCGGCCCGCCCCCCGCCCCCCACTTAGTACGCCACTGGGATGCAATAATAACCCCTAACATTGGTGTCAGTACTAATAAACCTCACCACACACACACACACACACACACACACACACACACACAAACACACATCAGTCATTAGTGAAATGAACCCCCCATCCATCATTGGTCATAGCAGAGAAAGTTAATTCACCTATTCCCTCTTCCTTCATTGGTGGCCATGGCAGTAAAATGTACCCCCCCCCCCCCCCAGTATTGGCTGTCATGTCACTGAAAGGTTACCCCATCTCTCCTTCCTACACTAGTGGTCAGAGAAGTAAATGTTAAGCCCCCATTGGTCATGGCAGTGAAAGTTAACCCCTTCAGGGCATGGCGGTGAAAGTTAGCCCCCCCCTGGACATAGCAGTGAAAGCAAACTCCCCTGCTAACACACAATGGGCATAGCAGTGAAAGTTCTGCCCACTGCTAGTCCATCTAACACTGCTCTCTCATTAGACTGAGAATGCTGCTTTCCAAGATAGTGTCTGTGCTCCTTCATTAAGAGTGGGGGCACTCTTAGCCCTTATACACACGGTCGGACAGTCCGACGGAAAATGTCCGATCGGACCGCGTTGTCGGATAATCCGACCGTGTGGGGGCTTCATCTGACTTTTTCCGTCGGACCAACAAAGTTTGAGAGCTGGATATAAAAAATTTCCGACAACATGATCCGATCGGACTTTGTCCAATCGTTTGTAGAGAATTCCGATCAGACAAAGTGCCACGCATGCTCAGATCAAATTCCTAGACCAAAGCTATTGGCTACTAGCCTGAACGTAGTCCCGTCGTAACTAAATAACGTCATAACGTTACGAACGATCGGATTTTCCGACAACTTTGTCTGACCGTGTGTATGCAACACCAGTTTTGGACAAAATCCATCCGACGGATTTTGTTGTCGGAATGTCCGACCGTGTTTACAAGGGCTAATACAGAAGGTTTGTTACTAGCCAGATCTCCATGTAAAAACAAAGAGAAAAAAGCGTACAAATACAAAAATTATTGCAGCCACCACTTCTAATGGTTGACTAGATGCATTATAATAAATTTTTGGTTTTGGGTTTAATATTGCTATAATCTACATGCTATGTATTAGTTCCATTGTAGATTTTAACTGATTTCATCTTTGGATATCATAACACATCCAATGCGATGGAAACATTAAGGCTGGGTTCAAATCAGTGTGTGTTGTAAGTTAATGTACAGATGTTTGTTTGCACTATCGTATATGCATTTTTTTTTTTTTTTTTATACTTTTTCTTTATTTATATATTAATATATTATTACAGAAGTATCAAAACAATGTAGAAAGAGAGAGAAAAATATAACATCTCTAACGATGATACCCAGTGCTATGGTATAACATTCCAAATTTTACATTTTATTATTCACACCCTCCCTCTCCACCCTTATGCAGCCCACCCTTGTGCATGAGCGAGCTCTGCATCCCACTGTAACACAGATTCATTGCTTTAGTGCATTGGAGTGCCATTAATTTTGAATGATATCCCAGTGCACCTAATATGTACAGTCCTTACTGTGTGTTACCACACAATTTGTTGTGTCAATACTTTGTCAATACTTTGTATAACCACATTTCGCTGAAATTACAGCTGCAAGTCTTTTTGGGTATGTCTCTACCAGCTTTGCGCATCTAGAAAGTGATATTTTTGCCCATTCTTCTTTGCTAAATATCTCAAGCTTTGTCAGATTGGATGGAGAGCGTCTGTGAACAGCAATTTTCAAGTCTTGCCACAAATTGTCAATTGGATTTAGGTCTGGACTTTGACTGAGCCATTCTAACACATGAATATGCTTTGATCTAAACCATTCCATTGTAGCTCTGGCTGTATGTTTAGTGTCGTTATCCTGGAAAGTGAACCTTCTACCCAGTCTTAAGTCTTTTGCAGACTCTAAGCTCTTGTACACACGGTCGGAGATTCCGTCGGAATGTTTCCTATCGGACCGTTTCCTATCGGACCGGTTTGTCGGATATTCCGACTGTGTGTGGTCTGCATCGGACTGTTTCCGTCGGAATATTCAACAGATCAATTTTTCCAACTTGCCGGTAACATTTTCAGACAAAATGCTCCGATCGGACATACTCCAATCATGTGTAGCCTACTCCGACGGACAAAGTGCCACGCATGCTCAGATCAAATTCCTAGACCAAAGCTATTGGCTACTAGCCCGAACGTAGTCCCGTCGTAACGAAATAACGTCATTACGTTATGTACAATCGGATTTTCCGACAACTTAGTCCGACCGTGTGTATGCAACATCACTTCCGGACCTCTTCTGGAATTAATCCGTCAGAATTACTCCGACGGATTTGGTTATCGGAATCTCCGACCTTGTGTACAAGAGCTAACATGTTTTCTTCTAAGATGCCCTGTATTTGGCTCCATCCATCTTCCCATCAACTCTGACCAGCTTCCCTGTCCCTGTTGAAGAAAAACATCCCCACAACATGATGTTGCCACCACCATGTTTCACAGTGGGGATGGGGTGTTCAGTTTAATGTGCAGTGTTTGTTTTCCGATGCACATAGCGTTTTGCATTAAGGTGAAAAAGTTAAATTTTTGTCTCATCTGACCAGAGTACATTCTTCCAAATGTTTGCGGTGTCCCCCACATGCCTTCTTGCAAACTGCAAACAGGATTTCTTATGGCTTTTGTTCAACAATGGCTTTCTTCTTGCCACTCTTCCATAAAGGCCAGATTTGTGGAGTGCACGACTAATAGTTGTTCTGTGGATAGATTCTCCCACCTGAGCTGTGGATCTTTGAAGCTCCTCCAGAGTTGCCATGGGCCTCTTGGCTGCTTCTCTGATTAATGCTCTCCTTGCCTGGCCTGTCAGTTTAGGTGGACGGCCGTGTCTTGGTAAGTTTTCAGTTGTGCAATACTCTTTCCATTTTCGGATGTTGGATTTAACAGTGCTCTGTGAGATGTTCAAAGCTTGGGATATTTTTTTATAACCTAACCCAGCTTTAAACTTCTCCACAACTTGACCTGTCTTGTGTGTTCCTTGGCCTTCATAATGCTGTTTGTTCACTAAGGTTCTCTAACAGACCTCTGAGGGCTTCAGAGAACAGCTGCATTTATACTGAGATTCAATTACATACAGGTGGACTCTATTTACTAATTAGGTAATTTCTGAGGGAAATTGGCTCCACTAGATTTTAGTTAGGAGTATCAGAGTATAGGGGGCTGAATACAAATGCACGTCACACTTTTCAGATATTTATTTGTAAAAAAAATAAATAATGGAAAACCATTTATCATTTTCCTTCCACTTCACAAATATATGCCACTTTGTGTTGGTCTATCGCATAAAATCCCAATAAAATAAATTTTAGTTTTTGGTTTTAATGATCAAAATGTGGAAATATTCAAGGGGTATGAATACTTTTTCAAGGCACTGTAACACTAGCAGCACACTAGAGGGTGCTACATATAGGCAAAACCTTTATTCATTTTAAATAGTATTGGGAATGAAAGTTATTCTAAAGGATTTTTTTCTTTTTCTGGATTAACAAACATGTTATACTTACCTGCTTGTTTAATGGTTTCGCACAGAGCAACCCTGATCCTTAGATCCTCTAGAATGCATTAAGGGAAAAAACTTGAACCTTTAGAACCACTGTAAGTATTAGAACTTTCAAATATTTATTGCTGAAAATATAATAATAAACTGCGCTTGTGATATAAAATCTTCAATTGAACAGCTGCACCAACAATGTGAGATATTATGACAAAATATAAATATATGCAAAATTTGTGTTTCGCTTGAATAAAGTAAAGAAGTTCAGCGTGACACTTTAACAATCTAAAAGTGTATAGGTCTCTTGAACATTGCAGCCACCAACAAAGTCCTCCACCTTGTGACTACCACCACCAATCAATGGATGTGCTCTTACCAGAGAGCGTTGACCACCTAGTACGGGGGGGTCAAAGAAAGCTTACGTATCTCAAATACTCCATTAGCATTTGATATCCAACATACGGAAGAAGAAGGAGATAACTCTAAATAGCCAATGAGTATATCTACAATCCTCTTGAGCCGGGGAGGATGCAGGGGACCTGGAGGAGTACACAGAGGGGGACCCGGAGGACGAAATGGATCAGGACCATTGGGAGCACAGAGGGGGACCCGAAGAAGCACCCCAGGAGCACAGAGGGAGACAGCCTGGGGGGATTGGTATGGGGGTGTGGGCAGTTACAAGCACCAATCTGTATGATAGCTGTGGGAGGGAGAGGAGGAGAAGGAGCTGTCAAGCTATACAGGGAGATTGTGCTTGTAAACCCCCCCCCCCCCCCCCCCATCACCCCACAGCCACACCAATTATCCTGGAGGCTGCCCAAGTATGGAGTCAAACATTGAAACATTTGCATGAGTACAAGTACTCATGCAAATGTCAGGTATCAGGACCGATACCAATACTAGTATTGGTATCGGTGCAACCCTATTCTGTATGCGCCAATTTTGGTAACCCCCCTCACTGTACAGGCATATGACAAATAGTAGTGACAAACACACACAATCCGTTTTAACTGGATGGGCATATCTCTTTACCAACTATGTAACTAAGTTGCATGGGTTCTTATATAGGGCACAGTGGCGAAAAGGATCTGTAAATGAACTCTGCACCAGGGCACATCTGATCTGGACAAAACAAGATTGGGTTGAGACTTTTATCTGATGTCTGTGGGCACCTAAAGGCTAGGGTTATACAGAGGGGTTTAACCACTTGTTGGCAGGCAACTTATCTCTGTTAGGCCGCGTACACACGCGCGGACTGTTCGCCCAACCTTGTCCGCTGAACAGTGTTTGGGCGGACAGTCCGCTCGTGTGTGGGCTTTCAGCGGACAGTTTCAGCGGACAGTTGGCCGAACAAGGTCTTACGGAAATTCCGAAAAACTGTCCGCTGAAACAAGGTTTCAGCGGACTGTTCGCTCGTGTGTAGGCTTGTTCGGCCAACTAAGTCTCGCGCATGCTCAGAAAGGATTTCCACGTCGGAAGGTTGCATTGCAGTGTATAGGACGTCGTATTTTTCGTCCCGTCGTACGTGCCGTTCACGTCATCGCGCACGGTTTCAGCAAACTGTTCGTCCGTCGTGTGTGGCCATGTCCGTCCATGCTAAGTTTGAGCGGACTGTTCGCTCAAACTGTTGGACGGACAAAGTTGGGCCAACAGTCCGCGCGTGTGTACGCGGCCTTACTGTGCTGCTGAGAAAGTGATTGGCAACAAATAGTTTAACCTCCCAAATCAGTCTAGCTGTCCTAGCCTGGATAGCTAAAAACAGATATTGGATTTAAATGTCATGAAAGATATTAAAATATGTCTATATCCTAAAACTACAGTATAGGTAGATCTGTCTATTTATTTAATGAACACAAACCCACACAATTGTCTTTTTTCACAAGCCACTGTAGTCAGACATTAGCTTTCTCCAGTGAAATAGTGACTTGATTATAAGCAATTACATCCTAAGCCAGAACTAAAACTGAAGTTAATATATTTAGTGTTGAGTTGTTTTTCATTTGCTTGCTGCCCTCCACCACATCACTTTCACATTGATCGATTTTCTGGGAATAGCTGAAGATAACAAAGAGGCAGTACAGGGATACACGATTCTTCAAGGGATGCTTACGTAACACAATCTGAAGATGGCTTAATGCAGTCAATCAATTCTGCAACACATTTTGCTTGATTCATTGATTGGTGCTCAGGCAGGTATTTGCTGGCAACTTTGTTTTGTTAGTAGTCTCTAGGCTTAGGCTGGCTTATTGACACTACAGCTGCCTGTTATAAAGCAACACTGTTTTTGCAGTTTGATTAATGTGAGTTTTATAGGAATATACAGGGTGGATGTCTTGCTTACCATGCCATCAATATTGGGCAATAGGGATGCCTTATCCTGTTTTTTTAAATGAGCCAATTAGGATTGTTACAGTAGAGCACTGCTATATAAGCTTCAAGTGTATGCCTTGTTTCTGTTATTTTTTATAGAGAAGGGAAGAATCATAATCTGTCAGATCTTTGTCTGTGGCCTTCTTGGGTATAGTTTTCCGTACTTGTCCTGTCCTTGTAAACTGTGGTCACTGGGATGGGAAGACAACAATAAGAACATCCAGACAGGATGAAAAGAGGCTCTAACCCAATGCTTCTCTATCCAAAACAATTTAAAAATGTTTTGGCACTTTGCCCAAAGTTTTGGCCAGTCTTATTATTATTATTATTATTATACAGGATTTATATTGTGACAGTTTGCACAGCACTTTACAGCTTTAGGGCAAATGGTACAGTTACAATACAATTCATTACAGGAGGAATCAGAAGGCCCTGCTCCTTAGAGCTTACAATCTAAAAGGTCTCATAGACTTTCTATTTGGTTGTACATTTTTGTTGCAGTTTCTAAAAGCGCACCAACCTGCAGGACTTTTGATGTACGTTCATAAAATGTGCTAGCTAGAAGAAATTCTTTGGGACTGTAGCTAAACCATGGGTAAAATATAAGAAAATTGTGGGTATACTTGTGGCCAAACTGCAGCATAGCGGTGTAAAACTGGCCTTGTTCTAGTTATAACCTGAATATATTATTTATTTTCAGTACTTTACAATCCTAAAATTTGACATACGGTATATGTGAGGAGTGATATTCTTAAAACATGGTAAAGGATAGTTTGGTATAATTGTCTTTTAATTATGGCCTCAGCCTCCTAAGTGTAGGCCACTGGTAAATGACTGGCATTACTTCCTATGCTAGAGAAATCCCCTGTGTAGCCCCTGTGCTGCTTATGGGATAGTCATATTTACAAAAGCATCTAGCAGTCCAGCAGAAAATGGCTGACTAATAGGCCACGGTGTGCATACACAGGAAGACAAGGACCTGCCGGGGACTTTTCCTGTGGAAAGTATGTGTGGTGCCAAGCTGGACTGCACAGTAGATATTGTTAGAACAGGATGGAAGGTATTTTACCAGGTCGGCTGCTTTAAATAAAGGACAACTATACCAAAGAACAGTTGTCCTTTAAAACACCTACAACATAAAAAACAGCTATGGTAAAAGCTGCCCATGGGAGAAAGCCCTTGTGTTCTTTTCTCCCAGGTATTGAGGAATCACAAGAGACTTTGTGAACTTCCAAAGAGTAGACTATCATTAAAGCAGAATTGTGAGCTGCTCATGGAGACTGGGAAGCTAAAGATATGGGTAAAAACACCAGAGTGTAAACAAACCTACCTACTCCTGTGTGGCCATACATCTCCGGTAAATGAGTCGAAGGATCATATATAGCATGGGGAATGGCACAGCTTGAGGGAAAGATGTATGTTTGCTTGACAGGTTTGCTGAAAGAACTGTGTGAAGTTGAATGTTATGGACACAGAACTAGAGCTATACAGTATAGTTGTATGCGTCTATTAGGTTCAGCCCTTTACTGGCCCTGTTTTAGATGTTTAGTTAAACATGTGGGTCATGCAGAATATGAAAAATCTAGCTGAAATCAGTGAAGTGAGCCAAATGGCGCGTACACAAGACCAGACTTTTCGCCGGACTTGGTCCGGCGGACAATCCGATGGACTTTGTAGCTGAGGTCCGCCGGACTTTCAAAGGAACGGACTTGGCCATACACGATCACTCCAAAAGTCTGACGGATTCTAACGTGATGACGTAGAATAAGGAAGTTCATAGCCAGTAGTCAATAGCTGCCCGTCGGTTTTAGTCCATCGGACTAGCACACAGACGAACGGATTGTCTGCTAAAAGCCAAGGCCAGTGAACAAATTTGAATCCAGTCTTATTTCTAGGTCCACCGGACTTTTGGGAAGAAAAAGTCCGCTGAAGCCCACACATGATCGAATTGTCAGATGGACTCTGGTTCGCCAGGCCAAGTCCGCCGGAAAGTCCGATCGTGTATACGCGGCAAGAGATTAATTTTTAATTTATCTAGAAATCTAGAAAATGTATATTTTGTAGTTACTATTTGCTCAATAACGTCAAACAACATAATTCTATTTTATGTTTTTTTTTTTAATAAAAAGATCAAACTGGAAATCCATGAAACTATTTTCAAGATATCACATTAAGCTCCATCCAAAACATGATTCATAAAATATAGTCCTGTTCACCAATGACATACATGACCCTATAAAACACTATCTGCTAGTGAGAAAACATGAACACAGTTAACTCTCACTGAAATGTGAGTCCTTAAATTAGGCCCACAGTGTGGATTTCCCGAGCATGTGCTTTTCCATTCAGTGACAGGTGTGCTTTTACTCCCATATAAACCTCCAAAGCACAGCTGTTCCCTGAATTTCCAGGCTTTGGGTATTTGTAAATATGTTTGTCTTTCGAAATATCCCTGTGTTTTATTCTTTTTTTTTTTTTAACATTCTTTATTTAAAAGAGAGTTTCGCCAGACCAAGAAAAAACAGGCATAAGCCACAGTGTATACAGTGATATACAAACCAACACAACTACAAGCAATGTGTCAAAAGGCATAGGGTAAGCCTAAGTTACAGAATTCAATCGTGCAATGGCCAACAAAATAATGAGAAACAGCTAAGAGCGTTGGTGTAGAATATTCAGTGGAACTACTCATGTTTTGGAAGTAAGGGAGAACCCCAGCAGCATGGAGTGGGGAGGTGGGACCTTGGAGAAGGAAAAGGGAGAAGGGTGAGGAGGCTCCAATCTGACTAGCCATAGAATGCCAAGAGCCAGAGAAAAAGTGTGTGTGTAGGGGTGGTGGTGGTGGGGGGAAATTCACACAAACCAAGGCACACTCTGATAAATACCTCTGTGCCCGAAAGGAAGGGGTAAAGTGAAGAGGTGGGCTAAGAAATATTCCAGGCTCCTACATCATTTGTTGATATTTGGACTTGTATTTGAATTCTTCCCAGTAGTACCAACTGCTTGGTTTGCTCTGCAGTCCTGTCTCTGAGGGCCACAGTAAGGTCCTCCATGGTCTGAATATCATTCACCCTGGAAAACCATTGTTGCAATGTCGGGGGAGTTGACTGTTTCCAGGTGCTGGGAATACGGGCCCTGCCAGCATTTTGTAAATGGATTAACAGAGACTTCTTGTATCGTTTATGTGGCATGAGCATACGATTAAGAAGGATATCAGCAGGCTTATCTGTATGGGAATAACCTGTGAATTGCTTAATTACAACAGTTTTAAAGGCAATTTTTTTTATTATTATTATTAAAATAATAACCATGCTATACTCACCTGTTTTGTGCAATGGTATTGCACAGAGCAGCCCAAACCTCCTCTTCTAGGGTCCCATGCCGGGAATCTTGGCTCCCCCTCTTTTGTATCTGCCCTCAGAGCAAGTGCTTCCTGTGGTGGCACTCATGCGGGCTTGATCCCGAGTCAGGCTGGGTATGTCCATTGACACACACAGCGTGGCTCAGCCTTGCTCACGCTCCCTCCTCACAGGGTTTGGCTGACAGCTAATGGCTCCCATTGCTCCCAGCCCAGTTTGTGAAAGCAGGGAGAGAGGAGAGAAGCCCAGAAGATAGCCACAGAGCTGGATTGATACAGGACTCAGGTAAGTATTTGGTGGGGAAGGGGAGGGGAGAGGGAGGCACAGCAAATCTTATTGCAGGGAATGCATTAGGGTAAAAAATATTTTACCTTTATAACGACTATAACTCTGTCACTTGGTGCCAGAACTATTTAAGTACATGACATTCCCAGAAAACATGTATAAAGGAGCCTATGTGTGTTCCACATGGCCAGTAAGTGGCAATGTGCTGTGAAAAGAGTTTAGTGAGGATTGATGAAGTCCTGTAACATCTGGTCATAATCTTGTATGAGAGCGCTTGATATTTATTGCAGAGGCTTTGTAGGCAAACAATATTATATGCTTCTGACCTACCATGAATGTTAAGCCGCGTACACACGAGAGGATTGTCCGTCCAACTAAGTCCGTCAGACAATCCGACAGACAGTCCGTCCTACTTTTGAATGAACGGACTTGACCACACACGATGAACAGACAGTCCGTTGAAAGCTTGCGCGATGACGTGTACGGCACGTACGACGGGACTAGAAATACGACGTCCAATACACTGCAATGCAACCTTCGGTCGTGTAAATCCTTTCTGAGCATGCGCCATACTTAGTCCGTCCAACTAGCCTACTCACGAGCGGACTGTCCGCTGAAACCAAAGTTGGACGGACTGTATTACGGAAATTCCGAAAGACTTAGTCCGCCAGACTGTCCGCTGAAAAAGTCTGCTGAAGCCCACACACGAGCGGACTGTCCGCTGAAACACGTTTCAGCGGACCAAGTCCGTCAGACAGTCCGCCCGTGTGTACGCGGCCTTAGATGTAGGTCATATTCCCATTTAGGTTATAAGTAATTGATAGGACTAAAGGAGGGAATGTCTCATGGCACCAGTGGCCTGACAAACCATCTCAAAGGACAGCAATTTTCTTAAGTGCTGGGTTTAGGTAAGGAGCGCAAAACATTGGATAAATGGTGTTGGCGCCAGATATCAAGCTCAGGGACTCCGTATGCAGCAGAAATGTGTTTTTCTTTCTTTGATCAGCTGCATAATACAATTCCTGTATTGAAAGTTGACAGTACAATGGAGTACAATGGAGTTCTGATTGTTCAAAAATAAATAAGTAAGACCCAACTTCGTGCACAATAGGCTTACCTGGGTTGAAGTTGTTAAAACATATGTAAACCTGTCCTTAGCTGGTAGTGGATGCATTAGTTTTCTTTTTTTTCACACTTTTATTCCCCCTTAATTTAACCTGGTAATCCTACTATTATAGCACTTCTTGTTCTAGGTTGACAACTACTGAGTAGCATTTTACCCATACGGAGTGTGTTAGGAATACAATCTCTTCTACATAACAGGGAGAGATGTTTTATAGTACACAGAGATAGCAGGGAACAATACTAACTGATACAAGTCCAAAGGGTGACAGCACAGAAAGTCATCAGCTCACAAGATTTCTGAATGGATGCGCATTTTTGTTTGCATGTCATGATTGTTAGGCAATTGTACATATCCACAGTTTCCAAGTGTCCCTCATTTGGAGGAACTGTACTTTATTTGTGATCAAATCCCTCTGTTCCTCAATCTCCCCAAGTTGTCCCTCTTTTGGTCTATTGTATGGACCAGTATAAGAAAGGTTACTTGTTAACAGTGTTATACTATGCTAAATTTAAAGGTGGTGGTGAAAGTTTTAATCAACCATTAATTCTTCATTGCCTGCACAGCTGAGGGCATGACCATCTCCTTTGCTTACATACTTTGTGCTAAAAAGTAATCTCAGAAATTCAGGAGGTATGTGTATCTTGTGATAAGAGCTTTCCATGTATGGACACTTGGATACGTATTATTTTGGCTTTTTAAATTAATATGTTCCTTAAGTGTATGTGGATTGGCAAATTAAAATACAGATTTTACTAAAAACGCCATGATTGGATTGTAGCATTGTTCTGCTCCAAGCACTGAAAGTGTGATTTCTATAACTGTAGCGAGATAGCTTTAATTTACAATCTCAGCAACGTGGTGGATAACAACTCGATCCAAATGACATCTTGCAGATCATATAAAGCTTTAATTCATAAATGTGTGCAGGTCTTCGCAGATGAGCATCAAATACGTTAACAAAATCATAGTTCCAGCAGAATACAGTACATGTGGTTAATGGAGGCTAAAGCATGAAGTAGAAGGGTGGGACTAACTACATAGAGCATCCTCTAGCTATGGAGTGAGACAGGGACAAAATTATTAAATGCAAACAGACAACGGGGGAGATTTACTAAAACTGAAGCACTCAGAATCTGGTGCAGCTGTGCACGTTAGCCAATCAGCTTCTAACTTCAGCTTATTTAATTAAGCTTTGACAATAAAATCTGGAAGCTGATTGGTTTCTATGCAGAGCTGCACAAGATTTTGCGCATTCCAGTTTTAATAAACCTCCTCCAATGCATGCGTACCACGATAAATGTGCTGTGGTCTTTGGAGACACTACCAGAAGAAAGCAGCCCTTTGCTTCAGCATCTGACAACGATACCAATACAGTATACCTTGGTTCAACAAGTGTAACTATAGACTATGCATTGCTTTTGTGAACTAGCATGGTCACTGGCAGTGCTAGAAGAGAGAGATCATTGTAATCTGGATCAATTGCTCCATTTATGCAATCTCTTTAAAATATACCGATGTTGGCATTCATGTTAGTGTTTTACATCCATACTATGGGTAAATGAGAGCAGCACAAGGCTGATTACAGTGATGTTTTTATTTTATTGCCCTAGAACAGATTGAATATCTTGGTCTGTGTGCTGCTAAGCAGCCGTTAAGGATCAATAGCAAGCAGCAGCACGTTGTCACAGAACAGACAAGGACACAGCAGTCTCATGCGTACAAATGTTACTGTTAAAATCCTGGATGGTACAAATTTTAATAGTACTTGTCCTCAGAGAAATATAAAGGCTGCAATGACTGGTTTATACAAATGAAAATTCTAGTTTCTTGCTATGCTGATCTAATGTCATCAATACCTTCTGAGTTAATGAACAAACAAAAATGCAAGGTCATTCTTTTTACTGACTGCATTCATTTTCCTGGTCAGGGACTCAGAAAGACAGACAGAAAGACAGGGACTCAGAAAGACATAACGTCGAGAATCTGCCAGGCAACTGGCATGTTTTGAAGGAGCTCAGCAATAAAAAAAAAAAAAACACATTTTTAGTTAAATGTTTTCTAAACATGTTTTAAAAATGGTTGTCATCCTATAATATCCAGTTTTATAATGTATGTGTTTGAGAAATTGCCTAAAACACAGCTCTACTGAAACTTGTAACATTCGTTTTGGATGGAACACCCGAGTTAACCTTGCACTGCAAAGACTACTCATTAGAGGTCTAGAACTTCCAAGATCTCTGCATGGAGTGTTCCTAGTATGTGCGAGGTGTAATTTATGTGTATCCAAGAGAAATAAAGTACTATCCACTAAATATGTGCCTATTGTACCCTTAGCAGGCAGCAAAAACTTCTGTCCTTCTCTCTATATGCTTGAGCAGATGAACAGCAAAGCAACCACTGCTAGTTTAGACATTTCGTATACTACCCTTAAAGTGGAAGTAAAACCTCCTATCGTTTTCAGCCAAGGAAGCTGCCATCTTGGCCTCTATTTAATCTTTAACTGCCATGAAGCTGCACATGTGATCAGTTATGACACCAACCATTGGATGGTTTTACAGTTTGGTTGAGAGCACAGCCAATGTGACAGTTAACATTTCCGGCATGCATGTATAATAATGGATAGATTAAGGGCAGGTATGCCTGGAAGGAGCCAATCCCTCCTTTAAGATATAGGGACACATTGGACACCCAGCAATAGTACAATGGTAGTAAAAGTTTCCAGTGCGCCCCCCTCACCGATTGACCAACAGTACAAACAAATGCCAACCTATTACATTTGCTTTGCAACAAGAAGTACATGGAAGGGTGACGTGTGTCAAAAAGTAACAAACAACAATTCCCAGCTCACTTATCAGCCAACCTGCAACAAACCAAATTGCCCCTGTCTAGCAGTTCACGTTAAACACAAGGGGTTTAGTTTGCACACATTTGCAAATACATGCATAAGCTGCAGTGACCACATCATGGCATCCCAGTGTATTGACGTGTACTGTATTGCAACTCTATAATTTTGAGAGTTTCTGCACATGTATAATAATGGACAGATTAAATGCAAATATGCCCGGAGGGAGCCCACCCCTCCTTAAAGGTATAGGGATGCACTGGACACCCAGCAATAGTACAATGGCAGCAAAGGTATCCCTTAATTTATCCATTATTATGAATGTGCTCCAACTCAGGAGACTCTCAAAATTATAGAGTAAGGCTCAGTTCACCCTAGCCCTTTCAGTACAACTTTGGAGTCCAACTTTTAGCCCTTGTACACACGGTCGGACATTCCGACTAAAAAATCTGTCAGATTTTGTCCGACGGATTTCGTCCGAAACTTGTGTTGCATATACACGGTCGGGCAAAGTTGTCGGAAAATCCGATTGTACGTAACATGATGACGTTATTTCGTTAGGATGGGACTACATTCAGGCTAGTAGCCAATAGCTTTGGTCTAGGAATTTGATCTGAGCATGCATGGCACTTTGTCCGATCGGAATTCTCTACACACAATCGGACAAAGTCCGATCAGATCATGTTGTCGGAAAGTTTTAAAGCCCAGCTCTAAAACTTTGTCCGTCGGATATTCCGATGGAAACAGTCCGATGGAGCCCACACACGGTCGGATTATCCGACAACACAGTCTGATTGGACATTTTCTGTTGTACAAGGGCTTATACAAATTTGATGTGACCTTTTACACTCTGTGGCATTAAAGTCATATCAAATTCAGACCAGGTTGGGTAATATTGCAGGAACCTTCTCTAAAGTCAGACAGATTTGTGTAGTATCAGTTAAAAGACAGCTCTCATAACGGAAACAATGAATTTCACATGTCATCCAACTTGGGATCTCACAAGTCAGTGAACTGAGCCTTAGGATTGCAGTACACTGGGGTGCCATGACGTGCTTGCTGCAGCTTACGCATGTATTTGCAAATGTGTGCAATCTAAACCCCTTGGTTTTAATGTGAACTGTTAGCCCTTGTACACACAGTCGGAAATTCCGACGGAAAATGTCCGATCGGACAGTGTTGTCGGATAATCCAACCATGTGTGGGCTCCATCTGACTTTTTCCGTCGGAATGTCCGACCAACAAAGTTTGAGAGTTGGATATAAAATTTTCTGACAACATGATCCAATCGGACTTTGCTCGATCGTTTGTAGAGAATTCCGATCGGACAAAGTGCCATGCATGCTCAGATCAAATTACAAGACCAAAGCTATTGGCTACTAGCTTGAATATAGTCCCGTTGTAACCAACGAACATCATCATGTTCCCGAACGATCGGATTTTCCGACAACTTTGTCTGACCGTGTGTATGCAACACCAGTTTCGGACAAAATCCATCTGAAAAAATCTGATGGATTTTTCGGTCGGAATGTCCCACCATTTTTGTTTGTTGTTTTATGACATGCATTGCCCTTTCATGTGCTCCTTGCTGCAAAGGCCAGTTATAGGTTGAGATGGTTTGCACTGTAGGTGACACAGAAGGCTGCAAAGCTGAAATAGTGAATAGTAGTGTCACTTTTCTGACTATAACGTTTGACAGGGGTGTTTCAATTACAAAAATTACAAACAAAATTGAGAGTGGGAGAATATTTATGTGTTTTAGATGTGTACCCTACCTTTGTATGTGTTAAGCCCACAATAGGAATTGTAATAAATGCTCATGCACACAGATGTATTTGGGTGTACACCCCAATAAGTCAATGTATTTCAGTGCCTAGGAGCCACAAATGATGGTATATAGCCTTGCCCTGCAGCCTGCACAAATAAATAACAGGCTGACAGATGCCCTGGATGTGATACCGTAGTTGGTGTCAAGATTCTCACTACAATATGCTTGCAAAATACAGATTATTTCATGTAAAATAAAATGATTTATAATAAGAAACTCACAAGTGGGTTCATATTTCTCTGACCAGATGGATAACAAACAGCAAGAGTCAGAGCCAGATGGGGTAGTGTAAGCTTATAGGCTGCATGGGTAAAGAGGAAGCTTTTCCGTGATCAGACATAGAAGTTTTTTCTATTTTCAGTAGGAATACAGTCTTCTAATATAAGCTTATTTACATATAGTTGTGTTATTCTAACCTAGGTTGGGTACAGTATATGGTCTAGTGGAGGTGTTTTGCTTTGTGTGGCAAAGGATGTTTTACTACAGGTTCTGGTGATAGAAGTCAGACCCTTCCTTTATGGTGACCATATGCTGCTTAAAAATATGATATAAGTGGTTGTAAACCATGGTAGTAAAAAAAATAAACAAAGGCATAATGAGCTAGTATGCATCGTATACTAGATCCTTATGAAATACTTACCTTAGAACAAAGCTGTTGCATTGGTCCTCGTACATTGATGTGACGGGCGATGTGTTTCTGGAATGTTACTTCCGGGTTTGTGGGCTCCAGCGCTGTGATTGGCTGGAACCGCGACAATGTCACTCCTGCAGATTCGCTCAGGAGCCGCCGGTAACAGCTCAGCAGCTGAAGAAACTGCATGAATGAGCCGTTTCTTCAGTGCGTATGTGCCAGTGTCTTTGGCACATGCGTATACAGTGAATATCTCCTTAACTGTGCAAGTAATAATAATAATAATAAGCCTTACATGTATGCAAAAGTGATTGTAAGGCCCCTTTCACACTGGGGTGGTGAGGGCTTTACTGTCGTTTTAGCGGCGGTATGCGGCCACTTAGCGGGGCAGTTTTAACCCCCGCTAGTGGGCGAAAAAGGGTTAAATCCGCCCGCAAAGCGCCGCTGCAGCACTTTGGCGGCGGTATAGCTGCGCTGCCCCATTGTATTCACCGCTCCTTCACCGCTCCAAAGATGCGGCTAGCAGGACTTTTTTCACCTTCCTGCCAGTGCACCGCTCCGGCTTTCACACTGGAGTGAAAGGGGCTGTTTTTTTCAGGCGCTATACAGGTGCTATTTTTAGCGCTGTATCGCCTGAAAACCACCCCAATGTGAAAGGGGCCTAAATGGTTTACAACTACTTTAATTAGATAAATTCTTGCGATTATTGGGTAGTGTTGGGTTACATTAGAGTAAGGCTACTTTACTGCTCCTCTGAAAAAACAGACCATGGCGAATCACTTTTTAGAGGCAGCTGAATGTTAGTTTGCAGACATTCAGGAAGTGAAACTGCTGCCTCCTGAATGCCTGATTATTTTTTCAATTCCAACGGGGATTTTACATTACTGTATCACAACTGTGTGTAAGTCCTATTGACTTCAAAATGTTGTACCACAAAGTAAAGCACTGCGATCGGGCCAATGCAAACAAGCCTGACCGAATGCCATGTCTGCTTGTAGGTAGGTGGTCAGAGGGTGGGAAAAACGCAGATCAACTGACTATCTTTACTGCTCTTGTGCCGTGTGTGTGTGTGTGTGTGTGTGGTCACAGTAATGCTGCTTGATTTATCACTAAACATTTAAAACAGGTTTTAAATTAATTTGTGGTTGTTTAAACCTCTTTAGGTCTGACACTTTGATACATTCCATATGGAAGAAACAGCAGGGAGTCTACAGTGAGTGTGTGGTCCAGATGACCAGCTTATCAGCAAAAGAGACTTGTTCACTTCAGCTATGCTGAATAAAAAAACGAACTGCTTATAACTGCTTATAACTGAAGTGTAACTAAAGGCAAAAACCTTTTTCTTTTGACATGTGAATATAGTAGTCAGTAGGGACGAGCCGAACACCCCCCAGTTCGGTTAGCAGCAAAACATGCGAACAGGCAAACAATTTGTGCCAACAACATTAAAGTCTATGAGA
The DNA here is from genome assembly GCF_037356315.1 of Lithobates pipiens. Taxonomy (NCBI): domain Eukaryota; kingdom Metazoa; phylum Chordata; class Amphibia; order Anura; family Ranidae; genus Lithobates; species Lithobates pipiens. The sequence continues at coordinate 20,056,362 of NW_027507790.1, forward strand.
CTTGAACGTGAAAAATCAAAAGTGCTAATTTCAAAGGCTTAAATGCAAGTTATTGCCATAAAAAGTGTTTGGGGACCCAGGTCCTGTCCCAGGGGACATGTATCAAGGCAAAATTTTTTTTTTCCCGCGAATAGTGATTTTAATAATGCTTAAAGTGAAACAATAAAAAAGAAATATTCCTTTAAATATCGTGCCTGGGGGGTCTCCTTAGTCTGCCTGTAAAGCAGCGCATCATTCCCATGTTTATAATAGTACCACAGCAAAATTACATTTCTAAAGGGAAAAAAATAATTTAACCACTTAAGGACCAGCCTCGTTTTGGAATTTAGGTGTTTACATGTTTAAAACTGTTTTTTTTGCTAGAAAATTACTTAGAACCCCCAAACATTATATATTGTTTTTTTTTCTAACACCCTAGAGAATAAAATGGCAGTCATTGCAATACTTATTTTCACACCGTATTTGCGCAGCGGTCTTAAAAAAGTGCACTTTTTTTTTAAAAAATTCACTTTTTTAAATAAAAAAATAAGACAGCAGTAAATTTAGTCCAATTTTTTTTTTTATATTGTGAAAGACAATGTTACGCCGAGTAAATTGATGCCCAACATGTCACACTTCAAAATTGTGCCCGCTTACCCAGATATCCCTCTTCAAAGTGTCGACGTATATGTCGGTCCTCAAGTGGTTAAAACTGCTCGCAGCTGTAATGTATTGTCAGATTGTTGGTACGGATATTAAGGGAACCTCGCACCAAAATTAAAATAACAATAGCATGGGGGTCCCCCAGGCACTATATACTCTGAACAGCAGAATATATACTATACGGCCTGACCAATATACTCTACAGAAAAATTGGGCCTTAGGTGTTGGTGGTGCCAGCAGTGGCATTACTAGGCAGGTGCGGGCCACACCCGGGTGACACCTGCCAGAGGGTTGACACCCGTGGGTAGTGGCGCCGCCAACACCGCCTGCTGCGCTGTGTACCGCACCCGGCGCGCCGCCCTCAGCGGAGTGGAACTAAGCCGCCACCGCTGTATGTGTATGATTACTGCTGTTGAGGCCTGTAAGGGGGGGGTGATGTCTGTCTGCACAGGGGGGGTGTCTGCACAGAGGGGGAGGTCTGCACTGGGGGTGGGTGTCTGCACTGGGGGTCTGCACTGGGGATGGGGGTCTGCGCTGGGGGGATGTCTGCACGGAGGGGGTGTCTATACTGCTGGGGGGTCTGCAATGGGGTGTCTGCATGGGTGTCTGTACTGCTGGGATGGTCTGCAATGGGGTATCTGCATGGGGGTCTGCACGAAGGGAGGTGTCTGCACTGGGGGTCCGCACAGAGGAGGGTGTCTGCACTGGGGGGTGTGTGCACTGCTGGGGTTCTGCACTGAGGGCGGGGTCTGCACTGAGGGGGGTGTCTGTACTGTTGGGGGGGTCTGCAGTAAGGGGGGGTGTCTGTACTGAGGGGGTCTGCACTGAGGGGGGTGTCTGTACTGAGGGGGGTCTGCACTGAGGGTGGGTGTCTGCAATGCTGGGGGGTCTGCACTGAGGTGGGGATGTCTGTACTGAGGTGGGGGTATCTGTAATGCAGGGGGGGTCTGCAGCAAGGTGGCGGTGTCTGTACTGAGGTGGGGGTGTCTGTACCGATGGGGGGGGGTCTGCACCGAGGTGGGGGTGTCTGTACTGATAGAGGGGTCTGCACTGAAGGAGTTGTCTGTACTGAGGGGGGAGGTTTATACTGAGGGAGGGGGGTCTGTATTGAGAGAGGAGGATCTATACTGCGGGAGGAGGGTCTGTAGTTAGTGGAGGGGGTCTATACTAAGGGGGACTATAGTTGGTGGGGGGGTGACACCTTTTTCTTTTTGCACCGGTTGACACCAACCCTAGTGACGCCACTGGGTGCCAGAACACTGTTACCCCCCAGTTACTCTTGTTGGGAGCAGGAAAGAGCCCTGTTGTGAAATATTATATCAAAAATTGTAATTACATGGCCCTGTTAAATGGGCAGGAAAATTGGGCCTTTGGTTTTGGTGGAACCAGAACACTGTAACCCCCTCACAGTTACTCTTGTTAGGCGCAGGAACGGACCCTGCTTAATTATTATTTTAAAAATTTTAATTACATGCCCCTGTTAATCACTGTATTATATACTGTGTACACTGCCTGAAGTGTATTAGAAATTATAGGCTACACTAAATGCAGAGTATATATATATATATATATATATATATATATATATATATATATATATATATCAAATACACTGTCACTAACCAAATAACCTGCCTGCTTAATCTAACTCAAGCTATCTCTCTGTCCACACCAACAACACTACACACAGCCACTATGTAAGCAGCCTTATATAGTGTGGGGAGTGGACTTAGTCCCCCTGAGCCAATTATTGTTCTCTCAGCAGAGAGCGCTGTGATTGGCCAAAGCATGCAGGTCAGGTGCATGGTTTGGCCAATCAACATACAGCAATGTGCTGCGATCTCGCAGTGCATTATGGGGCGTTCCGCGGCACTCAAATTTCCAGTGAATGCCCCATATGTTCAGATCGTTTTTAGAACAAACGACAACACGATGTACAAGTTGAACTTAAGTTTGATTTGAATGATGGGCTCATCTCTAGTGGTGAGAGGTTAGAGCTACTGTTGAGTTTATATTGCTGTCTGTGTCCCTGCTAGATCCACTCTCTCTGAGGATCCCTGCTGAACCGGCCATGTATGGGTCATTCTGATGGCAGGGAAGAATACAAAAGCTTAACAGGGACGAATTCCCCCATTTACATGGAGTGAGTGGATGGGGAATCAGCCCTCTGGCTGAAAAAAAGACAATTTTATGGCCTGCTTCAGTCCTTGTCCACACTGGTGGCTGAGGCATGGTAAAAACAGGCGGTTGAAAAACAGTTTTACCGTCCCTCAACCACCCATGTAAAAGATAACAAAAATTATACGCCCTGTGGTATTTGGCAAATAAGAAGATCATTCAGAAGGTGGCAGTATCACCTCCTAAATGTCTTGCAGCCGCTGATCTATTGCCTTCTGAATATAGATCTACTACAGATGGCTTTTCAGAAAGGCATAAGGGCTGCACCCTGTGTAAACGATCCCTAATTGTCTTTATCAACAGTGTTGCCAGGAACTAAAGTGAGGGTAAACATGACGCCTGACTGTCCCTCTTCTGGGTCCAAATCCCTCCATCCCTTTTTACTTCTCAGTCATCCCTCTTTTTGGACTGATGTATAGAGTGCTATAATAAAATGTAATATTTAACTACCATAAGTGTTATATCACACTAAACCTTTCATCCAGCTTTATTATTGCATTCCTTATTTTGAAAAGTACAGTGCCTTGAAAAAGTATTCATACCCCTTGAAATTGTCCACGTTTTGTCAAGTTAAAACCAAAAACATGAATGCATTTTATTATGATTTTATATGGTAGAACAAGACAAAGTGGCACATAATTGTGAAGTGGAAGGAAAACGATAAATGGTTTTACAAATTTTTTACAAATAAATATCTGAAAAGTGTGGCGTGCATTTGTATTTAGCCCCCTTTACTCTGATACCCCTAACTAAAATCTAGTGGAACCAATTGCCTTCAGAAGTAACCTAATTAGTAATAGAGTCCACCTGTGTGTAATTTAATCTCAGTATAAATACAGCTGTTCTGTGAAGCCCTCAGAGGTTTGTTAGAGAACCTTAGTGAACAAACAGCATTATGAAGGCCAAAGAACACACCAGACAGGTCAGAGATAAAGGTGTGGAGAAGTTTAGAGTCGGGTTAGGGTATAAAAAAATATTCTCATCTCACGGAGCTCTGTTCAAGCCATTATCCGACAATGGAAAGAGTATGACACAACTGCAAACCTACCAAGACATGGCCATCCACCTAAACTGATGAGGAGAGCATTGATCAGAAAAGCAACCAAGAGGCCCGTGGTAACTCTGGAGGAGCTGCAGAGATCCACAGCTCAGGAGGGAGAATCTTTCCACAGGATACCTATTAGTCATGTACTCCACAAATCTGGCCTTTATGGAAGAGTGGCAAGAAAAAAGCCATTGTTGAAAAAAAGAAAACGAGAAGTCCAGTTTATGAGAAGCCATGTGGGGGACACAGAAAAAATGTGGAAGAAGGTGCTTTGGTCAGATGAGACCAAAATTGAACTTTTTGGCCTAAAAGTAAAACGCTGTGTGTGGCAGTAAACTAATACTGCACATCACCCTGAACACACCATCCCCACTGTGAAACATGGTGGTGGCAGCATCATGTTGTGGGGATGCTTTTCTATAACAGAGACAGGGAAGCTGATCAGAGTTGATGGGAAGATGGATGGAGCCAACTACAGGGCAACCTTAGAAGAAAACCTGTTAGAGTCTGCAAAAGACTTGAGACTGGGACCGAGGTTCACCTTCCAGCAGAACAATAACTCTAAACATACAGCCAGAGCAACAATGGAATGGTTTCGATCAAAGCATATTCATGTGTTAGAATGGCCCAGTCAAAGTCCAGACCTAAATCCAATTGAGAATCTGTGGCAAGACTTGAAAATTTCCATATCAACAGCTTTGTAGTAATTATACCATGTGTTCTCATTATACCTTCTAATCATTATGAATCATATTGTATATTAACAGGACTGTAATTTTGATCACTTACTACTAGTCTTACGGCTAGTTGAGAATTGAATTAATCATCGCTTTATCAATATTCATAGCTTGGTCTATCTGGACCTCTCCTGACTGTTCTGTGTGTGCCCCTGGGGCTTACTGCTTTGGCTTTGGCCTGTACTGAGAGTTTCTGGGAGATAGAGTCGGGTGAGTGATGGTCTGTTGAGTTTGGCGGGCAAGGTTCTATTTGTATGAATTCTCAAATTGTTTCATGTCACCTATTAATGCCATTATGTGTTTCTTCTGCTCTATATTCAGTGACACATATCGTGTTACAAGTCATATCCCCTGAGGAAGCCCAAGGTGGTGAAACATGTTGGGATAATTACACTATTGTCACCACCATTATAAGATACTCCCATACTGTATTGAGTGCCTTTAACAAGCTGTATTGATTTTAATGTATGTTCTTTATGAACAAACCTTTTTTATCTGTTTTCTGTTTGTAATAAAAAAATTACCCTTTTCAAACAAATTGCGTTTTAATATCTCTGCACCCAAAAATCCCCTCAAAAATTCTTTGTATATATATATATATATATATATATATATATATATATATATATATCTTACTCAGATGTTGGTGCTTGTCTTAATTTTGTTACAAAGCCACCACACTACCACCCTTTCCACTTGAAAATTGCTGTTCACAAATGCTCTCCATCCAATGTGACAGAGCTTGAGCTATTTTACAAAGAAGAATGGGCAAAAAATTCACTCTCTAGATGTGCAAAACTGGTAGAGACTTACCCAAAAAGACTTGCAGCTGTAATTGAAGCGAAAGGTGGTTCTACAAACTATAAGGGGAGGCTGAATACAAATGCAAATTTATTTGTGAAAAATTTTGAAATCCATTTATCATGTTCCTTCCACTTCACAATTATGTGCGACTTTGTGTTGGTCTATCACATAAAATCCCAATAAACTACATTTACATTTTTGGTTGTAACATGACATGTGGAAAATTTCAAGGGTATAAATACTTCTTCAAGGCACTGTATTAGTAAAAATAAAGCACTTGTGGGTTTAACAAATCATTTTTTGCACATCAAATGTTCATGATCTACATAACATGAGACATGGTTGTAGTGTGTCCTTAAAGTGGATCTTCACCATTAAAAGGAACTTTCCTCTCTATCCATCCCCTACTCTGCTACAGAAATATGCGTTCCTTTTTTTTGTTTACATACTTTTTTTTATTTAGAAAGTTTAGCCTTCCCCCCATACTCTATCCTTGCCTAGGCAAATGATGTGCAGTCCCCCTGTATCCCCTGGGATATGTGAGATGCTTATCTCAAGAGGCACCAGGAGCACTGCACATCATTCTATTCAATAAAGTAGGATGGGGGGCATGTCTAGCAGAACATTGTTGATAGGTGACATCTGAACCTTGAAGAGCCGGCAGGTGATGATGTTACTGGAAAACATGTACCCAAGCAGTGGTTGCAGAAAAGAGAAATGTCTCAGCAGGACAACACTGAATCCACTGGGTGGGGGAGTATCTTAACTGGGCAGAACCCATCTCAAGGTATGCAGGGATTAAAAAAAAATGAAGTTTCTCTTTAACTTACATAATTTGTGCTAAAAGGTGTCCCTCTTTGTCATCTAGGGTAGTTGGGAGGTAATAGATAAATCCTAAATTTCAAAGTGCCACCATAAAGTTAAAGGGGAAATCTTCCAATGGGGACACTTGTTCCTGTGGTAGCTGATGACTTCCCTTACTTGTTTAATCAAGGTTTAAGTTAAGGTTTAATTTCATGTTTTGGATCAGGCCTTTAAATAATTATGTAAAAGAACGAAAAGAGGGTGCACCAACCTTGCGCATTACCCAAGTGGTATTTATTGAAATCAAAAAGAAGGAAATATACTCATAAACAAGTGAATAATAAAAGCATATCAAAGTCCACTATGGACACAGAGCAACCAGGCCTTCTGGACCGTGCTGGAGAGCCTTCCAGATTGTTGACGTGTTTTGAGGGGGGATCCCCTCTTCCTCAGAGCCCATCTGTTTTGCTGCATTGGCACATTGATATAGCACATGGGTCTCATCCCATGGTCTAAACACCCATCCCATTAGTTGGTGGAAATGGGAGTGGTCAGAGAACAAGCCACATCTTTATGCATAATGACACATACACGAAGAACAATAATGATAATGCTAAGGTGTGAAAACATATTGGAATTTCAAAGCATACACTATGATCATAAAACCAAATAACATGAAATGAACAACAATGGCTAAAAATCTGCCGATGCCATTGTTGTTCATTTCATGTTATTTGGTTTTATGATTATATTGTATTCTTTGAAATGAGAGTCATTTGACAGATGGGCTCTAAAGGAAGAGGGGATCCCCCCTCAAAATGCATAAGCCATCTGGAAGGTTCTCCGGGCGTGCTGGAGACGGTTCTGGAGGCTTGGTTGCTCTGTGTCCATTGTGGATATGCTTTTATTATCCACTTGTTTGTATGTTCCTTCTTTTTGATTTCAATAAATAACACTTGGGTAATGCGCAAGGTTGGTGTGCCCTCTTTTCGTTCTTTTACAGTGTTTCCATTGGGTGTCCCCTGACCCTTGAAGGGTAGCAAGGCTACTGGGAGCCATAGAAATTCTAGGCTATTTCCTTTGCCGTTGCATCACTTTTGAGCACAGGAGATTTGTTTGACTGTGATTCTTTAAACAATTATGCTATAGAAAATCAAAAGTCATGATGTGAGTAACATGCACCATTATGTGCGATTTCTGATTTACAACCTAAGCAACATAGCTATATCTAGCTAAGAATGCATACCTTGTACTATTTCAAAGTAAAAATCATCCATAAAGCCACAATTTAATACATTATCTAAGATAGACATGCATCAAAATATCCCCTATTGTGCAAGTAATGTGAGTGTCATGGTCACAGCACTGGTGTCACTGCTCCAAAATCATAGTCACATTACTTGCATATTTTACATAGTGAGTTATTTACTGCAAACAATAATAACCTTCATCCATAGTAAGCAATCACAAATTACAGTTACCTGCCCCATTTAAATTGCTCACAGCAGATTTTGGGTTAGTTAGTTAACAAGCGTCATTGCTTTTTCAATGACCCAATAAAGCAACCACTGTACAAATACATGATTCAACTGTTTGAAATACCACAAACTTCACATTGGTCTAACTACAGTGAATGAGATAATTGTAGCGCTATTGCTTCTTTAGTTATTTTTGTGCTGGAGGTAGTGATTCAAGTATTCTTAAATATCCTGTTTATAGAGTGGATTTAAATACTGCAAGACTGTTGTATCACTCCAAAATTTCATTACAACATTGTTGTAACTTTTCTGAGCAATCAGAATACCTCAAACAACTTTGATCATGATCATTGTTCAAGCTCTGGGTCTATTTTCTGAATATTCTGATACAGCTATGGTAGCTCAGTTTTACTAGTTTTGTTAACAAAATGTTAGCTAGTTTTACTAATTTGAAAGTGTTTCATGGATTGCTTCATAAGACAAAGAGCATTGCATATGGTTCAATCATCTGCAACAACCAATCAGAAGTAATCTTGTATTGTTCTGACTACTGTGAACAGATGCCAAGGGTAGATCTGATCTGACCGATGGCGTATGGCATATTATCACTGTTGTGTGGAATGTGTGAATTCAATGAAATTGGCAAGTTTAGAAAATCTTATCCTATTTTAGGGAATTAGAGATATGTGCTTTAATGGAGTATATCGGACACCTGTTTGATTCTCAGCCCGTTATATTAATCTGGATGTATTTGAAAAAAACAAAGGCTCCTTGGGCCCATAGGAAAATGACTGATAGGAGCTGAGTTTAGTAAGTGAATGTGAATATATGCTGCAAAATTAAAGTAGCTCCAAGGCGATTGACTACCAAGGCACAGGGTGAAGTCTGAGGGAAATCACAACTGACCTAAGGAACTTGAGCTCCAGAAGAGTTACTCACTGTTTGCCCTGTTTAAGGATAGTTGTCACAGCTTTATTTGAGATTTTGACCTTGCCAGTGAGTAATGTTATTTCAAAGGGCTATACCCTTGTGTAGAAGTTAAGTCTAAAATCTATATGGCACTCTTGGTAATGACAGGCCTTTCAGACTATGTCAAGTTACTGTTAACATATGTTCCCAGTATAACTATGACTTGTACTGGTTAAATTATTATGTTGAAAGTTATAAATAAAGCTGTGGTCTTGAAAGTTATAAATAAAGCTGTGGTCTTGCCCTTTCAAACTTAACCTATCTTCATGACATTTTTGGGCAAGGTTGCTTGTTTACAAAGTTATGGCTTTAAGCCTATGCCTCTCACCAATCAAGATGAAATCTGCTGAATTTAGCAGATATTTCTGAATTGCAGAACATTTTCCTCATCGTGCTCGGGTACATATATGTTGGGGATTCTAGCTATTTAATCACCTGCCTGATCTTTCCATTTTCTCCTTACCCCATAGTCACATCATGTTTATCTGTTTTAATGTAATTTTGTCTCTCTGCAGAATACTGTTGCCTGGCTTTGTATATGCCAGCAGACCTTAGCTTGTGTGGCTCACATTTTTTTTAAATTTCTTTTTAGAGGTGATGGTGGATATGGCCGGAGGGGGGGCATGATATACACATGAATGCTGCCTCTATTTGTATATCAATTACATAGTAAGGTTGAATAAAGACACCAGTCCATCCAGTTCAACCTGAGTGAGTGTCTACAATTGTCCCAATCCCTGTACATTGCACACTCACATTGGTCCCTTCCCTCAAGGAGCCCACAATCTAAGGTCCCCATTCATATACTAGGGCCAATTTTTGGACAGAAGCCAATTAACCTACCTGCATGTCTTTGGAGTATGGGAGGAAGCTGGAGTGCCCAGAGGAAGCCCATGCAGGCACAGGGAGAGCATGCAAACTCCAGGCAGGTAGTGTCGTGGTTGGGATTTGAACCAGTGAGCAGTTCATTCTGCACCCCTGTGACCTCTTTTCAGCAGACAGTGGGCTGAAGTCACAGCCGGTCTAGGCTCGGGCAAGATCGTATCAATGAAGTTGTGATCCACCCACAGGATCGGCACCAGGCTCAGCCTTTCAGCATGCTGCTGAGCGCCTGAGCCAGTCGCTTCTGCCCCTCCACATTCCAGCGCTCCAGTGAGGGGGAAGGTTGTGGGCAGAGCAGAGAGGCTGTTAGAGGTGCCGGGGGACAGATGCAGTGTTTGACCAATGCTGCATCCACCTAGGTAAGTATAATTTTTGCGATTCGACACTGACTATTTATTTTTGTGTCTATTTAGCTGACAATTGCGCAGTCGTGTGACGTTGTACCCAAACAAAATTTATGTTCTTTTTTCCCCACAAATAGAGCTTTCTTTTGGTGGTATTTGATCACCTCTGCGGTTTTTATTTTTTGTGCTATAAATAAAAAAAGAATGACAATTTTGAAAAAAAAAGCAATATTTTTTACTTTTTGCTATAATAAATATCCCCAAAAAATATATAAAATTTTTTTTTTCCCTAATTTTGGTAAAAAAAATCGCAATAACGTATATTGATTGGTTTGCGCAAAAGTTATAGTGTCTACAAAATAGGGGATAGTTTTATGGCATTTTTGTTATTATTATTTTTTACTAGTAATGGCGGTGATCTACGATTTTTATCGGGACTGCGACATTATGGTGGACACATCGGACACATTTGACACTATTTTGGGACCATTTTCATTTATACAGTGATCAGTGCTATAAATAGCTACTGATTACTGTATAAATTACACTGGCGGGGAAGGGGTTAAACACTAGGGGGCGATCAAGGGGTTAAGTGTGTCCTAGGGCGTGATTCTAACAGTGGGGGGATTGGCTACCACTGACATGACAGCAATCACTACTCCCGATGACAGGTAGCAGTAGATCCCTGTCATGTCACTAGGCAGAACAGGGAAATGCCTTGCTCCCTATTCTGCCTCTCCGTCTCACGATAGCGGTCTGCCGCCGAACATTGAGTTTGTGGGACCAGCGGGCACGCTCCTGTGATGTGCATATATATATATATATATTTATATATATAGGATATATATATATAGGATTTATTGAAAGGGGGACCCACTCAACTGGTACTGGTAGCAGTAGACCATGCATCGAACAAGGGCACCCAGGAACAGTCCAAGCAGGTTTGTTCTTTATTTAACAAGGCAGCAAACTAATGGATGTTTTAATGCAGAGGGCTTTGTAGAGCAAGTTGTTAGCATAAAACAAAGAAAACATCTGCTGTATGATCTACCAGGGTGTTCCCTAATGGGTTCCCCAAACAAGTAGCATTTTTACCATTTTAGTGTGCAGTCAGCACCCAGCCTTTTCACCCAGCAGCAGGCTCTCACAGCAAGGTCTGAGGAAAGCTTTTAATGAGCCCTGACTACCAGGCAAGATGTGGACCTAGGAAAGACATCTTTATTCCAGCCAAAATTCTACAAAGTCTCCAGACTCCAGGACCCAGAAGCCCTTGTACAAACGGTCGGAGATTCTGACGGAATGTGTCCTATTGGACCATTTTGTCGGATAATCAGACTGTGTGTGGCCTCCATCGGACTGTTTCCGTCGGAGTATCCGACGGACCAAGTTTTCCAACTTGTCTGTAAAATTTTCTGACAAAATGCTTCGATCGGACATACTCCGATCATGTGTAGCCTACTCCGACGGACAAAGTGCCACGCATGCTCAGATCAAATTCCTAGACCAAAGCTATTGGCTACTAGCCTGAACGTAGTCCCGTCGTAATGAAATAACGTCATCACGTTATGTACAATCAGATTTTCCGACAACTTTGTCTGACCGTGTGTATGCAACAGTTTCGGACAAAATCCATCGGACAAAATCCATCGGACAAAATCCAACGGATTTGGTTGTCAGAATGTCTTTTATTCCCATCAGCCATGAACCCTGGAGTCCCTCATCATATATATATATATATATATATATATATATATATATATATATATATGAGGAGCCTAGATGACACATACATATGTACCAGACAATGTTTTTTTTGTGGGGGTGGGGGTGACAAACAGACATATTAAATATAATGCCCCTACTTAAATATCCCATTTTACTCACCTAAATCCTTAAAAACTTTACATTCTGATCCTGAGTTTCCTCTATTCTTACATGTGCAGGAGGTAAGGTCCTTCTTCAGATTTCAGTTCCCTTCTTTTGGGAAGAGAGTTTTGCCTAGAGGTAGGCTTTAATGTAATTTTCTAATTTTTCATTGATTAATACCAAACATTTTCCAGGAAGCACTACCTAAAGGCTTTTAACTCACATCTAAGTACTTCAGTGAAATTATTTTGACACTTTACAAACAGACAGCTCTTTGGGGTACAAACGACGCTGACAAATCATCTGCAAATGCCGTTTCAGGTCAGTTTATTTGGAATTTTTGGATAATTTTGTTCTGTTCTGTAATAGTAATGAAAGAGATTAATCAGCATGTTTGGTTCTGTGTCAAAGCACAAATATAATTACAAAGACACTGGATAAATTAAGCAGAAATACAATTAGGGTTTTGTGTATAAAATTTGGCATGCCACAGCATATTCTCCATCCTGGGAGTGCTGAACTTAAAAATATTACCAGAGAATACTGCAGAACCAAATGAAATGATGGAATGTGGACAAAAAAGTGCTGCAGATCTCCAAAGGCAATTTGGGGAAAAGCTCATATCAACCTAGTTAAGAGTGGCAAATTCTGCAGATTTTGTAACATGCTGCTTTATTAATACATATACATAAATGTTACATGTAACAGTATTTCTCATTCATGGATCCTACCATTCTAATCTTTGTGGATCTTTCTGAAATGGATAAATGTTACAGCATCTAAAAAAATCTGTAGGGATGAAGTCACATTGGTGACCTGGTTGTCATATGTGTGTCATGTGCAGGGGCGGACTGACCATTGGGCCACTCGGGCACTGCTCGAGGGCCCCAAGCCACTAGGGGGCCCCATCAGGGTTGCCAGCCTCAGTAGAACCAGGGACAGTATGTAAAAATCTGTGTTTTTTTTTTTTTACATCTGTCTCTGAAATGTCCCTTACCGACATCCTTTTGGTCTAAAAATCCCAAGATTATAGCTGCCCCACCTCTCCAGTACATTCTCAGCCAATAGAAACATGTCTGTGTATACTGTGTGATTGTATACTGTGTGTGTGTATACTGCATGGCCCATAATCTCAGATTGCCTGGGGGGCCTCATAATCTCCTATTTCCCAGGGGCCCCATGAGTTGTCTGTCCACTCCTGGTCATGTGTCATGATTAGTGGCTGCGGCATTACTAAAAAAATAGTGGTTGTTCACCTAGTGTGTCTATGGGAATGTTTGACCATTCTTCCATAAACAGATTTGTGAGGTCAGGCACTGATGTTGGACGTGAAAGCCTGGCTTGCAGTCTCCGCTCTAATTAATCCCAAAGGGGTTCTACCGGGTTGAGGTCAGGACTCTGTGCAGGCCAATCAAGCCCCCCCCCAAAAAAAATTCCATTCCTTTATGGACTTTACTCTGTGCACTGGTGGAGGGGGTTATGGTGTGGGGTTGCTTTTAAGGGGTTGGGCTTGGCCCCTTAGTTCCAGTGCAGGGAACTCTTAAGGCATCAGACATTTTGGACAATTTCATGCTCCCAACTTTGTGGAAATATTTTGGGGATGGTCCCTTTCTGTTCCAACATGACTGTTCATGTGTGTGACATTTTATACTTACCTCCACTGTGCAGTTTGTTTTGCACAGAGTGACCCCAAACCTGGTGTTGTGGGGTCCCTTGGCAGCTGTCTCTGCTCCCCCCGCAAGGACTCCACACCTTTTGTGTGCTTCCTCGCATGGTGAGGAGTGCTTGCGGGCGTGCGCCCGTGATACAGCCGGTGGCCATAGCCGTTCACTGTATCACTCGGCCCTGCCCCCGGCTCCCCACATCACTGGATGTGATTGCCAGTAGCTCAAGCCAATGGCTGCGCTGCTTTCAATCCATCCACTGTAAGCAATCAATGGCCAAGCTGAGCGGCAAAGAGGATGTCGGGGAGAGCGTGGGACTTTCGAAGGGTCAGGTAAGTTAAACGGGGGGGGGGGGGGGGGGCTGGGAGGGGGGCGATATTTTCAGATGTTTTTTCACCAAAGATGGGCACAGATAAGATGGCACGGATGGGTGGCACGGATAAGTGGCACGGATGGGTGGCACGGATGGGCACTGATAGGTACCACAGATAGATGGGACTGATGGGCACTGATAGGTGGCACTGATAGGTGGCTCTGATAGGTGGCACTGCTGGGCACTGATGGGCGGCACTGCTGGGCACTGATGGGCGGCACTGCTGGGCACTGATGGGCGGCACTGGGGTGCAGCACCTTTGAGGCAGATTTTGGGTGGCACTGTGGGTGGCACTGTGGGTGGCACTGTGGGTGGCACTGTGGGCACTGCTGGGTGGCACTGTGGGCACTGCTGGGTGGCACTGTGGGCACTATGGGCACTGCTGGGTGGCACTGACAGGGGGGCACTTACTTTATTTCAGGATGGCACTGCGGGTGGCAGGTGGGCACTGGCAGGGGGCAGGTGTCCGCTTGAATTGTTGGCCGTGATCGGGACTGATGTCCCGAACACGGCCGCCGGCGATCGGCTTTTTTTTTTTCTCCTCGCGCTGTCAGCGCGAGGAGGAATACTAGCCGATTACCGGCTCCATTTTATCACATGATCAGCTGTCATTGGCTGACAGCTGATCACGTGATAAGGGGTCGGGATCGACCCCTTACACGGATCGGTGATCAGGCGAGTCTCACGGACTCGCCGATCACAGAGCGCGCCGCGCGCGCCCCTCAGGGGGCGCGCAGGCCGCTCGTAACCGGGACGACGTCAATAGACGTAGTCCCGGCAATCTAGGTCCGCGCTAATGCCGTCATTCGGCAATAGCGCGGTACCCAAGTGGTTAACCTCCCTAGCGGTAATCCCGAGTCTGGCTCGGGTTGGGATTTTCATTACAATAGCGGTAACCCCGAGCCAGACTTGGGTTTGCACCGCTCGATGCAGGGGAGGACACAGGGATTGTTACTTACCTTGTCCCCTGGATCCAGCGATGTCCGCCGCGCTGTGTGATCGAGCCGTCCTGCGCTCGATTCACAGTGCCGAATGGCGCCGAGCTCCGTTCCCTGCGACGTTACGACGCACGGGAGCGGAGAACGGCGGCAAATTCAAAAAAGTAAAAACACACAAAACACACACAGCACTGTAATCTTACAGATTACCGATCTGTAGTAAAAAAATACACACACCCTTTGTCCCTAGTGGTTTGTGCAATGCCCTGCATGCACTTTTATATTATAAATACTGTTTTTTACTGCTTGGAATTTGGAGATTGTCCATAGCAACCAAAACATGTCCCTTTTTCAGTTTTTTGGGGATTTGATTACATTATTGAATAATTTTTATTATTCTTTATTATATTATAAACTTTATCATACCTGGGATGTCCGCTAGACTCTGGTTTGAAGAGATTTCAGAGCGTTATTCCTAAGAATTACAGGACTACAAAATAAAAGCCAGATTTCCATGCAAAATAATTGTACCGCTTTCAGCACCTTATTCCAGACTGAACCATACCGCCAGGGAGGTTAAGGACAAATTGAAGGTTTGTTTCAAGATAGGATAAAAGAGGTTATAACAATGGGGTAAGTATCTCAAATCAGAATGCTGCTTTATTAATACATATACATAAATGTTACATGTAACAGTATTTCTCATTCATGGATCCTACCATTCTAATCTTTGTGGATCTTTCTGAAATGGATAAATGTTACAGCATCTAAAAAAATCTGTAGGGATGAAGTCACATTGGTGACCTGGTTGTCATATGTGTGTCATGTGCAGGGGCGGACTGACCATTGGGCCACTCGGGCACTGCTCGAGGGCCCCAAGCCACTAGGGGGCCCCATCAGGGTTGCCAGCCTCAGTAGAACCAGGGACAGTATGTAAAAATCTGTGTTTTTTTTTTTTTACATCTGTCTCTGAAATGTCCCTTACCGACATCCTTTTGGTCTAAAAATCCCAAGATTATAGCTGCCCCACCTCTCCAGTACATTCTCAGCCAATAGAAACATGTCTGTGTATACTGTGTGATTGTATACTGTGTGTGTGTATACTGCATGGCCCATAATCTCAGATTGCCTGGGGGGCCTCATAATCTCCTATTTCCCGGGGGCCCCATGAGTTGTCTGTCCACTCCTGGTCATGTGTCATGATTAGTGGCTGCGGCATTACTAAAAAAATAGTGGTTGTTCACCTAGCCAAGTCAATGTTAATGAATAAGGTAAAGTTGTGCTAGTTTTGTATACCCAATAATGTGCTAGATGAAACAAAAGAAACAGATGTCATTCTCATTTGCCATGTAGTTTCTTAATCAGATAGTGCATCTATGTATGTATCTATCGATTTATCTATCTACACTAAATTACCAAAAGTTATTGGGATACCTGCTTTTACACGCACATTAACTTTAATGGCATCCCACTCTTAGTCCGTAGGGTTCAATATTGAGTTGGCCCACCCTTTGCAGCTATAACAGCTTCAATTCTCCTGGGAAGGCTGTCCACAAGGTTTAGGAGTGTGTCTATGGGAATGTTTGACCATTCTTCCATAAACAGATTTGTGAGGTCAGGCACTGATGTTGGACGTGAAAGCCTGGCTTGCAGTCTCCGCTCTAATTAATCCCAAAGGGGTTCTACCGGGTTGAGGTCAGGACTCTGTGCAGGCCAATCAAGCCCCCCCCCAAAAAAAATTCCATTCCTTTATGGACTTTACTCTGTGCACTGGTGGAGGGGGTTATGGTGTGGGGTTGCTTTTAAGGGGTTGGGCTTGGCCCCTTAGTTCCAGTGCAGGGAACTCTTAAGGCATCAGACATTTTGGACAATTTCATGCTCCCAACTTTGTGGAAATATTTTGGGGATGGTCCCTTTCTGTTCCAACATGACTGTTCATGTGTGTGACATTTTATACTTACCTCCACTGTGCAGTTTGTTTTGCACAGAGTGACCCCAAACCTGGTGTTGTGGGGTCCCTTGGCAGCTGTCTCTGCTCCCCCCGCAAGGACTCCACACCTTTTGTGTGCTTCCTCGCATGGTGAGGAGTGCTTGCGGGCGTGCGCCCGTGATACAGCCGGTGGCCATAGCCGTTCACTGTATCACTCGGCCCTGCCCCCGGCGCCCCACATCACTGGATGTGATTGCCAGTAGCTCAAGCCAATGGCTGCGCTGCTTTCAATCCATCCACTGTAAGCAATCAATGGCCAAGCTGAGCGGCAAAGAGGATGTCGGGGAGAGCGTGGGACTTTCGAAGGGTCAGGTAAGTTAAACGGGGGGGGGGGGGGGGGCTGGGAGGGGGGCGGTATTTTCAGATGTTTTTTCACCTTAATGCATTCTATCTTTTACCTGTACAACTCCTTTAAGATAGAATATGTAAATAACAATGTTAAACTGGGATGGAATATAAAGCAGTGAATCTTCTTGGAAAATTAAATTTCCCTCTTTAGTGTTAGATCTGATTTGATACTGTAAACGGCCCATTTATTCTATCTGCATCACTCTTCTTTTTTTCCAACCAACTTTTTTAGTAAATGAGTGATGTGAAAAGTGCAGTGATCCGATCCATAACAAATATTTGACAATTAACTTTCATTGTTCTGATTGCTGCAAACTGGTGAAAGGTGAAATCTGATTTTGGATTTAATTTTGCATTGGGCTATCATTTACTATCCAGGACTGATAATTTAGTCAAAGTGATTCATATATTCTATTAGAAAGACTTTCAGTGGATTCTGTAAATGGATTTATTATGCTAATAATAAAGTTAGGTATGATAACTTGGTTCTAGAGATGTAATAGGGAAGCAGAATTCTAGAAAGGATCCAGTATTGTTTTTTTTTTTTTTTTTTTTTTTTACTGAAGCTGTCTGTATCTTGGGATTAGCTATGTACTGTGTGTGTGTGAATTCTACTATAAACATGTTACTAATGGGGTTTTCTTAGTATGTAAGGTGTATATATCTTGGTATTTTCTGTGTATCTATTACAGTTATTGTTTATGTTGTATTTACCTGCAGTGCACAGTGAATCCCAATTCAAGGCATAGTTTCAGTGTTGACTGACACATGACATAGTAAATAACCAGTACTTGCTGTGCTGTCCATCTGCTACCCCAGTGGGCCCCTTCGTGTGCCAGGGCGCTTCCAACTTCACAGGGCTAGGTATGCTTCCTTTCCTTACACACAGAGCTTGAGCTTGATGACTGATTAGTCAGACAAATGGGGGAGATTTACTAAAACTGGAGAGTGCAAAATCTGGTGCAGCTCTGCATAGAAACCAATCAGCTTCCAACTTTTATTGCCAAAGCTTAATTGAATAAGCCGAAGTTAGAAGCTGATCAGCTACTATGTGCAACTGCACCAGATTGTAAGTGCATATGTTTTAGTAAATCTCCCCCTGAGTGTTCTTGGAGGTAGGTAAGAGAGTCATGTATCCCCCTATACATGGAGGTACAAGGCTTTTCTTGGGGTTCTGGTAGGTCAGCCAAGCTGTGGGGAGTACATGTTAGATAAATAAAGGCTTCTAATCATGCCTGTTACCAAGTGAATTTGTTGCTTATCTCATTAAAGAGGAGGGCCACCTAAAAAAATAAATATTAAAAGCCAGCAGCTACAAATACTGCAGCTGCTGACTTTTAAGAAATGGACACTTGCATGTCCCAGGGTCCAGCGATGTTGGCAGTAGAAGCCGATCAATCACTCAGGTCTTGGCAGCTGCTGCTGCCATCCTCGGTGAGGGAATCGGGAAGTGAAGTATTGCAGCTTCACTTCCCGATTTCCTATTGCACATGTGCGAGTTGCCCCGTGCGTCCAACTGGTCCCCGCTATCTCCTGGGACCCGTGTGTCCCAGCAGACAGCGCAGGGTGATGGGAACAGGCGTAGACTTCTGTGGGAGTCTATGCCCAGAAGTGGGTGCAGATACCTGTCTTAGACAGGTATCTGCACCCCCCTCCCCCCTGAAAGGTGGCAAATGTGACACCGGAGGGGGGGAGGGTTACGAAAAGTAGAGGTTCAATTTTTGTGTGAACCTCTGCTTTAACCACTTGCTTACTGGGCACTTAAACCCCCCTCAGTCCCAGACCAATTTTCAGCTTTCAGCGCTGATGCACTTTGAATGACAATTGCGCGGGCATACAACACTGTACCCAAATGAAATTTTTATCATTTTTTTCCCACAAATAGAGCTTTCTTTTGGTGGTATTTAGTTACAGCTCGGAGTTTTATTTTTTGCTAAACAAACAAAAAAAGATGCAAAAAAAAAAAAAAAAAAAATCATGTTTTAATAGTTTGTTATAAAATTTTGCAAACGGGTCATTTTTCTCCTTCATTGAAGTGCGCTGATTAGGCGGCACTGATGGCTGCATTGGTGGGCACTGATGGGCTGCATTGGTGGGCACTGATGGGCTGCATTGGTGGGCACTGATAGGCTGCACTGGTGGGCACTGATAGGCATAGTTAAGGCGGCACTAATAGGCACAGATAAGGCGGCACCGATTGGCACAGATAAGGCGGCACTGATGGGCAAAGATGGGCACAGATAAGATGGCACGGATGGGTGGCACGGATAAGTGGCACGGATGGGTGGCACGGATGGGCACTGATAGGTACCACAGATAGATGGGACTGATGGGCACTGATAGGTGGCACTGATAGGTGGCTCTGATAGGTGGCACTGCTGGGCACTGATGGGCGGCACTGCTGGGCACTGATGGGCGGCACTGCTGGGCACTGATGGGCGGCACTGGGGTGCAGCACCTTTGAGGCAGATTTTGGGTGGCACTGTGGGTGGCACTGTGGGTGGCACTGTGGGCACTGCTGGGTGGCACTGTGGGCACTGCTGGGTGGCACTGTGGGCACTATGGGCACTGCTGGGTGGCACTGACAGGGGGGCACTTACTTTATTTCAGGATGGCACTGCGGGTGGCAGGTGGGCACTGGCAGGGGGCAGGTGTCCGCTTGAATTGTTGGCCGTCGTCCCGGCAATCTAGGTCCGCGCTAATGCCGTCATTCGGCAATAGCGCGGTACCCAAGTGGTTAACCTCCCTAGCGGTAATCCCGAGTCTGGCTCGGGTTGGGATTTTCATTACAATAGCGGTAACCCCGAGCCAGACTTGGGTTTGCACCGCTCGATGCAGGGGAGGACACAGGGATCGTTACTTACCTTGTCCCCTGGATCCAGCGATGTCCGCCGCGCTGTGTGATCGAGCCGTCCTGCGCTCGATTCACAGTGCCGAATGCCGCCGAGCTCCGTTCCCTGCGACGTTACGACGCACGGGAGCGGAGAACGGCGGCAAATTCAAAAAAGTAAAAACACACAAAACACACACAGCACTGTAATCTTACAGATTACCGATCTGTAGTAAAAAAATACACACACCCTTTGTCCCTAGTGGTTTGTGCAATGCCCTGCATGCACTTTTATATTATAAATACTGTTTTTTACTGCTTGGAATTTGGAGATTGTCCATAGCAACCAAAACATGTCCCTTTTTCAGTTTTTTTTGGATTTGATTACATTATTGAATAATTTTTATTATTCTTTATTATATTATAAACTTTATCATACCTGGGATGTCCGCTAGACTCTGGTTTGAAGAGATTTCAGAGCGTTATTCCTAAGAATTACAGGACTACAAAATAAAAGCCAGATTTCCATGCAAAATAATTGTACCGCTTTCAGCACCTTATTCCAGACTGAACCATACCGCCAGGGAGGTTAAGGACAAATTGAAGGTTTGTTTCAAGATAGGATAAAAGAGGTTATAACAATGGGGTAAGTATCTCAAATCAGAATTCCACAATTCTTTTTTTATTTTAAATCATGAAAAATTCGTTGGGAGAGTGTGACTCCCCCATTTGGCTCTGTAAAAGCCACATAGTGACACACAGAGAACAGTTTCCAGCTACTATGTATAAATATGATCAACTTGGGCTTTGCCCATACAAGGCAAAGTGACACGTTTGCTTCATCAGGACATACTAACCTTTCTTTCCATCCTCTGCTGCTCCATTCAGCCACTGCGAGGAAAAACAATTCCCAGTACTTTTAGAAATGATATGCTATCAGCACACAGTGGTAGTGATGATGGCGAACATTATTTATGGCACTGATGTTACACAGTACTCAGACTTTATCTCAAGGCATGACACCATGTTAGCAAATCCACTGCTGTTGCTGTCATCTGACTAGGAATAACACATTCACCTATACCTAAGAATCCAAACATGAAAGCACAAGAAAAAGTATACATATCTATAGTTGTATGTACTGTTGTGTTTTTCCAAAGTGTTCATATGGTCAAAGCTCTGATTAGCCCCACTAAAACCTTGGTGGTGATTAAGCAAATATTTATTTTGCATGAAATTGGTTTATTTTTACTATTTTGAATAAATGGAGTGAACATTTCCGAAAAAAGAATTGTGGAGTCGCCACTATGAGTTACCGGTATGTCCAAAGCATCAGTGCTGAAAATCTAAAAACAATAGAATTAACTTTTTGAAATAACACAATGGATAGTTGTACCTACGATGAAGTTTGTCCACAGTATATTCTAGTAATGTGAAGCAACAACAATTATTTGACTTATGCCCCGTACACACAATCGAAAATTCCACCAGCAATAGTCTGATGTGAGCTTTTGGTCGCAAATTCCGACCGTGTGTATGCTCCATCGGACTTTTGCTGGTAGAATTTCCGCCAGCAAAAGATTGAGAGCAGGTTCTCTATTTTTCCGACGGAAACAAGTTCTGATCGGAAATTCCGATCGTCTGTAGCAATTCCGATGTGCAAAATTCCTACGCATGCTCGGAAACAATTTGACGCATGATCTGAAGCATTGAACTTAATTTTCTCGGCTCATCGTAGTGTTGTAAGTCACCGCATTCTTGATGGTTCAGAAAACTTTTGTGTGACAGTGTGTATGCAAGCCAAGCTTGAGCGGAATTCCGTCCGTAAAAACATCCAAGGAAATTCCGCCCGTGTGCACGGGGCATAATTATCTACAGTTTTTCAGATCATTCCTATTTTTCTTTACTTTTTTTTTTGCTGGGATCATTTTTTAAATTATGATTTATCTTTCATGTCTGTGTGTTACAAGATACATGTTCTTGTTCATAATAGTTATTCTATCAGTGTTTGGCAACCAGTTTACGATCTCATCTCTATCCATATGGCCTTAAAGTGGAAGTAAACTCCCCTATCGTTTTCAGCCAAGGAAGCTGCCATCTTTGCCTCTGTTTGATCTTCAACTGCTATGGTGCCGCACATGTGATTCATTATGACACCAGCCATTGGATGGTTTGATAGTTTGGCTGAGAGCACAGCCAATGTGCAGTTAGCATTCCCGACATGCCTTTTTTTTTTTAACTGTTTAAATCGATGGGTTTACTTCCACTTTAACTGTCCACTTACACTTTTGCAAGCTGTGGAATACAGGTTTTTGGACTGTCGTCTTATTCCTGGTATCAATATAAAAAGAATCACTGACCTGGAACAGATATTCAGCTAGGGAAGTCTAAAAAAATCAATATTTTCATGCATGGCCTGTGGCTCATTAGTTAATGAAGATGGCAGCAGGGTAGCCCTAAAGGCAGCTTCTTTATAAGCAAGTTTCGCCCATCCAATTCGCAATGACAGGAGATTTTGATTGAGATTTCACATATCTCCGCTGCGGTCCTGACCTGTGCATCTTTTGGTCCTTTTTAGGTCTGAATTCAGCCAAAAATTCAGGCTGAACTCAGACCAGAAACGTTGAGCCAGGACACACAGGACCCCTGCTGTGAGCCCAGGCTTAGGAGTTCTACAGCGTTAAATGAACATGCTTTCACACAAGACCTGTGCTTGGTAAGTAAACTTGGCATCCAATATTGACTTCACTATTGGTTCATTATTGAATCACTGAACTTACAAACAAAAATCCTCTAAGTCAGTGTTTTTTTTTTTATTTATTGATTGAATGGCATCAGCTGATTCGTATAACTAAAGGTAAAACTTTTTTTTTTGTTTTGAATAGGGTGGCGAGGGATTAGAACACTTGTCAGTTTTTATTGCTGTCTGTACCCCCATTAAGGAGATTCACTCTCTCTACTTGTCATGTTTACCATTATCATTAAAAGTGAAAGTAAATTAAAATCTCAAATTTTAGATTGTCCCCAGAAAGGTAATAGAGTTTGAAATCTTCCAATGGGGATACTAGTTCTGGTTACCCGGGGGTCCCCCAGGAATTCCACAAATTTGCAGATATTTCCTCTCACTTCCTGTTTGGCTATGGGACAGAAAGAAAAGCGAAATCTCCTCAATAGGAGGACACAGATGATGAAAAAAAATCTGACAGGGGTTATAATCCTCCTTCATTCTATACAAAATAAAAAAATAAAGTTTTGCCTATAGTACTAATTTAAAATCAAGATCTTTATAGTCATAAAACGACTGCCACCTGATACAGTTGATGGCAACTTATGTTCATACATTACCTTGGCCAGGAGTTCTTGGGAGAATTTTTTACCCATGAGATAACACCAGCCTAGAGTGTTTAATCCTTTTCAATGGATTACATGTTTTGTAGATACTGTACATTCGACATGTACTAATAATGAAATGTGTTTAACAGCAAACCAGTAAATTAAGTGTTTTCTTGACCATGTATGTAATGTACCTAACTGAAGCATTGCTTATGGTGGCTGTGCAATCAGTAGAACTTGCTGGCTTCCATTGGGAGTAACAGCAAACTTTTACTCCCATCAGAAACATTGTTATAGTGCACACTTTTTCTAACTTGTTTCAAAGTGTCTAGAATGATCACAACATACTCCTACTTATATAGAAAAAGGTAGTCTGAAAAGTATTTCACTGCTCAATAATTCCATCCATTCTTTGGCAACGTTAGATTGAAGCACTGTGATGTGTTTGAGGATGAGCTAGTATCTCAAATTAACAGGCTTTGAACTATGATCAGAATGTGCTTCTTATTTTATTTGTGACCATATGGATGCAACTCTATCCTAAATAAGGATGATTATCATTCACAATGTACATTTTTATTATTTGCTCATTCTTAACTGGATTGTGGCAGTTTATATTTATAGTGTATGTATTGTTGGCCTTGGACTTTGTACAGCGATACTTAAAGCGAAGCACAAAGCACAATACTTGGCCTTGCATGAACAATGAGGCCGGTTAAAGAGGACGTAAACCCAAGACTTTTTTTTTTTTAATATTATCATTTAGCAATGTATTTAAAAAGTCTTATGCCATGTATACACGAACGGACTTTCCGGCAGACTAGGTCTGACGGTCTTCCCGACGGACTTTCAGCGGACTTCCGATGGACTTTCCGAGTGAATGGACTTGGCCACACACAATCACACCAAAGTCCGATGGATTTGACCGTGATGACGTACAACCGGACTAGAATAAGGAAGCTCATAGCCAGTAGCCAATAGCTGCCCTAATGTCAGTCTTCGTCCGTCGGACTAGCATATAGACGAACTGATTTTTCGACCGGACTCGAGTCCGTCGGAAAGATTTGAAACATGTTCTAAATCTAAAGTCCATCTGATTTTTCGACAGCAAAGGTCCGATGAAGCCCACAAACGATCTAATTGTCTGATGATTTCCTTTCCGTCGGACCTTTGCTGTCAAAAATTCTGGCTGTGTGTACACTAGCGTCATGATTGATCACATGTTGTGCACCATGGCACCTGCACATCAAACAGAGACTAAGATGGCAGCCTCCTTGGCTGTAAAAAGAGGGTTTAGTTCTGCTTTCAGCTGTTACAGAAGAGTTTTTTTTTTCCTTTTTTGGATGAAGGTTTTACATAAATGGAGTTGACCACTGTAAGCACTCCTGACAGTAATATTTTGTTTATCTCAACACACTTAAGCCCCATAAACACTATCAGATTTTCTGCAGATTTTTTCCTTCAGATTTACCAAAACCATGTAATATGAGGTCAAACCTTAGGAGTTTCAATGTGTATGCAATCAGGCAGGCCCTTCTACTACATGGTTTTGGTAAATCTGAAGACAAAAACCAACAGAAAATCTGATAGTGTGAATGGGGCTTAAGACGGCTTTCACACCAAGCCGCCCATAGCATCAGTGGTAAAATGCCACTATTTTTTGCGGCGTTTTACCGTCGGATTTGCATCGTATTTCGGCCGCTAGTATTGCAGCACTGCCCCATTGATTTCAATAGGGAGCAGCGGTGGAGGAGCGGTAAACACACCACTCCTTCACCGTTCCAAAGAAGCTGCTGGCAGAACTTTTCCTGACGTCCTGCCAGTGCACCGCTCCAGTGTGAAAGCCCTCGAGCTTTCACACTGGAAGCAATGGAGCAGCAGTTTAAATGCGGATTGCAGGAGCTATTTCTAACGCTATAGCGCCTGCAAAACGCCCTTGGTGTAAAAGGGCTCTAACTACCACTTTTGCCAGACAGCTTGTTCTGCTGAAGGAAGTTGAAAAAATAACAAAAATACCTCTCTGGTGCTTCTTTCCTCTGTTATCAGCATGAGTCACTTCTGAAAAGTTCTCAGACACATGAGATAACATGAGCTAAAATTTGTGTCAGGGAGGGAGCTTAAAGGGAGATTAGCAGGGAGCTTGTCTATTCCGACTACAGCTCTGCATGTTCCTTCATTCCTCTGCCTATGTTGGAGGAGGGCTCTCACACAGTGTAAGTGAAGTATCCCCATTCCCTTCAACAAAGTTAAGACAGATGAATAATGTTTTTTTAACATGATCTGCACTTCTGAAAGCGTGAAGAAAAGGGAAGACAGCAGATATAGAGTGGAACCTTGGTTAACGAGTAACGCGGTTAACGAGCGTTTTGAAAGAGGAGCAGCTTTTTTTTAAAATTATGACTCGGTTTATGAGGGTTGTCTCGCAAAACGAGCAGAATTCAAGCTAATGGGTTGTACAGTACTGCATTTGGCCAGAGGTACTGGGGCGCCGGTGACATTCTAAATGGTTTGGAGCCGTTCAGAAATACTCCGAAGCACTTGTAAATACTCAGAAACACTCAGAAATACTCTGTTCCTGAGTGTTTCTGTGCCTTTCAGAGTTCAGCCGAGCTATCCCGAGTATTTCCAAGGCTCTCCAGTGCTCCCCCCCACCTCTGGCCACATGGGGTAATGCATGCAATAGAAGTAAATGCGGAACTAATTATCATAGTTTCCATTGACTTCTATGAGGAAACTCGCTTTGATATGCGAGTGCTTTGGATTACGAGCATTCTCTTGGAACGGATTATGCTCGTAATCCAAGGTTCCACTGTACAAGTAGAATTTATGTAGGATTTGTTTCATCTCTGCGTATCGTCTGAAGTTATTCACTTCACTGGGTATATGTGAGGGTTTACATCCACTTTAAGTAAAAACAGCTGTGGTAGAAGGCATTAAAGTTAACCTGTTTCCTTTTCTTGCATGGACAAAGCACAAGGTTACATTAAGGACTGTAACAACGATGCATATACACACTTTATTTGCCTGTTTAAATATGCTGATTAGCAGTTTGTGGGCATTCAAGGTAATTAATCCCTATCATTTTTGACATGGTGGATCAGATTACAGAGTTTAATTAGAAGAAGTCTGGAAGAGTAACAGGTGTACCATGTATCACTGAACCCAGTATCATGCTTATTTTCCAAGTGTGGGTGTAGATGTTTTTCCCTCAACGAATCCTGCTGGCTGAGAGTTCTGACTTCAGGATCTGCCAGCAGTTAACTTTCTCCCTAAATATAGAGAATACACTATGTGTAAAACTGGAAGCCTTAAGGTAACGCTTAACTAAGGACGAGCAGTTGGCAGACTGTATTGTAAGGAGTATTAGATTTGATATCATGCTGGATTATAGAAGGTCACGCCAAGTCCTTAAAGATAGCTTTATGTCTCACCACTGTGCCCCCTGGCACAGACTCACATACTTTGCAATAATGTGATTTTAGGTTTGACGCTTAATTATGCCATGCTTTACTGTCTGTCAGGGGATGTGTTTGAAGGGTGCCCTTGTAAAAATAAACTTTAGTCACTAATGGCTGCAGTGTATTGATTGATTTAAACAAAGGAAATAGGAAGTCCTATTTTTATAATTACAGTAAGTTAACCCTGATGCTTAAAAGGCTGCTACAATGTGCATTTTAACCCTATCAATGCTTTTCATTCTTTTTTAACTGTCGAAAAAGCAGTGTTTACCACGTATGATATGGTTGTTGTGGATTACTGTACAGTATTGCATTCACGCCAGGTTTTGTTGAAGAATATTGGGTTTTTCTGGATTTTTCTTAATTATAGCTGTTATGTTCTGATATGGCCTCTGAAGTTCCTATATTATGCAACTTTTTGTAAGATATAGGTATTTTCAATTGTGGATCAAGAGAGGTTAACATAAATTTTATGTAACTGCTTAGAGTTTTAGAGTTTGAGAGTTGGTAACATAGGGTTAATATATGGTTTATATTATTCATTCATGTATATTATTCATCTTTGTACTGTATATTGCCAATACATTGGAAATTGTTGCATAGGAAAAGTAAAAAAGACTGCATAGGGGGAGATTAGGGTCATTTAAGCTAGTTATTTTACATTTATGCATTATCTGAAGTCTCCTAAAGGGGCACTAAAATCAACAATACTTACCTCTGCTTCAACGCTTTGATGCCCAAAAGATCCTGACCATCTTGATTGGCCAATGTGGGATAATGTCGTTTCTGCAGAAGCCCAAAAGTTAGGTCATCCCGGCACACAGGCACTGTGTCTGAATGTAAACTGAGCTGTGCATGCTGTGCTAAATATGCACTCTCAGTGTACACTGTCACTGAGACTGTCTGTGAAAATTGTTTTCTTTCATACAGGCATAGGACTTATAATTGAAAGGATTTGTATATTTTTAGTGTCACCCTAAAACCTGCATGAAAAGACCCTCTCCTCCGTGTGTGTGTGTGTGTGTGTGTGTGTGTGTGTGTGTGTGTGTGTGTGTGTGTGTGTGTGTGTGTGTGTGTGTGTGTGTGTGTGTGTGTGTGTGTGTGTGTGTGTGTGTGTGTGTGTGTGTGTGTGTGTTTGAAAAAAAAAATGAATTAAAGTGCAGTAGCACAGACATTTTTCATATCGCAGATCAGTGAAGGATGAAGTCTTATTGGTTGCTGCATTTACTGGGAAATACTGTTTTGTAACAGTCAGCAATATTCATAAAGAGCAATTAAACACTTTTTAAATAAATAAATGAAACAAACATTTAGCTAACCCTTGCCTGGAAGGGAACTCCATATACTACAAATATAGCTTTGTAGTAGTCAGGGCTTTTTTTCAGTGGGAATGCGGGGGAATGTAGTAGCAGCTCCCCCAGCACTGAATGTATGTAATGGCAAGGGATGTGGGGGGTGCTGGAGGGTCTATTGATGCTGGCTGCTGGGGAATTTATTGTCACTGGTGGGGATTTGTTTTTGTGTGAGGGTCTGTTGTTGTTGGTGGGAGGTATTTTGTTGTTCGGGGTCTTATGTTGCTGGTAGGGATCTTCTGTTGAGGAAGAGGCCTATTGTTGCTGGCTGCTGGAGGGTCTATTGATGCAAACTGCTGGAGGATTTGTTGTTGCTGCGGGGGAGGGGGGGGGGTCCTACTGTTGCTGGAATGGATCTTTAGTTGCTGGGGTGGTATTTTGTTATGGGCAGTCCATTGCTGGGGGGGGGGGGGGGTCTATTGTTGTATGCGGGAACTATTGTTGTTGGTGGACCTATGGATGTTGAGAAAGTCTATTGTTGTGTGGGGGATCTATTATTGCTGGGGAAGGGCCTATTGTTGCTGACTGCAGGGGGTCTATTTTACTGCTTTTCTTGTTATCATTAACAAACTCCATATACATTATTTAGCACCACAAAATTATATTTGGTTCTGTATACTCTGAAAGGGGCAGTACTGGGGTGGAACCAAGAGACGGTGCTCAGAAGAGGGTAGGGGGCAAGGAAGGACTCAGAAGGGGGGAGTTCCTGCACCTATTCTCTGAGAAAAAAGCCCCGATAGTAGTTATTTTGGTTGAGGGAGCAATGTTTGTTTGTTATAGACTGTGTATTCTTCCTTCATTTGCAGTATGATAATATTCTGAGCTTTAGTTTCCAGGTGGTGTGTACACATGCATTACAGCTAATCTGTATATCATTTTATTATCTGTGCTGCAGGGTACAATTCTTTTTATTGTTAGGGTACAATATCCTTGCTGTGTACTTACATGAAATGACCAATAGTCTATTCCCCCCTTAAAAACTATGACAAACTTTTATAGGAAACAAAGAAGTTTATGTAAATTTTATATAAACTTTAAAATGAGGTCATTCTAAACGGTTTTAATCGTGTTAAAATCTGCGGCTTTCGGTAAATACTCTGGTGCTCCTGCCATGACCTCCGGGTGAAGGCTACGGATGGACATTCTGATACATTGCACAGGAATGATCCATCATTGTCTCAATCCAAAGCTAGTCCAGAACAATAATTTGCAGCTACAATTGGAGCATGTGCATGTAGACGGGTAGTGTCTGGAAGAGGCTTGAGGAGATCAGTAATTCAAGTGGGGTATGCCTCTACTGAGA
Source organism: Lithobates pipiens (assembly GCF_037356315.1). Taxonomy (NCBI): domain Eukaryota; kingdom Metazoa; phylum Chordata; class Amphibia; order Anura; family Ranidae; genus Lithobates; species Lithobates pipiens. The sequence continues at coordinate 20,085,700 of NW_027507790.1, forward strand.
TGTAAAAAACTGCTGAACAAAATCTGAAAACAACACTTTATGGTAAAGCATTGTTTATAATACTTCAGCAAACTAAATGTCTTCCAGTTTGGGTTTGAATATACTTTAAAGGGTTTAATTGACCCTTTAGGGAATAAATGTAGTCGGACAGTAAATTAGACGTTAGTGGAAGTCCTTCATTTACAATCTGCTGAGCCTTATTTAGATCAAATGCAATGCACACCAGCTGGTGGATGCTTTCAGTGAGCCATAGAATGCTGCCCTAGCAAGTATACTTTGATCCGTGTGATTGGAACTGATTGAAAAGTCAACACAAGCACATGGAAGCCCTGTGCAGATATTGTAATGGCTACAGAGAAAGCTGATAATGGTGCCATAATGGCAAATGCAATGACATATCTCCAGGCATGAGGAGCAGCAATGGATTTTCAACTGCTGCCACTAGATAAGGATTTCATTTTAGCTACACTATGATGTGACATATAGTTCTGCATTAATTTTACCGAGGTTGTAAAAGCAGGTGTCCTCAAAACATAAGAAGAAGAACATGAATAAATACAAAAGATTCAATCAGATATAAAATCGATGTTTGCATTGTTGCAAGGACCTGTATATTCCCTTTAACTTTCATCCCAGAAGGAGGAAGCCGAGAGAGACAGAGAGGAAATCTCAGCCACATGTCCTGTCCATATTGCTAAACCCAAGCCAAAAGGGACTATTATGCAAGTATTCCTATGTTTTAATAGCTTAATGGAAGCTGCTGAATATGTAACCTATTTCCTTGTGACAGACCGAGTGTCTCTGTCTTATTGTTATAACCCACATGCACAGTGCCAGATAGCTAGGCCTGTGCTACTCTATGTGTGTTGTGGTCACCTTGCTGTATGTTATTAGGCGAACCTGTTTATTGCAATAGAGCTCCTGTTATTTTAGTTATCCCTGTCCATTCAGGTTTGGGATTCTATGGCTATTTTTAGCTCAGGGCTCGATAACCAGCATAGGCTAGAGCCAGATTAGGCATTTTATGGCCACTTCTGGTAGTTAGAGGTGTGGTTGCATGCGAATTGTAAACTACTAGGGAATAAAGTGCAGAGTAGATGGGCTGACCCTGAGTTCCAGAGCAACGCTACAGTTCCTGTTGGTAAAAAGCTGCATTCCAGGCTGGTTGGACAATGGCAGGGGGTCCTCCCCATCACTATCCTCATACATTAGATAAGCAGCTGAACGACCACAACATACAGGGATATACAATGTAATACTGACATATAAGCACACACATAGGTTGGACTTAATGGACTGTGTTTTTTCAACCTTACCTAGTATGTAGCTATGTAACCACAGATCTTGCATTCAGGTTTCTGACACCAAGATGAATGCCACATCATGATAATAATTAGGGGGGTCCCTGCAACTGGACTTTGCTGCAATATTCCTCTGAAGGTATCTCTATTAATAACTATATATATATATATATATATATATATATATATATATATATATACCCAAAATCATGTTATATGCGGATGACATGATGCTTTTCTTGGCCGACCCCAGCCAGTCCCTGCCAGAGGTAATGTCCATAATAGAACAGTTTGGTGGGTACTCAGGCTTGACCATTAATTGGTCCAAGTCAGCTATGATGATGTTGGCTGAAGGAGATGTAGCAGTCCTGAGTCTTGTCCTGTGCCAGTAGTAGCCAGTTTTAAGTATCTGGGGGTACAAATCACGCCCAAAGTAGGGGACTACTGCTCCGTGAACATATGCCCGCTGCTGTTGAGATTCCGGGATAGGATACATATGTGGAATACCCTTAGGATGTCACTGGCCGGGAAAGCTAATCACATAAAAATGATTTTAATGCCCCAGCTGCTATACTTCCTCCACAACTCACCGGTAGTAATACATCTAAAAATCTTCAGGGTGGTAAATACTTTATTTCGGAAGTTACTGTGGAATACAAAGCCCCCTAGGATCAAGCTGGAACAGCTGCAGCGGTCTAAGGACAGTGGAGGGTTGGCGGTACCCAACACTTGGCTGTACTATATAGCGCCCAGTTGCAGCACCGGGTTGGCTCCATGTCACATGAACCGGTGGGCTCAGCGGCCAGGTTGATGCTTATGCGTCTGGGGTGGAGACCATCCCTATGGGACTGGAGGCACAGATGTTCAAGAGCTCCAACAAACAGACCCCTACGCTGTCCATGATACAAAAAGTTTGGAATAAGAGTAGACATATAGTCCTATATAGGGTAACCACAACTATGTAGAGCTCGCTAAAATACAGCCGGACCCCAGGTGGCGTGCCAGGGCGTGACAATGCTGTCCCATATATTTCGAGATGGTAAGCTGCTGACCTTTGCAGACATGCGGAATAAATTCAACCTGAGACCATGACCTTCCCATATTTGCAGCTGCGGCATGCGGTGGCCGCACAGGGGAACGCGGGGGACTGGGTGTTGTCGCCCACCCCGGTGTACCATGCGTTGCACTCTGCAGACGGTATGAATGGAATGATATCACAATGCTACCAAATGCTGCTGGCGCGGTACCTGCGTGATCACCCCTGCAAAGCACTGCCACTCTGGGAAAGTGACGTAGGTCAACTCACGGGCGAGAAATGGGATGAGGCCTTACAAGCTATAACCTTATGTTCATTAAACGTGGCGCAAAAAGTATCCCGACTCTATATTATACTGAGAGCACATTACACACCTGTTAGGCTTTGCAGAATGGGCAGGCTAGATGCCTTGTGCGGTAGGGGCAGGCAGCATGAAGGGGACCTCGTCCACCTCTTGTGGCGCTGCCCGAAGCTCCACAGGTACTGGAAGGAGGTAGTTGACACGCTCAATATGGTGTTTCAAATGCAGAAATCTACGGATCCCATATGTTGTATTCTAGGGGTCCTGGAGGATGTGATTCCTGAGGAGCTGATCAGGGTGGCAGTCTCCAGGGCGCTATTCCAGGCTAGGAAACTTATTTTACTGGGCTGGAAATCCGCAGTGCCTCCTGTAGCGGCGACTTGGATAACACATATGGGTAGAACCCTCATAATGGAAAAATGTATATACCAACATAGGGGGTGCCGGGGAAGGTTTGAGCGCCTATGGTCACAATGGCTGGACACACCGGGGCTGAGCCGAAATGAGCTCGTAATGTCCAGACTACTACAAGGTCTATAAAATGGACGGCTTAGGTCAGGCTGGACAAGCAGAATGGGGTAACCCTGAGCGTAATGGGAGCAGATGGAGGGAATCGTGTGATGATGTAATGCCTGTATGTACATTAACAAGGGAAAGCTGTTTAAATGTAATTGTGCACTGGAAATTGTTGTATACCTATGAATCTAATAAAAACCTTTCTGATTCAAAAAACTAAATATATACCCGGGTAAATCTGCACAATTCCATCAGGACTCTTGTTGGGCCCTTTGCTGATAATACTTGTTTGTACATTTGATGTATGTACTATTAATATTCTTTTCCTATATAAAGCTTGTGCATCTATATACTTATGGTTAATGGTATATGCTGATTGCAGTGGTTTCTCTGCTTTCAATTACTTTGATTAGATTATTGGTTAATTTTCCAGGCAGGGAATCCTCTGTGTTCACAGAGGCCCTGTCTGGGGGGAGGCAATGCAAACTGTATTATCAAACCCACTCTTCCACTTAGAGAAGGTTCTGGTTCTTTTATTCATCTACAGGTTTAGTGCAATATACTGTTTGGGGAGGGTCATTTCTCATAACCCCCACAAAAAGAGCTCTACACTGGGAAATTCAAATAGTCACCAATGTGATCTCCTGCTTCCACTACATATTTGCCTGTCGGTAACCAGGATATAAGTAAAAAATTAAGACAGTAATTATCTTTTTTCCCTTCATTCAATAAAAGAAAGTTGAAAAAAAAAAAAAAGACAGTCCACCTGTGCTAGGACAGAGAGGTGGTTTGTCTCTCCTGTGATTCATTTGTTTAGCTTTTCAATACAACAGCTATAAGAAAGAGACTTTATAAAGCACAGATCAAGTGATAATATAAATATATATATAACTGCTGTATAATAAAAATTCAATTGTATTGTAAACACAATAAAAAATAAAGTAAAGTTGCTTTCTGTTTTCAGAGATTTGTCTTTTTGATGAGTTTGAAACTAAACTAGAAAATGAGAGATATCTACTCAGCAGGGGGGTCAGTAAATATGAAGTGTTAGAGTCTCTGCCTGGTTTTTAATTCTGTCTTTGTCCTGATTGGGGAAATTTTAACTAATTTCCTATCAGGATAATAGGTATGAGACTGAACAGGAAGTAAAGAGAAATTGCATATGACCCCACCTATCCACAGTGCTTTTTTAAGCCCTGATAATTGGCACTTAGGCAGCTGCGGCCTCTCCTCCTTTCAGGGCTCAGCGGATCCAAGGCACAAGGATTATCAGTGTTTATTCTGCCATCATCAGGAAATACAGAAAAGAGGTTCCCATGCAGTACTTTGTGGCATATTTTAGGCTTCATCTGGGATGGCGGCAGTAGATAGGCTGTTTTACCCTTGTATTGGAGATCTAATATTATGGCCAACTAATTGTGGTCTCTCTCTTTGATGACCTGAATTCTGGGGTCCTTTCAAAGACATGAGCCTAAAAGACCCCACTTGCCACAAAGTGTCTGTAGCTGTGACCCCCAAGTCTACTGTGTTACTGAGGACAACACTTTCCTTATAACTCCCATCCCATCCACTTACAACTCCTCCGGGGTGAAACTTCCCCCTAAAATCTATACAATTTCTTCCTACTTACTACCAATACCCAACCCTCCTTTTCTTCTTATTTTTTCTCTGCCTCCTACTGTCTCTGCCTCGCAGGGATGGAGGCAGTATGAAAAGGATCCAACTGGCCCTATGGCAGCAACACTTCCACTTCCACACCCTGCTGGCATGCCTCCAGTGCCCAGTCTATCTTGCTATGTAGTGTCTGATCCAGGAGGAATGTAAAAAGGATTGTATTGGTAAACCCCGCCTTGTTGCAGCTTACCATTTTGAGCACCTCTTGATGGCACCCTTCTACTGATGGAGCCTCTGCAGCACGATCAACTTTGAATTTCAGCATGGGAGGGGGTGTTACAGATGTACTGCTTGGGTACACAAGAATATGTGGTCCTGCACTGCAATCCACTATAATTTAGTACAGTATATCACAGTATAGCACCACATAGCAACTAACTTTCCCTACACATGTGGTCAGCTTTCATTAAACTACTCCAAGAAACACTGGCAAATGGCTATTGGAAACCCAGGGGGCTGGCTCATAACAAAGCTCCCATTGTTGGCCATTGTAATCCTGCTAACCACAGTTGAAAATCATCACGTATCTTTCAACATGCTTCTAGGCACATGGGAAATACATACTGTACAGTAGATAATCATATTGCTGCAACTTAGAAAAATATAGTAATTAAGTATATATGTTTACTGCTTGTATTTTTTTCTGCTGTATATATATGTAACTATTTTATCATGTTTAAAGAAAATATTGTATAATAAGTCATATGTTTAGCAGCATACTAATTTACCATTTCTCTTTTTTTGTTTCTCTCAACCTCTTCTCACATCATCTTGTGTGTCCAGTGTGAAGACTAATGTTTCACATGCCCTACGTGCATCACTCCTGAAGCCACAAGTCACCTCCAGACATTGTAACAGCATGGCTATCTCCTCACGCCTAGCACTGTGGGAACAAAAGGAAAGTCTCAGTATTGGCTCACAGTTTGCATGCACAGTATTTGCATGCAGCCGTTTGAATAATGCATGGAAACTTTATATAATTATTGAAGCTATGTTTACAGTGGAACAACTTCCACTCATTTTCAAAAGGGGTTTTCTTCCAATCTAAAGCAGGCCCTGCCTCTAGATACCACTTCTGCAGAGCTAGTACAGTCTGATATACCCTCTTGTCCCTGTCAATATAATTTTGCTCTATGAGTGTTAATAAATAAGCATGAACAGACAGTCTACCAAACCAGTGTAAGGATAATATGGGAGGATAAGGAGGAGGACACGTCGGTGTCTCTCTACATAAAGAGATCCGAAGCAGGGGTCTACCTCTGGATTAAAGCAGGTTGGGCCAATTAACCTACTGATAACTAAAGTACTGACATTTGCTTTAGCTTAACAATGCAATGTCAATAATTTTAACAACAGACTTAATCATTTATGTTCATGCCACTTCGATCTCATATTTCACTTATGTTATACTGTATGTCTATCTTTTTTCTGTTTTATTCTCCTTTATAATGAAAGTTTGGATTTCTCCATTTTTTTTATCGCCAAACCAACATCTGTTTGGATTGTCACTTTAACATTATGGTAATTACACATTTGATATCATATAAAGCAAATGATAATGGGGCTAGTGCCTTTGTCACCTATTAGATCTATTATTTTTGAATGTTGATTAGAATATGGAAGTAAACACTTATTTGGTTATTATCGACAACCCCCCTTTTTCCTTCACTATCTTTTCTTACTTTTAAAAGTGGTTCTAAAGTCTAATGTCTTAATGTATTCTCTGCATTAAGGTAAAAAACCTTCCACTGCCTATTCCCCCTCCCCAACATTCACTTGACTCCTATATTGATCCAGCTCTGAACCCGGCTGCAGATCTTTTCTCTCTCTCTTCCTGGTCTCACAGATTTTGCTGAGAACAGTGGGAGCCATTGGTTCCCACTGCTGTCAATCAAATACAGAGGGGGGTGGGTGGGGCTGAGCCATGCTGTTTGTGTCTATGGACACAAAGAGCCCAGCTTGGAATGGAGCACACGCGCCTGCCCCAATGGAAAATAGCATTCTATGGGAGCAGACACATCAGAGGTCGAGCCAAGATTGCTGGCGGGGGACACCAGAAGAGAAGGTAAGGGGCCAGTTTGTGCAATAACAGTAAGTATAACATGTTTATTATTTTAATTATAAAAATATAGACTTTAAAACCACTTTAGGTAAACAGACATTTAAAAATATTGCAAAGTATAAAAAGGGCCTATGTATGGAGAATGTATTCAAAAGAAAACATCTTGCCCTGTACGGTATAATTAATATATATCTTGCTCATAGCAAGCAATCATTGAATCTACTGTAGGAATGGCAGTTGGAAGCAGATTGGTAGCTATGGGTAGCAAAACATTTTCTTATCTGAAAACTTTTCTATCATAAGCCCCAAATTGTTATTTTTTGTTGGAGAAACAATACACATTTACTAAATCATTGCTTTTTTGCCATACATATAATAAGCATTTTGTGTGTGCTGAAGAGGAAGAACCTTAGGTAAAACATTGACATCTACTGGCTACTGTACATCCGATACTACACATTGCATGGAACAGCCAAACAATGTTGATGCAGAAAATGCAATCTTATTTATTTTGTTTTATACGTAAATAGATAAAAGAGGAGGATAAGGGGCCAAGAGCTGCATCTCCTCCGCCTCTGTTTTCAGTCATTCCTGGTGGATTCATCAAACAGCTGGTTCGAGAAACAGAAAAAGAAGCAAAGCAGAAAGGAAAAGAATCAAAAGAAAAGGTCCCAGTAAGTAAAATGTTACTGCATCAATATCTCATGAATAAGCAAACATCACTAAGTTGTCTCTAAAACTGTTCCATTTTGTAAACTTCCATTTGGTCTTTTTTATTTTTAATCAAGGCAATAAACATTGCTGATTAATTCATATTAGTCACTTCTTCAAATGATTTGGTTTTTACAGATCTGTCATACTTTGCAAGTATCAATGAAAGCCAGGGGTTCCTTCCATGTACCTGTTGTAGTCAGTGGGTTATGCTTGTCTGCTGGCTAACAGACAGATCTATCAACAAGCACTTAGCACCAATACGTTTTTCATAATTGGCATGCTCAATTAATTTGTACTCAATAATAACTTGCAGCCAATAGTAAATGTATATCAAGCACTCTCTTGTAAACATTACTTTTTTCTAAAGTCTAATTCCAGTTTTGTCGAAAAACAAACAACACTTCTTTAGCTTATTTTCAAAATGCACGACAACATTGTATTCACTTCCTTCTTCCTCTAAATTCATAAGGAGGGACTACCTGCCTTATTCTTATCATTATTATACAGGATTTATATAGCACAAACAGTTTATGCAGCACTTTACAATATAAAAGGAGACAATACAGTTACAATACAATAAAATACAAGAGGATTAAGAGGGCCCTGCTCAGAAGAGCTTACAATCTAATAGCCTTACCGACATGATCAGTTCCAGTGCTGTAAAAAAAGAAAAACTGCAGGGAAAACCACAAGCCAACCCTTTGAGCAGGAAATTACATTTTTGCAAATGTGCATTAATTGGACTGTAAATACAATTGCATTTACAATGTTATTAACTAGATATAAACTGGTATGGTTAGAAAGGATAAATGTTGCATCATGCTGCTTGCTGGACATCATTCAGCTAAAATCTAATAACCCCTATATTTTTATTAAGCTGTTTTTTAGTTGTTACTAATTACAAGCTGCTGTAGTATATGTCCTGTACAGCATTATATTTATATTACTGATTTAATTTTATCTATATGATGAAGATTTCAAACAAAATTGTGGAAGAGTGCCTGCTTCTCTTGGTAAACATTTGGTGGAACACACGGTCTGAAATTCCGATGGAAAAGATACAATCGGTTTATGTTGTTGGAAAATCTGATCGTGTGTCGGAAATTCAGACGGAAAAAGTTTGAGATGAAGCTAAAATTTTCTGACAACAAAATCCAATCTGATTTTTTCCAATCGTTTGTAGAGAATTCCGACAGTGCCACGCATGCTCAGATTAAATTACGAGACCAAAGCTATTGGCTACTAGCCTCTATGTAGGCCCGTCTTACGCAACGAACGTCACCTCGTTCCGAACTATCGGATTTTCCATCAACTTTGTCCGACCGTGTGTATGCAACACAAGTTTCGCCCAAAATCCGTCGGAAAAAATCTGACGGATTTTGTGGCCGGAATGTCCGACCGTGTGTACAGGGCATAACTCTTTCAGATGTTACTTACAGCTTTTCAGATGTTAGCTCTCACCAAAAATAAAAAATAAATATGCAAAGGGGTTTATTTACTAAAACTGGAGAGGGCAAAATCTGGCGCAGCTGTGCATGGTAGCCAATCAGCTTCTAATTTCAGCTTGTTCAGTGAAACTTTGAAAAATAACCTGGAAGTTGATTGGTTTCTATACAGAGCTGCACCAGATTTTGCACTCTCCAGTTTTAGTAAATCAACCCCAAACTTTGAAAAAAAAACAATTGCATCTAGAATGTAGTACATTGTTGTGTTACATATGGATAACATGAAAAAAATATAGTTTTGATCTGATTTCTACAATCTTTATTTTTTTGTTACAGGTAAAACAAGAACAACCTCCAGAAAGTTTGAAGGTAGGCAGTTGACGCTGTGATTTTTGAATATACTCATGTAGCAATTTGTTTTCTAAAAACAAAACAAAAAAACACATAACAATGTGATGTTAAACTTCTTTTGCTTTAGAAAAATTCAATATCATGCCTTAGAAAAAAAAAAAAAGGAACTTACGGAAAAAAACTACAACCCAAGGGGGATATTAAATCATTAATTATAAAATGTGCATGCTTTCACATAGAGCCACATCTGTCTTTTATTTTTACAGTTTGACCATAACGCAAAAGAAAATACATACAAATACAAAAGGTTCAAGTCATAGGAAGATATTGAGGCTGAGCAAGGATAAAATACTATGGTACACGTATACCAAAGTCCTTCATGAGCTGGTGAATATACTACACAACAGTTGCAGCCTTCAAAACTTGATCATACACTGATGTTCAACGTGTAGTCAAATGCATGGCAGCACACCTGCTCTATGTGTTGTGCTGCGGTACCATTCATGTGAATGGCACCCCAATGCACTATACTGTAGAATACAATTTACATTGCACTGTAATGGAAAGCAACCCACATAGAAAATAACACTTGTTATTAAATTCAGCACGTATATATGCTGTAGCCTGTATGTGTGTACACGTGCATTGCATACACTTAGTAAATACTGTGAGGATAAGATGTGGATGTGCACAAAAGTCAATGTGCCAGCGTATGTTTATTCACACAATACATTTTTTTCATGAATCAAAGGACAGGAAGGGAAATTAGGGATTTTTGCGGTGCTAATTAGCAAAGTACAATTAATTAAAGTACAAAATTAGTAGTACAAAAATTTATTAAGTTTGAGCTTAAAATCAGTAGCAATATATGCTTAAAAGATTCAGAATAATGCAATACAGTGGTTGTTCTCGTCAAGCACACATAGTCCCGACATGTTTCGCATTAGATTGCTTCTTCAGGGGATGTGTGAAAGTTTGAACAAGATCTAGACCGAAAATACAAAATACAAAATAATAATACAGTATATTACAAAATTCATAAGTGCAGAAATAGAGAAAAAAAAAAAAAAAAAAAAAAAAAAGGGGGGGGGGAAACCACAAACAAACACACATCAAACCCACCTTCAACCACTACGTTGGTGGTAAAGTAGTGGGATTGTCCACCTCGGGGGTTAGCCGCAGCAGTGCTGAATCGCAGGGGGCTAAAAAGCCAACCCAAGAAAACTGATAGAAAAAGGAATATATAGTAAAAAACCAAATTTAAAATTTTTTGGGATGATTTAAAGTTCTTTGAATACCTAACTTAATTTTAAGGTTGCTAAAATAAAACAACCTTTTGGGGGTGAAGAACCCTCTAAAGTATAAAAATTAAGAAAAAATAGGACAAGGATATATTTTAGTTTCAAATGTATTACTTACGTAGGTTGGATGATTGTAAGCAATGGGGACGCTCGTATTTTGAAAAAAATCTTTTTGAGCACTCAGGGAGACACACCTGCATAGAAATACCAGCTGGGTGGCCAATCAAAGAGAAAACAAAACGAAGATTAGAAGAGTTAAAGTAGATAAAAAAGTGTATCTCAAAAGGGTGGTGTGTACATCATAAACTGAGTGTTATAAAGACACAAACCCTCAGGCATATAGATATACCCAAAGAGTTAAACATTCGCATCCCAAGGCATAGAATTCAAAGCCAGGGAGTTAATGCAGACATATAGAGAGAGACATGGACAGTAGCCTAGGTCCAAAGGGTTGAAACACCGGCAGAGAGATAGGTGAACGTTTGCAAATGAAAAAAAGACCGATCGAGTAAATGTTGAAGAATATAACAGTAAACTTACCGAAAAGTACAGAGTCTGAACGATCAAGCGTCACCCTTGGCTGCAACCCGCAACGGAATGACGATATTACAAAGGCTTTTTATATGCCCCGCCATCAAGCCGGCGTCTGACGTAGTCGGCCTGATGCGGACAAAAGGAGCGCTATTGCGCATGCTCACCAATGGGACGAGACTGAATAAGCCTACAAATCCCATAATGCCTCAGGCATGTGGGCGGAGGAAGGAGGGGAACGATCGATGCCTTCGTAGAAGACGAAGGCATAGACGAACGCGACCACCAATCTGACCGCCCGGTCAGGCGTAGAGGCAAAAAACGATGGAAAAAAGGGTCGGAACAGAATGGCAGAAGAATTAGCCAATCCTTCCGACCAATGTAAGGGGAGCGTCGCAGCGCTAAAAAGGGGCAGTGGCACACAAGGCGCCTGTGCCCCCGGGCGTCCGTGCGAACAGCACTGATGGGGAAACCGTAGAGGTGGACCATTCGGGTGGGAAATCATAAAAGGGAAGGACAAAAAATATTTCTCTAAAAGCTGCACATAACAGAACATAGTAATATCGTAAACATATAAACATATACATGATGTATTTTTATACTCAAAACAAATCAATACAGACAAATTTCAAATAATACAATAAAACAAACAAAAAAAAAAAAAAAAAAAAAAAGAGGGAAAAAGAGGAGGGAGGGGGAGGGGAGGGGGGGAAAAGGGGAAAGAGGGGAGGGGGAAATGGGAACCCAACCAGGTTCCCTCTCAGAGGGGCGGTCAGTAGGATTGGAAGGCCAGAAAAGGTTTCTATATCATAAAAAGGGTTTAAAGCTTAAGTTTTCATTGAAGCCAGGTGGAACTGTAGCCCTTAGGTTGAAAATCCATTCAGCTTCATGTTGAAGTAAGATATTATCCACACTGCCCCCTCTCACATCAAGGGGGATATGTTCAAGTGCGGAAAAGGTGATAAATTTGGGATTGAAGGCATGGAAGAGGCCAACATGTCGACTGATGGCCGTCTCCATTTTCTTTTTGATAATGGGTTTGATATGGTCCTTGATTCGAATACAAAATTGTCGCTTTGTTTTACCTACATAAAACCCGCCACATAGGCAACGGGCAAGATATATAACGCCCTGTGTTTGGCATGTGACTCGATGTTTAATGGAGTGCCATTTGCCATTTGGCAGTTTAAGTTTGGTATGTGAATTGACATAACAACAAACGTCGCAATGGCCACAAGGAAAAGTGCCATTAGTTACTTTTCTAGTGTCCAACTTTGGTTGTTCAAAGTGACTATGCACTAATTTATCTTTGAGAGAGGGAACTCTTTTAAAGGTAACTTCGGGAAAGTTTTTAATATATTTCTTGGTAGTAGGGTCAGCTAGAAGGAGTGGCCAAAACTTGTGTAAAATTTCCTTGAACTTACGATGCTGATTGGAATAGCGAGTAATAATTCTAACTGAATCATTTGTATTAGGACGTCGAGTTGAGAAAATAAGTGAAGTTCTAGTTTTGGGTTTTACACGGTTATAGGCTCGTTTCAAGCATTTATGACTGTATCCTCTTTTTCTCAATCTTTGGTAAAGGTCATCAGCTGCTATATTAAAATCTGAATTTTTGCTACAATTTCGCTTTAAACGCAAATATTGGCTATAGGGAATACTGTTAATCAAAGAAATTGGGTGAAAGCTAGTAGCGTGTAAAACCGTGTTACCAGCAGATGGTTTCCTAAATAAGAGAGAGTTGAGTCTACCTTCACTGTCCAACGAGATAGTTATGTCTAAAAAGTTAACTATTGACTGACTATGTTGCATAGTAAATTTCAAATTGAAATTATTAATAGAAATCAATTGAAAAAAAGTTTTTAATTCTGTTTCCGTACCTGCCCAAAAAAAGAGAACATCGTCGATATAACGAAACCATGAAATAATTTTATCCAAAAACGGTGACAAATCTTCTCTAGAGAGAGTGTCCTTTTCCCACCCCCCCAGGTACAGGTTTGCATACGATGGGGCACATTTGGTCCCCATCGCAACTCCCTGTACCTGGAGGTAGTGGGTGGAGTCAAAAACAAAGACATTATGCTTAAGAATATATTCAAGGAGGTCCACAACAAAAGAACTATATTGTGAGAAAGAGGAACCTCTTTCGGAAAGAAACCTGCGTACAACTTCAACTCCCTTGTCATGGGGAATTGTGTTGTAGAGGCTTTCGATATCCAGGGCAACCAGCCATGAGTTGGGAGGGAGAGACAGTCCCTCAATCATTCTTAACAAATCGATGGTGTCTTTAACATATGAAGATAGAGAGATGACATGTGGACTTAGATAGCTGTCAACTAATGCGCTCGCATTTTCAGTTAAACAGGAACATCCTGAAATGATAGGACGTCCTGGAGGATTTGTTTGAGACTTATGAATTTTCGGTAGTGCGTAAAAAGTTGGAATCTTTGGATCCTTGATGTTTAGGAATTTCCATGTGTTGAGGTCAATGACCCCTTGTTGATATGCCTTAAAAATGAGATTCAAATAGATATTTCGATAATTTAGAATGACGGTTTTAGAAATAGGACGATACCAATTTCTATTGGACAGTATATTTCGACACATGGAAGTGTATTGTGCAACTTCCATGATCACCAAATTTCCGCCCTTGTCCGCGGGCTTAATAATTAAATTTGTATTTTTTTGTAAGGATTTAATAGCTGCTCTGTGTTGTAACGAAAGATTGTTAGATAAGGGTGAATGAAACGACAATTTCTCAATCTCTATAGTTGTTTGCTGTATAAACGCCCAAATGTTTGGGTTTGCATTGAGTAGAGGAAATGCTCTGGATTTACATTTAAAGGATGGAGGGGGGGGGAAGGAAACACCTGGGACTGACAGACTCGGAGTGGAAATTGCTTCCGAGTCGTCGTCATCAGTGTTTCCCTCCTCCCATAATTCCATCAAATTTTTGATGGCATAATGTTCGGTCATATTTTCATAAGACCGGACATCGTCATTACCATCAAAGTCTGGAGTAACAGGCTTATCAAAGATAACTCGATATAACAATCTACGGGCAAAAAGATGTAAATCCTTAATAAGTTGAAATTTGGTTGTATTTGAATCAGGACAAAAGGTTAGTCCTAATTTCAAGACTTCCAATTCAGGTTCGGATAATTTCTGTGATGATAAATTTATTATTGACAACTCATTTGTAGATGAATCAAGGTTACCTTGTACATAAATGTCGTTCAAATCATCGGTGGAATCTGGTCCTTGCCTAAAAAAATAGGTGCCAGTTTCAAATCTGCAGGTAAAGGAGTACCTAGAGGCGAGATAATGACATTGGTAGTGCTTACCGATGGATTCGCAGATTGCAAAGAAGTTATAGAGGAGGTTGCCTGGGCCGAAGGGGCTGTGCATTGATTTAACATTGGTTGTGTGCCACGAGAGCCTAAAGAAAGAGAGTGAGAGGGGTGAAACATCGCAAGTGTGCCAGCAGGTGTTGGTTTCGATGAAAACGGTGGTGCCCGACGAGAGAGCGGAGTGCCCAATTGATTCCGAAGGGACTCAGTGGAGGCGTGTTCAGAGTTCCCTTTTCTTTTTTTCGGTACCCTGTCCTCAGACAGGTCACGGTACATGGTGGACTGTGTAGAAGAAAAAGAGGAGGGTGGAGAAACATTGGGAGTGTTATCATTATTTCTATTTGTACGTGAATTGAAAGGTTTAGTGAATTTAGGTTTGGAATCTCGAGTCCATTTGTAAGCGTAACCATTTGTGTGGGCCAGGCTATCCCTGGCAAATTTATTTTCTTTGATTTGAATAATTTCTAGAGTATATTTTTCAATAAGGACTTGAAGGTCCTGTTCCTTTTTCTGAAATCTCGTGGTCGAAATTCTAGATTCATGATCTTCATACCAATGGGAAATTAGACTGTCCATTATAGAAAGTTCATGATCATATTGAATACATAACAAAGACATCATGCCAAAGGAGCATGTTTGTAGATTTTCTTCCCATTTCGATTTAATGATATCATCAACTTTTTTAATATTAGGAAAGATCTGGATTCGCAGTCCAAAAGGTACAATAAGATTTTCTATGTATTTATGAAAATATTTTTTGTGCCAAAAAACTCGAACCTTTCGTTCGAGGAGGCGTTGTAGTCTGAGGAAAGCAAAATCGAGATCTTTATCTGAAATGTCACCTGTTTTTTGTGTAAGTTGGACTTTGTCCATTAGAGCATCCCAGGCCTCGCCACTAAAGGCCGCCATACCGAGATAAGGGAACGTGTGGGAGGGGAAGAGAGAGAAAAAAAAAAAAAACACAATGCAATACACGTTATTATTTACTGAAATAGCAGAGTAGAAACATATGTTGTGTTGTTGATGAAGAACCAAGGAGAAAATAGTGTATTGAAACACCAGGGGACAAAATTGGAATAATTTTGATGGTTCAACCTCAAGCAACACCTAACAAAGATGGCACCTCATCCCTGAAAGTTTGAAACATGAATCAAAGGACAGGAAGGGAAATTAGGGATTTTTTTCATCTCTCAGGAACCCCAGTGACCAGATGTCTTCCCTATAGTTCCCATTTCCACTAAATTACCACTGCCATTACAAAACTAAGTAATAAAAGCTAGTATGATGTGAATTGGGGAATCTCCAAGAGAATGACACTATCAATATGCTTTAAGATTTGGCTGAATTTGGTTTCTGAAAAAAAAAAAAAAGTTAGGAGTTTGATTCTGCCCATAGCAATTTTAAATTATTTTAGGGTCAAAAAGTGAAACATTGCCTGGATATTGCATTATTAATAGTTTCTTTTATAAAGTACTAATCTAAACCCGAAACATTTTTTTAAAATTTTTCATAAAGTAGGGATGAGTTAAAACCCTTGTCAGTTTTTTTTGCCATCTGTATGCCATTAGATAGATTTCCACCAACAACTCTTTCTGATCACACAAGAAAATTCCTGTTCTGGTGACAACTCGAATTCTATTTTTCCCTTACTTTCATTCCCAGTGACAATGGTCACAGGAAAAAAATCTCCCAAACAGGGACACAGACAGCAGTAAAAACCTGACTCCTCACCACTCTACCCAAAACACACAGGATCAGCAGGGGATCCATGAACAAACCTCCTGCTAAAGCAAAATGAAACATATGTTACTCTTGAGACATCTGTGTCCATTAAGGTTTTTCCTCCGTCACAAGATGTGATGCTTAATAGACCCATGCTAGGTCTATGGCCAGAAGGGTGTAAATGAACGTGCATTTGTGTACAGTCTTTTACCACCAATTTGTCACATTTAGGCTTAATGCAAACTGGGTGTTTAACCCTAGAGCATGAGAGCCTGACATTTAGGTGTGGGCGGACAGCACATGTGCACCATTGAGCCCTGCAGCTGGCATTCTTTTAAACTACATAAAAGGCTAAATACTATCATAGCTGCACAGTGCATTAAGTGGTACTAACATTGAGGGCAGTATGTGCTTAGGGACCGAATGCCTGGAATGCAAGCAGTCTATGTTCCTGGCATTCATCCTTGGGTGCACACTGCCTCTGTTTTCTGCCCACGCTTAAACACCAGGATCTCATGCACCAAGGCTAAAAACCCAGTGTAGACAGACTTCGAGGTAACATTAGACTAACATTGAGCTTTGGTTCAGATGCACCTGAAAACCTTACAGATCTGAACAGAATGGCCATGTAAAATGGTCCTAGGACTTAGAGTAAAATTTGGCACTATATAACATTGTTATATTTGTGTAAATAAATACATTTTAAAATATTGAATATTTTAAACTACAGCTATGAAATTGTCAATTATGTTCGGAATTGTTACACCTCTATTTGCTTAAAGTTAAACAGACCCCAAAGTGCAATTTTTTACTATGATCTATATACTGTATACTGAACTACACTTACCAGTCACTTTATTAGGTACACCTTTCTATTATTATTATTATTATTATTATTAATAACGATTTATATAGCGCCAACAGTTTACGCAGCGCTTTACAATGTATAGGGGAGACAACACAATTACAGTACAATACAAAAGGTACAGAAGGGCCCTGCTCGTAGAGCTTACATTCTAAAGGGAGGGGGTGGTGGTACAAAAGGTAATAGCTGCAGAGAATGATTTGATGGGGGCGGCTCGGGGACAATTAGGTGGGTGTGGGATAGGCTTCCCTGAATAAATGAGTTTTCAGGGACAGGGTAGGAGCTGAGCGGACAGACTGGGGCAGGGAGTTCCAGAGGATGGGAGAGGCTCTGGAGAAGTCTTGAAGGCGAGCATGAGAGGAGGTAACAAGGGAGCTAGAAAGCAGGAGGTCGTCGGAGTAGCGGAGGGGACGAGTTGGGCGATATCTGCAGATGAGGTTGGTGATGTAGATGGGGGCGAGGTTGTGGATTGCTTTGTATGTTATGGTTAGCATTTTGAATTTTACACGGTGGGGTAGGGGAAGCCAGTGAAGGGATTGGCAGAGAGGGGAACTAGTACCGGGTTGTACCTTTTGCCTTTAGAACTGACTTAATTTGTCATGGCATCGATTCAACAAGGTGTTGGAAACAGTCCTCAGACATTTTGGTCCATATTGACATTATAGCATCACGCAGATTTGTCGGGTGCACATCCATGATGCAAATCTCCTGTTCCACCACATACCAAAGGTGCTCTATTGGATTGAGATCTGGTGATTGTGGACGCCATAAGAGTACAGTGAACTCCTTGTCATGTTCAAGAAACCAGTGGTGAGATGATTTGCGCTTTGTGACACTGTGACTTATCCTGCTGGAAGTATCCATCAAAAGATGGGTACACTGTAGTCATAAAGGGATTGGCATGGTCAACAACAATACTCAGGAAGGCTGTGGCATTTAAATGATGCTCAGTTGATACTAAGAGGCCCAACGTGTGCCAAGAAAATATCCCCCACACCATTACACCACCAGCCTGAATTGTTGATACAAGGCAGGATGGATCCATTATTTCATGTTTTTTACACCAAATTCTATCCTACCATCTGAATGTCACAGCTGAAAGCAAGACTAATCATACCAGGCAAAGTTTTTCCAATTTTCTATTGTCCAATTTTTGTGAGCCTGTGTGCATTGTAGCCTCAGTTTCCTGTTCTTAGCTGACAGGTGTGGCACCCGGAGTGGTCTTCTGCTTCAAGGTTCGATGCGTTGTGCATTCAGAGATATATTCTGCATACCTTGGTTGTAAGGAGTGGTTATTTGAGTTACTGTTGCCTTTCTATCATCTCAAACCAGTCTGCCTATTCTCATCTGACATCAACAAGGCATTTTCCTCCACACAACAGCCAATCACTGGATATTTTCTCTTTTTTGGACCATTCTGTGTAAACTCTAGAGATCAGAAGTTTTTGAAATACTCAAGCCAGCCCGTCTGGCACCAACAACAATGCCATGTTCAAAGTCACTTAAACTCTTATTTTTTCCCCATTTTGATGCTCAGTTTGAACTTTAGCAAGTCGTCTTCACCATGTCTAGATGCCTAAATGCATCGAGTTGGTGCTGTGTGATTGGCTGATTAGCAATTTGTGTTACCAAGCAATTGAACAGGTGTACCTGATAAAGTTGTCAGTGAGTGTACATATCTCTGGTTTGGGTACAGGTGCACTTTAACAATGCTATTCTTCTCTCTTCTGGTATAGAGAATTTTTGGTACATATGAGGCACCTGCTGTTAGTATATAACCACATTTAGCTTGTGCTGTGTACTGTAGACGTGCATCATAATAGATGTATCATAATCTCTAGATCCCATACTGCATGACAAATAATTTGCCTGAAATTAACAGAGCTGCAATTACATGTAAATTTGCTTATTCGGGGAATGAAATCATGGTATTTATAAATGTTCCTGGATAACCAGGGATTTCAATTATTCTTGGGTTAATCAATGTACATATTAAGTAATGTTGGGTTAAGTGGGGTCTAGCAAGCCATTCTCTCGCAGATCAATTTTCACTAAGAGGATAAACAATTCTGAGCAAATAATATGTTGTGAAAACAGTGACATTCAAACAATTCTGACTGCAAACCATTTCCATGGCATTTTTCATCATACACTCAATTTCTAAATATTTCATCCGCTGTGCCTTGTCTGTGTTTATTATAATTGAAACTGAAAAAGAATTATCATAATCCTCAGTGAAGCAGATATGTCTATTCCATCCAGTGCTGATGTTCCTATGATAATTTATTTTTACATCTGTTATACTGGTAGATCAAAGAATAACGAGCTTGGGGACAAACTCCATGTTGGGGTGGCCATTGACATCAGGGTATACTAGGGTAACAGGGTTCAAAGGGTGAGGAAGGCATGGCTTCACATACTAAAGATAGTCATGGTGCTGACTTATTTTTGAGCCAATGATAATGATCAGACTACAGTTCTAACCCACCTAATCGGTTTATCAATTGAAAGAAGCTGCCCCACTGACATTAACTCAATGCTGATTACACACAGAATAACAAAACTAGAATGTCATCTAATCTCTATTGTCAGCTTAAAGTGATTGTAAACCCATGGGGGAAAAAAAAAAGCAACCTGCAAGGCAAAGGCATAATGAGCTAGTATGCATATCATACTAGCTCATTATGAATAACTTACCTGAGAACAAAGCCCCCGAAGTGGCCCTCCGTCTTCATGTCTGCCACTGGCATGGATCCCGGAGTGACTTCCGGGTCTCGCTGCTCCGGCGCTGTGATTCGCCGGAGCAGCGATGACATCACTCCCGTGCATACGCACGGGAGCCGACACTCGCGGCATATCACCGCAATCTGCGGCCTGCCCAGTGCGCCTGCACGCCACTGTTTACGGCGCATGCCCCATAGACAGCGGTGGCTGTCTTTTTGGAAATATCTCCTAAACCAGGGGTCTCAAACAGGCGGCCCTCCAGCTGTTGCTAAACTACAAGTCCCATGAGGCATTGCAAGGCTGGAGGGCAGGCAGTTTGAGACCCATGTCCTAAACTGTATAGGTTTAGGAGAAATTTCTTGGACCTACAAGTAAGCCTTAATCTAGGCTTACCTGTAGGTCAAAGTGGTTTGTAAGGGTTTAATAGAAGTATAAAATGACAACTTATTTATTTAACTGAAATAAGAAAGTTTTTTTTATTCATTTACAAGCACAAGGGATGGTTTTGAGAACATGTATACAGCGGATAATATAAGTATTGACACATCACCATTTTTCTAGACAAGTATATTTCTAATTCCATGCTATTGACATAGAATGTTCACAAATTGATGGCAACAACCCATGCAATCCATACATACAAAGAAACCAAAACAAATACGTTCAGAAATTAGGTTATGGGATGGCACAGGGAAAAAGTATTGAACACATGAAAAAAGGGAGGTGCAAAAAGGCATAGAAAGTCAAGACACCAGCTGAAATCTATCAGTAATTAGAAAGCAATCCTGCCCCTTTTCAGTGCAAATTAATATCAGCTGGTTCAGTCTCAACTGATGGTCTATAAATGGTATCTTATTACCAAGGTGTCACATAAGAAACATATAATGATGGGTAAAAGCAAGGAGCTCTTTCAAGACCTTTGCAACCGTATTGCTGCAAAACATACTAATGGCATTAGTTGTTCCAGTGAGCACTGTTCGGTCCATAATCTGGAACTGGTAAGAACCACATTTCACTATAAACCGGCCATGACTAAATGCTGCTTGCAAGATTACTGACAGAGGAGTGAAAATAATTAAAAAGAGAAGTCCAAGAGCCAAGGACTACTTGTGGGGAGCTTCAGAAAGACCTGGAATTAGAAGGGACAATGATTTCAAAGTATAATAGGTAATGCACTCAACTGCTATGGCCTGTATTCACACTCAACACACAAGACTCCATTGCTGAAGAAAAAGCATGTTAAAGCTTGTTTAAAGTTTGCTGAACAACATTTAGACAAGCCTGTGAAATACTAGGAGAATATAGTCTGGTCAGATGAGACCAACATTAAACTCTTTGGATGCCATAATACACACCATGTTTGGAGGTCAAATGGTACTGCACATCACCCCAAAAACACCATACCAACAGTGAAGTTTGGAGGTGGAAACATTATGATGTGGGGCTGTTTTTCAGCATATGGTACATACGGTACTGGCAAACTTTATATCATTGAAGGAAGTAGGGATGGGCCGAAACACCCCCCCGGTTTGGTTCGCAGCAGAACATGCGAACAGGCAAAAAATGTGTTCAAACACGTGAACACCATTAAAGTCTATGGGACACGAACATGAATAATCGAAAGTGCTAATTTTAAAGGCTTATATGCATGGTATTGTCATAAAAAGTGTTTGGGAACCTGGATCCTGCCCTATGTATCAATGCAAAAAAAAAAGGGTTAAAAAATGTCAGTTTTTTGGGGAGCAGTGATTTTAATAATGCTTAAAGTGAAACAATAAAAGTGAAATATTCCTTAACATTTCGTACCTGGGGAGGGTATAGTATGCCTGTAAAGTGGCGCCCATGTTTAGGACAGTCCGAGAGTCATTTAAAAGTACTCGCGGCTATAATAAATTGTCGGTCCCGGCAATACACATAAAAGTCATTGACAAAAATGATATGGGATTCCCCCACAGTCCATTACCAGGCCCTTTGAGTCTGGTATGAATATTAAGGGGAACCCCGAACCAAAAAAAAAAAATTGAGTGATGCCCCCCCCAAATACCAAACCAGTCCCTTCAGGTCTGGTATGGTTTTTAAGGGGAACCCTGTGCCAAAATTAAAAAAAATGGTGTGTGGTCCCCCCAAAAATCCATACCATTCCCTTATCCGAGCCGGCAACTTGGCAAGCCGCAGAAAAAGAGGGGGAACAAGAGAGCACTCCCCCACCTGAACCGTACCAAGCCACGTGCCCTCAACATGGGGAGAGTGCTTTGATTTTGTATGAAGTATTAAATAAATTTCAGTTAATGTGCTCAATACTTTTTCACTGTGTGATTCTATTTTATTACACATAACTTAATTTCTGAACTTGTTTGTTTTGGTTTCTTTGTATTTATAGATTGCATGGGTTGTTACCATGTGGTGAAAATATCATGTCAATAGCACCTTTATAAATATATTTACCTAGAAAAATGGTGATGTGTTCAGTACTTTGTACCTGCTGTACATACTTGGAGGGCACTGGTAACAGCTGTTCACATGCCAATGGGTTCTAGAACAATTGGTGAAATGCATTGTTTTAACCCTGAGCAATTTAAGTTTTTTATTAAGATAACAGGATAGATAAAACTGGTGGGAAAAGCAAAAAGAAATACATCAGGAAAACATACATTACAGCAATACAACAGTTAGTTAATGGTAGATATAGTGGTTTCTGGATGTAGGTGGAAGTCCACATCTTGTCAGAAATGTCATTAGGAGGAGACCATTGTTTTTTCTTTGCATGTGCTGCAATATGATGGCTGGGCTTCTAGATGCTTCTTCCTTCTCTGAGTATAGAATCACGTGAGGTCCATAGGCATGGTAGGTTCAAACACTGCTAAAATGGCTTTATAAATGAACAAAGGATTAGTGCTGTTTGACCTCTAGATGGAGAACAAAACAGAGTCAGTGGGTAAACAACAAAACTTCAAAAAACCCAAGGCATGATATACACCAGGAAGTTGATAAACACAGACTATTGTAAAAGTGCACATACATTAATAGTTGAGAGACTGTTCTAAAGCTTGACACATTACAGTTAACCTTCTTAAAGCAGAGCATATCTACATGCCACTACTATTGCAGATAATCCAAAGAAAGAAATTTGTCTCAGCTTCCAGGTTTTATTGTTAAAACGTAACTGAACAAGCTGAAGTTAAAAGCTGATTTCATACAAGTACATTATGACAGACTTACCTGGAAGCTGGAACCCTCAAGCAGTGAGCTGTCAGGGCTCCTGGCACTTTCATCTTCACCGGGCTTCCTTCCGGGTTCGGAAACTTCGACCGCTTGAATGGCCGGGGCAGCAGTGATGACACTCTCGCACATGGGCGGCTCAGATCACATTACCCACTGACATGCTGAGGGGGGGGGGGGGAGATTTATCACAGAAGAGACCTCTAGGGTGTCTTCTGTTATAAAGCCTGTCGGCGGATTTTTTATTTCTATCGTCTACTAACGCTTTAAAGTGCGCATTTTTTTTTGCCAGCAGAAGCAAAATGCTTTATTTTGACTTCTTTAATATGCACTGCCATGGCCCATTATGGTTTATAGTGCATTGCTGCTTGTCTTTGTGTTGGGCCTGCTTTAAGCAATGCAGCCAAACTGGTAAGATGTGAATGACTGATGTTATGTTTGCTGCACTTAGGACATTGTTGTTGCTCTATGCATTATCCTTAAAGCGGAGTCCCAGCCGCAAACATTTTTTTTAAAAAGTACAGTGTTTGTAGCTGCTGACTTTTAATAAGGACAATTCCCTGTCCAGGGAGCCTGCAATGTCGGCCCCCCGAGGCTGATCCGTTTATTGGATTGGGTGCAGGTGCCGCCATTCCAACTAAGGGAAACCAGCATTAGAGCCTTCAGGCTTCACTGTCGGTTTCCTACCGTGCATGCGTGAGTCGCACAGCACTTACTGAATGGCCCTATCATCTTCTGGGACACACAAAGGCCCCAGAAGGTAGTGGGGGAGAAGACATGATGCATAAAAGGTAAGTATGGAAAAAAATAAAAAAATAAAATAAATATCCAAAATCAAGTGGTGGAGGGGTTGTCATTCCTTTAATCACTTCCCTACCCGCCCATAGTCATATGACATCGTCAGGTGGAATCTCCCATCCTGGGTGGGCATCACATGACGTCCTCAGCTTCCCGGCGGTATAAGGGGCGCACGCCCGCCGCGTCACTTGGAAGCCGTTATGCGTGCCTGGTGGTCACGATGTCTGTCGGACACCCACAATTGCTGGTGAGAGAACAGGAACGTGGATCTGTGTGTGTAAACACACAGATCCACGTCCTGTCAGGGGAGAGAAGACAGATCGCGTGTCCTAGTATATAGTATATAGGAACACCGATCAGTCTCCTATCCTAGACAGTCCCCTCCCCCCACAGTTAGAATCACTCACTAGGTGACCCATTTAACCCCTTGATTGTCCCCTAGTGCTAACTCCTTCCCTGCCAGTGACATTTATACAGTAATCAGTGCGCAAACCAATCAATATACGTTTATTGCGATTTTCGTTTTTTCCAAACATATAAAGAAGAATACATATCGGCCTAAACTGAGATTTTTTTTTTTTTTTTTTAAATTGGGATATTTTATTATAGCAAAAAGTAAAATATATTGTTTTTTTTTTTTTAATTGTCGCTCTTTTTTTGGTTATAGCGCAAAAAATTAAAAATGCCCTGTATTGAAGTGGTTAAGACAAGGTTGTTAAAGTGGGTGGAACTCCACTTTAATTAACAAGGCAGGCACTATTATTAAAGGACCACTACCATAAAAAATATCGCAGTCTCCTAGCTGTATGTGAGTAATACATGTAATGACAGTATTCAGTATATGAATTTCCCTTTTATTTATCATGCTTTTATTTCTAATTTTCTTCATGTTTACCTGCAGACCAAATTGTCCAGTAAAAAATGAAGGTGACAGTCATTAGTACAAACTATAAAACTGTCAGGGAAGATTGCAGTAGCCCCTTTTTATTCCTGTTTTTTTTTTTATAAGATTTTTGCAACTGCTCAGACACAAATGTAAGTGATACGATTTTTTTCCAACTCCTGGCCCTGTCACTTTTGCTGGTTAACATACAGCCAAACTCCGGGGGGGATCCAGTGAAAGGGTTTTCTGCTTGTTTTCCCTAGGGAATGATGAATAAGGTAATAGTTACATTATTACTCACTCCACTGGCAGCTGGCTCTCTCCTGTTCTGCTTGACATCTGATATTCTGGGTTGTGGGCAGGCTTTTGCCATCCTCATGCACAATGGAAGACTGCTCATTCTGCATTGTACAGGACTGCGACTGGTTGAGCAGCAAATAGAATGGGGCTGATCTTACGGCATGGAGGAAGCCTGTCCCAAAATGAGCAATTAACCTTTGCAGTGTAGAGAGGAATCCACCGCAAAGGTAAAGATTAATAATTCAGATAATGAATACTATTCCAACATGTATTACCTGCATACCAATGTTGAAATATAATATAATGATCCCACAAGAGGTGACTATATTTAAAATTGTCCTCCTGTGTTTAAATTAAAGGTTATGTGTATAATTTCAGATTAAATCTGTTGGAGGCATATTTAAAAATTTGTCATGGTTCTGCACTGCCACCTCTCTCTCCTCATTGGCTCACTGACTTTGCTTGACAGCAACAGGAGCCAATGGTGCCACGCTGCTGTCTCAGCCAATGAGGAGAGAGAGTTCGGGGCAGCCAAGACTTTCCTGCAATATCGCTGGATTGAGATGGGCTCAGGTAAGTATTAGGGGGACTAAGGGGGGCTTAGAAGAAGGCAGCAGAAGGTTTTTTATCTCAATGCATGGAATGCATTAAGATAAAAAAAACTTCTGACTTTACAACCACTTTAAGGTTCAAGAATAACAATCAATAAAACACAATATATAAATGGAGTATGAAAATAAAATAAATGTGAACAGTGTAGCCTCATTTGAAATTATGAGACCAATAGGATCCATGGTGCATATTTATGAAAGTTGACATATATATCCAAAATAGAACAAAGTTACCACGCAGTCTGATATAGGGTAGGGAAGGAAATAAACTCTCTGTGCTTTATCCAAATACTGTACACAAGATGTAATACTTTATTAGCAATTCAATTTTAATTCTTTTTTACAGCAGATGGGAGTAAAGGTAGGCATTGCCCTTTATTTAAAGCTAAGGGGGAAGAAAAGGCCGGTAATGTACAGAGAAAGGCAAGACCACCAGGGTGAGGTGGAGTTTGACAAGCCAAAGGGAGACTGATCTTCAGGAGTCCAAATGTTATAATAGCTTTAAGTTGTCTTGCAGTTTTGCCATGAGGCATTCCATCTTTCTTATATGTGATACAGTATCTTTTAGCTGGAGTTAAGAGGGGAGGTTAGTGGCTCTCCAATTTGCTGAGATAAGTCCCCTGACAGCTGTCAAGACACGGGTAACTAGCACTTTAAGATACTTAGAGATTCCTGGGTATGGTAAGCCAAGAAGACAATAGATAGGATCTCATGTTAGTATAGCATCTAACAGTTGATCTAATGCTGCACACACACAGCGGATTTTCCGACGGAAAAAACTTGGATGGTTTTTGCAACGGAAAAATCTTGGATGGTTTTTCCAACGGAATTATGCTCAAGCTTGGCTTACATACACACAGTCACACAAAAGTTCGCTGAACTTTTGACCGTCAAGAATGCGGTGACGTACAACACTACGACGAACCGAGAAAATGAAGTTCAATGCTTCCGAGCATGTGCCGAATTGTTTCCAAGCATGCGTAGGAATTTTGCGCGTCCGAATTGGTACAGACGTTCTGAATTTTTGATCAAAACTTTTTCCGACCAAAAAATTGAGAACCTGCTCTCAATCTTTTGCTGGTTGGAATTCCGCCAGCAAAAGTCAGATGGAGCATACACACCATCACTTTTTCCACCCAAAAGCTCTCATCTGACTTTTGCTGATGGAATTTCCGATCATGTGTACGTGGTATAAAAGTTTGACCACTGTTTTTCAGAAGGGTTGTATATGTATACATTTTCAAAAAATATGGTATAGTGTACCAGTCTCTTAATTACATGTCCAACACAAATTATATATCTCAGGATTATAAAGTATTTTAAGAAAACTTCAGGAGCCATCTCCTAAATTCTATTTCATTTAGGCAAAGGAAGGAGCATTGTAATTCCTTCTACCATTTTATCATGTAAAAAATGATAATTGTGGGTCACAGGTGAAGCATTTTGAATGATCTTATATATTGAATAAATCAAATGTATTGAAAAGGGCCTTGAATACAGATATATTTAAATTGTGTGGGTTGAGGGAATGCGAGGGAGGGCTGTAGCATAGACATATACAGGCAGTCTCCTAGTTACAAACATCTGACTTACAAACAACCCCTACTTACAAACTGAGGGAGACAACAGGAAGTGAAAGGAAATTTACCCCATAGAAGGGAAATTCACTCCTGTAAGAGTTATTATGGGCTTGTTTCCACAGCAACCCAAATTTTTCTAAATTCAATTGTCATTGGGACAAAAAGGAGGTTAAATCTTCTGAACATGGGCACAGGCAGCAAAACAAACGTTCAGGGGTGGAACCAGGTACAGTATGTAAAAATATGTGTTTTTTTTATATCTGTCTCTGAAATGTCCCTTACCAACATTCTTTTGGTCTAAAAAATCCTGAGATTATAGCTTCCTCAACTCTCCAGTACCTTCTCAGCCAATAGAAACTTGTCTGTGTATACTGTGTGATTGTATACTGTGTGTATACTGTGTGGCCCCATAATCTCTGATTGCCTGGGGGCTCATAATCTCCTATTGCCCAGGGGCCCCATAATCTCCTATTGCCCAGGGCCCCATAATCTCCTATTGCCCGGGGCCCCATAATCTCCTATTGCCCAGGGGCCCCATGAGTTGTCAGTCCGCCCCTGCAAACGTTATCCTATCCAAAAAGGTTAAAAATAATTTTTTGGCTGGAGCTACACTTACAAAATGTACCTGTTCCAATTTACAAACAGATTCAATCTTGTTTGTAACCCGGAGACGGCCTGTAATGCTTAAACTGCAGATAAAACATAGTAGTTATTTTTTTATGTTCCTTTAAGCCTTCAAAAGTTAGTATGAAGAAGTTGATTTGACCAGAGTCAGGCACATATACTGTATATTCACTAATGCGAGGGGCATGCCTGCAAGTCTAATTTAAAAATATAAATCATTCATGGGGGGTCCAAAATAGAGGAGACAATTTTTAAAGGTCATGAATGTCTGATCAGTATAGCAACACCTGCTTTACCCAAGGGCTCAAAAGCTATAAAAGAAATGGGAAAGGGTTTCATAGAAAACTTGTTTCAAAGTTTTGCAAACTTTTACATTATAAGACATAAATGCCATACAGGCATACCCCACTTTTAAGTACACAATAAGGTATATTTACTAAAGCTGGAAAGTGCAAAATCAGGCTCACTTTTGCATAGAAACCAATGAGCTTCCAAGTTTTATTACCAAAGCTTATTTGAACAAGCTGGGGTTAGAAGTTCATTGGTTTCTATGCAGAAGTGAGCCTGATTTTACACTTTCCAGCTTTAGTAAATAAATCCCATTGTATACTTAACCACTTGAGGTCTGTGCTATAGCCAAATGACGGCCACAGCACGGATCTGAATTTCCGGGAGGCCGTAATCGGATGTCCTCCGCTTTGCGCGCTCCCCGTGCACGCCCTGCATGCTGTGATCACTGAGTCACCGAGACTCGGGTGATCACCGATCTGAGTAAGGGGCCGATCCCGGCCCCTTACCACGTGATCAGCTGTCAGCCAATGACAGATGATCACATGTATCAACAAAAGCTTGGTAATCAGCTTTTCTTTCTCCTCACGCTGATAGCGTGAGGAGAAAAAAAAGCCGATCACCAGCTTATGCTCAAGGGACATTGGTCCCGAAGAGGCACATCTGCCTCCTCCTCTGTGCATCCAAGTGCCACCTGCCATTGCCCACAGTGCCCACCACCTTTCAATGCCCACAAGTGCCATCTATCAATACCCACCAGTGCTGCCAATCAATCCCTCATCAGTGCCACCTAGCAGTGCTGCCTTTCAGTTTAACCCATCAGTGCCAGTCACTACCACCCATCAGTGCCCATCACTGCCATCTATCAATGCCACCTATCAGTGCCAACTATTAGTGCCCACCAATACCACCTATCAATGCCTTCAGTGCCAACCATCAGTGCCACCTCTCAGTGCCACCTCTCAGTGCTGCCTATCAGTGCCCACCAGTGCCGCCTATCAGTGCCCACCAGTGCCGCCCTATCGTGCTCACCAGTCCCGCCCTATTGGTGCCCATCAGTGCAGCCCATCGGTGCCCATCAGTGCAGCCTCATCAGCGTACATCAATGAAGGAGAAAAATGACCTATTTGCAAAATTTTATAACAAAATATAAAAAAATATAATTTTTTTTTTAATTCGGTCTTTTTAATTTTTTTAAACAAAAAATAAAAACTGCAGAGGTGATCAAATACCACCAAAAGAAAGCTCTATTTGTGGGAAAAAAATTATAAAAATTAATTTGGATACAGTGTTGTATGACTGCGCAAATTGTCATTCAAAGTGCGACAGCTCTGAAAGCTGAAAATTGGTCTGGACAAGCAGGGGGTAAGTGGTAAGCAAGTGGTTAAAAGTGGGGTATGCCTGTATTACAGCTTTCAGTTTTGAGATGCTTAGAACAAAGTTAGCAAGAGAAAAAAAAAATAACTTAATTTTCACATGTTGTCATTGTATTTCAGTCTCCAGGAAAACTGAACAATAATCTTGTTCAACAGTTTGCATTTAAGGATGAAAACATTCTCTCTGTAGGGGAAGAAATGGCAGACAAAAATAACATCTTTATGAATGGACTTAATGGAGACAACCATGCAGCACCAGAACCAGTATCAGAAAAAGCAGGCAGACGTAGCCTCAGTTTCAAGACTCTTAAGAGCCCTCCAAAGAGGCAAAACACACCAGCAGAACCAATGAATATTAAAGAAAATGACAATCCACTAAACGAACAAAAGACTAGTAAAGAGATAAAGAAACCAACTGCAGAGCACAAAAATGAAAATCCAAGTGATAAAACACCAGAAGAACAAAAGACTAGTAAGAAAGCAAGTGGAAAGCCATCATCAGACCAGAGTGCCAAAGAATGCCAGATATCACAGGAACAAGAATCCAAGACCATTAAAGACTCTAAAGGTACAGTCTGTCAGCCCAGCAAGACTACAGAAGGCAAATCGCAAGAGCCTGAAGACAGCCATTTACCAACAGTTCCTGTAGAAAGTGCACAGTCTTCCAATTTAGAGAGTGGATTAGGACAAGCCTACCAAGAAAGTACTTATGTTCTTAAAGGAAACAAGCAAGTGGACAGCAATCAGGAAAATGAAATTGAAGGACAAACAGAAAAACAGATAAAGATTCCAACAAAGGTAAGCTGTTATGTAGATGCCATTAAACTGGATGAAAGAAAGAGGAATCTTTAAATTGATATTAAAGGCATTTAAAAAAAACTTGTTATACTTACTTGCTCTGTGCAGTGGTTTTGCACAGAACAGCCCCGATCCTTCTCTTCTCAGGTCCCCCCGCCCGCATTCCTGGCCCCTCCCTCCTGCCAGGTGCCCCGACAGCAAGCCACTTGCAATGGGGGCACCAAAGCAGGCTCGCTCCCAAGCCGCTGCTCTGCATGTCCATTCACACACAGAGCCACAGCTCTGCCCTGCCCCCTCTCTCCCTCATTGGCTCACTGGCTGTTATTGACAGCATCAGGAGCCAATGGCTCCTTCTGCCGTATCAACCAATAAGGAGGGAGAGTGCCCGGAAAGTGGAGGCTCTTGTGCACTCTGGATCACCATGGGATTCAGGTAAGTATTGGGGAGGGGGAGGGAAGGTTGCATAATGCATGAAGGTAAAAAACCTTCAGCCTTCAGAACCGCTTTAAGGACAAACTCTTATTACTGTGCCTGCCACAGAGTTACAAAACCAGAGAAGAGATAAAGTTCTGGGATTACAGTATTATAGTGTAAGATAATCCTGACTACAGACAGTTGACAAACATTTAATATCTATGCAACAGAGTGAACAATTCTGTACTGCAATACTGCACTGGGCAAGAAATAAGTAAAATAAGAAATTAGTGCTGTTTTATTTTGTTTCCTTGTTTTCTCAAGAAGAACATTTTTTTTCTGTCTCGAGGCCATGGGTTCACTCAAATAGTTTTTTTTTTTAATGTAGAAAGTCCTTTTCACCTCGTCCAAACATAGAATGCCTCACATTCATCAAAAAATATACAAGTCATTCTGTTAATGGCGACAGTGCAGAGCGAGTACTGCAGTTAGTGTGGAGGGGGCAAGCCCCAGCAACAAGACTCATAGGGTGCTGTGGTGAAATGGCAGATGGTCCTACCACAGCATAGGTGCAAACCAGGATATCACCAGCACACCATTTTCAGATATACAAACAGGACACTTTAATGTCACCAACAGAAGATAGTGTCGTTTCAAAGCTTCTAGGAGCTTCAAAATATTGCTTTTTTCTGTTGGTGACATTAAAGTTTTCTGTTTGTTTATCAAAATATTATGTGGTGGTGATAGCCTGGTGTACAACTGTTGGGGTATGTGCCCTTTACTTTTTGTCACTGCAGAATACACTTCCTGTCAGGGCTTGTAGGCAGGTCTTCGGCAGGAACACACACTACGTTGTCATAGGGTCATTTATGAAAACCTCCAAAAAAAAGGACATCATTTTTAACTGTTCCCCACATTTTTCTACAAAAAATAATCTAATAAAAATGTTCGGAGTTATGTTTTACCAAATGTAATAGTTGTAATATATATATATATATATATATATATATATATATATACACACACACACACACACACACACACACACACACACACACACACACACACACATATATACAGTGGTGTGAAAAAGTGTTTGCCCCCTTCCTCATTTCCTGTTCCTTTGTATGTTTGTCACACTTAAGTGTTTCGGAACATCAAACCAATTTAAACAATATTCAAGGACAACACAAGTAAACACAAAATGCAATTTGTAAATGAAGGTGTTTATTATTAAAGGTGAAAAAAAATCCAAACCATCATGGCCCTGTGTGAAAAAGTGATTGCCCCCTTTGTTAAAACATACTATAACTGTGGTTGTCCACACCTGAGTTCAATTTCTCTAGCCACACCCAGGCCTGATTATTGCCACACCTGTTCACAATCAAGGCATCACTTAAATAGGAGCTGCTTGACACAGTAAGGTCCACCAGAAGATCCTTAAAAGCTACACATCATGCCGAGACCCAAAGAAATTCAGGAACAATTGAGAAAGAAAGTAATTGAGATCTATCAGTCTGGAAAGGGTTATAAAGCCATTTCCAAAGCTTTGGGAATCCAGCGAACCACAGTGAGAGCCATTATCCACAAATGGCGAAGACATGGAACAGTGGTGAACCTTCCCAGGAGTGGCCGGCCGCCCAAAATTACCCCAAGAGCGCAGCGACGACTCATCCAAGAGGTCACAAAAGACCCCACAACAACGTCCAAGGAACTGCAGGCCTCACTTGCCTCAGTTAAGGTCAGCGTTCATGCCTCCACCATCAGGAAAAGACTGGGCAAAAATGGCCTGCATGGCAGAGTTCCAAGGAGAAAACCACTGCTGAGCAAAAAGAACATCAAAGCTCGTCTCAATTTCTCCACAACACATCTTGATGATCCCCAAGACTTTTGGGACAACATTCTGTGGACCGATGAGACAAAAGTGGAACTCTTTGGAAGGTGTGTGTCCAAGTATATCTGGCGTAGAAGGAACACTGCATTTCATAAAAAGAACATTATACCAACAGTAAAATATGGTGGTGGTAGTGTGATGGTCTGGGGCTGTTTTGCTGCTTCAGGACCTGGAAGACTTGCCGTGATAAAAGGAACTATGAATTCTGCTGTCTACCAAGAGATCCTGAAGGAGAATGTCCGACCATCTGTTCGTGTACTCAAGCTGAAACCAACTTGGGTTCTGCAGCAGGACAATGATCCTAAACACACCAGCAAGTCCACCACCGAATGGCTGAAGAAAAACAAAATGAAGACTTTGGAGTGGCCTAGCCAAAGTCCTGACCTGAATCCTATTGAGATGTTGTGGTATGACCTTAAAAAGGCCGTTCATGCTCGAAAACCCTCTAATGTAACTGAATTAGGACAATTCTGCAAAGATGAGTGGGCCAAAATTCCTCCAGGACGCTGTAAAAGCCTCATTGCACGTTATCGCAAACGCTTGGTTGCAGTTGTTGCTGCTAAGGGTGGCCCAACCAGTTATTAGGTTTAGGGGGCAATCACTTTTTCACACAGGGCCATGATGGTTTGGATTTTTTTTCACCTTTAATAATAAACACCTTCATTTACAAATTGCATTTTGTGTTTACTTGTGTTGTCCTTGACTATTGTTTAAATTGGTTTGATGTTCCGAAACACTTAAGTGTGACAAACATGCAAAGGAACAGGAAATGAGGAAGGGGGCAAACACTTTTTCACACCACTGTATATATATATATATATATATATATATATATATATATATATATATATATATATAAAACACTGTATATAACTGTAAAATACATCACTTTTTGTTATTATCAACTATAAAAACTCCACCAGTAGACAATAGGAAGTGATCTAATTGGCTCTAGAATATCATGCACCTCATCCCGCTTAACAAAAATCAAGAGTGTAGAGGATTGAGATTATTGCGATGCTTATAATAATAATAATAATAATAATAATAATAATAATAATAATAATAATAAATTAATTAATAAGCAATAATCACAATCCTCTACACTCTTGATTGTCCTTCCATCAGTGTCAGAACCAGTGGTGTAACATATAGGTATGGCATAATGCTGGGCAGGGTTATGGTACAGGAACTTCATTGTACACAGGGGTGCGTGCGCATACAAAGTTACAGTGTGGTGTGCACTGTGCAGAGACTTCATACATTTTTGAAAAATTTATTATTTAGTGCTGGGCAAGCACTCAACAATGTGAATTTTTATAACATGTTTTAAAAAATTTTTTTAGTAAATGCAGTTTAGCGCTATGAGTATCTCCATTTTTTGTTATGCCATACTTATGTGCCTACATCACTGGAGTTGATACTGGCCCTTCTGTATTTAGAAGTTTTTCATAAAGCTTGGTCCGACCAACTTATTAAATTAAATGGTCATTCATAGTTGGTGAGTCGTCCCCAAGAGGGACTGGAGTGTGTTTACTCTTTGGGTGAAGGTATTATAGCCTTAATCTGTAAAACGATTTAATTTAAAAGTATCAGAACCTATGTTGGCAAGATTGCACTTTATGGAGGACTATTTGTTTTGCACATGAGTTGTGGATGGACTTGACACTGAAAATCGCTAATGCACTTTATATATATTTTTGCACTTTATTTATTTGTTACACTTAATGAATTGATGAGTTAATTGAGTTATTCATATTTTTGTAGATAATAACACAGAGCACTGTATTTTCTGTTTATTTATATTTTATTTTATCCAAAGGCTATCTGGGAACAGTTGTACTTCTACATCTACAACTGTATGCTGTCTATCCTCCCAAAATATGGTACTTTTATAATGGCTAGGTATTTTTGAAAGTAGCAAACAAATGTATCCTTTTA
Source organism: Lithobates pipiens (assembly GCF_037356315.1). NCBI lineage: Eukaryota > Metazoa > Chordata > Amphibia > Anura > Ranidae > Lithobates > Lithobates pipiens. The sequence continues at coordinate 20,120,319 of NW_027507790.1, forward strand.
GCAGTGGCCACTAAGTGTTTTTTTATTAAGGAAATGCATTAAGAACACTGTGCTTCTCTGAAAACCAGCACATTTAAAATAAAGGACAAATAATTCCTACTTCTTGTACCAATGCATAAGTTATAATTAACTAAAGAGGTAGAGAGAAAGGTGTCTACTTCCTAGTAAAATTATAGCAATTTTCTTACTACTTCGAGAATGTTCTTAATACTTTCTTTGTCCTCTTGAATTATTCTAGAAAAAAATAAACTAATAAAGAGTTTCCAGCCAAGCAATGTAGGATTAAAACATATCATTCAAGCCTCTTAATAATGCATGACTGTAGCAGAATAATTTGCTTCACAGTTGTTTCAAGTCTTGCCTGAATATCTGTTAGTTTAAACCTTCTTTTCCCTTAGGTCCCGGAAGATGTGTGGTATGAAACAGAGCAAGTCTGGTTCGTACACAAAGATGGATTCACACTGGGTATGTGTAATACATGGGTTGAGGTTCCATGGTATGTTTCAAGAATGAAGCCAATACTTATTATTTTCAGCAGTGTGCTGATATCTATGTATATTATTTTTAGAATGTTTAGAGAAGTGTTACAGGTATGCCCATGGTATAACTGTAGAAAGTAGCACAATGCTATCTACAGTACCTCTTATAAGGGACACAGAGCAAATCATGCTCAGTTGGAAACTAAGTGAAAAAATGGCACATGGCATGGATTTAAACGTATTCATTTGGGAGCTATTTAGAAGCATGGATAGAAATAGATCACACATATAAATTAACACGGAACAACTAAGCCATAATATGTCACAGAAAGGTTACCCACTGATAAAATGCAGATTGCTAGCAAACATGCTAAGCCAAATACAAAGCACAATAAGGACATATTCTCTTTACACTAATGCAAAAATAATTAAAATACACTAATAAAAAGGAAAGAGACACAGAACACATTATACTCACCTCAAAGCTACATACAATGTGAGCACAATGGAAGATTCCTCTGAAGCCATAAGAGTTCCTTCTACTTTTGAGAGGTCTAGTCATTTACATGTTATAGAAGCTAAGGCTAAAATGTATTTCTCACTGACTGTTGTGCCACGTTATTCAATGTTTTGTCAATGCCATTTAATCTTAAATTGTAAAACCAACTTGTCTAAAATTTACCCATAAATCAGCTGAGCCTTACAATACACTTGATTTCTACTTTTACATATAAAACCCATCAAACATGAATAGTTAAGGTTCTTACACAGCTCCTGTATCTCTAAACCATGCTTTATGTGTCATACCTAGCTAATCAAAAAGTGTCTGATTTGGTCTTATCAATCATAAATTCACCCTTTTTTCAGTTAGCAGAAACACATTTGAGACATAAAGCAAAAGCACTCATATCTGCTTTCCATGTTGTCATTTATACTCCTAAGTACTGCCACCAGTAGACTATCTGCCACTATTGTGCCCCACTATTCTAGGTATTTTGATGTGTTCTGAGAATCTCTTTGGCTGTAAAAAAACCCCCAAAAAAACAGCTTGACTCTTATTGTTATCCACTTCGATAGTAAACTACTAGTACTAACTAGAGAATACATTTCAGGCAGTAATGGAGCATTAGAAGATCTCATCAGCTAGATGGCAATGACTATTATAATTTCTTCCTGAGTGGAAAATCTCTCTAAATATTTTATATACAGGAATTCTAAAGAAACGGTAGCAAAGCTTTAATATAGAAGAAGATTGAGAGGAGCATAATACGTTTTAAATCTTTTAACTCCTTGTGCTTATAGCCACAGAACTAAAACCAGATGAGGGAACTCCAGAGTTAGCAGATGGGAGAGTCAAGATTCGCATTGATGCTGAAAATAGGATACTAGAAGTGGATGAAGAACATATCCATAGAGTGAGTATATGAAAATGTGCGTAATCGTTAATATGACTTTTGCAGTTTTGCGGGAGCTGAGCAGAAACCCAATGCAGAACTGCCTTATAAAATTACTGGAGTCAATGAGTTTTCAAGGCAGGACCTGCGTTAGTATGTTATTTTGCCAAATAAACTTTACAGAGCAAAAAAGTATTGTTTTTTGGCTGGGCAGGCACTCTCAGACCTTACTTATCCTTTCAAAGGAAAGTATTCACTTTTTCACACAAGAAAGGTAACTTTTAACCAGATTACCTTTTTCCCTCTTTTTATCTAAACGTTGGTTTAGCTTTAAGATACATTTAAAGATTTGATAACAGAATATGCATGTGGTTATGTATTATTAAGATTCTCTTTTAGGCTATGCAGCAGCTGATGCTCAAATCATTAAGGGATAACTGGGACTTCAACTAAGAAGCAGGCAGCAACACTTATTTGAGACTGCCACAAACTAGGTACACGTTTCTGCTTTTAAATTTTTAAAAATTAAAATGAGCTCCGTGGGTGTTTCTGATTAACACTCTTGCTGGATAGAAAATGCATTATGCATGAGGATCTTACTGCTTTTCTTCTCCAGGGCCTTGCAAAACTTTGAAAGGAGTGAAGGAGAAAAATCTGTTTTCCTAAGAGCTTTTTTGAAAATTTTCTTAATTTGTCATAGGCATATTGCAGCTGTTTATGCCTGCAATTTTACTGGCTCAGGCAAAGGTTAGATTAGTCTCTTAATTCAGTTAATGCTTGTTGTAGCACTTTCTTGCATGTTAAGAAGTCTCTGTGCAAATCTCCCGTGCACCCGATTATTATGCCTCTTTGTTTTCTGTAATGCTCCACTTTCTTTCAAGAGCTTTGAAGTATGGTATTTTAAAACTGATTCCAATATTATGCAGTCTTGTATGGCTGTGTATGTAAGTGATCCCAACTATGACAAAGGAAGCAGCAGAGTGAGTGTTAAAATACAGTTAAAAAGTATGTGCAGTTATCTCTGCTGGTGTGGTCTGATAAGCTTTTTGTTATAGTTTATGGACCTCCCCCCCCCCCCCCCCCCCGGTTTGGTTTGCACCATAGCTTTTGAACATTGCAAAAGTTCAGATCAAGGACATCAGCATCAGGGGCTTGATAGCTGCTGCTAATCTAGGAATTATTTATTTTGATAAATGTCAGCTCGTCAATGGAATCTGTGGACAGAAATTTTATCTATCTATTATCTATCTATCTATTTTATCTATCACAAAACCTCCGGCAGCACGGAATGCCCATTCAGAAAGCACATTGGATGCAGTGCAGCCCTGCAGCTCAATTGCATTCTAGGCAAGTCCTGGCCAGTGGTCTATTCTCATGACCCAGTAATCCAGTGGATCGTTGACTGGTAAGCTTTCCATGTCTGTTTTCACCCCTAAATAATCTTCCACCATATGATGCAGATGCTACCGATGGGATGTGGATGCTGACAGTCCTGTGCGCTGAGGCCTAAAACAATTTTGAAATGGGTCACTGAGGCGGCCCCCTATTTCACCGCTCCTACTTTGGCCAACAGAAGCCTCAAAACTACAAAAAGTACACAGTGATGAAGAAATTATGGAGTTGCTGCAAACAGTCTCTGGAGTAGATGTGCTCAATGGTGGATTTATACACCCAGGAGTGCCTTCACCTCCCAAGAAGGGGGAGAGAAAAAGGTACTCTAACCAGAAATAATGGGCCCAAATCACCGTACAGTGGTGTGTCTAGCAGGCATAGAAACCAGAGACGTGAAGGCAGGCTTTCAGGATGAGCCACACGGTAACCTCTCCCACAGGTCCAAGAAAATCCAAAAACGTCAATCTTTATGGAGGTGAATGGAACTCTCCAAATGGAAAACAATGGCAGCTCCCCGGAACCCTCTCCTCCAGATAGGGAGTGTTATATTCAAGGCATATGAGAGAAAAAAAAAGCCTCCACATGGTGTAAATCCATTTGAAGGAATTTATTATAATAAAACAGGATACGTATTTTATTAGCTTTTCTATTCTATTCTTTATGAGCAGTCATTGGTGTGGGGAAAAAAGCTGAGCCGCCCTGAGCCTGCCATTGTGCCATACTCACACAGGTACTCTTTGATGGCCCTCTGCTTCATTTGCAGCTGCTGCAGCATTGCCAAAGTTGAGTTCCCACTGAATTTCAGCCAACCTAACACTGTCTGTGTAAGACCACTCAAAATGGCTACAGACTCTTTTGGCCGGCTTTAGAAGATCTTGCAACTGTCTGAGTACCTGTTTAAGAACCTCTGTGCCACCACATTGAGGACATGTGACAGGGTGGACAGGAGGTTAGTGCCATTATCGCACACCACTAATCCTGGCTCAAGCTGGTATGGCATGGACCACCTCTGGGCCTGCCCCTGCAGAGCTTAAAGAATCTCTGCTCCAGTGTGGCTCCTGTACCCAAGACAGACTAGCTGAAGCACTGCATGACATCTTTTAGCCTGACTCGTTGAATAGCCCATTGAACACTTAGGAGGTACTGGTGGTTCATAGTAAAATTCAGCAGAGGAGGGCATGGAGGAGGAAGAGGGGTGGAGCTGACAAATCTCACATCATCACCCCCAGCTGTATGGAGGCGTAGTGGCAAAACAAGCTGGGCCCTGTTCTGCATCCTTCCTGGTTGCCAGCAGAGTTACCCAGTGTGTTGTGAACTAAATATAGTGTCCCTAACCATGCTTCTGGACTACGTGTCAGCAGTAACTTGGACCTTACTGCTGACTGCCTTGCCCAATGATGCTACAACATTGCCTTCCACGTGATGGTACAGAGCTGGAATGGTCTTAGGTGCAAATAAATAGCAACTGGGAAGCTGCTATTGTGGTACAGCACATTCTGCATATTCACGAAAGGGGGCATAATCCACCCGATGGAAAGACAGGAGTTGTAAGGCTGGAATTTAGATGCTGGGCATGTAGCATGTAGGTGTCAGGGACTGTATATTTTTTTTCTCTGCAGCAGCTGGGACAGAGACATTTGCATGCTTTACTCTACAGCTGTTGGTGTGCTGCTGGTAAGCATGCTGCAAAGACCTGTGATACCCTGCGCTATACCATCATACCAGTCAGTGGAGACTGATGAGAGGTCATGAGACATAGCGAGGATAAACCTGAAAGGTGAGAAGTGAGGAGGAGAAGACTTGCACCCATTTTGTGTGGTTTTCAGGTGCTCTTGCCAATGGACTGAGTGGTGGGAGGTTAAATGCCTTGTCAAGCATGTGGTACCCAAATGGCTGGTGTTTTTGCCATGTTTGATCTGCTTGAGGCAAAGTTTTCAAATTGCAACAATGCGATTGGCGGCACATGTGCTAAGAGAGGCCCAGACAGCTGAGCTGTGGGAAGTAGGCCAGGAGATAGCAGCTACACAATCTGATGGAATAGGGCGGCTGCTCTCTACTCTTCCATGATGGCTGCCTTTGGAGGAAATCCTGCCTCATTGAGGTTGTGCTTCAGCCTCTCTTTCCTCTGCTCTATTTGTTACCTAAGTCACGTAATCACTGGAGCTAACTTGACAATACTCTGTGGCTGGGGGAACATGACTGTTAATTAGTTGTTTATATGTGTTCTCCCCTCTCTGTAGGCTCATTTTCCTACCTTCCTCAACCTCAGAACCAACATCAAAATCAATTAATGCCTGTGCATCGTCAAGGTGCAAGTGGCTGATGCTGTGTTTAAATAACTCAGCTGACTCCTCCATGCATGATGCTGAGGCTATGGTAGCTGTGGACAAGGAGGCAGAATAAGCCACTCTGGCAGCTGCTGTGGACTGCACACTAGTCTCTGCTTGGATGGTAGGAGATGAGGATGGTTTAGTAAGCCAGTTCGCCGTCTCCTCTGCATGCTGTGGCTGGATAGCATGGGCAACATCAATAAACAGAGAAAATGTTGCCCTGCCTGAGGACGGGCCATGTCCCCCTTTGACCATGGACACATATCCTGCTAGCCCCCTCACAGTGGCAATGGAATGTCTACCTCCCCTTGTTGACCTCGCAGACATGATGGGGCAGCTTATTACCAAAATGTAATAGAGACGGGGAAATGTGTAATTGGATCAATCAATGGAAAGTGGTGTTTGGTGCACTTTACCTTGAGGGCTGCCGCTGACAGAAATGTCAAAACTATAAAAAAAACCAAAAAAAACATCAGCTCTGCAGTCAGAAAAACTGCGGCTCACAATTAAAAAAAAAGGGGGCAGGCATGGTACAAAAACCCCCCAAAAAATAACACGCAGCAACCAAACAGTAACATGTTACACCCACATTTATGGTATAATTTGTAACATGTTACTGTTGCACCAGCCCCAACACCCCCCCCCCATCCTCCGTTGTAACAGTGAGAGGGGGATCTTCTTCCCGCACGTTCTGTTCTGTAAGTGTGAGGACTACAAGTACCAACATTCTTTGCGGCTGTCGTCTTGTAGTTCTCAGTGAACTACTATGGCGCTGTTGAGCACTCTAGGTAGTTCATTGATGCTTCCTGTTAATACAGTGTGTAACAGACAGACTGTTGGAATCCTGCATTACACCAGTGATCTGCTGAGGTGAACTTATCCTTTTAAATAATAATCTTGTAGGCCAAGGGTGGCTTCCCTGAATACTGGCCAAAAAACTTCCATTCATTGATATCCACTGCATTCTGCACAGTCCCTAGCATTTAAGGGGCATCCTCAGTATCTAAGGAATGAGTGTTCTCTTCCTTTGTTTCACGATTGTCCATGCACGTTGAGCACTTCCTCCCATGTCACATCAACAGAATAGGGAAGCTGGACAATGCCTTACAACATGTACTAATGCAAAATAATGTTTTTAAAAATGACAATTCGGCAAGTTCTAAAGGGCAAAATTTACAATACACAAATAATATGCTTGTGGGATGTATGTCGTGTTACAGAGCAGTCAAAGTCCCGAGAGTTACAAAAACAAATGAGGGAAAGGAGCAATTAGTGCATGCTTCCCCTTAACCAATTGCCGACTGCTGTCGGCAGAATGGCACGGCTGGGCAAAATAACGTACCTGTATATTACTTTGAAATTCCTGCAGTGCGTGCACCCACCACAAGCTCCGTGACTGTGCCCGTGGGACTCGCGGTCTCGATCACCGCGGGGATACCCGCGATTGTGTTACGGAGCTCAAGAACAGGGAGATGCCAATGTAAACAACAACTCTCCATTCTGCCTAATGACAGGACACTGATCGTCTGCACCCTGTCATCGGGAGCAGCGATCAGTGTCCACGTCACACAAGCCCACCCCCCAGTTAGTTAGAATCATTCCCCTAGGACACACTTAACCCATCCCCGCCCCCTAGTGGTTAGCGATAATTATCCCGCTCTACAAGACTCTGGTCCGGCCGCACCTGGAGTATGCTGTCCAGTTCTGGGCACGAGTCCTCAGGAAGGATGTACTGGAAATGGAACGAGTACAAAGAAGGGCAACAAAGCTAATAAAGGGTCTGGAGGATATTAGTTATGAGGAAAGGTTGCGAGCACTGAACTTATTCTCTCTGGAGAAGAGACGCTTGAGAGGGGATATGATTTCACTATACAAATAGCATACTGGTGACCCCACAATAGGGATTAAACTTTTTTGCAAAAGGGATTTTAACAAGACTTGGGGCCACTCATTAAAATTAGAAGAAAAGAGGTTTAACCTTAAACGACATAGAGGGTTCTTTACTGTAAGAGCGGCAAGGATGTGGAATTCCCTTCCACAGGCGGTGGTCTCAGCGGGGGGCATTGATAGTTTCAAGAAACTATTAGATAACCACATACAGTGATATAAAATGTAATATTGACATATAATCACACACATAGGTTGGACTTGATGGAATTGTGTCTTTTTTCAACCTCACCTACTATGTAACTATGTAACCCTTTCACTATCAGTGAAATTTTTACAGTAATCAATGCAATTTTAAAGCATTGCTCGCTGTATTAATGCCAATGGTCCCAAAAATGTGTCAAAATTGTCCAATTTGTCTGCCATAATGTCGCAGTTATGATAAAAATCGCTTATCACCGCCATTACTAGTAAAAAAAACTAATTATGAATAAAAATGCCATAAAATGATCTCCTATTTTGTAGACGCTATAACTTGCGCAAACCAATCAATAAATGCATATTGTGTTTTTTTTTTTTACCAAAAATATGTAAAAAAATACATATCGGCCTAAACTGAGGAAAAACAAATTTTTTATATATTTTTGGGGGATATTTATTATAGCAAAAAGTTAAAAATAATGCCCTTTTTTCAAAATTGTCGCAATTTTTTTGTTTATATCGCAAAAAATAAAAACCGCAGGGGAGATCAAATACCACCAAAAGAACTATTTGTGGGAAGAAAAAGGATGCCAATTTTGTTTGGGAGCCACGTCGCATGACCGCGCAATTGTCAGTTAAACTGACGCAGTGCCGAATCACAAAAAGTGCTCTGGTCAGGAAGGAGGTAAATCCTTTTGGGACTGAAGTGGTTAATATTTCAGTCACAACTTTATCCAGGAACGCAACCTTGGTGGCCAGCCTTGGTGACCCAACAATGTTTCCCTGCAACCACAACTATCCACTACTCAACAGTGTTAACCCACTCCATTCCCACTGCTAAATGACAGATCTCCAGTGTTACAGTCTTGTAAACAGGACCAGGGATTCTGGTTGATGTATTTGATCATGACAGTAGATAACATTGTCAAGCACTTGGTTGCTGTGATTGATGGGGATTTACGTTGTAGGGCCCTGTGATTGACAGCGGATTTACAATGCTGGATGTGATTTACTATGGATTTACACCAGGAGACATTACTGATATTTTTATGTTTATTTTCTGTAGTTTTTAATCTTTTTTTTGTATTTGAAAACTTTCTGTCGGGTTTTGAGGGGTACTAGTATACCGGTGTGCTCATTCTATTGGGGAATTAATATATACCTTAAAATATTAGTTGTAACCCCAAGTCAACTTTTCCCCAATTTTTGTTTTTATTTTTAGGCTCCATGCACACTGAAGCTCATAAACGGCCGTTTTTGGGAGCTTGGGAGGTTTTTTTAACAGCCCATGAACTCCTCTCTATGTTATCCTATGTGTTCATAAGCACACATGGACTTTTTGGATGTTTATCAGCAGTGGAGTTTATGGGCTGTTTTTCTGAACGCCATATAATCGCGCTCAGGAGTTGTTTTTCTGACCACAAAAAACGCCAAACACTGATAAACACTGATGAATGCAGATAAACACTCAAAAACATTTCCCACCAGCGTTTTTTAATGTTTTTGATCCACTGAAAAAAAAAAGTAGAAAAAAAAAAAAATGCTAATGCGGAAAAATGCTAAAACATGCGAATAAACGCTATTGCAAAAAAAGTAAAAAAACTTTGAAAGACTCACTGCAAAGCTACTGGCGTTTTTATAACGTTATTTTAGTATTAGTGTTCCATAACATTATGTACAGTTTTAAGGCATCCCCTAAGCATGTTATTGAAATTATTTGTATATTTTCAATGTTATCTTTTAAACCGCATGAAAATATCCTGAATAGTGAATAATAATAATAAAAAGATTTTTTTTAAACAAATAGATATTGTCTCTTTAATTTATAAACATTTTCTAACATTAGTAACTATGTGAAAGGCCTTCGCTCTACTAAGAGTAAATAAAAAGTGACTAAATACGTGTATTTTAATGTGAATGTGTTCACGAGTGCTGCAAAATGAAAGTGTTCACATAACACCAAAATAAAAATAATAATATGTATAAAATTTTGCGCAAAAGGGAAATGGTTTAAATAATAAAATGAAAAGGGAGTGGGTTGCGCTAAAAAATAATAAATTTAACTAAATAACACAAAAAATAATACAGAAAATACACCTATGTGAAAAAAACTCCAGTAGCTTTAACTTAATAGTTTGTCAATCCTATGCGGAGAAATTTTCAGTGCAAGGAAATTTCAAATATATATCAATGTTGTCAATCAAGATACCAAAAAAATATATGTAATAAATTATCCTACTATAATATGATCATTCAAAAGAACAGCAAAATATGACAACCAATAACGAACTGCCTTAAAACATAAATATAACCTCAATATATGTGAAAAAAATTATAACATTGAATATTAAAGTGTTCTTTACGAAAAATATTAATTTCCAAAGTATTCCACAGTGATATGGTGACAGCACAAATATCCAAAACGAACGTGAAGCGTGCACAACCTCCACCACAGATATTACTGCCGCTTACCGAAGATGTATGGTTCCTTATTACAGAGAACCATGCAGATCGGATGACTGATTCCCCCAGTCCAGGGTTTTCACAAATGGATGCAAAGGAACTCTGGAACCCGTTCGCCTCCAATTACACTCCCTCTCACCGATTTACATAGAAGGTAATAAGACTCACAATAGTGTAAAACCCAAGTAAAATTTTAATCGAACGTAAGAGACAAATGCGCACTTACAGAAATAATGTTTAAAACAATCGTTATGCAAATCCGAGCCGGCCGGTCTCGATTCGCGCCCAATACATCCGCAAACAAACGCGAGCTGGTGGCGTCAGGACGTCGCTCCTCCTCCCTACGCGTTTCGTCACTATGGGACGTGGTCACGGGGTAAGGGCGGCATCCTGACGCACCGCTTAAATAATATAGACAATAAACCAAGCCTCGGTTTGACCCCGGAACTAAGACAGAAAACGCCATCTTGGTTTTGGGAAAATAGCATTAACTAGTACTGCCAAAAACGGCCATCATATTGAATAGATAGATATAACAAAAATAGATTAAAAAGACTATGCAACCTGACGGGAAGCATATATATGATGAAAAAAGAAGAAAAATTGTAAAAAATATAAAAAATTATGTAATCGAATTATCTATACGGTCACATTGAAGAACTCATATAATACATTTAAGGAGCCTTGTGAGGGCTCCATATGTAATTAGTTAGATCTGATAAACTATCTTAATGGATTACCTACATGCATGATCCACTCGGTTCCGAATGTCAAACCATAGATGTACAACTCATAAAAACGAACTATTGCATCCAATAATATATAACAATAGTAACATTGGGAACACAAATGTATTACATCTATTATAAAGTCCCGATAGCAGTATCTCACTACAACGATAAACCAAATAGATGCAGACCTTAGAGCAGTGCATGGCCCTCAAAATACCCAAAAAATTATTTTGGGTAAACCCACTAAATGAATGTGTAATCACATTCCAAAGGTCAGAACGCAAAGTGACTATTATATTTAGTGTATAGCCAAAGTGGAATTAGAGTAGAGCTGTACTGCTTCCGTTGTTACATCACAATGATCAGCCGGAAACAGTGCTACACTATACTATTGGGCTTAAATATATGTGAACCATAGGGCCATGCATAACCCCTGAACATGGTACATACGGGTTCAAATGGAATAGGCAAGAGTATAGAAAATGAATCCATGTACACAAGATATTTTTAGTAAACATAAACAATCAAAAAAATATACAGTATTAGGAGTTGTCAATGAAACAATTAACATCAACATCAATGTTTAACCCAAAGGGGGTGTAGCTCTTTAATTTGTGTACCCAGGCCATCTCCAACCTGGAGATACTACGGACCAAGCAACTCCCCCTCCAATTCGGCCTATATTTATCTATGCCAAGGAACAGCGTATTTGAAGGATCCCTGTTATGAACCGTTAAATAATGCTTGGAAACAAATTTATTCTCTCTCTAGGGGGGTTTACAACATTAGGGGCCAGTTTGTCTCTGAGGTTAGGCACACCTCTAAAGACAACCTTGGGTTTATCTGGTAGAATGGCATCTAAGGAAAATATAGATATATAGATGACGTCCTCCTCCTCTGGGATGGTGATCTTCCTGCTCTTTCTAAATATATGGATTTCCTAAATACCAACAACAGAGGGATACATTTTAGCTACGAAGCAAGTTTAGAACAAATTCACTTTTTAGATCTTACCATCTCTGTCAAGGGAGACAGGTTCATTACCTCCACTTATTTTAAACCTACAGACAGGAGCGCGTATATTTTCCCCCGAGACAGCTGCCATCACAAATCATGGCTCAACTCAGTCCCAAAGAGTCAATACCTTAGAATCAAACGCAACTGTTCAGAGGACAGTACCTTTTTGACACAGGCGGAGGTCCTCACTAAGAGGTTTTTGGATAAGGGGTACAGCTCTGAATTTCTTAAAGACGCTCTAGATCAGGTTATCGGTACCAATAGAAGTGTTCTTTTGGAGGCGAAGGAGAGAAATGAGGGCGGTGTTGGTTCTTAAGATCCCCTTTTATTACTACTTTTTCGCGCCAACACTTTAGCGTGAAAAATATTTTGAACAAATACTGGCATATCTTGAAGGGTGACAGGGTTTTAGATGCCATTCTACCAGATAAACCCAAGGTTGTCTTTAGAGGTGTGCCTAACCTCAGAGACAAACTGGCCCCTAATGTTGTAAACCCCCCTAGAGAGAGAATAAATTTGTTCTCCGAGCTAAAAGGGTATTATCAATGTAAAAGATGCCAGGTGTGCCAACTTAACCAATGCACTACAAGAAGGACCACCAGTTTTTCTTCTACCTGTACCTCTAAAACCTTCCCCATAGATTCTTTCATCACCTGTTCTACTACTGGTGTTGTCTATTTGCTCCAATGTCCGTGCGGCCTGCAATATGTGGGCCGGACTAAAAGACCTCTTCAGGTCCGGATTAATGAGCACATAGCCAACATCAGGAAAGGGTTTACTAAACACTCTGTTTCCAAGCATTATTTAACGGTTCATAACAGGGATCCTTCAAATACGCTGTTCCTTGGCATAGATAAATATAGGCCGAATTGGAGGGGGAGTTGCTTGGTCCGTAGTATCTCCAGATTGGAGATGGCCTGGGTACACAAATTAAAGAGCTACACCCCCTTTGGGTTAAACATTGATGTTGATGTTAATTGTTTCATTGACAACTCCTAACACTGTATATTTTTTTGATTGTTTATGCTTACTAAAAATATCTTGTGTACATGGATTCATTTTCTATACTCTTGCCTATTCCATTTGGACCCGTATGTACCATGTTCAGGGGTTATGCATGACCCTATGGTTCACATATATTTAAGCCCAATAGTATAGTGTGGTACTGTTTCCGGCTGATCATTGTGATGTAACAACGGAAGCAGTACAGCTCTACTCTAATTCCACTTTGGCTATACACTAAATATAATAGTCACTTTGCGTTCTGACCTTTGGAACGTGATTACACATTCATTTAATGGGTTTACCCAAAATAATTTTTTGGGTATTTTGAGGGCCATGCACTGCTCTAAGGTCTGCATCTATTTGGTTTATCGTTGTAGTGAGATACTGCTATCGGGACTTTATAATAGATGTAATACATTTGTGTTCCCAATGTTACTATTGTTATATATTATTAGATGCAATAGTTCGTTTTTATGAGTTGTACATCTATGGTTTGACCTTCGGAACCGAGTGGATCATGCATGTAGGTAATCCATTAAGATAGTTTATCAGATCTAACTAATTACATATGGAGCCCTCACAAGGCTCCTTAAATGTATTATATGAGTTCTTCAATGTGACCGTATAGATAATTAGATTACATAGTTTTTTAGATTTTTTATAATTTTTCTTCTTTTTTCATCATATATATGCTTCCCGTCAGGTTGCATAGTCTTTTTAATCTATTTTTGTTATATCTATCTATTCAATATGATGGCCGTTTTTGGCAGTACTAGTTAATGCTATTTTCCCAAAACCAAGATGGCGTTTTCTGTCTTAGTTCCGGGGTCAAACCGAGGCTTGGTTTATTGTCTATATTATTTAAGCGGTGCGTCAGGACACCGCCCATACCCCGTGACCACGTCCCATAGTGACGAAACGCGTAGGGAGGAGGAGCGACGTCCTGACGCCACCAGCTCGCGTTGTTTGTTTGCGGATTTATTGGGTGCGAATCGAGACCGGCCGGCTCGGATTTGCATAACGATCGTTTTAAACATTATTTCTGTAAGTGCGCATTTGTCTCTTACGTTCGATTAAAATTTTACTTGGGTTTTACACTATTGTGAGTCTTATTACCTTCTATGTAAATCGGTGAGAGGGAGTGTAATTGGAGGCGAACGGGTTCCAGAGTTCCTTTGCATCCATTTGTGAAAACCCTGGACTGGGGGAATCAGTCATCCGCTCTGCATGGTTCTCTGTAATAAGGAACCATACATCTTCGGTAAGCGGCAGTAATATCTGTGGTTGAGGTTGTGCACGCTTCACGTTCGTTTTGGATATTTGTGCTGTCACCATATCACTGTGGAATACTTTGGAAATTAATATTTTTCATGGACTTTACGAACACTTTAATATTCAATGTTATAATTTTTTTCACATATATTGAGGTTATATTTATGTTTTAAGGCAATTCGTTATTGGTTGTCATATTTTGCTGTTCTTTTGAATGATCATATTATAGTAGGATAATTTATTACATATATTTTTTTGGTATCTTGATTGACAACATTGATATATATTTGAAATTTCCTTGCACTGAAAATTTCTCCGCATAGGATTGACAAACTATTAAGTTAAAGCTACTGGAGTTTTTTTCACATAGGTGTATTTTCTGTATTATTTTTTGTGTTATTTAGTTAAATTTATTATTTTTTAGCGCAACCCACTCCCTTTTCTTTCTATGCCAAATGTAGTATAACATTTGGGTTGCTGCTTTTTCTTAGTTTTTTCTATCTGATAAGCGTGGCTTTTTCCTCTTTTTTAAATAATAAAATGCCTAGGGAAGTGAGAGCTATCAATCAATAATAAAGTTGAGGATGAGATCAATTACTCAGGGAAAAAAAAAGAAAAAAGCAAGTAGGAATGAAAAAATGAAGCAAAAATAAATCAAAAAATAAGTCAGTAAGTGTAAAGAATTACTCGGGTAAAAGAGTGGAGTGAAAAAAGGAATATGTGAATATTAAATAAACAAATAAATAGAATCACCTAAAATTCATGTGTACATACAAAAAATGTTCAATGAGTTAATAGATGAAATGCCAAAAGAAATTTGTAAATCGTGATAAAGAGTGTAAGATTAAATGATATAAATAAAATAAATAGTGTATATCTATTTAAATCAATCAATAATAAAGTCCATCATAGATTTAAAGTTCATAGGTGCAGTTCATAAGGGGTTAATAATCATAAAGTGTTTGATCATCACTTGTCCTGTGACGAACGTCTGTCTCAGCCAATCCCTACGCGTTACGGCCGGGTGCCTTTTTTTTTCTAAATGATAAAGTGTCATACTGCAAACAAAAGGCTGCTCCAAAAACAGATCATCAGGGCTTTTAAAAAAATGACCCTATCAGCATAAAATTGAAATCCAGAAATCCCCAAAATTTAAATAATTATACACCAAAAATGAAAAAAAACAAAACAAAAAGACAAAGTGCTTCTAAAGACTCGTACACACGGTACGATTGTTGGCAGGAGATTGTCTGTTGACAGTCTGTTGTCCTAAAATCTTACCGCTAGTATTTTGACAATTGTTGTCCAATTTTCAGCCAACAAATGTTGGATGACAGGCTAGTAAATTTTCGGTGGACAACGGCTTGATTTTCGTATGGTCAGTACACAAGTCTGTCACACAAAAGTCGAAAGTACAAACACGCATGCTCAGGATCAATGCTCAGGATCAATGCTCACAAAACATGAAATTAGCAGAAGGGGCCCAAAGGATGGTGCTCAAGAGCTGAAATTTCTCATAGTACATCACTACATTTGTGTTTGTGGCACGACAATTGTGTACCGTTAGTATGCAAGACAAGATCCTGACACACGCCCTTTTGACAAAAACCAGACACTCGGTTGGCCAACAATCGTACCGTGTGTACGAGGCTTAAGAGTATCAGTGGATACTAATGAAGAATTCTACAATATTTACAATACTTACCTTTGTAGGTGGCTAACAGAAAACAATAGTATGTATACAGGCAAAAAATGTTTTTGTTTTAAAACAAAAAGAGAGAGAGCAACACCTTCTAAGTGCAGAATTGAGGTTGTTTTATTCCAAAGAAAACAGGTTGGCAATTAACAAGATCAATAGATATAGCACAGCCTGATGAAGGAGCATGCATGCTCGAATGCGTGCCATGCCCACCGCTCCCTGCGTTCTGTGCCAACATCATCACTGCCTCTCAGGGGTTTCAGGACCATCTAGGAAGTGCTGAAAACCACCAGCACCTCTGGAGGCTCCGTACAACTGCAGGACTTAACATGCATACAAGCAGTCAACTGCAGCGGTGCCTTTTTTCTGATGATGAACCTTTTAAACCTATTGATTTTGTAATTTGCTTGCTTTGGAATAAAACTACCTCAATGCTACACTTAGAAGGTGCGTCTCTCTTTCTCTTTATTTGCCCTATAAAGTTTATTCTAGCTCCTTAATCAGCAGCAGTCACTGAGCCAAGCACTTTTGTCACATTGGATACAGAAACTTAATCTATGTGTTTTTAGCCCCATTGACACAATGGACTATCCCTTCCTTGTAGTGCGCCAGATTACTCCTCTCCACCCCCTGAAAAAAGCATGCTTTTTTTTTTTTTTTTTTTAAAGGAAAGCAGTTTAACCTAAAATAAGGACACCAACAACATAAATCCCTTTTTTAAAGCGAAGCCTTGCAGAAAAAAAAGTTGCTATCTATAGGACAGCATGCTAAAAGTGACCAGGGACCGCCAGGGTCACCAATTACAGTATATATATAGACATAGGTCGATTGGCTAAAGAGATAACATTTAGAATTAGGCCTCATTCATTGTCTTCCTAACAAATCCTTAATATGTCCCCATGCAGTTTCACAGTTTCCAGTGCACTTACATTATGGTTGCTTTGCTCCATCTTTTATAGTGAGATAGTGAGAGGGTTGGAAATTGTCCCATTAAGATTGCAGAGACCCCGAACTGTGAAGGGCCTGGGTTCACCTTAAACCCACGTCCAACCCAAATCCTTATCTAGATGTGACCAGACTTCTTGTTGAGTATCTACAATTGCTTTTTAGGGTTAAGCTGTATTCAGTAGATCAAAAGAACACATAGGTAATACTATAGTAATGAGAAAAAATTAAGTAGCATTGCAAGTCCAGGAATATTAATTGTGTTTTACTCTTTTATCAGACCAATCCCTCCAAATTTGACTATGCAGAAGACCTAACAACATTTGTCAGTCTCAATGAATCCAGCATAATCAATACTCTGTGGCAACGATACCAGTCTCAGCTTATTTACACCAATGCCGGACCAAACCTCGTGGTACTGAAACCAAGTGGACCTGTCACAAACTTTTCTACCAAGGTAGGGAAATGCCTAATATTTTGGTAGTTGATACTGTATGGTGGCATATTTTTTAAGGAACAGTTTTAATGGGGCACATAACAAGGGATTATGTTGGTAGTGGCTATACTTACACATATTTAGTTGTAAAAAGTTAATTTTGTTTTAAAAACAAGGTGTACTTGAACAAGTAATTATGAATTGCTAACACACAATACATACAATCGCTTACCAGTGAAGGCCAATAGGAGATCAGAGGTGAACAGCAGTGTCACCAAATTTTTTCCCTATGGCAGACATGGGGGACTGGATAGGCGGTAGATATGTTAGGGCTAATTAGCCACTACAAAAAGAGAAAGGTTTGTTGTACAAGGGTTTGTATTAGTACACATGTCCATGTAGAGCCTATCATTAATAAAATTACATATAATGCATGTAGCTTACCTGTTCGGCCAGGGATTAATGTGTGTAACATGGGGGGAGGAAAAGGCAGGGATTACCCTCTTGGAGGCTGCGGTGGGGTATGGGTTCCCTCATACACCCCTTCGGGAGCGTAGGCAGCAAAGAAAAAGGCTAGAGAAGTTATAGAAGTTCCAATGTGATTTCTAATGTGGAGATTACTGTTATAAAGGTAGAAGGATCAATCATGACCTAGGAGGAAACTATAACCCCCATTAAATAATGTAATGAATGATAGCAGTAACTGTTGAAACCACTCCAGCGAGAAATTTATAAAAGTCAGGCATGGAGGAGTAACCTCAACATCCAAAAAGGTCCGTTAGTACATGCAGCTCCCCTGCTTACCTGAGTTGCAGCCTCCACAGAAATTCCCCCTGGGCGACCATCTACCGCATCATCCAGCAGGCAGGGAGACGGAGCCAGGAAACTCCCCAGTGTCGCCCACTGCCCAGGAGATCACATGTCCACCAAGGAAAAACAGTGGGGGAAAGCTGATGTCTACCATCCCTCTGGCAGGGCTCACTTTAAAGCAATTCATAGCTAAATAAAAACAAATAAAGAAGAAGAAAAAAAATCACCAATAAATGTAAATTATGGGAGGTAAAAGGGAAAAATAGAATTAAATAAGAAGAATCCAGAAGAATTCAGTAGCCCAGTGCATTGCTAAAACAATCCCACAATAGACTAGGCAGCCCAGAAGGATACAGAGATTTTAACATAGGCTTGTGACAATGCATGCATCAGTGAGTTTGGCCTAAATGTAAGAGTCACAGAGGGAACACTGTATTAAAGTTACTCCATATATCACCCACAACAATTACAAAAATGGGCTGCAGGATAATATTTCATTGCGGCACGGTGGAATAGTGGCATTAAGCCTTTTGATTCACATGGTCTCACGCTGTAGAACCACTGCATCTCAATTGCCCCCCCTAGGGTTCTCAGGAACGGTCTCAAGGACCAGGGGGGGTCCCTACGTCGGTTCTGTAATGGCTCCTTGTGAGGCAGTCCCTAAATGAAGTAGCCCTCTGGAAAACCAGTTCCAAGGTGGTTCTGAACTACTCGACTAATGGTAAACTTACCACTGTTGGACATCACATTGGTCTTTATCACAGGTTTAACCCCGAAATGGTCCAGTTTATGGTTGAGACCATTTCTGAGGACCCTAGGGGTAGCAATTGGGATGCAGTGATTCTACAGCGTGAGACCATGTGGATCGAAAAAGGCTTAATGCTTAATGTTATTGATATTTTAACTATGTACCAATAACATTTTTATGTTTTATCTGATGTTTGATTTGTTCAGGGTACCAAGATAGTACCTTTTTTCTCCTCGTTCCCCTTTCCCGCTTTGGAGACCCCTCTGAGGAAATGTCTCCTTGCACTCAATTATTTATCGCTGTTATTTTTATATTTATTTACTTAATTGGATGTTTCCTTGCTACAAGGAGCATAGCAGGAGATTGTGAATGGCTCTCTATGGATCCATTTCACACATCTCTGCAGCCGCTCTGTGAATTGCACAGGAGCCCTGTGCATCTTTTGGTCTGTTTCAGGTCCGAATTCAGATAAAAATACAGGCTGGAATCAGACTTGAAACAGTGAATGGAGACGCACCAGACTCATGCTGGGAGCCGCTGTGTTCTCCAGTGTGAGCCCAGGCTTAAGGAAGTATCCATATGCAATCAGAATCCACAAAGGTGCTTGGAATGAAAATTAAAAGCCACAAATGCCAATGGCCACCAGCGTGACAACCCCACCACCATGGATAGTAATATTGTGCTTACCAGAAGATGTGGACCCAAGTACCTTACGGCAATGAGTCAAACAAGCAGGGATGATTACACTTCGAATCTGGATGCCCAGTGGCTCAGGTGTCTCCGGTATGGATAGTGTGGATGGATGGATCACACAAAACCCCTAGGCTCTGGTTCAAACACATATGTGGAAACAAGCGTAGAACCATTAAAAGTAAATTTTATTTAAAAGTACAGAGAAAATTGAGTACTGTCCATGATACTTTTTTTTTTTGCACTAACAAAAAATTTTTCGGGGTATGTCAAAAGCTTGTCCTGAAAAATTATATGTTAGTGCAAATAAAAAAAGTCACGAACAGTACTCAATCTTCTCTGTCACAATTGCACTAATATGGCTACAATCACATTAAGTATTTAAAAGTACAAAACACTTACAAAAAGAGTGCGGTAAACATCGCTTGTAGTATGGAATGACCTTGGCCGAAGCTGGAAACTGACGCATTTCAGCAAACATGACATCCTCATAGGGCCCTGATATATGTTCATGTACAGTGCCTTGAAAAAGTATTCGTACCCCTTGAAATTTTCCACATTTTGTCATGTGACAACCAAAAACGTAAATGTATTTTATTGGGATTTTATATGATAGACCAACACAAAGTGGCACATAACTGTGAAGTGAGAGGAAAATGATAAATGGTTATCAATTTGTTTTACAAATAAATATGTGAAAAGTGTGGTGTGCATTTGTATTTAGCCCCCCTAATTAAATACTTTGTAGAACCACCTTTTTCTACAATTACAGCTGAAAGTCTTTTTGGCTATGTCTCTACCAGCTTTGCACATCTAGAGAGAGACATTTTTGGCCATTCTGCTTTGCAAAATAGCCCAAGCTCTGTCAGATTTTGTATTATTCTGTACTTTTAAATAAAATTTCCTTTTAATTGTTTCCATTTTCAGATGATGGATTGAACAGTGCTCCGTGAGATGTTCAAAGCTTGGTATATTTTTTTTATAACCTAACCCTGATTTAAACTTCTCCACAATTTAATCATCGACCTGTCTGGTGTGTTCCTTGGCCTTCATGATGCTGTTTGTTCACTAAGGTTCTCTAACAAACCTCTGAGAGCTTCACAGAACAGCTGTCCTTATACAGAGCTTCAATTACAGACAGACTCACGTTTTTGGTTGTAACATGACAAAATGTGGATAATTTCAAGGGGTATGAATACTTTTTTAAGTCACTGTATATGATCACTTTATGTATTATTTAGTGCTGCATTGTATGGTTTCCTAGATTATGCAAGTTATGTCAATTATTGTGCTAGCAGCTTCCTTTCTCTCTTTTTTCCAGTAGCACTGTCATTTATCTCCTTTTTAAAAGTTATAAGGTGACAATGCTCTTTCACTGCCTGCCAGTTGTTTTCCTGCTTTGTCACCATGTCACATGCTTTCCTAATGGAAATTACACTTATCCATTTCAATGCACACTGATGTTGCAAAGGCATTTTCCCCTGTTGGTACCATCATGTAACCTGGTGTCAGAAATGATGTGCAGCAGCTGCTGGAATTCATGCCTGTATATAGGCAGGCGCATTCTGTGCTCCCCACTGTAGGTGGTGCTGAACCAAAGTGTTAATACAAAAGGGGAAGGAAGTTGTGAGGAACTTATTTGCTCTATTACTTCCTGCAGTCACCAGGGAAAAAGCTGTCTGATTGGATGCTGGGGCTCCTTGTGACCTCTGTGGCCATCTTGGGTGAAGGCAGAGCCTATTTAAGCATCTAGCCCCTTGTCTTGGCTCACATTATGTGAGTGGTTAGTGTGGGGACAGGTTCCCCATCTGTCAGGGACAGTGTTTAGCGATAGGTAGAGGTTTCAGAGGAGTACGGAAAGTGCAGGGACTCTGCTATCGCCATTATGAAAGGCTCCCAGTTTGGCTGGACCGGCCAGACCGCATTCCCGCTCTTCCTGGCAGAAGCTGTTGGGATCTCTTCAAGTGTACTACCGCTGTAACTAACCCAATAAGGGAGCACTCCTACTGGGCCTGATTATACCTGGTTGTAAAGTTCTGCAATATGTAGTTTATATTACTCGACCTCGGGGTGTTCTCTCCCACTGGTGAAATAATAAAAAAGGTGCAGCGCTTAGATTATGACAATATCTATATAATCTTTTACCAGTGTAAATAATATAATCAACTTTAATAGTGAAAAAAAACTCTGCATAAATGAACACTATTAATGATTCTATGTTTTAGACAACACTATATCCAAAAACAAAAAAATAATAAAAATCAAATAAAAAATTGATATACGTATATCCACCAAGGTGAACGTGTTAAAAGTCCATAAGTGAAACAATATGGTGACAAAGTGCAGTATCTTGAGAAGTTATAGTGACTTCAGTGAATACTTTGCAGAAATCCACCACCACTTGACAGGAGGCTTACCAGATGTAATGGACCCAGTTAGGTATATACCTAGTGAGTCACACGAGTTTATTGATGTCACTCGTGTGACTCACTAGGTATATACCTAACTGGGTCCATTACATCAGCTACAGCTGCAGGCATCACCCCGGTACAGTTCTTTTTTAAACGGGCGGTTGGCTCTTTATTGATAACTCGGCTCAGCTGTTAAGGAGCGAGAGGGGACACCTCCCCCCTCGCCATCTTCTGTCGCTGAGACTGGAAAAAAATGGACTTGCCATTGATTGGGTCTCCGATGTAAAATCCCAAAAGTGACGTCACAATGTCACTTACGGTTTACTCGGCTGTCAATGGCGCCTATTTAAAAAAAAATTACAGTATTCAGAATTGCCAATTTTGGCGCTCTGAATATTTCTAAGTGCAAAGAAGGGATTTGGGGTAGTTTAGACCCCCGACCCCTCCGTAAAGAGTACCTGTCACCACCTATTACAGTAACAAGGGATGTTTACATTCCTTGTGACAGCAATAAAAATGATCAGATTTTTTTTTTTTAAAAGGGAAAATGTAAAATAAATAAAACGCATACGTAAATTGCGCCCGCAAATGTAAACAGTGTTCAAATCACACATGTGAGGTATCACCGCGATCGTCAGAGTAAGACCCCTTTCACACCACACCGCCCTTTGCGTTGGCGGTAAAACGCCGCTATTTTAGCGTTTTAGCGCCGCTATTTTAGCGTTTTAGCGCCGGATTTGCGGCGCATTTCGGCCGCTAGCGGGGCGCTTTTACCCCCGCTAGCGGCCGTGAAAGGGTTAAAACCGCCGGCAATATGCCGCAACAGCGGCGTTTTGCCGGCGGCATTACAGAGCTGCCCCATTGATTTCAATGGGGAGCAGCGGTGGAGGAGCAGTAAACGCACCGCTCCTTCACCACTCCAAAGAAGCTGCTGGCAGGACTTTTTTCTGACGTCCTGCCAGCGCACTGCTGTAGTGTGAAAGCCCTCGGGGCTTTCACACTACACACAATGGTGCAGCTTCTTTAGGGCGGATTGCAGGCGCTATTTCTAACGCTATAGCGCCTGCAAAACGCCCTGGTGTGAAAGGGGTGTAAGAGCAATAATTTTTCGCCTGACCTGGTAACCGTTAAATTTTTTGAAAGCATCGCCTTTGGAGATTTTTAGGTACCGTAGTTTGGCGCCATTCCACGAGTGTGCGCAATTTCAAAGCATAACTTGAGCATGAAAGCGTATTTTTTTCCCCAAAAAAGACCGCTGCGCAAATAATGTGTGACATAAAATATTACAACAACCACCATTTTATTCTCCTGGGTCTCTGCCAAATCATATATGTATATATATATATATATATATATATATATATATATATATATATATATAATGTTTGGTGGTGCTAAGTAATTTTCTAGCAAGAAAATACTAATTTTAACCTGTAAACAACAAATGTCAGAAATAGGCTTAGGCATGAAAGGGTCAAAGGAAGAATAAAGAAATAGACTGTGACAATACAAACTTGGTAGTACTTCAGTACAAGTGCAATCTCTGTAGATAGCCAAACTTAATTACAAATGAAAGAATCTGAAAAAGTGCTGGCAAAACAAATTACCTGAGCATCCCCAATAGGTTAAAATGCATTATAATAACTAGGTACTACATAGGGGAAAAAATACCTCAACAATTACACAACCTCATAACAACAGTTAAGCCTTTATGTGTTACATTCCACAAACACAGCCTTTTCTGCTGTGCTGTGCACAAAAAAACAAGCTAGTTTATTAGGGTAATCCTTAGAGACCTATAGCAGGAATTGTTCAGTAGAAGGAACGCTGAATTTGATAAAGTTGCTTAACCATCTGGATCATATTAATAGGTATATCTACCTAGGAAACAATTTGTCATATTTGAACAATGACATTGCTAATGCAATAATTTGTTTATGTAAAGGCACAAAACAATTAATTTGGCTTGAAAAGTGTTACGATAATTCCTACATAGAATAAAGTGAGCTAAGAAGAACCGCCCAAACTCCATTTTTGACAGTTTATTTCAAACAATTTGTCCATCTGATATGCATATTGCATTAGAAAAAAGATTGTTCTCTGGACAATGTGAATTGAAAGATCAGAAGTCTTGGAGTTAAGGCTTCTGTTGCCAAAGTTAAGCATGAAGCTGTTGAAACAAGTAAGTACAAGAATGATGTAGGTGCTACCTAGAAGACAGTGGGTAAAAACTATTTTATTGTGGTCTTTGTTATGTGTTTATTTCTTGCTGAGTGATGATGAAACCCAATTCTTTTAAAAGCATTAACATAAAGGAGGTAGTGGAGGTAAGGTGAAGAGCTTTGCCAAAAAAAGAGATAGCCTCCTGGTTCCATATTCATGTGTTTAAAAAGGGACTGCATAGCTTTCTTCTATAAAGTGGTCCTCTCTGGCCCGTGACCAAAACTGGCCCAAAGCAACAAATCACGCGCCAGCTTTCATTTTTTAACTGGGTGTGGAAAATAGCGAGAGGTGAATCCTGACTCCGGGTTTTTTTATAAATCTACCACTGCAGGCATAGAAAAGATGAAGCAACTCAAAAAGCAAATATTTTATTGGTCTGACATCAATACCTGAAATCCATTTGTTTGCAGGTTACTGCAAGTTATTGTTCTACGGTATTCACTCAGATTCACTACCATTTTTCACATTTTACATCTAATACAATGGTTTTTTTAATATAGCATTGCTTTTATTAGGATCAGTGTCACATACACTGAGGGGGCTATTTACGAAAGGCAAATCCACTTCGCACTACAAATGCACTTGGAAGTGCAGTCCCTGTAAATCTAAGGGGTAGATCTGCAATGAGGGGAAGCTCTGCTGATTTTATCATCCAATCATGTGCAAGCTAAAATGCTGTTTTTTTACTTTCCTTGCATAACCCCCTCGGATCTACAGTGACTGCACTTCCAAGTGCACTTGTACTGCAAAGTGGATTTGCCTTTCTTAAATAACCCCCTATATTAGAAAACAAATTGGTTAGTAAATAAATCATCTAATGCAAAGGAAGAAACCATGCATTTACTTTGTAGCGGAAACCATTTTATTTTTTAATCAGTCTTTTTTTCCAAAATCCAGCTGCTTTTAATAGCTGCTTTATTTCTTTATTAAATGTACATAAACTGCAGACATTTGATTTCAAAACTGTATTTTTCAAATAGAACACTTGGTGGCGCCATATATCTATTAAATTCTTTTTACACTCATTCTCCCACCATGTATATGGAAATCTTTGAACGAATAGGGTACACTCAAATAGTTAGATGTTAATGCTTTTAAAAGAATTGGATTTCATCATCATGAAGCAAGAAATAAACACACAACAAAGACCACAATAGAAATTATTTATTTATTCAGTGATACCTCAAATAAACATAATAGACTAAGAAATTCTTATTTTATCTGTAATGACCTAGACCTAGCAATGTGCAGCCAGAAAGATACCCAGGTTCCTGGTACTTCCAATCACATAGCTTCATTTGTCATTGTCCTGGCTCACTAAAGTATTAGGCCATGTAATTAAAATTAAGGGCACCCGTATTCACTTCAAATATCCAATCATGTTCAGGATAATTTAGAAAGAAAAAGCTTCCTCTGTCCTGGAATGGACATTTAAATGAATGTGGATGCATTATACTTCATTACACTGCAGTTCACCTTGATTTGCAGTTTAATAAATCAGGCTCATACTGTTTATGTTGCTTAACACAGACAATAAAGTGTTTCTTTTTTATTTTCAACCCTAAAATGCAAGAATAAAACATTGTGATTGGTTTCTGTGGGGCACCCCTACTTTAAAAAATGAAATACGTTCTGCAGCATACATATGCAAATCCAGGTGAGCAAGTGAACAGCAAGAATGAAAATGTTCAGGTGAACAGTAATAATAGCAGTCTTCAGGTGAACATTTAGCTATAGCAGCTGCTAGAGATAATTGCTAGTGAATCCAGCAGGCTGGTTGTACCCAATTTGGTACATTCAGCCTGCTCACACATGGTCGGAATCTTGGCCGGTTCAGCAGGATTCGAATCATCTATGAGTGGCTTAATGCCCCATACAGACGGTCGGACATTCCGACAACAAAATCCGCCTAATTTTTTCCACCGGATGTTGGCCCAACTTGTCTTGCATACACACGGTCGCACAAAGTTGATCCGATCGCACATTTTTCATCGGAAAATCTGACCGCGTGTATGGGGCATAAGAGTTACAGAGCAGTCAAGCCATTAGCTTTTGCTACTAGGATTCCTCAAGCAATTCTACACATTAGAATCCTTGTGTTAATCACTTTTCCCACTGTCCCCCAACACCAGACACATGACTTATAGTAAAAAAAACTACAAAGATCCTGCATTTATGCTACTACTGTGGTATCCCTACTTCTTGGAGGCTGCTAGCACTGTAAACCATATACACGCACAATCTAAGTGAATAACAGTTATTTCGTGATAAATACAATAAAATACTGTGCTCCCCTTATATACATAAATACTGCTCTTGTGATCAAAGTAAAATATATAAAAAAACATGTGATAAATATTCAACTCAAGTAACATGGTAAGTATCCAGTGAAAAAAAGTCCATCTTGTCTAAAGTCCATCATAATAACTGAATAATCGCTAAAACCAGGAACAATGCAAATGTATGGAACCCATGAATTCCAGCTTAACTGGATTCAAGTAAAATTGTCATGGGAGATATACAAGGACTGTTATCGGTGACTCCTTTTTGCAAATGCTAGTTGCCTAATGCCGCGTACACACGACCGGACTTTCCGGCAGAAAAGGTCAGACGGAATCATAGATATTCCGATCGTGTGTGGGCTTTGTCTGCCTTTTTTTTTTCAAAAATTCTGACGGACCTAGAAATAGAACATGTTTTAAATCTTTCAGACGGAATCAATTCCTATTGGGAAAACCATTGGTCTTTATGCTAGTCCGATGGACCAAATACAACGCAAGGGCAGCTATTGGCTACTGGCTATTGAACTTCCTTTTCTAGTTGCGCTGTACGTCATCGCGTTCTAAACGGACAAACTTTGGTGTGATCGTGTGTGGGAAAATCTGTTTCAGCGGAACTCCGTCGGAACTCCGTCAGAAAGACCGTTAGAGTTGTGTGTACGCAGCATTACTGTCTTGTTTACTCTTTAGCTTTAATACATGCTAATACACTGACTTGAAATAAGTTTACAAATTGTACAAATCAGAGCACAGTCCTTATATGCATACGTGTACTAGGTTCTTCACTCTATACTGAAGCAAGAGGGTTGATCTGAAAAGAAAGAGAGCAGTCTGCAGAGTTTTTTTATTGGCTATTTTTTGCAGTTTTAGATACAATGTGGAAAGATTAGAGCCAATGTTAAAGTGGTAATAAAACTTTGTTTTAAAAAAAAAAAAAAAAAACTGTTATACTTACAAGCTCTGTGCAGTGGTTTTGCACAGTGCAGCTCCAATCTTCTTCTTTTTTGGGTCCCCTGGCTCCTCCCCCTCGAGCAGAGCCTCCAGAGAAAGCCACTTGCCCTGGGGGCACTGCTGCATGCTCCCTCCCGAGCCGCTGCTCTATGCATCCATAAGACAGAAAGATCCGCAACCCATCCACGACCCCTGACCTCTCTTCATTGACTCACTGGCTGTGATTGAGTGGGACTCCTGCTGCTGTCTCAGCCAATGAGGAGGGAGAGTTCCAGGACAGCCAAAGCTATTGTGGACATTGCTGGATAGGAGGGAGCTCAGGTAAGGATTGGAGGGGGGGGGGGGGGGGGGCGCTGCACACAAAAGGTTTAACCTTGATGCATAGAATGCATGATGGTAAAAAAAAACTTCAGCCTTTAGAACCACTTTAGGTTTTTATTGCTGTCTGTGTACCTGCTACGGAGATTCACCCTCTTTGTTTTTCTTGGTGACCAATGTCACCTGATGGAAAAATGTGACTTGCCACCAGCACAGGATTTGAAGGGAAATCTTCCAAAACAAGCATCTGTTTTGGTGACAATTGAAGAAGATTCTCCTCACTTTGGTTTTTCTATTGGTTCTACAATACAGGAATTGAAGGGAAATCAGGAGTTTTAACCATTCTCTACTCTACAGCCAAAATCTTTTTTTTTTCATTTTGGATAGATATACTTTAAAGCCTAACTCCATCTTCTGTGCTCATCTTCCCCCAGTTGACTCCCCATTGCATGTATTTTTTTGCTACATGTACAGTACTTTTATGCGTACCTATTTTCAGATGGCTTCATGTGGGTAAATGGTGTCATAGGGCCCTCTTCCTCTTTGTCTTTTTTCCGGGCTGGGTGGTTCACACTGATGCAGTATACAGAGCGGACATTATGACATCAGTGCCACTTACTGCACCAGTACACTGTAAATGAAAGCTGCTGTGATGACACCACCCTCAGGTGGCCCCCTTTGACACCCTGCACTCACAATATGTCCACCATATCATTGGTTTAATGTCATTGAGTGCCATTCAACTCAAAGGACTGAGATCATCCTGTGGCAGAGGTAATATATTGGATTGCAGATGAGTATTGCAGCCTGAGACACTTTTTTTTTAACATTGAATGGGTGATCATATAAAAAAAAAACTGTGAGTTCTGGAGTTGGGCTTTTGCATACATATCTGCACTTGTTTAAAATGGGGTGCATGCAACCGCCCTGGTCTTGTATGCAAAATGCATTATTGCATTCACTGCCATGGTTCCATATGGTTTGGGCAAGTGGAGCAGCTTCTAGTGTAAAGAGATGAAATGCTATCAAATTATTCTGTTCATACAGCTGGTAAGTGAGAATAAATGAATAGAGAATGCATATTATCTTTTATTTGAAGAAGTCCAGAAGCATTTAAATGTTAGAAAAACTTCTGTTGTGTTATCAGCAGTTCTGTCATGCCTTTTTAACTTTTACTGCTGCAACAACATAAAGCTCAGAATATCCTTAACAGCAAATAATCACAATGCATTATTCAAGGTAGGAGTTGTGGCATCTGAATGTCAGCTTGCTGCAGAGGTTATCACACACTAACTAACTCCCATGGCTCCTTCTCCTAGGTGTTCAAAGGGAAGAAGGACAGCATGCCACCTCACATCTGCTCAGTGGCACAGAAAGCCTATTGGAATATGCTAACACAACGCCAGGATCAGACTATTGTGCCCCTTGGCAGAAGTAATGCAGGCAAATCAACATGCTGTCAGACAGCTTTGGAATACCTGGTAGATGCTGCTGGAAGCGTGGACAACAGAATAACAGGTACTACCACTTTTAGTACTAGAGTATTACACTTTTATATATTTTAGATTTCCACTTTACATAAATAAAGTTAAGGCATATGCATGCTTTCAGAACATTACTTGTCATTGTAGAGGTTACTATTAAAAGAGTCATGGATTAGTAGACAAGCCTTGGATTAGGGCAGCAAGCATACAGTACTTATGGTGACAGGCTTTGCCCCTGATGACTAGATGATGAATAAATTGGTGAACTAACATCCTACACCCTCTCCACCTCCTTGGTCCCTGCTGTACTTACTTCCCTTGGGTTATTCGCTGTCAGTGCCCACACAGCCAGTATAGTGGTCTGGGGATTCAAAATCCCAGCTCACTCTCCCTCTTCATTTTTTTAGGGCTTCTGGATCAGAATGCTTCTAATTGGGCAACACCAGCATGTGCCAGCACTGAGGGAGGGAGAAGAGCAGGGATTTTATATCCCTTGACCACTACATCGGCTGCATGGGCTCTAATAGGGCACCACATATGGACGTAAATACAGAAGAGACCGGGGGGTAGGAATAGAGTGTTAGTTCACCTATTTTTTTTTTTTTTTTTAATTTGAACATTATAAGAAGCAATTTGGGAGGTTTAGAAAGCACAGATCTATCGAAGAAATTAACCAGAAGCATGGATATTGTTGTTTTGTAGGCCTTTAGGAATAGCTTTCTTTTCAGCAAGGAAATTCTAAGCAGCACAGTCATGATATCACTGATTCTCCCTTCAAATCTCCTGAGGTTAGCATTCAATAGGACAGTAGATGATTTCACATTTCAGACACACAACTATGAGACTTTAGGCACAGGACTAAGTGGCCATTGTTACATTGCTATTTTTCATGAATAATTTAAGACAAAAGTTAAATCTTTCAGGGTAAAGTCAGAATAATATGTGTAGATTTTACCTACAGGAGAGCAAATATTCACCATTTTAGTTCTGGTTCACTTTAAATCATTATTTGTAAAATACAGATTTCAAATACAGTATCTCACAAAAGTGAGTACACCCCTCACATTTTTGTAAATATTTTATTCTATCTTTTCATGTGACAACACTGAAGTCAGGGCCGGGACAAGAGGTGGGCAGGAGGGACGGCTGCTCCTGGCGGAATGGTTTATTGCAGGGGTAGGGGGCACCCTGACCCTAACCCTAAGGGAAAGGGAGCGCAGTTTGGCATCTTTGCCCTGGGTACTGGATGACCTTGTCCCGGCACTGACTGAAGTAATGACACTTTGCTACAATGTAAAGTAGTGAGTGTACAGCTTGTATAACAGTGTAAATTCGCTGTTCCCTCAAAATAACTCAACACACAGCCATTAATGTCTAAACTGCTGGCAACAAAAGTGAGTACACTCCTAAGTGAAAATATCCAATTAGCCATTTTCCCTCCCTGGTGTCAAGTGACTCGTTAGTGTTACAGGGCCTCAAGTGTGAATGGGTAGCAGGTGTGTTAAATTTAGTGTTATCGCACTCACTCTCTCATAGTGGTCACTGGAAGTTCAACATAACACCTGACCTCATGGCAAAAAACTCTCCAAGGATCTGAAAAAAACAATTGTTGCTCTACATACAGACGGCCTAGGCTATAAGAAGATTGCCAAGACCATACAGCGGTTTAACAGGACAGGTTCCACTCAGAATAGGCCTTGCCATGGTCGACCAAAGAAGTTGAGTTAACATGCTCAGCGTCATATCCAGAGGTTGTCTTTGAGAAATAGACGTATGAGTGCTGCCAGCATTGCTGCAGAGATTAAAGGGGTGGGGGGGTCAGCCTGTCAGGGCTCAGACCATACACCGCACGCTGCATCAAATTGGTCTGCATGGCTGTCTTCCAGGAAGGAAGCCTCTTCTGAAGATGAAGTGAAAGAAAAAAGTGCTGTGCTAACTTCTAGTAATAAATAATTGCCTGTGTGTTTCTACACATATATACACACTCTAGACTATATCTTTAGCAAACCACATACATAAAATACTTTAGTGACACCACTAATTAAAAAAATATACAGTATCTAACAAAGTGAGTACACCCCTCACATTTTTGTAAATATTTTATTATATCTTTTCATGTGACAACACTGAAGAAATGACTGGGCCACAGGGCAGTATTGCAACATGATAACGACTCCAAACACACCTCCAAGATGATCACTACTTTGCAAGGGAAGCTGAGGGTAAAGGTGATGGACTGGCCAAGCATGTCTCCAGACCTAAACCCTATTGAGTATCTGTGGGGCATCCTCAAATAGAAAGTGGAGGAAGCAAGGTCTCTAACATCCACCAGCTCCGTGATGTTATCATGGAGGAGTGGAAGAGGACTCCAGTGGCAACCTGTGAAGCTCTCATGAACTTCATGCCCAAGAGGGTTAAGGCAGTGCTGTAAAATAATGGTGGCCACACAAAATATTGAAACTCACTTTTGTGAGATACTGTATTTCAATATGAAATCATAGACTATCAGCCTAAAATGGGTAACTTTTTAAAGCTATATAGATGAAACTTAGAAAAAAAGCAGGATATTATCTTTTTAACCTTAAATGAGTGCCATTTAGCAGCTAATCAGGAAACATATAAAGTGAAGGTAGTGCTGCGCTATGAATCTAAATACTGTGCGTAATAAAGTGCAAAGGTGCTCAATGAAAGATATGGTCGAAAGAGGCAATGTTCAAAGGTCAATGTATATATATCCAGTCCTAGGCAGTATAGAAAAGTGGCACATGCCCTGCGATTTATTCGGATAAAACAATAAAAGTGTATCAATAAGACAATTAAAGTTTATCAAACACGCAAAAGATTCTTCGTAGAACAGTGATAGGAAATATATCCATATGGTGTGCACTTGAAGTGAAAAAGCAGTGCTCAAAAAGAAGGTGCACTACTATTCCAATAAATCCTAAAGGAGTAGGTAAAATCCTAAAAGGCATATAAAAGCATACAAAAAAGTTTCTTCCATATAGGTATATGTTGCAAATGTTCTCATAGGTGAAAGCAAAAAAGATAAGTAGTGTCTATATAAGGTGCAAGGTAGATAAGTGGCTGTATATTAGCAGTGTCAGTGTCATAAAATGACAAAGTGCTGGTACTGGTGACAATCCTCTGCAGGGCTGTACTAGGAAAAAAATGTGGCCCTGGACACATGGCACATTGGGGCACATCAGGGCACATAGCACATCAGGGCACATAGCACATAAGGGAAGGGGGCATATCAGGGCATGGGGCACATCAGGGCACATGGCACATCAGGGCACATCAGGACACGGGCACATGGCACATTGGGGCACATCTGGGCACATTATGGGGCACATCAGGGCACATAGCACATAAGGGCACAGGGCACATCAGAGCATGGGGCACATCACGGCACAGGGCACATTGGGGCACATAGCACATCAGGGCACATTATGGCACATTATGGGGCACAACAGGGAACATTATGGGGCACATCAGGGCACATTATGGGGCACATAGCACATCAGGGCACATAGCACATCAGGATATGGGGCACATCAGGGCACAGGGCACATTAGGGCAGAGGGCATGGGGCACATAGCACATCAGGGCACGGGGCACAGGGCATATTAGCAGTGTCAGCATAAAATTACAAAGTGCTGGTACTGGTGACAATCCTCTGCAGGACTGGACTGGGACAAAAATGTGGCCCTGGACTTCATCCAGACCAGCCCAGGGCACAACACATAAGGGTACGGTACATCAGGGCCCAGCACATCAGGGTACAGAGCCCAGCACATCAGGGTACAGAGCCCAGCACATCAGGGTACAACACACCAGGCCACATCAGGGTACAGGGCACAGCACATCAGGATACAGAGCCCAGCACATCAGGATACAGAGCCCAGCACATCAGCATACAGGGCACAACATATCAGGGTACAGGACATCAGGGTACAGGACATCATGGTTCAGAGCCCAGCACATTAGCACATCGTTTGTTATATGCCTGTTTGATACTTCTTATTGTGAGTACCGTATATACTCGAGTATAGGTCGATCCGAATATAAGCCGAGGCCCCTAATTTACCACAAACAAAATGGGAAAACTTATTGACTCGTGTATAAGCCGAGGGTGAGACATGCCTGTCCATCCCTGTGTGTCCATCCATCCCTGTGTGTCCGTCCATCCCTGTGTGTCCGTCCATCCCTGTGTGTCCGTCCATCCCTGTGTGTCCGTCCATCCCTGTGTGTCCATCCTACCTGTGTCCTGTGCCTTTGTCCTTCTGCAGCCTGTGTCGATCTGCATGAAAAAACATGCCAGGATCGCCGCACCTCTTCTTGTCTGTGACAGACGGCGGCCATTCCACTGTTCAAAAGCCGCGCCTCCGTCTGTGATAGGCGGAACACTCAATTTCCCAGCAGTCAGTGTTCCGCCTATCATGGACATCCTCTCATCCTCGTCCGTAGTACGAGGATGAGCGGATGTCCGTGATAGGCGGACCACTGACTGCTGGGAAATTGAGTGTTCCGCCTATCACAGACAGGGAGGCGCGGCTTTTGAATTGTGGAATGGCCGCCGTCTGTCTGCTCGATGCGCTGATCGGGTAGACAGACGGCGGTGACTCGAGTATAAGCCGAGGGGGGCACTTTCAGCCTCAAAAAAGGGGCTGAAAATCTCGGCTTATACTCGAGTATATACGGTACCTTGATTTTACTTTCATTGAGCACCTTTGCACTTTATTACGCACAGTATTTAGGTTCATAGCGCAGCACTACCTTCACTTTATATATTCTCTGGGTTCTGATATTTCCTTCAATGTTGCAGCATATTGTTAAAAAACACACACATTTGGTAGCGCAGGAAAATCATTGTATTATAATCAGGAAACCCTTTGGATAACCATATTTGTTTTTCAATCTAGTGGAAAAGATTCAAGCTGTATTCACCATTCTGAAATCCTTTGGCTGTGTGCAAACAAGTGAATGTAATAACTCTAGTCGCTTCTCCATGGTCATGTCTCTGGACTTCAATTCTGCTGGACGTGTAACTGCTGGACACCTACAGGTAATGATTCAATTCTACATATGATACAGCCTATATGCAAAAGATTGGGCAGAAAAGACAAGTTCAGGCTTTGAAAGGGATAAAATTCAGAAAATCCTTCTGGTAGTAATTGGAGCTTTGTTAGTAATTAAAATACACCCCACGAACTGCAGATGCAAAAGCACCTTATATATGTGGAGTAGTGTTCTCATTCATTCTTGTTTTCGTGTCCTGCCCTGTCATTGGTTTTTGCTGTATGTATGAATTTCACTTTGCATGTGTGTGTTAAGTAAAATTACAAATCTCCTATTAACTTCAAGTCTGCTGCAGATGAATGACAGAATTATTTATTAAAGTGACCCTCTCAGCACAGGGTCACTTTGTTAAAAAAAGCACTGAAACACTGCCTCTTTTCTGTTCATACATTTGGCTGGTTTGATGAGTTAAATGTGTGCTTCCCCTGCTGCCCATAGTGGTTTCTCCCACTGTGAAGCAGATACAGTAGGTGCCGCCGATATTGTGTTTCCAGCGCGATCCCGTCACGCTGATTCTCGGTGACAGGCTTCTCTAACCAGCGCGATCCCGTCGTGCTGGTTCTCGCGCTGGCTGCAATTGGAAAATGTCACGCAGGGCGCCCCCTTCCCCAAAGCACCCACCCCCCCATGTTGAGGGCACGCAGCCTGGTACGGCTCGGGGGGGG
Organism: Lithobates pipiens; assembly: GCF_037356315.1. Classification (NCBI taxonomy): domain Eukaryota; kingdom Metazoa; phylum Chordata; class Amphibia; order Anura; family Ranidae; genus Lithobates; species Lithobates pipiens. The sequence continues at coordinate 20,155,228 of NW_027507790.1, forward strand.
TCGCTCGCTCATCCCCACCCCCTTTCCTGACCGGCCAGGCTGCGTGCTCCGATAGGGGTCTGGTATGGATTTTGGGGGGATCCCCATGCTGCTTTCTCTGCGTAGGGGGTTCCTCTTAAAATCCCTACCAGACCAAAGGGCCTGTTATGCCTCTGGAGGGGGAACCCATGCCGGTTTTTTATTTAAAATTTGGCGTGGAGTTCTCTCTTAAGATTCATACCAAATGCAGTGCCTGGTATTGGCGGGAATCCAATTCGGATTCTCGCACCAGTGTGAACCCGGCCTCAATGTCAGCGATGCTTGTCGCTTATTAACAAAGGAAGAGAAACATTTTTCCTTTGCCGATGCGAGCCAGCTTGGCACTGGCTCCCGCGACGGGGCTCGCAGGGTGTCAATCTCGCCGATAAAAGCGGCGAGATTGACACAATATCGCCGGGACCTACTGTATTCAGCACTCACAGAAATGTGCAATACTTGCAGCCATTAGGAAGTACACCCCTCACATTTTTGTAAATATTTTATTGTATCTTTTCATGTGACAACACTGAAAAAATTACACTTTGTTTCAATGTAAAGTAGTGAGTGTACAGCTTGTATAACAGTGTAAATTTGCTGTCCCCTCAAAAAAACTCAACACACAGCCATAAGACCCCTTTCACACTGGAGGTGTTTTTCAGGTGCTACAGCACTAAAAATAGTGCCTGAAAAAAGCCTCAGCTGCAAACCCAGTGTGAAAGTCCGAGTGCTTTAACACTGGTTCGCTGCGCTGGCAGGGCGTCACAAAAAGACCTGCCAGCAGCTTCTTTGCAGTGGTGAATACACCGCTCCTCCACTGCTCCTTCCCACTGAAAACAATGGGGCAGCGCTGCTATACCGCTGGCAAAGCGCCGCTGCAGTTGTGTTTTGCAGGCAGATTTAACCCTTTTTTGGCTACTAGCGGGGGTTAAAACTGCCCTGCTAGCAGCCAAATAGCGGCGCTAAAACAACGGTAAAGCGGCGCTAAAAATAGCGACGCTTTACCACTGATACCCGGGCGCTTTCAGTGTGAAAGCACTCTTAATGACTAAACCGAGGCAACAAATGTGAGTACACCCCTAAATGAAAATGTCCAAATAAGGCCCAAAGTGTCAATATTTTGTGTGGCCACCATTACTTTTCAGCACTGCCTTAACCCTCTTGGACATGGAGTTCACAAGAGCTTCACAGGTTGCCACTGGAGTCCTCTTTCACTCCTCCATGAAGACATCACAGAGCTGGTGGATGTTAGACACCTTGTGCTCCTCCACCTTCCGTTTGAGGATGCCCCACAGATGATCAATAGGGTTTAGGTCTGGAGACATGCTTGGCCAGTCCATCACCTTTACCCTCAACTTCTTTAGCAAGGCAGTGGTTGTCTTGGAGGTGTGTTTGGGGTTATCATGTTGGAATACTGCCCTGCGGCCCAGTCTCTGAGTGCTCTTCTTCAGTATGTCACAGTACATGTTGGCATTCATAGATCTCTCAATGTACTGTAGCTCCTCAGTGCCGGAAGCACTCATGCAGCCCCAGACCAAGACACTTCCACCGCCATGCTTGACTGTAGGCAAGACACACTTGTCTTTGAACTCCTCACCTGGTTGCCCCCACACATCCTTGACATCATCTGAACCAAATAAGTTTATCTTGGACTCAGCAGACCACAGGACATGGTTCCATGTCCTTAGTCTGCTTGTCTTTAGCAAACTGTTTGCAGGCTTTCTTGTGCATCATCTTTAGAAGAGGCTTCCTTCTGGGAAGACAGTCATGCAGTCCTGTATGGTCTGAGCACTGACAGGCTGACCTCTTCAATCCCTGCAGCAATGCTGGCAGCACTCATACGTCTATTTCCCAAAGACAATCTCTGTATATGACGCTGAGCATGTGCACTCAATTTCTTTGGTCGACCATGGCGAAGCCTATTCTGAGTGGAACCTGTCCTGTTAAACCGCTGTATGGTCTTGGCCACCATGCAGCAGCTCAGTTTCAAGGTCTTGGCAATATTATTATAACCTAGGCCATCTTTATGTAGAGCAACAATTATTTTTTTCAGATCCTCAGAGAGTTCTTTGCCATGCTGAACTTCCAGTGACCAGTATGAGAGCGATAACACCAAATTTAACACACCTACTCCCCATTCACACCTGAGAACTTGTAGCACTAACCAGTCACATGACACCAGGTAGTGAAAGTGGCTAATTGGGCCCAATCTGGACATTTTCACTTAGGGGTGTACTCACTTTTGTTGCCAGCGGTTTAGACATTAATGGCTGTGTGTTGAGTTATTTTGAGGGGACAGCAAATTTACACTGTTATAAAAGCTGTATACTCACTACTTTACATTGTAGCAAAGTGTAATTTCTTCAGTGTTTTCACATGAAAAGATATAATAAAATATTTACAAAAATGTGAGGGGGTGTACTCACTTTTGTGGGATACCGTATATATATATATATATATATATATATATATATATTATACAATAGCAAAAAGCAAAAAGAATTGTGAATCCATTGTAATTGCTTATATTATTCTGAATGCTATTGTCATAATCAAAAGCATGACACAACATAACAATGAGGAAAACCTTATTCAACACAAAGACAACATCTTACATTAAGTTTTTGGTCCAGCTTGGACCAATGTAAGTGTGTGCATACCTGTGGGAAGTTCCTGGATGCTGGGAATCACTGTAGTAGGCAAAGCTACTACAGTGATCTCCACTCGTTTCTGGGTCCTCTGCCAAGGGGCTGCCCTGCTACATTGTGGACACAGAAAGTCATTTGCTTGGCACAGGTGCCATTCAGGTAACACTTAGCATTAATTCAATGAATGCAAACCATTCCGATTTGACAAGGTGGAGGGGTGGGTTTGTAATGTCATGATCAGTGGCGGCCGCTTCATACGGGGCACAGGGGCGCCGCCAACCCCCTAATCCATGCGCTCTGCAACTAATCTACATGCAGGGCACCAGAAGCATGGTTGTCAATGTTTTTTTTTTTTAAGCACATGATTAGAGCCTGAGGCTCTAATTGGCTTCAAAAAAGGATGGGCTTGGGGAGTCCATCCAATTGTGTGACAATAGCGAAGTAATATTCGCTATTGTCTTCCTTCCTGATTCCTGATCCTCTCGGCCAATCAGGAAGCGGGTCCTGAGACACGATTGGCCAGGGAGTCTTAGGACTCACTTCCTTTTCGGGTCGGGTCTCAGGACCCACTTACTATTTGGTTGGGAGAAGAAGCAACGTACCGGTGTCACAGCAAGCTGCAGCAGGTGGAGGGGCAGCTTCCAGGAGCCCTACCCCAGATCACCAGCACCACCTCCTAAGGTAAGGACATAGATGGCGTCCAACCTGTCCACACATGGGGGGCAGGGGCTAGTGTGAGTGAGGGGGCCAGGGGCAGCTTCCAGGAGCCCGCACCACCTCCGATTCCCATTCATCTCCTGCAGGGGGGTGGTGGCTGGACATGGATGGCTTCCGACCCATATGGGGGGAGTGGGGTCATGTGCTATTGTGAGGGAGGGGGCCAGGGGCAGCTCCCGGAGCCGACACCACCTCTGATTCCCATCGGTGTCCCGCTGGGGGGGATGGTACGAGTGAGGGGGTCTACTTCAGTGATTTTCAGATTTTAAGGGGTTTCCTATTGGTATGGCACATACAAATTTATGTTATTGCAAGCTGGACCATTGTAACATGTAACTATGTAAAAATTGTCATACCTAGAATTCAGCTTGAAGTGCTTTTATATAATAAAATAGATAATCATGCTGCAATGTTGGCACTGTATATTGTGAAGTTAGGAATTTTCTCATGCAGACAAAAAAAAATACTGGTTGGATGTTTCTAAAGTCCAAGAGTTAAGCATCTGCAGGTTTTGCCTTTCTATAATTCTGCATGGTGACATTAGGAAAATTTGTATTTTTGATTCATTGAAATTACATTTCTCTCCTTGATAAATACAAAAAAAATGAGTTTATAATGTGCTGTCAAGTGAAAAAGGAATAGGATTGAAGCTTGCCAAAATGAACTTTATTAATGTTAAATTGACTATTTTATACACATTGATTCCTTTTGATAAGTCATTCAAAAAGCAGTTTTGATGAAAAAATGTAAAATTTTAGTGTCAGCCTTTGATAGGCATACTGCAAAACTTTTGTGAACTGATATTGTCATTAGGTAATACTAAGTGCTTAGTGAAGTTCTTTTTTAACCTGCGGTCATTAATGAGTAGCATAGTCTAACATCTGCAGCACAAAGGAATTATGTCAAAAATGAAAGCAAAATCATTTTACCCTTATGTAAATCATTACTGTGACCTTGTTATAAATTTGAAGTTCAATTTTGGTCACCAATCAACAAAAGGAATGTCTAGGAAGGGCAACTTAGTTAATGAAGGATAGAGATGACTTTAGTTAAAGTAAATGCTGTAATTAAAAAAAAAAGCTTCCCTCTGCAAGTCAATGGCACAATGTCTAGCTGTGAGCTGTCACTGCTGACAAGGCTTCCATCTTCCCCCAGGTCTTCCTTCCGGGCTTGCAGGCTTTGGCCATTTGAATGGCTGAGTCACAATGACGTCACTCCCGCTCGTGCTCACAGGAATTATGGTCATGGCACAGCACTCTAAATGAACGGTATACTCAGTATGCTGTTCATTCAGAGCACCGTGGGCATATGTCAATGACGTCACCAGGTGCCACAATAGTGAATATCTCATAAACAAGGTACAAGTCACCAAGCGGCGTTTACTACTGCTTTAAAAGGAAAAGCCAACAGAATTTATAACTTTTTAAGCGATAAAGGGTGGATGTGGTCATGTTATAGAAAATATGAATGGACCAGATAGATGCAGTTTTGATATTACAATTATTACATTGGTCCTGCTTGGACCAATGACAGTATGTATGTGTCATATCTGTGGGATCGCCATGGAAACGGAAAATCACTATAGTAGGCACCACTATGACAGTGATTCGGCAATCAAGCTTCTGGGTCCTGTGCTTAGCTGCTGCCTTGTTGCGTAGTGATCACAGGAGGTCACTTGCTTGGCACAAGAGCCATTCAGGGAACACTTTGCATTTTCTCAATGAATGCAAAGTGTTTTATGATTAGACAAAGTGGACACCATGATGCTGCCTCCCCACCTCTCCAATCAGAGAATGCTTTGCATTCATTGAGAAAACACAAAGTGTTCCCTGAATGGTGCCTGTGGTGAGCAAGCAATCTACTGTGTTCACTATGCAACAGAGCTGCCAACTGGCAAGGGACCTAAAAGCTAGTGTGGATCATTGTAGTAGCAGTAAAACTGCTATACATAAACTTCAGCTTAAGAGAACCACAAAGATGCTATTCAATTGGAAGGTAAAAGGTTGAATTTCAGGATGGGATATGCACTAGACTTTAAAAAGATATGGTTTTATTGTTGTTTTTTTCAGTAAAGAGCTGGATTTTTAAATAACAAAATTAAATGGGCTACTTGCATTTTATTAGGGGCATTCCCCAGGATTTACTGGAGTTTCTTCTTTATGTTAAACTGTGTCTTCTTTTCCGCCTATGTAACCATGTAACTTGTGTGTTTGTCTGTTTTAGACTATGCTACTGGAGAGGATCCGTGTAGCTCAACAGCCAGAAGGACAAAGCAACTTCAATGTGTTCTCTCAAATGCTGACTGGAGCAGACTTGGATCTAAAGTATGTTATTGTTATATATGCTCATTGTCCTTTATAAGAGGCTACACTAATCAATCATATGACTTCTGCCAGGTTTTAAGTTATCTGACCATTTTACTACCATTTGCCTTATTTATTAGAGTTTTTAACGTGAAACTTCACTCTCAGTCAGCATTGACTATTTCAAATCCTTTTGCTGCAAGCATTAGTAAATGGATAGGAAAGTATAGTGTATTTACTTGTTTTAAACGTTTCCCTTACACTTCTTCAGTTATTTCCAGGTTTCTGGCTTAGGTAAATTATGTCATACATCCAACGAGTCTTCAGGAGGTGAGGATGGAAGGAGGGGTTTCGGGTAGACATGCCCTCTTGCGCATGACTGAGCTAAGGGCAGATGGATTCCATGACGTAAATGCTACATGAATCATTTGCCCATATTCAAGATAGCCATGGCCAGAAATACTAAGGGGGTGTTTTTCGAAGTGATTTCTTAGAAAAATAAAGCATGGAGACATGGATGGATGGGTGACTTTACTTTAAATATAAAAAATAAATTAAGTAGCACTTTTGAATTGTGGTGCTCAGATGAAATGTAGATTTGCTTCATCTGCTAATTCTTAACTAAATTAACTGATGGTAACCAAAATGAAACCAGTGCAATATGAAAATGGCTTGGCTGCACAAAAGAATTAATGAAGTGTAGTCACTTTTCCCAATCAGGGAAAAGCGACAGGCTCTATTTAAAGCCTATCTCACTTTATACTCACCTTCAGAGTGCCCCCTTCCACTTTTTTTGTGGCTCAGACTATAAACAGTGTTGGCTGGTTTGGATGGATCAGTAATACAATTCTTCTTTCACTTCCTGTCCTGGAGGCCAAACAGTAAGTGAGAGGAAAGCTCTCTAAAATTTGTGACGTTCCCATCTTAGACGATTGTCAATATATTATTGGCCTCACATTGGAAGATATCCTCTCACCTCTTACTCCTATGACAACTCTATAATTTTGCATTTCCCCTTACTTTCTATCTTAATGACAGTGTTCACCAGAGTAAATAGAGGAATAAACCTACCCAGCAGAGACATAATGGGCAAGATTATAGGTCAATTTTATTCCCTAAATCTATTTGAATTATGTAGTTGATCGCTACAGCGAGGCGGGCTAGCTCTGGGGGGCCGTCATATGACGGCCTCCAATGATCATGCCCACTGCGGGGGGGGGGGGGGGGGCGTTGGCGGTGTACTTTGTTATTACTTTGTTATTACTTTGTCTTCCGGACACTGCTGATCGCAGCATCTCTTTACCACGTGATCAGCTGTGTCCAATCACAGCTGATCACAGATGTAAACAGAAGCCAGTTATCGGCACTCCTTTCCTCACGTTGACAGGGTGAGGAGAGAAGAGAGACAATAACCAATTTCTGTAAAAGGGACATGTACACTGATCAATTTTTTTCTTCATTAAATGAGACAGAATGAGAACATTGATCCAGGAACAGAGCAATTGCACCAAATACACTCTTATTGAAGTTGTCTTTTTAAAAATATCCCTTCACTTCCACTGAGTGCAGCCCTTCAGGCATATCTCTTATCTTCATCTCAGATCTATTAACTTCCGCCAACATATTTCTGGCCGACTCCTCTTTATATTGAGCATGCACGCTGTGACACTAAGGGCTCATTTACACTTGCCTCGGCTTCAACACACATTAATGGCTAGTTTACACTTGCTTCAAAACAAGGCTTCGGACAGGCTTTGTTAAAGCCCTCTGAATGCTACTCAAAGCTCCTGTCACGAAAAAAAAAAAAAATTGTTAGCTTACAGTCCTGTTTACATCTTGCTTTGCTTTGCTTCGGCTTTGCTTCAAAAACTATACCCCATGTAGCTTTAGTGGTGCTTCAAAGCGTCTTCAAAGCCTCCATAGAAGTCTAAGGCCGCGTACACACGCGCGGACTGTTCGCCCAACTTTGTCCGCTGAACAGTGTTTGGGCGGACAGTCCGCTCGTGTGTGGGCTTTCAGCGGACAGTTTCAGCGGACAGTTTGACGAACAAGGTTTTTCGGAAATTCCGTAAAACTGTCCGCTGAAACCTTGTTTGAGCGAACAGTCCGCCCGTGTGTAGGCTTGTTCGTCAAACTAAGTACCGTGCATGCTCAGAAAGGATTTACACGCCGAAAGTTATAATGCAGTGTATAGGACGTCGTATTTTTCGTCCCGTCGTACGTGCCGTTCACGTCATCGCGCACGGTTTCAGCAAACTGTTCGTTCGTCGTGTGTGGCCATGTCCGTCCATGCTAATTTTGAGCGGACTGTTTGCCGAAACTGTTTGACGGACAAAGTTGGGCGAACAGTCCCCGCGTGTGTACGCGGCCTTAGTCTAAGTCTAAGTCTAAGTCTTACTTGAAGCCTCACAAAGCTCCACCAAAGCCTCAATGAAGCCCCACCAAAGCCCCACCAAAGCCCCATCGAAGCCCCATCGAAGCCCCAACGAAGCCCCAACGAAGCCTCATCAAAACCCTACCAAAGCCTCACCGAAGCCCCATCAAAGACCCATTGAAGCTCCACCAAAGCCTCATCAAAGTCCCACCGAAGCCTCATCAAGGCACCAGCCAAAAGCAAGGTGTAAACAGGACTGTAATCTAACCATTTTATTTAGTGACAGCGGCTTAGACTAGCATTCAGAGTGCTTTAACAAAGCATGTCTGAAGCCATGTTTTGAAGCAAGTGTAAACTAGCCCTAAAGGTGAAGTTGTCCTTAGGAGGTGGAAAGTAACTACTTACCTCAGGTAAAAGTCTGTCAATTTGCACGCAAAGCATTATCAGGGAGCAGGAAGAAACATTTACTTTTTTACCAATAGACAATTGTATCTTTCTGCTTTGATGTAAACAGAGGTGATTATGACATGATCACACATTTTAAAATCAGAATATGCTACCTGAAGCAGATTTTTGGCTGATTGGTAAAGTTCACTAGTTGGAGCCTGCAGAGGAGAATATACCTTTATTTACCATGGCTGAAGAGAATCTTGCCAAACCTTTCCCCTGCCATCAGTCTCCCCTATTTAGCAATGCTGTTGCCTTGCTTGCTTCAAAAGTGTCATACAAAAAAAAAAGCAACAATCGCTTGACTTGCTCACGTGTATTAAGTGTCATAGAGAAGAAGAATTAACAAAATAAATTTGATAAAGATAATGACCGGAAAAGAAACAGACAATAAAAACTGTAGTGCCCCTATTATGTTGGCGATCAGTGGAAAAGTTCCCACTTTTATTGATGGTCAGTGGGAATAGGATCCCCTTTTATTAGTTGCAAGTGGGCGAAAAAACCCCTTACATTGTTAATCAGGGGCAAGACAGGGAGCTAGCTAAAAAGGATATTTGATGTCAATGGTTACAGAGCAACAGAAATTGTTCATTACTCAAGGAAGCCCTTTCAACCCCTGGAGTGGCCCTGGCTGCTCTAAGCAGTGTCACTGTTGAACTTTTTCTATGTAGCAAGAAGAGATTCTATTCTATTGCTATCTGAAGGGGAACTCACCATTTTAATCACTAGATGGAGTACAACATCTACTGAATGTAAACAACCATTGCGGGCATTCTTTTTGTGATAATGTTTTGTAGTACATTTACAGAGGTCAGTGGAAGCTCTTTTCACACGTTTAACAGGAACGGCAAAGTGTTTATAACAGCCAAAAGGCAAATGCAGATGAGTGTCTGCCTAGTAAATCAGGCATTTCTGCATAAAATTTGCCAGTTCTGTTTTTAATAAGCTGTACCATTTTTAGAGTCTGTAGAATTTAGCATACATAGAGCTACATGTGTTGATGTTTCATAAAAAAAGTCCTGAATTGATGTGGTGGTCTTTAGAATTTTGTTTATAATATTTCTTCATTGTCTAATATGTTCAGTGAGGAAGGGTAAATCTGTGTCCTCTAAGGGATCCTGTTTGGATGTAATTAATACATTGCTAGCCATGCATTAGTATACTTCAATTGAAATTGCACTTGATAAAACCTAAGCTCATCTTGTATTTTTTAGCCAGCAGCAGCTTCCCACTTGGCAGTGAAGAACCCCTGGAGAGTTTTACAAAAAGCTTCTCCCCATCGGTTATCGGCTTCATGTTATATTGACATTGCCTGTAAAGGATTTGATACATGGTTCAGGCAATGGGATTTTTACAGCCAGGGAATAGCCTGATTAATGTCCTGTGTCAAGACAAAGTCTAATGGAAATCAGGAGGGGGCTGATGCATAGTAAATGGGTAAACAGAGAGTCTCCTCGTCCTTAGCTATGACATTGCACAACTGACATCGGGTTCTTACATCTGCAATCTATGTAGAGATGAGACAGTTAGAACTTCATACTACAAACTTACACTTAGAGCAAAAAGTGGTCACTTTAAAGTGCTTTTATTAGACACATACTGTCTCTTTCACATTTTTATCAGCAACAACCTTAATACGTCAGATGGCAGGTGTTGCCATCTTTCTTTTGAATGCCTCACTTCAGGAATCATTCCTCTGGACATGTATTCCCTGGCACATTTTCCATGTAGCCACAGGGCAAAACAACAGATGCCCTCCTAGGCATCACAGACCCTTGGACACTTCAACCCTCTCCAGACCAGATTTCTGCTTTGTACCTGTTTTAGTCATCTCGGTCCTAGCCCATTAAATGGTACACCCCTTGGAACTCAACTGTCAGAAAAGGCTGCACCAACTCACCTCAGTCCTCAATTTGTGAGTATGTTTTGAGATCAGAGAATAACTGTTTGCAGGATTTTCTTCACAAGACTATGGTGTTCTATCTCATAGCAATCCAATGGATAAAAACTCCTGGACGAAAGCACCAAAATTGAAGTGGTTGTGCAGGTAAATTGTATTTTTACCCTAATGTATTCTCTGCATTAAGGTAAAAAATATTTCCATATCAGTTCCCTCCAGCCGCCCATAAAATACTTACCTAAGCCTGACCCAATCCAGCGCTGCGCCTGTCTGCTGCAGCGCTCCCCTCTTTTCACAGGATGCTCAGTTTCAGGAACCATAGGCTCCTGCTGCTGTTAATCAAATCTTGTGAGCAGAGAATGGGGGGGGGGGGGGGCAGGCTGAGCTGCACTGTGGCTTGCTATGGGAGAATAGAATAGAATAGAGAATAGAAGGAGCCAGGAGAGGGGGAACAGAGCTGCTCTGTGCAAAACCAGAGCAGAAAAAAAAATTAAGCCTTTACAATCACTTGGGTTAACTCTCAGTATTGCTATACCATGACTTTATTACCATAATTATAAAAAAAAATAAAAAATCATTTGTACCCTGGGCTATAGCTGATAACTGCTGTGACATATGCCTCTGTTGCTGCTGTATTACCCTTTTGCAATGTGGACAAGGTTGAACTGAATATTCATTAATGGAAAGTGCAGCAGTCATCTTTGAGGAGACCACTTTGCAATACTTGTCTATGCAGTGTCTCCACAGCAGGGGGCAGTCACCCTGGTTGGGTCTGGATTGAGTGATTGGCTGATGCACCAGAGCAAGCATAAGTGGTCTGCAGGTGGCTGGGGAACGTAGTCAATAAAGCAGCACAGCCCTGGTGCTGGGAGGAAGAGAGGGACTACATCTCCCAGAGGGCCTGGGGAACAGTGGTGTGTGGCTAGAGTTTTACTGGAATGATCTGAGGCTGTGCTGTCCAGGAAAAGAGTGCTGATCAGAGAATGCTGCTTCTATCATACTCTTTGCAATTCTACGTGTGAGGGGGCCTGGATCCTAAGAGCCTGCCCTGTGTATCAGTGTTTCACTACCTGGATGAGACGAATAACTGTGACCATCAACAGACCCCTGGCCATCAGGAGAGAACCATTGGCTACTACTGCTGGGTACTAATTTGCAAGGGAAGACCCTTTTAGAGATCTATGTGGAAATGCATAGTCTGGAGCATGCCTGCTGTGGTGAAAGACTTATTGGCCACTTATTTTTGTTGTTTACTGGTTCTGTAAAATAGTTCTGTCCTAGTGGGGTGGACTTAGCCCCTGTACACACGGTCGGAGATTTCCACAACCAAATCCGTCGGATTTTGTCCGTCAGATTTAGTCTGACGGATTGTGTCCGAAACTGTTGCATACACATGGTCGGACTAAGTTGTCGAAAAATCCGATCTTTCAGAACGTGATGACGTGATTTCGTTACGATGGAACTAGATTTAGGCTAGTAGCCAATAGCTTTGATGTAGGAATTTGATCTGAGCATGCGTGGCACTTGGTCCGATCAAAATTCTCTACACATGATCGGATTACGTCCGACCGGCCCAGTTGGTTGGAAAATATTTCCAACATGTTGGAAAATTGGGTCCAACGGAGATTCAGATGGAATCAGTCCAATGCATACCACACACAGTCTGATTATCTGACGACACGGTCCGATAAGACGCATTCCAACGGATTCTCCGACCGTGTGTACGCGGCATTAGAGTGCCTTGAAAAAGTATTCATACCCCTTGACATTTTCCACATTTTGTCGTGTTACAGCCAAAGCATATTCATGTGTTAGAATGACCCAAAGTCCAGCCCTAAATCCAAATGAGAATCTGTGGCAAGACTCCAATCTGGCAAAGCTTGAGCTATTATTTGCCAAAAAAGAATTGGCAAAAATTTCACTCCCTAGATTTGAAAAGCTGGTAGCAACATACCCAAAAAGACTTGCAGCTGTAATTGCAGTGAAAGGTGGTTCTACGAAGTATTGACTCAGGGGGCTGCACAAATGCATTCCACACTTTTCAGATGTTTAGTTGAAAAAAATAAATTTGAAAACCATTTATAATTTTCCTTCCACTTTACAATTATGTGCTACATTGTGTTGGTCTATCACATACAATCCCAACAAAATGCATTTACATATGTGGTTGTAACATGACAAAATGTGGAAAATTTCAAGGGGTATTAATACTTTTTTTTAAAACACTGTAGCCTTTATTTGAGGACAGTCCAGTGCACCTTTGGATTACAAAAACTGTACTAGAGAACACCCCCACCACTTGTAAAGAAGGAAAAGAGGGTCTCAGCTGGATTTAAAGAGAGAGATCTCAGCAACTTCTGTACCTGTCTGACTTGAACTTGATTTTTACTAACTCAGAGCACGTGCCCAAGACCCAGAAGTGTCATGGGTCTGGTAAGAGGATAACATCATACAAGTTATTCTGTTCTTTCTTATTGATTGTTTGCGTAAATGCTCTTGCTAATCCCCTCTTCTTTTAGGCTATGCTTGGCCTAATAATCTGTTTAATATATCTCAACGTGTGTCAGTAAGTGCTGGGTGAGTGACGTGTGTCATCTTCAGGTGTGCAGAGAAATCAAAATAAAGCGATTCCTCTGGTGGTAGCAATACACATTCATAAGATAGACAAGCTTAGTGTCCAACATATATAAACAAACTTCTCCTACCTATTTGTGTTTAGCATTAAAAAAGACTGTGAGGAGTATATTATCTGCAGCTCCTAGCCAACCTGTCCAAAACAAATATATTTTTTTTGACTTATGACAGCAATCACAAACATACTCATACATTTTTCTATGGATTTTAACTCTAAAATGACTAATACAACAGGGACCACAGGGTACCTCTACATTGTCTCTAGCTGGAGCATTGCTAAACAATTAAAAAGGTTTGGAATGCTGAGGGTAGATATCAGAAAAATGTATTAGCTGAACTCAATTGTAGATATTCTGGGTTATTTAGGAAGTCTATAAAACATTTACTGTGGAAATATCTCCAACATTTGCACTGTTGTCACAACATAATTGGTGTAATGGGTGCACTTTCTATCATCTAGTGGCCATAATGCAGTATTTTCCCATAATTTCAGATAAATACCACACTATGACCGCTAGATGGAGCTGACGATCAAGGGAAGTAAACATATTACACATATTATGGTGCCTATGAGTGATAGCTGTGCAGATGTTGGGGATAGTTGCACAGTATTTTTTTTTTTTAAATAGACCCATTTGAGTCCCATTATATTCATATTATGGATTTGCATGTTTCACTGGCTTTTCATTATACTACCAAATTGCCAGATGCCTAGATCTAGAATGGTAGGGATACAGGTCTTCTAGATTTGAAGTCATGTTCTGTATTCTATAAGAGTATTGAGTTCATTTTATTGCAAGTCAAGGGGCAATAATGATGTGCCATCTGTGATAACCTTCAGCAACCCATATAGGTTTATCTAAGAACAGTTAGGACAAATGAAGATGATTTATGTGCCTGTTGATTGCTGTACATTGTTCATTCCAATTTACCTTATTGAAGCAAATATGTACTGAGAAAATAAATACAGTAGGCTGCTATTGCTAAATTCCTCTTGTAAAAATCATAACTGCCTGTCTGCTTTAATGTCCTCTGAGTCACTTACTTAGAACCAAAGACAGCAGTTACCTGTATATTCAAAATTAGGTTAATAATAGCAGCTTTTGTTTTCCTCTTAGTAAAGTTTTCAGTTTTATTTATGACCCCCTCCACATTATTTCAGTAACAGATGATAAAATGTGCATTGTGAGGCATCCCAAGTCTCCCGCGAGTCACAGGAGTCTCTCGCATTTGGCTGCTGGCTCCCAGACACCCACAAGCGCTGGGTGATCTCCCGGCTGGGCCTGTCACTCAGCCACAAACAGCAGACAGAGCAGCCCGAGCGGTCGAATGGAGTATGGCCTCGACGGGCGCTCAAGACACTCTGCCTTCTGTTAGTGGTCAGGGGAGGGGGAAGCGGAACAGAGCCGAGAGCGCTCTGCTGGTGGACACTGATGGGCTGCGCTGGTGGACACTGATGAGGTGGCACTGAAGGACACATGGGCTGCACTGATGGACACTGATGAGGTGGCAGTGATGGGCTGCACTGATGGGCTTCACTATTGGGCACTGATGAGGTGAGACTGGAAGTCTGCACTGGTAGGCACTGATGAGGTGGCACTGATGGACACTGATGGGCGGCACTGGCGGGCACTAATGAAGTGGCACTGATGGGCACTGATGGGCTGCACTGGTGAGCACTGATGAGGTGGCACTGATGCACACTGATGGGGTGGCACTGATGGGCATTGATAGGTTGCACTGATGGACACTTATAGGCTGCACTGGTGGGCGCTGATGAGGTTGCACTGAAGGACATTGATCGACACTGCTAGGCTCCGATGGACACTGATAGGCTGCACTGCTGGGCACTGATGAGGTGTCACTGATGGGCATTGATGAGGTGGCACTGATGGGCTGCACTGGTTGGCTGCACTGATGGACACTGATAGGCTGCACTGTTGGACACCGATAGGCTGCACTAATGGGCACTGATGAGGTGGCACTGAAGGACACTGATTAACACCGATAGGCTGCACTGATGGACACTGATGGGCTACAATGGTGAGCACCCTCTAGTGTTCTACTAGCAGTAGTACAGGTAGACTATAATCTGGCTCACAGATAAGCTTGAGCCATGGAATCTGGGTCAAGGTTATTAGAGGTTAGGCCAGCGCCTATCATGACTCATACAGACAGACCTCTGGTACTCCCCCTGGTTCTGGAAAGTTGGAGAACATTTTGAAACTAGTGGGCTGCCTTCTGTAGCAGGTCTCTATTGAAGACAGCAGAGTGCTTACGTTTTTAGCCTTGTACTGGGAGAGCTCCAGTGTGTGCTGTCCAAGGGAATGAAAGTTCCTACCCTGTAAGGGGCTGTTGCTAAGCTAACAAAAATGGCGGTTAGCTCCTAAAAGAGTGAACCCAGCAGAGCTGTGCAAAGGATTGAGATTTGTTCAGGAGGAAGGAGTGAAAGTTGTAAATAGGAAGGACCTTATCCCTGGTTAAGTTATTATTGTCAAGTTGGGCATCCCATAATCCCTACCCCATCCAAGTTATTATTCCCTAATAAAACAACAAAAACAAGCAAAAGACTGGTTTCTGTGTTTGGATGTTAGAAGAAAACACAATGTGACTGGCTGTGCAGCAGTGCGGAACCTTCACATTTGCAACTCCTACAGGGGAAGTGTGGATGAAGCCATAATTTTCGCCTCAGCCAATCAGAGGAAGTGTTGTATCCAGTCACAGAATACAAAGTGTATTGGGGGTGGGTAAGCAGTGCTCAGCCCGACTCAAATGTGTTTCGGGAACCGGACAGGAAGTTCCTGTTCCACTGCTGGAACATAGCCCTTTATACTGTATATAGCTGATACTACATAAAGTGTATACAGTATTCCTAGCAAGTGCACCTGTTAATGAAGGAAATAGTTTGTTTGCAACAGTGTAGCCCACACAAATTATTTAAAGGCACATTAATTGTGGAGATAGGCTTTAATATGACATCATATTATGTAATTGATAAATGCAAACAGTGTAAAAAACTGAAACTAACCTAGACTTGGCTTATTGCAATCTCTTCATAGCAGAGATGGAGTGTGAAAGGAAGAAGCAGTGCAAGCAGCCTATCAGTTCCTGAGCCTGCAAGATGTATGCTGATAGGAAGAAAAAGCAGAGTGATAAAGAGATCAGATCATCACTGTGTTGCTTCTTCTTTCACTGTTCAGTCGCAGGCTGAAGGTGGGCTCAGGGTAATCTGGGTTAATGATGAAGTAGGTTGAATGATTACGGTCATCAAACTGGGGACATCTAAGTGGTAGACAAATGTGCTGTGAGTACTGTGGGGAAAATCCCTGCACTAGATTTATGCATGGAAAGTGTTAAATTTACGTTGATCGGGATTCAGCAATGTTATTCTTACTCCATAGAAATGTTGAATTTGGTTCCTAAACAGTTGCTGTTCGGGATGAGCTGGCATACAAGAATAGCATCTGTTAAAAATGGCTCCACTCTCTGTTTTATTCACTACATTGCTTTCTTGCCTGTCAATAATTTCTTGCCCTGGTCAAAGCTGTGCACTTCTGTAAGAAAGAATAGAGGATCACACAGTTTATTTGAAATAATAGTAATTTTAATTAAAGTGTAACTAAAGGCAACACTGCTTTTTTTTGTGGGCAGATTAGAGAGGAATTTAGAACACCTGTTAGGATTTTATTTCTGTCTGTGCCCCTGTTTGTGAGATCTGAAGAGGCGATTCAGTTCGCATTGTGCGCTATATAAGTATTTCATTCATTCATTCATTCATTCATTCATGAGATTCACCTTCTCTATTTGTCCTGCTTGACATTATCATCAAAAGTAAAAGAAAACCCTACATTTTGAGTTTCCAGAACACTAATAAAGGGGAAATCTTCCAATGGTTCTGGTGACCCTGGTTAAACCCAGGGATTCTCTCACTTTGGAGGGAATTTCACTCACTTCCTGTTATGGCCATGGAACAGGAAGTGAAGGGAAACATCCCCAATGGGACACAGGTGGCAAAAAAATTAATAAAACATGAAAAGGGTTATAATTCTCCTTTTCTCTATCCAAAATTAAAAAAAAAAGACCTTAGTTCTACTTTAAAGCTTTGTAAAAAAGAAGATTGCAGTTGGCGGTATGTCCTATCCCAACTTGCCTCTCATTATTTATTCATTAAACACAGAAGTCATACTTGCAGTGACCTCCTCTGATTTCAGTTGAGAGCTGGATTCAAAGCAAGCCTTCAAATTCAACTTTTCTGACTTATTAAAGTGTCCTTTGCTGTTTGTGGGTAGAAAGAAAAAACAACTTGATCTCACATTATTTTGGAGTTTATCTCTTTACATTTACATAGAGATGCCAGCAATTGGTTTTAGCTGCTCTGTAAATTTTACCAGCATAGAGTGTAAAAGCCTATTTCTGAGCGGGAATATATTGGGCACCATGAAATGATACTACCTCAGCGCTAAATAACTGTAGCAGTATAGTATCACATAACCATATGATTTTACCTTTTTTTCACGAGCTGTAATGCTTTATGTATTGTATGTAAATTAAAAAGTGCTATTTGTGATTGTAACATTTCTTAACTTTGCCCAGGTCGCAGCTGCACCTGCACCAGATGGTAGATAACCACTCCTTTGGAATTGTGCCAATTGTGAAGGTAGGAGATGTTTTATAATGTAATGCAAACACTGGCTGTATTGCAGCCCCTTTCCTTTTTGTTCTACCATGCCGCTGCACGTTTTTGTTTTTTTCTTGCATTGTTACATGTTTTAGGTATGAAGCCAAGTGTATTTCATAAAATCTGTGCTGCACAGAGATCCACAAAGAAGCCATTACATCTCATCTTTCAGCAAACAAATAAAAAAATAAAAAAAAATTACTTAGCAGTAACAATTGTTTTTATCCTTATAGAATATTTTTTAGGGATGGGTGGGATGAATATTCCTAAAAAAAGAGAACTGCACCTCTTTGTTTATGGTGCTTTTTTTTTGCTTTAGTAACTCTATCTAAAGATCTACCTAATCTGATGAGGGCAGCAAGCCTGCACATTACCTGAGTTTGGATAGAGGAACTGCCTTCTATGATTGACTTTATTACATATGTGGGATTGGTGGTGTCTCTTTAGACATGTACATATTCAGGGCCAGATTTTTGCATGGTCAACACAGGCCATTGTCTAGGATGACAAGGATTCAAGGGATGCCACATATTATATTCCTGACTGCAAGTAACACAATTCTAGGTAATATATAATTAAAGGTTGCAGACCACTGCTCTATCTGCCAATGAAATACACTTGGGTCCACAACATTGCTGTCCTTGCTTAGTGTGTGCACATTATTATTCCATTTTTGGTGGAATAATAGTGTACTTATAGTTCTTCCACTCTGGGTTCCTACAGCTAGAACCAAATTGTTAGCAGAATAGTGGAACACTTTGTGGTTTTACATTTATAACACACACACACACACACATATACACACACATATATATATATATATATATATATATATATATATATATATATATATATATATATAATATATAATATATATATATATATATATATATATATATATATATATATATATATATATATATATATATATATATATATATATATATATATATATATATATATATATATATATATATATTGAATATATAATACATGTGAGAGTACAGCCCAATCAGCGTTAAAAAATGACATTTTCAGATTCATAAGGGATCACGGCCTGTCTGCATCCGTTCTACCTCTTCTCTTTTGTCGTTAATATGGTGATTCTAGATTAACCTTCCAGCATGTCTTTGGAGTGTGGGAGGAAACCCACGCAGGCACAGGGAGAACATGCAAACTCCTGGCAGGTAGTGCCATGTTTGGGATTTGAAGTGACCCTTTTTACTGCTAGGCGAAAGTGCTACCCACTACATCACTGTACCAGCCTGGGATCAGGCTGGGCTCACACTAGTGTGAATTGAATGCAGGTTTCCCCCAATTCCAATTCGCACGATAGGAGATTGTGACCAGTTCTCTGTGGCGGCTGTGGAGTGGCTTGCACAGGAGTCCTGTGCGTCTTTGGCTAAATTATGAAATTATCATTATCTACAGTCCTCAATCAGATTTAAACATGATTGGAAGCTTACATGTGATTGGTGATGCAGGAAACAGAGGAAAGATTAAACAGCATAGTCATCAGACACTCCTGCTGTCCTCCTCCTGACTATAAGGCTGGGCTCACATATTTGTGATCCGGTTCCATTGAAAGCCGATCTGGATCACATGTTATGCGAATTGCATATGGTTCAAAATGCAGCTGATTCGCATATATGTGAACCTTAAGGTGTGCTGTATGATTATTTTACAGGGGATTATACAGTTAGATCCATGCCTCTTTATTTTTATTTTAGACTGAGCGGTGAAGAGACAAAACACATATCAGGTTTTTACTGCAGTCAGGCCAAGTTTTCAGTAAAAAAGTAAGGGGTTAAAGTCTTTGTCCATTTCCTTATTGTCAGAGTCTCCTTCCCCTGTGGCTTCTGCTCACCTATTTTTTTTTTTTGTCTTGCTGACACAGGCTGTCGCAGGGACAGGAAATTGGGTGAAATCTCTCCAAAGTAGTCATGAACAGCAATAGAAATTTCACCAATGTATGTACTCAGAACTATCCAAAACACACAAAAAGTTTTGGCTGAAGATTTGACTGAACTGCAATCACTGAATGCTATCACTTGTTGCCTAGAATAGTGTTTTGCAGTTGTATTGCTAGTTGTGTAACCATTGAATTATTTTTAATACCATGCCTTCAAATCAGAAATTGTCAGAACTGCTGAAAGTGGTAATATTTATCATTTCTCAACACTGGTAATGTGCACTATCAAGTCAGTCTCCCCTAATGTGTGTCTGCCTTAAGGCTTTCAGTTCAGGAATTTATAGACGCTATATGTATAGGTTGAGCAATAAAACCTGTTAATCTGTGAAACGATTCATGTGAAATGTTAGTAAATGTAGCATGAAAGACAGCTCCACTGCCTAGAGCGGCTCCTGCAAAATTTCCTCCTTGACTCCTTGAGTCTCTCAGAATGATTCCTCTGTGTGATCATCTCACATGACAAAGTGCTAAATAGCCAGAACCGCTCTTCAAATACCTGCCAGGAAGAAATGTTGCCACCAAATGCAGCTGTTTAAATCTGGATCACTGTTAATTTGAGAGGCTGCCCTGTATTTATTATCTGTGCCCGCATAGGAGTTTCTGGTTAGTATTCATGATATGTGCATTCGTTTACAGCAAATGTGAAACTCATCATTGAATTAGTGGGACTCTTGGGTCCAGTTCCTTATAAGTTTTACAATTTATTTTTTAAAACAGCTGTCATTTTGTAATCTATCCAGCTGCTGAAGTTTAAATGTGTGCACTCTTCGTATTTTGCATGAGCGAATAACAATAGTTTGCACTGCCAGCTGTCACTTGATTGCTTTATGTTCAAGTTAATCAAAAAGTTGTTTGGTTAATTTGGAAAGGGGTTAAACAGTTTAAGCGAGCTCAACTTTTTCAATTTTATCTACCCCATATAGTATGCTGTAATCTTGAATTCCCACTACCTGTAAGGTGGACACTGGCCTCACTAAATCCTGCTAAATAACTGTGGGCACTCCTATATAAAGCAACATCAGCCAAATTCCTATTTTTTGAAAAGGACCTTGTAGAAGAAAATGTATACCCCCACCCATTCCTTGATTTTTTATTCTCTTGCAGAACATAACTGCTTGCAAATCTTGGACGTCTGACATACATTTGGATGTACTGGATTCCTGGATTTTAATTTGTCTGGCTTCTATGGCACAATAGTGATGTAGGGGGTTGGTAGGTGGAACCACAGCATATAGCGGGGGACCAGGAAATGTGTCAGATGGCGATTATGCCAGCAGTTTCACTCTCCAAGAGAGCAAAGATTTGAGGAATTACTGGACATTTTTGTAGGGTCTATTTTCTTTAGTTGTATATAGAATATTGAAGAGTTAAAGAAGTACTTATTTTACAGATGTCTGTCTACAGGCCCCATATAATATTGACAGTCAAAATAATACATTTTTATTTTGCCATTGGTCACAATGAGCAAGGTTTATTTAGTTATCTGACAGACATGGGTGAAATAAATACATGCAGCAGTTTGTGACTCCTGTTCCCCAGCATGCTGTACAATAGCTGAGAAGGAACCAAAAAAGTACCAGTTACTTACCGGTAACTGTCTTTCTGGGAAATCTTCCAGGACGGCACACCTGAGATGAGAGGCTCCTCCCTACAGGAAACACAATCAATCGACAGCTGTTTTAAGTCCCCACCCTTCCCCTTGATCCTCAGTTTGTAGAGAAGTAACTCCTGAACCAGGTTCACAAGGGAAATCATTCCTCATAGGTACTCACCTTCTAGTGTTCTAGAATTTTCCCTCCTCCAACGGGCGGGAAGTAGGCCTGCCGTCCTGGAAGATTTCCCAGAAAGACAGTTACCGGTAAGTAACTGGTACTTTTCTCAAGTCATCTTCCAGGACGGCACACCTGAGAGGATAAACAAGTACCTCAGGCCTACCTTGGGTGGGGCCACTGCAAAACCCTCTTGGCGAACCTTGGCTCTGCAGTGAGCTTTACCTCCACTCCATACGCTCATATGCTTGATGAAGGCATGTTAGCTGGATCATGCGGCTGATCTGCAGGTCTGCTCCACAGATGTTCCTGCCTTTTCCGCTTCAGATGCAGTATCTAGGTGAAATGGGCTCTTAAAAATGGAATCAGAAAACATGTTAAACTTGTAGGTTAGCAATGTTGCCTATCTCACACATCTAACAACCATGGCCTATTATGCCTGTAGGTGCTACTTAGAACCACTAAAAAGATAAATAAGAGACCTGTGTAAGACAAGGACACTACATTAATCAATAAAAGGGCCTGTCTTAACACTATCCTGTTGAGGGAAATAAAACTGCTTCCTTTTTATCTTTATGTCAGCAAAAGACTAAAGGGAAGCCTACTTAAGGGAAATAGATTAACAGAAGCTTGAACCCTGGGTTTAAGGCATGCCCAATCTATGTCCTTACTTACGCCTGAGAGCCTTCTTCAGGAGATTAAAGTCCCTAGCAGGAGTAGACTACCCATATTGCTATGTCTAGTTTTGCTAAAAGGGCAAAATGAAGGCCATGCACCAAGCCGAAACCTATTCGATCGGGTATACATCTTTATACTTCATCCTCAGGCCCTAATACTCCTCTGAACAGAACTCTCCAAGTTCTTACTAAACAGGGCGATTCATTATCCCCTTCCTCCAGTGTCCCATAACCCTACAGGGCTTCAACCCTAGGAAATGGTTCTGGCATCCCTGAATGCAAGTGGTCAAGGTTTTCTGACATGTGGCAGCTGCAGCCCGAACTCCTGGCCCCTCCATGGAAAAGAAGGCTGAAATACAAAAGGTGATACATGCATTATTAATATCACAAATAAAATGATCATAGATTGTGGGCACGGCACAATAGATTTAGACAGAAAGGACACAAGCATAGACAACAATGTTGTGTGCCTGAGTGTGACTAGCTAAACCAATATATCAAATATGGGAAGAGACCCAAATCTGAACCTCAACGTAGACAAACAGTCCTCATAGTCTGGTTTTCTGATGTGCTGCCAAGACGTAAAAACATTAAGACTCAAGCAAACCCTAAATGCTGCGTATTTCTTTAGTGCAGCTAGCTAGGTCATAACTGATATATAAATACGGAAAGGACAGGAACCCCCTTTACTGTTGTGCTTTACCTATGTACAGCAAAACAAGGCTATAAAGACAGAAAGACCCAAACTTCTATGTTGTGTATTTCTGACAAACCACCACAGTTATAAGATTAATTTGAACACCAACTCCCGTGTTGTGCATTTCTGCTATGCCACAGGGAAAAATATGGAAGACAAGACAATCCTTTCTGTCATGCACTTCTGTAGTGTAGTTCAGATAGAACCAACACTGAGAAAGGACACAAGCAACCTGCAGCATTGTGTTTTTCTGAAACAGAAAGCACCAACAAGCTTCAATCTTGAGTATTTCTGCTGTGCAACAACATAAAAGCAGACACTGAGGAAAAAGACAGACAGCCTTTACAGCTGCAATCTTTCTGGTCTGCTGCAAAATAAAACAATAACGCCATGATGAGTATTCCTGCTGTGTAGCAAAACCTCAATCAGAAGGGACAGATAAGTTTAGGGTTCCCACACCCGTGCGACCCAACCTGCGACTTGGGACTGCAAGACGCATGAGAAGTCATATACTATGGCTTCCAATGGGTACCATTTGTGTCTGTGCGACACCAGCAGTCCCTGATTCCTGGATCCACAGACCTCAAGATTACACAGGTCGCAGGGAAAAAAAAAACAAATAGCAATTTTCAGGTCGAACCAGTAAGGGGTCCCCAATGCTGTGACTCCCTGGAGGATTGCAGCCAACAAACCCCTGCTGTGTATCCCTAAGATGCAGAAAGGTAGATCCATGAGAAACACTGCTTAGCCTGATATACAAACGATAAGGCAGTAAATATAGGACATACAGGACACAAACATTCAATCTTTGTGTATGTCTGATGTGTAGTAATATACCAATACTGAGCAGAGAGGCCACCATCCTCAATGTGTCTCTCAGCTGAGCAGCAAAAACAAAATCAGAAAAAGACAAGCAACCTTCACTGCTGTGTCCTTTCTGATATGCAGCCAATAAGGCAGAATATGCAAGACATAAAGGACAGACAACCTTCAATCTTGTATATGTCTGATGTGCAACAATATAACAATTCTGAATAGAGATAGCACATGCATATTGAAGCGATTTGGCCTTGCGACTCAACATGTCAAATCGCATGGCTAAAATCAGCACAACACCACTTTGTGGTGCTACATGGATTACCAAAGGCAGTATATGTACTACACCTGGCAGGGGTTCAATTTGTATTTCTACTATGTAGCCCAACAAATTCGAACCATCAATTTTCACTGCTGCCTTTCTGATAAGGCAGTAATACAGGACACAAAACCTCACAGACCTTAATGCTGTATAAATCTGATGTGCAACAATAAAACACTATGAATAGAGATAGCACATCCATATTGAAATGATTTGTCATGCGACTCAACATGTCAAATCGCATGTTTAAACTCGGCAGCCATTGCTGTTAATAGCACTGTCTGAATCAGCACAGCGCCACGCAAATCAGGACCATCAGACTTCACTGCTGCCTTTCTGATAAGTAACCAACAAGGCAGTAAAACAGGACACAAAGCCCCACAGACAGACCTCAATCTTGTGTATGTCTGATGTGCAGCAATATAACCATTATGAGCAGAGATGTCACCAGACACAATGACGTGCATTTCTGCTGTGCAACACAAAACCAGAAAGTACAGACCACCTTCACTGTTGTATTTTTATGATCTGTAGCCAAACAAAGCAGTACCTTTAGTATATAAAGGACAGCAAACAAGCTTCAGTGCAGTGCATTTCTGATGTACAGCAATATAGCCCTTATAAGCAGAGATGTCACAAATCTCAATGTGTATTTCTGCTGTGCCACAAAAACATCCCAGCAAGCACAAACCTTCACTACTGAGGTCTACTGGTGTGCAGCCAATGAGGAGTCATGGTCTATCCCTTTATGAAATAACCAACAGGCAATTTATTTCATAGGCATAGCCTGGGCTGTAGATACTAAACCTTCACCACCAGAGAAGGAACAGATCCTAAAATGGTTGGACACCCTACTATTAGTAGTAGTTGTTGTCCTACCTTACCTCCATAGACTGAGCAAACGCTAGCCAGCACATATCCAGGTGGTGCTGATTAGCAACTAAAGTCTCAATGAGCCCAGCCCTAGAGACCAATTTAAGACCTCTCTAGAAGAGGTGGTTACCAGTTTAGCCTGGGAGGTAAATAGCTATTTGCAGGCTTCAAACAATTAATTATGTAGCTCTTGCATAGGTTTGCACAGAAAATCCTCAATTAAAAGGATGTAGGGAGCGATCTATGGTGAATCGCCTTTAGATCTGCCACTGCGTGGATTGTAGCCCAAACCAATAAAAAAAGTTTCTTCTTACCTCCTACACTATAATATAAACACAGTGTAAAGGTGGAGTGGGAGGTTGGAGCTTATGAAAGTTAACTATAGCAGGCAACCCCCAAAAGGAGGATCTGTGACAAGGGAACCCCTACTGTGCCACACAGTAGCTTGGTCTCTGCCCATCCTTGAATGTTAGGTCAGCTTTTAAACATTGTGAAGCAACTTCAGATTCCTAGCAGCTGGGCTAATAGGGCCGGTAACCTAGTGCACCTGCTGACCAGGGGAGCTTCTGAATCCACCAACCACTGCCCAATTAATAACCTGTTCAGTGGTATACCTGGCCTGTAAGTAACTTTGTATCTACCAGGTCCCCTCTGTACGCTATATTCATCCCTACTAAATGTACCACAACTGGGCATGTAGGGAGAGGCTGGCAACCTACTGCTGCGATAACCACAGTGTCTCTGCTGTAAGAGGGAGCTGTGGCTGGTGGTTTTAGCAGTGGCGTCTGCGCTATTTGTATCCCGACCCCAGGTTCTGCACTGCACCAGTCAGTATATACACGGGGAAGGGGGAGCAATGGCCTACCTACCTCTTTCTCATCTGAAGTGGTTTAGGCACACTCGTTCCTCTGCACCACCTGTCCACCATACAGCTTCTCTGATGTAAGAGGGAGCTGCGGCTGGTGTTTTTAGCAGAAGCTTAAGGGCTATTTGAATCCAGACCCCAGGTGAGATCTCAAATGCCCAGGAACCCTCTGGCTGGAATTGGGGATTTTGCAGCTAAATTCCCACGGCAAAAGGAAAGTAAAGTACTCACCGTTGTCGTCTTCCTCTTTTTGCCACAGCCAGCGGGCTTGCTTTTCCATCCTTATGGTCCACACGCAAGGAGGATAGCCGCCAAAGTGCTCCCCCCCCCAACTGCTGTCCCCATAGGGAAGTCAGTCTATATACATGGGGGGGGGGGGGCAATGCCTTCCATTCCTCATTCCCATCTTCATATCTGAGGTGGTTAAGGCAGACATCCACCGTAGTAAACTGGTGCCTCCTCGCTCTAGAGAAAGGAGGATGTGGGCGCCTGCTCCTACTGACTCTCAGCCTTCCCTCCTGGGTAAGAACGCCGCTGCCATTTTCCCGAAGTTTGAAAATGACGCGGGTGCTTGTTGCCACGCCCTCTCCGGCAGCCCACGCGAGCTACCGGGGACCCAGGAGTCGGGGACAAGCCCCCTGGAAAGAACCGATGGCCAGCACCCCCGTCTGAACAGCCACCTGTACAGGTAAGGAGGGGGGAGACAGGATAATGGCCCCTGAAGTTCTGGGTACACCACTGTACCCAGGGTCCTTCAGCTCTCAGGGGGGCTCTTCCAATTTCTGCTGCCCGCCCTGAGGAAAAGATAGGGGAACCCCCCAGGAAGGACAAGAATATCCTACCAGACCCAGAGGCTTCCCAGGCTTGTGGTCCGGCTCCCAGGGGGAGACCACCAGCCCCAGGCTTCGGGTCATTTGGAAAAAAACAAACAGTTTCGCTGTGTAGGGAGAAACACAATCAAAAACTGAGGATCAAGGGGAAGGGTGGGGACTTAAAACAGCTGTCGATTGATTGTGTTTCCTGTAGGGAGGAGCCTCTCATCTCAGGTGTGCCGTCCTGGAAGATGACTTGAGAAATAAGAGACAAGATCTCTTGATGCATGAATTCCTACTTTTGTTGTTCTCTATGTAGGCTGAGTTGCTAGTCAGTTGATTTCCAAGGCATTTCAGGTACAGGACTGAGTGTTAGATGTAGCCCATTATATGTAAGCATTACTTTCATTATTCTAATACCCCGTACACGCGATTGGACTTTCCGACAACATCCTTGTTCCAAGGATGTTGGCTCCAACTTGTCATGCATACACATGGTCACACAAATGTTGGCAATTAATTACGAACGTAGTGACGTACAAGACGTAAGTGATATCTCCATTACGAATGCTAGTTATATCTCCGGCTTGTACTTGATTCTGAGCATGCGTGGACTTTTGTCCGACAGACTTGTGTGCACACGATCAGAAAGTCCGACAACAAACATTTGTTGGAGGAAAGTCCAACAACAAATGTTCAATGGAGCATACACACGGTCAGACTTTCCGCCAAAAAGCTCACATCCAACATTTTTTGTCAGAAAATCCGATCGTGTGTACGGGGCATAAAGGCCTGTACACACGATTGGAGTTTTTGAAAACAAACACGAAAATGAGCTGTTTTAAGACGACATCCGACTGTGTGTACGCTCCATCGGACAAACTTTTCGACAACATAAGCCCGATGGAGCAAGGTCCGATCGTGTGTACAGAAATCCATCAGATTTTACAAACACGCATGCTCAGAACCAATGCAAAAGATCAGACAACAACACAGAAGTTGACTAAAGAGCAGAAATACTATGTGATTTGGTGAAAGTTGGCTGAAAAAGTCTGATCGTGTGTATGCTTAACAAGTTCAGGGCCATTTGTATAAAGTCCGATCGTGTGTAAGAGGCTTAAGAGTACCTCAGCTCAGCAGGTCTTTTTACCTATAAAGCCTAATACACCCGATCGGACTTTGTACAAACTTTCCTGTGGATTTTTGTACAAAGGGCGTCGGCCAAGAACTTGTTTTGCATACACATGGCAGGACTTTTTCAGCCAACTTTCACCAAATCACGTTTATCTGCTCTTTACCACCACCTTTGGTCAACTTCTGTATTGTTGTCTGATCTTTTGCATTGGTTCTGAGCATGCGTGTTTGTACTTTGTACAAAAGTCATATGGTTTTCTGTACACATGATCAGACTTTGCTCCATCGGACTTTTGTTGCCAGAAAGTTTGTCCATTCGCACAACCAACAAAAGTCAGATGAAAACCAAAAAAGTTTGTCCGATGGAGCGTATACACGGTCGGATGTTGCTCCAAAACAGCTCATTTGCATGTTTGTTGTCAAAAAGTCTGATCGTGTGTACGGGCCTTACCCCTTTACCAGTCAGTAAATAACAGATAGAACTAGCTGACTTGGATGGAACAAAGGTTGCTCAAACACATCAAATAAGCATATGGAGCATTATAAGTGCACTCTCAATGCTCCAGCCCCTAATGAACCTTAAAGCTGAGCTTTCAGGTTCTCAAACTTTGCTACAGCGGGCAGGCTGAAAACTTTGGTACCAATTTTGCAACTTTTTTTATCAGCCACCCTTAGCTAGGACAGCCTGAGAAAAGAGGGGTCTGTACACGAGAAATGCGTTCGCTATTTAAACAGAAGTTTCAAAGATGTTTTGGACTCAGCATGTGTAGTTAACTTCTATGGAATATGAGGTTCCACCATTTTATTTGCCATTTTATTGCTGCCTCTAGCCATTTTGGGGTGATTTTTCCCTCATTTATTTTTTATTCATTCATATATTGATCAAGAACAGAAATGAGAGAAATTCTCTCCAATGGGGACACAGATAATAAAAAAAAAAAGTCCAAAACATCATCCAAAATACATGTTTAAGTAGAGTTATGATTACTACATTTACAATAACAACGTTTGAACTTAATTTATTTAAAATTCTCCTTAAATCTGGAACTGCACACTTTGAATTAGTACATTTCTATAAAGTCTCCACTATTCTTATCTATTTGGAAGCGCTTTCTTCATTTTGATTACTTTTTGTTTTATCTGTTGCAGTGCCCTGTCCTTTCTGCACTGTTTATATTTACTTAGTTGCGTGACATTGGCTAAGGCACATTGAACTGTAACCAAAACAACTTTTCGATTGTTCTGTTCTTGACCTATTCTGATCTTATATGAGTTTTTGCCTTAATAAATTGACTTTTTTTCTTTCATAATAAATGGTTATATCTGTTCTACTACCATTCTGGATTTAATCTTCCAGGCAGCCTGTTAGGTTAAATAGTTGCATGACTTTTCTATACAGTACAGTATAGACATTTACTTATTTATGTTTATCTGAGCAGGCCTTGCTGTGCTGATATACAGTACAATCATCTCATCAATTGGCTGTGTGTTACAGGACATTACTTTATAACAAGAATGTAGCTATACTAGACAATCCATCTATGTGGAATGGACCATGTAATTACAGGTATAACACTTAATACATGGTATTCAGGCTGAAGACTATGCATAGCAGATTAGAGAAGCTGCAGCTTCATCTTTCTATGCTGAAAGCGGTAATAAACCCAAAACCAAAGATAGTATATTGTAGCCCAGCAATCCTTAAATGTGGTGGAGGCTGCATTTGTTTTCTAGGCTTTTTTTCCTTTATTTTACCTAGTGATGCAACCAGTATTGTCAGTTTGATGAAAGGGTAGTGTTAGGTACAGTAACAGATTTAGTTAGACTCGACCAACAAATTAAAGCCAAACTCCTGTTAACATATTTTAAGCAGTTACAGCAACATTTTTTTTGGAATAAAGTTTTTACATAAATAAATATACAATGACCATTATAAGCACCCCTGTCAGTGGTAAATGGTTTGCCTCAACCTTCTAACTGCCACTTTTGCTGAATAGCTTGATCTGTTAAAGGAAGCTGGAAGATAACAGACTTACCGGCTAGATTGAGAGAGGAAAAGAACAAAAAATAAAACATTTTCATATTCAATTAATATCAATAAACATTTAAATACAACAAATGTGAATCTAGTATATTTTATAGTACAAAGGATGTAAAAAAAAGGAGAGTCTATATAGTTTAAAGCAGAACCCTAGGTTAAAATCAAAACTGAGATTAAAATCAAAAACTGATTATCGTTATTCCCCCATTATTTGTATTGCCTTAGTTTTTTTTTTTTGTACCAGAAAAAACTGGGTAATTTACACTGGGTACGCTGCCGGTCTGCTCTCACCGGTGCCAGTGTGCATTCCAATTACTGCATGTTAGTGTGGTTGATGTGGAGGAAAGAAGAACTTTGACACTGTAACGGGATTTATTGGTGTGGGGACACAAATTTATACGTGATATGGACTTACATGGACTTTTAAGATCTTTGAATGTCAATGATTGCAGTTTTTGTTCAGTAAATGTACTCATTGTTATTAAAAAAAAATCTCATTAAAGATTATACTTCCTGAGATTACTTAGGAAGAACCAACTACTGGAAAGAGTATTAGAGACTTGCTTAGCTGACATTCCTTCTGGCTCCAGATCCTGCTTGCTATTCCACTACGCTGATCTCTGACTTCCTGACTTTCTGACTTGTCTGACTATCCGTTTTGGTTACCGTTTTGACTATGTTTGTTCTATTTACTTTTATTATTAAACAAGTGTGATTTAACTGTACTTCGATCTTGGTCTGATTCATGGTTTCTGATATTTTGGTTGGTTGGTATTTTGAGACAAGGATAGTGATGTAGCTGGGGGCTAAATTGTGGATGGCTTTGTAAGTAGTTGTCAGTATTTTGAATTTAATTCTTTGGTTGAGTGGAAGCAAGTGGAGGGATTTACAGAGAGGAGTAGCAGACACAGAGTGATTGGTAAGGTAGATGAATCTGGCAGCAGCATTCATGATAGATTGAAGGGGAGATTATGTAGAGGTAAACCAATCTGAAGCGAGTTGCAGTAATCAAGGCGAGAGATTGCCAGGGAGTGAATTAAGAGCTTTGTTGTGTCATTGGTTAGAAAGGGGCGTATTTTGGAGATGTTGCAGAGGTTGAGGCAGCAAGATTTGGACTGTTAAAAAAACGTGTGGCTTAAAGGAGAGTTCAGAGTCCAGGACTACACCTAAAACCTTGGCATGCGGGGATAGGCTTATAGTTGTTCCATCAATTTTAACTGAGAGATCAGCGAAGGGGCATGTGGGGTAGGAAAAATTAAAAGGTTGGGCTTTAAATAGATTGAATTTTAGGAAGTGGTGTGGCATCCAGACTGAAATATATGTTAGTAAATTAGTTATATGTGAGTAGACGGAAGGGGTGAGCTAAAGGGTAGAGAAATAGATTTGTGTGCCGTCAGCGTAGAGATGGTATTGTAAGCCATGGGAAGCTATCAGCTGATCCAGGGAGGAGGTGTAGATTGAAAATAGGAGAGATCCAAGAACAGAACCTTGGGGGACACCAACAGAGAAAGGAAGAGGAGAGGTGGAAGTATTGTAAATAACGCTAAAGGCATAGTTTGAAATGTAGGAAGAGAACCAGCGAAATGTACAATCACGGCAACCAAAGACGTGGAGTTTTTTGGGGTGGTTAACCTATCAAAGGCAGCTGAAAGGTCCAGTAGGAGGAGTACAGAATAGTGTCCATTGGTTTTGTCTGTTATTAGATTTTGGTTAGTTTTAGGAGAGCAGTTTTTGTGGAGTGTTGAGGACGAAATCCAGACTGAAGGGGATAAAGAAGCCTATTCTCAGCAAGGTGGTCAAGGAGGGGAGCAAGGAGATGTGGCATAGGTTGTAAATAGTGGTTGGGGGTCCAGTGAGGGCTTTTTAAGTATGGGGCTGACTAATGCATGTTTTAGAGTGTTGTGGTGCCAGAAGAGAGGGAGAGGTGGAAGATGTGGGTTAGAGAGTTAGAATAGAGCCAGAGGGTGAACGTGCCATTTGTAAGGGAACAGGATCCAAAGGGCAAGTGGTTAGGTGGACATTAGCAAGTAGTTTAACAGCCTTGTCTCTAGTGGTGGGGTTGAAAGAGGGAAGTACTAATTGTACCCGTGGGTATGAAGTGTAAAGTATAGAGGGTATCTGAACAGCAGACATCTCCTCACAAATCTACCTTCGGGCAGATGTTATAGGAATATTAGAACAAATAGATATAGTGAAAGATTTTTTTTCCCATGGGCTATAATTGTGAAATTAATATAAGTTAGATAACCAGCTGGTCAGAGTTAGTGATTTTCTTTAGAGATGTTTACTATATATTTTGTATAATGTTTTTTGTGAGTATCTGCTCTATGTTTTTTTTTTATATATAAATTGTCAGGAGTTACCTTTTGAAATTTTGTTGTAAATTTTATTTGCAATGACATTAAATCTTATTTTATCTTTGCTTATCTTATCTTCTTGCAGTTTTAAGATTAGGGATATGTGATCTAAAAGCTTTTCCTTTCCCTGAAATTGTGACTATAATCCTGAGATTTAGATGACATTTAACCATTTTGGTGATATTATGTGGAGTCAGTGGGGATGATGAAATTGAGGTGATTTTTAGAGTACAATGAGCTATGAATAGCTCCTGAGGGTCACAGAAGCTCCTTTAAGTGATCCTAGACCCATTTTTGAGCCAAAAATGGCCCTCCTTAGGCCCCTTTTTACACATGCGGACATTATGTCCGTATTTCATCCATCCGTTTGCGGATGAAATACGGGCATACATGCATTCCTATGGGATAGCGGGTGTCTGCGGATAAACATCCGCAGACACCCGCTATCGTCCGCCTCCGCTATTGTCCGATTCTGCAGACGGAGGAAAATCCTATTTTTCTATCCGTCTGCAGAGCGCATCGGATGAACACAGACAGACGGTCCATGCTCATCCGATCCCCCATAGAGGAGAGCGGAGAGCTGACAGGGCGGTCCCTGCACAGTGTGCAGAGACCGCCCTGTCCGTCACCGGCTCAGCTGGGACAACGGAGCGATCCCCGCTGAGCGAGCGGATCATCATGGGGCGGATCATTACTGATCCGTCCCGGGTGAAAGGGGCCTTAGGTTAATTGTTTTAAGTTATTTTAACAGAAAGAAAAGAACACACAGTAAAAAATAAAACAGCAGTACACAAATAGCAATCATCAAAACACAAAAAAATACAAAGAAATCTAGGGGGCATATTTATAAAGCAGTGAATGTAAAGCCGGCCATAAATGGATCAACATTCGGACAATTTAGGGGGGGGGGGGGCGAATTTTGATCCATGCATGTGCAGACTGATTGTTCCCAAGTTGGTCTATCAATCTCGATCACCAAACCTTTACTGCAGGTGAATCAATCACTGTAATTTAAAACATAGGAAGGGCTGTTTGACACAAGAGATAGTGGTTTGAATGTGGACCTCAGTTTTCTAAATCCCCTACAAATAGTTTTATGCCCATTCTCTCTGTGACACTTCCCCCTCCTATTCCAGAAAACAGGCAAGGACTCCTCGCAGCAATGTACCTGTCTCAATCAATGTAAGATGGATCAACAGAATCTGTATTAGATTCTAAAACAACAGAGAGTCTAGCTGAGAATCAATACTTCAGTAAAAAAAAGTTCAGAACACAACAGGATACTTACTCATAAACAGTATCCCTCTCAGTGAAGTCCATGGTAGCTGTACTAACATATGCAAACTGCCAGAGAGACCCGAGGCCCAAGGACAAAGAGCTAACTCTTTGGAACTTTAGTACATGGGTTGCAATTGGTGAGGTGATCCCCTACAGTAGTTAGGTTAAACATGTTATCAGGCTCCTGCTTGGCTGTTCACATGTCATTTTTGACAGTGAAAGGCTAGCTGAGGATTACTTGCCCAGCTACCACTGCCTCTGAAGATGTCTGAGCTGCTGCAAAAGAGAATCAGAGAAACACGTCTCCCTTGGGCATGTCCAGAAACCCAGGAAATTGTGAGAAATGCAGTATTCTGTATTAAGGGTAAGATCTTTTTAGGGAACTTGATAAAGGTGCAGTTACCATTTAAACTATTCCCTCTTAAAGCTAAACTTAAATAGAATCAGCTATTGATACTATAGATGCTAAACAAGGGTGAAAGATGCTCCAAATAAAGCATTGAGTTTCTCTAAATAAAGCAGAGCAACACATTCAGCTTTTTGTGTTGCTTATTCAAGAGTTGTAATTAACTGCTAATTCTTAGGTACAATAGCGTAAAGCACTCAATCAGAATACAATCTGATGAAATCAGACTAAAACAAATTGGATTTTGATTGGTTGTTATGGGATGGTGCACTTATGAATGTGCATTTCATAATAAGAACTCTGTAAAGTGAATAGAGATTTTTACACTCCAAATTGACTCCATCATGTGGGTATTTTTTCAATACCCTAGATGTAAGCGAGTACACAGAGACTTTCTACTTATGTAGTGACACCACCTAAAGCTGCCCAGATGTTAGAAAAATGTCCTTAGTACTCTTAAAGAGGTGCTCCTCGTAAACATTTGCAAGGATCTATTTGTATAATGTAGTAACTGGGTGGTGCGGCAGTCTAATAGAATACAGTTGATGGTTATTATCAGAACCAAACTTATCACCTGAAAAAAACTCTACAACACAGGAACATGTCCATCCATTTCACAAGAAGTGCCGATTACAAGGTAACATCTGACTATTGAAAAATTTTATATACAATCATAACAGAAATTACTGAAAATATTGGAAACCTTTGATTTTACACTCCTGAAATAAATCCGACACAAAATATTTAATTCCATTTAATGCATGATCAGTCTAATCTCTGTGTATATTGAAAAAATCTTCAATATTTTGGAATCTGGTGGTGATATCGAATTATTAGGCTTTCCGTCTATATTTGTTTTATATTGGTTTTTGCCTATGCAAAAAAGCTTGATAAAAAAAAAAAAAATGCTCCCCTCCTTATAACCTGCACTGTAGCTACTTAGAAGATGGAATGTCATGACAAATTAGCTTCTACAAGCAATCAATCATTGGAAACTTTAGTGGGAGGAGTTTAAGTGTCTGGCAGAGAAATGTATTACCAATCAATGCAATTTCACTCCCCACTAATCAGTTTGACTTAACTGCAATGGCTGAGGACAGCGCTGAGAGTAAATGAAAGATTCCCACTGCAGTTAGTCACAATCCAACACATTTGTCTTCTGTGATTTAAAAAAAAAATTTTAACTGCTGTCTGCCATCACATAATGAATAGCATAAATATGGTACACATGACACAAAAATGCGAACCATGGGTAGTGACATTATTTATCTGTATCCGTGTACATGGCTTACCTGATCATAGCTACTTTATCATAATTTTGCTTAATTTTGCATGTTGTGCAAACCATCTCTTGTACATGTAATTTAGAAAAGACATAGAGAACAAATAAATACAGTGTATATAAATTGAAGCAATAACTAATAATTACTCATGAATGTAATAATAGGATGCATCAGGGTTCTGTTTAAATATAATCCATTTGCAATTTACTTATAATCGCATTAAAATATGCTTCTACAACAACAAGAGAAAGTATTTTTTTATAAATAATTTATATATATATATATATATATATATATATATATATATATATATATATAGTGAAGTTTGGGGATACTAGCTCTGCGGGATTAAGTGCATAAACCGTTATCAGGTGAAACCAAAAATATATCTCCCCCCTCTGCCTCAACGTGGAGGTGTTGGAGGCACCATTTGACACCATACAGTGGACCCGGGAGAGGGCATTGGCATTCTGATGTAGTCTCCCGGGTCTGTGCTCCACCACAAAATTGAACTCCTGGAGAGACAGGAACCACCTCGTTACTCTGGCATTCGTGTGTTTATTTTGCCTCATCCAGGTCAGCGGGGCGTAGTCAGATACCAGGCGAAACCTTCTGCCTAGGAGGAAATACCTCAAGGAGTCCAAGGCCCAATTAATGGCAAGACACTCCCGCTCCACCACCGCGTAGTTTTTCTCCGCTGCCGTCAGCTTTCTACTCAGGAAAACGACGGGGTGCTCTTCCCCGTTGATTACCTGCGACAGGACTGCTCCTAACCCCTCATTTGAAGCGTCTGTCTGTACTACAAAATCCTTATTAAAGTCTGGAGCAACAAGCACCGGATCCTGGCACAATGCCGTCTTAAGTTTCTGAAAAGCTTTTTCGGCCTCGTTATTCCATTTTATCATCACCGACTTTCTGCCTTTGGTCAGGTCCGTCAAGGGTGCAGCAATGGTGGCAAAGTTGGGGATAAACCTCCGATAGTAGCCAACTATGCCCAAAAACGCTCTGACCTGCTTCTTGGTTAGGGGACGGGGCCAGTCCTGTATGGCTTTCACCTTACTCATTTGGGGCTTTACCAACCCTCTACCCACAATGTACCCTAGGTACTTGGCTTCCTCCACCCCAACTGCACATTTTTCTGGATTTATGGTGAATCCTGCTCTTCTCAGGGAGTCTACGACTGCCTGAACTCTGGGAAGATGTGACTCCCAATCAGGGCTGAAGATGACGATGTCATCCAAATAAACCGAAGCATACCAATGATGTGGACGCAAAGTTTTGTCCATGGCCCTTTGGAACGTAGCGGGGGCAGAGTGTAAACCAAACGGCATTCGTTTGTACTGGAAGTGGCCTTTCGGGGTAGAGAAGGCCGTTTTCTCCCTAGCTTCCTTGGTCAGGGGAATCTGCCAGTACCCTTTCGTGAGGTCCAGCGTGGTAATATACCTGGCAGGCCCCAACCTCTCAATGAGCTCATCTACCCGTGGCATGGGATAAGCATCAAATTTGGATATTTCATTCAGTTTTCTAAAATCATTGCAGAAGCGAAGAGTGCCGTTGGGTTTGGGTACCAACACGATTGGACTCGACCACTCGCTCTGCGATTCCTCAATGACATCAAGCTCGAGCATTCTTTTCACCTCTTCAGACACTGCCACTCTATGAGCTTCTGGGATACGGTAAGGCTTTAACCGCACTTTTACCTTGGGGTCAGTTACAATGTCGTGCTCGATGACATTGGTAAATCCTGGCAACCCTGAAAACATGTCCCTATTTCTTTGAAGAAACTCCTTTGCTTGCTGGGTTTGGGGTCTAGTTAAGGTAGCAGCCACCTGAACCAGGTCGATCCCTGCATGGTCTCCTGACTGTACCGCTACCACCGCGGATACCTGGTCTCTGTCTCTCCAGGGTTTCAACAAATTCACATGGTAGATCTGGTATGGTTTCCTTTTCCCTGGCTGGTGTACCTTGTAGTTTACCTCCCCCACTTTTTCCACTATCTCGAATGGACCTTGCCACTTGGCCAAGAACTTGCTCTCCACTGTGGGTATTGACTTTCGCAGAGCGGTTATACACCCTTCTTTGGGCTTCCTGAGCCCTCTGCATGTGCTCCCTCACCAGCGGCATCACCTTAGCCACCCTCTCTCGCATTTGAGAGATATGCTCTACTATGGTTTTGTGTGGTGAGGACTCACTTTCCCACATTTTCTTTACCAGATCCAGCAACCCCTGAGGCCGTCGCCCATACACTAGCTCAAATGGGGAAAAGCCCGTGGATGCTTGTGGAACCTCCCGGATGGCAAACAAAAGGGCAGGGAGTAACATATCCCAATCCTTCCCGTCCTTCTGGACGACTCTTTTGAGCATGGTCTTCAAAGTTTTATTAAACCTCTCCACTAGGCCATCAGTCTGCGGGTGATAGATGGACGTCCATAACTGCTTAATTTGGAACAGTTTGCAATATCCGCCATCACCTTTGACATAAAAGGGGTGCCCTGGTCCGTTAATTTCTCTTTGGGAAAACCAGTTCGCGAAAACATTTGAAATAGTTCTCGGGCAATGGCTTTAGAGGAAGTTTTCCTCAAAGGAACTGCTTCTGGGTACCTGGTTGCATAGTCTAGGATGACTAATGAATACTGGTGCCCTCTTGCCGATTTTACCAGGGGTACCACGAGATCCATAGCGATCCGCTCGAATGGAACCTCAATAATTGGCAAGGGTACCAGAGGGCTTCTATAGTGGGGCACTGGGGCAGTTAACTGGCAAACAGGACAAGATGCACAATATCTTTTAACCTCAACTTTCACCTCTGGCCAGTAAAACCGGTCAGTTATCCTGGCCTCTGTTTTCTCTGCCCCCAAGTGTCCTCCCAGTGCGTTGTTGTGGGCTAGATCGAGTAGCATCCGCCTATACGGTTGGGGAACCAGCAACTGCTCTATAGTTTCCCCACGGCTTTCAGCCACTCGATAAAGCAAGTCCCCCTTTAAGGCAAAATGAGGAAACCTCTGATCTGCTCCTGGCATTTGTGAGACCCCATCCACAACAGAAACCTGCTCTCGGGCATTGACCAAGGTAGGATCCCGCAGCTGGGCGGTGCCTGGGTACATCTAGATCTGGGTGTACTGGCCTTGAGGATTCACTTTCCTCAACCGGGGACTGCAATGGGGAGAGCTCCTCGTCATCCTCCCCTAGCATAACCTGTAACGGGAAGACTCCCCCCCCTCAGAGTTTAACTCAGTTTTGCAATCTGAAACAGACATATCCTTCAACTTAATATTCTCTACAGTATCTTTATCAATAATGGGTATCTCTGTATCAGTGGGGTGGGTTGTGGGGGTTTTAGGCCCATGTTCCTCAGACTCTCCTGGCTGTCCTGGCAGCCCCATCTGTACCTGGCTCCACAGTTCGAAAAATAGTGGACAGTCCCGCCCCACTATATTGTCATGTATTAGACTTCTCGCTACCCCGACCTCTTGGGTCACTGAGATATGGCCATAGGACACAGTCACTGAAACCATGGGGTATTCCTTGATGTCCCCATGGATGCACACTACCCGTAGGGTTTTCCTTACAGGGCCAAGTCTCCCAATCACCCTGGCATGTACCAATGTTACCATGCTACCAGAGTCCAGTAGCGCCCTGGCAGGAAGGTGGTTCACCCACACTTCACACTCAAACTGTCCTGCAATTGGATCCAGGTGAGTGGTGCAGACTCTTTGCACGTAGAAGGAGCTTCTCTGACCAATTCCGCAGTCCATAGGCTCCTCCTGAAGTGGGCATTGCGCCCGGGTATGTCCCCAGGACCGACATCGCCAATACTGTAGGTCTCCTGTTCTTGGGACAGGAACCACCCTTCGAGGTTCTGTAGCAGATGATGCGGTTTTGCGAATCCCAGCGTCTGGCAGGGCTTCTCTCCTAGGCGCTATGGCTGGTCTGGTTGCCCTTGGTGTGGGTTCCCTACGCCTGGCAGGCCCAAGCAGGTCCTCCATCACTATTCGTTCCACCATCTGTGGGCCTGACAGTTTTTCTGGCTGCAGCCATTTTTTAACCAGCTGAACCAGTTCATGCATTTGCGACCTGGGTGGTCGGTCAGGCTTGTACCCTCTGAGCCCGGACAGCTGTGGTCACTCCTAGGCGGGCCAGGATCTCTGCCTTCAGACGCTCATAGTCGCTGATATGTTCTGCTGGGAGGTCAAAATAGGCCTTTTGCGGGTCACCGGTGAGGAAAGGGGAGATAATGCCGGCCCATTGGTCACGGGGCCACCCCTCTCTCTCCGCTATCCTTTCAAAGGTGGTGAGAAAGGCCTCCCCATCATCGCTGGGCGTTAATTTTTGTAAAAAATGGCTGGCCCTCACAGACACCTGGTTGCCAGCGGTGACAGCCGATTGTTCACGTCCCTGAGCCAGCCGCTGTACTGCCTCCTGCAAGGCCGCCACCTGTGCTTGAGTGGACTCCTGCTGAGCAGTAAACTGGACGGCTAGCAGCCGTGTGCTTTCCTGTTGTGCAGCTATGGCCTGTGCCAGGGCCTACTGCTGCTGAGCCATTGCTTCCTCATGGCGACGGTTTGCGTCTGCTGAAGCTTGCTGCTGGGTCACGGTGGCTTGTGCCAAAGCCCTGATGACCTCCTCCATGTCTTTGCCTGCTGCTTGCAGCGTCTGGGCTGGCTTCACCCAAGACATGCGATTTGTACACAGTCTCTTTTACATGTCAGTTTTTAAACGGTTTTTGCGGCTGCAAATGCACTTTTGCCAGCATCCAAGACACCAGTTGTGAAGTTTGGGGATACTAGCTCCGCGGGATTAAGTGCATAAACCTTTATCAGGTGAAACCAAAAATATATTTATTTATAATTAAATCAAAAATAAAGCTTTTCTTCAGCATATAAAAACCGTAAATTAAAGTCTGCTTATCTTCAGCACAAAATAATACAAAAAGAAAAGCACCTACAGTTCTGTAGACCAAAAAGCTTCTTTAGAGTCCTTGCAGAGATCGTTTTGCAGCCTCCAAACCAGCAAACAGCAAATACAACACAGCCAGACAGCTCCTCAGACAGGTGTTCATCTCCTTCTCCTCCTCACCACCACCTCTCTACTACTTCCTGTCTTATAGGCTGTCTGTCTTCCTGGAGGCCGTTAACCCCCTGTGGTCAGGGAGGGAGGCTCTTTCCCACCCAAATGTCACTTTAGAGCCTCCCAAATTCCGGGTCCCAACTATCTCTCTTAAAATAT
Source organism: Lithobates pipiens (assembly GCF_037356315.1). Classification (NCBI taxonomy): domain Eukaryota; kingdom Metazoa; phylum Chordata; class Amphibia; order Anura; family Ranidae; genus Lithobates; species Lithobates pipiens. Next base: position 20,195,472 of record NW_027507790.1, read on the forward strand.
AGAGAGGATCACCAATCAGTCTTCGCCCGAAAACTATCCCCGGAATCTGTCAACCATTTTTGGGTGACCCCCTGAGGCCTACAATGATTCCCTTAAAGGGACCACATCCCGAATATAGGTGCCACATAGTACCCGTCCAGGACCCAACCTTGGCGTCCTGTACAATATATATATATATATATATATATATATATATATATATATACTAAATGGCATTCTTAGTCCATAGGGTTCAATATTGAGTTGGCCCACCCTTTGCAGCTCCAGTATAACAGCTTCAATGCTTCTGGGAAGGCTGTCCATAAGGTTTAGGAGTGCGTGTCGTTGGGAATGTTTGGCCATTCTTCCAGAAACACATTTGTGAGGTCAGGCACTGATGTTGGCCAAGAAGGCCTGGCTCGCAGTCTGTGCTTTAATTCGTCCCAAAGGTATTCTATCATGTTGTGGTCAGGACTCTGTACAGGCCAGTCAAGTTCCTTCACCCCAAGCTCGCTCATTCATGTCTTTATGGACCTTGCCTTGTGCACTGGTGCACAGTCATGTTGGAACAGGAAGGGCCAACCCCAAACTGTTCCCACACAGTTGGGAGCATGAAATTGTCCAAAATTCTTTGGTATGCTGACGCCTTAAGAGTTCCATTCACTGGAACTAAGGGGCCAAGCCCAACCCCTGAAAAACAACCCAACACCATAACCCCCCCCTTCACCAAATGATTTGGACTAGTGCACAAAGCAAGGTCCATAAAGACATGAATGAGTGAGTTTGAGGGTAGTGGAACTTGACCGGCCTGCACAGAGTCCCGACCTAAACCTGATAGTACACGTTTGGGATGAATTAGAGCGCAGACATCAAGCCAGGCCTTCTTGCCCACGTTAGTGCCTGACCTCTGGAAGAATGGTCAAACATTCCCATAGACACATTTCTAAACCTTGTGGACAGTCTTCCCAGAAGAGTTGAAGCTGTTATAGCTGCAAAGGGAGGGCCAAATCAATATTACTAAGACTGGGATGCCATTAAAATTCATCTGCGTGTAAAGGCAGGAGTCCCAATACTATTGGTAATATAGTATATATAGCATATTAATTGGCGGTTGCTTCCAAAGGCATACTATATGACTTTAGAGACAATTGCATCCTTGTCCGTCTCCATAGGCACTATAAGGAATCCTTCAGTCAAACATTTACTGTGTCCAAGTTGGATGCTTATGTCCTCCTAAGTACTGTATAATTCAGTTTGGCATACACATTAGATCTTGGTTGGATATTATCCAAAGTTCTTTACTGAAAACATACATGCATACTTTATTAGGCAATAATAATGCATATAATACTGCAAAGAACCAGGCTTATTTTTTTAGAGGAGAACAGTAGGGCGATGGGAATTGACAAAGAATATCTGCTGCAAGTATTCTCATATATTGAAGGAGTCAAAGTATAAGTAACCAAATTAATTCTCTTGTAGCTTAATTCCCAATAAAAATAATGGAACCATTTTAAAGTGTATAAATATAAAATAACACAAACCTCTAAAACATTTTAATCATAATAGCTGAATGTACTAAATATTTACCTGGCAAAGTGCTAATCTTGGGAACAATGCAGGGAAACATTCTCCCAGCTACTGATCTGCAGAAATACTGTATGTAAGAAAGTCTAGCTTTACACATACTCTATAGTGAAACATTATGATTTTATACTGATGCAAAAGAGAGATTACCACAAATGTCTCTAGTTTTTGTTCTGGCATCCATCTTGTTCACCTTATTGTTCTCCTAGCTATATGCTTACCTATAGTCTGTATTTTCCATTATGATTTGACTAGCTCTAAAACTGACACTGTAAAAATTAAGATCAGTCTGTTTCTTATATTGTGCATTGCTGTGCTCTGAGCTCAGAAGAATGTATCTCTCAATAGAAAGGAAATGATAGGTTACTGCCTTATCCAAACAGGTAGATTTTTTTTTTACAGAAAAATTACATATAAGACAATAAGACCCACACACACACACACATCTTATGCATGAGTGCACACTGAAAAGAGGTGTCAATTTAAGTGTAAACTTTGCAGTTGACCCTTGTCATCCTTATATCTTAGACCCCTTTCACACTGGAGGCGTTTTTCAGGCGCTACAGCACTAAAAATAGTGCCTACATAGCGCCTGAAAAAAGTGGCTCCATTCAATCCAGTGTGAAGGCCTTCATACTGCAACGGTGCGCTGGCAGGGCGTCAAAAAAAGTCTTGCCAGCAGCTTCTTTGGTGTGGTGAAGGAGCAGTAAACTCGCCGCTCCTCCACCGCTCCTCCACTGCTCCTCCCCCGCTCTTCCCCATTAAAATCAATGGGACAGCACTGCTATACGGCCGCTAGCGGGGGGTTAAAACCACCCCGCTAGCAGATGAATAGCACCGCTAAAACAGTGGTAAAGTGGCGCTACAAATCGCGACACTTTACAGCTGATGCCCTAGACTGCACAGTGTGAAAGGGCTCTAATTAAAGTGGTTTAAATAGATGCTGATCAGTGTGTGCTCAACAGTTCTGATCCATGGCCATTAAAGGGACATTCTCTATCAGTTTGTGCTGGCTGTAGCTTTACCCCAGGCTAAGCCCAATTTATGGGCATTCCCATGGGGGAGCTATAGCTTTTGGTGTCCTAGCTTGACAAATCCTCTAAATGTAACCCTACCTTCTGCCCCTTACAAAGGATTGACTGTGTCAGAATTGTGTGCACAACTTTCTCTAGGTGTTCTCGGTTGCCTGAAAGTTCCTTGGGAAATGTCCAAACAGCTACTCTTGCACTTCAGTGGGATAATGTGTACCTGCCTGCTGCCCAGCCAGGTGAATGTCAGTACAGCCTCCACTGGTGCAGTGCTATGTGCTGCAGCTGGAAGTGAACTGTCATGTCGAAGATGAAGCAGGTTAGGGATGTGAAGGATAAGTTTGCTTTCTGTACGCCAAACAATGATATGCATCAAAGGTATAAAGAACAAACTATAGAGAGGGACAATGATTTACTTGGTTCCTTGGAGATTCAACTATGATTTTACATTAGATGACACTTCTTATTAGGATGTTGATGGGGGTGGGGGGAGGAGGAGCAATGGAAGGAAAAATATAAGCAGCTTAAACATCATCTTTATACCATTTAAATAAGAGGTCAGCTTGGTTTGCATATAACAGATTCAACAAATATATAGTAAGCAACAGCATGTGACAAAAAGGAATTCATATATTGTAATTTAATTCTTTAACTACATGCGGTTATTTGAAAGAAAGTGTTTTATCCAATATTAATCCTTTAATATATACAGTATCTAGTTATAGCCCAACTCTAGACAACACCTTTTTTTCCCATTCTCACTGGCGCCTAGCACCCATTAACCTTTCTAACTCATCCTTTCAGGTGTTCCTTTTTTTTATCTGTTGAAGTTAGTCATTCGTATCTGAGTTCCCCCATCCAGGTCCCTTACTAATGGCATTTCCACCTGCGAGTATTAAAAAATGTGCTGACCGTGTACCACAGAAATGTTCCTTTAATGGTTACATTATGCTTTAAGTTTTTGACAGTTTAACCACTTCAGCTCCGGACCAATAAACACCTTAAGGACCAGAGGTCTTTTTGCAATTTCGCACTGCGCTGCTTTAACTGGTAATTGCACGGTCATGCAATATTGCACCCAAACGAAATTTGCGTCCTTTTCTTCCCACAAATAGAGCTTTCTTTTGATGGTATTTGATTGCCTCTGCGATTTTTTTTTTTGCGATATAAATGGAAAAAGAGCGAAAATTTTGAAAAAAATAGATATTTTCTTCTTTTTGTTATAAGAAAAATCGAATAAACTAAATTTTAGTCATACATTGAGGGCAAAATTTATTCAGCCACATGTCTTTAGTAAAAAAAATGTCAATAAGCGTATATTTTTTGGTTTGCGCAAAAGTTATAGCGTCTACAAACTAGAGTACATTTTCTGGAATTTACACAGCTTTTAATTTATGACTGCCGATCTCATTTCTTGAGGTGCTAAAATGGCAGGGCAGTACAAATCCCCCCCAAATGACCCCATTTTGGAAAGTAGACACCCCAAGGAAATTGCTGATGGGTATGTTGAGCCCATTGAATATTTATTTTTTTTTGTCCTAAGGGATTGAATAATGACAAAAAAAAAAAAATTTTTTTTACAAAAAGTTGTCACTAAATGATATATTGCTCACACATGCCATGGTTATATGTGGAATTGCACCCCAAAATATATTCCGCTACTTCTCCCGAGTATGGGGATACCACATGTGTGGGACTTTTTGGGAGTCTAGTCGCGCACGGCACCCCGAAAACCAATCACCACCTTCAGGATTTCTAAGGGTGCAAATTTTTGATTTAACTCCTCACTACCTATCACAGTTTCGAAGGCCATAAAATGCCAAAATAGCACAAAACCCCCCAAAATGACCCCATTTTGGAAAGTAGAGACCCCAAGCTATTTACTGAGAGGCATGTTGAGTCCATGGAATATTTTATATTTTGCCACAAGTTGCGGGAATATTACAAACTTTTTTTTTTTTGCACCAAGTTGTCACTAAATGATATATTGCTCACACATGCTATGGGCATATGTGAAATGACACCCCAAAATACATTCTGCTGCTTCTCCTGAGTACGGGGATACCACATGTGTGGGACTTTTTGGGAGTCTAGTCGCGCACGGCACCCCGAAAACCAATCACCACCTTCAGGATTTCTAAGGGTGCAAATTTTTGATTTAACTCCTCACTACCTATCACAGTTTCGAAGGCCATAAAATGCCAAAATAGCACAAAACCCCCCCAAATGACCCCATTTTGGAAAGTAGACACCCCAAGCTATTTACTGAGAGGCATATTGAGTCCATGGAATATTTTATATTTTGCCAAAAGTTGCGGGAATATTACAAACTTTTTTTTTTTTTGCACAAAGTTGTCACTAAATTAAATATTGCTCACACATGCTATGGGCAGAAGTCAAATTACACCCCAAAATAAATTCTGCTGCTTCTCCCGAGTACGGGGATACCACATGTGGGGGACTTTTTGGGAGCCTAGCCACGTACGGGACCCCGAAAACCAAGCCCTGCCTTCCGGATTTGAATATAAAATGCTACCAAAAAACCTGTTAGTGATGGCAGGGATCAGGCCTGACTCTGCGATCGCTGCAGTTATGTGTTTAGTGTTTTGTAAGTGACAGTGATCGATCGATACTGCACTTGGGTGGGCTGGGCAGAGGGGCAAAACGCAGGTGCTAGCAGGTATTTGGGCTGATCCCGCTAACAATGCGTTTTTTTGGAACCCTAAACTGCTGGGGACGCTAGTATAGATCTGATCAGATCAGATATTGATCTGTTCAGATTCTATACCACTACGGGAGGTGTATGCTTTGCGTGTGGGTGTTAGCGGTTCTGGCACTAACCTAGCGCTGCCTGGGGCGACGCAGACCCTGACCCTAAAACCTAATTGATATCACCCGCCGGGTGATCAGGGGGTTAAACCTTTATTGGGTAATAAATGGTGGGTGCCCTGATGCTATAAAAAACAAACTAACCAGAGTCACCCGTAACACTTATACGGTGATCAGTGGTGAAAGGGTTAACTAGGGGCAATCAGGAGGTTCAAATTTTTATTAGGTAGTATATGGGGGTCCCTGGCGCTATATAAAAACCTGACGGGGAACCTAAATAACTAACTGGCTAACCAGCGTCACCAGTGACACTTATACTGTGATCGCTGGTGAAAGGGGGTGAAAGGGTTAACTAGCAGCAATCAGGGGGTTAAAACCATTATTGGGTAGTATATCGGGGTACCTAGCGCTATAAAAACCTGGCGGTGAACCTAAAAAAATAACTAGCTACCTAGCGACACTAGCGACACTGATGCAGCGTTCAGAAAAATTATCGCTTAGTGACACTGGCAAAAGGGGGTGAAAGGGTTAACTAGCGGAAATCAGGGGGTTAAAACCATTATTGGGTAGTATATCGGGGTACCTAGCGCTATAAAAACCTGGCGGTGAACCTAAAAAAATAACTAGCTACCTAGCGACTGTAGCGACACTAATGCAGCGATCAGAAAAACGATCGCTTAGTGACACTGGCAAAAGGGGGTGAACGGGTTAACTAGCGGCAATCAGGGGGTTAAAACCATTATTGGGTAGTATATCGGGGTACCTAGCGATATAAAAACCTGGCGGTGAACCTAAAAAAATAACTAGCTACCTAGCGACACATGCAGCGATCAGAAAAATGATCGCTTAGTGACACTGGCAAAAGGGGGTGAAAGGGTTAACTAGCGGCAATCAGGGGGTTAAAACCATTATTGGGTAGTATATCGGGGTACCTAGCGCTATAAAAACCTGGCGGTGAACCTAAAAAAATAACTAGCTACCTAGCGACTGTAGCGACACTAATGCAGCGATCAGAAAAACGATCGCTTAGTGACACTGGCAAAAGGGGGTGAAAGGGTTAACTAGCGGCAATCAGGGGGTTAAAACCATTATTGGGTAGTATATCGGGGTACCTAGCGATATAAAAACCTGGCGGTGAACCTAAAAAAATAACTAGCTACCTAGCGACACATGCAGCGATCAGAAAAATGATCGCTTAGTGACACTGGCAAAAGGGGGTGAAAGGGTTAACTCTAGGGGCAATCAGGGGGTTAAATCTTTATTGGGGGGTGATAGGGGGCTACCCTGGACCTAACACTAACTGTCCTGACAGTTTTTACTGTCACAACTGACACTGAATGCATTGATCAGTAAAGAAATGATCAATGCAATCAGTGACACTGTGACTGGGGGGGGAGGGGGGATCGGGGGGCGATCGGGGGGGGGATCGGGGGGGGGGGTTTGTGTGCCTGTGTGTACCTACATGTCAGTGTAGTGTTGGTGCACACTTACTATTAGTCTTCTCCTCGTAGTCCGGTCAAAAAGACCGCCTCGAGGAGAATGACATCACTTCCTCCTTCCTGTGTAAACAATACACAGTGGGAGGCAGCTTCTCATTGGCCAGGAGCGATCCAGAGGGGGTGGCCGAAAACCAACGGCCATCCCCTCATCACGGAGCGCTCCTGGAGCGAACCGGACCGCCGTAACCAGCGGGAGGGGGTCCGATCGGACCCCCCACCCGCTGGAAGGCAGGCACGTACATCTACGTGATTGTGCCTGCCTGTGCCATTGTGTTGACGTACATTGGCAATACGGCGGTCCTGAAGTGGTTAATGAAATTTAGCAGAATTTAGCACTAGAAGAGTTGGAGAGTAACTTAAACGTATATAGGAGCCTAGGTCCAATGTACAGCCTGGGCCTAGGATCCAAGGGGTTCCTTGATGACACAGGGATTGATTTGATGTGTAAGGCAGATACCTCGAAGTGTGTCATAAGATTCCTGAAGGTCAACAATGTTGACAAATGAGAACACATTACCATTGCTGCATGGGGAAGCAAGGGAGGCTGGGGAGTGAAGTGTAATGAGAATTTCTGATTGCAGTTCTACTTTAAACCCTGTATGCCGTATTATGGAATTATTGAACAAACTTTGCACTCTTATGCCGCATACACACGGTCGAACTGTTTGACGTACTTAGTCCGTCATACAATCCGACGGACAATCCGTCGTACTTTCCACTGAACGGACTTGACCACACACGGATGCACAAACAGTCCGTCGAAAGCTTGCGCGATGACGTGTACAGCACGTACGATGGGACTAGAAATAGGAAGTCCAAGACACAGCAAAGCACCCTTCCGCCGTGTAAATCCTTTCTGGGCATGCGCCATTCTTAGTCCGTCGAACTAGCATACTGACGACCGTATTGTCCGCTGAAACCAAAGTACGACGGACAGATTTTTGGAAAATCCGAAATTCTTAGTACTCCGGACTGCACGCTGAAAAAGTCCGCTGAAGCCCACACACGAGTGGATTGTCCGCTGAAATGTGTTTCAACGGACTAAGTACGTCAAACAGTTCGACTGTGTGTACGCGGCATTACATTATCAATGCAGGCTAAGTGGCGTTGGCCATTCTTCTTATTTGACTTCAGTTTGACATTTTGTAAAAAAATATGGTATGTCTTTATAAAAATGCATTGTAACAAGATGATAAGTCATTTTGTTGAGTGCTTGTGTATATTGAACTCTTCACTACAAGGTCCTCAGTCCAAGGCCTTTGCTATTGTATTTGGTTGCTGTTTACCACAGTTTTGCCGGGTTCACTACACCAGCAAATCATTGAGTCTTTAAAAAAACATTCCACCGTCAGCAATATATAATTAATACAAGCACGTCTCCTAGTTGAAGAGATGTTTTTTTTGTCACAAATACTGCTATAAATACCATTTTTCTAAAACGGTAATTATTTGTGGACTAATTACTTCCAAATACTTGTTGTATCATCAAACTGCTATTTAAACACATTTGTATTTATCCCTCACTGAACAGAACTAAAGTAATAACATAAATAGGCATTGTCAGTTTAGTGAAATGACAGACAAGCTGCCTCTTGTCCAGATATAATTACCTAGAGTTATGAATCAGCCTAGCCTTCAAAAATATACTCCAATATAATCAGCTTCTGTCATTATTTTCTACTTAAATCTGTTAATAAATTCCCTAGAATTTCATTGGATTAATGTTCTATCTATCTCTCTATTTAAATATGCATAACATATCAATATTTGCTGAGACAAAAATCTTTCAGACAAGAGAAATGGTCTTTGCTATGCTTAATTTCATTGTTCTGCCTTTGTTCGTTATATTTGGCTTTTCAATTTAATCTCAGTACATAATATAGCTGTAAAATATAGATATATTTGTGATTGCGAAATTGTACCCTCTCATCTTATATGTTAATGTTAAAAATGTAACTTTTAAAATATACCTCTAAAGAAAACTATTTTCCTTTTGGTGGAAGATAATGATGCCAATACATAAATCACAGCTTCTACTGCTCTGTGTGTTCACTTACAGCATAGTGTAATTGCTGATAACTATGGCTGGATCTATGTTTTAGTTAGTTATTTTTCCGTATATATAAATCACTAGCCACAAAAGATTAAGGAAACAACTTTAGCTAGAAAAATAAATATGTAGTTAATGTGTATGCGTGTTATTATTATTATATTTTATTATACAGGATTTATATAGCGGCAACAGTTTGTGCAGGACTTTACAATATAAAGGGAGACAGTACAATTACAGTACAATTCAATAAAAGAAGGTTAGGAGGGCCCTGCTTGTGACAATTTATAATAATCTAATGGGAAGGGGAAAATAGTACAAAAGGTAATAACTGTGAGAGGGACAAGGTTCACTTTTTAGGTGGAGGAGAGATAGGCTTTCATAAAGAGATGATTTTTCAGGTATCAGCTAAGGCTGGCCATACATTACACAATTTTCTTGTACAGTTTTCCTTTAGATTTACCAAAACCATATAATATAATGTCAAATCTAAACACTTCCAAATTTGTATGCAATCAGGCAGGTCATAGTTGAAGGTAAATCTAAAGGAAATTGAATTTGAAACTTGTATAATGTATGGCCACCCTAAGAGTGAACACAGAAGTAGATAGCCAGATAGATTGGGGTATTGAGTTTCAAAGAATGGGAAAGACTCTGGAGAAGTCCTGGAGGTAAGCATTGGGGGAAGAGACACAGAAATTGAATGTAGACTTATAGTTTTATCCAATCTCTCTTGAAATGAACACACCTCTGCCATATTATATAGCCTGAAAGGTGCCTACACAGTTGATGTGATTCTAAAGGTTGTAATAAAAAAAAATGACAAACATGTTATACTTACCTTCTTTGTGCAATGGTTTTGCACAGAGCCGCCCTGATCCTCTTATTTTTGGGCCCCCTGCTGGCGGTCCTGGCTACCCCCCTAGCCTCTTGCTATGGGACCACTCGAGCAGGCTCGCTCCAGATCTTCACTCCTGTGAATTGACATTGTCCATTCCCACACATAGCATGGCTTGGCCCTGCCCTCCACTCTCTCTTCATTGGCTCACTGGCTGTGATTGACGGCAGCAGGAGCCAATGGCTCCCACTAGTGGGTGAGGCAAAAAGGAGTTAGAGACCCAGAAGAGCCGCTGCTCTCATGCACAACTCGCTGGATCAAGATGGCCCTCAGGTAAGCATATGGGGGAGCTGCACCCAGAATGTTTCCTTAATGCATAGAATGCATTAAGGTAAAAAAAAAAACTACCTTTAGAACCACTTTAAGAACTTTCAGCTTATTGTGTCCCTTTGTTAAGTCCAACCTATTCACTAAAATATGAATCAGCCCACTGGTAACTTCCTCTTCTCTCTTTTTCCTATAACCCCACTTTAACACCTACACCTATGCCATAACATAAATTTGCTGTGCAATCCATTGAAGCCTGATTAGTTTGACTTCTTCACTAGATCCAGTTCTTAGCCTGATCTGGTGTGCAAGGTATTATGGGAAGTTAATATTAATATAACATTAATAATATTGATAACATTGATAATATTAATCCAAAGACATGCAGGTAGGTTAATTGGCTTCTGTCCAAAATTGGTCCTAGTATATGAATGGGGACCTTGGATTGTGGGCTCCTTGAGGGTAGTGACCAATGTGAGTGTGCAATGTACAGGGATAGAGACAATTGTAGACACTCACTCAAGTTTACCTGGATAGACTGGTGTCTTTATTCAACCTTACTAACTATGAAACTATGAATATAGATTTCTGGTGCTTGTACTGCTTTTGATGTGCATTCATTGACTACATACCTAGACTAATCAGTTTTTGTATGGTCTGGAATTGCAATTTTATTATAAAAAAACACACCAACTGCACTGAATAATATATTGACTGCTCTGTGGGGGTGAACTATACAATCTCAACCTTAGCATTTCAAAGTATAAACTACTCTTAGTGAGTCATTAGACTGCACTGATACATGGTATGTAACATTAAGCACCTTGTACCTAAACATTTCAATTAGACGTATGTTTTGTGCGATAAAAGCTGTCACGTCACAAGACAATAGTTGTTTCACTTTAAACCAAAAACCCTGCAAATGCTCCCTGTGCTACTACATGTTTTATTGCAAACACATCATGAAGAACCAAGATTAAGTACATAAGTAGTGCACTATAGAAGTCATTAAGGAATGTAAGTACTTCATGTAACAGATGGGATCAGCACTTGTCTTGGCTATAGATCACCATTTCCTGCTGGGCTTGTATTCCAAATTCAGTCACACTCTGAAGCAAATGTGGATAGCCTAAAATGTATGGTTCTTGCTCTAAACAATCTAATCAGTGAGGAAGCAAGAGAACAAAATATAGATTGACACGCTTGTAAACATTAACTTATTTCAAATGTATACATTCTTTTCTCTGCTATATATCAAGAATTCATAAGCCAAGGGAAAGACTCAAGAAAGTTGGGCACTTTGGCTACCTAGTGCCATTGTTTTCAATAACCCATGTGTCTCTTACTAAAATCAGCAGTTATATTCCTAAACATATTCCATTTGTCCCTTCCTGTCCTTGTTTTGCTCCTGGCAAGACAACCTTGGTGTTATCACAGTTATTATCCAGGGTTTTCATTAAATGTTTATGAATTAATGGAATTATACTGTAGCTTGAAAGTGAATGTGCACAAAAAAATGCCCTTCAAATAATTGATCCACCACATCAACTAATTGATCCACTAAATGGATTCTCAGTTTTATAATAACATTAATGCAATATTGCCTAAATCTCCCTTGATACACCAAGCCAGGTTTAGAGGGCATATTTATTTACAGATGACACATATTTAATTGATCTTCCTGTAGTTATTTTATTTGTGCATTGTTGCATTTCCATGATGATATATGTATTATGTAAGTGTAAAATAATGTGCATTCTGCTGCTAGGGCCTCATTTATCAACTGAGCCTTACAATTAGAAATAAGTTAACCTGTTTTAGGCCATTTCATTGTGGTGTCACTGTGCATAGGAACAAGGATAAGTTTGATGTTTGGATTTGATCTTGTGACCTGGAGTTTTCTGCCCTCCATTTACGTTTTGGTATTAACTAAGTTTATTTTACCACCTTGTTTCCTATTATTAAGGATATAAGAGACTTTTTTAGTTATTCAGCTGAAAATTTCAGCTATTTTGGAAAAAAAAAATTTTTTTTCAATTAGGAAAGTGACTTTAAGACAATGTTTTTGCTAGGTTTTACAATGAAATTAGCTTTATAGGGCTTACAAGGTTTAAGGAAGGCCTTTTAAATTATCCTAGACCTGTTCTTGTGCCAAAAACGACAAATTTTTAGCTGGAAACGTGATGTTAGATATTATTGTGAATATGGCATATTGTAAGGATTGCCTCTTTAATGCCCATATATTAGTAACAATTGCCCATTTATTGTTCGATTATTGTAACAATTGCCTGATTCTTTCTTGCAAATTGTCATGATTGCCCATTTGTTACTTGCATGTTGTTATATTTATACAAATGTTGCCCACTTATTGTAACAATAGCCTGTTTAGTGCTCAAGTATTCTAACAATTGCCAGCTTGTGGCCCACACATTTTCACTGTTTTTGCCCACACATTGTCATGATTACTTGTTTGTCATGCTAAGACATAACTCTATTTGACTATGCAACCTGCCTAAATAGAACATGTATAGAGATTATAACCAAATGGAAATGGTATTTTATATTCCACTCAAGGACCCAGCCTTTTTCTGACATTTGTTGTTTACAAGTAAAAAACTGTATTTTTTTGCTAGAAAAATACTTAGAACCCCCAAACATTATATATTTATTTTCCTCAAATATTCATTTTATTATTTTCAGCATAAAAACAAAACAACAGCAAAAACTAAACAAAGAAAAGAAAAAAAAAACAGTACAATCAGCATTAATTCATAAGAAAAGTAGGACAGTTTACAATCTTTTGCCAATATATCCTAGTTTTAAATGGTGCCAAACTATGGTACTTAAAAATCTCCATAGGCAATGTTTTAAAGATGTCTACAGAGACAGGTTGATATGCCGTTTTTTTTAAAACACTGTTACTTTTTATAATTGATTTGATTACTGTGACTTATGCATATCCATTAGCGATGTGTCCTGGTGAGACTACTGATTGAATAAGCACTATATATGTTGTCCCTTGTTTGATACCCTATCTATTTTGCTGTGGAAAATAAATCAATAAAAACTGTGAATTATAAAAAAAAAAGCATGCGGGTCCAGGGGCACTTTAAATTTTTTATTTCTTTTTTGTTAATTATTACACTGTCCCTTTTATTGCTGTAAACATGTAAACATTCCTTGCGATAACTATATAGCATGACAGGTTCTCTTTATGGAGAGATCTGTCCTTTACCCATAAAAGCGAAAGATAAAAAAATTTATCTTTTGCTTTGAAGTAATTGTAAAGGCTCGTTTTTTGTTTTTTTTCTCTATATATAAAAAAAAAAAACATGTTATACTTACCTGCTCTGTGCAGTGGATTTGCACAGAGCAGCCCCAATTCTCATCTTCTTTGATGCCTCTTCTGTGCTCCTGGCCCTTCCCTCCTGTTGAATGCCCCTCCATTCAGACACGGAACCATGGCCTGGCTCAGCCCCCTCTCTCACCCGGTTGGCTACGTGACTTTGATTGACAGCAGCAGGAGCCAATGGCACCGCTGCTGTGTCTCAGCCAATCAGGAGGGAGAGTCTCGAATGGCTGAGACACTCGTGGACATCACTGGACAGAGGGGGCTCAGGTAAGTATTAGAGGGGTTGAGGGGGCTGCTGCATAGAATACATAGAATGCATTAAGACCCCTTAAAGTCTGAGTGCTTTTACACTGGGGCAGCATGCTTGCAGGATGGGGAAAAAAGTCCTGCAAGCAGCGTCTTTGGGGCGGGGGTGCAGGAGTGGTGTATACACGACTCCTCCACCACCCCTGCCTATTGAAATGAATGGGCAGCACTGCCGAAGTGCCTGCCTTGGGTGCTTTTAACCTTTTCCTCAGCCGCTAGCGGGGGTTAAATGCACCCCGCTAGCAGCTGAAAAGCCAGGAAATGTCAGATGTAGGAGAAGGCATTCGGCAGGAGCCTTCCACGAGGCCGGAGATTTTCTTTTCGGGACCAGCATTGGCGGCGGGTGTCGTGATTGATGATGGATCTACACCAGGGGACTTTTTTTATTATTTATAAAGAATTGTCAAAAACGTGTGTTGTGTCTGTACTCACTTTTTACTTTTTTGGTGAATGTTTAGGGTAACTATGTACCCCATACCCATTCACATAGGGGGAAGGCAGGATCTTGGGGCCATCAACATGGGGACAAGGTGCTTTGGGGCATGGGGGGCAGAGCTCCCCCTGCCCAAAAGGAACCCCCATGTTGGCCTTGTGTGGAACCCCCATGTGGCCTGGTGTGGTTCAGGAGGAGGGTGCTCACCCATCTCTCTCCCTTTCCTGGCTTACCGGGCTGCATGCTTGGATAAGGGTCTGGTATAGATTTTGGGGGGGACCCCATGCTGCTTTTTTCAGAATTTTCTATAGCCGGCATTTTTTTGTTAACAATTCAGCTCATGAGTCATCGGTTGTTAAGGATGATGGGACCGGCTTCATGGCCGGCTCCTTAACAACCAGCTGTTCTTCACACAGAATTTGAATCAGTCGATTATTTTTTGACTGATTCGAATTCAAATCCTTCCGAAAATTTGGAATTCATTAGAAAACGAATAAACGAAACAAAGTCCAATGAATTTCATTCTGAGATTCCGAATAACCAAAAGTTCACCCAGATTTACATTTGGACCGAAACGAATTGCACATGTCTAGTTTATAGACAAAATTAGCTCATTGCCATTGCCAAGCATGTCTTAAATACTGTAGGTCTTTGTTTAGTTTAGTAATGACTGACTCACCGTGAATATACTGGACTGCAGGAATTCAATAAAGGAATAACACTGGGAAGAAATTACCGTCATAATTTTACAATTACAGTAATTTCTTGGTTTGCACATAATGCTGCATATGAGTATTTTGAAAGATGAGCAACATTTTTTTTACATTTTTGACTTGATAAGCGAGCAGTGTCTTGATATATGAACAATAGTTTTAATGTAAAAACAAAAGAATTACACTCACAATGTTAAGGAGTCTAGTGCTCATCCATGTAAAGCTGATGTGTATATGTACAGTAAAACTGCTGTGTACAGTATACAGTACAGTGTGGTATGTGGCCAGGGGTTCGGGGGTGATGGTGGCTACCAGCGCTTCCTGGATACACCCAGAGACACTCCCAGCAGGGTAGGGCATGCGTAACATGCGTTCAAAGCACCTGGAAGTGATGTCAACGGTTCCTGGGTGTCTTCGACTTCCCCAGGAAGCGCTGGGAGCCACTATTGCCACCCTGAACCTCTGGCCACATATTGTACACCAGTGACTTTACTGTACATATACACAGAGGCTTTACATGGATGAGCTCCAGACTCCTTAACATTGTGAGTGTAACTTTTTTTTTACATTAAAACTGTGATCTTTTTTTTGTTTTTGTTTTTTAATACAGAGGTACAGTACAGTATTCCTACTACAATACTGTACAGTATTAATATGAGCTTTTGGTTGTGGAATGAATCTTCTGAGTTTCAATTATTTCCTATGGGAAAATTTGCTTTGATATAAGAGTGCTTTGGATTAAAAGCATGCTTTTGGAATGAATTATGCTCGCAAACCAAGGTATTACTGTATATTGTTTCTCCTTGTACATTTATAATTTATCACACCCTATCTGCAGGCAATAGTGGCTTCTGGGGATACTTGTCGACTGCCAATTCTCTTCCTTGGCATGATACCAACTTATTGCTCTTTTCATAGAGGTTACACTAACTCCTTGCCACTCACGCTTGGCTTTTATCCTAGAAGCCAGACATTGCTCTTTTCTTAACCTTTCCTTCTGGAATCACAATACACCTGAAAGTGTGTTATTAAAAATTGCTTTGTCTGGTGAAACAAAAATATGAATACTTCTGTGCTGGTTTATCTGTTCTCTGACGAGTTATATTTTTCAACCGCAGCTAGAATGACTACTTAGAGAAATATCACACTTTAATTCAATGCACATCTGTCTGCTAGTCCAATTAACACCTCAGACATACCAACAGAAAAACCTGAGCTGTTATCAGACAGACATGTTATTGAGATGTGTGCAAAGATTGCCTTATACATTCGATTTCACTCAGACAAGCAAGCAACATAAAATGTCAACTTTTTGAACTGATTATTCCATGAACAATAAGGGTGATAGTAAGCATTAGGGATGAGCCGAACACCCCCCGGTTCGGTTCGCACCAGAACTTTCGAACGGACCCCACGTTCGTTACGAACGTTAGAACCCCATTGAAGTCTATGGGACTCGAACGTTCGAAATGGAAAGTGCTAATTTTAACGGCTAATATGCAAGATATTGTCCTAAAAAGGGTTTGGGGACCTGACTCCTGCCTCAGGGGACATGGGTCAATGCAAAAAAAAGTTTTAAAAACGGCCGTTTTGGCGGGAGCACTGATTTTAATGACGATTAAAGTGAAAAAAAAAGTGAAATATTCCTTTAAATATGGTGCCTGGGGGGTGTCTGTAGTATGCCTGTGAAGTGCCACGTGTTTCCCGTGTTTAGAACAGTCCCTGCACAAAATGACATTAATCGGAAATAACACCATTTAAAACTGCTTGCGGTTTTAATGTTATATCTGGTTCCTGCAATATGGTTGAAAATCATTGAGAAAAATGGCATGGGTAGCCCTCCCTGCCCATTACCAGCCTATTTGGGTCTTGTACGCATATTAAGGGGAACCCTGTACCCATATTAAAAAAAGGAAATGCGTGTGGCCCCCAGGCCCTATATACTCAGAACAGCAGTATACAGGCGGTGCAAACAAGACAGGGACTGTGTAGGTTTGTTGTGTTAAGTTGAATCTGTTTGTAATTTTCAACTGGTACATTTTTAAAGTGTAGCTCCAGTCAAAAAAACTATTTTTAAGCTTTTTGGAAAACATAGGGAAGGGTTATCACCCCTGTATAATTTGTTTTGTCGTCCATATTTTTTCATCTCACTTGCTGCTGTCTCCTTGCGTTTGCAAGTAGGAGATGTTTGTAAGTTGGATGTTTGAAAGTAGGGGCCTGCCCTATATGCTCTGCAGAAATGGCGGAACAAGGTGTTGGTTTTGCCACAACATTGTAAGCCCTCAAAGTGACTCTTGGTGGGCGCTGGAGCGCCCTGCTGTGAACGATTATATCAAGAATTGTAATTACATGCCATTGTTGAACAGTGGTAGAAAAATTGACCTTTGGTGGTTGTGGTGCTGGTGCCACAACACTATAAGTCCTCACTGTTACTCTGGGTGGGCACAGGAAGGGGCCCTCCTGTGAAATATTATATCAAGAATTGTAATTACATGTCCCTGTTAAACAGGGGCAGAAAAATTTGGCCTTAGGCACTGCTGCTGGTGCCACCACACTGCAACCTCTTCCATATACTCTAGTTTTTTTGCTGGAATTAGCCCTTCTGCAAAGCATTGCATCAAAAATTGTACTTAAACACCCCTGTAAAACAGGGGCAGAAAAATTGGGCCTTAGGCACTGGTGCTGGTGCCACCACACTGCAACCTCTGCCATATACTCTAGTTTTATTGCAGGAATTAGCCCTGCTGCAAAGCATTGCATCAAAAATTGTAATTAAACTCCCCTGTTAAACAGGGGCAGAAAAATTGGGCTGCTGGCATCACCCAGAACCAAAAATGTTCTTCCAACATATCAGCAGAGGAGGAAGAGGATAGACAATCAACATAACAGGACAGTCACTCAGCATCAGCATAGGCAGTCTTGAAGGGATGTGGTATTTCAAAAAAAATTATTCGGTTACATCAGCTTCAGGTGCTTGGTAGCTGTGGGTGATCCAAGACTGATTCACCTTGATGAAGGTCAGTCGATCAACTGATTCGGTGGACAGGCGCACCCTGTGATCGGTAACAAAGCCACCAGCAGCACTGAAGGTGCGTTCCGAAAGAACGCTGGATGCAGGACAGGCCAGTAGCTCAATTGCATACTGTGCAAGCTCTGGCCAGTGATCCATCCTCAAGACCCAGTAAGCCAGAGGATTTTCGGTGGGAAAGGTGTCCAAGTCTGACCTTGCCCCTAGGTATTCCTGCACCATGTAAATTAGACGCTGGCGATGGGTGCTGGAACCAATCATACCTTGGGGCTGCGGACTAAAAAATTGTCTGAAAGCATCAGTCAGACGGCCACCTTCTCCACCGCTCCTTCTGACCGATGCCTCAGCAACACGTTGTCCAGGACCAGGAGTTTGTAACCTCCCAGTCTCTGGGAACGCATTGCACAGAGCTTTCTGCAAGGCCTCCCGGAGATGTCTCATCCTCTGCTCCCTCTGCGATGGCAAGATAAGGTCGGCAACCTTACCCTTGTACCGTGGATCAAGGAGAGTGGCCAGCCAGTAATGGTCCCTCTCCTTGATCCGAAGAATACGAGGATCCTTCCGCAGGCTTTGCAGGATCAGGGAGGCCATGCAGCGTAGGTTAGCTGAGGCATTCGGTCCGGAGTCCTCTGGGTCACTAAGGACAACATGATCCGCAGCTACCTCCTCCCAGCCACGTACAAGTCCACGTGTTTCTTGGGACTGTAAATCATCCCTATAAGACTGCTGCTGCTGCTGCTGATGCTGAGTGCCAGCCTCCACCTCCATGCTGACACAATCATCCTCCTCCTCCTCTTCCTCCTCCTCATCCTCTTCCTGTGTGATGGGTGGCACAGCAGGAACACTGTCTGGATAAAGGGGGCCTTGAGAGGCAAGGAAGTCCTCCTCTTCCTGCCTCTGTTCTGCCTCAAGTGCCCTGTCCATTATTCCACGCAGCGTATGCTCCAAGAGGTGGACAAGAGGTACAGTGTCACTGATGCATGCACTGTCACTGCTCACCATCCTTGTGGCCTCCTCAAACGGTGACAGGACAGTGCATGCATCCCTGATCATGCCCCACTGGCGTGGTGAGAAAAAACCAAGCTCCCCTGACCCTGTCCTGGTGCCGTAGTCACACAGGTACTCATTGATGGCCCTCTGCTGCGTGTGCAGCCGCTGCAGCATGGCCAATGTTGAGTTCCATCTGGTGGGCATGTCACATATAAGGCGGTTCTTGGGCAGGTTCAACTCCTTTTGGAGCTCAGCCAGCCGAGCACAGGCATTAAATTATCGGCGGAAATGCACACAGACTTTCCTGGCCTGCTTCAGGACATCATGTAAGCCGGGGTACCTGCCCAAGAACCGCTGCACCACCAGGTTAAGGACGTGAGCTACACAGGGCACATGGGTCAGTTGTCCCTGTCGGAGGGCGGAGAGGAGGTTGGTGCCATTGTTGCAAACCACCATTCCTGGCTTAAGCTGGCGTGGCGTCAACCACCTCTCGGCCTGCCCCTGCAGAGCTGACAAAACATCCGCCCCAGTGTGGCTCCTGTCCCCCAAACAAACCAGCGCAAGCACGGCATGGCATCGTTTTGCCTGCGTACTTGCGTAGCCCCTGGAACGCCTATGGAGCAACGCTGGTTCTGAGGACAGAGCACTGGAAGAGGCCATGGATGAAGAAGAAGAGGAGGGGGTGGAGGAGAGAGGTGTGTCACAACCAATAGTAGCATTTTGGAGGCGTGGTGGCGGAACAACCTCCAACACTACTGCACCTTGTCCTGCATCCTTCCCAGCAGCCAGAAGAGTGACCCAATGGGCCGTGAAAGACAGGTAACGTCCCTGTCCATGCCTGCTGGACCATGAGTCAGCGGTAATATGCACCTTACCGCTGACCGCCCTGTCCAGTGAGGCAAGGACATTGCCTTCCACATGCTGGTAGAGAGCCGGAATCGCCTTCCGTGAGAAAAAGTGGCGTTTGGGGACCTGCCACTGAGGAACCGCACATTGTACAAACTCACGGAAGGGGGCCGAGTCTACCAACTGAAAAGGCAGCAGTTGAAGTGCTAGCAATTTAGCCAAGCTAGCATTCAACCGCTGGGCATGTGGATGGCTGGGAGTAAACTTCTTCCGCCGGTCCAGCAGCTGGGGCAGGGACATTTGCCTGCTATAATCGGACGTGGGTGTACCACTAGCAGAGTTCCCGGAAGCACTTGGCTGTGACACACCTAATTCTACACCTTCATTCCTCTCAGAGCAGGTTTCAGAGAGGACTGAAGGTCTAGTGGGGTTGGAGATCCCAGCTGATGAGGAGCAAGGAGAGGTCCGCTTTGTTCTTTGGTGTGGGTCTTTGAGGTACGCTTGCCAACGAGCTGCATGGCAGGTCAACATATGTCTGGTCAAGCATGTGGTGCCCAAGCGGCTGATGTTTTGGCCACGTGAGATACGCTTGAGACATATGTTGCAAATAGCAGCGGTGCGATCTGATGCACTCGTCTCAAAAAAGGCCCACACCAAAGAACTTTTAGAATAACGCGCAGAGGAAGCGCTCTGCGCAGGCGGAGCTCTGCGGTGTGATTCAGTCGGTGTGCTGCCCCTAAGCTGGCCCCCGGAGGGCATCCTGCCTCGTTGGACATGTGCCTCCTCCTCCTCCTCCTCCTCCTCCCTCCTTCCAGGCACCCACGTGGAGTCAGTGCCCTCATCATCCCCTCCCTCTTCATCGCTGTAGCAAACCTGGCAGTATGCTGCAGCTTGTGGAACATGACTGCCAGATTGCTGTCCTTCTTGAGCATCCCCTCTCTCTGCGCTCACGCTACTGCCTTCCTCTAGCTGAGTGTCATCATCAGAGCCCACCAAACACTGGGCATCCTCCTGGAGCATGTACCCAACACTGTGCTCAAAGAGTTCAGGAGACTCCTCAGGAGGACGTGGTGGGTCTAGGGAAGGAGTCACTGATGATGGCATTGAGAGGAGGGAAGACGATGCGTTGGCAGCTGCTTTGCTACTACCCTGAGACTGGGTGAGAGAGGATGAGGAGGATGAAGAGGGCTTGGTCATCCACTCTACCAAGTCGTTGGCATGTTGCGGTTCAACATGTCCAGCTGCACAAAAAGAAGGACAAGCATGTCCCATGGCCACGTGCTGATGACAATGCACCGCGTCCACGACCAGCACTGTTGTCTCTAGACACAGAGCCTGCTTGCCCTCTTTTATCGGCTCGCGCCTGTCTGCCTCTCCTTGCTGGCCTTCCAGACATGGTAATGGCCTGAAGGGAGTTGGGTAAAACAGTAGTTGGGTAGTTTATATTGTGCTGGAGGCACACAACACCCACTAACTCCTGCAGATGCCTTTTTTATAGAACAGCAGAGATAAAGGGGTATATACAGATGTATACTGTGCTGTGCTGGAGGCACAGACAACTTCCAATAACTCCTGCAGATGGCAATTGGGCTCAAATAGAGAACAGCTATGTAGGTGGATTATAGCGGTATGTACTGGGTACAGAGCACGCAGACAGCACGCACTATCTCCTAACACTACTGACTGCAAGCTCTATTATTAAAGATGGACCACTAGCTATATAGGTGAGGTGAATATCGCGGTGTATACCGCGGTCAGGGCACGCAGACAATAACCAGAAAACAGCAGAGATAAAGGGGTATATACAGATGTATACTGTGCTGTGCTGGAGGCACACACAACTTCCAATAACTCCTGCAGATGGCAATTGGGCTCAAATAGAGAACAGCTATGTAGGTGGATTATAGCGGTATGTACTGGGTACAGAGCACGCAGACAGCACGCACTATCTCCTAACACTACTGACTGCAAGCTCTATTATTAAAGATAGATCACTAGCTATATAGGTGAGGTGAATATAGTGGTGTATACTGCGGTCAGGGCACAGACAATAACCACTACACAACAGCAAGATAGGAAATCAGCCAAAAACGATCAGTGTGTACTGTGTTGAAGGTACACAGAACACCCACTGCTTCAGATGCCAACACACTACACGAGGCCGCCTCAAAGGCGGCCTTATATAGTGTGGGGCGTGCACTACACAGCCTGAGCTATGATTGGCCACAGGCAGGATGCCTGTGGCCAATCATGGCTCTCCTCGCTGCTGACGCTGCGATTGGCCAAGCATGCGGGGTCACAGTGCATGCTTGGCCAATCATGAGCCAGCAATGCACTGCGCCATCGCAGTGCATTGTGGGCCATGCGCGCCACACAAATTTTGACGCGAACGGACCAAGAGTTCGGATTTCGCCGAACGGACGAACAGCCAATGTTCGAGTCGAACGTACGTTCGACTCGAACACGAAGCTCATCCCTAGTAAGCATATATCTATACACTTAGCAGGGACCGTGTGAACACTCTGGCAATGGCAGAACTTATTCTGATCACCTTTCAAAAAATGAATCCGCTTGACTAATATTCCTGGTGGAAAAGCTAACAATGAACTTCTATTTTTTGCTCCTTTTAGTCTGTTAAATACACAATTGAAAGCATTTTGCTATGCTTGTTCAAAGGTTGAAAACAATACCTGTTGATCCTGCCAGAGAACTAGTAAACTGATAATTTTTTTTACACTTTGACTCTCCTGCCATTTACTCTGCTGCACTGCTTTCTGTTATCTTTTTTTCCCAGTTCTTTCTGTGAAATACCGAAAACTTCTTCTCTATGTTATGGAGATAAAGAGAGGGGTGGTGTTCTGTATCCTTAAGGCCGGCCGAATCTCAGCTGGTTCAGCAGGAACCGGTTGAGATTTGAACCATTAATGGGCAGGCTGAATATACCAAGTTGATTGATCAATCAACTTGGGTACAACCAGCCTGCTGGATACTTTTAAGCCCCATACACACTATCGGATTTTCTGTTGATTTTGTCTTCAGATTTACCAAAACCATGTAGTGCAAGGGCCTGCCTGATTGCATACAAATTGAAACTCCTAAGGTTTGACCTCATATTATATGGTTTTTGAAAATCTGATGTGTGTATGGGGCTTAAGAATTATCGCTAGCGGTTGCTATAGCTGCTAGCGATTAATCACTGTCTTCTCCAGGTGGGGGCGTCTTCCCCTGCCTGCCCTTGCCCCCCATCCCCGCCAGGAGCAGACAATTGCCCAGCAGGAATTATTCCCCTGTCAGCACTGTCTGTGTTGATAGGGGAATCGTGCAAATTTCTTTCCTGCAACCAGTGGCTATAGCAAAGAAATTTTCACCATGTATGGGCTGCCTTTCACACTTTCTGTCCCTTTTGTCCCATTCCTTCCAGAATGACTAGGAGAAAATACAGGAAAACATCTAATTTAAAAGAGAAGTATGACCAAAGTTCTTAGGTGAGTCATGAGAGAGCACTTACTTGTGCTGTCTTGTGACCCAGAGTCAGCCGGCAGTGGGCTTAAACCTGCTGTTGGCTGACATCACCGACCAGCTCCAGACTCTGGAGGGTTTCCGACCATAATGTTGGTATCCACCCAGATGCCTTGCAGGCAGCTGGCTCAGCCTTTTAGTGCACTGATGAGAGTCTGAGCCAGCTGCTTCCATCTCCTCTACACTTCACGCTCCAATGAGCGCTAGAGGGGAAGAGCCGTAAGGTGATGACTGACAGTCATAGCTCTCTGCTCAGTGAAGACCGACAACTGAGTGAACAGCAGTCACATGAGCACTCTGTTCTTCGGCTTAGAAGCGTCGGACTGATGCAGCAGCAGGTAGGTAAGTGTGTATGATGTATGTTTATTATTTTAGATTCCTGCACTTCTCCTTTAATGCAGCCATCAGATGTATCCCTTTATAGATGGCAGGATGCAGCACTCTAAAAGTGGGATCCCAAGATATTACATGAGCCTCCCGGTCAAGAGATCACTATGATCGGCTCAGTAAGATATTCCCATTGCACACGTTCCTTGCTTTATAATAAATGGATGCTGCAGTGACTACCAGCTGGTATCCAGTATGGATAAAATAAGGAGTATATAACCAGATCTTTAAAAAAGTGTCCAAAAGTTTTTTGAAGCAATTACATCACACCAGGAAATTGCAATTTCATTCTGTGATATGATGAATTTAATACGTTTTTAAACGCTTTTTCAAATATCCTTGGTATACTGGCAAAATAAAAGTCCTAACACTATGATTGGCTGGCATAGTGATTAAATAAGCGGGAGCCTATCCCACTGGATTGTGATCATTAACAATGACCAGGAGCTGTCGATAATAGCAAATCATAACAGATGATAGAGCAGGGGTAGGCAAACTTAGAGAGATGGAGACTTACTTTAACAACACTGATGAAGTCAAAGATCACCAGGCACAGTGTCCTGTTGTTAAAGCCAGGTTCACACCAGAACGTGATGCCAGAAAGGCATGTTCTATGTGTGCGTCCTGCACCATGTTCAAAAGGCACTGCCTTTGTGATCTACTGTGGGTGATGATACATTGTTAACCCCAAATGTAGATCACAAACACAGTGCATACCAAAAAAAAAAGTATTACAAGAGAGTGCAGGGTTCAAGAGTGTATTGTGCTCAGAATGCAGGGATCAGGAGTGCGTTACTCTCAGAATGCAGGGATAAGGAGTACGTTATGCTCAGATTGCAGAGATCAGGAGTGTGTTGCGCTCAGAATGAAGGGATCAGAAGTGTGTTGCGCTCAGAATTCAGGGAACAGGAGTGTGTTGTGCTCAGAATGCAGGCGTCAGGAGTGCGTTACTCTCAGAATGCAGGGATCAGGAGTGCGTTATGCTCCAAATGCAGGGATCAGGAGTGCGTTACTCCCCGAATGCAGGGATCAGGAGTGCATTACACTCCAAATGCAGGGATCAGGAGTGCGTTACACTCTGAATGCAGGGATCAGGAGTGCATTATGCTCCGAATGCAGGATCAGGAGTGCATTGCACTCAGAATGCATGGATCAGGAGTGCATTGCGCTCTAAATGCAGGGATCAGAAGTGCATTGCACTCTGAATACAGGGCTCCGGAATGTGTGTCACGCTTTGAATGCAGGGATCAGAAGTGCAATGCACTGCGAATGCAGGGATCAGGAGTGCATTGCACTCTGAATGCAGGGATTGGTGGGGAGGAGGTGAAGGGTGGTAGAGGACACTGCTATGTGAGTGGCCCTGCCCATAGCAGTGCCCCCTTCACACCACTCACCCCCACCCCACACACACACCGTAGTGTCCTCTTTCCCCCCTTCCCTCCCATAGCATCCTACCTGTGAACACAGGAGACCGAGAGCCAGCACAGAACACAGTTCTGGACAGCGGGCGGGGCGGAAGCTGGCAGAGTGATTTTTCATATTAACAAGCTGGTGATTGGTTGCTTAGGACCTAGCAACCAATCACCTGTGGGTTAACTTGAAAAGTTAACTTGGCTAGCTCTTCCCCATGCCCTTCATCCTGAACTGTGCTGTTCACTAATGACAGCGGCGGAGGCAGAGAGAGGAGAGAGGAGGACCGAAGGCATGGCAAGGGAGGCAGAGAGAGAAGACAGGGGTCGACAGCGCAGACCTCTTCCGGTCCACCTGTCACCTACTCGCGGTCGACAGGTAGCCAGTGATCCACAGGTTGCCAACCCCGACACTAGAGGCTTTGAATTTGCAAGTTCCCAGCACAGAACAGAGACACAAGCTGTAGAGATATGTGACAGCTGGGAGTTAAAGACCACCGCCATACTGCCACGTATACTGTAGAGTACAGCTGACATTAGAAGGAAAGGCTACACAATAAACCAACTTTTAGATTTTTGTCTCCACTTGGCTCCCTGTTGAGGCAGATGTAGACCAACACACCTCTGATACAAGTGGAAAATAACAGTGAGAGACAGAGAAGATTCAAAGTGACAAGTTGCTTTTGCCCCTCAAGATCAGTTAGCCAAGGATACTCATGTATTCTGTCTGTGTCTTTTGACATGAGTATCATTTTCCAGTTTTTATGCCTATGACCACATCGGTCATAATTTTCTTAATTGGCACACTAGTATAGTTATGCACATTTTTAATGTATTTCACTTATGTATCACTTTTTTCTTCTCAGGAATCTGACATAATTGATCCTTTAAAGGTGTGCATAAAAAAACTTATAATACATCTCATTAATATTAATTTAACAAAGCTTCTTCTTTTCTTTTAAAAACTTGTAATTGCTTGCAGTGCTTCATAGACCATTACCCCTAATGAGTCCATGGTCCAATCAAATACACCACTAGCATTGCTGTTAGCCAAAGTAGAATTGGAATCTGACCTACTGTATATGTTGTTAGATTTAAACCAGATGACCCCACCATTGAGCTTGATCCTTAACTTGATCAAACATAGTTGCATGAAATTTAATATCTGGCTTTTTTAATTCCATTTTGTCTTCATGTTAAGTTTTCTAGTCACCAACAGACGTTCCTCTGGTGGCACACTCTTCCTCATGTTTGTGTTCATGTGTGTCAGACTGGGCCGATCTGTTTCAAGGAGAACGTCAAAGGTGGCAATAAACACGCGAGTAACATTTTAAAATGTATCAGGGAAACTATGCAGCTGTACATACATGTTGGAAAAATATCCTATAGACATGCGCTGTGCAATCAATGGATGAGTCCAGTAGCGACAAACTCTGGTCCTCACAAGCAATTTCCGATGTCTTTCCAGCCTCATCAATAGCAACGTCAGAAGCATTTCCTCACATATGCTCATTATGGGATCCATAGTAAAAGCACCGAAATTGAGGTAGATACAAGTACACTGCTGCTCTCTCAGCTGCTGCTACTCACTCAGTTAAATAATACAGGTTTTTTGTGCTTTGGGAGGGTCTTATGATGTTATCTTAAATAAACGCTCCTAGACACGAATGCAACTAAACACAGCATGCAAATGCGGCTAAACAGGCGTTTCTAAATGCAGGTTTCAAGCTGTCAAAAAATCGTTCAGAAGATGTTACCTCAGTGTCCGGTGTACATTAGGCCTAAGCGTGCCAACCCTAGTACAAGTAAAAGCACATTGATGAAAACATATTTGCAGTTTTACAACGTGCCAATAGACCTTAGAGCTCCTGGTGGGTCTCTTTTTAATTTATATCCTAAAATATGTCCATTTCCACACTAGCCCATGCTCTGTTGGAGTGAAAAATAGAAACAGGAATTTAATTACAGATCAAAGCAACTGATGAAATAACACGAAAAATGATCCAAGAAAATCTCATTAAAAACACAAATAAATTGCTCGCAGTTAATGTAATTTTGTTCTGTGGACTGATCTGAAGAAATCCTGTTATCTGCTGTAGTTTGTGTTGCCTAAGCAGTTTTTAAACATTAAGCTTTTTATGGTGTTCTGTTTGAACAACATTAGAAAGCCAATAGCAGGTGGTATAGCATGCATTTTAGAAATAATTTGCTTTTTGACAAATAGAAGCATCAATGGATTATAATTTCCAGTTAAAGTTGGTCCTATGTGTTTAAAGTATCTCCAACAAATTATTCAACTAGAATACCACCACCCTTATGATCCTGACATACACATACACGTAGAACATATTGTAAGGACCTGTGTCAAGGAGCTTTTTTTTTGCTTCAAACGAGTTTTGAAAATCTATACAAGTCTATAGTAATGCAAAACCCACTTGAAGAAGGTAAATGCAAGTCAGCTACTGGTCATATGCAGGTGTCTATGAATTCTGAATAATTTCAGAACCATCTCCAACTGATTTTAAAGTGATTATTAAGGATTTTTTTTAAAATAACAAACATCTGTATACTTACTTACTCTGTGCAATGGAATTGCAGAGCGACCCCGAACCTCCTCTTCTCGGGTCCCCCGCCGGCGCTCCTACTCCTCCTTTCTGTCCAGTGCCCCCATGGCCCCCTGCTCCCTCACCGCTGGCTTTGATTGGTAGCAGCAGGAGCCAATGGCCCCAGCAAAGCCAGTGAAACATGGAAGTGAGGGGTGAGAGGAAACTTCAGACGTGCACAGCGCCAGATCGAAAAAGGGCTCAGGTAAGTAAAAGAGGGGGGTGGAGAGGGCCAAAACGTATGCGTAAACATTTTTTATCATATGCAAGGAATGCATTTAGGTAAAAAATGTTTAGTCTTTAAAACTACTTTCAACTGATGCCATCAACACAAACACAAAGCCTTTTGCGCCGTGCTTTACAACATTAGTTACATTACAATACAACTCAATAAGGGAGGATCGGAGGGCCCTGCTCATTACAGTTTACAATCTAAGAGGGAAAGTCAAGTGATACAAAAAGGTAATAACTGTGGGAGATGAGTTGATGGAGAAAATAAAAGTACAGCTGGTGGGGCAGAATAGGCTTCTCTGAAGAGACAGAGTAGGTGATAGTGTTAGTGATAGCTTGGGGTAGGGAGTTCACATAGGCCCTTAATGAACAATCTAGATGGTGCTAGTCTGTGGCTATGTGCAGTGCCAAGTTTATTGTTCTATCCCAGGCGTTACAACTTAAAATGAAAGGGTGGGTTGAATTAGGCTGCTTTCACACTGGGGCGGTATTCAGGCGTTACAGCGCTAAAAATAGCGCCTGTGTAGCGCCTGAAAAAAAACGGCCCCTTTCTCTCCAGTGTGAAAGCCGGAGGGCTTTCACACTGGAGCGATGCGCTGGCAGGACGGTGAAAAAAGTCCTGCTAGCCGCATCTTTGGAGCGGTGAAGGAGCGGTGTATTCACCGCTCCTAAACCGCTCCTACCCATTGAAATCAATGGGACACCGCGGCAATACCGCCGGCAAAGCGCCGCTGCAGCGGTGCTTTGCAGGCGGGTTAAACCCTTTTTCGGCCGCTAGCGGGGGTTAAAACCACCCCGCTAGCGCCCGCAGACCGCCGCTAAAACGACGGTAAAGCGCCGCTAAAAATAGCGGCACTTTACCGCCGACGCTGCTCCCGCTGCAGTGTGAAAGCAGCCTTAGAGGGACTAAATCTTCAAGGGGGCTGCATAATGTCGACTGATGGCTGTTCTATGTCTCTTGAGGACTGCACCTACCTAAAAAAGATTATTGCACTTTAGTGTCAATAGTAAAAATTGCAATTTACCATATTTAATCTCAAAGAAAGTGTCCTAAAAATTTTTTTAAAACATTTATCTGCAGTGTTCCAAATCCACTGAGAGCCACAGGGAAGGAGCATGCCTGTTCTATTCACAACTGGGTGGCATCTGAAAAATTCTTACCAGCCAAATCAGCTTAGTTTTATCATTTATCTTCTACCCAGTGGGAAAACACAATGGGGGAGTGCAATGAATGTTCAGTGATAATATTTAAGCATTTTCCAGTACCTCAGCTGTACTTCATATCTGTTTGCTTTCTAAGCACAAGGCTTCTGAACCAATTTTTCCTGTGCCACAAACCCTTCTAGCCTCATAGAGTACCTCGGGGAAGCTAAGGTACTTCCTGATGAACCACTGCACCACCAGGCTGAGGACATGTGTCAAACAAGGTACATCACAAATGAAGGGGAGGTACAAATACCCCAAAAAACAGCAGCTCAATGGGATCTTCCTCAGGCTCTGAGGACCCTCCCTCTGCAACGCCACCCCTCCTGAAAGGCCTAGGGAGGCTGGTCAGAGTGAGCCATTGGGGTTGTCAGGGACTGCAACTGCTTCTGGCATTTCAGCCCCTGTGTGAGGAGGTTTTTTCCTCAGCCATGATTGAATTGGAGGAAAGATTAAAGGCTTTAATTGCATCTTCTTCACAAAGTGGAAGAAAATGCATTAGGTCCCCTTCTACGACCCAGGATCTTTAAACAGAGGAACACTGGGAGGGGGAAGATGACTCGCCCTCAGGGACCGGGAAGAGACTGATGACTCCTCTTCTGAGGAATCAAGAGGGGAAGGACTTTCTTCAGCTTCACAGGCTGAGAAATTGCTGGTGCAATCTCTTACTGAAATGGTCCACTTCACATTTAAGTTACCTGTAACTGACACGGTTGAAAAGCCCACTTCTTGTTTGGGTTCACTGAAGCCTCCTCAAGCTTTGTGTGATTTCCCTGTCTATTCATTGCTGGAAAAGCTTATATATTCTAAGTGGGATTACCAAGATAAGCATTTTTTCCCTCCAAAAAGTTTTCAACACTTTATCCTATGGAGGAAAAATACATCAGCAGTTGATGCTGCTATGTCCTCTGTAAATAAAAGTTTGACTTGTCCCCTTGACAACGCTCAAATGCTTGGGGATCCAACCGATAAAAAGTTGGAATTCCTGTTAAAAATGTTTTTTCTTTGGCAGGTTCAGTAGCTCAACCTGCAGTGGCAGCAATTGGAATGTGTCATTCCTTGAGAGACCACTTGAAACAGGTACTCAAGGTTTTCTCTGAACAGCAGACCCAGGATTTAGCCAAGCTGCCAGGGGCTTTGTGTTTTGAAATTGACACAATCAGAGATTCTTTTCTAAAGACCTCTCGCCTTCTGCTTGGGTTGGTGCATATGCGTAGAATCTTATGGTTGAAAAATTGGTCAGCCGAAGTGCCATGCAAAAAGCTCCTGGCTGGGTTTCCTTTACAGGGTGAAAGGCTGTTTGGGGATGACTTAGACAATTATATCCAAAAGATATCAAGTGGGAAAGGTACCCTTTTGCCAGTTAAGAAAAGGAGTAAATGTCCCTCATTTCAATGGACTTTTTCTCCAGTGCCAGGGGCATCAGCCTCCAGGCAATCATGATGGCCTCCACCGTCAGGTTTGAAAGGTAATCCTCAGGGTCAACCCCAGGAACAAAAGAAGTCCTGGGGAGGAAACCTACAAGACAGAACACTAAAGTCTCTTTATGAAGGGGAGCTCCCACTTGCTCGAGTGGGGGGAAGACTGCTACAGTTCTCAAGGGTCTGGCAGGAGGATTTTCAAAACTGATGGGTGGGCTCCACAATAGCTTTAGGTTACAAACTAGAGTTCCGGGAATTCCCGTCTCCTCGTTTCCTCAGGTCAAATATTCCCAAAGATCCAGAGAAAAAGAAGTCTCTCTTTCAAGCTTTAGACTGGCTTTTGTCGCATGATAATGATCATGGTGGTCCCCATGGAAGAGCAGGGGTTGGGGTTTTATTCAAACCTTTTCACGGTGCCAAACCAAATGGAGGTGTCAGACCCATTCTAGATCTCAAGGATCTCAAGGATCTAAACCAGTTCCTGAAAATGTAATCTTTTCACATGGAATCAATCCAATCAGTAGTCTACATCTTACAAGGAGGAGAACTTCTGGCATCAATCAACATCAAGGATGCATATCTGCATGTACCTATTTTCCCCGCTCATCAGAAATATCTGCGCTTCGAAGTGGAAAAACTTCATTTTTAGTTTGTAGCTCTGCCTTTCAGTCTAGCTACTGCACCTCGGCTGTTTACAAAGGTCCTAGCCCCTCTTCTGGCCAGATTAAGGGCCCAAGGTATAACGATTACAACTTACCTAGATGACCTGCTCTTGATAGACCGGCAAGTAATTATTCAAGCTTATGGTTTGAAGAGGAAAGTTTCACCTTTTCAAATCAAAGCGCACTCCACCAGGGCTGTTAGTGCTTCGTGGGCAGTGCATCCCCAAGCCTCCGTGGTTCAAATCTGCAGGGCCGCAACTTGGTCTTCAGTCCATACATTCACCAGATTCTATCAGGTGGATGTAAGAAGGCATGAGGATATCGCCTTTGGGGGCAGTATGCTGCAGGCAGCAGTATAGGTCCTCAGGTCTGATTGCACCCTATTTTTGTTTGTGTCTCCCTCCCCTCAGATAGCATTGCTCTGGGACATCCCATACAGTAATTACTGTGACTCTGTGTCCTGTGATGTACGATAAAGAAAATAGGATTTTTATTACAGCTTACCTGTAAAATCCTTTTTTTTTTTTTAGTACATCACGGGACACAGAGGTCCCTCCCCTCTTCTAATACATATATATTGATTTCCTACAACACTGAGGTACTCCTGGTAAGGGGAAGGGTTATATAGGGAGATAAACTTCCTGTCTAGGGTGTGCCAGTGTCCATCACCTAAAGGTGCCTATATAACCCATACAGTAATTACTGTGGCTCTGTGTCTAGTGATGTACTCCAAGAAAGCATTTTACAGGTAAGTTTTTATAAAAATCCTATTTTTCTTCCCCTAATGTGGTGTATCCACAGCCTCAAGTAATTGTGAGATTTCTCTCCCTATTACTTTAGGCTGTGGTAGCAATGGATGCAGATGGAGAATCTTGCAGAGGGGGAAAGAGGTGCAACGCAAGGAACAAGGAGAAGGAGCCATGCAGGCCTATTGTTGCCAACTGGTATCTATAAGGTGCTACTCCCACCAGGCTACTTGATGCATAGATGTGGTTCATAATGAATTTGGTACCTAAATAATTGGTACTTTTACCATGGCTGAAAAGCTTTAGGCAGAGTCTACAGACCACAACAGCGCTGACAGCAGAAGCTATGCTAAAGGCCCACATCACTGAGCTCTATTTGCAGGCCAATTCAAGTTGCTTGTGTACTGTCCTGGCATTAGCCAATCTATGAAGTCTATATTTTGAATATATTGGTAATGATAAAGATATGGGGTTTTGGTGAATATGGTGTTATGGTTTTGAAGTGTTTTTCTTTTAAACAATCAACTGTGCAGTGCCTAAAACTGAACACACTAAAGTGAATATATGGGGAAGGGGCATGGACGATCTCGTACTAGGAACTAGCATGGAGCTAGTTATTTCCATGAGAAGTGGGGCTTGTGTGAATTGGAGAGGTGGTTCCCAAACACAGATTTTATCTTTGCTGTTTACATGACTAGTGTATAACATATGCATTTGCTACCAACCTATACTCCACTTACCTCCCCATTATATAATAAATAAGACGATACCACTTTTGGAGTAAAATAGGCCATAGCAGCCATTAATTTATTAAACAAACTGTATAAAATATCCAAAAATATATAACTCTTTAAATAACATAAACCATAATAAAAACAGTAACAAAACAATAACAACATCAGTCATGACAAAAACATCAGCTCCCCCTAGTGTTGGTCTTTGCAGGTACACCAATAACACTCAGGTTATATCCAAAAATTATGACACTGTGGTCCCTCTGACGTGGGTTATTGGGCCTCAAGCCGACAGGCTGACTCAGAGACACCCACCTACCGCAATGCCCCCATAACCAATTACCAGATAACCTCCGTTAACTGGAGTACCACCCACAGGACCCGTACCACAGACAGATCCTGACTCTTCATTCAGAACTCTCTTCCTCACCCACAAAGACCAAACACCAGCCACTGCCATGACAGTCCATGTTCTAGTCCTGAAAGAGAAAAACACAAACACACAACACAGAAAAAACACCCCTCGACATATACAACCCAAGCTTAGGGAGGGAGGGTGGGAAACTTTTTTCTTGAATGCTGCCTCATGGAGGGGGCAGGATCAGCTTCCCTGCACTGAATAACCCACTCCCTACTCCCCTCGGCCAATCCCCCGCCCCCTATCATGCAGGGCTGACATGCACTGTTCACACAGTCATGCCAGCCCTCTGCCTACGGGGTTTTGTTAACCCCTGCGACGCCGGGCTTTTCTTGACTAGTGTATAACATATATGCATTTGCTACCAACCTATACTCCACTTACCTCCCCATTATATAATAAATAAGACCTGACGTGGTATAATCTGACGTGGGTTATTGGGCCTCAAGCCGACAGGCTGACTCAGAGACACCCACTTACCGCAATGCCCCTATAACCAATTACCAGATAACCTCCGTTAACTGGAGTACCACCCACAGGACCCGTACCACAGACAGATCCTGACTCTTCATTCAGAACTCTCTTCCTCACTCACAAAGACCAAACACCAGCCACAGCTAACAAGGGTAACCCTTTACCCTTGGGAGCCCCGCCACAAACGCAACGCTCGCTGCGCTCCATCCTGGATCCCCAGTGCCCACAGATAAGTCCCCACATAATTAAGGTGCACTCCATCCTTCTTTCAGTACCGCCAAGTTTCAAATTCTAACTCCAGATGTCTGATCCCCATTATTTTGCGTCTGGCCCTGTTCACACCCTCCACTGACCTGCCCATCCTCCAAGACTGACGAGCCACCATGTCGGTCCACACGATGATAGTGTCCGGATAAGACATATGCAGCCACAGTATGTCGAACTTCATATCCCGTGTGATATCCAACATGGACCTGACTCCTAAGTCATTGCCCCCCACATGTAAAATCAAAACATCTGGAGGCCTGTCCCACCGTGCAAAACGGTGAACCTCCGATACCATTCTGCTCCATAATATACCCGGAAACCCCAACCAACGAACACAGGCTTATTGGTTGGAAAACCCCAGCTGCCGCCCGTTGGGCTGGACATCCGCCCTTCTGGCCCCCCAGCAAACATATGAGTGGCCCAAAATCCAGATCAGGCACTGCACCGCATCTGAAATAAAAGAAAGACAAACGTGCCACCATGACCATCCAAAACAACTTGAACCCCAACTCAACAGATCCTGAGCCCCCCAAAAACAAACTGACATCACAACAGGTGAGGGCGGACATACAGTCTAAACCTCCTGGATTTCCACCGCCCAATGCGTTTTACTGCTTCCTCGTCCAAACCTAGCTGCTTCAGTCGCTGGCCCTATCCTGAACGAATGAGAACCTTTGTCCTCCAAACCCATACCCTGTAAACAGTTCCGGAAAACAGAGACAAACTGAAATTTGGACAGCGGGGACCCATTCTCATGCAGTAATAAAGAACCTGTAAACCCCGGTCTGTGAACCCAGCATCCACCCACGACTTCGGCCAGGGGCCCACACTCCAGCAGCCCTGGAAAAAAGCTCCGAAGCCCGATGCCCCCGCCGCATCAGTGAATAATTCCATATCGAAATTACCCACCGGTCCAGACATCCACAAAGCCCTTCCGTTGAAGGCCTCCAGGAAACAGTGCCAAATCCGCAGATCATCCCTATGCACTTTGAGCAGCCACACATGGAACGGGTGACCTCACACCCGCCGTGCTCGCCGACAGCCGTCGACAAAACACCCTACCCATTGGAAGAATTCTACAAGCAAAGTTGAGTTTCCCCAACAGTGATTGTAGAACCTTAAGCTGTACCTTGCGTTTGTCCAGTAGTCCCTGAATCCCGGTCCTCAGATCCACAAGCTTGTCCTCCTGCAACCTGCATTCCATCGCTTCAGAATCCAACATAATACCCAGAAAGGTGATGACCTTCCTGGGCCCTTCCGTCTTGTCGGGCGCCAACGGGATGCCGAACCGTTCCGCTATGTGTTCAAGCGTCACCAGCAACACCCCGCTCTGGAATCTGGCGGACCCACGCAGAGAAAGTCATCCAAATAATGGATTCAGAGTTCAGCCCTGCGACATCCCGCACCACCCATTCCACAAACGAGCTAAATGTTTCAAACACCGCACACGAAATGGAGCACCCCATGGGGAGACAACGGTCAACATAAAACATGTTGTCCCAATGACACCCCAATAACCGAAAACTTTCGGGATGGACGGGGATCAACCGAAAAGCCAACCCAATGTCTGTTTTCGTCATCAGCGCCCCCGCCCATATCGGCAGACCCAACTCACCGCCGCATCAAAGGACATGTAGCTAACTGTACACTCCTCAGGATCAATGGCATCATTGACCGACCCCCCTTTCAGAAAAGACAAGTGGTGAATTAGCCAAAATTTCTGTGGTTCCTTCTTTGGAACCACCCCCAAAGGAGAAACCACAAGATCAGGGAAAGGTGCCACCGAAAAAGGGCCTCCCATCCGTCCCAACTCTACCTCCTTGCACAGCTTCATAGAAACCACGTCAGGATGCAGCAAGGCCGACTTCAGGTTCCGCGCTACCGGCGGGACCACCTCTAATCTACCCGGTATCCGAAACCCCTCCGTGAAACCCTCCTGCAATAGGCATGCTGCCTTTCTATCCGGATACCTACCGAGAAATGGTCGCATCCTTTCTACCATCACTGGCGTCCCCCCTCTTTTGCGCAGCATCTCCAGATCTGTTCCTGCCCTGTTTAAAGCAGCGTGACAAAGGGTGTTTCCCCCGCAGCCGGAACACTTGTGCTTGTACCGACAGGATCCGCCCAACTTACAGGATCCCTCGTTGAACTGCCAACACTTTCCCTTCTTTCTACTGGCCGATTGTCCGGGAGCGGAAGATCCACCGCCCCCCCCCCCCCCGAAAAAACTGGCCCGGTGCCCTCGCCGACGTCATCAGGCGCATTCACAGACTAATGTCCTTGTGGTCCCATCCCAGCGACGGCCGCACCGCTCCGCTGGCGGAACTGTTCATCGTATCTCAGCCACGTGGTTCCCCCGTACACTCGGTAAGCTTCCCCAACCGAGTCCATGTAACAGAAAAGAGCCGAGCGATGCTCAGCGTTCTTTTCTCCAATCACACTCGCCATGGTGGCGAATACCTGCAGCCAATTCGCAAAGGTCCTCGGTATCAGTCTGTACCGCCACTTCTCCTCGTCGTCTTTTTTAGTATCGCCCGGCTTGACCCTGTCCAGGTTGAACTTCCCTAGTGGTAGTAGTGAAAATATCTCCACTTACTCACCCTTCCATATTTTCTCCCATACCTCTGGCTTCAAATGAGCCCCCAACGGCCCTTCAAAGCAGACATACACCTCGCATTTCGAAGACTCCGCCAAACGCACAATGTCTTGTCTAGTAGAGGACTCACTCCCGCTCGATGCCTTAGTGGGCACTGGCGGCTCCTGCCCCGCGGGCCCAGCCACCGCCGGGACAACCACCCCTTGAGCACCGACCACCGCTCCCGTGCCTTTTGCGCCTCCCCCTGACACCCCGCCAGAAGGGACCCACGCCGCTGCCGGGCCAGCGGCAGCCCTCTCCTGGTTCTCAAACCTGCCCACTAGCTCCTTGATCCCAGCCAAAAAACCCAACAGCCCACTCTACGCCCTGTACCCGCACTCACAGCACCACCAGCATCTGCCGAAACAACCCCCCACCAATAGGTCAACTTAAAGGGTACTCCCCGGGCTGCACAGGAGCGATCCCACCAGCCGATCTCTCAGACACCCTAGCAGGGGTTGGACTTCTCCGAACCTCCTCCTGGCTGCCGAGGGTAAAACAGCTGACCTGGCCTGCCTCCGTGCTGCGTACCCGCCAGCAGATTTTTCCGTTGCCTTTGCAGGGCTGGTGCGGACCACCTCAGCCCCGTCCGATCGACTACCAATCGCCGACACCAGTCTCCGTCCCTCCTCACCCGACCTGGTGACGCCTAGATCTCCCCCGCTGATGCCCTAACCCTGCGTGATCCACGCCGGGTGGGAGGGCCACATCCGCTCCTACAGCTCTCCTATGGGGCCCAGCAGCTCCTGTAGATCTCCCTTCTGGCCTGCTCCTCCGTCCCAGCCTCCTTGGGGATGGGCTCCTCAGTCTCCCCCCTCCAGTCCAGGTGGCTCTCTTTGCCGGGGGGCCCCGATGGAGCCCTCCCCGGACTGCTGGCATCAGCCCTCTCTCTCCTGGGGGGTTCAGGTGAAAACCGAAATAAGGGCCGTGACCTCCGTGGGCGCCCCCCACCATCTGTGGATATTCCCACTGGCTGCCCCAGCAAAACCCCCAGAGTCTCCTGCACCCATACCTCCCCCGGAGTGGCTGCCTCCTCCCTAACCTTTGCAATCAGATCCTCTATGGCTGCCATGCTGCTGTCCTCCTGAAACTTTTTTCTTGAATGCTGCCTCGTGGAGGGGGCGGGCAGCTTCCCTGCACTGAATAACCCACCCCCTACTCCCCTTGGCCAATCCCCCGCCCCTATCATGCAGGGCTGACATGCACTGTTCACACAGTCATGCCAGCCCTCTGCCTACGGGGTTTTGTTAACCCCTGCGGCGCCGGGCTTTTCTGACTGGTGTGCTTGTAGCACCATAAAAATATGAGTACCTTGTCATTGCTTTGTATACAAATAAATGTTTTTTTAAATGATATAAGCACTATCAATTTTCTTTCTCTCCTATTTATCATTGGTAATCACTGGCCACCTAGGAGCAAGGAGTGTAGAGGAGCTATGGAGTTGTCTTGTTATAGCCCATGGTGAGGCTAGAAAGCTGTTTTTGACCCTACTTAGCTGTAGCGGTCACCCCCAGGAGAGAATATTCCTGCAGGGGAGCACCTGTGGCGATACACATCCTGGATCCTTTTTGAGCATAGAGAAGTGGATTCATTTTAAACGCTTTTTTATGGAAAGAACTTTGTGGGGACTAATTTCTACTATATTTTTCTATATTCAATTTTTATTATATGTTCATATGAATAATGTTTTTTATTGTTTTACAAAATGTAAGTGTTTATGCACTGCATGATTAGTATTGGTTTCACGTATAAAGTGATATTTGTGATATCATCAGAAAAGTTGTATATTTTCACTTTATTGTATTTCGTTTTAAGTGCTGCACAGTTGATTGTTTTAAATGTATTGATACACATGTAGGATTGTGATTAGAGCTTTTTAGGCTTTCCTTGATCACGATATAAGAGTGTCGTTTAGGCTGCTTTCACACTGGGGCGGTATTCAGGCGTTACAGCGCTAAAAATAGCGCCTGAAAAAAACCGGCCCCTTTAACTCCAGTGTGAAAGCCGGAGGGCTTTCACACTGGAGCGATGCGCTGGCAGGACGGTGAAAAAAGTCCTGCTAGCCGCATCTTTGGAGCGGTGAAGGAGCGGTGTATTCACCGCTCCTATACCGCTCCTACCCATTGAAATCAATGGGACACCGCGGCAATACCGCCGCCAAAGCGCCACTGCAGCGGCGCTTTGCGGGCGGGTTTAACCCTTTTTCGGCCGCTAGCGGGGGTTAAAACCACCCCGCTAGCGCCCGCAAACCGCCGCTAAAACGACGGTAAAGCGCCGCTAAAAATAGCGGCACTTTACCGCCGACGCCGCTCCCGCTGCAGTGTGAAAGCAGCCTTAGGATTTATTTTTGTTTTTTGTGAACTCTGTTTTGATATTCATTTAAACTTTAAAGACAATGTAGTTTTGGGCTGTGAAATGTGAAACTCGCAAACTATACTAGTAAACTGATGTGCTGGACAATTTGTACAAATGTGAGGACCTTTTTTTTCTAAGCATAAGTTTTACTATACTTTTAGATCTGTTGTGGCTGCTAATTTCACTGGTCAGTTCAGACCTATTAGTGTTCACTCACACTTGTGTGACTTGAAAATTCTGCAATTTACTGTGCGACTTGATGCAACTTTGATGTGATTTTGGAGTTACAACTTTGTTACGACTTTGGCTTTGACCAATGTGATCATTTTGTTTGTGCTCTTCAAAGTCGCTAGACATGTAAAATGGAAAAAAATAGTTTTGTTTTGTTTGGTTTCTTCCTTTTCTATATAATACACTTATTGGGATTTTTTCTAGCAAAGGCATGTAGCAGAATACATTTTGACCTAAATTCATGAAGAAATTAGATTTTTTATTGGATGTTTTATAGCCGAATGTTAAAAATATTGGGTTTTTTTCCCAAAATGTTTGGTCTTTTTTAATTTATATCTCAAAAAATAAAAAACCCACTAGTGATTAAATACCACCAAAAGAGAGATGTATTTATGTGAAAAAATACAAATTTAATTTCCATGCAGTGTTGCATGACCGTGCAATTGTAAGTTAAAGTAGTGCAGTGTCTCTCCAAAGACATGCTGGTAGGTTAATTAGATCCTGTCAAAAAATTGGCCAAATTGTGTATACTGTATGTGTATGTGTTTGTAAGCGCGTTGGGACCCCTTGGGGTAAAGGACTGTGCTATACCGCAGATGGACACCAGTGGCAAAAAGTGCTCTGAGGAGATTCAGTTCACATAGGTAGCACTATACCAGCACTATACAAGTCACTCATTCATTCAGTGCCAAATAGCAAAACATTTTCTGGTCATGAAGGAGGTAAATTCTTCCTGGGGTCAAGTAGTTAAAAAAAAAAAAAGATGAAAGTCCAAATCAGAATTTAATCCTTTGGGTTACAGGGAGTGCAAACAATGGATCCACTTCACCTCTCTCTTTCTTAACTGTAACTCCTCACCACCATGTCCGTGGGAATACCGTCAATACCCAAAAACTTGATTTGTGATGCAGTGTGTCCATATTCCGAGAAATGTCTTGCAACTGGTAGCTGTACAAGCTTATCCCTGACTGAATACTTACGTCTGGCCACTTAACCCTTCACATTCTGTCTAGTTTCACCCACATGAAGAGTCAACATGGATAGCTCAAAATATATTTTCACCAACATGAGAAGTCAGCATGGACATTTCAAAATATAGTTTCACCCACATAAGGAGTCAACATGGATAGTTCAAAATAGTAATAACAAACATAGAATGACAAGTATAATATCTTAATCTTAGTTCCTCTATGTGGGTGATTAATCATTGGATCTTCCATCATGCTGCTACGTTTTATACATTGCAAACACAGATATGATCCTGTATTCTGAGCTTCCATGAAAGTTGGAGTGGGGAAAATGGTCCTGTCGTTTCTATATGACTTATATATTTAAGGAAGCTGATTATCTTTTTTTACAGCGCATGATATTTCAGAACATTTTCATAATGTGTTTTACTACAGCATTATTTTCCTATCGTGAGCTCAATGAAAAGTATTTTTATTTCCATTTCTGCTTATTATATTTTATAGAAGCTAGTTGTTAGATTTCTATAATAATACCATCTCTGTGATGTTTCCATACTTGCTTTTAAGCACTAGGATGGGACAATTATTATCATTAGTAAAGTTTCCGTTATATTATACAATACACTAACGAGTAGCAGATGTGAAAAAGAAAAACCGGTGAAAGGCCCTATGGCAAAACACACACAACCTGTAATTTAACGGAGCAATAGTCACAAAAATTGTTATAAAATATAGAGTAAACTGCAGGAAAATTAGTATAGTACATTAACCACTTACAGACCGGACCATTTTGCTGGTCAAAGACCAGACCCCTTTTTGCGATTCGGCACTGCGTCGCTTTAACTGACAATTGCACGATCGTGCGACGTAGCTCCCAAACAGAATTGACGTCCTTTTTTTCCCACAAATAGAGCTTTCTTCTGGTGGTATTTGATCACCTCTGCGGTTTTTATTTTTTGCGCTATAAACAAAAATAGAGCGACAATTTTGAAAAAAATGCATTATTTTTTACTTTTTGTTATAATAAATATCCCCCAAAAATATATAAAAAAAATGTTTTCCCTCAGTTTAGGCCTAAACGTATTCTTCTACATATTTTTGGTAAAAAAAATCGCAATAACCGATTATTGATTGGTTTGCGCAAAAGTTATAACGTTTACAAAATATGGCATTTTATTAATAATTTTTTATTATTTATTTTTTTACTAGTAATGGCGGTGAACAGCGATTTTTATTGTGACTGCCACATTGTGGCGGACACATCGGACATTTTTGACACATTTTTGGGACCATTGTTATTTCTACAGTAATCACTGGAATATAAATGCAGTGATTCCTGTGTAAATGACGCTGGCAGTGAAGGGGTTAACCAGTGGGTGCCAGTGTAGGGGTTAAGTGTTCCTAGGGGTGTGTTGCTAACTGTGGGGGGGTTGGGCTTTCATTTAGTGAACACTGATCTCTTCTCCAATCACATGGAGCAGAGATCAGCGTCACTAGTTGCTAGGCAGAATGGAGAAATGCTGTTTACACGGCATTTCTCCATTCAGCCGTCCCGTGAGACGATCGCGGGTATGCCCGCGGCGATCGAGTCCGCGGGACCCACGACCCTGCCACCGCGCTCGCGATGGCAGGGCGGCATTGAAGATTGGACGTACCTGTACGCCAATATGCCTGCCCGTGCCATTCTGCCAACGTACATCGGCGTGCGCTGGTCGGGAACCAGTTAGGCTCGGTTCACACAAGGGCGACTGCGATCCAACTTCAGGTCGCCCCTAGTCGCCTCAGGTCGGACAACATTTAAAAATGAATGTAAGTGAATGAGAGCCGTCTTATTGCACGCTACTGAAGTCGCCTCCGACTTCAAAAGAAGTTCCTGTACTACTTCAATCCGACTTGTATGCGACTTGTACCCATTGATTTCAATGGAGGTCGCCTCCAAGTCGGATCTCTGTCTATACGGAGGAGACTTTGACAGAATTATTAGCTCTGAAGGGGGAACTCCACGCCAAATTTCTGAAAAAAAAATTGGCGTGGGTTCCCCCTCCGAGAGCATACCAGGCCCTTAGGTCTGGTATGGATTCCAAGGGGAACCCCCTGCGCCGGAAAAACGGCATGGGGGTCCCCCCCAGATCCACACCAGACCCTTATCCGAGCACGCTACCCGGCCGGCCAGGAAAGGGGGTGGGGACGAGCGGGCGCCCCCCCCTCCTGAGCCGTACCAGGCTGCGTGCCCTCAACATGGGGGGGTGCCGCACGCCCTCCCACCCCAAAGCACCTTGTCCCCATGTTGATGAGGAAAAGGGCCTCTTCCCGACAACCCTGGCCGTTGGTTGTCGGGGTCTGCGGGCGGGGGGCTTATCGGAATCCGGGAGCCCCCTTTAATAAGGGGGCCCTCGGATACCGGCCCCCCACCCTATGTGAATGAGTATGGGGTACAATGTACCCCTACCCATTCACCTGTAAAATAAAGTACAAAAAAAAAACACAACACACAAGATAAAATAATTGATTGCACAGCTCCGGGGGTCTTCCGCCTTCGGGGGTCTTCTTGCCGGACTCCTCCGCTATCATCTTGTAGCTCTTTTACTGGCGGAGGAGCCCGGCATTCTTCTTCGTCGCCGCGGCCTCTTCTTCCGACTTCAGGGGTCTTGTCCCCCTCTTCGGTTCTTCTGCTGGGCCACCGCGCCTTCTTATAGCTCTTTTACAGGCGGTGGCCTGGTCTTCTGTCGCCGCCGCTGCCGCCTTCCGTTCTTCTTCTTCTTCTCCTGGAGATGTTGACTCGATGTTCTCTCCGGCCGCAATGCCAGGGACGCGCTGCGCTGCCACTTAAATAGGGACAAGGGGCAGTGTCACATGGGTTGATGTCACATGGGTTGGTCACATGGCGACAGTCTCAGCATCCTCCGGGACTGTGGCATCATAAGGGGGCGGGGTCACCATGTGACATCAACCCATGTGACATCCACCCATGTGACATCAACCGATGACCCCGCCCCTTGTCCCTATATAAGTCGCCACGCAGCGCGTCCCTGGCATTGCGGCCGGAGAGAGCGTCGAGTCAAGATCTCCAGGAGAAGAAGAATGAAAGGCTGCGGCGGCGGCGACGACGACGGCGTCAGAAGACCGGGCCACCGCCTGTAAAAGAGCTATAAGAAGGCGCGGTGGCCTGGCAGAAGAACCGAAGAGGGGGACAAGACCCCCGAAGTCGGAAGAAGAGGCCGCGGCGACGAAGAAGAATGCCAGGCTCCTCCGCTAGTAAAAGAGC
This sequence comes from Lithobates pipiens, assembly GCF_037356315.1. Lineage (NCBI taxonomy): Eukaryota > Metazoa > Chordata > Amphibia > Anura > Ranidae > Lithobates > Lithobates pipiens. The sequence goes on from NW_027507790.1 coordinate 20,238,805, forward strand.
TACAAGAAGATAGCGGAGGAGTCCGGCGAGAAGACCCCCAAAGACCCCCGGAGCTGTGCAATAAATTATTTTATCTTGTGTGTTGTGTTTTTTTTTGTACTTTATTTTACAAGTGAATGGGTAGGGGTACATTGTACCCCATACTCATTCACATAGGGTGGGGGGCCGGTATCCGGGGGCCCCCTTATTAAAGGGGGCTCCCGAATTCCGATAAGCCTCCCACCCGCAGACCCCGACAACCAATGGCCAGGGTTGTCGGGAAGAGGCCCTTGTCCTCATCAACATGGGGACAAGGTACTTTGGGGGGTTTCCTTCCCCAAAGCACACCCCCATGTTGAGGGCACGCTGCCTGGAATGGTTCAGGGGGGGCACTTGCTGGTCCCCACTACCTTTCCTGACCAGCCGGGCTGCGTGCTCGGATAAGGGTCTGGTATGGACTTTGGGGGGACCCCCACGCCATTTTTTCGGCGTAGGGGTTCCCCTTAAAATCCATACCAGGCGACGGGGCTAGCAAGGTGTCAATCTCGCCGATGGAGGCGACATTGACTTCCTTCTCTAGTCCCGTCGTACCTGAAGTCACGTTCAAAATGAACGGACTTTACTCCGTGTGTGGGAAAGTCCGTTCATTTGAAAAGTCCAGCGGACCTCTGCTGCAAAGTCCGGCAGATTGTCCGCCGAATAGTCTGATCGCGTGTATGCGGCATTACAGTTCATCTGAGTACCTGAGTACATGTCACAGTTCATCTGAGTACCTGAGTACCTGTCACAGTTCATCTGAGTACCCACGTACCTGAGTACCTGTCAGTCCTTCTGAGTACCTGAGTACCTGTCACAGTCCATATGAGTACCTGTCAGTCCATCTGAGTACCTGAGTACCTGTCACAGTCCATATGAGTACCTGAGTACCTGTCACAGTCCATATGAGTACCTGATTATCTGTCACAGTTCATCTGAGTACCTGAGTACCTGTCACAGTCCATATGAGTAAAAGGGGGCTCCCGGATTCCGATAACCCCCCCGCCCGCAGACCCCAACAACCAACGGCCAGGGTTGTCGGGAAGAGGCCCTTGTCCTCATCAACATGGGGACAAGGTGCTTTGGGGTGGGGGGGGCGCACGCCCCCCTCCCCCAAGGCACCCCCCATGTTGAGGGCACGCGGTCTGGTACGGCTCAGGAGGGGGGGCGCCCGCTCGTCCCCACCCCCTTTCCTGGCCGGCCGGGTAGCGTGCTCGGATAAGGGTCTGGTGTGGATCTGGGGGGACCCCCACGCCGTTTTTTCGGCGTAGGGGGTTCCCCTTGGAATCCATACCAGACCTAAGGGCCTGTTATGCTCTCGGAGGGGGAACCCACGCCAAATTTTCTTCAGAAATTTGGCGTGGAGTTCCCCCTTCAGAGCTCATTCTCTGATTGGCCACGGCAAAAGTCGCCTGGCCTGAGGCGACTTGTAAGTCGCCCAAGGTTGTGTCTAAAAGTCGTGTTCAAGTCGTCTCCAAGTTGCCTCACAAAGTCGTCCTGAAGTCGTGTCGCCCCTGTGTGAACCGAGCCTAAAAGAAGTTTTGCATTATTAGTAAATAACAGGAAAACCATTCAAAAATCAAAAGCCAAATTAGTCAAACTGTGGCAGTAAGAAAGTTATCAGGCCCCACCCCAGAAATGTAAACATTATAAAGGTACTGTGTTTATGTCAGTACTATGACTTATTTGTCCAAGGTAAAAAAAGAAAAAATGTCAGTCTGGTATAGAATGCCCAGACTAAGATCAAATGACCTGACTGGGGTGTAGGGGAATAAGCAAGGTATTTCCTTCCTATTGTTCAGCTTTTCTACTCTTTCTTTTAAGTGGACTAAAGGGGTCAAATTAAAATAAAATCACCCTGTAAAATGGATGCTATATATCTTAAAAATCTGCCATGTTGTGGATCCTTGGCTACTGCCAATATCTGACACTTGCAGGTGTGTTAAATACCTGTTCCCCTCTCCTAGAGTGACATAGGAGACAGTGGGATGGATCTTAGCATGCGGTATGGAGGTAACAGGTGTTCAAAACACCCAGAAGTGTCGGATACCTGTAGCAACCGGGAGTCTGTTATGGTGCAGGTTTTTAAGTCACGGGGGGTTTATTTACTAAAACTGGAGACGGAGAGTGAAAAATCTGGTGCAGCTCAGCATGGTAGCCAATCAGTGTCTAATTTCAGCTTATTTAATTAAACTTTAACCAAAAAAACTGAAAGCTGATTGGTTACTATGCAGAGCTGTATCATATTTTGCACTCTCCGGTTTGGTAACTCAACCCAAATCTGTCAGAACGATATGTGTACAGCATCACTTTTTCAAAAGATGGCTTAGTTTAATTTGGAACCTATAGTAACAGGGCACCATTAAAGTTAAACAGAATGGTTCAGGTTCAATCTTAGTTTAGTTTAGTTTTTTTTTAGTTTTTTCTTTAAGTCTATACAATGTAAATGTTTTAAATACATTTTCTTACTATGTATACAATATACAATTTTCTAAACCATTGCAAAGGAATCCCAGGGCACACCTGGTTAGCTAAATATATAGTACAGTAGACAACTCCTGCTTTGAAGCTATGGTTCAGTTGTTTTATATAAATGTCATTTTAAACTTACAAGTTAACAGCAACAGAAGACATAGGAAAGCTACGCTTGCTGGTTTAAAATGTCAATGTGCAATATGTGATTTTTTGTTTAATAAAATGTAATTTTTGTTTACTAATCCTGTTCATAATAAAAAAAATTGACAGGTTGATTTACTAAAGTGGAGACTGTTGACATGGGAAAAAGGGGGTTATTTACGAAAACTGGAGCGTGGAAAATCGGGTGCAGCTTGGCATAGAAACCAATTCGCTTCCAGGTTTTATTGCCAAAGCTTAATTGAACGAGCTGAAGTTAGAAGCTGATTGGGTACCATGAACAGCTACACCAGATTCTGAGTGCACCAGGTTTAGTAAATCTACCCCAATGTTCACTAACAGATATAGATGTAATCAGCACTTCCTCCTTTTCTGGTTAAGCATAAACAGTACAGTTTGTATAATCCAGCATTAACTGAATCACAGTTATACGTACACACGATCGAATTGTCCGGCGGACTCGGTCCGCCAGACCACAGTACGCCGGACAATTAGATCGTGTGTGGGCTCCAGCGGACTTTTTCATTGTAAAGTCTGGCAGACTTAGAAAGTAGTTTTGACTCAAAATTTGTCCACCGGACTTGGCTTTCAGTGGACAATCCATTTGTCAGTGTGCTAGTCCGGCAGACTAAGAATGACGCATGCTCTGAAGCAAGTACAAGACGGAGGCTATTGGCTACTGGCTATTGAACTTCCTTTTTCTAGTCCTGTCGTACGTGCTGTACGTCATCGCGTTAGAAATCGCCGGACTTTCGGAGCGTCCGTGTGTGGCCAAGTCCGTTCGTTATAAAGTCCGGCGGATTGTTTGCCGGATTTTTTGCCGGACCAATTCCGCCGGACAATTCGATCGTGTGTACGCGGCATCAGGGGCATGTTTATAAAGCAGATAATCCGACATTCACCAAACATTCTTCTCAGGTAATATTTCCTGGTGTATTTAGGTGACTGATTCATTAACAGTGAATGTTTAGTGAAAGTCACATTTATTGATTTATAGATATGCCCCATCTTGTTGGTTAACCCCTTTCTGACCAGCCTCCACAGTTGGACTGCGACAGGTTGACTCCCCTGGACAAACCAACGTAATTGTACATCGGTTCACCTCTTGACCAGTAGGGGGAGCCTGCGCCAGAGCCGATGAGCATGCCTGGTGGTCACGATGACTGCCGAGCACCCACAATTGCTCCGCAGAGACAGAATGGAGTGCTGTCAATGTAAACAGACAGATCTCTGTGCAGTTGGGGGTGAGGAGAGCAATCTGTTGTTCATGCTAACTATGAACAACGATCGCTCTCCTCTACCAGTCAGTCCCCTCCCCCCACAGTTAGAATCACTCCCTAGGAACACATTTAACCCCTTGATCACTCTTTAGTGTTAACCCCTTCCCTACCAGTGACATTTACACAGTAATCAGTGCAATTATATAGCACTGATCGCTGTATAAATGCCAATGGTCCAAAAATGTATAAAAAGTGTCCGATTTGTCTGCCATAATGTCGCAGTCCCGATAAAAATCACTGCCATAACTAGTAAAAAAAAAGAAATAATAATAAAAATGCTATAAATCTTTCCTCTATTTTGTAGATGCTATAACTTTTGTGCAGACCAATCAATAAACACTTGCAATTTTTATTACCAAAAATATGTAGAAGAATACATATCGGCCTAAACTGAGGAAAAAACTGTGCTTTTTTAAGAAAAAATTGGGGATATTTATTATAGCAAAAAGTACAAAATTGTGTTTTTTTTCAAAATTGTCCCTCTTTTTTTGATTATAGTGCAAAAAATAAAAACCGCAAAGATGATCAAAAGAAGGCTCTATTTGTGGGAAAAAAGCGTCAATTTTGTTTCGCACGACCGAGCAATTGTCAGTTAAAGCGATGCAGTGCCGTATCGCAAAAAAATGGCCTAGTCATCCTGCAGCCAAATCTTCCGGGGCTGAAGTGGTTAATGAACTACAGTATATATATATATAGAATATATATAGAATGTTTAAATCAGAAATGAATGAACTGTATAATTGTTAAATAATAAGAACAAAAATAGAGGAAGTACTGGTTTCTATTTCTATCTGCTGCTTGGAAGTGCTAAAAGACATCTTAATTGTGCACAGATATATTGTACAGAAGAGCTGTTAGTAAATTGACCACATTGGGTACAAACACATGCCCTTTAAAAAAAATCTATTTACGTCCCCATCTCATTAGCTTCCCTTCTACCCACATGGTGATGTCAGTTTATGGCTTAATTACATGTATTCTGTGTTACCATATACTTGCTAAAGGCATTGTGTGGAGAGATCTTTAGCACAGGTTTTTATTTTGAAGAACATCAGTTTGAAAGGCTCAGGTAGGTGACGAATCCAATTAAAAACTGGGTACAATGATAGGGCAAAGAAAGAGCTGATTAGAAGTTTGTGTCAAACATATGGTATGTGTTAGCAATCTGGTTTTCTAGCTGTGAAATACCTGCTAGATCAGCTTTTTCTGAGCACAATAATAATTTTATTTCTGCAATTAAACCGAATCCTTTAAATATTTAGCCTTTTCTGTTTCTAAAACAGAGGTTATATATACTGTTAATGGGAAGCTGCTCATGCATGCATTATTTACTTTGCAATTTGGCTTAGACAGAAATGTTAACCGTAAACCAAAATCGGCAAGACCATAAACACGGATGCCTAGTTTACAGTACTACATACAACAGAGAGACATGGCTTTATGGACTGGAAAAGCAGTGTGCTTCGTGGAATCACTAAAACACTTTTCTTTTAGCTATTTCAAAAATATTAGTTTGTACATTTATAGTATATAGATAAAGCATTCTTTTTAACCCCTTCATGCCTGGAGGCAAAGCAAATCGTAATGGTTGAACTCAGTTTTGCAACTTAGGCAAGTGTTGGTAAAACTGCACATACTGTATTCTCATAACAACTTAGGAAAATTAATTGTTTCTTCTAGGATAAATTCAGTATTTATTTAGTGATAAATGATAATAGTTGTTTCCTGATTTTTTTTAATTGACACAAAATAGTAAAAAATAAATAATTTTACATTTAGTTCAACATTGATTTTCAGTAGTATGACCCAAAAGCAAACAAACCCTGAAATACATTTTCCTACTCTTATACCATATATAGTATATGTATGTTTTTTGTTGTTTTTACCTGAAATAGGGTAAAGAAACAATTGTGCCCTTTTTCCTTTTTTTTTCTTAAAAAAATAAAAATAAAAATCCTACTTAAAACATTGACTGTGACCTTTGAACCTGACTATGGCCATTGACTTTGACACTGACACTAACCTAGGTCAATTCTTAATCTAGTTGTTTTATCTTTTTTATTATTATTATTATTATTTTACACACACTTTTTTGTTTACACTTTTCTCCTCTGAATAGGATAGAAAGATATATTGTGTACCTTTTTCTCCATTCAGAGAACAATACCAGTGCAGGGGCAGGTTTTACTGAGTGATCACAGTGATAGCCAATCACAGCAATCATGTGATTGAGAAAGTCAGTCCGCTCGGAGACTTAGAGCTGTCGCTGACAGCTGATTCTCAGCGCTGGGAGCACGCTATAGCAGCACCAATAAGGGCATATGCGGCACCTTGGAAGAAGGCCCACTTCAGTGACGCCTCATACTCAGTGTACTCAGCATAATGGATAATGATATTGAGATATATGCTTTTTGTATCTATCTATCTAGCTTATAAAATATAGCAATATTGAACTGTAATTTTATATTCATCCTTTTAAAGTCCTTACAGCATACAAATCCTAATTACATTAATAATATTGTTCTGTGGGATTTACGCTAAATTATACACGGATAACAGAGTTAGGGAGGGCTGACATTCCTCCTCAGGTGCAAGTTACTAGGCGTTGTGGGTGTAGTGCAAGGTGGAAAGATGGGCACCAGTCACTTTTAAAAATAAACAAATAGAGTTTGATTTCTCTTAACAGAAACTTAGGGAGAGAGGGATAGGGCACAGGACACCCTTACTCAAATGCAATAGCAACTTGGCAGACTCCTTTGACAACAATATAACTAGGCAGACAGCAATACAACAAAAGGGGCCTTTAAACTGAATGCAATCTGTATTTCGTGGCAATTGCTGTCTCCTATAACAACAAATTTACTCAAAGTATCCCACTGTAGATCCGCAAGTTCAGCTCACAGCTACCTGCTGGATTCTTCAAGCTTAACTCACAGCTACCCACTGTATTCTTCAAGCTTCACCCATAGCTACCCGGTGGGTTCCTTTGGCTCACAGCTACCCACTGGACCACTCAAGCTTTACTCACAGCTACCCGCTGTACTTTGTGAATGAGTTCTCTCCTTTAGCTTTCCCAGTTACTTCACAGTCCCTGGCTGTTTTAGAGTTTCCTCTGGTACTCCTTCAAAACTCCATCTCTTTGCACCTGCCTCCAGCAACAAGAGTGGTTAGCCCTCTGGCAACTTTTTCTCCCTTGCCTCCAGGCAGCGATCAGGCTCCCCTCAGGCCGAGCTCGTTTATACGTGGTTAGGCCCCAGGCTTCAGGCTGCTCGGCTGCTGCTCCATACACACCCACCCAGGCCGCAGCCGGGGCGGAAAGAACTCAGATCACCCGACTCTCTCTGAATAAATAGCTTCTCCCAGTAGCCTCTGTGGCCCAAAGAAACTCCTGCTGATTGGCTGAGAAAAACATATTCACTCATAACCTAAATTCACTGTAATCTATCATAGTAATGCCAAAGGTAAGGGTGCCACCTATTGACAAAAGAGAGAAATCACAGTTAAACCCAAGCTTAGGAGAAACCCATTTGATCAAAGACTACAAATTAGCCAGGCTTAGTTACCACCTAGCACATCTAAATGTACTAGCAGCCCTGTTTAGGACAAGGGTGCTACACATAAATCATGCCAAAGTAGAGATTAACTGCTTGCCGACTGCCGGCTGTCAAATGACTGCCAGGCGGCACAGCTCTCGTTGCAGGAGGGTGTCATATAATGGCCTCACATTTAAACAGGGAATGAGCGCTATCGTGCGCGCGTATCCCTGTTCCTTCAGTGGTGGCATATCGCGGAGACACCGCTCGCCACCGAGGGGCGTGAACAGCCATTGGGCATGGCTGTTTACCACGTGATCGGCCATGATGAAGTCACGGCCGATCACAGATGGTTCCATCCCAATGTGCATTGTGCACACGCGCGATCGCGAGTGGGTGGCGGCGTGTTCCCGGGAACACTGGTAAACAGCCATTGGCTGGCTGTTTACCCACGTGATCAGCTGTGATCCATATGTACCTGTCACAGTCCATATGAGTACCCGAGTACCTGAGTACCTGTCATAGTCCATCAGAGTACCCGAGTATCTGTCACAGTCCATCAGAGTACCCGAGTACCTGTCACAGTCTATCAGAGTACCCGAGTGCCTTTCATGCTGCGTACACATGATCAGACTATCCTCCGGACAATTCGACAGTGTGTGGGCTCCAGCGGACTTTTTCTTCCCAAAAGTCAGGCGGACTTTGAAAGAAGTCTTGACTCAAAATTGTCTGCCAGACTCGGCTTTCCGAAAATGATTTCCAAATGAATGGACTAGCCCACACACGGACTAAAGTCCATTCATTTTGAACGTGACTTCAGGTACGACGGGACTAGCGAGATTGACACCTCGCGGGCCCCGTTGCCTGGTATGGGTTTTAAGGGTAACCCCTACGCCGAAAAACAGTGACGTACGAGAAGACTGGGGCCAACGCTAGTAAAAGAGCTGGAAGAAGATAGCATTGGAGCCTGGCAGAAGAACCGAAGAGCGCAGAGAAGTCGGAAGAAGACCCCCGAAGTTGGAAGAAGGCCCCAAGTCGGCGACGACGATGAACAAGAAAGCCAAGCTCCTCCTCTAGCAAAAGAGCGGCAAAAGAGCAGAAGATAGCAGAGGAGCCCAGCAAAAAGACCCCCGAAGTTGGAAGACCCCCAGAGCTGACTAATAAACTACTTTAAAACCTGTGTTGTTTTTTATTGACACTTTTTCCCTCAGGTGAATGGGTAGGGGTACATCGTACCCCATACTCATTCTCATAGGGTGGGGGCCGGAATCTGGGGGCCCCCTTATTAAAGGGGGCTCCTGAATTCCGATAAGCCTCCCACCCGCAGACCCCGACAACCAATGGCCAGGGTTGTCGGGAAGAGGCCCTTGTCCTCATCAACATGGGGACAAGGTACTTTGGGGGGTTTCCTTCCCCAAAGCACACCCCCATGTTGAGGGCACGCTGCCTGGAATGGTTCAGGGGGGGCACTTGCTGGTCCCCACTACCTTTCCTGACCAGCCGGGCTGCGCGCTCGGATAAGGGTCTGGTATGGACTTTGGGGGGACCCCCACGCCATTTTTTCGGCGTAGGGGTTCCCCTTAAAATCCATACCAGGCGATGGGGCTAGCAAGGTGTCAATCTCGCCGATGGAGGCGACATTGACTTCCTTCTCTAGTCCCGTCGTACCTGAAGTCACGTTCAAAATGAACGGACTTTACTCCGTGTGTGGGCAAGTCCGTTCATTTGAAAAGTCCAGCGGACCTCTGCTGCAAAGTCCGGCAGATTGTCCGCCGAATAGTCTGATCGCGTGTATGCGGCATTACAGTTCATCTGAGTACCTGAGTACATGTCACAGTTCATCTGAGTACTTGAGTACCTGTCACAGTTCATCTGAGTACCCACGTACCTGAGTACCTGTCAGTCCTTCTGAGTACCTGAGTACCTGTCACAGTCCATATGAGTACCTGTCAGTCCATCTGAGTACCTGAGTACCTGTCACAGTCCATATGAGTACCTGAGTACCTGTCACAGTCCATATGAGTACCTGATTATCTGTCACAGTTCATCTGAGTACCTGAGTACCTGTCACAGTCCATATGAGTACCTGTCACAGTCCATATGAGTACCTGAGTACCTGTCACCGCCCTTCAGAGTACCTGAATACCAGTCACCAGGCCATCAGAGTACCCGAGTCCCTGTCACCAGGCCATCAGATTACCCGAGTACCTGTCACCAGGCCATCAGAGTACCCGAGTACCTGTCACCAGGCCATTAGACTACCCAAGTACCTGTTATCAGCCCTTCAGAGTATCCGAGTACCTATCTGCAGCCCATCAGAGTACCCGAGTACCTATTTTCAGCCCATGGTGAAGATATTTGCCAGCACACCATGGAACGACACAAATAGCATCCAAATGGGTGATTTATTGCATGATCACAACACAAAGATAGTGCAACATTTTGGAGCTGCGCAGGGCCCCTTCTTCAGGCATGTGATGCCTGATGAAGGGGCCCTGCGCACCCCCGAAATGTTGCACTATCTTTGTGCTGTGATCATGCAATAAATCACCCATTTGAATGCTATTTGTGTCGTTCCATGGTGTGCTGGCAAATATCTTCACCGTGACTTGAACCAGTATCCAGCTGGTTGTTGCTACAGCACCCAAATCCGAGAGCGCATCCAGGAACGTGTGCGATGGGAATATGAAGTACTATTTTCAGCCCATGCCTCATAGAATATACGTTGGGGTGTTTGCTTTCCAAAATGGGGTCATTTTGTGGGTAATTCCACTGTCCTGGTGCTCCAGGACCTTAAAAAATGTGATAGGTAGTGATGAAATGAGATGTGTAATTTATGCTCGTAGAACACCTGAAGGTACTACTTCAATGTCCGGTCTCTGTATGTGGCCAGGTTGTGTAAAAGTCTCACACATGTGGCATCGCCATACTCAGGAAGAGTTTGGGGGTGTCATTTTTGCTATATACATGCTATGTGTTAGAAATATCTTATAAATGGAATGTGTTTTAATTATTTTTTCCATATTTTCCAAAAACTTCTGGAAAAAAATTAACTGTTCAAAAGACTCATTAGGCCTCATAGATTGTACATTGGGGTGTTTGCTTTCCAAAATGGGGTAATTTTGTGGGAAATTGCATTGTCTTGGTGCTCCAGGGCCTTCAAAAGTGTAATAGGTGGTTGAGAAATGAGCTGTGTCCTTTTTGCTCATAGAACGCCTAAAGGTGCTACTTCAATGTTGGTGCTCTGTATGTGGCCAGGCTGTGTAAAAGTCTCACATATGTGGTACCACCATACTCGGAAAGAGTAACAGAATGTATTTTGGTTGTGTAATTTGTTGTATGCATATGCTGTGTGTGAGAAATAACCTGATAATATGACAATTTTGTAAAAAAAAAAAATCTTCACTTTGCAAAAAATTGTGGAAAAAAATGACAACTTAAAAAAACTCACCATGCTACTTACTTAATACCATGGAATGTCTACTTTCTAAAAAGGGGTCATTTGGGGGGGTATTTGTACTTTCCTGACTTGTTAGTGTCTCAAGAAATGAGATACACCTGATGTACTGAATGCCTGATCAGATGCGATCAATTTTCAGTGATCGGCACCATAGTTTGTATACTCTATAACTTTCACAAAGACCAAATAATATACACTTATTTGGGTTATTTTTTTTACCAAAGATATGTAGCAGTATAAATTTTGGCCAAAATGTATGAAGAAAAATTACTAATTAGCAAAATTTTATGACAGAAACAAAGAAAAAGGCATTTTTTCCACAAAATTTAAGTTTATTTTTATTTATAGCACAAAAAAAAAAAACGCTAGTGATTAAATGCCATTAAATGACACAAGTTTCATATGGGTACAGTGTTGCATGACTGAGTAATTGTCATTCAAACTGTGACGATGATGACGAAGTAGAAAGCTGGGCTCTTCCGCTAGCAAAAGAGCAGAAGATAGCAGAGGAGCCCAGCGAGAAGACCCCCGAAGTCGGAAGAAGACCCCCGGAGCTGCCTAATTAACTACTTTAAAAACCTGTGTAGTGTATTTGTTTTAGTGACACTTTTTCCCTCAGGTGAATGAGTAGGGGTACGATGTACCCCATACTCATTCACAAAGGTTGGGTGCTGGGATCTGGGGGCCACCTTATTAAAGTGGGCTCCTGGATGCCCATAAGCCCCCCGCCCGCAGACCCCGACAACCAACAGCCAGGGTTGTTAGGAAGAGGTCCTTGTCCTCATCAACATGGGGACAAGGTGCTTTGGGGTGAGGGGGCTGCAGGGCGCCCCCCTTCCCCAAAGCCCCCACCCCCCATGTTGAGGGCATGCGGCCTGGTATGATTCAGGAGGGGGGAGCACTCGCTCGTCCCCACCCCTATGTGAGTTTTATCCAAAATGAAATATAATTATTATTATTAATTAACAATATGCTATAGATTACCATATATTATATATCACAGATATGTTTATTACGACAATTTTATACCAAACTTTACCCCTTACGTACTTCATATGAAGTCCTGCTCTCTTTGATCTTTGTACATTAACATAGGGATGGAGGTTAATGACTACGTCATTGCCTCATATAAAGTCCCACAAAACCCCTTTTCCCCCGCCATTTACAAATAAAGTTTGATGTAGAACTAAGGACAAAACATTTGTTTAGCTAGAGTAATAGTCAGGGCTTTTTTTCTCAGAGAATAGGTGCAGGAACTGCACCCTTCTGAGTCACTTCTTATCTCCGCCCCCTACCCACCTTTGAGCACCGTTGCTAGGTTTCATCCCCTACCCCCCTTTTAGTACTGCCCCTTTTAGAGAGTACAGAGCCAAGTATAAATTTGTGGGGTTAAGTAATTTGTATGAAATTTGTTAATGATATCAAGAAAAGTAGTAAAATAGACTCCCCACAGTCAGCAGCAATATACCCCCCAGCAACAATAGATCCACTCAGAAACAATAGATCACCCTAGCAAAAATGGACCCCCACAGCAAAATATCACCCAGCAGCAACAACAGATCTCCCAGCAGCCAGCAACAATAGACCCCCTCCATCAATAGTAGATCTCTTCCAGCAATTGATCCCACTTGACCCACCAGCAACAATAGACCACTACTCAAAAATAGATCCGCTCCAGCAACAATAGACCTTCCAGCCCACCACAGCACCCCTTGCCATTGCATACTTTCAGTGTTGGAGGTGCCGGAACTGCATTCCCGCTGAAAAAATTCCCTAGTAATAGTAATATTATAACCCATTGATGTTTCTTTTCCAAAATGAGGGAATCCCTGGTTTTCACTAGGGTAACCAAAATTAGTATCCCCCACTGGAAGGTTTTCCCTCTATTCTGTTCTGGTGACAACCCAACATTTGTGATTTTCTTCCACTTTTGTGTGGACGGTAAACAGAACAGCTAGATAGGGCAAATGTCCTTAATAGGGGCAATAACAGCAATAAAAACTTGGCAGGTGTTCTAATCCCTCTCCAGTCTATTTAAAGCGAAAAAAAAAGTTTTGACTTTAGTTATAATTTATTTGAAATAGTAATAGCATTAATGGTATTAATAATGCAGTCTTTTGTAGTGTTTTCTTTCTACACATAAGCCAATGAGCTAGAAACAAAACAAAAACTGTTCCTAGACAGGTTGCTTTGTAATGTTAGCTAATGCCGTTCTTCTATTGTCTTTCATAGCCTGAGGAGAAGCAGAAGGCTACTGCAGCGTTTGTACAACTCCAATCTGCCATGGAGGTTTTGGGATTCACGGTGAATGAGCAAAAGGCCATTTGGCATGTTATAGCCGGCATCTATCACCTTGGAGCAGCAGGTGCTTGTAGAGGTAAGGGACAAATCTTGCAGTCTGTATTCTTCACACTTGTCAGTTGAATGCTCATGGATAAACACATTCAAAGAACTGATGGAGTAAATGCATGTAAGTCTTGGCTGGAAAGCCTTTACACTATTTTATACGTAAGTTATAGTCAACTTAGGATATAAAACCAAGATATAGTAAAGATATATGAATGTAAGCACTTATCCATTTAATTTTAAGTGGCAATCATTATCGGAAAGCTTTGTACATCCTTTCATTTTTATTTCATATTTAGCAGGTCTAACAATAAATGGAGGAAGTGGCAATAAGGTATTTTCATAGGACCACATTAACAATCATAGTAAAGCAAGCACCACTCCTGGCCCACCAGTCCAGGTTATTTTTATGTAGTTGGAGGACCCCCTGCTATTCAACAACTGCAGCACATGTTCCACAGCTGCAAGGCCACAAATGTATAATTAAGAAGTAAAGGGCATACATTTACAAACATCAGGTACCCACCAGGGAATGAAGAGAGAAGCCTCTCTTCTGTTTTTTCATACATGCTATTGCCTGCTGCGGCAATAACTTCCTACCCTGGTTCTACCCTGGTTACAACACAGAAATGCAGGGTAAGGCCGCGTACACACGCGCGGACTGTTCGCCCAACTTTGTCCGTCCAACAGTTTCGGCAAACAGTCCGCTCAAAATTAGCATGGACGGACATGGCCACACACGACGAACGAACAGTTTGCTGAAACCGTGCGCGATGACGTGAACGGCACGTACGACGGGACGAAAAATACGACGTCCTATACACTGCATTATAGCTTTCGGCGTGAAAATCCTTTCTGAGCATGCGCGCAACTTTGTTTGACGAACAAGCCTACACACGGGCGGACTGTTCGCTCAAACAAGGTTTCAGCGGACAGTTTTTCGGAATTTCCGAAAAACCTTGTCCGTCCAACTGTCCGCTGAAACTGTCCGCTGAAAGCCCACACACGAGCGGACTGTCCGCCCAAACACTGTTCAGCGGACAAAGTTGGGCGAACAGTCCGCCCGTGTGTACGCGGCCTAAGGGTGAGCTCTCTTATGGTGAATTTGTACTGCATCATATGTTTTTAAAGGTAAATATCCTGGTTCGGTCATTTTCCCTGTCCTCTGTTGTTCTGTTGCCTCGGAAACATTTGCAATAGGACCCATGTCACTAGAACGTTCACCTCTACCAATATGAAGTGTTCACATCACTCAGGTAGTGACATGGACACCCTCTGGAAGAAGGACTCGCTGGATGTAAATAAAAGAAGAGAGGAGGACATTGAGAATATTTTTTTATGTTTTAGCAATCAGCATACAGCAATAATCAATCCAGTTAAAACATCACAGTAATACAAATCATACGTTTTGCACTTAATGCAAACATGGAAATTAAACTTTCACTGTCTTAAGCACCAAAGAACCAAACAATAGTCAGAAATATCTTTTGATAGGTATGTGTAGAGGATCTAAGCGCAGTGTGTTCACATGTGCCAAAAACCAACTGGCTGAGATATATCCCCAATACCCATTCAGAAACTGACAGGAAAAATTCTAGGGAGAAGATGAAAAAGAGTCCCAAAAAGGTGGGAGGAGGAGGTGTGTGTGTGGCATGAGTCAAGCATACCAAAAAAAGGTCTTAATTAGGGCCCCTGGTGGTCCTAATAAGGGGGGGGGGGGTGGTATGAAGATGTAGGATATCATGGTATTTGAGTGCGCAAACTCAGTCCAAAAAAAACACATTTTATGGGAGAAATCTTTCCTGTGATTTGCTGATGCCATGAGTTCTTCAAGTTTAATTTTGTTAATTAACAATAAACTGATGGAGAGAGCTACAGATTGTTTCCAAAATAATAGAATACACGTATTTGCAATATTAAGTAAATGTACTAGTAAGGAACATTTGTAGCGCTTCAGGGACATAAGGGTTAGATGAAGCAGAAGAGCTGCAGTGTCACCTGGCATTTGAATATCCATCAATTTCCAAATCAGGTACTTGACTTGTGACTAAAGGTCCTTAAAGCCTGCACAGGACCAGAAACATGGAGCATGAAGCCCTCTTCATCTTAACATCTCCATCACAATGGGGATCTCTAGGGGAACAATTCATATAAGGTTTTGGGGACCTTGTACCATCTAGCTAAAATTTAGTATTCTATCTCTTGGGCTTTACAAAAGATGGAAGCCCTATGAGTCAATTTGTTTAATTCTGTCTGCTGGTCTGTAAAGGTAGTACCCAGGTTATGTTCCCATTTGGTAGGGTACTCTGTAGGTAAGGAGTCCAATGAGTAAGACAAGATAAGATAAAACTGCGAAAGACCATGAGGAATTGCCTCCTTGGATTTTTCAAACTTCATGGGAGTCAGGAGAGATATGACCCAACTGTTGGTGATAAAATTACGTAATTGCATTGCTTTCTACTATTTCTGATAATGATTGCCAATGTCCCTCACTATGCAAATGCAGTATTTAGAGAGGAAAGACCTACCCTGTAATCTTGAGGCAAAGAATGTGTGGGAGAACACAGGGGTCAGTCTTGAGGGAGTCGGGACTGACAAAATCAAATGTTTATTTGGCTTCATTAACTTTAACATTACCCCAATTATCAGTGGACAAATAAATGTTGTGGTATGTCCTGATGGAGCCACGGGAGTCCTCTCAGTAAACATTTTGAAAAGAACTGCTCAAAATGAACCCATCTTTTCACTGACACCAATTTAAAATCCAGGCCATGTGTGTCTCTCAATGGTACTTGTACACATGAAGTAGGCCAATTCCTCCTAAGGACTTAGGTTTAGTCAGAAGTTGTTGACCAAGACTGTGAGCTTTACCAGCCCATAAGAATCTCCTGAACTCACTCCTAAGTTATTTAAGAAAGGTTCCCTGGATATGTATCAGCAGGGACTGAGCACAATCATCTTGAGCACGCTATTCCTACCAAACCAGGACAGTAACTTTGTAGACCATTTAGCAAAATCCCTCTAGATTGGCACTAGGAGCAGAAGGAAACTGGCTGTGAAGATGACATCAACGTCTGGAGCAAGAAAGATCCCTAAATATTTAATGTACTTTGAAGTCCATTGAAATGGAAAGTGTGTCCGTAAGGTATCATGGGTCAAGCAAGATAGATTGAGATTCATGGCTTCTGACATTTGTATGTTGATTTTAAAGTTGGATAACGTGCTGTACTTCTGAAATTCAGCCAGTATACTGGGAAGGGAAGTCATGGGCTGGGTGATAAAGAACAGTAAGTCATTGGTGTACCCTGCTACCTTTTGTTCTCTCAATTTCATAGAGATTCCCTTAATGTTGGGATTGTCTCTAATATGAATTAATAGGGGCTCTAGAGTCAATATAAAAATAAGCGGAGACAATGGGCACCCCTTCCGAGTACCATTATGGAGCTCAAAAGGTTCAGATACAGAGCTGTTTATTTTAGTTGTTTTCATCAGGCATAAGTAGATTGCAGTTATTCACTTAAGGAAGCTCTCCCTCATGCCAATGTGTTCAGGGACCGCTGTCTCATAGAGGCTCAATCTATAAGCTACACATTATGTATTGCCTTCTGATGCGCCCAATGGATAGCACTGATGGCCCTTGTGCTGTCATCCTTTGCCTCCCTTTGTGGTACAAACCTGATTTGGTCTTGAAGGGTATACCTTTGAACCAGATGTAGCAGCCAAGTTGTCAGCAGTTTAAAAAAAAATATTTAGAAAAAAGATTGGACGAAAGTCAGGGGCCTCCCTCTTTAACAATTACGATAATATTGGCTCAGAGGGTATTGGCTAGAAATTATCTCTCATCATGAATGAGTTAAACCCGTCTATGAAAGGCTGGGCAAGAAGCTGCAAAAATACATTATAATATGTAAGAGAGAAACCATATGGAACACTGCTTTTAAGAGCCTGCAGCCATTCCTTTGCCATAATCTGTTTCCCCAGAGGAAAACTATTCTCTTTCAAAAAATCATGGGAGACCCGACCTGGCCAAGAATTGGTTGATTCTATTTGGTTTCTCCCCTGCCAGTCTTGAATGTGGACTGAGGGAAGAGAATTATAAAGCTCTCTATAGACGTCTCTTATTCGCCCTGCTATATCCAAGATAATATGTGACAGTCAACCCCCTCCAGGGTCAAACATAGGTTGTAAGCCCTCTGTTCACTCAGTGCACCTTAGTTCTATGCAGTAGGAGTTAATTTGGTCTATCTCTGAGTATCTGAAGTTTGTCAAGAACAGGTAAGGCCATGGATTTCTCATGCCCAGTTTCTAGCTGTCGAAGTTTGTCTAATACCGCGTACACACGATCGGAATTTCGGCCAGCAAAAGACTGATGAGAGCTTTTCATAGGAAAATTTGACCGTGTGTAGGCTCCATCGTGTTCTCAAATTCTACAGATGGAAAAAATTACGTTGTACATTACCGTGTTCTTGACGGTCGGAATTTGGTGTGACCGTGTGTAGGCAAGACAGGTTGAGCGGAATTCCTTCTGGAAAACCATCAGACCTTTTTCCAACCATAATTCCGATCGTGTGTACGCAACATAAGAATGAGCCTGTCTGTTTTGCATATTCTCTTTTAAGGCAGGAACGCCGTGACATAAATAGCACATTTATGTGTCTCCCAAATCATCACCAGAGATGAGGTAGTGTCTCTGAGTTTGGAAAAAGGCCCTGACTTTCACTTCTACGTAGCACTTTGTTTTAGCATTTTGCAGAAGAAAATCATTACATTTCCACTGCCACACCCTATTGAAGTCCACCCGGAAACAGATGTCCAAGAAAACAAGCCAGATAAAGTACAAGCCACAGTTGAGGCAGCTTGAATCCTGGCCAAGTGTTTGAGTAGAAAGTAATCTATTCTAGAATGTCACCCATTAATAAGTTGTGCAGTGTGCAGAAGTTGTTTAAAACAGTGCAGAAGGGTGTTCTTGCTTTGCCCAGAATTGGACTTTAATGGACAGTCTGAAACAAACAAGGGTAGGTTAAAGTAAAATATCAATAACTTACCTTTTGTGAGGAAAATGGAACTGAAATATATATCTTTTTGAAAATATATTGCTGGCAAATTTGAAAAACTATTTCTGGTTGCATTCTAAAAATAAGAAAAATGGTTAATGCAAATAGAAGAATATGTTCAATAATTAAATGTTGATTTACAGTATTGACATTAGAACATCAACAAAATGTGATACAAAAGTTCACTTTCCCCTATCTAGCTAAGCTTACCATTGTTATGTCCTGTACACACGGTCGGACTTTCCCAGGGAAAATGTGCGATTTGATCTTGTTGTCGGAAAATCTGATCGTGTGTGGGCTCCATCGGACTTTTTCCATCTGAATTTCCAACACACAAAGTTTGAGAGCAGTATCTTCCAACAACAGCTGCTGGCTGGGAGATTCCCAAACCAAATGCTAAATGTAAACAAAAGGGTCAGGGTTTCTGGTTGATGTTATTACTCAGATATGGAAATGCCCAATGCTCATATTTGGATAATGATGAGTCACATGGGAGGCAGACCTGATGGGGAGCTAGTCTCAGAGTTTCCCATCAGGCCCCACTCACCCAACTAAATGGTTGCCCACTGCCATGCACTATCAATCATAAGCAAAGCAGACCTGATGGGGAACTAGTTTCTCAGTTTCCCACCAGACTGCACCCACCCCTACTACATAACTCCTTGGCCATGCATCTGTCTGTGTGATGGGTACAGTGGCCAGGAAGGAAACTCAGTAATGCTGAGCTGCACTTAGGACAGAGCACCCAATAGGGACACTCCAGGCCTCAGTATCGCCACCTAAGATAGATTCATGTACCTGTTCCCCACAGGTGCATGAATCTGTGCAAACACTGACAATTTCAGTGCAGAGGTGTAAGGAAATTCTAAAGAGTGTATATGACACTGTTTATAAATTCCCCACAGAGCATTTTAACCCTATGACAGAAAGGGTCCAAACTATGACTTTGATGAAAGCTGCAGATTTAAAATATTTAAAGTGTCTGTGAACGTACCTGGGCTTTGAAACATCAGGTCCTTTCAGTTTGTGGATGGTCAGTGGCTGGTTTATTGCACCTATCATCTGTATTAATTACGCTGTGAGCTATTGCTATTTGGTATAGAAAATTAGTCAGTACACACAAACATGCAAGGAATAGTCTTTGATACTACTGTCAACATTCATACCTATAGATTCATGGGTGGGTCTCCAGTCTGGTAAAAGCTTCTAACACTGAGATTAACCTAAAGGGTTTTTAAACAGAACATTATGCACTTCAGCATCTAAAGCTGGTGAGTACATAGCTAATGAATAAATGTAAAAAAAACAACAACATAAAGTGTGTTATTTGGTAATAATTACATTCCAGATATTATACAGTGTCGCATTATTGGTCCATTGTAAGAGTATTGAGACTCTGCAGGCATAAATAGTATGTTTAATTTTGGAGAGGACGTATGGAATTAAAAAGTAGTTCTGCAGATATAATAAATCAATGTATAATTGCATACCACAAATAGACTTTCTTTTGTGTTGTTGGAAACAGTGAATTGTTGCAGTAATCCTCCACTTAACATACATTATGGTTATTATCTCCTCTTTATTACAGAACATGACAATGTATACATGAGTACAGTGTTACCAACACTTTGTGACGTGATTAAAATAACAATAGTGATTTGTCACAGAGTAATGCCTAACTTTACTTTCCAGATGAACTGAAAGAATTAATTTCCCCGCTATGGGTTTGCAGGTTCTGTGTCTAATTGTAGATTAAATGTACTCACTGTGAAATAGATCTAATAATGTCACTGTTCATTTTGTCTAGCAAGATGACTTTCTTATGCAATGTTTAATGTAGTGTCAAAGCTGCAAAAGGCAATTTGTGTTGCAGATTACAAATATTACTAGATATTTATTGAAGGCGCTGACTTTTCATCAGTTGATAAGTCTGTAAATGTTATATTCTGCATTATTCGCTTATCTCATTTGCCTCTCGTTTGAAAAATGGTAGGTATTCAAACAGAAAATGTTATGAAGGCTTACTTAAAGACAATCTTCAGTCTTAAGTAAATAAATAAATAAAAGTCAGCATGTACAAACGCTGTAGCTGCTTTGCCTGTCTAGGGATTCAGCGCTGCCCTCACATGGGCTGGTTCTTTTCTAGTCCTCGAGTCCCTGGCACCCACATGCTTACTACAGGATGCCTGTTGTGGCTTGCTGCAACTCCTTGCACCTTTCCAGCTGGACTCCCACTTAAGCTGCACTGCAGAGTATGAATGGGAGGGACTTCCATTCCAATCGCCTAGGCGGTTGAAGCAGAAGTGGGAGCAGGTATCTGCTAAAACTAGGTACCCACTTTCCCCTCAAAAAAAAACAAGCAAACCTCCAAGAAGGGGGTGTTAAAGAGGAACTTCCTTTTTAGGATGAAGTTCTGCTTTAACATTTATTTCACTATTAAGCTATACTATGGATATAATATGGTGCAGGGTAGATGTAGATGAAGTGACCATGTCACCACCCTATTTTTGTTGTCATTTTCTTTCTCCATTGTGCTGCAAATAACAATGCTCAGGGTGCTAATTCTAGAACAGACAATGTTGGGATGGGGAAGTTGGAATGATGACAAGAGCAGTAGTAAGTGCTAGAATGGTTGAAGGTGATTAGAGTAAGGGGTGATGGTAGTCAACTGCAGTAGTAACCGTGCGGGAACATAGAGGCATGGTTATGTGAGAGTCAGTGTGCAGGCAGAGTGGTGGGGGGAGGGGGAAATAAGTCTGGTGTGGAAGTGAGATGGAAGGTATACAGATGTGATGGTAAGCGCACAGGGGTAGACCAGGTGCAATGGTGAAGGTGGAGGGGTGGCATGCACAGGCATTGTGATGAGGTCACTGGTGCTATCATGCAGTGGTGGGGGGGGGGGGGCAGGAATGAAATTGAAGGTGGGGTTGGGATGTGGGTATGTTGATGCACGGTTGTGAGGCTAGGGGGTAGGGGGCATGAAAGCAGGGGCGATAGTGAAGAGGGATGTGGTCAAGCCCTTTAATTAGAGTAAGAAAGGGTGCTGGCTTCAAGTGGAACTAAACCCTTTCAATCAACATTAAGTATTTTTATTCCTTGTGCTTATATAGATAGGAAGGTATGGTATATAATATTTTAATGCCTTCCTTAATACTCAGCTAAGCACACCCTTCTGCTTGCATGCCATCACCTGCCCTTACTTAAGATAGCTATGCCTAGAAATTCTTGTGTGGTGTTTTTCACAGTTAGTTCTCAGCAAAATAAATCATGAAGACATGGATGGATGGGTGAGTTTGCTGTGAATATTAAACATGTATTAAAAGTGTTTTCAGGTTGTGGTGATCAGATACAGTTAAGCTCCACTTTTCACTGTTGAGTAGAGAAGGGAGGGGTTAAAAGAAGGTGTGGTGTCATGATCATGGGGAGAATAGGGGTCAGGCACCATAATGGAGTGAGCAATTGTGCAGGTTTGGTGGTGAGATCGGGATGGCAGTCATGTAGGTGTGGTGGTAAGAGTGGGGGGGGGGGGGTTGTGACAGGCATGGAGTTGTAGACTGTAGGGAGAGGGCATGCAGGCGTGCTGGTGGCAGTGGGAGGGGGGTCTGTGGTTTACAGGCAGAGTGTTGAAAGTGGTGGGAGAAAGTTGGTGCCAGGGTGGTAAAAGAAAACTGCTGTTGGTATCTTGCTGGTAGGCTAGGGGCTTTTATGAAAAAACAGCCATATATCATGTTAGAGGGTGTTATCATCCTCCCAGGACTCATGGCCAATTACCATAAAACCATTATCCTGTGCAGAATGAAAAAGTAGTCAACAACATGGCAGTAAAAAAACTTTGCATGCTTGTTAGCAAGTTTGTTCTACTAGGTTTGTATGCTTTCTCGCTTCAATAATGCCAGCTATTTTTTCATAATTTGCATGTTCACTATTGAAAGCAATAGCATGTGTGGTACCAAGAAGCTGTTCTCGCCCAAACAGCGCATGGGCATTTTCTTGCCATCATATTTGCTGACTGCACCATATTATTTTCCTGCACAGGTTGCTGAGCATGCATATGTACTGTATAGCTGTGACATTTTTTGAAGACTTATGGTGCTAGATGGTCAACAACTGAGGGAGCACAGGTAGATGATGAATGATGCAGGTAGCACACAGTTTTTACATTAATATGTCATTCACATGGGTGCATTCTTAATGACACTGTTAGAACACCACCCTATTGAGACAGAATCCATTCTTTGATGTCCAAGGGTGTAATTATTCTTTGGAAAATTCCTTTTCTCACTAACAATTGAAAACTAAATTGTTAAAACATTATATTGTTTCTAAACAGCTAACCCACTGCTTATCCTAGGTTATTTTTTGTCCATTACATTTGAATTTCATCCTGAAACTAAGTGGGAAACAAAAAATGGTATTTTACTTCCTACATTTTTCTTACAATATATTTAAAGAATTACACAGTGTGTAGGAAAAATAAAATAAAAATAAATAAAATAATTAACTCAGAAGTACTGGGGAGCAGCAGGTAGTCTTAACCACTTCAGCTGTCACAACTGTATATCATTTATAGACCAGAGCAATTTTTAGGTCCTAACTATAGGGCTATAAACTTACCTAAATCTGAAGTGTAGGCAAAAACTTTATTGGTGCATTAGCAAGGTACCAGTAACGCATCTCTATTGACGTGTGCCCTACTGGTTGCTGCCGCTTCTTTCTTAAAAAAAGAGTTAGTTATATGCAGCCACTGGCGACAATGTCACTGCTGAAGTTCCAAGCACAGCGATCTCAGCGGGTCCCCCACTGTGTAGCTCCTCCATTTAAAAAATCTTATGCCCCGTACACACGACCAGACTTTTCAACATCAAAAGTTTGACGGAACAATTCCGGCAGACCATTCGATAGTGTGTGGGCTGCAGCGGACTTTTGATTTGCAAAAGTCTGACAGACTTTAGAAATGGAACATGTTTCAAATTTTTCCGACAGAACTCTGCCGGACCCAGAAATCCGCTCGTGTGTATGCTAGTCTGACGGACTAAAACCGACGCGAGGGCAGCTATTGGCTACTGGCTATGAACTTCCTTATTCTAGTCCAGTCATACGTCATCACGTTCGAATCCGTCGGACTTTGGTGTGATTGTGTGTGGCCAAGTCCGTTCATTCGGAAAGTCTGTCAGAACTCTGTCAGAACTCTGTCCAAAGTCTGCCGGACTTAAGTCCTGTCGTGTGTACGCGGCATTAGTCTTTGCTGTAAGTCAAGTCTTTGCTGTTAGTAGTCTTACTGCATGTAAGTAACATTTTTCTAGAAAGAAGCAGCAGCCACTAGTGGGGCACACACTATTAGAGGTACCTTACTGATACCCAATAATGATTTCACTCACTCACACTTCAGCACTGCAGTGGATATTTGGTATAAGCAGCGAGCTTTATAAATATACCTCTAGTATTACTGCATAAAAAATAAAAAAATAAATCAGTTTTAATATGCTTCTGTTACAGAGCACAGAATATTATAATAAAATAATGGCTTCTTTCAAAGGTGTTTTTTTTATGCACTGTTACAAAAATTAATAAAAAACAAAAATAAATAAAATAAAAGTTAATGAAACATGGAAGGAGTGTGTTTTTTTAGGGCCAGTTAAGGTTGATTAACGTTAATAAGGGCTTAAATAGGTGCAATAAAAAAATAAAAATAAAAAAAACTTGTTTTTTCCACTTGCCAGGCTGCTCTGACAGATGGTATATACTATACAGATTAAAGGAAAGGCATTTGATCTGCACATAAAGGAACAGTGTTTGTTTTCTGGTCCTGTTTAGTCAGGACTGGAGCCACTTTTAATATTTCTTTCAACAAAGATGCATGACCCAGCTGTCAGAATGACAGCTAAGACCCAGTCTGTTGCAGGAGCTTTCACAGCACTCCCGTATAAACAAGCCAGTGGCTGGGTTATAGTTAATTAAAGACAGTATTTGCACAGTCGGATGCCCTTGCTGCTAATATAGCTTCTCTTGGGTTTTTCAAATGTAAACGTGAATGAGACAGACGGTACCCCATAATTTAAAAAAAGGTTACTAATTTGTGCCATCTGTTGCTGGAGAGATATCACAGAAAGTGACATGGTGATGCTAGAGATATGAGTGTGTAATACTAGAGCATATTATACCTTATAGCTTAATATAATTAATACAGACACATTCCCTATGCTAGATTTATTGATGTTCATCAACAGCATTCATCATATCTATAATTTAGTGAATGGGCAGTATGGGTTCATACTGGTGAATGTAAAATGGACAAAAATACTGTAAATTTGCCATTATTGTGCAACTAATATTTACTAAATACAACATGTAGAAGGTTATGATTTAGCAAACAGTCTGATTGTCTGTCCTTGGAAATGGTCCTATATCTTTTTATGCAAAATTGATAAATGAGTGCCTATTTGTCTTTAGAAATATGTATTTAATAATCTTCGGCTTACAGATATATAAAATCGCTTATTCATTTATATCAAGTTGAGTTAATATATGCAGGGCCATTTCCTAGGAGTACAGCTCCCACAGTGAAAATGAAAAATTAGGAATAATTGTAGCACGTAAATCACAGGAATGTTCAAATCAGAGTAAAGACCATAATGCTTAAATCACACTGTAGAGACAAACAGAAAAAAATGTGCTTATCTTGCATGTAAAATTGGCATACGTGGATGCAGTGATGGGTATAGCGAAGGAGGCGTGATGAGGGCAATGGGCATTGTACTAGAAGTGGAATGTGCAATCAAAGATCAGGGTACTGACTGAAGAATTCCTACAATTGCAGCATAAATAATATTTTCTTTAGGAGCATAACGTTATAGAATAAAGAACAAATAGTAATTGCATCTTTTCCTATATGTTCGCGGTCAAAGTGGTATTAAACCCAAAAGCAAACATTTATTATATTGCAGCTTACCAATTCTTAGATATGGCAGCTGCATTTGTTTTCTTTTTAGGCGTTCTTTCTTTTATTTTCACCATTAAGCATTGTTCTTCAACAGAACAAGCTGTCCTGCAGATGTAGCAGTTTGAATGTTGAGACAAACCATTTACTGCTGACAGGGGTGCTTAGAATGATCATCTTTTATTTATGTAAAACCTTTATCTCAAAAGGAATAAATTGTTGCTGTAACTGCTTATAAAGTGTTAGCTGGAGTTTGGCTTCAGTTTTTAGTGTATCTAAATCTGCTAGTACATATAACACACCCTCCCCCCAGACTGACAATGCTGCTGTCCAATGGTGTCTTTGTTGCGCCTTCATCCAGAGTGGGGGCACTCTAATACGGGAAGAGTGTTACTGCCCAGATCACCAGGTGAAGGCAGAGGGGAAAAAAGTCTAAAATAGGAATATCAATGCAGCCACCACAAGGGCTGGTAAGCTGCAATATATTACATTTTTGGGTTTAATGCCATTTAAGGATGAGCACAGTTATTACACAATTTAATATAATTTAGCATTTGACAACACAAAACAATCATCACTTGCTGCAAATGTATTAAGAATGACACATTTAGGGGAATTCATAAAAGAGTGTCTAAGATACATAACAAATCTTGGTGGAGGCAACACATTCAAGCAGCTGTTGTACTAAAGTATCCTCCGTATAGCTCCCTCCTTTCACACAGACATCGCAACGATGGAGAAGTTTTGTGGCTGGGTGGGCAGAGCCATAAGATAGCAAAAGAAAAAAGCTGCGCACATACATAAATACTGTAAATAAAATTAAATATAAACACCTATGAGTGATTAATTGATTGCAATAGTAGTGAAAAAAAGTTGATCTACCCCTCTAATAAATCAACTATACCATCATTTCCCAGTGAAGTAATAAAAAAGTACAATAAATGAAAAATAGTCCAGTGAAAACCCCCTTCAGGTATGGTATGGATTTTAAGGGGAACTCCATGCCAAATAAAAAAAAAAGCGTAGAATTCCCCCCAAAAATCCAACCCTTTATCTGAGCACGCAACCTGACAGGCCGCAGGAAACCCCCTCCTGAACCGTACCATTTCACAAAGAAAGTGTAAAAAATAGTAAAATACCACACAGACATTGTTGGGATAAGTGCTTTATTTAAAATAAAAAAAAATAAAAGATTCCAATGGTGGTAATCCACTCTCGATATCCTGCGATGGGTAATCATCTCTCCGGGGTCCAGCGATGGATGAACTCTCCTCTCCAGGTCCAGGGTCCAACGATGATGTCCAGTGCAGCGCATCCTGTCTCCACCAGAGACACCGCAGGAATCCTGGCTGCCTGACAAGTCTCTTAGCTGACAATGTACCCATTACCATTGGGGGTACATTACCAATGTACCCATTACCAATGTACCCGTTACATGGGGACAAGGTGCTTTGGGCTGCTACCCCCAAAGCACCCTCCCAATGTTGAGGGCATGTGGCCTGGTATGGTTCAGGAGGGGGGCCACTCTCGCCCCCCCCCCTCTTTTCCTGTGGCCTGCCAGGTTGCGTGCTCGGATAAAGGATCTGGTATGGATTTTTGGGGGGAACTCCACACTATTTTCTTTTTAAATTTGGCATGGGGATCCTCTTAAAATCCATACCAGACCTGAAGGGTCTTGTCTCCCCCTCCTCTCTGTGGTGCTGGCATAGTCACTATAGGCACGTGGCTGTGGCTTCACAGCCGGTCACACACTGCACATGCACAGGCACGCTCTGACTGGCCGAGCAATCATCTGGAACCTGTGATGTGCCCCAGATGATTGCCGAGAGGGAGGGGGGAGAGGTGATCTCCCTTCTGGTTTCCATGGTGCATCGGGAGGAAGTGGGAGATGATGCTGCTGCACACAGAAGTCTGATTATTTCCCCTTGTTTACAGTGCCTTGAAAAAGTATTCGTACCCCTTGAAATTTTCCACATTTTTTTCATGTTACAACCAAAAACTATTTATAGTATTTATAGTATTTTATTGGGATTTTATGCGAAAGATGAATACAAAGTGGCACATAATTGTGAAGTGGAAGGAAAACGATAAATGTTGTTAATTTTTTTTTACAACTAAATAACTAAAAAGGGTGGCGTGCATTTGTATTCGTAAATACTTTGAAGAACCACCTTTTATTATTACAGCTGCATATTTTTTTGGGTTTGTCTCTACCAGCTTTGTACATCTAGATAGTGAAATTTTTGCTAATTCTTCTTTGCAAAATAAATCAAGCTCTGTCAGAATGGATGGAGAGCATCTATGAACAGCAATTTTCAAGTCTTGCCACAGATTCTCAATTGGATGTAGGTCTGGACTTTGACTGGGCCATTCTAACACATGAATATGCATTGATCTAAACCAAGGGTCTCCAAACTATGGCCCTCCAGTTTTTAAGGAACTACATTTCCCATCATGCCTAGTCATGTCTGGGACTGTCAGAGTTTTACAATGCCTCATGGGATGTGTAGTTCCACAACAGCTGGGGGAGCCATAGTTGGAGATCCCTGATCTAAACCATTCCATTGTAGCTCTGGCTGTATGTTTAGGGTTGTTGTCTTGCTGGAAGGTGAACCTCCACCCAGTCTTGTCTTTTGCACACTCTAACAGTTTTTCTTGTCCTGTATTTGGCTCCATCAATCTTCCAATCAGCTCTGACCAGGTTCCCTGTCCCTGCTGAAAAAAAGCATTCCCAACAACATGATGCTGCCACCACCTTGTTTCACAGTGGGGTTGGTGTGTTTAGGGTTATGTGCAGTCTTCGTTTTCCGCCACACATAGCATTTTGCTTTTAGGCCAAAAAGATTAATTTTGGTATCATCTGACCAGAGCACCTTCTTCCACATGTTTGCTGTGTCCCCCACATGGCTTCTTGCAAACAGAACTTCTTATAGCTTTCTTTTAACAATGGTTTTCTTCTTGCCACTTATAAAGACCAGATTTGTGCAGTGCATGACTAATAGTTGTGTAGCACTAACCCCCAAAGGAGCTGATGGTTTGATTGGGCTTACCGTTACCTTCTTCACCTCAATTTGCGTGTCTAGAGGTTCCCGTTGTAGATGGCCCAGAAACTTTAGAGACTGATGACAGATCCGCTTAAAGGGATTTTTATTTGCACAAACGTAGTTAATGAACAGTCTCTCAATATCAGATCAGAGGGTTAGGAGAAAAGTTCAGGTACTCTTAATGTCAAAGTCAATAATAAAGAACTTGCTTACTTTGACTGAATCCAGAGAATATCCATTCGCAGCTGGGTGTTCACTCTAGTTGGATAGTCCCTCTCTCACAAGGCCTAGCAACCAACAGGGTGCTTAAATCAGGAACAAGTCTCTGCCACAGACTTTGTTGTAGAACATGTAGGAATAAGTCTCTGCCACAGACTTTGTTGTAGAACACGTAGGAATAAGTCTCTGCCACAGATGTTGTTGTAGAACATGTAGGAATAAGTCTCTGCCACAGACTTTGTTGTAGAACAAAGTAGGAATAAGGAAATTTGAAT
The DNA here is from genome assembly GCF_037356315.1 of Lithobates pipiens. Taxonomy (NCBI): domain Eukaryota; kingdom Metazoa; phylum Chordata; class Amphibia; order Anura; family Ranidae; genus Lithobates; species Lithobates pipiens. Next base: position 20,267,602 of record NW_027507790.1, read on the forward strand.
ACTTGCAGAACACTCAAGTGGTACCAGTATCTTTCAGCCAGTTTGGCGATACCTCACGAAATTGGATTCACTTAGGTCCCTCGGCCTCACCAGGCTCTTGCTAAGAAGCCAACCCGTGCGTGGCCTTCTTCTGAAGAGTCCTCCCCTGGATAGCTACGAAGTTGCTGGGCCGCTTACAACCGGAGACGGCACCGGACCACCTCCAAATCCTTTCCTTAGTTTCCCTGCCTCGGGTTAGCTAGCCCCGATACATAAAGTTGGGTGGATCCGCACCCCAGGCCATAGCCTTCCTGGGGGCTGGTCAGGAGGACCAGGACCATGGAGTCAGAACATACTTATGGGCCAGAACCCCAAACCACATGACATCCGCATCTTAAGTACCCTCTCCCAGAAAGCACAGCAAGAGTGACACTCCCACTGGGATGGCTCCAAGAGAAAGTAACCTTAAAGCACCAAACCAGACTGTGTTTCCATACCTACTAGAAGAGACAGTGCCCCCTATGGCCAGGCTGAACACCCTATAGTCCAGTCAGACTGATGCTGAGGTCAAAATCTGGAATAATTATGCCCAAACCAAACTGCAGTTTAGGTGTAACATTACATTTCAGGAGCCGGAGCTACAGTTGCATGTGGACAACCTGAGCTGTGGATCTCAGCTCCTCCAGAGTTATCGTGGGCCTCTTGGCTGCTTCTATGATTAAGGGTCTCTTTGCCAGGCCTGTTAGTTTAGGTGGACAGCCATGTCTTGGTAGGTTTGCAGTTGTGCCATACTCTTTCCATTTTCGAATGATGGATTGAACAGTGCCCAATGAGATGTTCAAAGCTTGGGATATTTTTTTATAACCTAACCCTGCTTTAAACTTCTCCAAAACGTTATCCCTGACATTTCTGGTGTTTTCCTTGGCCTTCATGATGCTGTTTGTTCACTATGGGTCTCTAACACACCTCTGATGGCTTCACAGAACAGCTGTATTTATACTGAGATTAAATTACACACAAGTGGACTATTTACTAATTAGGTGACGTCTGAAGACAATTGATTACACTAGATTTTAGTTAGGGGTATCAGAGTAAAGGGGGCTGCATACAAATGCATGCCACACTTTCCAGATAATTATTTGTAAATAATTTGGAAATCCATTTATCATTTTCCTTCCACTTCACAAAATGTGTCACTTTGTGTTGGTCTATCACATAAAATCCCAATAAAATACATTTACGTTTTTGGTTGTAACATGTTAAAATGTGGAAAATTTCAAGGGGTATGAATACATTTTCAAGGCATTGTACAATCTGCTTTTTAGATGGTATAAAAAATATGTTTTTCCCAGCACAGCCCCAACACTAGACAAGCAAAAACCCTTGTTCCTTATGAGGCCAGTTTACACCACTATGTTGTGGTGGTATGTAGTACTGGATGCAGTACTTTTTTTTTTGTGCAAAGCCATTTATTGCCTTGCATAGTGCTGCTGGCAATACAACTGAATGAAATATCACATGTGACATTTCCATGAAGTTCTAATGAAAGATGGCTAATTTATAGACTTGCATAATGAGAATGAGCAGTGAAGCACCAGCACTATCTATATTGCAAAGCAAGAAGAAGTGCCCCATATATATTGAGCAAACATTCATGTCACATATACATACACTACTGTGCAAAAGTCTTAGGCAGGTTTGAAAATGCTGTAAATTAAGAATTCTTTCACAAATAAGAATGTTAATAGTTTATTTTTATCAATTAACAAAATGGAAAGTAAGTGAACAGAAAGTAAATTTGGTGTGACCACCCTTTGCCTTTAAAACAGTATGAATTCTTCTAGGTACACTTGCACCGAGTTTTGAAAGAACTCGGCAGGTAGGTTGTTTCAAACACCTTGAAGAATTATTCACAGCTCTTCAGCGCTTCAAATCCTTCTGTCTCTTCATGTTATCCCAGACAAACTCGATGATGTTGAGATCAGGGCTCGGGTGGGGGGGGGCATCACTTCCAGGACTCCTTGTTCTTCTTTACGCTAAAGATAGTTCTTAATTGGCTGTATGTTTGGGGGTTATTGTCCTGCTGCAGAATACATTTGGGGCCAATCACACACCTCCCAGATCGTATGGCATGATGGATAATTATCTGCCTAACTCTCAGCATTGAGGAAATCTTTGATCCTGACTCCAAATCCATTAGCAGAAATACAGCCCAAAACTTGCAAGGAACCCCCACCATGCTTCACTGTTGCCTGCAGGCACTCATTATTGTACAGCTCTCCAGCCCTTCACAAACAAACTGCCTCCTGCTGCAGACAAATATTGACAATTTTGGCTCATTAGTGCAGAACATCTGCTGCCATTTTTCTGTACCCCATTTCCTATGTTTTCATGCATAGTTGAGTCTTTCCTTGTTTCCACGTCGGAGGTATGGCTTTTTGGTTTCAATTCTTCCATGAAGACCACTTCTGGCCAGACTTCTCCAGACAGTAAATGAGTGTATCTGGGTCCCACTGGTTTCTCCCAGTTCTGTGCTGATGGCACTGCTGGACATCTTCTGATTTCAAAGGGAAGTAAGAATGATGTGTCTTTCATCCGCTAGATTAAAGTGGTTTGAAAGGACGAAGGTTTTTTTTTTTATCTTAATGCCTTTTATGCATTAAGATAAAAAACCTTCTGTGTGCAGCAGCCTCCCTCATCCCCTTAAGACACCTTTCCCATTGAGGCGGTTTTCAGGCGCCGGACCGTGTTGTCAGATAATCCGACCGTGTTTGGGCTCCATCAGACTTTTTCCGTCAGAATGTCCGACCAAAAAGTTTGAGAATTGGATATAAAAGTTTCCGACAACATGATCCGATCGGAGTTTGTCCGATCGTTTGTAGAGAATTCTGATCGGACAAAGTGCCACGCATGCTCAGATCAAATTACGAGACCAAAGCTATTGGCTACTAACCTGAACGTAGTCCCGTCGTAACGAACGAACGTCATCACATTCCGAACAATCGGATTTTCCGACAACTTTGTCTGGCCATGTGTATGCAACACCAGTTTCGGACAAAATCCGTCGGAAAAAATCAGAATTTCCGACCGTGTGTACAAGGGCTAACAGTTGCACCCCGTGAGGCTGAAGGCTGGTGTGTTTATGTTTGCTTATGCGAGTGTATGTAGTTGTATGTATGTAGGTTTGAGTGTGTGCATGTATATAAGCGTCTAGGTGTATATACAGTATATAGGTAAGATTTTGTGTATGTATGTGAGGGTGTATGTTGCTGATAGGGTTTACTGCTCTGCTATGAACATTCCTGACCCTGCTCTTTGTACATAACCCCTGCATCAGAGTTACGCTGACAAATTACTCTTCAGTTTATATGGTTATAGTGAAATTTGTATTATATTTTTAAAAAAATTTCCAGACCTTCCTTACTTTTTATTGCGGTCTATCTAAGCCTATGTTCTATATTGTTCAGGTAGATCTCCACCTTCCCAGGACCATCTACCCCTACTCTAACCACTCTTTCCTGATCTGCTTACATGCTAGCAAGGCACTCTCCGCCTTTCACATTACATTCGTGAAGTGCAGAATGGGTAAATGCAGACTATAACACTTATGCCGTGTACACACGGTCAGACTTTCTGGCAGAAAAGTCAGACAGAAGATTTTCATCAGATATTCCGATCGTGTGTATGCCTCATCTGACTTTTTTTTTTTTTTTTTAATTCTGATGGACCCAGAAATAGAACATGTTTTAAATCTTTCTGATGGAATATATTCCTACCGGAAAAACCGTTCATCTGTATGCTGTTCCGACGGACCAAAAAATGACGCACGGGCAGGTATTGGCTATTGAACTTCCTTTTTCTAGTTCCGTCGTACATGTTTTACGTCACCGCATTCTAGACGATTGGACTTTGGTGTGATCGTGTGTAGGCAAGACCGTTTCAGCGGAACTCTGTCGGAAATCCGTTGTCAGAGTCGTGTGTAGGCGGCATTAGACATCATTTATTTTTGTGTATTAAAATTTATGGAAAATGCAAAAGAAAATGCTTTTAACATTCACTGAAGCTGTAATCAGAAAAAAATTACGATTTAAGCATAACACTACAAAATCAATAAAGCATCAAAAGGAAAACAAAGCAGAAAATGATATTGCTGAGTTAACATATTAACATTTGTGCTCCATATAACAAAGGTGACCCCAGACCCAGCAATTACTGTAACCTCCCGAGATCTGAGTGTATTACCACCATCAGCAGTGTGGCAACATGCTGAAGTTATTAGCACATTTTTAAAGACTAATTCCACAGCAAGCTGACTTTGGATGGGTGTCAACAGGATAAATAACCCAATGGGATGAATTTTCATAACAGTATAGTTAAGGTCCTATTTAGAGGGGTAGCTATAAAGGGGAATATATTCATTGTTAGATATTTCAAGATTCTATGTTTTAGAGAAAGCAACAAAAGCAGCGAGACTAAGATTTTGCATTAGGAGGAAAGAGACTTCATAGTGGATAAGAGCTCTTCCATATAAAAGTTCAGGGACAAGGTAAGAAAGTAATTTTAAACACAAACAGCTAAAGACAGCATGAGGGGCATTCATGAAACTAGGGGAATAGAAAATTGCTACGAAAGTGGAGTTATTTTATCTTTTATTTTTTGTTAATAGCACCTATTTTGTACTAAATTTTCTCTTCAGTTTTTACTGAATCAACCCCATTGGTCTGTAGCTTCTCAGTTTTTGAACATTGCGAAAAAAACTGAATGTATGGGTGCCTAGCTTAAGAATTACTACATTAATTTTTTAAATTTTTCTGTGTTATATAAGGAATTTGTTTGACGGTTGTAAACAAAAGAAAATTGGTGCCGTGCTGGAGAGGTTCTTGAATAGGAGAAAGATTATTTAGCTAGAGCCTACTTTTTGGACAAAGCTTTTAGCAGCTTAAGGAAATATGGTGCTGTGTTATGCTTTCTATTTTTATTGCCTTGGCACTAGGTAGCAGAGAATTACTTACATGGACTTTTAGTAAAATGTGAGCCTTTCTGACCCTTGTTTAATTTCGCAATAGACAAAAAAATCATTGTTCATCTAAAATAGATCCACAGGCTTATTATTGAAGCAGCAAGGATTTTCAAAGTGTAAGAACTCAAGTCAGTGCTTCATAAATCATCTCTGAACAAAGTTGATTGCATTGATCTGCAATCTGATTGGTTTCCACTTTATACATTGCACTTTGCACTGTCTTAATAATTAACCTTCTAGCCTGCTGTATAAAAGGTTGCTCCTGGTCAGAGGTTTACCTCTCTCTTTTCTGTCTGCTATAGCAAAAGCTCCAATGTTATAAAAATATATACTGTGTATAATTGTATGGTGAATGTCAACAACCAGTTTTAATAACCCACCCGTCTTATTGTCTGAAAAATGAGGGCCTTGGTATATACTTATAATGCTCTTCTCTTGCATTTTGGTGCGAAAAATTGTCATGGATTTGTGTTTCATGATTTTCAGTCTACTTTTATGTCCTCAAGATAGTGAAAGTCAGCAGGCTTTGCTTTTTAAAGCTGAACTACATACATAGCTGCAGTCTTGCACAATTGTACAGGCTCCTGATGTCTGACCCAGATTCGCAGTGTGCATTACAAGCTGCAGCAAGTCATAACTCATTTCCCATCTGGAAGCATTGTCTAGTCCTGTCCTCCCCAATCAGACTATCCCTAGTCCACTCAGTGCAATTTTATGATAACTGGTAGGCAGGTGCAGTTCAGCCTCCCCTCTGTAGGTGGTGGTAGCTGCTGTGCAGAGCGAATAGAGGTCGAGAGGAGCTTTTTTCCTCTAAGTCCTGCGTAGGTGTCATCAGTGAGCAGCCATCCAATTGAATGCTGCTGCACTGGCTACCACCTGGTTACTAGAGGCATCTGCACCACTGTTCTACCTATCCATCACTCCCTTCTGCAGATGCTGTTACAGTAACGTAGACTTTTAAAGTGCCCTCCCAAGTTCAAAGACTATGTTAAAGAGGGATTCCACCAAAAAAAAAAATATTAAAAGCCAGCAGCTATAAATACTACAGCTGCTGACTTTTAATAAATGGACACTCACCTGTCCCGGGTTCCAGCGATGCCGGCAGCCGAGGCCGATCGATCGCTTGGCTCTAGGCTGCTGCTGCCACCATTCTAGGTGAGGGAATCAGGAAGTGAAGCGAATCGGCTTCACTTCCCGGTTCCCTACTGCACATGCGCGAGTCACGCAGCGCAATAGGAAATCTCCGCGCTGTCACTGGGACCCGTGTGTGTCCCAGCAGACAGCGCGGCAGGGCAGGAAATGGCGTAGACTCCCATGGGAGTCTATGCCCGGAAGTGGGTGTAAATACCTGTCTTTGACAGGTATCTCCACCCCCCTCCCCCCTGAAAGGTGTCAATTGTGACACCGGAGGGGGGGAGGGATCCGATCAGCGGAGGTTCCACTTTAGGAATGCGGTGGAAGGTGGAATCCCGCTTTAAAGTACCACCAATGTTGTTACAGGGTTTCCTGTAATACACACAGAGTGAAAACACTGCTGAAAAAACTGAATATTTATTGCTTTTCTCCACATGGTATGCAATGTGTTTAACCTCCCTGGTGGTATGATTATTTCTGATTTTAGGTGCTGAAAGCGGTACCATTATTTTGCATGAAAATTTGGCTTTTATATTGTAGTACTGTAATTCTAGTAGATATCCCGGGTATGATAAAGTTTGAAAAATTAAATCATAAATTATAATATAATAAATAACTATAAATAATTATACCAAATAATAATATAATAATAATAAAAATGATTCAATAATGTAATCAAATCAAAAACACTGACATTTGCTCAGTTGCAGAATTGTCACTGTCATTACTTTTCAGTATTTGATGATGGATCTCCCCACAAATCGCTATCGATCAATTCTGTGAGTGATTCTAATTTGTTATTACTGTTTTCTAGCTGGACTAAAACCTCTTTTGATGCAAAGGAACAGTTTTGGTTGCTATGGACAATCTCCAGTTTCCAGGCAGAAAGAACAGTATTTATAAAATAAAACTGCATGCAGGGCACTGGGCAGACCACTAGGGGCAAAAAGGGATGTGAAATAATTACATACAGCAATGTAATCTGTAAGATAACATTATACTGTATGTAATGTGTGTGTTTTACTTTTTGAATTTGGCGCCGTTCTCTGTCTCCGTGTGTCGCAACGTTCGCAGGGAACGATCCCGAGTCTGGCTTGGGGTTACCGCTAATGGTGCTGAATTTTCATCCCTAGCCAGACTCGGGAATACTGCCAGGGGGGTTAATTTCAAAAACCAAAATGAAGTTAGACTGGGTTCTCACTTATGCGAATGCGGATGCAGATTTACCTGCATCCAATTCGCATTATAGGAGAGTGTGGCTGGCTCTTAATGGAGCCAGTTCACACATCTCTGGGGTGGCCGCAGACCACATTGCACAAGGGTCGCATCTTTGGCTCCATTTCAGGGCAGAATTCAAGCAAAAATGCCGGCCTGATTCATCCCTAAATTGGAGAACAGGGACGCACCGCACCCCTGCTGTGATCCACATCCGAATTAAGTGTGAACTTAGCCTTACTGTTTGTTTAGGATGAATTTCTATAGCATTAAAAAAGTACAACATTTAAGTAGGAGTAAACTCCCATGTATGTATGTTACCTATAGATAAGCCTATAATAAGGCTTACCTATAGGTACTATAAATATCTCCTAAACCTGCACCATTTAGGAGATATTTACTAGAGGTGCAGCCGGTGACATTACCGGCGCATTCGCTATGAAGAAACGGCCACTCGGGCTGTTCCTTCAGAGTCCTGTGCTGTAAACAGCGGCTCCCGTGTGTATGTGCGGGAATGACATCATTGCGACTCTGGCCATTCACAAAGCTGCAGTCTGTGAACCCAGAAGGAAGACTGGGTAAAGATAGGAATGCCTTCAGTGGTGACAGCGAGCTGCTGGAAGGCTTCATCTTCAGGTAAGTTTCACATAATAGCACATTATGACATTGCCTTTCAGGTTTAAAAAAAAAAACACGCAGCGGTTAAATACTGCTTTAAGGGCCAGGAAAAATGAAAACATACATTCCATTTCCACCTTGTAAAGAATTGTAATGCAGCATTCTGTACAGAGCCATCTGTGCTTAACTGGTCACAGAGACTGGAACAAAATTAATCCAATAATAATAGGATTAACACTCATCTAAAACACATTAAATGATTTTTGCAATAGGGTCCCAGAGTAAACTACACAATCCCATAAACCTGCAAACAAAGTTACATAAGCTTATTTTGTTTAGTACTCAAAATTGCAGCATTTATCTTATTTTATCTATTCAAGTTTGTCGAGGGTTGAAACACATACAAATAATTTAGAAAATTTTTGCGTATCTTGCGGACAGAGCTGGTTCACCTTACGTTAACTAATTCTTGAAATCTGGAGTGTGTCAGGACATACTGATATATATATATTTCTAGACGATTATGCATACATAAGTTAAACCCCGGCTTTAGTCACCAGACAAAAAAAGTCTCTACACTGAAAGGGTTAAATGCTAGTAAAGTATAAAGGTAGAAGGGTGGAATGGTAATGTGTCATACCTCATTCCTAGCTTCAGTGGGCTTCCTTCACACTATGGGGGTTATTTACTAAAGGAAAATCCACTTTGCAGTGCAAGTGCACTTGGAAGTAAAGTCGCTGTAGATCCAAGAGAGACATGCAAGGAAAATAAAAAACAGTATTTTAGCTTGCACATGATTGGATGATAAAATCAACAGAGCTTCCACTTATTTCAGATCTACCCCGTAGATTTAGAGCGACTGCACTTCCAAGTGCACTTGGAGTGCAAAGTGGATTTGCCTTTCGTAAATGACCCCCTATGTGATCATTCTTTCATCAAAAGCCCTGCACTGTATGCCAGGACAGCGAGGACCCACCTGGAATGTTGAAGAGAAAAGGTAAGTTCTGTATGCCCCTCAGAGTGGAGAATAAGGTAAGTATTCCACAATATTACCCCTAGACTTATTGAGAATTTAGTGCAGGAAGCACTGCAAGGGTATTTTTTATCCTGGAGCTGAGCTTTAAAGACCAACTCCAGGCATTGAAAGACGGGGGAAGGGTTAGAATTTTAGCAGCATTTATGTTTCCATTGGGGAGATTCTCCCCACACTTCCTGTCAAATTAAAAGAAAGCCATCTACAGTAAGGGTCATTTCACACTTGTGTTCAATTTTAAGGCAGCCTAAAAGCGTATTAATGCAGCTATAGTGTTAGAGAGCATTTAGAATGTGTTGTACAGTCATTCATGTTGCATCAGGAAACACTTCTCAAATACCCTGTGTATTGTATTTCTTATTTTACAGTGCATTGTGGTGCATTTTTAATAGAGGTGAATGGAGGCCATTGCAAAGCATCACTCCAAACTCTGCAGGCAGCATTATTTGTGCCTCGCCTCAACGCAAAGCAGTGCTAATTTTGAAGTGTAAACACCTCCATCTGCTTCCTTTTCTAACAATTCTGTGTGTCATTGTTAGGCATTTGTGAAGTGTTAAAACACAATCCAATCACCCATTTTCAACGCCTGTGCAAAAGAGCCCTAAGGGAACAGACCAGGCCATGTCTATGTATAGTCAATGGCGTCAGCCCACCCCTCTACTAACTTTAGAGGTGGGGGATTTTAGTTGTCCTTGGGTGCGAGGGCGAGCTTTTTTTTCATGCAGGTCAGTGCCCATGGTTCATGGAGATTATCATGCACTTACACTGCTGAATGACATGATTGATGATGGATCTATAACAGGGGTCTCAAACTGGTGGCCCTCCAGTTGTTGTGGAACTACAAGTTCCATAATGCCTCTGCCTGAGGGAGTCACGCTTGTAAATGTCAGCCTTGCAATGCCTCATGGGACTTCTTTTGCAACAGCTGGAGGGCCACCAGTTTGAGACCCCTGATCTACCCCTGATCTACAATATGCAACTTTTTAAATATTTTTAATAGACTTGCCAACAACTTTCTTAAATTTTTACTTAACTTTTATGAATTAGTAGGGGTACTATGTGCCACTTACTCATTCACATAGGGGATCTGATATCTGTTGGCATACTTATTGTTACAGGGGGCATTCTGATTCTGATAAGTCCCTTCCCCACAAACCCCCACAAACAATGGGCCAGGTTTGTGGAGAAGAGGCACTTGTCCTCATCAACATGGGGAAAATGTGCTTTTCCAGCCCCCTGGCAAATTAACTCCCTTATATTGAGGGCATATGTCCTGTTATGGTTCAGGAGTGGGGGGGGGTGGAGTTCCCCTTAACATCCATAAACGCATGCAAATTTTACTGTGCCTTTGTGTACATTTTGCTGTGAGTCGGGAATCCCTGGCTGACAGCAAGGATGAGTTACTGATTGTTAAGATACCGATGGGTTCCGCTGCCTAATTATTTATACCTACAGGTAAGCCCATAATAAGACTTACCTGTAACTACAGTAAATATCTTCTAAATGTGCACTATTTAGGACAGGGTTTTTTAACCAGGGTTCCTCCTAGTATCGTTAGGGGTTCCTTGAACAATTACCAATTTGTGCCTCTCAGAAAAGTTCCCAGTGACACCAATGATCTTTTTAGCTATCTGTAGTGGGGAAATTCTTCCCCAAAACCACAGATGTAAGGAGCACTCTTACACTGACCATTACACCAATGTATCATGAGTTGTAGATATAGCCATTTTTAATGGGGGTTCCCTGAGACCAAAAGGTTATTTCAAGGGTTCCTCCATGTTGAAAAGGTTAAGAAAGTCTGGTTTAGGAGATATGTACTTTAGTGACGTCACCAGGACATATGCATTGTGCTCTTAATGGACAGCATGCCTGAGAGAGCTGTGCCATGGCTGTGACTCCAACGCGCATACGCAGAAAGTATGTCATTGCAGGCCGGACATTCAAATGGCCGGAGCCCACAATCCTGGAAGGAAGACCAGGTGACAATTGAAGCCCTGCCAGTGGTGTCAGGACACCACTGGAGGGCTTTGTTTTAAAGGTAGGTTTCTCATAATGTGCTAGTATGCAATACACTGTATGCAATGCTGAAAATCGTATTGTACTGCAGCTGCACTAATGTAAACTAGCCTTAGGTAAATGTAATAAAGCTGTGCAAGAAATGCAACTGTGCACAATGTGCTAAACCATAGCATCCAATCAGAGTGGATTTAGATTGGTTGCTACAAGTTGTTGCACCATGCACATTACATTTCCTTGTATAAAATAACCCTTTAATTCTATAACCATGTGCACCTTTTCCTTAACAAGCTTCATAGATTTGTGACATGTTCTTTAGGATTGCACCTCTGCCTGCCCATAGTTTGTCAGCATCAGCTGTCTAGTTTTGCTACAAAGAATTGTAATGATTGGGCAGGTGTGAAATCTGCCGCTGGCTTTACTCTGGAATTAGATATTTGAGTCCCTTACCTAACTGGAGAGCAAATGTCAAAAAGGTGTCCCAAGCAGCAACTGATTGTGCACAAAAAGAGGAGTCAGAAAGAAGCACTTCAAAGTCAGTCAAAAAAGAAGAAGCAGGAAGAAATGTCTCTGAAATCCTAAAAGGTTCTGAGCTTTCAAAGGGCCTCCTCTGAGACTTGTTTCTTACCTTGCTTTGATTCATTTTTTATCCGCATTTTCTTTCATTTCATTTCTCTCTTTGGCACAAGGCAGGAGGATCGATAATGGAGCTGGGGATGCTGAGCTTCATGTTAATACACACACTTTTCAAACCCCCACTGCTACAGGTGACTGTAATACATTATTTGCAGTAATCGCTCTAACCATTCTGAGGATGGCAACATCTTGAAAAGCCAAATATAATTGAATAATGGAATTTTTAAATTTCCTTTGCAAATGATATTCCTGAACTTATAACATTTCTCATTTCTTTTCATTTCTCATTTTTAAGCATTTGCAATGGTTAGCAAAATCTGTGATCCTTAAAACTGTTGGAATCCTCGTGCTGTATTTGTAAGGAGGGTGCCTGTTTAATTACCAATTTACATTTATACGTATAGAGAAGAATAGCATATTCGTTTGCCTTATGTTATTATTTCATTTTTGACAAAAATACACTAGATTAAAAAACCCATTAAAACCAGGTTTGCTATAGTTTAAAAAAGGAATTTAATCAAATCCTTCTTCAAAGACATCTACTTAAAACTACTACTCCTAAAAAAAGGACATGCTGAGCCCTGATATGCCTAAATCTTCTCCCATTGTGTATGTATTTTACTGCGACCAAAGCAATAGGACTTTTGGCCCCTAAAAATTTGAATGGCCAGCATTGGGAACATACTGTAAAACAGAGTGGAGTACTGCGACAACATGATTTCTGTGATCTCCCACTCTTTATTTCTTGATCTCATACTAAAGGGGGCAGTTAGCCTGTTGCTGTGACTTCAAGCAGCAGTAGTGTAGAATGAGAAATTATTTATTGAAATGTCCTATTAACTTTCGATTCTGTCTGCCCCATCACGCAGCACTCAAAGTAAAACAAAAACATTTTATAAATGTCTATTTTAGGTGGTGGTAGCTTGTGTTTTATATTGCTCCATTACTTATTTTATTTCATGAGTGTTTAATGAGAAGAGCTTACCTGCCGTTGAAGTTTGTGTTATAGTTCACGTAAAATATAGAATTTATAACCCCATATTTCCATTAATTCTGGATTTACTGAGCATGTGCTGCTGCCTTTCACTCGAAGCTCACATGAAAGTCATGACTGCATTTGAATTATGTAGGTCAAGCCTTTCCTTGCAAAGTGGAATATATATAAAAGCAGGACATTCTTGTTTTATTGACTATACCTCTACATCAGGTTACAGCTTTCTCTTTTATATAGCATTAAAAAATATACATTCATGCAGGAGTGGTTTTCTGTGGACATTCTATCGTGAGAGTCCAATATCTCTCCAGCTGCTGAAGTCCTGATATCATTCACAATTATCTGCACTTTCATTGCGTCTGAAGTGAATAGTTGGGGTTTAGAGTAGACAGCCTGAATCTTGACTGTTGACAGGGCTAATAATTTCTTTATACAATCTAGTTCAGGAACTCCTAACCATTTTACAATTATAGAATCTCAGTGGATTTTCCAATATATGATCTTACCCCCTTTCTCTCCTGATTGGCTAACTGATTTTGATTGACAGCAGCAGGAGCCAATGGTGCCGCTGCTGTGTTTCAGCCAATCAGGCGTGAGAGTTCCGGATGGCCAAGGCACTCATGCACATCGTTAGATAGAGATGTGGCTTAGGTAAGTATTAGGGGGGGCTGAGGGGAGCTGCTGCACACACAAGGTTTTTTTTATCTTAATGCATAGAATGTTTGCAAAACATACAAACAGAAGGTGAAATTGTATTCAGCAATTAACCTTTTTTTTTTTTAGTACACTTTTCACTTACTCTTGAAAGGAACGGCTATATTCTACATGAAAGGTTGCTTATTTCACCCTTCCACCCAAGCTAAACTGAACTAACCCCCACTACATTTTAACTTTTGCGTTTTTGTATTATTGTTCTTGTGGAATTTATGGTGTTAAATATTTAATGTACATTTTACACTGTGGCAAATCAATATAAAATATGTATAGAAGTTTAATTTCTAATCACATTTTGTATTATTTTTATTTTTTGTGATTTAAAGCTTAGGGCCTGTTCTGCTTCCACAATCTAAGTACTTGAAGTGTGATCTCTATAACTGATCCAGTTGTGGTGAGATAACTTAACTTACAGTCTCAGTAGCTTCTCGGTAGGTTGGCAGACAGTGAATCAACCCAAATCACATCTTGCACATCAGATAGGTCAAAAAATCATAGTGTGTGGAGCTCATAGAACTCATATTGTTTTGTTTGGTTGTGTATGTATCCCGAAACGATCTTGCTGTCTGTATAAAAGTAAAAAAAGAGTCAATTTCGAAGTCTATTAGGCTATATAGGCTCATCAATTTCAACGAGTAACACAGCTTCAAGCCTTGGAATGGTATGCGCTGATTTTGGGGCGAGCTTACCCTTAACAATGACAAAACTCACACTTTGTCTCTTGGATCTATAGTTTTGATGTTAGCTGCTGGAGCAATTGTTACAATTAAAGCATTAGAGAAAACATGGATTTTTCTTCTGGTGGCATTCATTAGGGATGCAGAAACGTAAGCGCATGGCATTTTAAGATGTTCTAGTGCTTTCTTGGATTCTTTCCATAATTCTCGTTTCTATTTCTTCTCTCTGGATAATAGGGCATCCCAATTTGTATTTTCAGAAATTCGTTGTCTTAGAAGTATCTTACCTTGAATGGTAACGGGTGCTATAAATTCTGTTCACAGCAAACAACACTCCTTGATTTGTGAAGGACTAATACGTTAATACTTGAAATATGAATGTGGCTAAGTTGTGTAAAGGAAAGATCTATTCCTAGCTCAAATGCCTTTGCACTAACAGCATAGTTGTCAGAGAGAAAGGCCTTCATTACCTTGTCTCTGTTATAGATAATTTTGTGAAGCCTGAGGTTGGAAGTGGCAAGCATAGTCTGAGTTCTTTTGAAAAGGTCAATTGCTGTTTTTCTTCCTGTAGGCAGGTATTTGAGCCTGTCATCTACTTAGCAACTCTTTTCCACAAATTCACATGCATCAGATCCAAATTTTTCACCTTGTTGAGCTGTCCTTCTCAGCACGTACATTTCTACAGCAGTATAAGGGCTGTTACCGAAATCATCACTGACATCATTGTTGCAATACTATCAGAAACTTTCTATTGCCTTCTTGAACAATGAAACAGTGGAAGATTTGTTGAATGTTGGCCATGACAGCAACTGGTTCTTTTCTGAAGTGGAGCAAAATTCCTATAAAGTTGTTATTCATATTAGGCCTGGTGAGGAGGATGTTGTTGAGGGAACCAGCTTCATATAAAGCAGTGCAGGTTCACCATGATCTCTCAAAAACACCATCTACATAAAGTCAACAAAGTGTTTTTTTATCTCACTTTTTCTCTTCAGGGTTTGTTGAAATGAACTGTGCTTCCACATGCTGACTATTATTTGGTAGTTTCTTTCTTCAAGCATGACATGGTAGTGGTGCCACCCATCTGTTGGTATTGTCCTGTTAAAACTCCTTACTCATATTTTTAGGAACTCCTTACCTTCCATGGTGGCTGCCAGCTCACTGTCTTTATTTTTTACAACCAACACTGGGGTGCCGACACTACCATCCCAGAAATGAAGGGCCTTATTACCTTGTGTAAAGAACTGTTGTATAGTGATGTGGACACTCCTCAAAATAAGTAAATAAGTAGTAAGACAGACATTGCCTATGATGACCCAGCATTCGGCATATGCTGTGTCATGTGGCCTGTTAATTTGTTGGCGAGTCTTGTGTACCCTTAGGATCTCTCTGCCAGGAAGCAGAAGAATACCAGCATTTCTGTGAAGAGCTGGTATCTGACCAGCTATGCCTCTCAAGTGAGAGTGGTAAGAGGTGGCTTCAGGAGTAGGGCTCTCCTGTCGGTTGGTTGGAATCTAGTTGCATTCAATGAGAATGAGCAATGGTATTTTCAACTTCTTCAAAGCCAGTACAGGTGCCTAGGGTGCATGGCAAGGCATCTAATGTTATATTCAACAGGTCAAAAAGCTTTGATCTTACATGAGACCTGTTAGTTTGATCATCTAAGATAGTATACAGTCTTACAACTTTTTTAGGTTGACCCTTGGGGTATACACAAACTAAGCTGATTTTGTCACAGGATTTGTCACAGATTCCTTCTCCATAGACATCTGTACCTGCCTTGACGGGATTACCTGTAGACAGGGTGGGACTGTCTTTAAATGGATGAAGCATTTGCACGTAATCATCACTATCACTTTGTACACACATAATAGTAGCCTTACAGTCTTTAGTAGGTGTGCTGTGGAAGCACAGCATTCAAAGCAAACCCCAAATTTCTTTAAAAGCTCTTTGCATTATTGCAAGGATTTCTTTCCGAAGCCAATACATTTCCCATGTGGGTGTGGTTTGTTATGTATGGGGCATTGGTGATTTGGGTTTAAATATTCTTGTTGTGATCAGTCTTTTCAGGGAATGGAGTAGGTTCAGGGGTGCATATCAGTCCTTTTTCACAGAAACAAAAGTGATCACCTATGCAAGCCATATAGTGCTTCCAACATCCCTGGTATAGAAACTCCCATATGGAGGATGCACACTGACACGAGCAATGCACATTGATGCAATGATGTCACACGTCACTCTGCAACCCACATAAAAGCCTGAGCCCTGCAATGGACAGAGTGCCACTGCCATTCTGCAACACAGGAGTGACATCCATCACAAAGAATGTATGATACCCTTTGCTCTACGATGTAGACACATTTATTTATCCAGGGGTTGGTCTGACATTATGACCACCTCCAGGAGTTTTCTCTCCCACTTCGTGGCTAATATGGGCTAATGGGCTAATATTATACCCCTTTCCTATAATGCCACCATGGATTTACCTCGGTCTCTTCTTCTTCCACAGTATCCCCAGCTTGGTAAACAGAATGGAGAGCAACTACCAGTGCGACCCCATTCACGGCTGCTACACACGGGATACTTGTGTGGAACAATGGGGGCCCACTTCTCATTCCATCACTGTCCCATTGGGACATTGAGTGTTATCTCACTGCATGGCCACTGTTGGTGGCCACGTGACAGACTTTATCATTATTAATTGTTATCTCCGGTATGTTTTCTTTACCATATTTGTTACTCTCATACTATCATAAATGCTGAAATGTTTTGAATACTCTCCATGCCACATATTATGACCTTTTCTTTTTCTGGAACAATGTGATTCCTCTGTGATAAGGATCCCTGATGAAGGGATGGGCTGTATCCAGAAACACGTTGGACCCCTTTTATGACTATACAGAACTGACTACAGTCATACACATGTGTTGTTTTTATCTGGCTTGGTGATGTTATACACCATTTTTTATACTGAGTGGACATAGTATATAATACAATTTACATATATATTTTACAATATTGCCTCAACCGTTTGCCGTCAAAGTCCCATTAGTACCAGGGGGTACTTTTGCTTCCTACCTTCTTCACAGAAACTGAAACTCTGTGGTCTCCATGTGAAATGCTAGCAAATCTCAGAGAAGGTGGACCAAGAGGGCTGGAGTCCCCAGAGAAAAAACTTGGATTTTCTGCTAATGAACTTATAGAAGTAGGAAAAACGAGGAACAGGAGCTTTATTTTTTGCTTGTACTTTGATCCAAGTGATGCCCATTTTTATTGCAGCTTTTGCTTCCATCTCTGCTTTTTGGGGGCAAACGCCACCTGAATGTTAAAAGCAATATCGGCACAGGCTTTAATAACTTTTTGCTAAAAAGTGGAAGATCTTGATTGTAGAGACTTGGCAGATCTGGAGGAGTGTCTTGTAGATACAGAGCAATGCAATTTAGATTCGTGAACTTGTGTGATTCTCACTGCTGCCTTTGCTTTTTTGTAGTACTAAACCGTCTCTCTCTAGATTAAGCTCATCAAATCCCTTCCTTTGATTCTTCAGAGTTATACCAGTTTAACCCCTTCCTGCCGAAATAACACATACAGTATATGCGACCTCACTGTAATGGGCTTTTTTCCAATGGGATGCATATATGCGTATCTCTCGTCGCGTGGTGCGCTTCCAGCACAGAGAGCCCCGGGCCCCGTACTAACTAACAGGACCCGGAACTCCCGATTCTAAGTCACCTGAATGCTCTGGTAGCCTCTGCTTGGCTACCACAGTGATTAGTCACTGCGATGCGTGCCCCTGTGTTTCCCTCTCTGTGAATAGAGAGGAAAGATACAATGTATCCTTTTCTTTCCTTGCAGAGAGGTAAAAAAAATGTGTGTAAACAAAAAAAAATAAAGAAACAATATCTAGATAAGGGTTTGATCTAGGATAGTGCCAGGGTTAGAAATTGAGGCAGCTTCTACTGTATATAATAAAAATGCATAAATGACCTGTGTAACAGTCCTATTAGAAAAACACTGGATTATTGCTCTCTTGTAGGCTTTATCCCTCATTCACACTACAGCTGAAAAACTGAAGTTTAGGAACAGTTGGGGATTTTATTCAGCAGCCCCTGAACTCTCCTCTATGTTATCTTATGTGCACATGTACACTCAGTAGTTTATAGTAGTTTAGAGACAGTTGAGATTACAGGTATTTTTTTTAAAGCAAATTGCGTTCAGGACTGTACTGTAGTTTACCAACATTTCAAACGCCAAATGCTTGTAACCGCAATAAATTGTGTTTATGCGTGTTGCGTTTATAAAGCCCCATACACACGATCAGTTTTTCTGCTGATTTTTTCCTTCAGATTTACCAAAACCATATAATATGAGGTCAAACCTTAGGAGTTTCAATTTGCATGCAATCAGGCAGGCACTTGCATGGTTTTGGTAAATCTAAAGGAAAAAAATCTGCAGAAAATCTGATAGTGTGTATGGGGCTTAAGCATTTTAATGGGGAAACATTTTCTGATGCTTTTTAAACGTATAAAAATATTTTAAAAACACAAATTTTACGACGCGCTATTGCCTGCATCAATGGATGAGTGCAGTAGTAACGAACTCCGGTCTTCTCGCTGTCAAGTTTTATAGAGTTCAGGAAAGCTTTTCAACTGCCCTGTGTACATAAGCCCTTAAGACTGCTGTGACTAGCTTGCAAGCATGTACAGGCTTGGATGACAAAGGCTGCACTGTCCTAACCTGCTGTATACACTATCCATAACATATCTTACAGTATATTACAGAGCTATTATTGATTTTTTTGACTAGAGCTAAACAATTTTTTTTCGTGTTTTTCTTCTGCAATCCAAGCACTGAAAGTGTGGTCACTATAACTGATCTATCTGTAACATGATAGAGTCATTAGGGCTTAGCATGTAAGAGCCAAATGGAAGATGTGAGGATGAGAAACAATTCTATAGCAGGCCTCTGGGCCTAATACTACTGTGCAACTACAAGTCCTTGCATAACATGCCAAAGTCTACTATGGTGTTCTGTAATGTTTATTTTCACAACAGCTGAAGACCCATGTTTGCCTGACTGGACTTTTTAACTGTAGTGCCTGTTGATTGCCATTTCTTTAAACGTTTGTAATACTCAGTTAAATTCCTCTGCCTTATGGTGGAGGCTGTTAGATAAAAAAAAGTTTTCAAGAAGCAAATGGCAAAATGGTATATAGAAGGTTGGTATACCATTATTAAAGTAATTAGAACAGGTTAATTTATCTGTGCTAATTCATTGAAGCACCTCCCCTAGTCATTCACATTGATTTAAGATGATGACAGTTGCATACAGAAGTGATTTATGGATGCAGCCAGATCTGCGTTTAATGTCTGATATCAAGCTGTTTCCATGCATAAAGTCATACATATTTTAAACATATTTTATTTCTCCCCATTTTTGGTTTAATTAAATCAATTTGAACACTATGAATACATGATCTCATTTATTAATTCAGTTTTATAAACTCTGCTCTTATTTTATATGCAAGGCATAGTGGTATTAATTTATGTAAAAAGTGCAGGCATGTTTGAGTGATTACTATTAGAACTAATAAGATGACAGATTCCCCCCCCCCCCCCCCCCCCATAATTTCCTGTGCTACCTCTAAAACACTGTCCTAGGAAAGTCACTAACATTCAGTTTAGCCACTGAAGTAGAACAGCAGGGTCAGGCAGAGTCAGTTCTGAATCTTAAAATGTACTATACTTGCAGATAGCCTTGTGACAGCAACTGAAATCAATCATTCCTGGTTCAACTGGTACAACCCCAAACTCCCTGGAAGTGTGTTGCTGTTTTAAATTGGAAACTTCATATTCCGTTTTCTACATTCTACCACATAACTGGCTAATTTGCCTATAGTTGATTTGCGTGAAAATAAGCAACAATCTGTTTTATTCTTATCTTTTTCTATGTTTGATTATACATCACATATATCCTATCCTTACCTTTCACAAATCGGAAAAGTGTTAGGCTAGGTTCACACTGCTGCAATGCGGGAACGCTGCAAATCCACTGCGGGTTACCACATTGCATGTCTCCCAGCGGCAGTTTACACTGCCCTATGCAAACTGCTGGGAGTGTCAGTTAAAAGTTAATGACACCTCCAAATCAGTTCGCATATCGCAGTGCGATCTGCAAACTCGGACAGGAATTGGATCGCATGGTGTGAACACCCATGCGATCCGATTCTGCTGCGGACCAAAAAAAGGGTCCTGTACGAATTTGGGCCAGATGCGATGCGAATTCAGCCATACTATCTGTATGGTTGAAATCGCATCGCACAGAGATCGCATGTGATTTGCACTGCAGTGCGGTGCGAATCACATCCGATCATGGACATCGCAGCAGTGTGAACCTAGCCTTAACCTCCATTTACCATCAGTACATACAGACATATTTTGGAAGTGATGCAGGCAGATGTGAAGAGATATAACTTCTGTCTCTAATAAATTGGTTGCCATATTTGTCTACAAGTTAATGGCATACACAGCTTATCTTGATCTTGGGGGGGGGCTGGAGCTCTTCTTTAACCAATTCAATACCGGACACTTTCACTCCCTTCCTGCTCAGGCCAATTTTCAGCTTTCAGTGCTGTTACACTTTGAATGACAACACTGTGCCCATATGAAATCTTGATAATTATTTTCACACATATAGAGCTTTCTTTTGGTGGTATTTAACCGCTGTTTTTTTTTACTTTTTTTGCAAAATAAACGAAAAAATGAAAATTTTGAAAAAAAATGCTTTTCTTTGTTTCTGTTAGACGTTTTGCAAATAAATAATATTTCTTCATGAATTTCGGGCAAAGTGCATACTGCTACATTTCTTTGGTGAAAGTACCCCAAATTGGTATGCATTATTTAGTCTGTAGGAAAGTTATACAGTACACAAACTATGGTATACATATTAGCCCTTGTACACACGGTCGGAGAATCTGTCGGAATGAGTCTTATCGGACCGTGTCGTCAGATAATCCGACTGTGTGTGGTATGCATCGGACTGATTCCGTCCGAATCTCTGTCCGACCCAATTTTCCAACATGTTGGAAATATTTCCCGACCAACTGGGCCGGACGGACCTAATCCGATCATGTGTAGAGCATTTTGATCGGACCAAGTGCCACGCATGCTCAGATCAAATTCCTACATCAAAGCTATTGGCTACTAGCCTGAATGTAGTCCCATCATAACGAAATTACGTCATCACGTTCTGAAAGATCGGATTTTTCGCCAACTTGGCCCGACCGTGTGTATGCAACAGTTTCGGACACAATCCGTCGGACTAAATCCGACTGGCAAAATGCGACGGATTTGGTTGGCAAAATCTCCGACCGTGTGTATGTGAGCTTAGACATGTGCACACTGAAATATCTAGTTTCGGAATTTCGCTTTCGTCCGAAAAAAATACATTTATTTAGTGACCCTGGAAATTCGTTTTTATTTATTTTGTTTGGTTAAAAAATGCATTCGTCTGAAAATCCAAAATAATTAAAGTCAAATCTGTCATTGAAGGCTTATGGTGTCTGTGGATTGTTCTAAGAAGATTAGACGGAGCAGCTAAACTGTACGACGCCACAATCGTACACTTCCGGTCGAATGTTCCACCTACAAGCTATAGTAGAATTCTAATGTTGTATGACACTAGGAATAATTATATTTATTAATTATTATTACTAGTCAACCAACATTAGAATTCTTCTATAGTCTATTGGCGGAGCATTTGACCATAAATGTCCGCTTGCAGTGAACTGCTTTGTTGAATCTTTATGTTGAATCTTTTCTCTCTATGTCAAATAATCTTGGACTAATAGTTAGGTTAGGCACATTCAACCTTTTTTACTATTGTCTCTATAATGTCAAACCTTTTCTCTCTATGTAGAATAATCTTGGACTAATAGAGCTAAGGTTAGGCACATTCGACGACAGGTTCGATGAACCCAGATAGCTATTGTCAGCGTCATGTCAAATCTTCTATCTATATAAAACTGTTCTCGCAACGAAAACGAAAATAAAGCATTTGTTTATCCACTACAATACAGGGCACTTTCACCCCCTTCCTTCCCAGCCCAAATTTCAGCTTTCAGCGCTCTAGCGCTTTCAGTGACAATTGCGCGGTCATGCTACACTGTACCCAAATGAAATTGTTATCATTTTGTTCGCACAAATAGAGCTTTATTTTGGTGTTATTTATTCACGACTCCGTTTTTTTTTTTTTTTTTTGCGATATAAGCGCAAAAATAGCGTAAATTTGGAAAAAAAACAATATTTTCTTTTTTCTATTTGAAAAGAAATCCAATAAAATCAAATTTTGTCATAAATTTAAGCCAAAATGTATTCTGCTACATGTTTTTGGTAAAAAAAATTCCGTTAAGTGTATAATAATTGGTTTGTGTGATCACGGACATATGTACGCAAATGATCATGTACATATGTGTGCAGGTGATCACGTACATATGTGTGCAGATAATCATTGGGACATGTGATTTTAGTGGGACATATGTGGGGGACATGTTTTTATTATTAGGGACATGTGTTTTTATTATTTGGGGACATGTATGTTTTGGGGACATGTGAGGAGAGGAGAGCCGATTGCCTAGCAACCGGCTGTTTGTTTACATCACATGACGGCCGTGATTGGACACGGCCGTCATGTGATCAGGAGGGCCAATCACAGAGCCCTCCTGCCGATCTGAGATGTGCCGTGTCCGGGTGACACGAGCACATCGGGATCGCACCGCTGCGCGAGCGCGCGCGCGCGATCCCGCTACTCCTGAAGGACGTTCCTGAACGGCCTATCAGGAGTAGACGGCTCCCACCCGGCCGTATATATGCATTGGCCGGGTGGGAAGTGGTTAAGTCAGATGTTTCGGTTTTTGGATTCTGCACATTCGTTATCATTTGTTAAAACGATAACAAACATTCGGACGAAAATGCATTCGAATGAAAATTAATGCACATGTCTAATACATAGATATCTGAAAATCGATCAGTCCTGATGTACTGACAGATTATCTAATTTCTTGAGGCTCGAGAATTCCAGGACAGTACAAATAACCACTAAATTACCCTTTTTTGAAAGTAGACAGTTCAAGGTATTAATTAAGAGACGTGGCAAGTTTTTTAAGTACATTTAAATTTTTTTGGAAAATAAATAAATAATAATAAAAAAAAATGTTTCCACAATTTTTTTATTTTTTTTTTACATACTGTCACCAGTGCAGTGCAGCATAATATAACTGGTGTGGTGGTGATCAGGGACACAGATTGGTGACAGTATAAAAAATAAAATATACATTTTTTCTATTTTTTTCTTTTTTATTACATTTTTTTTTCACAGAGATCAACACAACAGTACACACTAAATGGCATGAATTGAAGTCATTCATTGTGTACAATTGTCATGTGATCTGCTATAAGTGGTCACAGCAATCACATGGTACTGGCAGCGGCCCAGTACATTGGACACAGTGGGTGACAGATCATGCCGGAGTGTAGTTCCATCCTGGGAGGATGTCGTATGATGTCCACCCAGGATAGCAGGACTCCAGCCGTCATTTTACAATTGGTAAGGAGGGAAGCAGTTAAATTGGTTGTAAAGGCAAAAGTTTTTTACCTGAATGCATTCTCTGCATTAAGATAAAAAAACGTTTAAACGTATACCGTTGTATACCCCTTTTTTTAAATTCGTACCTACAGGTAAGTCTATAATAAAGCTTACCAGTAGGTAAAATGAATATCTCCGAATCCTACACAGTATTCAGTGACGTCATTGCAGCTCCCGCCACTCACAGTGCCGGAGCCGCAAACCCAGAAGAAATGCTGAGGGGAAAATGTCAGCTCCCTAGGCTTTGACCAGCATGCGATGCGGGGGCTTTGTTCTAAGGTACATACTATCTCATTATGCCTTTGCCTTACAGTTTTTTTTTTTGTTTGTTTATTTTCGTTTGTGGGTATACAACCGCTTTAATAGTAGCATAATATGGCTTTACAATCATTTTAAATGTGAATATTAACCCTATTTAGTGTTTGCAGGCTCTTTAGGACATTTATAGTAGAATCAACCATGTTCTGTTCAGTTGACCTTCCGTCAGCATAGGCTCAAACACAGTGGAATGATGAACATGGCACAGATGTGAGTGATCAGAACTCAACAGTGTCTCACGTCAAATGTATGTCCTAGTTTTAGAAAATTCTGAGATTGTCTGTATCCACATTTGTGTCTCAAAGCCAACCAGTCTTCAGAACTAGTAGACATACCATGGTAATGCTGGGAGTTGTAGCTCACATCACACAGTTATGTTCATGTCATTCTTTGTCTATAAAATTCTCATAAACGCATGTCCCATTGATCTCTTTCTGGTATCTACATGTCTCTAAACCTACTATTTACTGCATTGTTGCTAAAGGTGGGATGCTTTCTAGACTCAACACCTTAGAAGCTTATTGCTGTCATTGTTGGCACAGAAGGTCTACAGTATGTCAATTACACTTCATAAGAAGAGGCATTTTGAAGTCAATATTACCAACATCTCTTCATTCCAAACACAATTTGTTAGTGAACTAACTTCTGTGCACACAGAATCAAAGTCAGCTGCAATTGACAAAAACATTATTTGGATATATGCTGTGTTGTTTACTGGTAATGTAGCCTATTTTTATTTATTTTTATAGCTCTGTAAAGTCATGCCCATATCATGTAAATCACACGCTCCTTTACGTTCACCCATTCTTGCATATGAGGCATCACTCATGAGGCTATTACATCCATATGTTAGTTTCCTTAATAAACTTAAGGTTCAGATTGTATCCAAGGCTGTAAACCTGTACATGTTATGCCGCATACACACGACCGGACTTTTCGATGGACTAGGTCCGACGGACTTTACAAAAGAGCTGACCTGCGTACACACGAACGGACTTTCCAGCAGACTAGGTTTGAAAGACTTTCAGAATGAATGGACTTGCCCGTTCATTCATTTTGAACGTGACTCCAGGTACGACAGGACTAGAAAGGGAAGTCAATCTCGCAGCTTTCATCGGCAAGATTGACACCTTGCGAGCCCCATTGCCTGGTATGGATTTTAAGGGGGCTTCCAGATTCCTATAAGCCCCCCGCCCGCAGACCCTGACAACCAATGGCCACGGTTGTCGGGAAGAGGCCCTTGTCCTCATCAACATGGGGACAAGGTGCTTTGGTGTGGGGGGCAGCAGGACGTTCCCCTTCCCCAAAGCATCCACCCCCCATGTTGAGGGCATGCGGCCTGGTACGGTTCAGGGGGGGGGGGTGCTCACTCGTCCCCACCCCCTTTCCTGACCGGCCAGGCTGCGTGCTTGGATAAGGGTCTGGTATGGATTTTGGGGGGACCCCACGCTGTTTTTCTGGCTTAGGGGGTTTCCCTTAAAATCCATACCAGACCTAAGGGCCTGGTGTACAGTACCCTGTAGCCTAGAACCAGCGCGATAGGATTGCGCTGGAAATATTCTCGTGGGCAGGTGCTGTAGCTGACCTTGCATCGTATTTGGTCCGTCGGACCAGCATACAGACGAACGGGCTTCACGATAGGACCAAGATTTAAAACATGTTCTATTTCTAGGTCCGTCTGACTTTTGGGAAGAAAAAGTCTGACGGAACCCACACACAATCGAATTGTCCGACGGATTCGAGTCCGCGGATCAAGTCTGCCGGAAAGTCTGATCGTGTGTACGCGGCATTAGTGAAATTAGAATTAAAATGCTCAGTATCTACATTCCAATGTTTCTCAATATTCAATCCATTACTTTAATCAGTTCTTTTTACGACCAGTTGTGTATACAGTATTGAATAAAATTGCTGTTAAGTATTCTTCTATTCCGATCTAAAAATCCTCTCAGGTAAAATACTGTGCTTGTTATACTATATGTAAGGAACATAGATTTAATTCTATAACATCATTTCAAATGTTCATTTCTTTGCGGCTCGTATAGCAGAATATGGAATAATTTTCAGCTATGAGCAGTAAAAATGATAAAACATTAGTGGATGTTTAGTCGCAGCAGTTGGTATATCTTGTGGTTTTAAATGAAGGAGGCACTGGAGCTCACTGATACTGTCAGTAAATCTTGGAAAAGCAGATGCCATGCAGCATCTAGAGAGGGACACCGTTGTTTTCTCTGCAGAACTTTTGCTCTCTGAACATTCTTACAGTCCCCTTTTTGTTGCCTTTGAGACATAGTGACCTTTGAATAATTGATGTGGAAATGACATTTTCTTTTCATCTTTGCCAAAAGATGGCAGCCCAGAAATAAGGAGCACCCGTCCTGTGTGACTCTGGAATAAAACGAGTGTGACTGCATTAATAATGACATCAACTGGGGAACTGGTTCTGCTGATCAATGCAATTGCTGTGATATCATAGAAGTTTTAGTGTGGCACACATCAGCTAACAGATAATAGGCAATGATTCTCTGTAGCAATGCATGACTCTCTTCAAACAAGTAACACTGCTAAATCATTCTACAGAACACCTGGAGGTGCTTCCATGGAAGACTAATTGCATATTGGCTAACATCCCAGTAGTAGTAACAACTGCTATTGTGGGTGCCCTTTTTATGAAAAAAAAAAACCTTATGACTAGCACATCAGAAATTCTTTTAATAAATTGATGAACTGGAATGGGTCATATTACAAATAAAGCAAAAAAAAAAAGAAAAAGATATTACTACATTATTACTTATTGCTTTCTTCTTTTATATATTTGTATCATGCATGTATTTACAATTCAGATACACATTTATTAGTCTAAACGTCAAACAATGAAATGGGCTTGTGGACCCTATATAGAAAATATATAGCCGTTAGCACAATTTGAGTTATTTTTCATAGTAAAGAGTCTTAGCATACCAAAATGCACCATGCTTAATTAATCACCAAGTGACACATTTATTAGTGTTTCTATGGCATGTAGCAATTGTTTGTAGCATTATTGTTTTTCTGCCAGTGTTGTGCACATCATTTTTAAAATTACATTATGCACACCAATAACCTTGCACCAATTACCAAAAAAAGCAGCATGCAAGCACCAGACCTGGCATAAAATTGCAAAGCTCTTCCACACTTATTAAATAAAACATTATTTTTTTTTTTAGCCAACAGCTCATTGGTAGTTATTGATTGGCTAGAAAAGCATCCAGTACTCCATTAAGCTGAAGTTTAGCTAAAAAAATATCCTTCAGCTCTTACAGCTGAAACCACTTTTAGAAAAGTCCCGTTTAGATTTTTTTCTAGAGTCTGAAGTCTGGGTAAGATGGATTTTGATTGTCCAGTTCTGGTTGTTTTGGCAAATATTAGCTGATGGTAATCCCACATCTAAAAGCACCTTAAGGGATGCCCTGAGTGTGTTGATGTAAATGCACTCATCCCCAGACCCTTCCATAACCCAAGTATCTCCCTGCTGATAAAACAGTGCACACAAATGAAGGGCCACTTGAGATAATGGAACAGTGTCTAGCACTGGAATATTAGGGAAACGGCTCATTACCAATAATTATTTCAATGACTGTCCAGAAAATAAGCATTAATATTATATCAAACATATTTCTTTAGGTCTAACTCAACCAGAAAAACATGTCTTTTTCAAAGGCTTCAGAAGTGGTAATTAATAATTTGTTGTTTGTCTCGACCCTCTACATTATTTTTTTCTCTGTCCCCTGACATACATTAGTATTGCATGTTGAAATTTTTACTGAAATCTACAAAGTGCTCAAAACTTGGAAACAGTAGTTGTAAGGTAGCAAGGTAAGCAGGCTTTTAATTAAGATTAATAAAATATTCAAAAGAAGGAATAGAACTAGTTTATAATTAAAGGAGCATTAGACTGCCGCATCTCTGGGGGGCATCTCTGGGGGTGATAAGTGTACAAGTTTTGGTACAAAATGTACTCATCAGTAGACATTGTCTCTGTTTCAGTTAACATCTTTGCAGCCAGAGAAAGGCTTATTCTCAGATGTTTTACTTTTGTTTATTGCTAAGTCATAGTATAATTTCCATTGCCTAGTAACTAAATTATTTGTCTGTATGATATTTGGAAATGTATTTTCAAGATTTTCTCTTGTTAGACTTGTGAGTATTTCTCAAAAGGAACAATCTTTCAATATACAATAACAATGTTCTCTGCTGAAGAAGTAGTATTTTGCAAAGTAAAGTATAATAATGAGGGAAAATATGGACTAACATGCAATACTCTAACTTATATTTATCCTCTGATGGATTTTTAACTCCCAGATCAAAATTGTAAACCCTGAGGGCCGGTTCACACAGGGGGCGACACGAGGCGACACGACTTGCCGTGCCGCGGTCTGACAAGTCGCCCCCGTTCTGTACAATGGAACCGTTCTGAGAGGAGCGACTCGAGTCGCTCCGACTCAGAAAAAAGGTTCCTGTACTACTTTTGGGCGACCTCGGGGCGACTTGCATTGACTTCTATACAGAAGTCATTTGCAAGTCGCCGCTGAGGTCGCGTCAGGTCGCGGCGAGGCAAGTCGGTGTCGCCTCGCATCGCCCCCTGTGTGAACCGGCCCTAATTCCCTCAGGGAAGAAATAAGATAGCCATAGGAATATAAGACTATTCGTTATTCAAAATAATAAATATTTTTAATTATTACTGCACAGATATATTGAAAAAAAAAAACACTGAAAAAAGACATGTTGACAATTGCATGAAACATTATAAATGTCCTTAGATTTAGATATCTATTTTCAAATAGTATGTCCTCAATATATTGTAAATTCATTGAGGATGCAAACAACTATATGTGAACGCAAGCAACCAGGTGCATAAGTGACAAATAATTCTAAATGATGTAATGCTGTTATCTTGACCTGATGGCACTCAACCCAAGATCTCATGAGGCTTCTTTTTCCCAAATGACAGATGACAAATATTGCTAGTCATGTGGTATTTTATAGATGTAATCACCTCTGTCAGCAAGGAATATCTGATATTTAGATTATATAAGATATAAGAATACGTTGAATTATGATCCACATGCCCTATTTGCCTTGTTTTTATATCATTGGCTCCATTATCATAACCACACAACAGGCATCCTCAGGGAAACTATATCATGTTTTCACATGGACTGAATATGTTTCAGAATTAACTTTTAACAATATATTGTTCTGCATGGACATCAGTCCTGGTACATTGGGGTATATGTAGATAGGGCTCTTCTCCCTGGGCTTAGACACATACACTAACTAAATATTGATGGGATCAGAAAAAAATCAAAAAAACATACCAATCTAAGTTCCTATTCCATGTGTGCCATATGTATAGAGACTATGCAGGCAGTTTACAGAAGCTGTAAACTGTAATACAGGGATCACTAAAATGAAGGGGTAATAAACACCCAGGCGGTATGCCCTCCATGTTTCTAATGCAGTTACAATTCATTATTGTAAGGTACATTATTCAAATACATGCTAAAAGATTTTAAATAATTTTAAATGCATGCATTGTTGGTCTATATCTGTGCAGTAATAATTCAAGATATATAGTGTGTTCGCAAAACATAGTTACATAGTTAGTTTGCTTGTTCAACCAATAAACCAATAAAAGGGAAAAAAAGTCATACAATCTTATTGACATTTTAAATTTTTTTAAACAACTATCTTTTGCATAAAAGTTGGTAGCCGTATACCATAGTTTGCTATACCAGTAAGATAAAATTATGTAAATAAATATGTGTGGATCACCCAGAAAAATCCCTCCACTGCTAAACCAAAAGTAGCATTGGTGTAGGTGAATTGCCCTATCCCTCAACAGAATACAATGAGCAATGCTTAGAGCCATTGCATACAAAAGAGAGAATTTTCTAATTCTAAAGGAACCTAGTTCTTCATTTATGAGTTGTAGTTCACCAGATGTGGTCAGTGACTAGTTTAGCCTACAGCTTTGGCCTTGTCCAGAGAATCACAAATACATTTACTGTGCAAGCCTAAAGCACAGTAGAAAGCCACGGTATCTGGGCAGAAGTGTGCATTTTTAGGCCTTCAGGAGGGTTTTCCATCCTGGCAGATTGCTAATGTAGCTGAGCTGTCAAGCTACAAGATTCTAGTTGAACCATGAATGAATGGATTCCTACCATTAGTGGCAGAAACATCTATCTCAGCTCAGTGCATTTTAACTTGGGACTAAAGTGTTTAAGCACCAAAGCACTTAAAAACGTACCAGTGGACTGTGTTTAGGTGATACAAAGATATTACTATTGTTCTTTCTACAAGACAACATACAATAAAGATCCTAAGTGTCATGTCTGCATCTCTGCATCTGTAAATTATTCTTGAGATTAGGTTGACAGCAATTACAACCATCCTGGTAGGCAGTAGATAAATCTGGGAGCTAAATAATTTGTTTTTTTTTATATGTTTCTAAATTGGTATTTGATATAATAAAAGAGTTCTTTGTGACCTGGGTAATGGAAACATTCTGCATTTAATTTGAAAATTAATTATATTAATGTATGAGAATTATTTAATCAAGACATCTTAATATGTAAATGTTAATGATTGATCGTTATGTAAAGTGACTTCATGACAAACACAGTTTTATTAAAGGTCTACCCATACTCTATAAAGAACTCCTAAAATCAAATATTAAATAAGGTGCTTCACTAAAATAAGAAGAAAATAAGCTAAATATACTATCGTAAACAAGGTTTTGATAAATTATAGACATCCATCTGCTATATTTTGACAACAACATGAAACAAGACTACTTGTCAGTGAATCCTATTAAAAATCCTTTTAGCTTTTTAAAACAGCAGCAGGTTTGAGCAAGATCCATTTCATTAAAATATATTGATTGTTGTTACACATTTGTCTTTGTTGTATAAATCCTGCCTGCCGCAGTGTCAGTACATGTGTGAGCCTTTTGACAAATCCCACTTTAACCAAAGAGTACATTAACATACTGGGGTCATAGATCAACAGTAAAACCATGTTAAAGGCGGTTTGCTTCAGGCACTGTCATTACATGACAAGGCTTGTCTTGGAAATCGACATAATTCCCACAATGCATCTGATACATGTGAATCCCCAAATAGCTGAATTTTTAAAGAAGACTATTTTCCCAGCCCATCCTCAGCTTTGTTCATATGACTAAAATCTTCTACATGTTGAAACCAGCTATTTTAACACTAATTCAGTGGTTCATACAGTATATTTATATTTATATAATTGATCAAATGTTTTTTTTCCCTTTATGCTAAAAAGATGGTATATTTGATCAAGGTACCAGTACATAATGTGTATGCAGGATGTGGGCTCTAATGCTGCTAAGCAGATAAACATTTATAAGAAATCCCACATTTTATGATCATCTTTAGAACAGAAAGTGAGAAATCTCCCATTGGGGATGCTTAATTCTTCCATGAGAGCTGTCAAAGAGGGGATTCCCACACTATCTACCCATGGGGGCATGGGTAATAGAAAAAAAAAAAAACACAACAGGCATTTTAACCATTCCTTACTTTGTCCAAAAAGCTTAATATAAAAAATGGCTATAGAGGCACTTTTTGTAATATTAGAAAATAAAAAAATAATTTTGTCCTAAATGGCGATGTTTGACAAGGTATCATAATTTAAAGAGTTCTGATAATGTTGTATGAAAACTGTTATAAAGGATAACCAACAGAGAGCAGTGTTACTTTAAACAAAACAAAAAAAAAATGCAGAGGGTTTGGCTTTACCATCCAGTTTTTTTACTGTTACTGATATGAAATGCCAGCAGCATCATTAAAGGCTCATACACACTGCAGCTCAAAAATTCCTGATTTACAGGCGATTGAGCTTTTTTTTTCTTCTACCTCTAAACTCCCCCTGCGTGTGAGTGTCTGACCTTATTTTCAGTTAGCATACATTTTTAGGAAGTGGCCACATTCCAAGAGCAGTGATACACTGATGAGATCAATTTGGTCTCCCCTCCTATTCAGGAATACAGTGGAGAGTGGTGGCCTTCACTCTCCAAGTC
The DNA here is from genome assembly GCF_037356315.1 of Lithobates pipiens. Lineage (NCBI taxonomy): Eukaryota > Metazoa > Chordata > Amphibia > Anura > Ranidae > Lithobates > Lithobates pipiens. The sequence continues at coordinate 20,299,681 of NW_027507790.1, forward strand.
CAACTTACAGGAGCCTGATATGAAGAGAGGAAGTACTTATGGTGGTCATGTGGAAAAATGCATGTAATGATTTTAATTAAACTTGAAATTTTTAAATCTACCTGTTCAACATTAATATACAGCAGGAGATAACCAGAGACTATGGATAGATTACAGGAGATAACCAGAGTATCACATACATGGTAGAAAAGCCTGATTGGAGGAGCAAGGCCTCCCTTACACCTATGACTCGGTGCCTCTGATAGTGTGAACAGAAGACACCAGAGTGCAGAGTCGCACGAATGCCAAGAAGTCTATTCCGGCAGCAGGGCTGATGTCCTAGTAGGGCTGGTGAAGTCACTGGAAGGCTTCAGCAGGAAGACCGACAGGCAGGCAGCTGGTGCAGATGGCAGCAACAGAGTAGCAAGGTTAGGCAGGCTGGGTCATACACGGCTAGGAGAATTGGATACAGGCAGGATCGTAGTCAGGAGGTAAAGCCAGGTAAAACAGCCAGATAAGTAGAACAGGAGCCAAGAAGCAGACAGGAGAGTGGTCACAGGACAAGCCGAGGTTGGTGCAGGTGGAGTTCAAGGGATGGTCAAAACAAGCCGGGTAGATAATAGGAATCAAGATACAGGTTCTCAGGAAACAGGATGTACAGAGCTTAAGATGAAGCAGCACTGGAGCTAGGTACTGGCTGAGCCTAAATAGTCTCACTTGGTGCCAGCGTCAATCACGGGTGCGCGCAAGCATCGATGCACACGGGGATGCACACCAGTTCGTGCATGCACACTTCTATGCGCCAAATCCCGATTCCTATGAGCAATGGGAATGTGTGTTCTTCTGCTCCTCAGAGTTCTTCTAGGGATATGAATCCATCTTCGGGCATGTGCATCCTGACACAGAGACTGCAGATGGATTACAGGAGATAACCAGAGACTGCGGATAGATTACATGAGATAACCAGACACTTCGGATAGATTACAGGCGATAACCAGTGACTGCGGATAGATTACAGGAAATAACCAGAGACTGCGGATGCAATATACTACACAAGATTTTTGAAAAGTTACTTTTCAGCACGGCTATACAGGGGGGTAAACAACAGGGAGGGTTTAGCATAACAGACAGTGTATATGGGCAGAAACACCTACAGTACCTGGCCAGCCAGGCTTACCTCCCGCTGTCATCGGTCTGGGGGCAGGGCATTGGGGCGGGACTCTCAGCGACTTGGGCTCTCAGTGACCGGGGGGCTGAGCTCACAGCAACCAGGGCAGGCTCTCAGTAACAGGGGGTGGGGCTCTTAGCTGCTGGGGCTCTCAGTGGCCTAGGGGCATAGCTCCCAGAGGTTCGGGGGAGGCACTCCCACTTGGTTTCTCTGCTCTGAGCCTCTGAGGACATGCAGGCTGCATGAGGCAGGACAGGGCAGGCTCAGAGCATCAGTGGAGCTCTCGGCCACGCCCCTCCCTGCTGACAGAGCCTCCCTCAGCCTAAGCCGAGCCCAATGGCCTGGGCCAGTGTGCCACGGTGGTTTGGCGGTGTAATAGCATGCCAGGCTCAGGCAGCACACACACACAACAAAGCGCATGAGTGTGAATTATTGACGAGTGTGACGATGGCGGCGCAACCGGTGCCCCTAGGTAGAGCACACATAGCTACTTCTTCTGCAATCTGCACTGATGTAGAAACACCCCCCACCCCTCATATCTATGTCCCTGATATACAGTAATTCAGACTTTGTGATAAATGCTTTTTTTTTTTATAACAATCAATATTCCGTGCTTATATATAGTATAACGCATTTAGATATTGACATACATACTGTAATTAGGAAATACTAGCTTTGCAGTTTCTAATAGAGGTTTGCATGTTTCATTTTTAGCATTAAGTCATCTAGCTATCAGTTTGAATTGTGACCCCAAAAACACATTCTGAAGCTGCATGCCTGAACGGAACAAGTTCATCTCCTTCATGACTTTCCCAGATATCGAGCTGCCCTGATATATACAGCTCTCTCAGAATCTGTCTTTTTCATTAAAGCCATCATTTACCAGAAGAATAGAGATAGCAAGCCAAAAAAAGGACATTTTCTGATCTATATGAGTCAGTGCCCTTGTATTATATTTCCAATTGATTTCTCCGCAGCCTTTAATATTGCAGAATGTCTTACAGGCTTTCAGCATCAAATAGACAAGGGGATGGTTAGCGAACATGTCTGTGAAGACCTCTTGTCTGAATCACATATTTCCCCTGCTATGCACCATTATCAGAGATAAGCTGCTCTCTCCTGAGTGACAAGATAAACAATGGTACTAAGGCATCATGTTGTCATGGTAACAGGGCTTGATTCATTTAGACAAGGCCTGAAAGAGGATCATCAGACAAGAGGAAGAAAGAATGTTCCAATATAATATATAATTTACTATTTGTGTTAGCATTGACATCTGTATTAATACTAAAAATAGGGATGCCAGTAGCTCTAAAAGGATGCTTTCACTAATAAAGGAACTCCATGACATATGGAAGTTCACTAATTAGACAAGATATTTGCTGACTTTTGCTGATGATGCAATGACAACATTAAGTTAACACATAAAAACTATTTCTAAATTGTATATGTCTGCACTGCAGTGTTGAGGTTTTGTCTCTAGTGTGAAAGATTTGCTTTCTTTTTTGCAATGAGTCTGCCATGAATGGCCAAATGTTGATGTAACCATGGGTGAGTATCAGAAAATGGCACTACAGCTCCCACTAACCACACAATCTCCAACCTGGCAGGATGCAAAATAATAGAGGCATAATAGCAAATGATTAGGAGCCAAAGGAGGTTGTTTTGGTTTTTAAATGATACTGTGTGGATTTTACATATATTTATGGCTCTATCAGTAAACCTGACATATGCACTGGCTGTCCATTGATGACTTCTGAAAATGCTCTTGGATTGTTAGGCTAAGCCCCTAGCTTTAATATTTTGCAATCTCAGACCAGCAGTGAAGATCAGGAAAGACAGACAAAAGTCTGTAATTTGGACTTGATCTGGGTCAATATATTGAAGTATTGAAGTCAAAGGGTCTGTATGATTTTCAGGAAAGTAGCATTTTCAAGGAACGATTGCAACTCTTATGGTGGGATTATGTCACCAGACACCATCTTGGAGAATAAAACCTTGCAGGAGTAGGGGATAAAAAACATTGCAGATTTCTTGTTTAAAAAAAAAAAAAGTTTGTTTTCCCATGTTGTGATTCATGTAATTTTAGTAAGAGTGTGGCCACTTTCTAGAACTGTCATTTTTAGTCTGTGCTGACCGCTGCTCCTGACTCTCCCTCTGCTGTTATTTATAAAGACAGCAGGAACCTGCCCAGCTATTTGTTAATAAACATTTTTAGGTGAGGTCAGTAATTATATGTGCATTCATGAATTAATTACCTCCTTCCCTCCCAGCCCTGGCATCCCTTTACCAAGGCTATTGCATGGGAAGGTCTGCTTGATCCCAAGACCACTGTGACTGGCTGCTACAATGGTCATATGACCAGGAGCCGGTCCCCCTGGCTCTCAATGATTACTTGAGACCAGGAGCTGTCTTTGATAGCTTGGTCACTGGGCTAGTGGAGGTTTCTCTACTGGCATTATGAAAGCGTAAATCTAGGAAAAAACTTTTTATACAATTTTGGATACAGAAGGGAACAGTTAGATTGTTTGTTAAGTATTGCTCTCTGTGTCATCAATGACCACCATATTTGAACTGGTGACTATTATTACAGAGAACAAATGGTCTTCCTAGAACCAAAAGTAAGGGGGATTTTTCCAATGGGGACACTGGTTTCAGGGTCAACTGTCTAAAATGGGAGAAAGTGATGTAGATGACTGCACACTCCCCTGGAACGTGGTTACTTTATTAATCCATATAAAAAATATGCATAAAAGCAAACAGCACAGAAAGCAGGAATGCTAATGTGTTTCACACAAAACAGCGCTTATTCATGAGTATTAATGAATAAGAACTATTTTGTGTAAAATAAGTTAACTACATCCCAGTGGAGTTTGGGGCTATCTGAATAAAGGAAAGGGATGTTTGGTACTCAGGATGACATCCAAAATAGTATTTATTTATTAAATGTTTTACATCTTTGTACATGCATTTAATAAAGAAATATTATTTTGAAACCATAAAGTTTTATTTGTATTCAAAATGAACAGATGTACAATCATATTAACATTTGTACACGAGGTTTGGAATGTAAGGTAAGTACTTAGTATAACTGAATTCAATGATAGAGTATTTTTAATAAAAGAAACATTATTTAATCACATCACAGTTTGAAATTGTATTTTCTGAGTTCAGGGAAGTTTGGATATCATCCTGAGTGCCATCCCTTTCCTATATTCTGGTATGTTGGAGGGGTCAGCAGCCTCAAGGTCTGAGCATCAGGTGGAGCTTTTATGTGGAAAGATTGCAGCGCCTATACACCTGTTTTCTTTGGGGCTATCTACTTCACCTTCTACTGTTTTCGGAGGCAAACTGGGCGAGCACCTTTGCAAAGCATATGGATCTTGTTTGCACTTACCTTGAGCGGCACCTCTCCTATTTTACCTGTCTAAGATGGGACTTGGGAGTTTTCTCTACTTACCTGTTGCATCTCAGAGTCAGGAATTACAGAGATTTCCCCAGGGGTACACAGACAGAAAAAAGAGAAACTTCAGAGGCTTTAACTCTTCTCTAATGGATTCATAACAACATTTTTTTGGCTGAACAGGTACTTACTGTAAGTGCTCTGCTGTGTATGAACTACTGCTATCAGCCTCTCTTCCCTATCATCAGAAAAATGAGAAGATCTTTTAATGTAAATCAATTATTGCAGGGGAATAATACAGAGCATAAGAGTGTGTCTGCCTGGAGCGGATGACATGACATCCAAGATGGCAGCATCCAGCAGCAGTCTCAGAGCTGTTCAATATCGTAATAAAATCAATAATATAAATATGCACAAAACATTATTAATTTGCCATATAATCTAATGGTAAAATTGTTTCTGCTATTAAAAGTGCAGAGACAGGGTCATCATATTAAACAAACCAGTAGAAAGCCTACAGTGAGGGAAAATGTAAGCTGCCGTTGATGGCCTTTTTTTCTAAACAAGTTGCTTGCTTGGCTACCATGCTGATCTATTGGCTTCAACACTTCATGATTGTCCTTGGTCACTGACACAAAAATATAGCCAAAAACAACCAGGTAATTAGCATTTTCAGCAGAAGGTCGGTAATAACAACCAACATGTTCTCTAAGAACTCAGTGTAGAATAAAGCAGTCCATAAAAATCTGCTGTCTTTGTTTTTGTCTAGACAATGTCAGGAAAACGTATTTTAGGACAGCTGTGACAACTTAAGCAGAGCTTGTCACCTAAGCCACTATTGTCACCAGCCAAAGTGATTTCCATAAATTCCTACAAGAGATCCACTGGAGAAGGCAGCTATAAATGTGGTATTGCCAAATCTTTGGTGGATTATATAGAAGTGTCAGGAAAATGTAAATAGACTGATGATATGCTTGTCAGTTGGATAAAAAGCCAAGTGCACTTGGGGGGGGGGGGGGGGGGTGAATATCCACTCGCAAATGTTCTACCTAGTAGTGGAATTAGCCAGAAGGAAATCCGGTAGCTATTATGTTGTTTTCTTTTACATTTGGATGTTTTAAATATGAATATCTGCAAAGTGACCACATAAAAAATAAACTAAAAAGAGAAATGTACAGTTTAAACTTTGATAAGCGCATGTTGCTACACATTAGATATTCCACTGAATACTTCAGCCTATGGTTTTTGAGTAAGCAATGTCCCATGAAATGTTTCAATTTATGTTTGAAGTGGTCATTTTCTATGCTGAGTTGCTTAATTTCTTTAGCAATGCACACATTTCTTTGCCTTTATTGTCATGTTTTTCTTAAAAGTGAATGCTGCGTTGCAGTCATCGTATTCCCTTTAGGATATTAATCATTTACTCATTAACCTCTCACCTAAATTGTCTTCCATTCGTTGTAATAGACTATCAGTTTAGCTTTGAGTTCCCAAGTCACATAGTAATTTCCCTTAATTACCTTCCTTTTTGTACCAACTGGGGTGGAAGTGTGAAGCCTCTTTGTTGGTGACAAGCCAGTGATTTCTTAAGGCTGTTAATTAATGAGTGTAAATTTAACACATTTTAATGCTATGTGGTCCAGTGCTGATTAGCAGGGCTTAGGTTCATATTGACATAGACCAGACAGAAACATCCTCAGTGCCAGGTTAACTTACTCTGCCCAGGCTAAACACTGATTCACTGCATTTCTCAAGGTAAACATATATATCAAATCATATATACAGATCGTATATATAGAAGGACGGCTCTATTAATATTGTACCAGTTAAACTAAAAATTGCTGTGACCTGAGCTAAGAATGAGAATTACAGTTTGTACTGAAAATTATAGACTTTGTTTGGGATTTCAGGACCAAGGACAGAAACAGAGAACATCGACTATTCAATAGTTATATGATATTTACTGTTTATTTTGTCTATTTCTTATATTAGCATGCTTTAACGAAAAAAATGTTAATTAAAATTTTTTGAAAATATATCTTCAGCCAAAAAACAAAAATTGTTTTAAGCAGAGCATAAAAGGGTTAGTTACAGCACAGTTTATGCATGATTAGAGCACAATTTGGAGTCTTTGGATCCAGCATTAATCACATTGGTGGATTGGGACATTTGTATTGGACTGTCAAATGGGCATTTAATATATTGGTGTAATATTACATGTAACAGTTTTAAGGTTAAGTTGCTTTTATCTTTTTTGGACACTGGAGGAAAACTGATACCTAGCGCCCACGTTTTTTGATAGGAGGAATAGCATGGTTCTATGATTAATGCTGTGTTGTAACCTTCATAATTTAGCTTTCAACACTTTAGGGTGGACACTGGACAGATTAATGAGAAATGATTTCTGCCTAGTCAGTCTGGAGCTTTTGTATAGTTGTACATGCTATCCAATTAAGACCCTTGATTCACTTTCAGTTCTTCACTATAGAAATGCCAGTTGAAAGCTGATTGGTTGCTATAGTTAACAAGAGATTTACTACTTGGAATACTTTTCATACATAAACTGTAAAGTTTTTAGAACCCAACCCCTGGCATAGCCTACCACCCCAAATTGCCTCTCTTTACCCCTGTATGCTTTTTATAATCAACTTTTTCTGCAGCGTTTTGATTAGTCACCTTATTCACTTGGCCTTCTATCTCTCTTTTCCTACCCATGGAGAATTCTCGATGATGCAGAAAGTGGCACTAATGTGATGACATCAGTGCTGCTGTCTGCATAATTACAATGTGAGCGAAGGGAGCTGTGGTGACACATCCTTAGGGCACAAATGCATTATTTCCTTTGTTCACAGTAGAACCCTTATGCCGCCTACACATGATCAGATTTTCCGACAACAAAACCGTCGATTTTTGTCCGAAGGATGTTGGCTCAAACTTGTCTTGCATACACACGGCCACACAAATGTTGGGCCAAAATTCTGAATGTGAGAACTTGGTGACGTATAACACATACGACAATCCGATAAAAAAGAAGTTCAATAGTCATGTGATATCTCCATTGCAAACGCTAGTTTTACAAGCTTCCAGCTCGTACTTGATTCCGAGCATGCGTGGACTTTTGTGCACGGACTTATCTACACATGATCAGACTTTCTGACAGGAAAATTTGAGAACCTGCTAAAAAACATTTGTTGGCGGAAATTCCGACAGCAAATGTTCGATGGAGCATACACACGGTTGGATTTTCTGACAACAAGCTCACATCGAACATTTCCCTTCAGAAAATTTGATTGTGTGTATGAGGCATTAGTCTGACAGGTTAGGGATAGTGGGTGTCATTCAACCTGGAAGAATAAAGACATCTTTTGGTGAAGAAAGGGTACTACGGGGGTGGTGGGGGTTGGAGGGGAGTATTGAATCTCAAAGTTACCTTTGTTTTTTTAAAGTAATGCTGTGCTCCTATTATTTATTTAGAGTATGTTACCTCAACATTTCATATTCCTTATATGTGTCTGTTGTACCATGTACTTATATAAAAAGTCCCATTCTTTATTCATTGCTTCCATTTTTTGAAATACCTGGTGATCCTGCAAGTCCCCTGCTTTCCTTTCCAACATGTTAATTTTTTGGTTGTGCTTGGAGCTCAGCCTGCCTTTCTTCCAATGGTCAGACTTGTGCTGAGCCCCCCTGCACTGCTCTTTGCTAGGAAGATCAGCGTATTGCTGTTTATCTCCCTCTGCTGACACACTTCCTCTGAAGTCTCCATTCCCACCTTTCCAAGCCCCTTACGCAGCTAAGAACAGGTAATCACTTATAAAAAAAGGTATTTGTAATGAATGTATATATCAGGGACATAGATATGGGGGGGGGGGGTTGGGGGTTGAACACCCCCAGAGCGTCAGTGCAGATTGCAAAAGAAGTAGCTATGTGTGCTCTAACTAGTGGTGCCTGTCGTGCCACCATCACCGCACTCGGCACTGACGCACACACACGCTGTGTTGTGTGTGTGCTGCCTGAGCCTGGCATGCTATTGCACCGCCCGACCACCAGGGCACACTGGCCCGGGCTATTGGGCTTGGCTTAGGCTGAGGGAGGCTCTGTCAGCAGGGAGGGACATGGCCGAGAGCTCCACTGACGCTCTGAGCCTGCCTTGCCTCATCCCATGCAGACTTTATGTCCTTGGAGGCTCTGAGCAGAGAAACCAAGTGGGAGAGCCTCCCCTGGACTGCTGGGAGCCTTATCTCTGGGTTTCTGCGAGCCCCGGGCCGGTCACTGAGAGCTCCGAACCCGGTCACTGAAAGCCCCACTCTCGGTCACTGAAAGCCTCGGCCCTGGCTGCTGAGAGACCCACCCCCGGTCGCTGAGAGCCCTCCCCCCAGACCGCTGAGAGTGGGAGGTGACCCAGGCTGGCCAGGTAGGTGTTTCCACTGATATACAGTGCTTCACTTTTATGCTAAGCCCTCCCTGTTGTTTACCCCCCCCCCCCCCCTGTATAGCTGTACATTGCTGAAAGTTAACATTTTAAAAATGGCTACTTGATCATCTTGTGTAGTATGTTGCATCTGCAGTCTCTGGTTATCTATTTTAAACTATCTGCAGTCTCTGGCTATCTCCTGTAATCCACCCACAGGCAATGATTATCTCCTGTAATTTATCTGCAGTCTCTGGTTATCTCCTGTAATCTATCTGCAGTCTCTGGTTATCTCCTGTAATCTATCCGCAGTCTCTGGTTATCTCCTGTAATCTATCCGCAGTCACTGATTACTGTATCTCCTGTAATCCATCCACAGTCTCTGATTATCTGTGCATTTGATTTGTGGCTGTGGCAACTGTGACATCAATGGAACAGTTTAACGGGGGTGCCCAATGTGAAACTTGACATGGCGGGTTGCGGCACCGTGAAGCCAAGCATCAATGTCACAGCAATGTGTAGTCAATGATGCAGCTGCTATATTCATTCAGAGGTAGGTGATAAATGGGTGGTTCTGTTTAATCATCCCCTGTGAATCCCCATTCACAATGACTGCGGCTTTGAAATCATGTACCTTCATCATAAAAAGCACAATTAAAATTCCAGGTGTAGCTTGGAAGACATCAGTGCAGCTTGTACAGATGTCTATGCAAGTCACACCTGAAATCACCAAAAGTAGTGCAGGAACTAATTTTAGTTGCAGCATTTCAACATGGCCATTGTCAGCAATAGCGTGCGACTTGTCATGCTATTTGACAGGTCAGCAAATTGCTCCAATGTGAATGGGGGCTTAGGCCATTCTGGTCATGCCCACTACTCTCCCGGCATGCTTAACAGAACTTTGTCACACTGCTGTAATCTCTAGCAACCAATCATTGAGCGGTAATGATAAGCAGTAATCTATAGCTACCAAACAGTGAGCAGTAATAATGTGCAGTAACCTCTATCAACCAATCAATGAGCAGTAATACTGTGCAGTAACCTCTAACAACCAATCAGTAAGCAGTAATGATGTGTAGTAACCTCTAGCAACCACTCAGCAAGCAGAAATTATGAGCTGTAACCTCTAGCAACTAATCAGCGAACGATAACATGTGCTGTAACCTCTGACAACCAATAAGCAAGCAGAAATGATTTGCTGTAATCTCTAGCAATTAATCAGTGAGCCATAATGTGTGCTATAACCTCTGACAACCAATCACAATTGCTGCCAGATCTGCTGCAGTAAACTCATTTTGAAAATGTTTGCCCAGGGCTCCTTTATATGAGATCATGTCTTCTTGACTTGTCCAGCCGCAGTCACCAGGATAGACGACAGCACTGAGCAGAGGGGGAGCAGCCGGTGCCTATCCGCCCACTAATCATCTCTATTTCAATTGGTTCCTCCTCCTTGCAAGGCCATTTCTCACTTTTTACTGCCGCTTGGGCGAGGAGCTGGACCCTCAAGGGTACTGTTAGCCACCAGCCCGCCAAATGGACATGGATGTGGATGATGTTCTGAAGTGTTGCTGGCTGCTGCTGTCCATTGGCCCACCCAGTCCATCCTGGGTTCCCCTTTCCCTTGTGTCCTCCTTAGTCAGGCTTGCTTAGAACTGCAGTTCTCCATCATTTATTCCTGTCATTCTACTAGGTATCTGAGATTGTGGCAACTGCTGGCAAAGTTGGTGATTGAGGCGCTGGACTGAATCTTCCATAAATGCTGTTGTTAGCCTGTTAGGCACATGTAGCATATTGGCATCATGGGCAGAAAAAACTTGCCCAATTGCAAATCACACTGCAATGCTGGCAAAACGCAGTCCATGTGTTTGTGTTCCATTCATTTTTACTGGCACCACAATGGGGTGTCTTTTTTGCTGTGATTGTTTTGGTGCCACAAAAAATGAATCGAACACAAACACGTGCTGAGTTTTGCCAACATTGCTATGTGATTTGGAATTGCAGGCAGAATCACAGCAATTCTGCCCACAATCCCAAATTGCTACATGTGAACAGTCAGGTCCTAATAGGCAAACACAACAGCAATTATGGTAGACTCAGCTTCAGCATATTTTATAGGTACAAGGATGCCCAGGTTTTGTTTAACCATGTCCCTTAAGACCCTCCCACTATCATGTTTGGCCATACCCACTTTTTTGCAACGCATGCCACAGATCACTGCCTCCCTGTCATGTCCCTCATTCTCAAGCTTGAAAGTTGGGAAGTACATTCTGTATGTATGGACTTTGCACAGTACAACTTCTTTTGCCTAGTATGCTGCATAGGAAAATAAAACAGTGAGTGTACTGCCTTCCACAAGATGGTGCCCCTTTACACCTGCCCAGTAAGATTGGCTTTTACAGTGCACCACCAATCTCACTGGGCAATGTTCATAAAAATTAGAAGAAGGCAAAACTGAAATCCAGTTCAATTCTCAAGAGGATCAAGGATGTAATTTCATACTATGAGCAACACATAGGTTTTCCTTTTTCCAGTCTTTATGAATTTGACACAATTTGTGTTATTGAACCCCCACAACAAAAAATTATCCACGGCCCTGGTATATATACAGTATATATATTGGTTTGCCTTGCATTTTTATTTTAAACTGAATCGGTTGTTTTACTAGCTAAGGGTTCATATATACTTTAAAAATTTTGCACGGAGTTGGGTTTTCAAATAAGTTCAGTGTGTGGAACATTACCAGTCATCAAACAGCAGCTGTGTTTTTGGAATTTACCTCACTACTTGGTATCTCTATCATTGTTTAGCTGCCAATTACTACACATCGTTGGCCTGCTATGTAGTTTTCTGTAGAGCAAACCTTTTTTTAACGATCAGGTGTAAAGGCTCGTAAATGCGTGTGCTATTTAATGTATTTCTTTCAATGCTGTTGGTAAAACATATTGGTGATTAACAAGATGCTTCATGTTTTGTTTTGTTTTTTTTAGTTGGAAGAAAGCAATTCATGAAATTTGATTGGGCAAACAATGCCGCTAATGTTCTAGGTTGTGACTGTGAGGAACTATCTACAGCTGTCTTTAAACATCACCTCAAGCAGATAATTGAACAGGTCACACTTGGAGCCAGAGGCAGCAACCAAGAAGATGAAGCTAAAACAGGTATGGGGAACCTTTGTTTTGAATTATATATATCCTGTATATTATTTTGACACATAACATTCAATTATCTCTTCCATTCACTAGAGAAAAAACTATCCATCCATGATGAACTTTCATCCCTAACATTAATGCTGTGGTCCCAGAAGTTGGGAATGCACGCACACTCGTCTGAAATGACAACACTTTTAAAGCACAATTATTCAGAGCAATGCCTATACCAGCTACAAGATGCCTTAGGCATGTCAGCAAACTGCATGTTTCACAAATAATATATAAGTTGTTTCAGCTGCTTCATAAATGTATAATAATATTTACAAAAATAACATAAAAAAATTGCATAGCATAATAATTATTTGTAATGCATGCAGTTTGGAAGAACTTGTAATTAGTTCCCATAAATAAACATATCCGACCAAAATACTTTTTCTCACAGTACATCACAGCAATAAATGGAAATTATAATGTGATAATGCCTGGTTTTTCAATATCCAAGCAACTCGGCACTTACTTTTTTTTTCCATATTCCCAAATTAAGAGAGAATTTATTTGCATGGGTCTGTTTGGCCTGGGACCTCAGATATTTGCCTGGCCATTATTCTTCTTGTTCCCATATCTGCCAAGCAGAGAACCCAGAATAGTGTGAAAGCTTATTTAAGGCGAACTGTTTCCTAGCAACTAGCCCAGGTGTACAGACATTCCTCTGCCAGGATTTCAAATGTATGAGCATACAAACTGGCATCTAATAAAGAACATTTGGCTTGATTGTATTATGTATTCTGCTGCTTCTCTTATGTATGACACAATGGATTTTGGCTGAGAGAATGGCTTACAAAGTCATTGGAAAACATGAGTACTATCACATGTCTAAAAAAAGAGAAAATATATATGCACAATATTGTCAAAAGTATTGGGACACCTTCCTTTACACACACACATGGACTTTACTGGCATCCCAGTCTTAGTCCTTAAAGTGGAAGTAAACCCTCCTATTATTTTCAGCCAAGGAAGCTGCCATCTTGGCCTCTGTTTAATTTGTAACTGTCATGATACTGCACATGTGATCAGTTTTGACACCAGCCATTGGATGGTTTGACAGTTTGGTTGAAAGCACAACCCATGTGACAGTTAGCATTTCCGGCATTCCAGGAATTTAACTGTTTTTTTAAACTATTAAATCAATGGATTTACTTCCGCTTTAAGGTTCAATATTGAGTTGGCCCACCCTTTGCAACTATAACAGCTTCAAGTCTTCTGGGAAGGCTGTCCATAAGGTTTAGGAGTGTGTTTATGGAAATGTTTGATCATTCTTCCAGAAGCACATTTGTGAGGTCTGGCACTGGACGAGAAGGCCTGGCTCGCAATCTCCGCTCTAATGCATCCCAAAGGTATTCTATTTGGTTGAGGTCAGGACTCAGGGGCTGAATACAAATGCACGCCACACTTTTCAGATTTATTTGGAAAACCATTTATCATTTTCCTTCCACTTCACAATCATGTGTTGGTCTATCACATAAAATCCCAATAAAATACAATTACGTTTTTGGTTGTAACGTGACAAAATGCGGAAAGTTTCAAGAAATATGAATACTTTTTCAAGGCACTGTATGTGTTACTTGCATGGTAAGAGTTTGCGGCTGATGTGGAGAAAACAAACTTTTTGTTTTCTCAGAATTTTAAAAAAGTTCTCCTCTGGCTCCTGGTCAGATGCTTTGTAGAGCTGTGGGTGTGATATAGTCTCCATTCCTAGGTATACATCTTTTCTGGTGGTTAGCCCTCATTATTATTCTCAGCTGTCCTTTTTCTCTATCTTTCTGCTGACAAAACATTAAAAAAGGTGCTTGCTTTTTAGAGGGCACACTGTTAGTCAGAAACTGACATAAGTTAATTAGCGGCTCAGATAAGCACTTGTTTTAGGCTATAAACTTGCTGTACAAAGCCCTCTTGAATTGAAAATGCACTTGTTTGCTTGTTGAATAAGTGCAGGACGAACCTGCCTGGTCTGTGTTTGGTGCCTCTGTCTCATGCATGGTTTACTGCTGCCAATATTAGTTAAGTGTGTCCTGCAATACATTCAGCAATAGTTTTATTATTATTATTTTTTTTTACTTGTTGGAACTGAATATGAACCATGCTACAGGGCTTTACTGTTTTAAAAAGTCTGTGTCAACATTCTAAACAGATAAAAAAAAAAATGACATCAAGCTTACCTTTGGTCTACTGCAGGTCCCTTGCAGATGCGTGTATGTAAACGCATCCACACTGGACTCTCACATGGTCACTGACCAGGGTTACCAATGGCTCTGCCTGAACGCAGATCTTTAATCATCCCCTATTTGTCTGACTGCTGAAGGCTCCCTTTGGCTCCAGCTATCTCTAGTAACCTTATTCTAACCCTTATTCTCAGCTATGATACCTACATCTACTGAAGGCCTTTGCTGGAAAAAAAATATTAGATGTGTTGTACGAAAAATGCAATAACATAGCAATACATTATCAGGGCATATTCAGTGTCAAGGAACCAGGGCTAACCAACTATAAACTCTACAAGCAGTATATATTTTTTAACAACTATGCGTAATGCCTTTGGTCATGAACAACTGAAAGTTACTAAGAATTGACTGCAGTTTTGTCTATCATAGACTGCTGACATGGGACACACTACACAGCAGGTGGTACCTTTGATTAAATGGTACCTTTAGTGCCACCCAAAGGGTGGCACTAAAGAGCTGAAATTCCACTTGGTACGTCACTATGTTCGTGTTTGTTGGCCGACAGTTGTGTACCGTTAATGGCACACACCCTTCGGACAAAAGTCTGGCACGTTGTCTGCCAATAATCCGATCATGTGCATGAGGCTTAAGGATTGATTCATGCCTATGGATTTTTAGTGCAGATTTTCACTACAGAATGTGTTCTATAGGAAACCATGTTAAATGGACTGTAGGGCAAATCTGCAAAATGCAAAAAGAACAAAAAATGCATAGGTGTGAATCCAGCCTTAGGTGTACCAGCAGGTTTAAGACCTGATTCACACCTATGCAGGATGCAGTTTGCATATTCCAGGTGCATTTTGCATTTTTTAATACACATTTTTGATCCTTTGAAGTCTATATAACCAAAAACCAGAAAAAAAGTCCCTGGCCTTTTCCATAAAATGCAGAGATGTGAACTACATCCATAGGAAACCATGTTAAATGGACTGTAGAATATTTCCGCAAAACTGAAAACGCATAAAAAAAAAAAGCATAGGTGTGAACCAGGCCTAAATGGACTTGACTAACAAACTGAAGCCGAACTCCAGTTAACAACTTTTTTAAGCAGTTACAGCAACAATTTTTTTTTCTTTTAGAATAAAGGTTTTTTTCATAAATTAGTAAAAGCTAAACTTTAATATAGCTACTAAATTGAAGACATAAACATAATGTACCACTGTCCTATCGACTAGAAAATTGGGGCAGACATTTAAAGGCAGCTATGGACTCTCATGGTACGGCAAAGACTCACAAACACAAGTATTAAAAAAGTATAAATTTATTATGACATAAACACCATTTTAAAAAGTCCTATGAGGAGAAAATATACAAACATAATATTAGATTTCTGAAGAGGGACTAGACAGTTGGAAGTGTATCCATCCACCAATGGACCATGGATCTCCTCCCATGTCAGTTCAACCTCGACATGTTTTGCGGTGTAACCGCTTCTTCAGGAGTATGCTTCAGAAGATAATATATGTAGATATCTCTACAAAAAATAGACAGTATATAATCAAGCTTCAAGGACAAATAACAAACATATAAATAATACAGATAGCATGGATTAGAACATGAGAATGGGGGCCAACTCCAATCTGCCATAGAGATGGACCGAAATCAAGTGACCAAATACAGTACTATAGAGTATAATGTGCTTCCCCAAACATAAATATTCCCATGTAGAGTGAAAACAGGGAGCTTACCAAAATTGCACCAGACCAAGACACCAGGGCGTCTCTAAGCTCCTAAGGGAAATCTCCAGGGCTAGTGTGGGAGCCAAGTCAGCCAAGTCAGCATATACAAATAGACAGTGAATTGTCAAGGATAAATGGAAAAGAGAATGATGTATGAATAAGGTAGCAAAATAAATTGTTGATAGGATATATCTGAAATTAATATACTGGGCATACCAAAAACGTAAGATGTACATATACAGGCATACCCCACTTTTAAGTACACAATGGGGTTTATTTACTAAAGCTGGAAAGTACAAAATCAGGCTCACTTTTGCATAGAAACCAATGAGCTTCTATTGTTTTAATTACTAGTATAAAAGCTGTAACTGTTTTGTTTCCCAACTTTTTTTTCCCCAGGACTCAAAATGAGTGGAGTGGAGTGTGTTGAAGGGATGGCTGCAGGACTTTATGAAGAGCTTTTTGCTGCCATTGTTTCCCTCATTAATAGGTATGCAAAAGACATGTCAACTGTTTTTTCATTTTTTTTTTTAACAGATATAATTAAACCTTATTGAAGGACCTAGTATGCTAGAAACGGTACATCAATCAGTGATATTTGCACGAAAGTTAAAATTAGACTAAATCAACAATGCAGAGTCTTCAATTTTTGTCAAAGCATAATTAACCATTAATAAAGGTTGGCAGAAATGATGCAGAAAAGTTTAAAAATACAGCCTCACAGTGCTGCCCCCCCACTGCAAGGCTTAAATGTTTGTTTAGTCTTGTCTTGGGGTATAGAACTAAGGAGCACATTATTGCCCACTCTAGCAGGGTTCCTTCAGTACTGCAGCTGATCCCCTACAGCTGCTTTGTAAGCTACACATTTCAGCCACCTCCAGGTTATTGTCCCTATATTGTATGTGATCAAGCAGAAGCACCACCTACAGACCAGAGCTTTCAGACAGTAGAGGAGAGCCAGAGCTGGAGAGTCAAGTAAGTGGCAAAGTCTCTACATCACTCTCCTAGACATAACAAGCGTTTAACCCTTGTAGTGTGGGGAGTTGGCACTGCAAGGTTGGATTTTTTTAATTTTCCTGGAGTTGGGCTTTAATACCATCACAGGTCTTCATCAGTAAATTACATATATTATATATTGCAGTCTATCATTATCACTAGGACACTACTTTTCATTTGCCCTGCTTAACATGTCTTTGTTGCTATTCTACTGGTTGTTATGTGCACGTTCCTCATGTTACAACGTAAAAAGCTATACTATAAAAAGATATTTTACTACTGTTTGCTTTGTGTGAATACACTTTGTTAAATTCAGCTTAAATAAATAGGGATCACTGTTCTACATCAGTATTCCCCAGTCTTAGCATTTATTTTCATGATGTTAAAACATTGTAATATTTGTCTATAAGCATCCTATACATTCAACAATCATTGTTTAATATTACGTACTATATTGTAAGACAAAACTCCAGCTTCACCTTTTTTGTCCCATCTGCTTCTGCCACTGGTGCATTGTGAAAAATTGTGCGGCTATTTCATTATTTTCCCCTTCCCCTCCCCACTGTGTGCCACTGAATTTTCTTAAAGCGGTAGTAAACCATTTTTTTAACCCTGTAAGACAATGACATAATGTGCTAGTATACATCGCATACTAGTACATTATGAAATACGTGAAAAATAAAAGAGTTGCGCTAACCTAATATAATGTGTCTGACCCATATGTGTTAATAGTGTAGAATAAACCCATAAAACCAAATATATGTGTAACACAATCCCTATACAAGCAACGCTAAATAATCACAGTGGTGACCTATATAAATGTGACACCATTTAACATAAGCCCATATATACATGAACCATAAAGATCGTACTCTAATCGTGTGACCAATCACATATAATAAGCAGTGAAATGAATTACAATAAAGTGAGAGACACTAGATCGTCTCTAAATATATTCAAAAAGATTAAATAAAATGAAAAATAATAAATCGTCTCTAGGCATATCATCAGAAATAGTTCCTTTCCACCCGTGCAAGACTAGAAGTTAGGAATTAAACATTGACCACCAAAGTTCAGAAACAATCCATCAGCAGCCAAAGCAATCTTCAAGTAATTGACCATTTGTGATCCACCACCAAAGTGAGTAGAATTTACTTCTTACCAGAAGTCTATGACAACCCCTTACAGGATGTTACAGAAAGCTTTGATGGATATGTATCTCTACTTGATCTCAGACCTTCCTGTAGGTGTCCTCCGATATGCAGTCTCCAGGGTCTAGTAATCCCACACTCCTCAATCCACCTCCAATAGGCTCAAGCTCATTGGTGTTTTACATAAGAGATGAGAGGCTCCAATAGCATAAAACCCACGATGTATTAGGAAATATAAAAGCATTTGCACTTACAAAAAATGTAGAAAGCACGAGCCCTAAGCCGAGTGCGCCAGCCAGACGCACAAGAACAAACCCGTCCTTCCTGGATCTCCAGTTGTAGACAAGAGGTAACGTCAGCGCGTCGCTAAACCCTACGCGTTTCGTAATATAATTACGTCGTCCACATACCACAGAATGAACGTCTCCAGTGGTGCGCTGTCATCATTGAAGGCGCTTCCATCTTCACCCAGTCTTCCTTCTAGGTTAGCATTCTCAGGTCGTCTGATTGGCCACCTGTTATGACTCATGCACATGAAAGGTCACAGACCGCAGCACAGAGGGAAGGCATGGGTATGCTGTCCCTTCAGAGTTTATATGCCGGTAATGTTACCGGCTGCATGCAGTGTAAATATCTCCTAAACCATATAGGAGATATTGACTGTATCTACAGGTAAACCTTATTATAGGCTTACCTCTAGGTACAAGATCAAAAAAGGTGTTTATTTCCACTTTAAAAGGACATTATGGCATGCACATTTCCTGTCTGTGCGATGTTCAGTCTCCCACAAGACCCAATGAACATTTTAGATACCCCTCCTTGGGCTTCCTGGCCAATCAGGTCTCAGGACCTGCCTTCTGATTGGCCAGGAGGAGAAGCAGGGAGACATTAGCGAATATTAATTTGCTAATGTCACACAACTGAGACTGCTCTAATTATGTGCTTCTAAAAAAAAAAAATATTGAAATCAATGCGTCCGACAACCTGCATGAAGATTAGGGGTCGGGCACATGGATTAGGGGGGCGGCACCCCTGCGCCTCTAATGGCGTGGCCGCCACTGCCCAGCTGTGTATTAGAATAGATAGGTATGATGTCTGCAAAAGATCAATCATTGTTCCTGTAGGCATTACAGCTGTGATCTACTTGGGGCACCTCGCTCTTCTGATCAGCCAGTATACTGCAGGATAAAATAAATGATCCCTTTTTTTTTGCAGAGTTAAGGTAGAAATTCTCAAATTAATGTAAAAATAAGGGCAGGAAGCTGTGCTAGAAGCAGGGATAGAGTGGGAGATTATAAGAATATAGATCACTATAGATTGGAGTTCTTTAACTTTAGATACGCATTCTAAAATTTTACAGTACATTGGACACAAAATGATAGTAGTAAAAAAAATATCAAAATACTTGTGGGGTCCCTACCCAGATAGCAATTGTGCGGCAAGTTTGAAAATTATTTGCTAAGCTATTGCTAGACTTGCCGGGCTTTAAAAGTTTGTTGCACAATTGCAGCAAGTCCGCATTGCATGACTCCAGATCAACTTTGTTTGCAAACATTCTGAAAGTCTGCTGCAAGTTCTGGTTCAGTTATGTTGTGTGATAGTCATCCCACCACATGGTACACTGTGGCAGAATTATCATGCTGTAGACTTGTAGAGCTCTTGCTCTAGACTCACCACTGCAACTTTACTCCTGCTAGAGACTTGCCATGCAAATTTGCTACAAATTGGAAAAGTGTCAATTAGAACTTGTGCTTCAAATGCTCCACGAGCGTACAACTTGCCAGTAAAAATGTGCAGCAAGTTAACAAACTTACAATCCAACACTGCCACAAAATTGTGGCAATTTATCCTTGCTAGATGTATACATAGGCCAAAATCAACTGTAGATTAGTTTGATTAGTTTGGTAAAACGTGGGCAGATGATCTATATCTCTTCAATCATGGTAAGATACTTTATGTATAACAATACATATTGTATAAACACAAACTCTTTGTTACAAATGCGTTCTTTATACTGAGTGCAATCAATTACAAGAGGAGCAGAACTGATTTAGAACCAGTGTCTATGAACCTCTATCAGGCTCTATCCACCCAGTTTTAAAAATCCTTGGCTGCTGCGCTGTCTGTGGGATAGGGAGTGCAGCTGCACTGAGGATGGCGTGGCTGTAGGGCACTACGCCTTACTCTGTCCCTGCCTACAGTGCTCGTCCTAAATTCATGTACCTGTTTTGAACAGGTACGTGAATCTGTCACCTGCCTCAACATTTGTCGTGAGGAGGCAAGTCAGAGAATCTGTTTTTGAATTCCCCTATATGTTTTTTCAAAGTAGAGAGCAGAGCAGAAGCTTTCTATCTCCAGGCATAGCAGATCTTAAATAAGCCCCAGGCGATATGGAGAAAAGAGTGACTGCTTTGACTCTATTTACTTGTCAGTGTAAATGTTAGCTTGAGCTGTTGATGTCTGTAAATAACGCACCTTTGCAACAGAATGTAAGAGTCTGGAAAACTGGAAAAGTGAAAAGATGCCAACAGCTCGCTAGATAAAACAATGAAAAATATCTATATGCAATGCTTCCTATTTATGTGCCTAAAGGAAAATATGTTTAGCATTTCTATTTTTTAGTCCTGACCATAAATAAGCAAAAATGCTTTATATTTTCATTGAAATTAGCTGGCGAATTGTCACCTCAAAGGTAGGAGAGAAGTTGATTTGATGGGTCAATGAAAATAATGTAGTATTTCTTCTTCTAAGGTCTTTGTCCTCCACTTTATTGACGTTGGCTTCCATTATGGTGGTTGATATTCCTGGATTTCAGAACCCACGTCACCAGAAGAAGGAAAGAGCTGGCACATTTGAAGAGCTATGCCATAACTATGTACATGAACGCATGCAGTGTCTGTCATACAGGAACACATTCAGCATACCTCTGGAGAGGTTTAAAGAGGTGAGATTAAGTGAAAACTTTCAGGAAGTCATCATGCTCACACATAAAACTCCAGATATAAACAAATAATAATTTTGAACTGTTAGAAACCTAACACAAATTTTTAGTTTTGTTATAAATATGATACAATGCAGCACTAAACATTATTGATACTGTTATTCACAGGAAAATATTGACGTGATGTTTGATATGCCAGAAGAGTCTCCATTCCCCACTGTATCACTCGTAGATCAGACATCTTCACAAGTAAGTAACTTCAATTGTTTATGTTGTGTATTTTTAAATTCTCTCTCCAGTGAGCAGATATTTTCTGACCAACAAATTTGGATGGGTGCTGTTGTAGGTCCATCATGAGTGGAAATGCCTTTCATTTTCACAAATATAGGGTTTTCTCTAACACGGGACATTTTTACAAACTCTCCTGAATTATTTAACTTGACAGATAGTAACTCATGTTTAAAATGTCAGTTTTGCAGCATTTAGCTGCTTTTTGCTACGTTTTGCGTTTACTTTTCAGAGCATTAAAAATTTATTTATTTTTTCTAAATAGACAAAAATGAAAAACACCTGTACATGAAATGCGGCTAAAGGCGAGTTACCACGTTTAGCCACGTTTAGAAGCGATTGGCGCTTGAAATGCCTGTAAACTCAGCCTCTGAACGCATTTTTTTGCATTCCAAAAAATGCCTATAAACTCAACTGCCTAGAAACTACTATAAATGACCCTATGTACATGGACAGATAAGATAACATAGAGGAGAGTTCAGGGGCGGCTGAAAAAAACTCCCAACTACTCCTATATGTTTACCAACAGCAGTGTACATGAGGCCTGAGTTATAGTATAGCTACAACCAAAATATATTTTGATTTCCACAAGAGGAACATATACAGCAATAAAACAGTTTCTTTAAACTCTGTCAGGGTTGCTTAAGAGGTTCCAGTTGGGGGGGTTTTCTCCTAACTTCTGATGTAAGTGACAGTGGTCATTCAGATGACGTTTGATTGGTAATCCTACTTGTGAAGACCTAATCGGCTATTAAAATCTGACAGAGATTTTAATCCTTCTTCATTCCACCCAAGTGCTTTATTTTAAGAAGGAACAAAGTACATGGGTTTTGTTTACCTTAAGATGAATATGATTATAGTATTCGGCAAACAACCAAAACAGAGATATCACTTTGGGCAAGCTTAGCCCTTGACTAAACATTCTATACAAAGTATACTATTAATTTGACTCTGCTCAACTGTGTAATTATTATCTTGAGAATTTTGCCTTTAGGTTTTGCTGTCTTCTTGTTAGGCATAATTGTCCTTTGAGGAGCCTTATGCTTTAGAGAATTACAATAAGCAGTATAAGAAAGGTGGTGGACTTAAAATAGCTGTTTGTGCTAGTCTACATGGATAATTTAGTGCCAGTGTTACTGCCTTAGTCTGCCAGTAATTTCACCGAAATAATAAGAAACCATGTATTTCAGTCATGCCCTTGATTAGTGAAGATTTGTGACCTTTCAGAAAGGCAGTATTCCAAGCAAGAACGGCTTACTCTGATCCTTTCTGTGAGTTCAGTGATCCTGGTACTGCACTTGAAAGTAACCATTTTGATGGAAAACAAATTGGTTGTCCATAAAGGTTGCTTTGGGGGTTTAAATTATACTTCAGTCATTCACACAGTGGTAAGGCTCTATGGTATATTGCAGTGGTCATCAACCCTTTCCTCAGGGCCCACTAACAGGCAGGTTTTATGTATTACCTTGGGGAGATGCAGACTAGAATACCGCAATCACTGAGCAGAAAATGATATCGCCTGTGATGTAGTTCAGTTATCTTACACACCTGACCTGTTGGTGGGTCCTGAGGACAGGGTTGATGACTACTGGTATATTGGGTTGTGTACTTAAAGGAAGTATATTAGAAAGTATAATATTTTAGCCAACATGTATTCTAAGTTATTTTTTCAATGTTTAATTTAAAAGGAACCTTGCATACAAATGTTATTTCATAATTACCCTTTCCACCCTACCATGCTAAAAAAAATAAAAAAGTAAACAAGTATTTCAAGAAAATCGTGTGCTGTGCAGGAGAGCATTCTTGGGAGATTTGAGATCCTTTGATACTTTTTTCCCCATTTTACATTCATCGCTTTTTTCTCAGTGACTGCCATGCACTTGCCCTTGTGATGGTTCAATGTCATTTCTCAGGGCTTACTTCCCAATGGTGACAGTGGGCCATTGTTAAAGCTTACCCACCCCCCCTTTTTTTTTTCTCTGCTCCCACTTACTTGAGGGTGTTGTAAGCATAGATTGAATACTCACCCAACCACCAGATTCAGCGTTGTCAAAACTGGGGGAACTTGTCAAAACTGGTGAAGTTTGGTTTTAAGTAATGTGACTTAAAGCCTAAGTTTAGCCTAAATTACAAATATAAAAATCAACAGAAGAGGTAACTTACATTTAGTATGATGTGTCCCTTGTGCTGTTTCTTCTTAGCTTAGGATACATTTTCATCTTTCCTAACTATGCCTACCCTTTCTGCCCAATGTAACTATGTATAATATATCCATACTTGGAATTCTTCTTTAACCACTTCCCGCCCGGCCTATAGCAGATTGATTGCCAGGAAGTGGTTCTGTTATCCTGACTGGGCCTCATATAACGTCCAGCAGGATATCGCGATCGCAAGTGCGGCATGTCAGTCTGACCTGCCACATTTCCGATCATGGTAAGGTTCTTACCATGTAATCAGCTGTGACCAATCACAGCAGATCATTGCGTGAACCAGGAAGTGCCAGTAAATGGCATTCTTCAGTTCTCACTGATAGGGAGAGCCAATCAGCGGCTCTCCCCGTCGGGGGGGGGGGGGGGACTGTGCTGATAATCAGCACATTAATTATCAGAACAGCCCTCATTAGATGTGCCAATCAGCTGCCAATCAGTGCCCAATAGCTGCCAGTCAGTGCCCCTCAAAGTCTCTCAGTGCCAATCAGAGCCAACCACAATGCCAATTAGTGCCCATCACAGTCCCATTAAGTGCCCAGCAATAACACCTGTCAGTACCTCATCAACAGTGCTGCCCATCAGTGCCATCTATTAGTGTCCATCAGTGCCGCCTATCAGTGCCCATCAATTCTACATATCAGTGCCTCCTCATCAGTGCCAACTCATCAGTGCCCATCAGTACTGCCTCATCAGTGCCCATCAATGCTACCTTATCAGTGCCGCCTCATCAGCACCCATCAGTGAAGGAATAAACAACATTTTATGACAGTAACTAAGAAAAACGTTTTTTTTCAAAATATTTGGTCTTTTTTAGTTTGTTTAGCAAAAAATAAAAACCCCAGAGGTGATCAAATACCAACAAAAGAAAGCTCTATTTGTGGGAAGAAAATTCTAAAAATGTAGTTTGGGTACAGTGTTGCATGACCTCGCAATTGTCATTCAAAAGGAGACAGCGCTGAAAGCTGAAAATTGTCGTGGGCAGGAGGGGGTTAAAGTGCCTGGTATTGTAGTGGTTAATCGTAGGGCATACTGAGAGATTTAGTGCATTTACTGTAGTGTATTTGATATGAACCAGTGCATTCGAATGAACTACAGTTTAATTATCCCATGACTATGGAAATGTAATCAATCGTTCTATGTTCCTTTTCTGTCATTACCACATTTTGTATGTATTGATCAAACTCTAAAATCTTAATTAACCTACCAGACCTTATAACCACAAATGATATTATAGAACCATGGACTCAGTAAAGTGAAGCATGGGTTACTGTAGAGCAAGGTTCCTAGATAAAAAAGAAAAAGAAAATCAGCTGAAAGCAGTTGAACAGTTTTGCTTTATATGCCCTATGATTACTAGCTCCTGTAAAACTTTAAAGCATTGCATTTAGACTGTTGTTTCCCATTTGCTGGCTGTTGAACAGCATTGATTGATAGGCAGAGAAAGTAATGGCATCTAAAAGAGATCACAGTTCACTAGCTGGTGAGGACAGAAATAAAGGTATAGAGCTGTTAAAGTGCATACCTAGCACGTTGGACATCTGTTTATTTTAACCCCACCTTTATTAGACAAACATATTTTTAGCAAAAAGTATGCAATGAAAAGAATATTTAAGGCTGTAAACGAAACTCAGAAAGTAAGAACTGTAATGTCACCCAACACTGGTATTTTATACAGTGTTATCTTACTTTAGTGGTCAGTACCCCCTTATATTGGTGGTTATTGTAGTGTCCTCTTATAGTGGTGGTCAGTGCAATGTTCCCTTACATTGAGAGCCAGTGAAGAAGTGTCCTTTTTCATTGGTGGTCAAGGAGTATCTCCTTGGAAAGTGGAGAAATGCTTCTTTCATAAGTGGTGAATGGAAAGGTGCCCCCTTATAATGGTGATTAGAAAAGTGCCTGCTTAAATTGGTGGTCCCATAAGTTCTCCCATTAAAGTTGTGATCAGTAAAGTGCCCATTTAAAGCAGAACTAAACCCATCCATTTAACGGTTTCAAAAATGGTTACATTCCTAGCATGCTGGGGATGCTAACTGTCACATTTGTTTTGCACTCAAACAAACTGTCAAACCATCAAATGGCTAGGGTCGTAAATTATAACATGTGCAGCACCATGACAGTTGCAGAACAAACAGAGGTTTATGCTGGCCATACACTATACGAAAAATCAGCCGACATTCGGTCATTTGGCCAGTTCATTCATTTTTCGGCCAGTTAATCAGCACAAAATCGTTGGGACATTTTTTGAGCCCAAAAAACGAAGGCCAAGTTTCTGCCAAATGAACGATACATTGAAACGATAAATTGATTCATTTATGTCCACTGAACGATTTATCCATCATTACATGATGGCACTATTGTTTTCTATTATGGGCGATTTTTCGTATTGTGTATGGCCATCATTAGACCCCATACATACTATACAACTTTTGTTGTCTGATTTATATTATGATTACCAAAACCATGTAGTGCAAGGGTCTGCCTGATTGCATACAAGTTGAAACTCTTAAGGTTTGACCTCATATTATATGGTTTTAGTAAATCTGTGTTTCCAGCTTAAGATGGCAGGTTCCTTGCCTGAAAAGGATAGTAGGATTTAGTTCAACTTTAGCTGTAAATGTAGTGTCTCCTTACATTGGTAGTCAGTGGAGACTTGCCCCTTATATTGGTGATCAGGGAAAAAAAAAACAACGATTAGTGGAAGATTGGTTCCTTATTTTGGTGGTCAATGGGAATAGGAATGCCTCACACATTGTTGACCAGTAGGAGAAAACATGCTCCTTACATTGATGGTCAGTAGAAATAATGCTGCTTCCATTTGTTAGTGAGAACAAGGCCCTTTTATTGGTGGTGAGTGGGAGGAAGCATGACCTTCTACATTCATGGACAGTGGATTGAAGAATGCCCCCTACATTGGTGGTCAGTGGGTGGAAGATTAGTGAAATGTCCAGACAAAGCACCCCCCCCCCCCCCCCTTAATGTCTGCATCTAGCTCTTGGTAAACCACTGGTGCTAAGAATCATGAAGGGGTCATAGGGGGCCATAGTCCATTTTAGTTGTTATTAAGACAAGAAGTTCAGCATGCTCTACCAACTGTTGCATACATCAGATAAGCAACTTACCTATGTAATTCGTTTGTGTCATACAGTTAAGAAAGTTCTTTTTGCTCAACTGGGATCCATGAATAACAAACATTGTGTTATAAAGAGATAAAAATGGTGCCATGCAGAACAGAAGAGGAACATTGAATCCAGAACCTTTCTTTAAAGGAATTCTATAGTCACAGTGTACACTTTTATTTCAGCATTGTAATACCAATGCAAACAATAATTATATTTGACAATCCAATCTAAGCTTACTTGAATGATCATGTTGTAGGTGTTACCTGTGTGCTGGCCATCTCTTCTCACACATTCCTGGATTCCCAATATGCTTTACAGCTTCTTCTCTGCTGTTAAATTCATCCTCTGCATTTCAGAAGGCATGCTCTATTTATTTGTGACACAGCAGTGCCTACTCACAGAGCATAGTGAATGCATGTCACAGAATTCAAGGAAGTAAATACATAAGGATCTTCACAAAGTAAGATTACAAACTTTAGGATCATTCAGATTAATAGGAGTAGGCTAGAAATGGTTGGAATACAATGTGGAAATGAATATACAGTATGTGTAGCAGTACCCCCTGGTTCAATGAAAGGCACTATAAGCACTTATACAAGCATGCATAGATACTGTACCTTCAAATTGGTTGTGGGCTAATACTACGCAAATAGACTCAAGACCGTTTATATGACCGAGGTAAATTAACTCAGTGTATTGGTTGGGATAAATGATGTATGAGCATGAATGAGCACACAGAGGGTTGATTCAGAGACAGTCTGCTAGATAATGTAACCTCTAGGCCAAGGCAACTTAGAGTAGAGTTCTGTACTAATAGACTAGAGTCTAACTCATTAACCAGCGAGATCAACAGTAGGCAGTGCATATGAATATTAATTAGTGTGAATAGTGATACTGTAACTGGTTTAGGGAAAACTCTAAGCGAATATCTAGAGCCCTGTGCAAAATCCCCTGAGAGGTGCCTCTTAAACTAAGTAGTGGACAAAGGTCTCTGTTAGCTGTAACTGTAAACTTTAATCCTAACCCTTCAGCTGGCTAGCGTTAGGCCCAGTTGTACACTTGACCCACATTAGAACAGTCTCAATCAGACCTGCAGGCAGCAATAGGCTACTAGACAGCTGTGTAGTCAGGTTCCAAAGGGAGCAGTCTCTCTAGTGGCAACAGGTTATGGCTGCTAGGTCCCTTCATCAGACCCAGTGACAAAACAGCAACAGTCCCTCTGGTCAGATGTCCACTCACTTCTGGATTGCCTGGGGTAGCTCCAGTCCTCAGCACAGTATGGACTGTATCCTGGCTATGATTTAGATTCCTCAGAATACTGGTTCTGCTTAGTTCTTCATGGGTGTGAGCACAGAGCACTGCAACAGATCCTTGCACTATCTTGCCCCACACTGGTTTGCTCTTGCACCAATAAAATTTGCCCTGGAAGGTCTTCAGTTCTCCTTTTCCTTTCTGGGGGGTCTCTGGGTGCTGTATTGCAGGTCCTTTTTTTGTATTGTAATGGGGATTACATGTCTGCTCCAGCCACCCTTGATTGGTCCACTGCAGCTACTTGTCAAGAGGGAGTGGGAGCAGGGGATCTTCACACAGAGCTGCAGCTGCGCCTCTACCCTGTGTATCATTGTTGCTGCCAGGGGGAGGGCGGGGGGAATTGGGAAGCGAGTAGACACACACAGTCTACACCGTGCAGTAATCCAGCAGCTCTGATATGCTACCGGGTGGGGGGGGGGATTGAAGGAGGAGAGCGGACACTGGGGCACACAGCCTGCTCTCTCAGCTGCTACATATGATTTTAAGTTTTGACTATAGATGCTCTTTAAGAATTGCTGCAGATTTATAATAAATGGGTTTTCATGATTCGTACATATACTAATGTATGTTAGCATTAATCTATATGCTTATAAATTGCTTTGTAATGTATTGACCAATGTAGTGAGTATAGCTGTTACACCTAGGGAGTCTAACTGTGGGGGAAGGTGACCAATCGGTGTCCCTATATACAAGGGACACACGATCTGTCTCCTCTCCCCTGACAGGACGTGGATCTGTGTGTTTACACACACAGATCCATGTCCCTGCTCTGTGATAAGCAATTGCTGGTGCCAGGTGGACATCAGCTCCCTAGTGACACAGCGCCACCCCTAGACGGCTGTAAAGCCGAGTACATCATATGACGGCTTCCCAGGATGAGAGAGCCACCTTGCGGCTGTCATATGTGTATACGTAGGATAGGAAGTGGTTAAAGGGGTTGTAAACTTCTGATATGAAATATGAACAAAGCATGTTCCAGTATAGTGTGTGCTCGACTCAATCCAGAGCAACTAAGGGCTTGTACACACGTGTGTTGATTATGGAGATTGAAACAATGGGGATTATTTACGAAAGGCAAATCCACTTTGCACTGCAAGTGCACTTGAAAGTGTACTGAAAGCGCATTTTCTAGTTGCAATTGCACTTTACGTGCACTTGAAAGTGCACTCGCTCTAAATCTAAGGGGTAGATCTGAAATGAGTGGAAGCTCTGTTGATTTTATCATCCAATCATATGCAAGCAAAAATTCTGTTTTTTATTTTCCTTGCATGTACCCCTCGAATCTACAGCGACTTTACTTCCAGGTGCAATTTCAGTGCACTTTCAAGTGCACTTGCAGTGCAAAGTGGATTTTCCTTTAGTAAATAACCCCCAATGTTCATTAATACTCCTTTAGCATTTGTGATGTGTTTATGACATTTTTGCTGTTTTTATGTAGCACTGAAAAAGATTTAAGAATGCCCGTGAAATTGTTTCTTTTCTATTGGAAAGTTTCTAAAGGGTAGTGATGTAGAGGACATGATCTACTTTGAGGCTTTGTTAGGCTGTAGTGTGATAGAAGACCATTTTGTGAATCCTCTGCAAGATGTATTTGTATACTTTGATCTCTTAATACTTTGACACTTGGCTTCTCCAGCTAATTTTTTTACATAAACAAAACGATTTGCCACTGGCAACAATGCTGTATGCCACTGCTTCCTGCCTTGCACTGTCAGTTGGGTTTGCAGTAGAACATGCAAAAAATGTGTGCGAACACCGTTAAAGCTTATGGCACGCGAACGTGAAAAATCAAAAGTGCTAATT
Organism: Lithobates pipiens; assembly: GCF_037356315.1. Taxonomy (NCBI): domain Eukaryota; kingdom Metazoa; phylum Chordata; class Amphibia; order Anura; family Ranidae; genus Lithobates; species Lithobates pipiens. The sequence continues at coordinate 20,329,568 of NW_027507790.1, forward strand.
TTAAAGGTTTATATGCAAGTTATTGCCATAAAACCTTTTTGAGGACCGGGGTCCTGCCCCAGGGGACATGTATCAATGCAAAAAAAAGTTTTAAAACTGCCAGTTTTGTCTGGAGGAGTGATTTTAATAATGCTTAAGGGCCGGTTCACACTGCGGGCGATGCGAGGCGACACGACTTGCCTCGCCGCAATCTGACAAGTCGCCCCCGTTCTGTACAATGGAACCGTTCTGAGAGGAGCGACTCGAGTCGCTCCGACTCAGAAAAAAGGTTCCTGTACTACTTCTGGGCGACCTCGGGGCGACTTGCATTGACTTCTATACAGAAGTCATTTGCAAATCGCCGCTGAGGTCGCGGCAGGTCGCGGCGAGGCAAGTCGGTGTCGCCTCACATCGCCCGCAGTGTGAACCGGCCCTAAAGTGAAACAATAAAAGTTTCCTTTTAATATTCCTTTAAAATGAAATTTATAAAGGAAAAAATGTAATTCAAAACTACTCGCGGCTATAATGTATTGTCAGATCCCAGCAATATAGGTAAAAATACCAAAAATCCAAAAAAAATGTCGTGGATGTCCGCCCAAAAATCCCTTCAGGTCTGGTATGGATATTAAGGGGAACCCCACACCCATTTTTCTTTTTTAATTGCATAGGGGGGCAGGCACTATGCTATCCCACCAGCACCTGAGCCTTAGGTGCTGGTGGAACACAGAACACTGTAAACCCTGCTGTGAAATATTATATCAAAAATTGTTATTACATGGCCCTGTTAAACAGGGGCAGAAAAATTGGGCCTTTCGTTTTGCTGGTGCTAGAAAACTGTAAGCCCTTGCAGTTATTTGCCACGTACAGATGATCAAAATTTCTGACAACTAAACCGTGGAAACTTGTCTTGCATACACACGCACAAATGTTGTTGGAAATTCCAATCTTGTGTACGTGGCATTACTCTTGTTGGGAGAAGGAACAGGCCCTGCGTTGAAGTATTATATCAAACATTGTAATTACATGCTCCTGTTAAACAGGGGCAGAAGAATTGGACCTTGGATGGTGGTGGTGGTGGCACAACACTGTAACCCCTCACAGATACTCTTGTTGGGTGTAGGAATAGGTGTAGGAATAGGCCCTGCTGTGAAATATTATATCAAAAATTGTAATCACATGCCCCTGTTAAACAGGGGCAGAAAAATTGGGCCTTGGGTGGTGGTGGTGGTGCCCTAAACCAGAAATATTGTTGGACGCTAGCATCATCAAAATTGAGGAGGAATAGGATAGTCAGCATAGGCAGTCTTCAAGGGATTACAGATCCATAGCAAATTTAATCAGTAACATCAGCATCAGGTGTTTCATAGCTGCTGATCCAAGACTGATTAATTTTATGAATGTGAGCCTATCAACTGAGTTTTTGGACAGGTGCACTCTTTGATCCGTTACAAAACCTCTAGCAGCACTGAATGTGCATTTAGAAAGCATGCTGGATGCAGGGCAGGCCAGTAGCTCAATTGCATATTGAGCAAGTTCTGGCCAGTGGTCCATCCTCAAGACCCAGTAACCCAGTGGATGCTCTGTTGGAAAGGGCTCCAAGTCTGCTCTTTCCTCTAGATATTCCTGCACCATATAATGCAGACGCTGGCGATGGTTGATTGAATCGATCAGACCTTGGCGCTGAGGACTGTAAAAATGTTTAAAGGCATCGGTCAGTCATCCATCTTCTCCATCACTCTTCCTCTGACTGAATGAAGCCTCAGCAACACGTTGTCCAGTACCAGGAAATGGTAGGAACCAGGAACCTCCCAGGGTCTGGAAATACATTGCACAAACCTTTCTTCTTCTCCCTCTGTGAAGGCAGGATGAGTTCTGCAACCTTACCCTTGCAACGTGGATCAAGAAGGGTTGCCAGTAGGGATGAGCCGAACACCCCCCGGTTCGGTTCGCACCAGAACTTTCGAATGGACCCCACGTTCGTTACGAACGTTAGAACCCCATTGAAGTCTATGGGACTCGAAAGTTCGAAATGGAAAGTGCTAATTTTAACGGCTAATATGCAAGATACTGTCCTAAAAAGGGTTTAGAGACCTGGCTCCTGCCCCAGGGGACATGGGTCAATGCAAAAAAAAGTTTTAAAAACGGCCGTTTTGGCGGGAGCACTGATTTTAATGACGATTAAAGTGAAAAAAAAAAAAGTGAAATATTCCTTTAAATATGGTGCCTGTGGGGTGTCTGTAGTATGCCTGTGAAGTGCCACGTGTTTCCCGTGTTTAGAACAGTCCTTGCACAAAATGACATTTAACAGAAATAACACCATTTAAAACTGCTTGCGGTTTTAATGTTATATCTGGTTCCTGCAATATGGTTGAAAATCATTGAGAAAAATGGCATAGGGTAGCCCTCCCTGCCCATTACCAGCCTATTTGGGTCTCGTACGCATATTAAGGGGAACCCTGTACCCATATTAAAAAAAGGAAATGCGTGTGGCCCCCAGGCCCTATATACTCAGAACAGCAGTATACAGTCAGTGCAAACAAGACAGGGACTGTGTAAGTTTGTTGTGTTAAGTTGAATCTGTTTGTAATTTTCAACTGGTACATTTTTAAAGTGTAGCTCCAGTCAAAAAAAAATTTTACGCTTTTTGGAAAACATAGGGAAGGTTTATCACCCCTGTATAATTTGTTTTGTCGTCCATCTTTTTTCATCTCACTTGCTGCTGTCTCCTTACGTTTGCAAGTAGGAGATGTTTGTAAGTTGGATGTTTGAAAGTAGGGGCCTGCCCTATATGCTCTGCAGAAATGGCGGAACAAGGTGTTGGTTTTGCCACAACATTGTAAGCCCTTAAAGTGACTCTTGGTGGGCGCTGGAGCGCCCTGCTGTGAACGATTATATCAAGAATTGTAATTACATGCCATTGTTGAACAGTGGTAGAAAAATTGACCTTTGGTGGTTGTGGTGCTGGTGCCACAACACTATAAGTCCTCACCGTTACTCTGGGTGGGCACAGGAAGGGGCCCTCCTGTGAAATATTATATCAAGAATTGTAATTACATGTCCCTGTTAAACAGGGGCAGAAAAATTTGGCCTTAGGCACTGCTGCTGGTGCCACCACACTGCAACCTCTTCCATATACTCTAGTTTTTTTGCTGGAATTAGCCCTGCTGCAAAGCATTGCATCAAAAATTGTAATTAAACGCCCCTGTTAAACAGGGGCAGAAAAATTTGGCTGCTGGCATCACCCAGAACCAAAAATGTTCTTCCAACATATCAGCGGAGGAGGAAGAGGATAGACAATCAACATAACAGGACAGTCACTCAGCATCAGCATAGGCAGTCTTGAAGGGATGTGGTATTTCAAAAAAAATTATTCGGTTACATCAGCTTCAGGTGCTTGGTAGCTGTGGGTGATCCAAGACTGATTCATCTTGATGAAGGTCAGTCGATCAACTGATTCGGTGGACAGGCGCACCCTGTGATCGGTAACAAAGCCACCAGGTGCGTTCCGAAAGAACGCTGGATGCAGGACAGGCCAGTAGCTCAATTGCATACTGTGCAAGCTCTGGCCAGTGATCCATCCTCAAGACCCAGTAAGCCAGAGGATTTTCGGTGGGAAAGGTGTCCAAGTCTGACCTTGCCCCTAGGTATTCCTGCACCATGTAAATCAGACGCTGGCGATGGGTGCTGGAACCAATCATACCTTGGGGCTGCGGACTAAAAAATTGTCTGAAAGCATCAGTCAGACGGCCACCTTCTCCACCGCTCCTTCTGACCGATGCCTCAGCAACACGTTGTCCAGGACCAGGAGTTTGTAACCTCCCAGTCTCTGGGAACGCGTTGCACAGAGCTTTCTGCAAGGCCTCCCGGAGATGTCTCATCCTCTGCTCCCTCTGCGATGGCAAGATAAGGTCGGCAACCTTACCCTTGTACCGTGGATCAAGGAGAGTGGCCAGCCAGTAATGGTCCCTCTCCTTGATCCGAAGAATACGAGGATCCTTCCGCAGGCTTTGCAGGATCAGGGAGGCCATGCAGCGTAGGTTAGCTGAGGCATTCGGTCCGGAGTCCTCTGGGTCACTAAGGACAACATGATCCGCAGCTACCTCCTCCCAGCCACGTACAAGTCCACGTGTTTCTTGGGACTGTAAATCATCCCTATAAGACTGCTGCTGCTGCTGCTGATGCTGAGTGCCAGCCTCCACCTCCATGCTGACACAATCATCCTCCTCCTCCTCTTCCTCCTCCTCATCCTCTTCCTGTGTGATGGGTGGCACAGAAGGAACACTGTCTGGATAAAGGGGGCCTTGAGAGGCAAGGAAGTCCTCCTCTTCCTGCCTCTGTTCTGCCTCAAGTGCCCTGTCCATTATTCCACGCAGCGTATGCTCCAAGAGGTGGACAAGAGGTACAGTGTCACTGATGCATGCACTGTCACTGCTCACCATCCTTGTGGCCTCCTCAAACGGTGACAGGACAGTGCATGCATCCCTGATCATGCCCCACTGGCGTGGTGAGAAAAAACCGAGCTCCCCTGACCCTGTCCTGGTGCCGTAGTCGCACAGGTACTCATTGATGGCCCTCTGCTGCGTGTGCAGCCGCTGCAGCATGGCCAATGTTGAGTTCCATCTGGTGGGCATGTCACATATAAGGCGGTTCTTGTGCAGGTTCAACTCCTTTTGGAGCTCAGCCAGCCGAGCACAGGCATTAAATGATCGGCGGAAATGCACACAGACTTTCCTGGCCTGCTTCAGGACATCCTGTAAGCCGGGGTACCTACCCAAGAACCGCTGCACCACCAGGTTAAGGACGTGAGCTACACAGGGCACATGGGTTAGTTGTCCCTGTCGGAGGGCGGAGAGGAGGTTGGTGCCATTGTCGCAAACCACCATTCCTGGCTTAAGCTGGCGTGGCGTCAACCACCTCTCAGCCTGCCCCTGCAGAGCTGACAAAACATCCGCCCCAGTGTGGCTCCTGTCCCCCAAACAAACCAGCGCAAGCACGGCATGGCATCGTTTTGCCTGCGTACTTGCGTAGCCCCTGGAACGCCTACGGAGCACCGCTGGTTCTGAGGACAGAGCACTGGAAGAGGCCATGGAGGAAGAAGAAGAGGAGGGGGTGGAGGAGAGAGGTGTGTCACAACCAATAGTAGCATTTTGGAGGCGTGGTGGCGGAACAACCTCCAACACTACTGCACCTTGTCCTGCATCCTTCCCAGCAGCCAGAAGAGTGACCCAATGGGACGTGAAAGACAGGTAACGTCCCTGTCCATGCCTGCTGGACCATGAGTCAGCGGTAATATGCACCTTACCGCTGACCGCCCTGTCCAGCGAGGCAAGGACATTGCCTTCCACATGCCGGTAGAGAGCCGGAATCGCCTTCCGTGAGAAAAAGTGGCGTTTGGGGACCTGCCACTGAGGAACCGCACATTGTACAAACTCACGGAAGGGGGCCGAGTCTACCAACTGAAAAGGCAGCAGTTGAAGTGCTAGCAATTTAGCCAAGCTAGCATTCAACCGCTGGGCATGTGGATGGCTGGGAGTAAACTTCTTCCGCCGGTCCAGCAGCTGGGGCAGGGACATTTGCCTGCTATAATCGGACGTGGGTGTACCGCTAGCAGAGTTCCCGGAAGCACTTGGCTGTGACACACCTAATTCTACACCTTCATTCCTCTCAGAGCAGGTTTCAGAGAGGACTGAAGGTCTAGTGGGGTTGGAGATGCCAGCTGATGAGGAGCAAGGAGAGGTCCGCTTTGTTCTTTGGTGTGGGTCTTTGAGGTATGCTTGCCAACGAGCTGCATGGCAGGTCAACATATGTCTGGTCAAGCATGTGGTGCCCAAGCGGCTGATGTTTTGGCCACATGAGATACGCTTGAGACATATGTTGCAAATAGCAGCGGTGCGATCTGATGCACTCGTCTCAAAAAAGGCCCACACCAAAGAACTTTTAGAATAACGCGCAGAGGAAGCGCTCTGCGCAGGCGGAGCTCTGCGGTGTGATTCAGTCGGTGTGCTGCCCCTAAGCTGGCCCCCGGAGGGCATCCTGCCTCGTTGGACATGTGCCTCCTCCTCCTCCTCCTCCTCCTCCTCCCTCCTTCCAGGCACCCACGTGGAGTCAGTGCCCTCATCATCCCCTCCCTCTTCATCGCTGTAGCAAACCTGGCAGTATGCTGCAGCTTGTGGAACATGAGTGCCAGATTGCTGTGCTTCTTGAGCATCCTCTCTCTCTGCGCTCACGCTACTGCCTTCCTCTAGCTGAGTGTCATCATCAGAGCCCACCAAACACTGGGCATCCTCCTGGAGCATGTACCCAACACTGTGCTCAAAGAGTTCAGGAGACTCCTCAGGAGGACGTGGTGGGTCTAGGGAAGGAGTCACTGATGATGACATTGAGAGGAGGGACGACGATGTGTTGGCAGCTGCTTTTCTACTACCCTGAGACTGGGTGAGAGAGGATGAGGAGGATGAAGAGGGCTTGGTCATCCACTCTACCAAGTCGTTGGCATGTTGCGGTTCAACATGTCCAGCTGCAGAAAAGAAGGACAAGCATGTCCCATGGCCACGTGCTGATGACAATGCACCGCGTCCACGACCAGCACTGTTGTCTCTAGACACAGAGCCTGCTTGCCCTCTTTTATCGGCTCGCGCCTGTCTGCCTCTCCTTGCTGGCCTTCCAGACATGGTAATAGCCTGAAGGGAGTTGGGTAAAACAGTAGTTGGGTAGTTTATATTGTGCTGGAGGCACACAACACCCACTAACTCCTGCAGATGCCTTTTTTATAGAACAGCAGAGTTAAAGGGGTATATACAGATGTATACTGTGCTGTGCTGGAAGCACACACAACTTCCAATAACTCCTGCAGATGACAATCGGGCCCAAATAGAGAACAGCTATGTAGGTGGATTATAGCGGTATGTACTGGGTACAGAGCATGCACACAGCAAGCACTATCTCCTGAGTGACACTACTGACTGCAAGCTCTATTGTTAAAGATGGACCACTAGCTATATAGGTGAGGTGAATATCACGGTGTATACTGCGGTCAGGGCACGCAGACAATAACCAGAAAACAGCAGAGTTAAAGGGGTATATACAGATGTATACTGTGCTGTGCTGGAAGCACACACAACTTCCAATAACTCCTGCAGATGACAATCGGGCTCAAATAGAGAACAGCTATGTAGGTGTATATAGTGGTATGTACTGGGTACAGAGCACGCAGACAGCACGCACTAACACTACTGACTGCAAGCTCTATTATTAAAGCTAGATCACTAGCTATATAGGTGAGGTGAATATAGTGGTGTATACTGCGGTCAGGGCACAGACAGTAACCACTACACAAGAGCAAGATAGTAAATCAGCCAAAAACGATTGGTGTGTAACTGTGTTGAAGGTACACAGAACACCCACTGCTTCAGACGCCAACACACTGCACGAGGCCGCCTTAATGGCGGCCTTATATAGTGTGGGGCGTGCACTACACAGCCTGAGCTATGATTGGCCACAGGCAGGATGCCTGTGGCCAACCATGGCTCTCCTCACTGCTGGCGCTGCGATTGGCCAAGCATGCGGGGTCACAGTGCATGCTTGGCCAATCGTGAGACAGCAATGCATTGCGCCATCGCAGTGCATTGTGGGCCACACGAATTTTGCCGCGAACGGCCCAAACGTTCGGAATTCGGCGAACGCACGAACGACCGATATTCGAGTCGAACATGCGTTCGACTCGAACACGAAGCTCATCCCTAGCCAGCAGCAGCAAAAAAGGACAAGCTTGCCCCACGGCCACCTGCATGTATTAGTAACTGTGTACACCGCCTGCACTGTATTAGAAATGGCACAACAGCTGCACTGTATTGTATAATGTGTACACCACTAGAAGGGTAGTACACACTGTGTTAGATACTGTGTACACCACCTGCACTGTATTAGATACAACAGCTGCACTGTATTGTATACTGTGTACACCACCAGAAGTGTAGTAGAAACTGTACACAATGTATTAGATACTGTGTATACCACCTGCACTGTATTAGAAACTGTACAACAGCTGCACTGTATTGTATACTGTGTACACCACCTGAAGTGTATTAGAAACAGCACACCATGGAATGCACTGTAGATACAGGCTACAGTGAATGCAGAATATATAAATTACCTTCACTGACTGAATGTAGAATAATCACAGAATATGAAGTCTATGCTAAATGCAGAATGTGTGTGTGTGTGTGTGTATATATATATATATATATATCAATTTTCTGCAGGCGCCCCATAATGTTAGCTGTTCGGCAAATGGGTGAACACCTGATGTTCGAACCGGACTTATGTTCAACCTGAACATCGAGCTCATCCCTATTGCTGGCTGACTTGATGTTTTTGACTGCACACATAAGTAAATAGTGTTACCACATAGCTACTCTGTACAAACAGAAGGAGAGGAGAGAGTGGGGGGTAGGGCTGAGCCGTGCTCTGTGTGTGAGCGGACAATGTCCATTCTGAGGAGAGTGGCTCTGGATTGAGCCTGCTTGAGTGCCCCCATAACAAGTGGCTTGCAAGTAGGGAGGAGCCAGGACCACCGGCGGGGGACGCTTTCTAAACGCATCTCAAACTTTTTTTTGCAGAGTGTTTACATTGACATCACTGGAAGCATTTAGGAAGCGCCAAAGCCTAGCAAACGACACATGGGTCAATTCTGATGTGAGTCAACATTACACTATGCTATCGCAACTATGTGAACAATACTGGCTTCTGCAATGCTCATAATTTTGACAGGCACTCATGGAGCTTCAATGCTAATGAAACACCTACTTTTGAAGCTAGCATAAATTTAGCCTAAGTGTCATATTTGTCTGCTGCCTCGTTCCTCTGGAAGTGGTTGACCTAGATCAGGGATGCTCAACCTTTTGAAGAGCAAGGGCCACTTAAGTGACTTGGTAACCAGTTGCTGGCCACGATGAGCGGATTGGGTGGATGACAGGTCCGTGTACACTCCACATATGCAGAGCGGGCACAGCCCACTCTACTCTATGGGCCCTCCGATCCGCCCAGATGGAAAGGGACAGATTCCCTTATGTTTTTTTTTCTTTTAGCGGATCAGATTGAAGGTATGCAGGTATAAACGGACACAAGTCTGTTTACATTTGGCACTCCTTAGGCCGCGTACACACGGGCGGATTGTCTGCCCAACTAAGTTCGTCAGACAATCCGACAGACAGTCCGTCCAACTTTTAAATGAACGGACTTGACCCCACACGATGAACAGACAGTCCGCTGAAAGCTTGCGCGATGACGTGTACAGCACGTACGACGGGACTAGAAATACGACGTCCAATACACTGCAATGCAACCTTCGGCATGTAAATCCTTTCTGAGCATGCGCCATACTTAGTCCGTCCAACTTGCCTACACACGAGCGGACTGTCCGCTGAAACCAAGTTTGGACGGACAAAATTACGGGAATTCCGAAAGACTTAGTCCGTCAGACTGTCCGCTGAAAAAGTCCGCTGAAGCCCACACACGAGCGGATTGTCTAAGTTGGGCAGACAATCCGCCTGTGTGTACGCGGCCTTAGAGGTGAATAGAAGGTTTGATTGTGTCGGAACAATTATGCGAAAGGGGCCTAAGGCTGCTTTCACACTGATGCGCTGTGGTCTACCCAGAGTAGTGCACCTCTGGCTTTTATTGAGGGTTAGCTGCACTTAGCCATATAATTCTATTATATCCTGCAGGTGTTGTGCACTTTCTGAAAGCTCACCAAACCCGTAGATAATAACAGAGGTCTATGGCTCAGTACAGTTTGAAAGCAGCCCGGTAACCACTGCAGAACAGATATGCCCATATATACACTGTGATTATAGAATTTAACATACCTTTAATAACGGTCTTCAATTTGGGTATCGCCAGCTGTTGCCATTCCAGGCAGAGTGCATTTGGTATCACTCCGCCTGTGACAGGATGTGGCGCTATACAGGAAGCATCATCTTTTGTGGCTCTGCTACGCAACTGCTTGCTTCCTCTTCCGCCAGCTTCATTCACAACACTGCTGCTCTGGGATGCTGGGTTGGGAACCTGTGATCTGGGCTTGCCAACCAGCCATCCCAGAGCAGGAGGTCGCGGGCCACATCAGAAGGCTCCGAGGGCCACATGTGGCCCCCGGGCCACTGGTTGAGCACCCCTGACCTAGATGGTCTATATGTCTTTTTTTCAACCAACTATGTAATCTAAACTGCCTTCCCAGAAGTATATTAACAGACACAAAAATCTGTGTTCTAAAGTATTTACTGTTCTATGTAGTGTAGAAAGATCAAGAGATGATGCCTGTAGAATCAAAAGTCATGTTTGTTTAGCTAGTTCAGACCTTGGAATTATTTTCCTACAGATCTACTACATCTGCTATAACCCTACCCCACTCAGTGAATCCTCAGGTTTGTAGAAATGTACAGTAACAAAGGATTAGAAGGAATGGTGACTTGTGTCTTGCACTGTACTCCAAGATATGGAACTTACAGATCACAATTTATCTAATCTTCACTGTAAAGTACAGAACAAAAGCTAAAAAATAATGGACCCTAGGATGTCAGCAAGCAATGAATGAGAAGGGTGGGCAACAACTAGGCAAACAGAAGTGTCAACAGGCCCAACAACAAAAGGATCAACAGTCCTAACTTAGAATGCAGCTACAGGAACCTTGAGGCTGAAGGCTGCATTCACAAAAGATTGGACATCCACCTGGTAAAACTTTGAAAAAATATGAACAGAAGACCAGGGGATGGCCTCACAGAGCTGGGCTACAGAAGCCTGGTGCTGAAATGCTCAGAAAACACCCACAAATTAATTGGAGTGGGAACATAAAAAGGCAGAAAGAGTTTTGTTTGTTTTAATGTAAACTCTAGCAATCACCTGCCTGATCAAGGGTACATGCTGGCTCGGTGAGGTCACAAGGGGCAGTACCACCAGGTGATGTCGCCAGGTGGCCCCGCCTCTTACCTATTTAATAACTGCCAGACAGCAGAGAAGGGAGACGCTGGTAGCCTTCATCATGAGCTTTTATTTTGTTTCGGGCCGATGGTGCGGCTGATGATAATGATTGATGATGAGTCTACATCGAGGGACATTATTTTTTTATTTTTAAAAAAGTGATTTTTAAATGTTTTATGTGTGTGTTTTTTGGGGTTTTTTTTTTACACTTTTTTTGGTGAATAAGTAGTGGTACAATGTACCCCATACATATCTGCTTGATGTTGACAACCTGATCAAATAACTCAAAGGGAAATGATAAGAGGAAGCCCATAGTGTAAAACTTTTTTTTAGGTAAGGGTAAGAAGTACATTCACTTGTAATAGTGCCGGTTAGAATTTGGCACCTGGTGTGTACAGCATTGGTTATTAGCAGGGCCTGGTGTGGTGTTTCTGCTCCGGGAAGCATGGCTTGAGTCCTCATGGCGTAGGCGGAAGTTACAATGAGGCGGGTATAGCTTTAATGTGTTTCCACCTGATTGGTTGTGCTCAGGAAGCTCATCTTCTCAGCTCCCCAAATTCCACATCCCCACCACAAATCTTCTATCCAAATTGCTCCACCTAGCACTAAACTTTTCCTTACCCTATCTCCCTTCCCCAGCATCAATTCTCTCCCACCAGCACAAATTCTGTCCACTCGCAAGTCCCCCTAGCACAAATCCTCATACCCCTCAAACCTTTTTTCCCCCCAGAACAAATGCTCTCAATCCCAAACCATATCACAAATCATCTACAAATCTACCCCCAAAAATGTTCTCCTCCTAAGCACAAATCCTCTCCCCCAGAACAAACTATTACCCTTAAGCCCCTCCCAGCACAAGACTTCCCCCCTCAGTTCCCTTACTCAAGGACTTAGTCCACCCCCCAAATCTCACCTCCCAGCAAAAATATCTGATCCCCACATTTCCCTTCCTAGCACAAATCCTCCAAACAATTACTTCCACCCCCCCCCCCCCAAATTCCACTCTCCCCTCCTAGCACTAAACCTCTCACTCCTCAAACCTTCCCCCATGCACAAATTCTCTGAACCCCAAATCCGCCACCTCAGCACATGAATCCTCCCCAAATCCTGCTAGCACTAATTCTCTTCCCTCAAGTCCCCCCTCCCAGCACAAAACAGCCCCCATCCAGGAATGTAGTCCTCACCCCCACAAATCTCACCTCCCAGCACAAATAATAGTTCCCCCAAATTCTCCTTCCTAGCACAAATCCCCTCTCCCCCAATGCAACTCCTCTCACCCCCCCAGTTCTTCTTCCCTCAATCCACCAGCATTCACTAATCCTCTCCCATCTCCAACACAAATCCTTTGAGCTCCTCCAAATCCCTCTCCCAGCACAACCGAGCCCCCTAACTTTACCCTCCTAGTACAAATTGTTCTGCCTCTCAAATTCCACCACCCCAGCACAAATTTTCACCCCAGCAAAATCATCTTCCTCACTTAGCGCCTTAGCGTTCCTCCATGATAAAAACTTGATAGAAGGCTGCATCAGATCAATGTGCAGTTTACCAGATGTTGACCATTTAATTTGCCTCAGGAGCACATAATATATTATTTGTCAAAATCTCATTAAAGAGATTAGAAAATATGACAATATACGCACTTAATTTTCACTACACTTTTTTATTTATTTAAAGCAGATGCTGTATTTAAATATGGAGTCTTACAATAAATGTAATAATATAGATGTAAGTTTAATACTTACATATAATCTATAAAATATTGATTTTTCATTTTGTTTACAAGCATTTTTAAATGTATGGCCTTCATACTTCATTATGCAAGAATTAAAAATGTTCATACACATAATTATTTACCTGTGCTGAGATCATGTTTATTAGGGATTTACACTTCATTTGCTATAGCTATAAAGTTCCAAATTATTGATCAACACATAATGTAATGCAATCTGATTTAAGACATTATTTTAAAATGTGAGTGCCCAAGTTTTATCCACTTATGCCCCGTACACACGAGAGGGATTAAGTCTGACAGACCTCCAAAGGAGTTCCGCCGGAGTTCCGACGGAGTTCTGGCGGACTTTTCGACCGAACGGACTTGAACACACACCATCACACCAAACTCCGACGGAGTCGAACGTGATGACGTACGACTGGATTCGACGTAGGAAGTTCCTAGACAGTAGCCAATAGCTGCCCTAGCGTCGGTTTTAGTCCGTCGGAGTAGCACACACACGAGCGGATTTTTCAAAGGGGACCGGGTCCGGCGGAGTTCCGTCGGGAAAATTTAAAGCATGCTTCATTTCTAAAGTCCGTCAGACTTTAGCTTCGCTAAAGTCCGTTGCAGCCCACACACGATCGGATAGTCCGCCGGACTCAGTCCGTCGGAGTTTGGATGTCGAAAAGTCCGCTCGTGTGTACGGGGCATTACAGTACTTTTATATTATGTTTCACAATTGGATCTCAAGACATGTATTAATGTAAAACTAAATAATTTTTTGTTTTAGGAATGATAAAGTATAAAACTACCTGAATTAGGGCTGCACCGATACTGATACCGAGCATTTGCATGAGTACTTGTACTCGTTAAAATGCTCCAATATTTCATCCGATACCTGGGCAGCCTCAGACATGATCGGTGTGGCGGTGGGGCAGTTACAAGCACAGATTTCCCTGTATAGCTTTTCTGACAGCCGCTTCTCCTCCTCCTCCTCCCCCTCCTCCCACAGTTGTCAGGGAGATGGTGCTTGTAACTGCCCTCCCTGAAGCACCGTCTGTCCCATGTGTTCTCCTCTGAGACCCCCTATCTGCTCCCTGTGTCTCTGTGTCCTGCTCTGGCCCCTCTCTGTGCTCCCCGTGTCCCCTGTGTCCTCCCCTGGGTCCCGATCCATGTCATCCTCTGGGTCCCGCTTTGTGTGCTCCTCCAAGTTCTGATCCGTATTCTCCTCCATGTCCCCTTGTGTACTCCCTGACTATCTGGCTCTTCCTCTGGTCCCCCCGTGTCCCGGATCTGTCAGGATGGAGAGCAGAGGAAGGAGCTGGTAAATCTGTCATTTCTGAATGCACAGAGTCAGTGATTACTGAATGTCCATACATAACTGAGCATAGTAAACTGTGTTTACCATGCTTTAGTTTATGAATGGAGAGTAGCCTATGTCTCCTCTCCATTCATCTTCACCACAGCTGAGACTGCTGAGAAAGGGACTGAGGAATATGTGTCCTCAGCTCCTTTCCCTGTCTCAAAGGTGAGATATCAGGGGTTTGCTTAAACCCCTGATATCTCACCAAAGCCCCCCCCCCCCAACAGGGCTGATAAAAATAATAAAAAATAGAGACTTTTAATAAATATTTAAAAGTTAAATTGTAAAAAAAAAAAAAACACTTACACTGTCCACTCCCCCCCCCCTTTAAAAAAAAGAAAGCAACGTAAAAATAAATAAATTATATATATATATATATATATATATATATATATATATATATATATATATATTTTTTTTTTTTTTTTTAAAGAATAAATAATATTAATAATAATAATTTAAAAAAGTTAAAAAAAAAAGAAAACTAGTGACATAGTCCACGTCTCATCAGTGCCACCTATCAACACTGCATATTAGTGCTACTGTCACATGACATTTTAAAAAAGTATCGGTAATCTGTGTTGTCTGATGAGCACTTGAAAAAAGTATTTGTCTTAAAAAGTGCTATTGGTGCAACCCTAACCTGAATGACACTGACAGCAAAGGAAGTTGATTTTAAATAGTCTGTGTATTATTTCACCTTCAAGGTTTTTTTTTAACACTGATGTCTATTTAAGTTTTCTGTCTTCAGCACCTCCTGTAGGTGACCCAGGAATTACATCTTTATTTGATTGGTGTTTTGACCCTTGGTTCACACCAATGCATTTTTCACATCTGTGCGTTTGGAGTTGGTGCAATTTTTGAAAAGGGTCATCAGTGCCACCTATCAGTGCTGCATATTAGTGCTACTGTCACATGACATTTTTAAAAAGTATCGGTAATTAGTGATGGCCGAACGGTTCGCCCGGCGGTCGTTTCGCGGCGAATTTCCGACATTCGCGGTCCGCACGTTCGAACGCCTTTTTCCGTCGTTCGCCGCGGCGGACTTACGTGTTTAATGTATACAAGAACTTTAACCTTTGGTGACACGTTTATCATGTGATACAGGACAGCCAATTGAGACATGACAGCACATGGACACTTGTACATTCCCCCTAACCTATAAATACACCCGATCCGGTGGCCATTTTACATTCTTTCTTCTGTTAAGATAGGGACAGGTTCCTGTGTGGAGTAGGGAGAGATAAACCACTAGCTATTTGGTACACAAAAGTTCTTTTCAGGACTGGTATAGGTGTTAGGTGTTGATAGGTTTGCTGTGCTGCTGATTCTTGCAGCAGCCTGAGTGTCTTTTGTTAGTTTAGAGAAAGGGAAAGGACGGTGTATGCTACAGGGACAGCCAGATTAGTCTTTCATCATCATCATCATCATCATCATCATTAGCTGTTACTATCAAGGTCCACAAAAGAGCTGTTCCAGTAACCACTAATCGTTCTCTTTTTTTGCCAATTTGTATAGGGACAGGAAGGAAGCAGTGTTGTCAGGCAGTGAGGGTAATTTTAAAGACTTGCTGTTATTATTAGTTCCACAAAGGTTCTTTTCAGGACTGGTATCAGTGGTACAGTAATAGGCTTGTACATGTATAATATTCTTTCTTCCAAATATAGAAAGGATATTATACTTGACTGCTGCCCTTCTGCTGCAGTCTGCTAAACATTCACAACTCACTTGTTCCACAAAAGTTCTTATAAGGACTGGTAACTTGGTATAGGGTGCTACGGTACATAGGCTTGAGTGCGGTACAGTCTGCTGTTCTGTAAGGACCGCTATCGGTCCACAATAGATAGGGTTGACGTGCACCACTGCTGACCGCTGCCCTATACTGCAGCAGTCCTTCAGCGGTATAGGGACTGACGTACAGTCTGCTAATCACTAACACACAACCTGCTTGTTCCACAAAAGTTCTTATAAGGACTGGTAACTTGGTATAGGGTGCTACGGTACATAGGCTTGAGTGCGGTACAGTCTGCTGTTCTGTAAGGACCGCTATCGGTCCACAATAGATAGGGTTGACGTGCACCACTGCTGACCGCTGCCCTATACTGCAGCAGTCCTTCAGCGGTATAGGGACTGACGTACAGTCTGCTAAAAACTAATACACAACCTGCTTGGTCCACAAAAGTTCTTATAAGGACTGGTAACTTGGTATAGGGTGCTACGGTACATAGGCTTGAGTGCGGTACAGTCTGCTGTTCTGTAAGGACCGCTATCGGTCCACAATAGATAGGGTTGACGTGCACCACTGCTGACCGCTCACCTATACTGCAGCAGTCCTTCAGCGGTATAGGGACTGACGTACAGTCTGCTAAACACTAATACACAACCTGCTTGTTCCACAAAAGTTCTTATAAGGACTGGTAACTTGGTATAGGGTGCTACGGTACATAGGCTTGAGTGCGGTACAGTCTGCTGTTCTGTAAGGACCGCTATCGGTCCACAATAGATAGGGTTGACGTGCACCACTGCTGACCGCTCACCTATACTGCAGCAGTCCTTCAGCGGTATAGGGACTGACGTACAGTCTGCTAATCACTAACACACAACCTGCTTGTTCCACAAAAGTTCTTATAAGGACTGGTAACTTGGTATAGGGTGCTACGGTACATAGGCTTGAGTGCGGTACAGTCTGCTGTTCTGTAAGGACCGCTATCGGTCCACAATAGATAGGGTTGACGTGCACCACTGCTGACCGCTCACCTATACTGCAGCAGTCCTTCAGCGGTATAGGGACTGACGTACAGTCTGCTAAACACTAATACACAACCTGCTTGTTCCACAAAAGTTCTTATAAGGACTGGTAACTTGGTATAGGGTGCTACGGTACATAGGCTTGAGTGCGGTACAGTCTGCTGTTCTGTAAGGACCGCTATCGGTCCACAATAGATAGGGTTGACGTGCACCACTGCTGACCGCTGCCCTATACTGCAGCAGTCCTTCAGCGGTATAGGGACTGACGTACAGTCTGCTAAACACTAATACACAACCTGCTTGGTCCACAAAAGTTCTTATAAGGACTGGTAACTTGGTATAGGGTGCTACGGTACATAGGCTTGAGTGCGGTACAGTCTGCTGTTCTGTAAGGACCGCTATCGGTCCACAATAGATAGGGTTGACGTGCACCACTGCTGACCGCTCACCTATACTGCAGCAGTCCTTCAGCGGTATAGGGACTGACGTACAGTCTGCTAATCACTAACACACAACCTGCTTGTTCCACAAAAGTTCTTATAAGGACTGGTAACTTGGTATAGGGTGCTACGGTACATAGGCTTGAGTGCGGTACAGTCTGCTGTTCTGTAAGGACCGCTATCGGTCCACAATAGATAGGGTTGACGTGCACCACTGCTGACCGCTGCCCTATACTGCAGCAGTCCTTCAGCGGTATAGGGACTGACGTACAGTCTGCTAAACACTAATACACAACCTGCTTGGTCCACAAAAGTTCTTATAAGGACTGGTAACTTGGTATAGGGTGCTACGGTACATAGGCTTGAGTGCGGTACAGTCTGCTGTTCTGTAAGGACCGCTATCGGTCCACAATAGATAGGGTTGACGTGCACCACTGCTGACCGCTGCCCTATACTGCAGCAGTCCTTCAGCGGTATAGGGACTGACGTACAGTCTGCTAATCACTAACACACAACCTGCTTGTTCCACAAAAGTTCTTATAAGGACTGGTAACTTGGTATAGGGTGCTACGGTACATAGGCTTGAGTGCGGTACAGTCTGCTGTTCTGTAAGGACCGCTATCGGTCCACAATAGATAGGGTTGACGTGCACCACTGCTGACCGCTGCCCTATACTGCAGCAGTCCTTCAGCGGTATAGGGACTGACGTACAGTCTGCTAAAAACTAATACACAACCTGCTTGGTCCACAAAAGTTCTTATAAGGACTGGTAACTTGGTATAGGGTGCTACGGTACATAGGCTTGAGTGCGGTACAGTCTGCTGTTCTGTAAGGACCGCTATCGGTCCACAATAGATAGGGTTGACGTGCACCACTGCTGACCGCTCACCTATACTGCAGCAGTCCTTCAGCGGTATAGGGACTGACGTACAGTCTGCTAAACACTAATACACAACCTGCTTGTTCCACAAAAGTTCTTATAAGGACTGGTAACTTGGTATAGGGTGCTACGGTACATAGGCTTGAGTGCGGTACAGTCTGCTGTTCTGTAAGGACCGCTATCGGTCCACAATAGATAGGGTTGACGTGCACCACTGCTGACCGCTCACCTATACTGCAGCAGTCCTTCAGCGGTATAGGGACTGACGTACAGTCTGCTAAACACTAATACACAACCTGCTTGTTCCACAAAAGTTCTTATAAGGACTGGTAACTTGGTATAGGGTGCTACGGTACATAGGCTTGAGTGCGGTACAGTCTGCTGTTCTGTAAGGACCGCTATCGGTCCACAATAGATAGGGTTGACGTGCACCACTGCTGACCGCTCACCTATACTGCAGCAGTCCTTCAGCGGTATAGGGACTGACGTACAGTCTGCTAATCACTAACACACAACCTGCTTGTTCCACAAAAGTTCTTATAAGGACTGGTAACTTGGTATAGGGTGCTACGGTACATAGGCTTGAGTGCGGTACAGTCTGCTGTTCTGTAAGGACCGCTATCGGTCCACAATAGATAGGGTTGACGTGCACCACTGCTGACCGCTCACCTATACTGCAGCAGTCCTTCAGCGGTATAGGGACTGACGTACAGTCTGCTAAACACTAATACACAACCTGCTTGTTCCACAAAAGTTCTTATAAGGACTGGTAACTTGGTATAGGGTGCTACGGTACATAGGCTTGAGTGCGGTACAGTCTGCTGTTCTGTAAGGACCGCTATCGGTCCACAATAGATAGGGTTGACGTGCACCACTGCTGACCGCTGCCCTATACTGCAGCAGTCCTTCAGCGGTATAGGGACTGACGTACAGTCTGCTAAACACTAATACACAACCTGCTTGGTCCACAAAAGTTCTTATAAGGACTGGTAACTTGGTATAGGGTGCTACGGTACATAGGCTTGAGTGCGGTACAGTCTGCTGTTCTGTAAGGACCGCTATCGGTCCACAATAGATAGGGTTGACGTGCACCACTGCTGACCGCTGCCCTATACTGCAGCAGTCCTTCAGCGGTATAGGGACTGACGTACAGTCTGCTAAACACTAATACACAACCTGCTTGGTCCACAAAAGTTCTTATAAGGACTGGTAACTTGGTATAGGGTGCTACGGTACATAGGCTTGAGTGCGGTACAGTCTGCTGTTCTGTAAGGACCGCTATAGGTCCACAATAGATAGGGTTGACGTGCACCACTGCTGACCGCTCACCTATACTGCAGCAGTCCTTCAGCGGTATAGGGACTAAGAGTTTTGTCACAGGGTCATTTAAAAAATGACATGCAGAGGAAGAGGCAGGCCCTTCCGCAGGGGTGGTAGGGGTAGGGCAGGAGCAACAGGCTTGAGCCAAAGTGGGAAGTTGCAGAAGGTGCGTTCAATTACTTTAAAGGATGCACCAGACTTGGTTGAGTGGCTCGCTCAGCCTTACTCTTCTGCACCCTCCTCATCCTCTCGATCTGCACCCTCTTCTTCACTCTCTGCTATGTGCACCCCCAAAGACACTACCACCAACAACACGACCACCACCACCACCACCACATACCTTCCGCTTGAGTCACTGGAATTATTTTCCGATCCATATCAAGAGGACATTTCTGATGCGCAGCCACTCTTGGTATTGGATCAGGAAGAGGAGGTAGCAACAAGCGCTACTCAGCAGTCTGACGCCAGTACCCAGATCAGCCCAAGGAGGAGGTTGGTCCCCGGTGTTGCTGCCTACTCCGAGATCTCTACTTATAGCGGTGGGGAAGGTGACGTTGATGATGACGTGTCTAGTGATGTCACGTGGGTGCCCACAAGAGAGGAAGAGGAGGGGAGTTCAGAGGGAGATATGGACCAGCAGATAGGGAGGAGAAGCAGCAATGACTTACATTGCACAGCAGGGACAAAGCAGACTGCAAATGTATCAGGAGCGAGTCATCGACCATGTACGGTCACATCTGGCGCTCCCAGGACACCGGCACATGGCTCCGCAGTGTGGGCTTTTTTTAACGTGTCCGCTGCTGACAATAGCGTTGCCATCTGCAATCTTTGCAGTCAACGCGTTAGTCGCGGTAAGCCCAATACTCACCTAGGGACGACCGCCTTAAGAAGGCACATGAGCAGCCATCACCGAGCCCAGTGGGAGCAACGGAACACACAAAGCCACACTGCAGGCTCTCACCGTCCAGCCTCGTCTTCTACTTCTCCTTCTCCTCTCTCCTCACAATTGTCCTCCACTCCACCTTCCATCACGCCAAGCTCACATTTTTCTGCAAAAAGGCAGGCTTCCGTGGGCCTAATGTTTGAGCGTAAAAAAATGATGATGCCGGATAACCCTCTTGCCCAACGGTTGGCGGCTGGCTTGTCAGAACTCATAGCCCGCCAACTACTGCCATATAAACTGGTGGACTCGGAGGCCTTTCGCAAATTTGTGGCCATTGGAACACCACAATGGAAGGTCCCAGGAAGGAAGTATTTCTCAGAGAAGGGCATCCCAGAGCTATATGGCCATGTTCAGCGGCAAGTGAATGTATCTCTGGCACACAGTGTCGGTGCCAAGATACATCTGACCACAGACACGTGGTCTAGCAAACACGGGCAGGGAAGGTATATCAGTTTTACTGCCCACTGGGTGAACCTTCTGACGGCCGTCAAGCATGTAACCCGTGGCACCCGTGTAGATTTGGTTTTACCGCCACGGATTGCATGCAGGCCTGACTCTTCTTCTCCTCCTCCTACTCCATCCTCCTCCCTCTCCTCCTCAGCTGCCTCCTCCTTTTCCGCTGCTAGCGTCTCTTCCACTGCACCGCCCAAGCTCCCCAGAACCTATTCCACATGCCAGGTGAGACGTTGCCATGCCGTGCTGCGTCTGTTGTGCCTGGAAGCAAAGAGCCACACTGGCCCGGCACTCCTTTCAGCTTTGCGTTCACAGGCAGATGAGTGGCTAACACCGCTCAATTTGACAGTTGGTAAAGTGGTGTGTGACAACGGTGCCAATCTGCTTAGCGCATTGAAACAGGGCAAAATCACGCACGTGCCGTGCATGGCACACGTCTTAAACTTGGTCGTGCAGCGATTCCTTGTCAAATACCCTGGGGTCCAGGACATCTTGCGGCAGGCAAGGAAAATCTCGGCCCATTTCAGAAGATCTTACACGGCCATGGCTCGCCTTGCTGACATTCAGCGGCGACACCATCTGCCGGTCAGACGTCTTATTTGCGATTGCCCGACGCGATGGAACTCAACCTTCTATATGCTTGATAGGCTGCTCCAGCAGAAACGTGCAGTTAACGTCTACCTGTATGAACTCTGCGAAAGAAACGGTTCTGGGGAGCTGGGTTTTTTTTCACCGCGCCAGTGGCTGCTCATGCGCGACACATGCAGACTTCTGCGGCCATTTGAGGAGATCACCAAACTGGTCAGTCGCAGCCATGGCGCCATCAGTGACATGGTACCTTATGCCTTCTTTCTGGAGCGTGCATTGCGTCGTGTCATTGATCAGGCTGTGGAGGAGCAGGAGCGGGAAGATGAGGAAGTCGCAATGCTGGATGAATTCCCAGGGGGGGCTACTCTATCTGAGACAAGTCAACAACAGGAGTCTGATGAGGAGTCAGAGGAGGATGGTGCCGGGGCGGATGAGCAGGAGCAAGAAGAGCATGCTTTAAACCTTTCTGGGATCCCTGTTGTGCGAGGATGGGGAGAGGAGAATGAAGAGGACGACATTATCCTGGATGATGAGCAGGAGCCAGGCCACCACACCGCTTCCACTTTAGTGCAAATGGGGGCCTTCATGCTCCAGTGTTTTAATAGGGACCCCCGTATAAAAAGCATGAGGGTCAAGGACCAGTACTGGGTGGCAACGTACTTAGACCCCCGGTACAAACACAAAATGGCGGAAATGTTACCGCCGTCGCAGAGGGCTGTCAGAATGCAGCACTTCCAGGCCTTGCTTCGAGAAATGCTGCATTCTGCTTTTGCGTGCGCTGGCAGAGGAGCAATTCCCACTCCCAGAGAAGGATTTGCGGGTACCAATCCAACAGCGCCTGCAAGAAGAGGCCGGTTTGAAGATGTGTTGGTGACTTCGGATATGAGGTCATTCTTTCAGCCGACCCATCGACAGGTGTCATCCGGATCCAGCATCAGGGAACGCCTAGACCGTCAGGTGTCCGACTACATTGGGTTAACGGCCGATGTGGACGCTCTGAGGAGTGATGAACCCCTAGACTACTGGGTGGGCAGGCTTGACCTCTGGCCAGAGCTTGCCCAATTTGCAATCGAACTGTTGGCTTGCCCCTCATCCAGTGTCCTGTCCGAAAGGACGTTCAGCGCAGCAGGGGGGATTGTGACCGATAAGCGTACTCGCCTAGCTCACCACAGTGTTAACTACCTCACATTTCTAAAAATGAATGAGGCATGGATCTCGGAGGAATTCAACACATGTGACCAGTAGACCATGTATATGTCTATAAACTATTTTTTTAATCAAGCACACAGACCTTCTTAATTCATTTGGCTCACTTCCTTGACCCAAAAAAGCACACCGTACTATATGCCCCTACCCTCCTCTTTGAAGAGGTTGAGCGGTGTCATATTTCTACTGGGGCTGCTTATGATATCCCTGTGCTGTGCTGACTTCCTCCTGGGGGTTCTTATTATGAAGGGATCACACTATCCCTGTGCTGTGCTGACTTCCTCCTGGGGGTTCTTATTATGAGGGGATCACACCATCCCTGTGCTGTGCTGACTTCCTCCTGGGGCTGCTTACGGTGCTGCTGTCAGTGCTGTATGTCACGGTGCTGCTGTCAGCGCTGTATGTCACGGTGCTGCTGTCAGCGCTGTATGTCACGGTGCTGCTGTCAGCGCTGTATGTCACGGTGCTGCTGTCAGCGCTGTATGTCACGGTGCTGCTGTCAGCGCTGTATGTCACGGTGCTGCTGTCAGCGCTGTATGTCACGGTGCTGCTGTCAGCGCTGTATGTCACGGTGCTGCTGTCAGCGCTGTATGTCACGGTGCTGCTGTCAGCGCTGTATGTCACGGTGCTGCTGTCAGCGCTGTATGTCACGGTGCTGCTGTCAGTGCTCTGTATTACGGTGCTGCTGTCAGATGCCTCTATCACGGTGCATGTGTCATTCCGGTATGTCACGCTGCTGGTGATCATCTCCTGCACCCTCTTCTTTGCCTACCCTGGTCCCTGACCTTCCCTCTCCTCCATTGCCTTCATTAGCTCCATAGTCCTGAATTGTTAGAACAATTTCCCAAATAAAATAAAAATGCTTGTAGTTATCGATCCCAAATTCACCTCATACATGTATTATGTCATTGTCCAGATGGTGGGACTACGTTTTACCCCCTAATAATTACCACGTGGCCGCAAATTCGACATGAAGGTTTGCAAAGTTCGCCTCCCATTGAAGTCAATGGGGCCCGCGGCGAACGGTCGGTTTCGCGAACGTTTGGGTCCGTTCGCATTTCGCGTTCGCGAAACGTCCCGTCGGAAGTTCGTCCATCACTATCGGTAATCTGTATTGGCGAGTACTTGAAAAAAAGTATCGGTACTTGTACACCAATGCATTTTTTTGTGTTTTTTACGTTTCACAGAAAAGCACTACAGTACATTTAACATGGTTTCTTACTGATCTAGTTCACATCTGTGCTTTTGGAGCTGGTGCGATTTTTGAAAAGGGTCAGAAACTTTTTCTCGCAGCAGATTGCATTTTGCGTGTAATAGCCTTCAATGGGCCCGCACCAAAAACACAAATGTTGTATTTTTGATGCGATTTGAATTTTTTTTGCCTAGTAGGAAATTATGATCTTTCTGCTCATGGAGTGAGACTTGCTGTGAGTTTGATGCAACTTTGATGCAACTTTACACTTTCTGGCACTCAAGTGGCATCAAAGTCTCATCAAAGTAGTGCTGGAATCTTTATGTGTCCAAAGTTGCATGTTGGGGTTAAGGGCTAGTGTTAAATGTTAGGGTTAGTGGTAATTGTTAGGCTTAGCGGTAATTGTTATGGTTAGAATGCTAACCCTAATGCCCCGTACACACGAGCGGACTTTTCGACATCCAAACTCCGACGGACTGAGTCCGGCGGACTATCCGCTCGTGTGTGGGCTGCAACGGACTTTAGCTTCGCAAAAGTCTGACGGACTTTAGAAATGAAGCATGCTTCAAATTTTCCCGACGGAACTCCGGGGAATTCGCTCGTGTGTGTGCTACTCCGACGGACTAAAACCGACACTAGGGCAGCTATTGGCTACTGTCTATGAACTTCCTACGTCGAATCCAGTCGTACGTCATAACGTTCGACTCCGTCGGAGTTTGGTGTGATGGTGTGTGGTCAAGTCCGTTCGGTCGAAAAGTCCGCCAGAACTCCGGCGGAACTCCGCTAGAACTCCGTCGGAAGTCTGTCAGACTTAATCCCTCTCGTGTGTACGGGGCATTACAATTACCACTAACTCTAGCCCTAACAATTACCACTAACCTTAATCCTAACCTTTAACACTAACCCTAGCTTTTAACACTAACCCTAACATGGGACTTTGGCCACATAAAGGTTCCTGCACTACTTTAATGTGACTTGATTTATATGTGATTTGAGTGCCAGAGAGCATAAAATCACACCAAAGTCGAACTCCATGAACAGATCTGTCATGCTTTCCTATTAGCCAACAAAAAAAAAGGCAAAACGCTTTAAAAACACTTGCTCAAAAACTCAAAACGCATCGGAAAAACACATCAGTAGCAACACTCATAGATATGAGCCTAGCCTGAACTAGCCAACTTGGGTCCCGAGCAATATAAATAGCTTCAGTATAGGTATGCTACACACTGGGGGAGTGTTGAAAAAGTGAGAAACGTGTTACATGACAATGCGGTCACTCTTATTTACAGAAGAAAAGACTGGCAGTGACCAGGGGCGGATCCAGAGTCCAGTCTCGGGAGGGGCACTGCCCAAAAATAAGGTGTTGCTTACATAACTGGGTGGAGGGGTCAGGAGAGCACACAAGGGTGGGAGGTCAGGATGGCACAGTATGGGGTCAGGAGTGCACACACTGGGAGGGAAATCAGGAGGGAACACACTGGGGGGGGGGGGTCAGGAGGGCACACACTGGGGGGGAAATCAGGAGGGAACACACTGGGGGGGGGAATATCGGGAGGGCATACACTGGGGGGGGAGGAATCAGGAGGGCACACACTGGGGGGGGGGGGAATCAGGAGGGCACACACTGAGGGGATAAGGAGAGCACACACTGAAGGGATCAGGAGGGCACACACCAAGGGGATCAGGAGGGCACACACTGAAGGGATCAGGAGGGCACACACCAAGGGGATCAGGAGGGCACACACTGAAGGGATCAGGAGGGCACACACCAAGGGGATCAGGAGGGCACACACTGAGGGGATCAGGAGGGCACACACTGAAGGGATCAGGAGGGCACACACTGAAGGGATCAGGAGGGCACACACTGAGGGGATCAGGAGGGCACACACTGAGGGGATCAGGAGGGCACACACTGAGGGGATCAGGAGGGCACACACCAAGGGGATCAGGAGGGCACACACCAAGGGGATCAGGAGGGCACACACTGAAGGGATCAGGAGGGCACACACTGAAGGGATCAGGAGGGCACACACTGAAGGGATCAGGAGGGCACATACTGAAGGGATCAGGAGGGCACACACTGAAGGGATCAGGAGGGCACATACTGAAGGGATCAGGAGGGCACATACTGAAAGGATCAGGAGGGCACATACTGAAGGGATCAGGAGGGCACACACTGAAGGGATCAGGAGGGCACACACCAAGGGGATCAGGAGGGCACACACTGAAGGGATCAGGAGGGCACACACTGAAGGGATCAGGAGGGCACACACTGAAGGGATCAGGAGGGCACACACTGAAGGGATCAGGAGGGCACACACTGAAGGGATCAGGGGGCACACACTGAAGGGATCAGGAGGGCACACACTGAAGGGATCAGGAGGGCACACACTGAAGGGATCAGGAGGGCACAAACTGAAGGGATCAGGGGGCACACACTGAAGGGATCAGGAGGGCACACAATGAAGAGATCAGGAGGGCACACAATGAAGAGATCAGGAGGGCACACACTGAAGGGATCAGGAGGGCACATACTGAAGGGATCAGGAGGGCACACACTGAAGGGATCAGGAGGGCACATACTGAAAGGATCAGGAGGGCACATACTGAAGGGATCAGGAGGGCACACACTGAAGGGATCAGGAGGGCACACACTGAAGGGATCAGGAGGGCACACACCAAGGGGATCAGGAGGGCACACACTGAAGGGATCAGGAGGGCACACACTGAAGGGATCAGGAGGGCACACACTAAAGGGATCAGGAGGGCACACACTGAAGGGATCAGGGGGCACACACTGAAGGGATCAGGAGGGCACACACTGAAGGGATCAGGAGGGCACACACTGAAGGGATCAGGAGGGCACACACTGAAGGGATCAGGGGGCACACACTGAAGGGATCAGGAGGGCACACAATGAAGAGATCAGGAGGGCACACAATGAAGAGATCAGGAGGGCACACAATGAAGGGATCAGGAGGGCACGCACCAAGGGGAACAGGAGGGCACACACTAAGGGGATCAGGAGGGCACACACTAAGGGGATCAGGAGGGCACACACTGAGGGGATCAGGAGGGCACACACTGAGGGGATCAGGAGGGCACACACTGAGGGGATCAGGAGGGCACACACTGAGGGGATCAGGAGGGCACACACTGAGGGGATCAGGAGGGCACACACTGAAGGGATCAGAAGGGCACACACTGAGGGGATCAGGAGGGCACACACTGAGGGGATCAGAAGGGCGCACAATGAGGGGATCAGGAGGGCACACACTGAAGGGATCAGGAGGGCACACACTGAAGGGATCAGGAGGGCACACACTGAAGGGATCAGGAGGGCACACACTGAAGGGATCAGGAGGGCACATACTGAAGGGATCAGGAGGGCACACACTGAAGGGATCAGGGGGCACACACTGAAGGGATCAGGAGGGCACACACTGAAGGGATCAGGAGGGCACACACTGAAGGGATCAGGAGGGCACACAATGAGGGGATCAGAAGGGCACACAATGAGGGGATCAGGAGGGCACAATTTCTGACTGTGCCACATGAAAAGATGCAATCCCATTTGTCAGCTAACAGATCCTCTATGCTAAGCTGCAGTAACTCGGCAGAATCATCATAGAGGTGTCTGTAAACAAATCCACGATATGCTTCTAGCTGAGCTCACCTTTCCAGGAAGTTCAGTCACTCGGCTCCCTCTGCTCGGCTTCACACCTCCCTCTTCCAGCGGGCGTGGTCTCAGGGGTCAGGCACATCCCCTTCCCTCCCACTCAAGCAACAGCTTACAGGAGAGAGTTTGGAAAACTGCTGGGGGAGGTACAGGGGGCGGAGAGTGCAGTCCCCAGCGTAGGTAAGCAGTAAATCCTAATGTTCAGAATGGCTGTGAGTCCGACCGTGGCTCTGAATTCTCGGGGCGCTCTCAGCCTCACAGTCAGCAATATTTTCTCGGGGGGAGCAATTGTCCCGTTGCCCCCCCCCTGGATCCGCCCCTGGCAGTGACAAGATATTGGTACCTATATCGTAATGTCATTGGGGCCTCCAGTTCATATAAACCATCATTTTGCAATTTTACATATTTTATTTCCATTTTCTAATCTTTTTTTGAGAGAAAACAGTCATAGTTGTGACTACCCTGAATAATTAAGGCTATTTACTCTGCTGCCATTTTCCAGTTTCCATACCCATAAAAATAAACTGGTAATCTTTAGTCACATGGCTGTCCTGTAAGATTATAAGGCTAGTGAAACTTTATATTCAATACGTCTCAATAATGTATTCTTTCTGTAAACCTCAACTATGAATTCTAATGCTACCACTTGACTTGCATAGGATGGGCAGAATCTTTTTTTTTTTTATAAATTTTTTGGGGAGCCCTTTAAATAAATAGAACTGCAATTGTTCACATACAATAAAGCTAGTTTATTCAAGATATTTAGGTCTCACACACACCTATCGTAAAGTGCCAATGTCTCATGATATAAAAGCAGCCATCTTGGGTCATCTGTTATGCACATTTTAAATTTGCACATAATTATAACATGCAGTTATATTTCACTCCAGTATTCACATACAAGTGGACAGTCACATGTGTTATTTACAACATGAAAACATTACATTGGAGCTCCATAAAGTTTATGAATAGCTGTTTGATCTGAGTGATGTATCTCAAGAGAGAGAGAGGCGTTATGCAGAATAACATTAAGCAAATGTGTCTAGAGCCATAAAAGCACTATGTCTTCCAAACTATATAAAGGGCAAGTTGAAAAAAATAGATTTAAGTGGTGCCAAGACGGAAAGACTGAAATCATCGTGGAACGTGTCCTTATTTATGACTTTGCTAGAAAGATTGACGAGAACACATAAATATGTAAAATGCTTGAAAGTCTCTGACTGGCAAGTCCCTGGCCAGATATTGGTTTATCAGGTATTACTTTAGGGAACATTAAAGACTAATAAAGTTAAACTCCAAGCTTTCTTTTAGCTTGCTAAAACAGCCCCATCCTCAGTGCACTGGATCTTCACAACAGGATTGCCAAAATAATTTGAAATGGTTTTCCATCATCCTCCAGCAAAACAAAATTGGCAATTTTAAATGTCCTTTCCCTCAGGCTTGCCCAACCCATTTTTTATGAAAGTATTGCATTGTAGATGAACCAGCCTGAACTCTCCTTTGGCCCCTTATAGAAGGCTTCAACTTTTGTATTAAGCCCCATACACACCAGATTTTCTGCTGATTTTTTCCTTCAGATTTACCAAAACCATGTAGTGCAAGGGCCTGCCTGGTTTTGGTAAATCTGAAGGAAAAAATGAGCAGAAAATCTGATAGTGTGTATGGGGCTTTATATGTGAGCATTTTGTATATAAGCATACAGAATGTTGGATTTGAATTGCATATAATGCTCACTGCCTAATTGCTTAACCACTTTCAGACCGGACCATTTTGCTGGTAAATGACCAGAGGTCTTTTTACACTTTGGCACTGCGCTGCTTTAACTGGTAATTGCGCGGTCATGCAATGTTGTACCCAAACAAAATTTGCGTCCTTTTCTTCCCACAAATAGAGCTTTCTTTTGATGGTATTTGATTGCCTCTGCGATTTTTATTTTTTGCGATATAAACGTAAAAAGACCGCAAATTTTGAAAAAAAATGATATTTTCTACTTTTTGTTATTAGAAAAATCCAATAAACTCAATTTTAGTCATACATTTAGGCCAAAATGTATTCAGCCACATGTCTTTGGTAAAAAAAAAGTCAATAATTGTATATTTATTGGTTTGCGCAAAAGTTGTCACATCTACAAACTAAGGTACGTTTTCTGCAATTTACGCAGCTTTTAGTTTACGACTGCCTATCTCATTTCTTGAGGTGCTAAAATGGCAGGGCAGTACAAAACCCCCCCAAATGACCCCATTTTGGAAAGTAGACCCCCTAAGGAAATTGATAAGAGGCATGTTGAGCCCATTGAATATTTTATTTTTTTGCCTCAAGCGATTGAATAATGACAAAAAAAAAAATTTTTTTTTTTTTTTACACAAAGTTGTCACTAAATGATATATTGCTCACACATGCTATGGGCGTATGTGAAATAACACCCCAAAATAAATTCTGCTGCTTCTCCTGAGTACGGGGATACCACATATGTGGGACTTTTTGGGAGCCTAGCCGCGTACGGGGCCCCGAAAACCAAGCACCGCCTTCAGGCTTTCTAAGGGCGTACATTTTTGAGTTCACTTCTCACTACCTATTACAGTTTTGAAGGCCATAAAATGCCAAGATGGCACAAAACCCCCACAAATGACCCCATTTTAGAAAGTAGACACCCCAAGCTATTTGCTGAGAGGCATGTTGAGTTCATGGAATATTTTATATTTTGCCACAAGTTGCGGGAAAATTACAAACTTTTTTTTTTTTTTTTTTTTTTTTCACAAAGTTGTCACTAAATGATATATTGCTCACACATGCCATGGGCATATGTGAAATGACACCCCAAAATAAATTCTGCTGCTTCTCCTGAGTACGGGGATACCACATATGTGGGACTTTTTGGGAGCCTAGCCGCGTACGGGGCCCCGAAAACCAAGCACCGCCTTCAGGCTTTCTAAGGGCGTAAATTTTTGAGTTCACTTCTCACTACCTATTACAGTTTTGAAGGCCATAAAATGCCAAGATGGCACAAAACCCCCACAAATGACCCCATTTTAGAAAGTAGACACCCCAAGCTATTTGCTGAGAGGCATGTTGAGTCCATGGAATATTTTATATTTTGCCACAAGTTGCGGGAAAATTACAAACTTTTTTTTTTTTTTTTTTTTTTTCACAAAGTTGTCACTAAATGATATATTGCTCACGCATGCCATGGGCATATGTGAAATGACACCCCAAAATAAATTCTGCTGCTTCTCCTGAGTACGGGGATACCACATATGTGGGACTTTTTGGGAGCCTAGCCGCGTACGGGGCCCCGAAAACCAAGCACCGCCTTCAGGCTTTCTAAGGGCGTTACAGTTTTGAAGGCCATAAAATGCCAAGATGGCACAAACCCCCCCCAAATGACCCCATTTTGGAAAGTAGACACCCCTAAATTTAGGGGTACACTAGTGAGACTAGGTAATAAATGGCGGGTGCCCTGAAACTATAAAAAAATAACTAACCAACCAGCGTCACCTGTAACAGTTATATGGTGATCACTGGTGAAAGGGTTAACTAGGGGGCAATCAGGGGGCTTTATGCGGTAGTATATGGGGGTCCCTGGCGCTATAAAAAGCTGCGGCGAACCTAAATACCTACCTGCCTAACTAGCGTCACCTGTGACACTAATACAGCGATCAGAAAAACGATCGCTTATTAGGCTGGGTTCACACTGGAGCGATGCGGGAACGCCACGAATGCGCGGCGGGTTCCCGCATCGCATGCCTCCCGGCGGCAGTTCACACTGCCCTATGCGAACTGCTGGGAGTGTCAGTGAAATGTTACTGACACCCCCAGATCAGTTCGCATATCGCAGTGCGATCTGCAAACTCGGATCGCATGGTGTGAACACCCATGCGATCCGATTCTGCTGCGGGCCAAAAAAAGGGTCCCGTGCGAATTTGCGGCGGGTGCGGCGGGTGTGGCGGGTGCGGCGGGTGCGGCGAATGGCTGAACTCGAATCGCACAGAGATCGGATGTGATTTGCACTGCAGTGCGGTGCGAATCACATCCGTTCTCATAAACCGCTGCAATGTGAACCCAGCCTTAGTGACACTGGCGACGGGGGGTGATCACGGGGTTAAACCTTTATTGGGGGGGTTAGGGGGGTACCTTAGAACTAAAGGGGGCTAACCCTAACTGCCCTAACAGTTATTAGTCACAAATGACACCCGCCGGGTGATCAGGGGGTTAAACCTTTATTAGGTAATAAATGGCGGGTGCCCTGAAACTATAAAAAATAACTAACCAACCAGCGTCACCTGTAACAGTTATATGGTGATCACTGGTGAAAGGGTTAACTAGGGGGCAATCAGGGGGCTTTATGCGGTAGTATATGGGGGTCCCTGGCGCTATAAAAAGCTGCGGCGAACCTAAATACCTACCTGCCTAACTAGCGTCACCTGTGACACTAATACGGCGATCAGAAAAATGATCGCTTATTAGGCTGGGTTCACACTGGAGCGATGCGGAAACGCCGCAAATCCGCGGCGGGTTCCCGCATCGCATGCCTCCCGGCGGCAGTTCACACTGCCCTATGCGAACTGCTGGGAGTGTCAGTGAAATGTTACTGACACCCCCAGATCAGTTCGCATATCGCAGTGCGATCTGCAAACTCGGATCGCATGGTGTGAACACCCATGCGATCCGATTCTGCTGCGGGCCAAAAAAAGGGTCCCGTGCGAATTTGCGGTGGGTGCGGCGGGTGCGGCGGGTGCGGCGAATGGCTGAACTCGAATCGCACAGAGATCGGATGTGATTTGCACTGCAGTGCGGTGCGAATCACATTCGTTCTCATAAACCGCTGCAATGTGAACCCAGCCTTAGTGACACTGGCGACGGGGGGTGATCACGGGGTTAAACCTTTATTGGGGGGTTAGGGGGGTACATTAGAACTAAAGGGGGCTAACTCTAACTGCCCTAACAGTTATTACAGTCACAAATGACACCAATGCAAAAAAAAAAAAAAAAAAAAAAAAAAATGACATTGGTGTCACTGTGACTGGGGGGCAGGGGTAATTGGGGGGGTGATCGGGGGGTAAAGGGGGGGTGTGAGTGTGCCTGGCATGTTCTACTGTGTGTGTAGAGTGTTGGTGCAACTCACCGATCCGCTCTCCTCCGTGTCGGAACGAAAAATACCGACACGGAGGAGAGAATACATCACTTCCTCTCCTGTGTTTACATTACAGGAGAGGAAGTGATGTCACGGGGGATTCCTATTCGTCGGGAGCGATCGCGAGGGGGTGGCCATGAACGAATGGCCGTCCCCTCGTCCGGGATCGCTCCCGCACGAATACCGACCGCCGCAGGCACCGGGCGGGGGCCCGATCGGGCCCCCGACCCGCGGGAGGCAAGGGACGTACATGTACGCCAATATGCCTGCCCGTGCCATGCTATCGACGTACATCGTCGTGCGGCGGTCGGCAACTGGTTAAGGACCAGCCGCCATCATTATACTGTGGCAGGTTGGCTCCCCTGTGTGAATCGCCGATGTCAGGCACTTTAAGAGTGATAGGCTGGCACGCACGATGATGGAGCCGATGCGCACGGTCGGCAGCTGCAATGGCCACCCGCAATTACTCCACAGAGAGACAGAAAGTTGTTCTGTCAATGTAAACAGACCGCTCCCCATTCCGACAGAGGAGTAAAGAGAGATCTGCTGTTCCTAGTGATTAGGAACAGCAATTTCTCTCCTCCTCCAGTCAGTCCCACCCCCCCACACTTAGAAACACCTCCCAGGGAGCACATTTAACCACTTGATCACCCCCTAGTGGTAGCCCCTTCCCTGTGAAATTTACACAGTAATCAGTGCATTTTTATAACACTGATTGCTGTATAAATGTCACTGGTCCCAAAAAAGTGTCAAAAGTGTCCAATCTGTCCGCCGCAATGTCCCACTAAAAATCACAGCTCGCTGCCATTACTAGTTAAAAAAAAAATGCCATAAATCTATCCCCTATTTTGTAGATGCTATAAATTTTGCGCAAACCAATCAATATATGCTTATTACAATTTTTTTTATTTTTTTTTACCAAAATATGTGGAATAATACATATTGGCCTAAACTGATGAAGAATTATTTTTTTGGGATATTTGTAAAAAGTATTGTTTTTTTTTTCAAAATTGTTGCTCTTTATTTCTAGCGCAAAAAAATAAAAAACTGCAGAGGTGATCAAATACCACCAAAAGAAAGCTCTATTTTTGGGAATGAAAGGACATCAATTTTATTTGTTTTACACAACTGCGCAATTGTCAGTTAAAGCGACGCAGATCCGTATTGTAAAAAAAAATAACCTGGTCAAATCCTTCCGGTCCTTAAGTGGTTAAAGCTGAACCCCGCAATTATTATTTTTTATTTTTCAAAACTTACATTGGTCCAGCTTGGCTACATCTAAATTTTCATACAGTAGCTCACATTCAGGGATCCACTGGGGATGCAGAAATTTACTGTAGCAGATGATGCTATATATCATCCTTTCTCAACCTTTTCAACACAGAGGAACCCTTGAAATAGTTCTCCGGTCTCGATGAACCCTTGCTAAAAATTAGAAATCTACAACTCATGATACATTAGTGTAATGGTCAGTGGGAAGAATGGTCCTTACACTTGTGGTCATTGGGAAGAATTACCTCCTTACAGATAGCTAAAAAGATCAATGGTGTAGGTGGGAACTTATCTGAGAGGCAGAAATTGCCCAATGCTGAAGGATCCCTTCCCTAGCAACATTTGGAGGAACCCTGGTTCAGAATCACTGCTATATATAGTCAGTGCTGGTCTCTGGGTTAACGCCTTGTATATTTTTCAATTAATACAAGGAGTTCTTTAATTGTATAGGGCGGTGGGCAGGGTCAGATGATGTCATGGTCTCAGCCTCTTCTATTCAGATAATGCCTTGTATTTATTGAAAAGCAATACGAGTTGTTGTCTGAAGTGCCAAGAAAAAAGTTCCCGTTCAGATTACAGAAGTTACTCAAGCAGCGACCCGCTTTGACTATACAGTATGTACCACAGGCTACTATAATGCATTTCTGAATCCTCAGTAGCTCACCGGTGTAAGCTATGAAGGATTAGACTCAACCACATTGGAGTGTTAAGAAAAAGATCTTCCCAGATTTTCAGCTTGAAGATGCTGTCCAGCTTCACTCTGTTGTTCCTAAAATTGTAAGAAAGACATTGTAGAGTCTTCACTATAGACTCAGGGAGACAACTGTCTGGAGGAAGCTGGGAAGGAGGAAATCAGCCACTGCAGATACAGAAGATGAAGTGGGCATTTGTTGATTATAATAATTATTCTAAACATGTAAAGTGCATTCTCCCCACACAGCCATAGCTTGGTATTTGGTTGATGTGTTCTTCCCTTGCTTATTCCACAGTACAACTGAATCCTTATGCCACAATCTAAGAAGAGCAGATTATTTTAGTTATTAGGAACATCCAAATAGCTAAAGCTTCTGGGCTTAAAGGCCTACCTGCAGGTTTTTTTAAATGCTATTCTTCCTATATTTTGTAAAATGTCTACTGCAACTGAACAAGCTTTTACTATCCATGACTGATTGTTGCAATTCCCAAAAAACCCTAAATTAATAAATTAAATTAATGTAATCCACCCTGACCAATCAAGTTTTATGCTGAACAAGGTATGACATTATTATCCACTAATTGTATAAAATGATTTGTGTGTTACACAATGAAGGGTCTAATGAGATGGAATTCTGGCTATATATATCTAACTAACCTTAAAATTGTCCCCTCCCCTCTCCTAACACCTATGCTAATTAACCTGTGTAAGAAAGATGCATATACAGTATGTACCTATTTGTACCTCTGATGTCACGTGGCGTCAGAGGTGGGCGGGCTTACCCGTTTAGGTCACTAGGTGGCCCCGCCCACAGCTGTAGGTGGGAGCCTCCCATAGAGGCGGAGCTGTTGTGTTTTTTTTTCTTATTACGGTTCATACGGTTTTTCTTTTTACGGTTCTTTTTTACGGTGCCGTGAGATGGATTTACATCTTGGGGCATTTTTATTTTAATTTTTTTTAATAAAGGACCTGTCCCTAAGTGTCTCCTATAATTTTTACTATTTTTGACACTATTTTTGTGAATTGGTAGAGGTAAAAGGTACCCATTACCAATTCACATAGGGGGGCTGGGATCTGGGGGTCCCCTTGTTAAAGGGGGCTTATAGATTACGATAAGCCCCCACCTGCAGACCCCCACAACCAGCAGGCAAGGGTTGTGGGGATGAGGCCCTTGTCCCCATCAACATGGGGACAAGGTGCTTTGGGGGCGACTCCTAAGCATCCTCCCCATGTTGAGGGCATGTGGCCTGGTACGGTTCAGAGGGGGGGGCACTCTCTCATCCCCCCTCTTTTCCTGCACCCTGCCAGGTTGCGTACTAGGATAGGGTCTGGTATTGATTTTGGGGGGACACCTACGCCTTTTTTTTTGGCACAGGGTTCCCCCTTAATATCCATACCAGACCTGAAGGGCCTAGTAATGGACTGGGGGGGATTACATTTTTTTCAATGAGTTTTAACTATATTGAAGGGAGGATACAACAATTCATTGCAGCCGTGAGCAGTTTTAAATTACTTTTTTTCTTTAGAAATGTCATTTTGTGCAGGGACTGTTCTAAACACGGGAAAAAATGTGCCACTTTACAGGCATACTATAGACACTCCCCAGGCATGATATTTAAATTAATATTTCATTTGTATTGCTTCACTTTAAGCATTATTAAAATCACTGCTCTTTAAAAAACGTCATTTTTTAAAACTTTTTTTTTTGCATTGATACATGTCCCCTGGGGCAGGACCCAGGTCCCCAAACACTTTTTATGACAATAACCTGCATATAAGCCTTTAAAATAAGCACTTTTTTGCTTTTTCATGTTAGTGTTCCATAGACTTTAACGGGGTTCCGTGGCTTTCGAATTTCCCCCGAACACTGCATAATGTTCGTTGTTCGCTGAACGTCTGAACAACCAAAGTTCGGCCCGGACTTATGCTCAGCCCGAATCGTTCGGCCATCCCTAGCAAAAAGCTTTAAAGGGAGTTGTCGAGCATGAGCTCATTTCGCTGGGCTTCCCCTATGGGTCACAGGAGTGCAGTTCGTTTTGTACTCCTGTGCCGTGTTTTCAGCAGAGAGTGGTCTGAAGTCCGCTCTCCACTGACATCACCAGGATCAGTCCAGGCACTGTGTCATCATGACTTCAGAAATCTAGAACCGCTAGGTGACTGGACTGATGGCAGTCTCAGCCTCTCAGCGAGCCGCTGAGACACTGGGACACTAAGACGGCTGCTTTCTGCCCCTCCACAGCTCAGTGCTCCAATAAGCATGGAGGAGCAGAGAGGAGAGCTGCTGACCGACAGGCAGCAGCTCTCCGCTCGAGGAGGTGAGAGAACTGAGCCATCGGCGATGCTCGGTTCTCAGTGAAGAGGTGGTGGAGGACAGATGTAGCATTGGTCCGATGCTGCATCCACCTAGGTAAGTATCAATATGGTATACAAAAAAATTCCATACTTCTCTTTTAAAAGAATGTACTTAAAGTGTATGAATACCAAAAGCTTTTTTTGTTTTGATTTGGATAGGAGTAGGGAAGGTGTGTGACCCTCTTTGGGAGATTTCTTTTCATTTCATACTTAAGGGTGGCACAGTGGTGTAGAGGTTAGCACTCTCACCTAGCAGTAAAAAGGGTTGCTGGTTTGCTGGTTCATATCCCAACCATGACACTACCTGCCTGGAGTTTGCATGTTCTCCCTGTGCCTGTGTGGGTTTCCTCTGGTTTCCTTCCACACTCCAGAGACATGCTGGTAGGTTAATTGGCTTCTGTCCAAAATTGGGCAGAATGTGAATTTGGGGACCTTGGATTGTGGGATCCTTGAGGGTAGGGACCAATGTGAGTGTGTGATGTAAATTCATGGTGCTATATGGGTACCTTAAATAAATAATAATATAATAGATGAGCATCTTAATGAGATGCAATGTACAGGGATAGGGGTGATTGTAGACACACTCACTCATGATGGACTGGTGTCTTTATTCAACCTTACTAACTATGTAACTTTTTCCTGTTCTGGAGATGCAAAAACAAGTCAAAACAAATCTCTGCAAATGTAGAGGATTCCCCCTGTTAGACAGTTGTAATGGGAACAGATGTGCCCATTAGAAAATGAATCCTTATCCATGCAAGGTAAAGTGACAATGTCTCTGCAAAGGACATACCCCAACCTCCTTATATTCACCTTACTTGCTCTCCTTTGCAGCTCCTTGATCCTCTGCTACATCAAGAAGACCTAGCACTTTTAAATGGGGGTAAGAATGTGGTCTTCTCCCCTGTGACCTTGCCTGGGCCTAGCAATCAATCGCTGGGCCAGAGCACTGTTGTATAACCAGGAGAGTGATGTCAAAGCTCCCCCCTGGTCAATATCGGCATCAGCTTGAGAAGAGCAAGGACCTGCGAGGAAGTGCAAGCAAGGTGTGAATGAAGGTGTCAGATCATTGCATGGGCAGGGTGACAGTCATTTTTTTTAAAGACCAAACCGTCTATAATGAAAATAATACATTATATAAAAGAACTGATAAGAAGATTTTCCAGTTATGTATTTAAAAAGACCCCCACCAGAACCTAGAACATGTGACATTTATGTAGCTTTGATGTGCAGCCCATTGATTTACTATATGTTATTTTCCAAAGGAGGAACTATCATTATTGCTCCCCAGATTGATTTAAAACATTTTAGTTCTGGTAATCTTCTGAAGCTTTGATGTATTTATCTATGACTGTTATTTTATTAAAACCTCTTTGACATAAATCAGTTTATGAAAACTTTCAGCATGGTTCTATAAAATGACTTGAATTATATATCACAATTTAGTGTTATTGGCATATGAAGATACATTTCCTTTCTCATACATTTTTCATATTTTCCTTTTTTCCACAAATGTTAACACAAACATACTCTATGAAAAGATAAAAAAATAAAAAACTCTTGTTAGAACTAGAGCTTTATTAGAAGCCCTGTGCTACATACTGCATAACGTATGAACTGCAGTGTAGGATTGCTACTGCTATATATGTTTTCTCTTCGCCATATGCAAATGTTATGGGAGAGCTATTACACAATACATCATATAGACATTCAAATAAAAATAGCACATTTCCTGCTAAACGACTTCAGTTCTAAGGAAGGCTCTTCAAAGTCTAATGACTGAGCATGCTCTGTACCATGTAGATAATACTAATTATGCTTACTGTATTTTTATGCATAAGCAACATAGTGCTCGAGATCCGTCAAGCTAGGGAAGAGCCTGTGGTTGTTGTAAAAAGCTGTGGCTAGCCCTTAAGGCGATTGAGACACTAGGTCAACTTAATTGTGTCCTGTGCAATCTATAGTACATAGTATTGCCAAAAGTATTGAGACACCTGCCTTTTTACACACACAAACTTTTTAGGCATCCCAGTCTTAGTCTGTAGGGTTTAATATTGAGTTGGCCCACCCTTTGCAGCTATAAAGGCTTCAACTCTTCTGGGAAGGCTGTCCGCAAGATTTAAGAGTATGTCTACGGAAATGTTTAACCATTCATCCAGAAGTGTATTTGAGTGGGCAGGCACTGATGTCGACAAGAAGGCCTGGCTCACAGTCTCCATTCTAATTCATCCCAAAGGTGTTGTATCGGGTTGAGGACTCTATGCAGGCCAGTCAAGTTCCTCCACTCCAAACTCACTCATCCATGTCTTTATGTACCTTGTCATATGGTGGAGGGGAGATTATGGTTTGGGTTTTTTTTTTCAGGGGTTGGGCTTGGGACCTTAGTTCCAGTGAAGGGAACTCTTAAGGTGTCAGCATACCAAGACATTTTCGACAATTTCATACTCCCAACTGTGTGGGAACAGTTTGTGGATGGCCCCTTCCTTTTCCAACATGACTGTGCACCAGTGCACAAACAAGGTCCATAAAAACATGAATGAGTGAGTTTGAGGTGGAGGAACTTGACTAGTCCTGACCTCAACCTGATAGAACACCTTTAGGATGAATTAGAGCGGAGATTGTGAGCCAGGCCTTCTCATCCAACATCAGTGCCTGACCTCATAAATGCACTGCTGGAAGAATGGTCAAATATTCCCATAGACACCCACCTAAACCTTGTAGACAGGGTTCCCATAAGAGGTGAAATTATTACAGCTGCAAAGGATGAGCCAACTCAATAATGAACCCTACGTACTAAGACTGGAATGCCATTAAAATTCATGTGCGTGTAAAGGCAGGTGTCCTACTACTTTTGGTAATATAGTGTATATGCAGATCTAGAAATAATAGTTTCAACTGATCTTTGAAAAAAACACTTTGATGGGTATAAAATGAAAGTGAATGGGAAATGTAGAGCCTGTACTAAGTAAAAGGAGCAAATTATAAAGATGGCTTGCTGTTCATCATGAAATCATAATATTATGACAACTTGCTTTGCCAACTCTCTGTGAAAATGGATGGACCTTATTTTTTGGGTTGAAAAAAAAAAAAAAAACATGAAACTGGTAACAGCCATCATGAAAATAAAATGCTCATTAATTCTGTGAGGAATGGCATATCTTGTAATAATATAGTGAATAATTATCAGTAAAGGTTTGCATACTCAACCTGCCCACACACGACCGGACTTTCCGCCGGACTATGGCGGGAGTCCGCTGTACTTTTGAAATGAACGGACTTGCCCACACACGGAGGAAATTCCGTTCATTTTGAACACGTCTCCAGGTAGCCGGGACTAGCGAAGGAAGTCAATGTCGCCGACTCGTCGCTGTCTCTGGCTGTAATGACAGGGACATGTTGCGTGGCGACTTATATAGGGACAATGGGCGTGGTCACCGGGTGATGTCCCCGCCCATTATAATGTCACAGTCCCAACATCCTTTTAACGGCTTTGTTTTTGGCCTTTTTGTTCCCCTTTTACTTTCTGAGCAAAACCGTTTTCATACGCATTTTTTTTTTTGTAACAGATAAATGTGCAAGCCAGCAATCAGATGGAAGAGAGAAAGGGCCTTCTTTGGATTCTTGATGAAGAAGTTCTAATCCAGGGCTCCAATGATGCTAATGTTCTCAACCGTCTTTGTTCATATTATGAAGTTAAAAGTGAAGATAGACAAGGTAAGAAAAACGGCTGCCATGTATTTCCAGCAAAGCAAAGAGCTAACCTATCAAAAATATACAATATCAATAAATCAAATAATTAAAATGGTTTATCCTTAATAAATAAATGTTTAATGAAAAAATGTATAATGCCCTGTACACACGGTCGGACATTCCAACCACAAAATCCATTGGATTTTTTTACCTCGGATTTTGGCCGAAGCTTGTCTTGCATACACATGGTCGGACAAAGTTGTTGGAAAATCCGATCGCTCAGAATGAGGTTACGTAGAACACGTATGACGGGACTATAAAAGAGGCCAGTAGCCAATAACTTTTGTCTCGTAATTTATTCTGAGCATGGCACTTCGGAATTCTCTACACATGATCGGAAAAAGTCTGATCGGATTTGTTGTTGGAAAATTTAAGCTCTCAAACTTTTTCCGTCAGAAATTCCGACGGAAAAAGTCCAATAGAGCCCACACACAATCGAATTTCCCATAATGTTGTACACAGTCTCATGATAAATATTATAAATGTATTTTGTTTATTACAATTGTACAGGTAGTATCATAGATCAGCAATGCTTCCAGAAGCAAAAATCATAAATGTTCTATCCAGGATATTGTTAATAGATATATTATATTGCATCATAACTAGAGAAATCATTTTTAACCATTATTCCACTAACAGAAAGTGACATTTAATTCCAGATGATGGACCCATACGTAAGTGTGAACAGCCTCTTCAATTTGAGATCCTCCACCAGCTTTGCAAAGATCCTGTTCGATATGATGCTACTAGTTGGATCAATAAAGCCAAATTGAACCTGTCAGCAGAAAATGCCATCCAGGTTTTGAAGCAGTCTAAAATGTAAGTAAAGAGATTTGAATCTTGATACTACACCAATTTTTCACTTTCAGACCACAAGACCATAGTTAAGTGGACACATACCTTCTCAGCAACTCATTTTGTATTCGTGTATGGCGTATCAATGTAGCACCTAAAAAATACCAAAGAATAGTCCCTTTGGTTATATATTTTCATATTCAACAATCATTCTCAGTCAGATGTTTTGGTCGATTGATATGAGTTGTCTAAGATGCTTCTTCCCTCTGATAGGTTCATAGATGTAGCTGGACGTTTCTTGACACTGAACTATTTTATTGAAACCAAAATGGAGTCTGTAGGGTGTGGTATTTATTTTTTGAATAGAAACTACCTTGCGAGTCCTAACATTTTTATCTGACATTTGACAATATATGCTTGTTAATAGTTTTCCAGTAGTTCATGGGTAGCCGGTTATGTTCTACATATCCTATCAACACCCAAGTTTAGTCTTTTACACTTTTCATTATTTTCCCTGCTTCATGGTTTTTTACTTTGCTGTGTGCTGTGGTGCGTTGCTGCGTTACCCGTTCCCCATTGACAACGTCATCTATGACGAAACGCGTCTGGGAAGGTACGCAGTGACGCTGCCACGCTCTACGAGGGGAGGACGGGACGCTAGTTTGTTTGTATGCCGGCCGGCGTGCTTTTGCTCTGTCTCAACGCTCGTTAAAAGGCTGCTATTTGTAAGTGTGATTCTTTTATTCCAAATAAATTGTTTGACGATTTTACGCTATGGAAGCATTTCTTTCTCTCTAAAAACGGTGTTGCTGATGATTTACCCATTGGAGCTCCAGAGATTGGGATTGGGCTATATTTCCACATTGAGGGTATCGGGACACAGGAGGCTTGATTGGAGCTCTAGTCTTTCTACTTCGATTTAAATATCCCCAAGGCTTTAATTATCAATTTATCTGGTAAGCGCATCACTTATCTGGTGACGGGCACAGGATTTTTCAAGAATTGTGTGTGACCACGGTGGTGATATGTGCAACGCCTGGATTTTTGGATCATCTTAACGAACTTTTATTTATACCAATTTTTAGTTATGTTCACCTTATCGGATATAAAGTTCCCATTGTTCAGAGATTGGTGATACTTTCTCTGTGAACATTATTTGTATGGTCATTTATTATTATTTTTTAATTATTTGTGTTATCTATTTTCTTACTATTTATTTAGCACTATTGACGCTGCTCTTTTTTATTTTTTATAACTACAGTGAATGCTTATGGGCAAATCACAGGTACACTTCAAACCTGTAACCCTCAGAAGGAAAAATTTTACCTTCAGCCATGCACATATTAAACACATTAAGAAAGTAGTACTTAAACATTTGCTGTTTCAGTTATACAAGAATAAGATTTAATGGAAAATAATATCTAATCTCCAAGAGTCCCTTGTCCAACAGTCCCTGTTCAAGAGTCCCTTATATTTGAGAGATTTTTTTCTTAATGTTTTGTCTGTGTCTTGAGGACAGTGAGTTAACCCCCCCTGGCGGTATTCCCGAGTCTGGCTCGGGGTGGAATTTATATACCAAAAGCGGTAACCCCAAGCCAGACTCGGGACCGCATCGCTGGATCCAGGAGGATGCTTACTTACCTTCTCCCTTGGATCCAGCAATGTCCCCCCGCTGTACGAGTGAGACGTGTCTTGCTCGATCTATCACAGAGCCGATCTCCGCTCCCTGCGAGCGTTGCGACGCACGGGGACGGAGATCGGCGCCAAATTCAAAAAGTGAAACACTCACTATACATACAGTATAATGTAATCTTACAGATTACATTGCTGTATGTAATTATTTCACATCCCCTTTGTCCCTAGTGGTCTGTCCAGTGCCCTGCATGCAGTTTTATAATATAAAAACTGTTCTTTCTGCCAGGAAACTGGAGATTGTCCATAGCAACCAAAACTGTCCCTTTACATCAAAAATGATTTTAGACCAGCTAGAAAACAGCGATAATAAATTGGAATCACTCGCAGAATTGAGCGATAGTGATTTGTGGGGAGATCAGTCATCAAATACTGAAAAGTAATGACAGTGACAATTCTGCAACTGAGCACATTTCAGTGTTTTTGATTTGATTACATTGAATAATTTTTTATTATTGTTAGATTATTATTTGGCACACTTATTTATAATTATTATATATATATATATATATATATATATATATATATATATATATATATATATATATATATATATATATATATATATATATATATATATATATTATATATATAATTTATGATTTCATTTTTCAAACTTCATCATACCCGGGATGTCTGCTAGACTCTGGTTTGGACAGATTTAAGTGAGTTATTGCTAAGAATTACAGGACTCCAATATAAAACACCAAATTCTCATGCAAAATAATTGTACCGCTTTTAGCACCTAAAATCCAAAATAATCGTACCGCCAGGGAGGTTAAGGGAAATCTTTTGATGGGGAAAAAAATAAACATCTGACAGGGATCTAACAATTCCCTACTAAAATAATGTTTTGGCTTTGCATACCCTACATAAAAAAAAATAGCATAAATACAAACTTAAAGAACGCTAAATAGAATAAACTCCCCAACCAACAGCTTATTATAATTAGGGATGAGCCAAACTTATTTGGGTTCGGTTGGGAGGCAGGTTTGCACGACTAAAGCTGAATTGAAGTCAATGGGGCTAAATAATATAAAACAGTAATGGCCATTTTCCAGAGCAATAGGCAAGAGATTGTCAAAAAGAAATGGCATGGGGGCCTAGGCACTGCCCGGGGAACATGTACCAGAGTAAAAATAAAATGTTAAAATATTCTTTTTGAGAGGTAGCAATGATTTTAATAATGCTTTAAGGTCTAAATTAAAGGAGTACTAAAGTCACATTCATTATATTGAGTAATAATAAAGAGCTTTAATCATTGACTCAAAGCAGTGTACAGTATTAGTTATGTTTAAATATTTTTTCTTGCTTTG
The DNA here is from genome assembly GCF_037356315.1 of Lithobates pipiens. NCBI lineage: Eukaryota > Metazoa > Chordata > Amphibia > Anura > Ranidae > Lithobates > Lithobates pipiens. The sequence continues at coordinate 20,374,049 of NW_027507790.1, forward strand.
TAAATGTGTGTATATATACCCATTTTATCTCTGCTGCTACAGTTGCTCATTTTTGCTGGTTGCATAAAGTGAAAGAATACAACCCTGGGCACCTTTCAGGTTTGCATGTTCAAGGGAGGGAGCTAGATATTGGATGGTGCAGACCTTAGCTATGCAGGCTTCCCATTGGTTGTTATAGTCGTCTACATTTATACATACAGTACATCAGACCTGTTTCAGCAACGGTAATCAAGCAATTGGTCATTGCAGCATAGCTAAAGTCTACACCAGTGATGGGCAACCTTTTTGGCGTGGTGTGTCAAAAATCGGCAAAAAATGGAGCATAACTCGGGTGGTGTGTCACTTCGACAAAAAAACATAATTTTGCGCAATTTATAGTTTAAACTACAAAAATGTATAATTGCAATATATAATTGTATTTAATAAACCAAAAACAAATTATTTAACATACCTGCTTAGTAACTTCTTTGTTCATCAGTCGATTTTGTATGTTGCCCTTGATATTATTGAACTTGTTTGGGGTGCCGTGAACCAGGGCTGTGGAGTCGGCTGCTTCCAGCTCCACGTCCTCATCAACATGCCGCTCCAGCCCGCCCCTGCTATGAATATTCCTAGTGACGCGAGGGCGAAGATTATGAATATTCATAGCGGGGGCGGGCCGGAGCGGCATGTTGATGAGGATGTGGAGCTGGAAGCAGCAGACTCCACAGCCCTGCCGTGAACTGAGATAAGTGAGGGGGAGGGCGAATTCTTTAACTAACCTGCCTATTAGTGACTTTTTTGTTGCTGAATTTCATTGGCTAAATCTTCAATTGAAGGTTGGTATTTTGTACACTTCATTCCCAAGAAAGCGCTACTAACCTCATCTGTCAATCTGTTTCTTTTGTTGGTTTTGATATTATTTAATGCTGAGAATAAGGTCTCACAAAAGTACGTAGAAGGAAAAATTGTGAGTAAAGCTGTTGCTATATTTGACAGGGTGCTAAAAGTGTCTGGTAGTCTGTTCCAGGCACTCCAAATTTCCTGTTCGTAGTGGCACTCATCTTTATTCTCCAAGCGGCCCCTTTCCAGATTCTCAAGCTTTGACCTCAAGTCGACAAACACCTGAGCCCAGATGCTGTCTTGAAATTCTGCAAGCTGCATCTCCAAATCATCTATTTGCATCCATTGGAAACCATTTAATTCCAAACTATTGTAGACTACTAGATCAGTATACTTAATTATTTTCATGGTCTGTTCTAGGCTTCTAAATTGACTAAATCTATCAGTAAACTGGTCAAGTAACGAGTCTAAAACATGCTGGTACTTCATATGCAAGAGTTCCACTTCATTTCGTACAGCTGCACTGGCCTTCTCAAAATGCTTTTGTACTCGAGGAAAATACTTATACGTTTTAGTTTCTACATCTCGCTTGAAAATTTTTACTTTACTTTCAAAAGCTTTTATGTATCCAATCATAACATCAATACTTTTGCCAAAACCTTGTAACTTTAAGTTCAGTTCATTAACATGAACAGAGAGATCTGTAAAAAACATCAGGGTGTTGACCCACTTATCATCATTGAGCTGAGGAAAGTTTCCCAGATCCTTCTCTTCAAGAAATACCTTAATTTCTTCAAAGCACTCCACAAAGCGCTCAAGAACCTTGCCTCGGCTCAGCCATCTTACATTATTGTACATCAGCAGTCCACTGTAGGTGGAATCAACCTCCTGTAAAAGTGCTGAAAATTCTCGCTTGTGAAGGGGGTGAGCAGCTATTAAATTAACTATTTTTGTTAGAACTGACATTAAGTCATTTAAGTCAGTGAATCTTGCCTTGGCACATAAAGCCTCCTGATGGATAATACAATGAAAAGGCACAATCGCATGTCCAATAGCTTCTGTAAACAATTTCACAAATCCAACGTTTTTCCCCACCATGTTTGGGGCACCATCTGTCGTCACTGACACAACTTTAGATATATCAATGCTTAGGTTGCAGAATGTTTGCATAACAACCTTACATATTTCGCTTCCTGATGTACTTGTTGGCACTGATACTAACTTTATCAACTCTTCTCTCATTGTGTGACCATCAGAATATCGACCAATAATGGCCAACTGAGCATGCGATGTGACATCAGTAGTTTCATCAAGAGAGATGGAAAAATATTTACAATTCCTTATGTCTCTCTTTAATTGCTGCTGTACGTTTGTGTTAAGTCTCATTATTCGGTCTTTTATGATATTTCTACTGAGTGGTAACTCAGATATTCTCTTAATAATTGCATCTTTATTCTGCATATCATGAAATAGAACTGGCGCACATCTTAGGAGAGTTTCTTTAATAAATTCTCCCTCATTAAGCGCTTTTGCATGCTGAGCTATGGAGTGAGCAATGCTCAAACTTGCAGAGTTTAAATTTGTAGAGCCTTTTATAAATTTAAGGATGGAGTTAGATTGGCTCTTATAAAGGTGTAGCTTCCTGGAAATGTATTCCCTCCTTTCATCCTCACGTTTTTCCAAGAGCTGGGAATGATTAGTTTCAAAATGTCTATTTATATTCCACGTTCTGCTTACTACCGTTTCAGTACATAGAACGCAAAATGATCTGCCATTTTTTTCTATAATGCCATACATCTCGCTCCATGTCTCTTGAAAGGGTCGGCCACTGCTACTACCACTCCCTTTACTTAACCTTTGTTTTTTATTTTTTGGGTGCTCCATCAGTGGGCCAGTGACAGCAGATTTATAGATAGCTTGTTAGGCTTATCTCAGTTATTGTGACGTATGGGTGACCCCGCACCCCTCTGATGTAACACAGGCAGGTTTCTGTTACATCAGAGGGGGGCGGGGTCACCCATACGTCACAGGGAACCCCGGGTTTCCCCTTGCGTCAGAGGGGGGCGGGGTCAGGTGACGGGTGGCCCCGCCCTCCGTATATAAGAAACGTCAGCCGCCGGAATGCCTGCAGTGTCTCCTCCACGGAGACAGAAGAAGGATGGAGGATTCGCTGCGCTGGATGAGATGAGCCATCGCTGGAGAGATGACCGTCTGTCGCTGGATAGCAAGAGTGGATTACCGCCGCTGGAATCTTTTTTTTATTTTTTTATTTTTAATAAAGGAATTTTTCAAAAGTGTGTTTGTTTTATTTAACAATTTTTTACACTTTCTTTGTGAAATGGTAGGGGTACTTTTGTACCCCCTTACCATTTAAAACAGGGGGGGCCGGGAACTGGGGGTCCCCTTGTTAAAGGGGGCTTCCAGATTCTGATAAGCCCCCCGCCCGCAGACCTCCACAACCACCGGCCAGGGTTGTGGGGATGAGGCCCTTGTCCTCATCAACATGGGGACAAGGTGCTTTGAGGGGTCACAGACCCCCAAAGCATCCTCCCAATGTTGAGGGCATGTGACCTGGTACGGTTCAGGAGGGAGGGGGGACCGCTCTCTCGTCCCCCCCTCTTTTCCTGCGGCCTGCCAGGTTGCGTGCTCGGATAAAGGGTCTGGTATGGATTTTTAGGGGGAACCCCACGTCAATTTTTTTTTAAATTTGACGCGGGGTTCCCCTTAATATCCATACCAGACCTGAAGGGTCTGGTTATGGATATTTAGGGGGAACCCCACGTCAAATCTTTTCTTAAATTTGAGGCAGGGTTCCCCTTAATATCCATACCAGACCTGAAGGGCCTGGTAATTGAATTTGGGGGACCCCCACGCTTTTTTATTTATTTATTTTTTTATTTTTTTATCAATGACTTTCAATGAGTGTTCTCTGTATTACGGAGCCGACAATTCATAATAGCTGCGAGTGATTTTAAAGGACTTTTTTTCCTGCATAAATGACACTTTGTGCAGGGACAGTTCTAAGCACGGGAAACATGTGCCCCTTCACAGGCATACTATAGACAACCCCCCCCCCCCCCCCTACGAAATTTAAAGGAATATTACACTTTTATTGTTTCACTTTAATCATTATTAAAATCACTGCTCCCGAAAAAACGGCCGTTTTTAAAACTTTTTTTTGCATTGATACATGTCCCCTGGGGCAGGACCCGGGTCCCCAAACACTTTTTAGGACAGTGACTTGCAGAATCTTTTCTCTCCGTCAAATCTTTTCTCTGTCGAATATTTTCTCTATATAATCTTGGACTAATAGAGGTAAGGTTAGGCACATTCGACCACAGGTTCTATAGACACATTGTTGTCAGAGTCATGTCGAATCTCCTATTCTATATCGAACTGTTGTAACAATGAAAACGAAAATAAAGCATTTATTTATGTCGGATCTTTCGTTTTTCGGATTTTGTGCTTTCGTTATCGTTTGTCAAAACGAAAACGAAAATAGCTGAAATTCGGACGAAAATGCATTCGGACGAAAACGAATGCACATGTCTAGTGGCCATCAGGAAAAAAAATGCTTCTCTAAAGGGTGGCTAGATATGTGTTTTTTCCCCTTATGTTCATCTCATATCATTACCTACACTCTCAGTGAATCGAAATGGGTGGCTACAAAGGGAGCATCTGAGAGAGCAGAATTAATTGTAGACACAGGCATAAACAATATGAATACAGTTAGGGATCTCTGGATTTAGGTATTTATGAGGTCATTTAAGGATTAGGAAACAGGATGAAACAATTGAGATTTGAAACTTAAAGCATATTTGTATTTATTTTTTATTTTAGTTATGCTTTAGAAATGCAAAATTCTTTTAGATAATATGTCTGGGTATGCCCTTACCTTAACCTGTCTGTGAATTTGCAAATCCATGCAATGTATACAGCCTACTTTTGTTAACCTTGTAAAACAACCAATTCAGCTTAAAATAGAAATGAAAAACAAAAATGTGTTCATATACTGTATATAAAAAAAATAATATAAAAACATTTTTTTCCCTTTTTTTTTTCTTTTTAACCGCTTGCCTCACAATGATATATAGCTGGCAGAAGGGCTCGTACAGGCAAACTAACGTACCTGTACGTTGCCCTTTAAGAGGCGGCCTGCGGGCACGTGCTTGCCGCCATCAGCGCGTGCCCACGACAGGCCCTGTGAGTCGGATCGTGGGTCCCGTGGACTCGATCACCACAGGGATACCCGCACTCGTCTCACGGGGAGGGAGAACGGGGAGATGCCAATGTAAACAAGCATCTCCCAATTCTGCCTAGTGACAGTGTCACTGATCTCTGTTCCCTGTGATCGGGAGCAGAGATCAGTGATGTGTGACATGTAGCCACCCCCCACAGTTAGAAACACTCCCCAGGACACACTTAACCCATACGCTGCCCCCTAGTGGTTAACCCCTTCACTGCCACTGCTATTTACACAGGAATCAGTGCATTTGTATAGCACTGATAGCTGTATAAATGACAATGGTCCAAAAAATGTTTAAAAATTGTCCCATGTGTCATTATTAATGTCGCAGTCACGGCAAAAAACTTTGATTGCCGCCATTACTAGTAAAAAAAAAAAATTATTAATAAAAATGCCATAAAAATATCCCCGATTTTGTAAACACTATAACTTTTGCGCAAACCAATCAATAAAATAATAATAAAATAAAATAATAATAAATAAAAATTTTAACAAAAATATGTAGAAGAATATGTATCGGCCTAAACTGAGGAAAAAAATATTTTTATATATATTTTTGGGGGATATTTATTATAGCAAAATGTAAAAAAGAATGCTTTTTTTTTTCAAAATTGTCGCTCTTTTTTTGTTTATAGCGCAAAAAATTAAAACCGCAGGGGTGATCAAATACCAACAAAAGAAAGCTCCATTTGTGGGAAAAAAATTACGTCTATTTTGTTTGGGAGCCACATCGCAGGACCACGCAATTGTCAGTTAAAGCGACGCAGTGCCGAATCGCAAAAAGTGCTCTTCTGGGGCTGAAGTGGTTAATAAGTCATCACATAATCTCTGTTTTTAGATGGCTAAGGGGCTTAGAGAGCTAAGGGCAGAGAAGCAGCATCTTCCCTGTGAATGGCTGTGCTGGGGCTTTCAGCCAAAGTCTGATTATTGGAAGACAGGCAGGCTGTGCTCCCAGCACAACCAGCAAACTGACCACACTGAGATGGATGTGCTCTCATGCCTAGTGCGGTCAGTTCGAAATAAGAAAGCAGGAGGACTGGCAGGAACACCATGTATTTCACACAAAGGAAGCAATACAAAGAGAACAGGATACTTTTTAACCCAAGTACATCGTACAACAGGCACTTATCAGGAATATGAAATGTTGGGATAACACATTGTTTAAAATACTGGCAAACAACAGCTTCTGTCTCTGTAATGCTGATTGTAAATGCATGTGCAGGGATTTGCTTCATCTATACTAGACTCCTATCTTCAATTGGGTCTGATATAGAGGTTAAGAGGGGGGACCCCCAAACAAAAAAAAGTGTGGGGTTCCCCCTTGAAATGCATACGAGACCCTTATCTTTAATAAAAAGGGTTTGGATTCCCCCAAACTCCATACTAAGAGCAAAAAAAGGGTTCCCAAATATCCATATACTTTGGCAAAACTATTTTTTTGTCATCCTATGCCCAGAAGGGAAACCAGTCTCACAAACAGCTATGCTTGCAACCTCTATATTATCATTTAGAAAGAACACTATAAGGTTTATGCAGTAACACACCAGTAGTTGTTTACAGTCAACAGTCCTCACTCTTGCAGACCAAACACATGTCCACATTTTCCTTCTCCTGTCCAGTCTTTGAAAGGGAGTTGGCTTTTTGCAAGGTAGCTCAACAGAACAAATTGGTTTAGATAGCCTTCTGATCTCAGGCTGAAAAGCACAAACGAAGGAAACCAGACAAGCATGAAGGCCCCTTGACCCCCACCCCACTCCCTCCCTCCTAGGGAAAGGGAGCCTTGACTGCTGGAAGCTTGGCAGCTAGGTGGGCGTTAACTAAAACAGGGAGGTTAAGTGGCTCCAATGGGATTGGCCACTAAGGCACTAGTAGACTGGGTGGAGCCTGAACTCTAGAAAAGCTTACGTGAGGGCACGTCGTACAACTCTGAAGAGATTTTGACGTCACAAAAGTTGACCACCCAGCCATTGTGAGTTTCATCACAGCTTTATCAGCTGTTTTACTTTGCCACTGAAGGATATTACTTTATGGGCCATGCCCTCAAGTTTAATTCTTGGATCAGTTTAACCCCTTAAGGACTGGAAGGATTTAACCCCTTAATGACCAGGCCATTTTTTGCGATACGGCACTGCATCGCTTTAACTGACGGTTAAAGCGATGCACGGTCGTGCACGTTGTACCCAAACAAAATTGATGTCCTTTTTTTCCTACAAATAGAGCTTTCTTTTGGCGGTATTTGATCTCCTCTGCAGTTTTTATTTTTTTTGCCCTATAAACAAAAAAAGAGCAACCATTTTGAAAAAAAAAAGCAATATTTTTTACTTTTTGCTATAATAAATACCCCCCTCCCCAAAAAATGTAAACAAAAAATTGAATTTCTTCCTCAGTTTAGGACAATATGTATTCTTCTACATATGTTTGGTAATAAAAAATAAAATCGCAATAAGAGTATATTGATTGGTTTGCGCAAAAGTTATAGCATCTACAAAATAGGGGATAGATTTATGGTATTTGTATTATTATTATTTTTTTACTAGTAATGGCGGTGATCAGCGATTTTTACCAGGACTGTGACATTGCAGCGGACAGATTGGACACTTTTGCCACTTTTTTTGGGACCAGTGACATTTATACATTGATCAGTGCTGTAAAAATGACTGCATAAATTACATAAGTTAACACTAGTGATGATCAAGGGGTTAAATGTGTTCCCTGCAAGGTGTTTCTAACTGTGGGGGGAGTGTACTGACTGGAGGAGGAGAGAGATTACTGTTCCTAATCACTAGGAACAGACAATCTCTCTCTACTCTATCAGAATGGGGATGTGTTTGTTTACACTGGCAGATCCCCGTTCCGGCTCTCTGTGGAGCGATTGTGGGTGCCCAGTGGACATTGCGGCCACTGGTCATGCGCTTTGGCTCTGGTGCCATGCCCACTGTATCTATTGCACAAAGCAAACTATGGCATTTTGCGCATTAGAGCCAACCTGCCACAGTATGATGACGGCGGATGGTCTGCATGTGGTTAATGCCCGTCTCGTACTGATGGTGAAGACAGGCCTCTTAGACTATAGTTTGGTTATGAATGCTCACGATATAACTGACTGGCATTGTTATGTGGTATTTTGAATATTGTTACAGTTGATAAGTTCAGTAAAGCAGTGGCCTTGCCCTAATTCCAATTTAAATCAGGCTGGTGTAGTTTTGGGAGGCAAGGTATTGGGTTGTGATAGCTAGTTCAAAGGCGCCTATTCTTCTAAGTCATGTTTCTATGTAGTATGGCAATCTGCATGCAAACAGGCAAGCAACCCAGCTTCCAAAGAGTAGCCTGGAAAACAATTGCCCAACAAGTATTGCACTGAAGTAAAGCAGATAAAAATTTGTAGTAAAATTAAACTGTGTTACCAAGTACTTACCCAGTACTTACCAAGGACAGTCTACTGTCGTCAAAATCCTGCTGTTTTCAAAGTACTGAAGATCAACATATCCAGTTTTGTCCGCTGCACTTCTGTCCTCATACGCTCTCTATTTCCTGCTATTTGTGTAACTGCATATATATTTAGAAAATAAGTACACAGAGTAGAAATATAAGGTAATAAGCAGGTTAACAGAACACATTCTTCTGTAGGCAGAGGGAGAAAAATATCTCCATTTTGCATTCTGTCAGTCCTCAAATGATTATCTTCATTAAAACTCACTTTGAGTCAGCTGACATTTATAGCTTTATAGGGAGAGAGTGTACATGCAATTGCAGTTGAAATGTAATCAGAACATTATGCTCTTTACACCTCCAATCAATATAACCTGCAATGAAATAAGTTGAGGCGATTTGATTTTGTTCATTTATTTTTGTAACATCTTTAATTCCTGTAGTAGGAGAGAAAAGAAGGAGATTATCAAAGGCTTTGGAGTCAGCTTTATGTGAGCCTGGCACAATATGTCAGCCACATTAACACTGATCTTCTTGCAATTTTTTTTTCAGTCATTTTCTCTCAGGCTTGCCGTGGCATTCAGGGATGTCTGGAACACTGCTCCCTATTAATTTTTTATACTTTTATCATATTATTTCTGAACATTGTACTTGCAATTCAAACAATTTTATGTAACTGACACCGTGAGGGACCCTAAATTTTTCAAAGAAAACATTAAAAACCTGAATATACACATAGTTCAATAATTAAGAAGAGCACTTTGTAAAATACGTAACCCCTTCCTATTTAGGTTGCTAGATAAATTAAGTTTTTGCTTCCTGCTGTAGTCAGGGATGCAGTAGTTGTTTGGTCTGGTCTGCTCAGGGCTTCACAGAATGAGAGTTTGATTGCTTCTGTCTTTAAAAGAGGTTCCTGGAACTTAGGGAGGGAGAATTCAAATGACCAGCCTGAATATTGAGCAGGGTCTAGTCAATCCTTGGGAGAGGTGTGCCCAGATGGTGGCTGGATGCTGTTAAATAGTCTGGAGCTCTGAGTAGAGTGTATTTTAGACTCCTGAGGGACCTGTGAGCTGAGAGTAAGAGGACTGCTTGCCCCTGGCTCCCTTTGGACTGGATGCTAATTTACCTCAAAGCGGTTCTCCACCCTAAAGTGGAAGTTCCGCTAATCTGACCCCCCCCCTCCGGTGCCACAATCGGCACCTTTCAGGGGGGAGGGGGGTGCAGTTACCTGGTGACCGCCGCAGACTGCCGCAGATGCCCCGCCCCCCGTTGTGTTCTGGGAAACACACAGTTCCCAGGACACAGCGGGGACCAGCAGAGACGCGCAGCGTGACTCGCGCATGCGCAGTAGGGAACCGGGCAGTGAAGCCGCAACGCTTCACTTCCCGATTCCCTGACAGAGGATGGCGGCGGGGGCAGCAGAGAGATGAGCGATCGCTCGTCATCTGCCGCTGACATCGCTGGACCCTGGGACAGGTCAATTTATTAAAAGTCAGCAGCTGCAATATTAGTAGCTACTGGCTTTTAATATTATTTTTTTTAGGTGCAGAACCGCTTTAACCACTTAAGCCCCGGACCATTTTCCAGCTAAAGGACCAAGCCCCTTTTTGCGATTTGGCACTGCGTCGCTTTATCTGACAATTGCTCAGTCGTGCGATGTGGCTCCAAAACAAAATTGATGTCCTTTTTTCCTACAAATAGAGCTTTCTTTTGGTGGTATTTGATCACCCCTGCGGTTTTTCTTTTTTGCGCTATAAACAAAAAAAGAGCGACAATTTTGAAAAAATGCATTATTTTTTACATTTTGCTATAATAAATATCCCCCAAAAATATATAAAAAAACATTTTTTCCCTCAGTTTAGGCCAATATGTATTCTTCTACATATTTTTGGTTTAAAAAAAAAAACGCAATAAGTGTTTATTGATTGGTTTGCACAAAAGGTATAGCGTCTACAAAATAGGGAATAGTTTTATGGCATTTTTATTAATATTTTTTTTTTACTAGTAATGGTGGCGATCAGCGATTTTTATTGTGACTGCGACATTATGGCAGACACGTTGGACAATTTTGACACATTTTTGGGACCATTGGCATTAATACAGCAATCAAAAATGCACTGATTACTGTAAAAATGTCACTGGCAGTAAATGGGGTTAACCACTAGGGGGCAGTGTATGGGTTAAGTGTGTTTGTGTGTGTTTTTTTAACTGTAGGGGGGCATAGTTTGCCGTCTGATGTCACTGATCATCTTTCCCTATAACAGGGAACACACAATCAGTGACAGCCTCAGTAGGAAGCACGAAGAGAGGTTTGTTTACACTTACCTCTCCTCGTTCTTTAGCTCTGTGACCCGATCGCAAGACACCGGCGGCGATCGGGTCCTGCGGCCATGGTCACGTAGCTCAGGACCGGCGCGCTTGTGATCCACGGCTGGGCACTAAAAGGGCAACCTGTACGTGCTTGTGCCCAGTCGTGCCATTCTGCCGACATAAATCGGTGTGAGGCGGTCCTTAAGCGGTTAAAAGAGGCTGCAAATAATTTTCCCTCTATTTGGAGCCTAAGGCCATAAAATATCTAAATTACAGGTCAGATTGATTTGCTATAGCGCGTGGAATGAGGAAGGGTTGCCCCCTATCCCCTCTCCTTTTTGCGCTTTCTGTAGAGCCCCTAGCTACTCTCATACATTTGAATCCAAATATACGTGGTATCGTAGCAGGCTATGAACCCTTTCATTATTCGCCGATGACATACTGTTATATCTTACTGCGCCTTACTTAACCTCTTTCTCTGGACTGGACGTGAAGCAACAGAAAACCCAAGCTCTGAATATCATGCTTGCTCCTTGCACTTTGAATCAGTTCCAATCTGCTTTCGCTTTCAAATGGGCCACTCATAGTTTCATACTTGGGCATCAAGCTTACATCCCATCACATTACCACACTACACTGCACCAGGCCAATTGTCCAGCAATGTTAACTTATTTGACTTTACTCATGTCTCATTGGTCCTCTCTGCATGTGTCTTGGATGGGTCATATGACGGACGTCATGATGACCCTCTTGCTCAAAATCCTTTATGTGTTTTGAGTACTCCAGGTTATGGTTCCACCACACTATGTACGCATTATGCAATGTCGAGTAAATGGATATATATGGGGATCCACTAAAGCACATCCATCTATAACAGTTCTCATGTGCTTGAAGTTGCAGGGGGGCCTAGGCCTTCCGAACTTCACAAAATACTATCAAGCAGCCTAGCTCAAACAAACTGCTGAGTATCATATGATGAAAGAAGTACCTCTTTGGCTAAGCTTAGAGTCTGCCGATGATCTCCTAGCTATTGATAACTGTATTTTACTATTTCCTAAGGAGTGGAAGTTGGTAGCTAACCCCATTACCTGCTAGAACACCTTTGGGATGAATTAGAGCAGAGACTGCAATCCAGGCCTTCTCATCCAATATCAGTGCCTGACCTCACAAATTCGTTTCTGGAAGAATGGTCAAACATTCCTATTGACACACTCCTCAGCATTGTGGACTGCCTTCCCAGAAAAGTTGAAGCCGTTATAGCTGCAAACGGTGTGCCAACTCAATATTGAACCCTACGGACTAAGACTGGGATGCCTTTAAAGTTCATGTGCAAGGCTGGTGTCCGGTGTCCCAATACTTTTGACAATATAGTGTATATCAAAGCATGAATTTATGTTGTTACATAGTCAAAGTGAGAAAAGACACATCCAGTTCAACCAATCAAAAAAATCATACAATCCCATATACACAGTACTTTACCCACAGAGGAAGGTGAAAACCCCCAGCAAAGCATTATCCAATTTGCTACTGCAGCAGTGGCGGTGCATCCATAAAGGGCGCAGGAGCGCCGCCCCCTCTCTCCCGCACCGCTCTAATCACCATAGATAGATTCATGCATTGCATGAACATATAAATGTTAGTACCCAATTATATTATGTACATTAAAGGTAAGAATACAGGCCTTTTTTAAAGCAATCTACTGAGACTGGTAGAACCTCCTTCAGAGAGAGTCTATTCCACATTTTCACAGCTCTTTCTGTGAAGAAACATTTCTGTATTTGGAGATTACATCTTTTTTTCCTCTAGATGTAAAGAGTGCCACCTTGTCCCCTATAATGATCTTAAAGTGAATAACTCAAAGCCAGGTTCACTATATGGACCACTTATGTATTTGTACATATTGAGCATATCCCCTCTTAATCTCCTCTTCTCAAGAGATAATAAATCAGTTCCTCTAATCTTTCCTCATAGCTGAGCTCCTCCATTCTTCTTATCAGTTTGGTTGCTCTTCTCTGCACTTTCTCCAGTTCCCCGATTTTCCTTTTTGTGAATTGGTGCCCAAAACTGAACTGCATATTCCAGGTGAGGTCTTACTAATGATTTGAACAGGGGCAAAATGATATCAAAAGATTTTGCTTGCCTTGGAAACCGCAACTTAGCATTGCATGCTATTAATGTATTAAGCTTATGATCTACTAAAACCCCCAGATCCTGCTCCACTATGGATTCGCCCAGTTGTACTCCCCCTAGTATGTATGACACGTGCATATTCTTGGTTCCCAAGTGCAAGAAAAGATATTGTAAAAAATATGATTTTTATCCCACACTGTGGCAGCCACTTCCCTTAATCCCATCATGCCACATTTGCCATAAATAGTATACACAACAATCAGGAGCTGTCATAAACTCTAATGTGACATATGAGCATTTCTTAAAATTCTTGACCATTTATTATTTAACCACTTGCTTACTGGGCACTTAAACACCCTTCCTGCCCAGGCCAATTTTCAGCTTTCAGCACTCTCACACTTTTAATGACAATTACGCGGTCATACAAAACTTTATCCAAATTAGATTTTTATAATTTTTTTCCCCACAATTGGAGGGTTCTTTTGGTTTTATTTTATTTTTTTTCTTTGCTAAAAAAACAAAAAAAAAATACCAAAAATATTGAAAAAAACAAAAAAAAAAGGTTCATAGTTTGTTAGAAAATTTTGAAAACAGGTAATTTTTCTCCTTCATTGATGTGCGCTGATGAGGTTGCACTGATGGGCACTGATAAGGCTGTACAGATAGGCACTGATAAGGCGGCACTGATGCGCACTGGCAGGTGGCATTGGTGGGCACTGAGAGATGGTGCTGAGAGGTAGCACTGATGGGCACTGGGTGGCACTGATGGGCAGCATTGAAGAGCACTAATAGGTGGCACTGATGGGCACTGGTAGGCGGCACTGATGGACAGCACTGATAGATGGCACTGATGAGGCACTGGTTGACATTGATAGGTGGCACTGGTTGGCATTGATAGGTGGTACTGGTGGGCACTGGTAGGTAGCACTGGTTGGTGGCACTAGTATGCACCTGTAGGTGGCAGTGGTGGGCACTGACAGGTGGCACTGGAAGGCACTGCATAGCAGCAGTGGCTCTCCCTGTTCAGAAACAATGTCCCTCTGTCAGAAGCCAGTGATGGGGAAATAAAAGCTGATTACATTACGTGATCAGCTGTCATTGGCTGAAAGCTGATCATGTGGTAAGGGGTCAGGATCGGCCCCTTACTCCAATTTGTGATCAGCCGAGTCTCATTGACTCTGTGATCACAGAGTACGTTGCACGTGCCCCTCAGGGGGCGCACAGGCAGCTCCTGCATGGGAGGATGTCTATAGATGCCCTCCTGGCAAAAAAGGCCCATGCTATAGCCATCATTTGGCTACAACACAGCGGGAAATGATTAATGAAATAATCAAAAATTAAAAATGAATGAAAAATAAATGAGGAAAAAAAAAAGTAGAGGAAAAAAAGTCCTTTTCAAGGCAAGAATGGGGAGAAGCTTAGACTATCATTGAGGCCTGGTGGCTTGTTGCCTCCAACTGCCAAATCCACCTGGCCTCATGTTTCAAAAGTACATGATCAAAGTCTCCCCCCCCCCCCGTGTTGGAGGGGACTATTTCCACCACCCAACAGCTTAGACATTTATGGTCTCTGTTATGTTGTAAACATACATGATGGGAAATGAGAGCTTTAAAATGATAAGTGACAATCTCATAGCTATGGTCTTGTAGACGTATTCTGAATCTACAATTGATCTTCCCAATATAGAAGGACCCACAGGTGCAAAGAATGACATACATCCTACCCATGGTGTCACATGTCACCCCTTGATTGCCCCTGTGGATCCTTCCAGTGGGCAAGACCACTCTATTTCCTTCTACCATATAGGTACAATATTCACATCTGCCATATCTTTACATCCCAGTGTTTCTATGCCTTATAGGTTATCTTGTATATAGTTATCTTGTATATAAATATGGACCAAGATAGTGAATTTGCCTTTCTGAAGACTATTTGAGGTCTATTAGAAATAAATATATTTACCATTGGATCACAGGTCAAAATATGCCAATGGGCAGTGCATATATCCCTTACTTTGTTAGCCAGAACATGCCTATCCATGCTTTATGGCGTGACACTAGTGCTTGAGCCTGCGGTAGCGTTTCCACCTGGCATAACTATGCTAACAATGTTTTTTTGAAGTATCCCACATCATCCAAATTCCCTCACAAGTTTCTAGCAAATAAACTTTTAAAAGACAACCTTGACTGAACAATGAGCCGGAGTGAGTGGATTGTTCTTGTGTGCCTCACTGTCTCTTCACTACTTTGGGAAAAAGAAACTAATTTATCACCAGAAGAAGAGACAAGGGGAAATTTCCCAATAGGGAACCTGTTTCAGTGACAGCTGTTTATTAACTTTGAGTTTTGAGAGACTGTCAATTATTTCCTGTTGTGTCTTTGGGATAGGAAGTCAAAGGGAATGTACCCAATAGGACACAGATTAAAAAAAAAACTGCTTTTCAACCAACAGTATATTAAGTTTTCCAGATCATATAACTCATAGTCCAGATCTTTTCCTCTCCAGCAGTATTCAACCCTGATAAAAAAATAATTTGATATATTTTTTTGGATACCTCTACTATTAAAATTACTTCTGTACTCCCAACATCCTACAGGCACTATTTTTTTTTTTACAGTTTTTTGGGGTTAAAAACAAAAACAAAAAACAAAACAGAGATTTAACTATTCTATACTCTGTCCAAACAGAAAACAAAAAATGGTCATAGTTACCTTTTAATTATGTCTAGCGAACATGCATCTAGGAGATATATACATATTTGGACGGCCCCAAATTTGTCATACTTACCTGCTCTGTGCAGTGGTTTTGCACAGAGCAACCCAGACCCTACTTTCTCGGGTCTTCCACCGGCGGCCCTAGCCCCTTCCTCCTCCTGCAACAGCAAGCAGCTTGCTATGGGGGCACCGAGCCGAGCCGCTGCTCCCTGTGTTCATTTAGAGACAGAGCCGTGGCTCAGCCCCACCCCCCTCTCTCTCTCTTCATTCACTCACTGACTTTGATTGACAGCCATTGGCTCCTGCTACTGTCTAAGCCAATTAAAAGGGAGAGTCCCGGACAGCCAAGGCTCCCGTGCACATAACTGGATTGAGATGGGGAAAGTATTAGGGGGGGTTGGGGAGCTGTACACAGAAGTTTTTTTTTGCATCAAGATAAAAAAAAAAACCTTTAGAACCACTGACTGGTTACTGCATACTGTGTAGGAAAATGATACTACATATGCTGTCTTACTCACTCACGTGAAATAGAGATGAATTCATTCGATTACAGAGTTGATCTCGTGCAACAATTAAATTTTTTACCTTGAACAGTGGTAAAGTGACTGGACATTATTATACTGTCACGTTATAATTCCCTGTAGGGATGTGTAGTCATTTTATTAAACCTACAGAAATGACTTATGCATATCAAAGTTTTTTTTATCTTTACATGTCCATAAATTTTAATTTTCCAAACCTACTGCTTGTTAGACTCTCAGTATAAGCTTCTCACTGTTATTTTTTTTATAGGGGAAGGACGGTGCTGTAATATAGTTAAAGCTTCTAATTTGTTTTTTTCTCATTTGCATGCTAGTGACTACTTGAAGGACTTATTTTTGCCTCGGGCTAAGTTTCCACTGATCTGTCGCTCTGTGGCTGGGATGGAGGGGAAATCTCAGCAAGCCATGCAGAGAATAAGCTGTGTGAGAAAGACCTTTGCCAGCAGCTTTGCAGCTGTGAGAAGGAAATCAGTGTGTGCCCAAATCAAGCTTCAGATGGTGAGTGTTCTGCTTTATAAGAGGTAAAACTGTACTTTAATATGTAAGCAGGTACAGCAAGTAAAATAGCTTTACCTCACTGTGCATTATTTATGTACTTAATAGTAAATACATTTTCTGCATTTAAAGGCAAACTTCCTCATCTTCTGATATTCCAGTTTGAAGTAGGAATCACTGGGCTAAATCACCTACTAGCGTCCTAAAAATTTTGGAGCTTCCAATGTTAGGACTTCTGCAGAGTAGTGTTTGTCTCTGCTCCTCCCTAAGACCATATTGAGTGGCCCACTCTGTGGCAGCTAAATGACTAATCATTTAACTTCCCAATACAGAAAAAAGTGTGTCTTCAGCAGTCAACTTTGTAATGGCATCAGTAGTTGAACCGATTTGGAAAATTTGGTGGCCATATCTTGCTGCTTGTGTTGCTGTAGAATCCAGCATGATATTTAGCCTTCCATCAACCATATATAATATCAGTTGTTATCTAGGTCAAATGTATTTTTGTTAATTTTAGATAGACTAGAGTGGTCCTCTTTTGGGGGTTATGAAAAGCGTCCTGTAGGCCATTATTAATAGTACATACATCCAGTGTACAAACAGGTAATATCAACAAAGAGCCTAACAGTAGTCCTGGTGGAATTGAGTACCCAGGTTAAGATAGTTAGTAATAAAGTGACTTCCAAACTAATTTTGCAGAAAAGATCAATTGCAAGGGCTCTTGAGGGCGAGTGTGTTGCAGTGTCCATTATGGTGTTGGAGACCTAAAGACAAGATCAGAAGTGATGGGGAGATCATTCAACTGTTGTCCAACCAGCCTGGAACACAGCTTCTTACCAGTGGAAATTGTATTGTGGCACTGGAATTCAGAGAAGGCCTATCTACTCTATGTCTTAGTCCATAGTAGTTTCTAATCTGTCATGCCACCAGATCTCTAACAATTGAGTGTCAAGGTACCTAACCTGGCCTATATGTTGGTTATCAAGCCCTTAGCTAAAATGATCTATAGAATCCCAGACCAGAAGGGACAGGGTTAACTAAAAATAACAAGAGCTGCATATAAACTATATTACAGTAAACAGATTCACCTACACTGGAAGGTGACCACTACACCCAGTAGCATAGACCTAACTATTTGCCACTGTGCATGTGAGTTAATAACAATAGGACATAGATGCTTCTGTCACCAGTCTTTAGATATGTAGCAACTTCTAGTGTACAAAGCTGGTAGAAAAAAATAATTGACTCACATTAGCTTAAGTGAGTCTGAATAAGTGCTGTGGGCTCAGATCTAGGCCAACTGGCAGGATCAGCCTCTAGTACCTCCCCCTGGCTTCTGGAAAGTTCTAGAATTTAGTGGGAGGAGTATAGATTTGGCAGCCTGAATATTCAAGGGATCTCTGCCAATCCCTGGACTAGGACAGCCCAGAAATTTGGGAGATGTCCCTTAAATATTTAAGAGCCTAGTCAGTTGGGGTGGTTGATAGTTGGAGGAGGGAGTGTTGAGCTGAGTATCGTGAGGCCTGGAAGGGGACCCCAGGGCTGAAGCTAAGGAAGGAGAGGGAGTTGATTAGAGGGATCTTCCGCACCCTTCAGTCTTATCCAGGAGACACCCTGCCTAGATGTGTACAGCAGGAGACCTGAATAGCAGTCTTAACCATGGCAGCAGAAGTCAAAGGGAAAGTGTAAGTAACTATACCTATAAACCCCAGAGCCTACTAAGGGAGAAGGCAGCCAGATGCAATATTCAACCAGCCTTTACAATGACATAGGGCTCCTGCAAACAGTTGGGACTTTGCCAGTTGCAATAAAAGGAACACAGCTCCTGTCAGCAGTTGGTATATTGGCTACTAATCCTGTAAGGACTGAAACTATTTCAGCAGGAGTACAGTCTGTAATTCCCTTTTCTTTCCTGCCATCAGTATATACAAAAGTTTGCCATCTCATCTATTGAATTCAGTTTTGCACACTCCATAACCCCTTTTCCCTATCCAAGTTATATCCTCCCAATAAAACATAAAAACAAACCAAGGACTGGTTTATTGACCATGAAGGCAAGTTGGAAAATGCGTGTTGCCTTGCAGAAATGGGGGACCCAAAATCCAGCAGCACTTTACGGGGTATCGCTACAGATATATACAGTATAATTATATATATCTATATATATCTATATAGATATATATATCTATATAGATATATATAGATATATATATCCAGCCAGATGCTATGGGCAATAATAATAAACCATTAAAGAGGAACTGCAGTCTTTCGCATAATTTGTAATAAAACATCTTTGCCATTCTGAAGCTTCCTTCCAACCACTTCACATATTTTATATATACCATGATTCTGTACTTGGCAAATATGCTGCAGAAATCTCCCTCCACTGAGTCTGGCTGCAACCATTTTAACTGTGGGCAACAGAAGCTGTTGCCTGTTCACATCCTGGATTTACACAGACATACAGAGCCACACCTCCAGCTCTGCCGCTCTCATTGGCCCTCTTATGACTCACCCCCTCCCTTCCTGGCAAACTCTCACGAGATTGAGAGAGAGCTGTGCATGAGGTTATAAGCCTCGGTTTTTTGCCAGACAAGGAACAGGGAGTGGGCTGTATAAGGTACTTACTGGCAGAAAAAAAATGTTTTACTATCCAAAGTTAAAACAACAAGGGCAGAGTATTTAATAGATGTAAAGATGAAAAAATACTGAAATTCCATTTTAAACATAGCAGCACTTGCCCAGTAATACTTGTATTCTGGTCTGGGTTTGGAAAAAATAGCTCTCCCATAGACAGGACATGCATCTTAGACTTGCTCAGTCTCTCTCTCTCTCCCCCCCCCCCCTCTCTTTCCCCCTTCTGGGTTTTCTGACCCACAGAGACAGGAAGCAATGTAAATAAATAATCTATGTGAATATTAGGCAGCACAGCCTTATACAGACAGTAAAAGGCAGCAGACACCTACACTAGGAAAGGGTTAAGACTCATGTCAGATCTTCTTTGCTATCTAGAGAGATTTACTTGTTCTGGTGGCCACTGTCAAAAGGAAAAGAGAGAGCGATAAGTGAAAACATTAGGTCAAGGTTTTTTGCAAGAAGGAGAGGCTAAATCCAAAATCAACTCTCAGGAGCCAGCGAGGGTGTTTCTTTGCAGTTTGGTTGGAAGGTCCACTCTGCCTTAAAAGGGACATGATATTCTATAGCTGCGAACAACATCTTTGATGTAGACCATGTTATATACTAGTCAATGAAAGCCCTTTGGTGTTACTTCAATATACACAGAACATAATGCGCGTGTATCCCGATACACCTGTATTTCTAGTGATATCTACTGCTGCTACCATGTGATCCTAAATATCCTCAGCATTTTCTCCTCCCTTACCAACCTTGTCTGTTACACCCTCTACCATATACTAGAGATTGTTAAGCAATACGGTAGTGTATGCTTTATGGGTATATTGTGACAATCATTACCTGCTCCTCATATACTATACTGGCTGGCTTCTGTCGGTATTAGTGGTTGGACCCCACCCCCCCATATGGGGGAGTCTTGCTTGCTTCTCTGAGTCTTGCTTGTCTGTGATGTCCCCTGTATCTGCCCCCTGGTCATATACCACCCTCTTCTCTGCATCCAAAGTTTATCAGCATCCACCCAATCAGTCCTGAAGAAGCAAGCATAGTTTGTGAAACACATTGAAGTTTATAGTATGGATGAACAATTGGCCGGGTTCATGTGGTCCATTTTTTTGAGAAACTTTATAATTTCTCTCCTCTTTTGCTATGTTTTGGATGTTGGCAAGGTGAGGTTCCTCTCTCCTAAATCCAACATCAATCATACTGCCCAGAAATTTAGATCCTTGTCAATCACAATGTCCCACCGCTTGATGATGTTCACCCTTTGTACACCTGCTGCAAAGTGATAGATTCCTAGCTGTTGTATGTCAACAAACCAGCCAGAGATCCTGGGTAAAGTCACTGAATAAATGTGTTCAACAAATATACCTTCATAGATTCACAATTAACAACATGTTGTTCCTTTTAGTGCCCTATTTTTACAGAAGACTCCACAGCATAAATTATTCTAAGATTATGGTATTGTGGGGGAATTTTAAATCACAGGGTGATGTCATTGAGCAAATACTGTATGGTCAACAAATGTACCTTCATAGATTCACAATTAACAGAACAGATGTTACTTTAGTGACCCATTTCTGCAGCAGTGGCCACAGCATAAATGATCTCAAGAATATTGTACGGGGGGGGACACACTAAATCACAGAAAGAGGTTGAAATTGGAAAGTAGATTCATACAAATATTTCAAACTCTAGGCAGGGGTCTAATAAGGGACATAAATGTCATGCAACATTATACTTTCAATTGTTTGCAGCCACTGAAAATGTTTTCAATAAGCCCGTTCCACAGAAGTTGATTGTTAGATCAACTTTTGTTGCTTAGGACTAGCCACACATGGATTGAAGTTCTGTTGGTCCCTGCTGAACCAGACTAACTTCAATCCATCTAAGGCTAGCTTAACACTTTACAATAGCCTTTACTAAAGTGTGTCAAGAAGAAATATTTGTATTTTTTAAAATATTTTTTTTTTCATCACTCCTCCTTATAACTCTTTGTAAAAACATGTGGGTTTCAGAACCATTTTCAGATTTGTATAAAGCCTGAAGAAAGGATCTAAGGCATCCCAAAAGCTTGCATCATTATTAACTTAAGTTAGCCAATAACAGGTGTTACTTAAACTCTAAACTTTCTGTACTAATTGATGCCTAGCACAGTACAATAATCTAGTAATGCTATTTTTATTGAGCTGTGCAAAGCCCTATTTTCACAATATTAGAAAAAATGGTAAAACAGGCTTGTAAAAACTGAAAGTCATATAAAAATGACTTCAGAGATAACACTGCAATGTTATTTTAAATTATGCGTTCACTGAAATTACATTTTATTTTCCATTTAAGTGACTGACCCATAAATAAAAAGTACAGCAAGTAGGTTGAAAAATCTAATTATTTCTAAAGTTGAACAATGAACTACATAGAACACTGAGGCTACTCTCAAAGTTCAGTTAACATGGTCTGGTGTTTTTATCTCCTTGTTTTAATTTATAATTGTGCATATGTGTCTAATGTGAGCATAACATCTAATTAAGTTAATAGGACATAGGCATAGGACTGAATTTACTAAACAATAACAAATATGTTATATAAGGATCTCAGCAACAAGCGCTAATATTAACAATCATATGCCTGAAAATAATGATAATTATAGCAATTATTTTATGAATTATATTGTATTAAATCAAGCCTAAACTTAAACTAAACATATATTCATGAAATAATTGCTTTTGATGCCAGACTGCCAGTACAAGTAGTGTTTCTTTTCAATACATTTTATTAGGTTACAATATAAAAGGTTTCTAGATACAATTGTTTGACAAAAAGAATCATAATATATAGTATTTTACATATTCAAATGACAAAAGTCAGTTTAAAATCATTTAAACTAGAATTAAATAGAGTAGTATGTAATCGCTTGTGAAATAGATACAAAAATCTTTGCATAGGAAAGGTGTTAAAGCTTCATAAGTAAAGTGTTGAGTATAACAATAAAAACAAAAACAAATATACTGTGTGTGTGTAATATATATATATATATATATATATATATATAGTGCTGGCTAATCCTAACCAATGTGCTTACTTTAACTAGTGATAATGTAATATTATAATCAAATCCCGATCTTATATCATCTGTGTTGAAAGTCATACACATAGCAACTGCTAAATCTAGTAGTGTAAACAAAATTAACCCATATTCTTATACCATAATGTGCAACAATTGAATAATCATAAAGTACAGTTGATAAAAATAAAGTACTAATGCAGTGCAAAATAAGTAAAAAAATGTTACACACAATAAATAATCAATAAAAAGTCCATAAGTGATAAAAAGAAAAAATTCCACAAGTGGTGAAAAGGAAAAAGTCCCAAGACAACACTCCAAAAATGCGTGCTGGATCCTGCTTATTCCAAACACTATATATAACACCCAGTGAGAGCATTCACCATTCAACATAAATGAACTCACCAGAGTTAATGGCTGGTCATCCAATAAACCAGTTACTGAGCTTATTACTGATCCTTTTAAGGTAAATGGCTGCAAATTTGGTCCCCTCTCAATGAATCCTCACACAGGTCCTGATCATACATAGAGGCAGGGTAAAGGAAGATATGCTCTCATGGCGTAAATCCGTTTTGCGATCAAGCTTTTATTAAAAAGTTAAAACGCTCACATTTTCATAGTGTCATCCCAAAACTAGGGTATCAATGCTTGCTCGTATTACCAATCGTCCCTGGCCAGACATAAAAGCCAGGAGTACGATCTGGGACGCACAATGAACTCAGGGTCCTTGCTCCCTGCTCCTCCCTACGCGTTCCATCATGTGACACCTTCTGGGAAGTGTTAGGTTTAAAGAGCAGAGCAGCACAATTAATTTAGTGCCAATCTCTGCAGCAGCTCATGTTCAACCTCACAAGTATTCAAACTGCCAAGCTAAATCTTCAGTGGCCATCCCAAATAAAATCAGAAATGTAAAGGCTGTTGTTATTTGTCACTAGGTTAAGGATTAAACAGATTCATAGATCCATAAATAAAATATCACACCATTTATCACATTAATGTAACCATCTCCTATATGAATTACACTCCTAACTTCTGTTCCGGGACAGCTAACAGTAAATCAGAGCATATATATATATATATATATATATATATTTTTTATGTGTGTGTGTATATAATATATCTGTCTATGTATGTAGTTCATCACATATTTAATAAGAATGAGCAAACTCGATTTGGAATTCTCAGCTTTGCAAGCATTGGTTTTCAATAAAAAGTCACAAGTCTACTGAATGACAAGACCACTTAGCTGGTATGCCAAATGTTGTCTGGAGTATTTCATCAATCTTAACTGACAGATTTATCTGTCTTTAGGTAGACTGCTGAACTTAATGTATACTGATACTACATGCCAAAATAGCAGGGATACCCAACTTGTAGGAATATGCAAGCACTGGTAGAATATTACTAGTTTATAAAAAGGTAAAGACTAGTCTTTCTTGTTTTATACATATCATCAATGTGACCATCTTAATCTTAGTGTCAACAATTTAAAATCAATTTCTGTGCAAAGTTTCAGTACATTGATCCTGCATACATATATTCTGGATCTGACAGGTTTCCTTATGTTTTCAGGCTCCTCTTCCTGGTTTGTACAGTATATTGACCAGAATGTACTAACACCGGTAAAAGTCAGCACAGGTCTGAGTGGAGATCATTGGGGTTTATTTACTAAAACTGGAGAGTGCGAAATTGGGTTCAGTTCTGCATAGAAATCAATCAGCATCTCGTTTTTTTTTGTTTTGTTTTTTGGTCAAAGCTTAACGTGACTGTAAATGATCACCTTGTAAAACAACCCATTCAGTTTAAAATAGAAATGAAAGGCAAAACATTTGTGTATATATGAAAAAAAAAATCATTACAAATACCTGTTACCCCTTTTTGTAAGTGCTCACATTTTCTCTGTTCTCAGCTGCATAAGGGCTGGGTGGGAGGAGAAGCAACAGCACACTGATCTTCCCAGTGAATGGCTATGTGAGGGGGGGAGGGCATGTCAGGACAAGTCTGATCATTAGAGAGCAGACTGAGTTCCCAACACAGTTAGAGAACTCACCACGGTGTGCTCTCCTGTTTGGTGTGGTCAATTGTCAATAGGAAGGCAACGGGGTTAACAGGAACACCAGGTATTTCACACAAAGGAAGTCATACATAGAAAACAGGATACATTTTCATACAAGTACATGATACAGCAGGCACATAGGAATATGAAATATTACACACAGCTACACATGATTTTGCCCTCTCCAATTTTAGTAAATCATTCCCACAATGTTCCATTTCCTGTATAGCCATGTTCACTGACTGCAGTCCATAACCAGGATTGCTAGCCACATGCCCAGATATACAGATAACCACTAGAGGGAGCTTGTACAAGTCTGTGTCTGTGCAACACAAGAAAATAACATATGGAACCGTAAGCAAGTAGATGTGCCAAAGCCACATCAAACATTACTTTCAAGTAAATGTTACAATAATAACTAAAATGTATAAATGCTGAAAATACGCTATGGTTTCCAAGTGCACTTTAATACTTTGTGAGAGCTTATGTGCTAAATCATAACTGAAAGAGTAATCTGTCATTACTTGCAGCATTCCATTTAGTGCATTTGTTATTCTACAGCAAAATGTTTGCAGGAGATTAGTAAATTCCTAGGAATAAGTGCATTCTGCTTAGTGATTATTTATACACTTCGAGGCAGAATATTCAGTAAAAACAGAAATCCCGAAATCTGTTATAGTTATATACAATGAAGTTTAGCACCCAGTTAATATTTTACTGACCTGGTTGTCTCCAGCAACCAAGTTCCTTCACATTTTTTACATTTGAAAATAATAAAAACAGCATATTTTGTCTTGTTAGTGAAATACAGTATTCATGTATATGGATCTATACGTCAGACCTAAACAAGGAGCTATTGGTATAATGAAGATAAGAGCAATAAAGCGATCCATGTCAAAAAAATGTCCCCTTATTCTAAAACATGAACAGCGTTGAATGTAAATTATTCACACTGACTGATTTTATTCACCTTGGACATCAGCAAAGTTGTCCTTGCTTTATAGCTATGATACTAGGAGTTCTTATAGTCTGCCTAATATTTTGCTACATACCATTTCTGAATTTTCTGGGAAGAATGTTTGCATTTTTTTTTTTTTTTTACTTTACGATATCTTTTGTATATACAAGTTCTAAGACTGCATTGAAGTGCTTGTTGTATAACCAAGGGAAAGTGCAGCCTATGTAAAATAAGCAACAAGGTTGTACAATTTGCTGGGGACATCAGAAGAACACATCTTTGCATAAAATGATCTTACACAATTTGATTTCTGCTTTCCTTGCTTGCCCTAGGACGCTCTGATGAATTTGCTAAAACGGTCCCAGATACATTTTGTACACTGTCTGGTCCCCAGACTGGGAATGGATGGCACAGAAAGCAAAACCTCACAACTTTGCAGAGGAACAGCAGGAGATCCAATTAATGCGGCTATTGATGTCCCCACTGTAAGAATTCAGCTTGCAGGAGCACAGCTATTAGATGCTATGCGCCTCTGCAGGATAGGTAAGAGACTTGTGTATTTATTGGACAGCGAAAGCTGCTTTTAAATGGTGCATATATTATATGAACACAGAGATTTTCCGTTTAGTTTCATTTTCATTTGTAATGCTTTTTATTTATTTTTTTACTTTAAAATGTTCACTTCAATCTCCTTGGTCTAAGCTGCGTAAATGAACACAGGCAAAGGACTGTTTTTGATGCAGTGTAGGCTTATCATTCCTTTCAGAACTCTAAGGGGGATTCAGTCAGAAAATAATTCTACAAAGACATGAATCACTTTATAGTCAAACATAACACATCAGTAGGTCTTCTGAGTTCACATTTTGGTACGATATACTGGACTAATACGGTAACAAAGGGCTGTGAAAAAATAGAGAAAGTAAAGTGTGTTATCTGCATCCAGACAGATTATCGATGCTGTAAATCCAGTGTAGTTTTTAGAAAATCTGATGAATGTATGCTATAGGCAATTTGGCATTTGCATTTAGTGAGCCAGTTTGCATGCCAGTAATGGGCAAACATACCTGCTGGTTAGGGACTAGCCGAACACCCCCCGGTTCGGTTCGCACCAGAACTTTCGAACGGACCCCAAATTCGTACGAACTTTAGAACCCCATTGAAGTCTATGGGACTCGAACGTTCGAAATTAAAAGTGCTAATTTTAACGGCTAATATGCAAGATACTGTCCTAAAAAGGGTTTGGGGACCTGGCTCCTGCCCCAGGGGACATGGGTCAATGCCTAAAATGTTTTAAAAAATGTCCGTTTTGGCGGGAGCACTGATTTTAATGACGATTAAAGTGAAAAAAAAGTGAAATATTCCTTTAAATATGGTGCCTGGGGGGGTGTCTGTAGTATGCCTGTGAAGTGCCACGTGTTTCCCGTGTTTAGAACAATCCCTGCACAAAATGACATTAAACGGAAATAACATCATTGAAAACTGCTTGCGGTTTTAATGTTATATCTGGTTCCTGCAATATGGTTGAAAATCATTGAGAAAAATGGCATGGGTAGCCCTCCCTGCCCATTACCAGCCCCTTTAGGTCTTGTACGCATATTAAGGGGAACCCCGTACCCATATTAAAAAAAGGAAATGCGTGTGGCCCCCAGGCCCTATATACTCAGAACAGCAGTATACAGGCGGTGCAAACAAGACAGGGACTGTGTAGGTTTGTTGTGTTAAGTTGAATCTGTTTGTAATTTTCAACTGGTACATTTTTAAAGTGTAGCTCCAGTCAAAAAAACTATTTTTAAGCTTTTTGGAAAACATAGGGAAGGGTTATCACCCCTGTATAATTTGTTTTGTCGTCCATCTTTTTTCATCTCACTTGCTGTTGTCTCCTTCCGTTTGCAAGTAGAAGATGTTTGTAAGTTAGATGTTTGAAAGTAGGGGCCTGCCCTATATGCTCTGCAGAAATGGCGGAACAAGGTGTTGGTTTTGCCACAACATTGTAAGCCCTCAAAGTGACTCTTGGTGGGCGCTGGAGCGCCCTGCTGTGAACGATTATATCAAGAATTGTAAATTACATGCCATTGTTGAACAGTGGTAGAAAAATTGACCTTTGGTGGTTGTGGTGCTGGTGCCACAACACTATAAGTCCTCACAGTTACTCCGGGTGGGCACAGGAACGGGCCCTCCTGTGAAATATTATATCAAGAATTGTAATTACATGTCCCTGTTAAACAGGGGCAGAAAAATTGGGCCTTAGGCACTGGTGCTGGTGCCACGACACTGCAACCTCTCCCATATACTCTAGTTTTATTGCAGGAATTAGCCCTGCTGCAAAGCATTGCATCAAAAATTGTTGGCATCACCCAGAACCAGAAATGTTCTTCCAACATATCAGCGGAGGAGGAAGAGGATAGACAGACAATCAACATAACAGGACAGTCACTCAGCATCAGCATAGGCAGTCTTGAAGGGATGTGATATTTCAAAAAAAAATTATTCGGTTACATCAGCTTCAGGTGCTTGGTAGCTGTGGGTGATCCAAGACTGATTCATCTTGATGAAGGTCAGTCAATCAACTGATTCGGTGGACAGGCGCACCCTGTGATCGGTAACAAAGCCACCAGCAGCACTGAAGGTGCGTTCCGAAAGAACGCTGGATGCAGGACAGGCCAGTAGCTCAATTGAATACTGTGCAAGCTCTGGCCAGTGATCCATCCTCAAGACCCAGTAAGCCAGAGGATTTTCGGTGGGAAAGGTGTCCAAGTCTGACCTTGCCCCTAGGTATTCCTGCACCATGTAAATCAGACGCTGCCGATGGTTGCTGGAACCGATCATACCTTGGGGCTGTGGACTAAAAAATTGTCTGAAAGCATCAGTCAGACGGCCACCTTCTCCACCGCTCCTTCTGACCGATGCCTCAGCAACACGTTGTCCAGGACCAGGAGTTTGTAACCTCCCAGTCTCTGGGAACGCGTTGCACGGACCTTTCTGCAAGGCCTCCCGGAGATGTCTCATCCTCTGCTCCCTCTGCGATGGCAAGATAAGGTCGGCAACCTTACCCTTGTACTGTGGATCAAGGAGAGTGGCCAGCCAGTAATGGTCCCTCTCCTTGATCCGAAGAATACGAGGATCCTTCCGCAGGCTTTGCAGTATCAGGGAGGCCATGCAGCGTAGGTTAGCTGAGGCATTCGGTCCGGAGTCCTTTGGGTCACTAAGGACAACATGATCCGCAGCTACCTCCTCCCAGCCACATACAAGTCCACGTGTTTCTTGGGACTGTAAATCATCCCTACAAGACTGCTGCTGCTGATGCTGAGTGCCAGCCTCCACCTCCATGCTGACACAATCATCCTCCTCCTCCTCTTCCTCCTCCTCATCCTCTTCCTGTGTGATGGGTAGCACAGCAGGAACACTGTCTGGATATAGGGGGCCTTGAGAGGCAAGGAAGTCCTCCTCTTCCTGCCTCTGTTCTGCCTCAAGTGCCCTGTCCATTATTCCACGCAGCGTATGCTCCAAGAGGTGGACAAGAGGTACAGTGTCACTGATGCATGCACTGTCACTGCTCACCATCCTTGTGGCCTCCTCAAACGGTGACAGGAGAGTGCAAGCATCCCTGATCATGCCCCACTGGCGTGGTGAGAAAAAACCGAGCTCCCCTGACCCTGTCCTGGTGCCGTAGATGCACAGGTACTCATTGATGGCCCTCTGCTGCGTGTGCAGCCGCTGCAGCATGGCCAACGTTGAGTTCCACCTGGTGGGCATGTCACATATAAGGCGGTTCTTGGGCAGGTTCAACTCCTTTGGAGCTCAGCCAGCCGAGCACAGGCATTAAATGATCGGCGGAAATGCACACAGACTTTCCTGGCCTGCTTCAGGACATCCTGTAAGCCGGGGTACCTGCCCAAGAACCGCTGCACCACCAGGTTAAGGACGTGAGCTACACAGGGCACATGGGTCAGTTGTCCCTGTCGGAGGGCGGAGAGGAGGTTGGTGCCATTGTCACAAACCACCATTCCTGGCTTAAGCTGGCGTGGAGTAAACCACCTCTCGGCCTGCCCCTGCAGAGCTGACAAAACATCCGCCCCAGTGTGGCTCCTGTCCCCCAAACAAACCAGCGCAAGCACGGCATGGCATTGTTTTGCCTGCGTACTTGCGTAGCCCCTGAAACGCCTACGGAGCACCGCTGGTTCTGAGGACAGAGCACTGGAAGAGGCCATGGAGGAAGAAGAAGAGGAGGGGGTGGAGGAGAGAGGTGTGTCACAACCAATAGTAGCATTTTGGAGGCGTGGTGGCGGAACAACCTCCAACACTACTGCACCTTGTCCTGCATCCTTCCCAGCTGCCAGAAGAGTGACCCAATGGGCCGTGAAAGACAGGTAACATCCCTGTCCATGCCTGCTGGACCATGAGTCAGCGGTAATATGCACCTTACCGCTGACCGCCCTGTCCAGCGAGGCAAGGACATTGCCTTCCACATGCCGGTAGAGAGCCGGAATCGCCTTCCGTGAGAAAAAGCGGCGTTTGGGGACCTACCACTGAGGAACCGCACATTGTACAAACTCACGGAAGGGGGCCGAGTCTACCAACTGAAAAGGCAGCAGTTGAAGTGCTAGCAATTTAGCCAAGCTAGCATTCAACCGCTGGGCATGTGGAGGGCTGGGAGTGAACTTCTTTCGCCGGTTCAGCAGCTGGGGCAGGGACATTTGCCTGCTATAATCGGACGTGGGTGTACTGCTAGCAGAGTGCCCAGAAGCACTTGGCTGTGACACACCTAATTCTACACCTTCATTCCTCTCAGAACAGGTTTCAGAGAGGACTGAAGGTCTAGTGGGGTTGGAGATGCCAGCTGATGAGGAGCAAGGAGAGGTCCGCTTTGTTCTTTGGTGTGGGTCTTTGAGGTACGCTTGCCAACGAGCTGCATGTCAGGTCAACATATGTCTGGTCAAGCATGTGGTGCCCAAGCGGCTGATGTTTTGGCCACGCGAGATACGCTTGAGACATATGTTGCAAATAGCAGCGGTGCGATCTGATGCACTCGTCTCAAAAAAGGCCCACACCAAAGAACTTTTAGAATAACGCGCAGAGGCAGCGCCCTGCACAGGTGGAGATCTGCGGTGTGATTCAGTCGGTGTGCTGCCCCTAAGCTGGCCCCCGGAGGGCATCCTGCCTCGTTGGACATGTGCCTCCTCCTCCTCCTCCTCCTCCTCTCTCCTACCAGGCACCCACGTGGAGTCAGTGCCCTCATCATCCCCTCCCTCTTCATCGCTGTAGCAAACCTGGCAGTATGCTGCAGCTTGTGGAACATGACTGCCAGATTGCTGTCCTTCTTGAGCATCCCCTCTCTCTGCGCTCACGCTACTGCCTTCCTCTAGCTGAGTGTCATCATCAGAGGCTACAAAACACTGGGCATCCTCCTGGAGCATGTACCCAACACTGTGCTCAAAGAGTTCAGGAGACTCCTCAGGAGGACGTGGTGGGTCTAGGGAAGGAGTCACTGATGATGACATTGAGAGGAGGGAAGACGATGCGTTGGCAGCTGCTTTGCTAGTACCCTGAGACTGGGTAAGAGAGGATGAGGAGGATGAAGCGGGCTTGGTCATCCACTCTACCAAGTCTTTGGCATGTTGCGGTTCAACATGTCCAGCTGCCGAAAAGAAGGACAAGCGTGTCCCATGGCCACGTGCTGATGACAATGCACCGCGTCCACGACCAGCACTGTTGTCTCTAGATACAGAGCCTGCTTGCCCTCTTTTATCGGCTCACGCCTGTCTGCCTCTCCTTGCTGGCCTTCCAGACATGGTAATGGCCTGAAGGGAGTTGGGTAAAACAGCAGTTGGGTAGTGTATATTGTGCTGGAGGCACACAACACCCACTAACTCCTGCAGATGCCTTTATTATAGAACACCAGAGATAAAGGGGTATACTGTAATGGAGTCACACAACACCCACTAAGCCCTGCAGATGGCTCTATTAGAGAACAGCAATAAACGGTAGATACAGGTGTATATTGTGCTGGAGTCACACAACACCCACTAACTCCTGCAGATGCCTTTATTATAGAACACCAGAGATAAAAGGGGTATACTGTAATTGAGTCACACAACACCCACTAAGCCCTGCAGATGGCTCTATTAGAGAACAGCAATAAAGGGTAGATACAGGTGTATATTGTGCTGGAGGCACAAAAAACCCACTAACTCCTGCAGATGCCTTTATTATAGAACACCAGAGATAAAGGGGTATATACAGATGTATACTGTGCTGTGCTGGAGGCACACACAACTTCCAATAACTCCTGCAGATGGCAAGTGGGCTCAAATAGAGAAGAGCTATGTAGGTGGATATAGCGGTGTGTACTGGGTACAGAGCACGCAGACAGCACGCACAAGCTCCTAACACTACTGACTGCAAGCTCTATTATAAAAGATAGATCACTAGCTATATAGGTGAGGTGAATATAGTGGTGTATACTGCGGTCAGGGCAAGCAGACAACAACCACTACAGAAGAGCAAGATCGAAAATCGGCTGATAACGATCGGTGTGTACTGTGTTGAAGGTACACAGAACACCCGCTAACTGCTTCAGACGCCAACACACTACACAAGGCCGCCGCGCTGGCGGCCTTATATAGTGTGGGGCGTGTACTACACAGCCTGAGCTATTATTGGCCACAGGCATCCTGCCTGTGGCCAATCATGGCTCTCCTCGCTGCTGGCGCTGTGATTGGCCAAGCATGCGGGGTCACAGTGCATGCTTGGCCAATCATGAGCCAGCAATGCACTGCGATGACGCAGTGCATTGTGGGCCGTGAGCGCCACACTAATTTGGTGCGAACGGCCCATAACGTTCGGAATTCGCTGAACGGGCGAACATCCGATGTTCGAGTCGAACGTATGTTCGACTCGAACACGAAGCTCATCCCTACTGCTGGTCCTCACTCAAAAATCACATGGGTGCTTGATGCAAAGTATCAAGAAGCCTGCATATTATTGGCATTTCATGGTGCCTGTGCTGCAGCTGAGGCCATGGGGAACAAAGTGCAGTATTCAAAAGCAAAGGCCAATAATTGGGCTTAGTATACTGTTTGAGATCTGGTCCCTTGATGTGCATTGAAGGGTTAAAAATGTGCCAAACTCCCAATGTTGATGGCTACAATGGCTGTCTTTGGATCTTGGGCTCCCCATAGCCCATAGGGGTGCATATTACAACATGTACATTATTTAGCCCCGTACACACGAGCGGACTTTTCAACATCCAAAGTCCGTCAGACCGAGTCCGTCAGACTATCCGATCGTGTGTGGGCTGCAACGGACTTTAGCTTCGCAAAAGTCTGACGGACTTTAGAAATGAAGCATGCTTCAAATTTTCCCGACGGAACTCCGCCGGACCCGGTCCCCTTCGAAAAATCCGCTCGTGTGTATGCTACTCCGACGGACTAAAACCGACGCTAGGGCAGCTATTGGCTACTGGCTATGAACTTCCTTATTCGAATCCAGTCGTACGTCATCACGTTCGACTCCGTCGGAGTTTGGTGTGATGGTGTGTGTCCAAGTCCGTTCGGTCGAAAAGTCCGCCAGAACTCCGTCGGAACTCCGGCGGAACTCCTTTGGAGGTCTGTCGGACATAAGTCCTCTCGTGTGTACGGGGCTTTAGACTGCCATAAAAGCTATTTTTTTAGACTTTTTCTAATAGGGGCCAATATTAACTTTAAAAACTGGGAGTTACAGTATCCTTTTTAAAGGATGAAAATACTCATCAAACATAAAAATTTAGCTTTTTAACTCAACACAAATTTTCCGCTTTTTAACCACCTTCAGACCGGACCATTTTGCTGGTAAATGACCAGAGGTCTTTTTACAATTTGGCACTGCGCTGCTTTAACTGGTAATTGCGCGGTCATGCAATGTTGTACCCAAACAAAATTTGCGTCCTTTTCTTCCCACAAATAGAGCTTTCTTTTGATGG
Source organism: Lithobates pipiens (assembly GCF_037356315.1). Classification (NCBI taxonomy): domain Eukaryota; kingdom Metazoa; phylum Chordata; class Amphibia; order Anura; family Ranidae; genus Lithobates; species Lithobates pipiens. The sequence goes on from NW_027507790.1 coordinate 20,407,400, forward strand.
TATTTGATTGCCTCTGCGATTTTTATTTTTTGCGATATAAACGTAAAAAGACCGCAAATTTTGAAAAAAAATGATATTTTCTACTTTTTGTTATTAGAAAAATCCAATAAACTCAATTTTAGTCATACATTTAGGCCAAAATGTATTCAGCCACATGTCTTTGGTAAAAAAAAAGTCAATAATTGTATATTTATTGGTTTGCGCAAAAGTTGTCACATCTACAAACTAAGGTACGTTTTCTGGAATTTACGCAGCTTTTAGTTTACGACTGCCTATCTCATTTCTTGAGGTGCTAAAATGGCAGGGCAGTACAAAACCCCCCCAAATTACCCCATTTTGAAAAGTAGACACCCTAAGGAAATTGATAAGTGGCATGTTGAGCCCATTGAATATTTTATTTTTTTGCCTATTTTTTTTTTTTTTTTTTTTACACAAAGTTGTCACTAAATGATATATTGCTCACACATGCTATGGGCATATGTGAAATGACACCCCAAAATAAATTCTGCTGCTTCTCCTGAGTACGGGGATACCACATATGTGGGACTTTTTGGGAGCCTAGCCGCGTACGGGGCCCCGAAATCCAAGCACCGCCTTCAGGCTTTCTAAGGGCGTAAATTTTTGATTTCACTTCTCACTACCTATTACAGTTTTGAAGGCCATAAAATGCCAAGATGGCACAAAACCCCCACAAATGACCCCATTTTAGAAAGTAGACATCCCAAGCTATTTGCTGAGAGGCATTTTGAGTCCATGGAATATTTTATATTTTGCCACAAGTTGCGGGAAAATTACAAACTTTAATTTTTTTTTTTTTTTTTTTTCACAAAGTTGTCACTAAATGATATATTGCTCACACATGCTATGGGCATATGTGAAATGACACCCCAAAATAAATTCTGCTGCTTCTCCTGAGTACGGGGATACCACATATGTGGGACTTTTTGGGAGCCTAGCCACGTACGGGGCCCCGAAACCCAAGAACCGCCTTCAGGTTTTCTAAGGGCGTAAATATTTGACTTCACTCCTCACTACCTATTAGGCCGCGTACACACGCGGGGACTGTTCGCCCAACTTTGTCCGTCAAACAGTTTCGGCAAACAGTCCGCTCAAAATTAGCATGGACGGACATGGCCACACACGACGAACGAACAGTTTGCTGAAACCGTGCGCAATGACGTGAACGGCACGTACGACGGGACGAAAAATACGACGTCCTATACACTGCATTATAACTTTCGGCGTGTAAATCCTTTCTGAGCATGCGCGGAACTTAGTTTGACGAACAAGCCTACACAAGAGGGGACTGTTCGCTGAAACAAAGTTTCAGCGGACAGTTTTTTTTCGGAAATTCCGAAAAACCTTGTTCAGCGGACTGTTCGCTGAAACTGTCCGCTGAAAGCCCACACACGAGCGGACTGTTTGCCGAAACACTGTTCAGCGGACAAAGTTGGGCGAACAGTCCCCGCGTGTGTACGCGGCCTTACAGTTTTGAAGGCCATAAAATGCCAAGATGGCACAAAACCCCCACAAATGACCCCATTTTAGAAAGTAGACACCCCAAGCTATTTGCTGAGAGCCATGTTGAGTCCATGGAATATTTTATATTTTGCCACAAGTTGCAGGAAAATTACAAACTTTTTTTTTTTTTTTTTTCACAAAGTTGTCACTAAATGATATATTGCTCACGCATGCCATGGGCATATGTGAAATGACACCCCAAAATAAATTCTGCTGCTTCTCCTGAGTACGGGGATACCACATATGTGGGACTTTTTGGGAGCCTAGCCGCGTACGGGGCCCCCGAAAACCAAGCACCGCCTTCAGGCTTTCTAAGGGCGTTACAGTTTTGAAGGCCATAAAATGCCAAGATGGCACAAACCCCCCCCAAATGACCCCATTTTTGGAAAGTAGACACCCCTAAATTTAGGGGTACACTAGTGAGACTAGGTAATAAATGGCGGGTGCCCTGAAACTATAAAAAAAATAACTAACCAACCAGCGTCACCTGTAACAGTTATATGGTGATCACTGGTGAAAGGGTTAACTAGGGGGCAATCAGGGGGCTTTATGCGGTAGTATATGGGGGTCCCTGGCGCTATAAAAAGCTGTGGCAAACCTAAATACCTACCTGCCTAACTAGTGTCACCTGTGACACTAATACAGCGATCAGAAAAACTATCGCTTATTACGCTGGGTTCACACTGGAGCGATGCGGGAACGCCATGAATCCGCGGCGGGTTTCCGCATCGCATGCCTCCCGGCGGCAGTTCACACTGCCCTATGCGAACTGCTGGGAGTGTCAGTGAAATGTTAATGACACCCCCAGATCAGTTCGCATATCGCAGTGCGATCTGCAAACTCGGATCGCATGGTGTGAACACCCATGCGATCCGATTCTGCTGCGGGCCAAAAAAAGGGTCCCGTGCGAATTTGCGGCGGGTGCGGCGGGTGCGACACGAATTCAGCCATACTATCTGTATGGCTGAACTCGAATCGCACAGAGATCGGATGTGATTTGCACTGCAGTGCGGTGCGAATCACATTCGTTCTCATAAACCGCTGCAATGTGAACCCAGCCTTAGTGACACTGGAGACAGGGGGGTGATCACGGGGTTAAACCTTTATTGGGGGGGTTAGGGGGGCACATTAGAACTAAAGGGGGCTAACCCTAACTGCCCTAACAGTTATTACAGTCACAAATGACACCAATGCAAAAAAAAAAAAAAAAAAGCAATTGGTGTCACTGTGACTGGGGGGGGGGGCAGGGGTAATTGGGGGGTGATCGGGGGGTAAAGGGGGGGTGTGAGTGTGCCTGGCATGTTCTACTGTATGTGTGGTGTGTTGGTGCAACTCACCGAACCTCTCTCCTCGGTGCCGGAACGAAAAATACCGACACGGAGGAGAGAATACATCACTTCCTCTCCTGTGTTTACATTACAGGAGAGGAAATGATGTCACGGGACATTTTCATTCGTCGGGAGCGATCGCGAGGGGGTGGCCATGAATGAATGGCCGTCCCCTCGTCCGGGATCGCTCCCGAACGAATACCGACCGCCGCAGGCACCGGGCGGGGGCCCAATCGGGCCCCCGACCGGCGGGCAGGCAAGGACGTACATGTAAGCCCTTATGCCTGCCCGTGTCATTCTGTTGACGTACATCGTCGTGCGGCGGTCGGCAAGTGGTTAAGCGGTGTTCCGCAAAAAAAAAAAAAATTATTAAAAGCCAGCAGCTAAAAATACTGCAGCTGCTGACTTTTAATAATCGGACACTTACCTGTCCCAGGGTCCAGCGATGTGGAGGATCGAAGCCCCGATCATCTCCCCATCCGCTCAATGGTGCCGGCATTTTAACTGTGGGCACCCGGCTGTGGCTTCACAGCTGGGCACCCACTGCGCATGCATGAGCTGTGACTGGCCACGCAATCATCTGGGACCTGTCACGTGTCCCAGATGATTGACAAGAGAGAGGGGAAAGAGGCGATCTCCCTTCCTGCACCAAGGTGAGTGACGTCAGGAGCCCTGGCACCGAAGGAGGCAGACTACGAGGGACCCCCTAGCAACAGGCATTTAGAGATGAGTAAAAAAAATATATATTCTCTAAATGTTTTTTTTTCCTTTTTTATTTAAGCACAACAATATATATATATATTTTTTTTTTGGGGGGGGGGGGGGGGGGGTGGAACTCCACTTTAAGGGTTCATATATTTTATTTAGATCTCCAAAAATGAGGGATATTCCCATCTTAGATAGTTGTCACCAGCATCATATGTCCCCTTTGAAAGATTTTCCCTCGCCTCTTGCTCTAATGCCAATTCTAAAATTTTGAATTCTCCCTTGTTTTCTTTCCCAGTGACAATGGATGCAGGGCAAGTAGAGAGGTAAACCTCCTCAGTGGGCACATGGACTTCAATAACTAGAAGAGGGTCTAACCTCCCCCTACTCAATCCAAAACTAATAAAAAAAACAAACGCTTCAAGCATTCCTTTTTTGTTTTCTGCTATTCATCTTCTATTCATCATAATCTGATCTGAGCATGAATTGCAGTATAGTGTATAAACTTATTCAAGCACCTCCCCCTCTCTGAACCTATTCCATTTTTATCCATGCATTGGGTCATAAGAAGCAGGTTTAACATTACTGGTTTATTCACAAAAGGTTGTACTGTAGGTGGGGAAGGGGGTAGGGGTAAGGAATTCCTGTGCTTAGTCTAACTACAATGGAAATTATAATCTCATTGATAATTGTAAGAAATTTCTGTCTCACAGTTGCATTATCTCCCTGATAGCATTGGCAGTTCACTTGTTGACTGGAGCTCCAGTTCATGTATGCCCTGTAAAGCGGTTAGGTTGGTAATATAAATTAAATGCAGACACCCAAAGAGGCCTCATGTATGTGCACTGTTTTCTAGAGTGTACTAGAAATACTGTAACCCAAAAAGTGGCTATATATAGTAAAGTAATACATGACCCCTACCTCCTGAACCTTTGTCAAGTGATACCATTTGGTCACGTTGCTGGATGTATATAAATGCTAGGGTAGGGTGGAGAGGGGGGTGGAAGATAACCCAGCACTGTCTTCCTAGATAAAGCAATTGTTTTAATAAATAATAATGTAGCCTGGTTTAGATCTAGAAACAATTACTTATGCATCCGTGCTCGGGGTCTGCATTTCATCATGTTTCCGTGTTAGTTTAGGCACTTTATCATAGCCACAGGTTTACTCTACTAGTGCCTTTAGAAAATTCCTAGTAATTTGCACTGTTTGATTGCCCTGAAAGACATGTTACTATCGTCATTATTTTAATTGTTGATACTTTGCATCACTTATATCCACTAAAATAATAGGATTTTGTTGAAGAAGCATTAGCCAGACTCCATTAACTCTTGTTAAGTGGAGGCTAATGTCATCCTGACTTTTGAAGCATAAATGTTCATTATTCCTGGACCGCTTTCCCCCCCATGTGTTTTACAGCTGCTAACCTGCATAGGATGTCTTGTTGTTGCAGGTTATCCGCTTATTTCCTTTGTAACTAGGGACCTTGTACTACTTTATTTTATATATTTTGATCTATGCTGATAATTTAAATCAATTCTGGAGAATAATAGCAGCAAGAACAATGCAGTTATCACATAATTATGTTGTTCAGAAATTAATGTTATTGTTAGCAGAATGGAAAATGCATGTGATTAAAAATCAGACTGAGATATGCATATTTTCTTTTTTATATCTAATTCATATTTGTGAAGTTTTTTTTTTTTTCCTGAGACAATACTTCCATACTTGATATGTGTTTAGCTAAGAGTTATATGATTTTTTTTGTAATTACCTGGCAGCGGTGTGATAACCTAGATTTCAGTGGTGCATGAAGACATTTTCTTATTGTTGGAGATCATTTCATTTTCATTCATTTAATCATACTAATCTTTTCTACAGCACTTGGTAGCTAATTCACAGCATACTAAGTAGGTGCTAGCCATTTCTGTCAATTCTTCTGAACTGTGTTGTTGAGTACATTCTCTGATGAAGCTTGAAGATGGAAAATATAGTACTGCTGCTTTTTCCCTCTTTCAGGGCTGATTTGCTTTCATACATTGGAAAAGTTCCAAATCAAACTTACTTTTTTTGGTAACTTTATTTGAATTACTGTATATTGTATTTTACACTGAGCAAAATTATAAAGCAAAACTTTTGTGTTTGCCCCTATTTATCATGAGCTGAACTTAAAGATCTACAACTTTTTCTATGTACACAAAAGGCTTATTTCTCTCAAATATTGTTCACAAATCTGTCTAAATCTGTGTTAGTGAGCACTTCTCCTTTGCCGAGATAATTCATGCACCTCACAGGTGTGGCATATCAAGATGCTGATTAAAGAGCATGGTTATTGCACAGGTGTGCCCTAGGCTGGCCACAATAAAAGGCCATTCTAAAATGTGCAGTTTTTTTGTATGGGGGGGGGGGGGTTGGGGGATCCGAAAACCAGTCAGTATCTGGTGTGACCACCATTTGCCTCACGCAATGCAGCACATCTCCTTCATATAGAGTGGATCAGGTTGTTGATTGTGGCCTGTGGAATATTGATCCATTCCTCTTCAATGGCTGTGCAAAGTTGCTGGATAATGGCAGGAACTAGAACACGCTGTCGTATGCGCCGATCCAGAGAATCCCAAACATGCTCAATGGGTGACATGTCCGGTGAGTATGCTGGCCATGCAAGAACTGGGATGTTTTCAGCTTCCAGGAATTGTGTACATATTCTTGCAAAATGGGGCCATGCATTATCATGCTGCAAAATGAGATGATGGTCGCACATGATGAATGGCACAACCATGGGCCTTGGGATCTCCTCACTGTGTCTCTGTGCATTCAAAATGCCATCAATAAAATGCACCTGTGTTTGTTGTCCATAGCATATGCCTGCCCATACCATAACCCCACTTCCACCATGGGCCACTCGATCTACAACATTGACATCAGCAAACCGCTTACCCACACAACGCCATACACGCTGTCTGTCACTTGCCCTGTACAGTGAAAACCGGGATTCATCCATGAAGAGAACACCACTCCAAAGTAGCAGATGCCATCGAATGTGAGCATTTGCCCACTCAAGTTGATTACGATGACAAATTGCAGTCAGGTCGAGACCCCAATGAGGACGACGAGCATGCAGATAAGCTTCCCCAAATCAGTTTCTGAAAGTTTGTGCAGAAATTCTTTGGTTATGCAAGCCGATTGTTGCAGCAGCTGTCCAGGTGTCTGGTTTCAGATGATCTTGGAGGTTAAGATGCTGGATGTTGAGGTCCTGGGCTGATGTGGTTACACGTAGTCCGCGGTTGTGAAGGCGGTTGAATGCACTGTCAAATTCTCTGATACGCCTTTGTAGACAGCTTATGGTAGAGAAATTAACATTCAATTCAAGGGCAACAGCTCTGGTGGACATTCTTGCAGTCAACATGACAATTGCATGCCCCCTCTAAACTTGTGACATCTGTGGCATTGTGCTGTGTGATAAAACTGCACATTTTAGAGTGGCCTTTTATTGTGGTCAGCCTAGGGCACACCTGTGCACACCTTTGTGTGCATAGAAAAAGTTGTAGATATTTAAGTTCAGCTCATGATAAATAGGGGCAAACACAAAAGTGTTGCGTTTAGAATTTTGCTCAGTGTATATTACGATACATATACTATTATTTGACTGCTGCTACTGGACCCTGGAATACACTGGGAAGTGAGACCTTAAAGAATAGGGAGTGGGGTGGCAGCAGACATTAGTCCCAAGAGTCAGTTGGATTGTGTCCACATATAAAACATGCATAGCAATACTTTATTTCCAGACAGGGCTGGTGCAAGGATTTTTGTCTACACAGGGCAGATAAGGGATCCACTTGTGAAGCACCTGGAATGATTTTCCTTCACTTGACTCCCCTCAGTGGTTTTACACAATCTAGGAAGGTGATTTGCAAGCCATAAGAAAACTCACATGGTGTGATAAAGTTTTCATACACTTTTATTAAAAACATAGGTAGCAGACTCACATGATAACACTGATTAGACACGTGCGGTTAGTTTCCTTCCAAATTCGAATTCGGACAAATTTTTCGTTATTCGGAGATTCGGATATATTTTTGTTAAGCCACAGGTTATTTAAAGAGTCATTGTAATAATTTGATGAAGATTTGTTCACTTTGCCGCATTTGAATTGAAAAAAAATATGACATTTTCTATTCAACTGATTCGAAATGTATCTATTCAAATGTTTTGAATCGAAAATCAGTAAATTCTAAGAACATTTGAAAGAAGACATATAACAAATTCCAAATACGAATTGAACGAATCAGCCGAATTTAACAAAATTAAATAACTAGATTAACGAATCTAAACAAAACAAAACAAAACTAATTTTGTTGCCATGCACATGTCTAACACCAATGACAGTGATAAGAGACTGTAGGCAAAAATCAAGATATGTAAATGCTGCACTTGTAAAGCACTCTGAACACGCCCTAATAGACTAATAGCTCACAGGGATATAGTGCATTCACAATTGGGCTGGCAGTATTAAGCTCATGCAGCAGCAGAACTGGGAGACAGGGACAGAGTATTGTCATCTTGTAACAGAGCCTGAACATCCTTCATTTAATGAAACGTTTGCAAACAATTTATAATAAGGGCTGCCATCCATTAGAAGTCCTTATTATCACAGGCAGATTTTCTTCCCTTTTCTACAGAGAAAATTAAAGATGCTAAATAGATGTGTGCCACTTTTTGTCACTGCCTGAAATTGAGTGTGCATTGCATAAGGTCCCATAAAGTATAAAGAGATATTTTGGTGTATTTATGAAGCAGTGAATTTAGAATAGATATACCTGCAGCCACTTCAAAAGTGAAAATATAGCTAAATACCAGGCCATTCTGACAGGTAAAGCTTTGACAATTCCATATAGGGAGCTTTCCATCCCAAACCATATCTTCCCTTTACTATAATGGGCAGCCTCCTTGGCCAATAATAATGTGCAGAAAGCAGGAAGGGGCAAGCAAGCTTCAGCACTATTAAAAAGACAGGAGAGTTTTAGCCCTTGTACACACGAATGTTTCTGATAGGAGCGTTTTGTCAGATATTCCGACTGTGTGTGGTGTGCATCGGACTGTTTCCGTCGGAATATCCGGACCAACTTTTCCAACTTGCCGGAAATATTTTCCTACAAAATGCTCCGATCGGACATACTCCAATCATGTGTATACTCCAGTTTCTGTTGTACGGCAAAGGGGTTAATTTACTAAAACTTGGGAGAGCAAAATCTGGTACAGCTCTGCATAGAAACCATAGAAAATCAGCTTCCATTTTTTTTTTTGTCAAAGCTGAATTGAACAAGCTGAAGTTAGAAGTGGATTGGCTACCATACACAGCTGCACCAGATTTTGCACTCTCCAGTTTTAGTAAACCAACCCCAAAGTATCCTTAACCACAATTTTTTGCGATACAGCACTGGGTTATTTTAACTGACAATTGAGTAGTCATGCCACGCAGTACCGATATAAAATTGATGTCCTTTTTTTCCCACAGATAGAGCTTTCTTTTGGTGGTATTTGATCACCTCTGCAGTTTTCATTTTTTGCGCTATTAACAACAAAACAGCAACAATTTAAAGAAAAAAAGCAGTTTTTTACTTTCTGCTATAAAACACATCCAATAATAAAAAAAATAAAAAATGTAAAAAGAAAAAAAAAAATCTGATTTCTTCAGCAATTTAGGCCAATATGTACTCGTATTGGTGGCGATCAACCATTTTTAGCGTGAGTGTGACATTGCAGTCAACAAATCTGACACAAAGTGACACTTTTTGGGGACCAATGACACTAATACAGTGATCAATGCTACAAAATACATCACTGTACCAATGAGACTGGCAGGCATCAGGGGCGAACAAATGGTTAAAAATGTGTTCCCTGGGAGTGCTTGCTAACTGTGTGGCTGATGATCTGACTGGGTGAAGAGTGAGATCTGTGTTCTGGCTTAGCAGAAACACAAGATCTTCATCTTCTCCCATGTCAGAACTGCTTGTTGCCTTGTTTACAAATAGCCATTCTGCTTAGCTCTGAAACAGTTGTGGGTGGTGGGCGGACATTGGGTCCACTGGAACCGTTGATTGGCCAATCAGAGGGTGGTTGGTTCTCAGGCAGTGCACGCCCCCTAGAGGCTATTGCACTAAATGACATACCGGTACGTGAATTTGTGCAATAGAGCAACTTTACCACAGTACAAGTACGTTACGTAGTTGGCAAGTGGTTAAAGACATGCATGGTTTGCACTTAAATATATATATCCACATATGAATACTTTCACTACCAGTCTTAACTGCTTGACACCCACCCACAGTAGTTGTACTGCAAGCGGGCAAGGCATATTGATAGGCTGTGACCTTTCTTCTGGATTTAAGGCACGCACGCATTTGGCAGTTGATTTCAGCCAATGATTTTGGCTGAAGTCAGCTGATCAGCTATAGCCAACCACACACAGAGTTCTGTGTTTACAAAAATGCAGAACTCTGTGTACTGTGAAAACAGGGAGAAAAAACAGCCAGATAGTTAAGTAAAAGCAGCACAAGTTGGTAGGCACATAGTTAACACTTTGCACCTAGATGTTAACCCCTTCCCAGCCAGTGCCATTAGTATAGTGACAGTGTACAGTATGGCACTGATCACTGCATTAATGTCACTACTGATGGTAGTGAGTCAATTATTGTACTTCCCAGCCAGCGTCAGCTTGCACCAGATTGCCTGCCACACTATCATAGGCCCACTATAAGTCACTGTTTACTGCCAATACTAGTATAGTGTCATAGCTGCGGAAATTCCAGTACATATACCATAGTTTGTAGAAGCTATAACTTTCGCACAAACCAATTATTATATACTTATTTTGATTTTTTTTTATCAAAGACAAGTAGCAGAATAAATTTTGACCTAAACTCTACCGTTCTAAGGTACTTTTTTTTTTTTACTGAATATGTTTTATAACAGAAAGTAGTAAATATAGCTTTTTTTTTCAAAAATGATAATGTTTTTTCATTTATATCACAAGATAAATAAATAACCCAGTGGTGATCAAATACCACTAAAAGAAAGCTCTATATGTGTGAAAAAAATAACAATTTTATTTGCATACAGTGTTGCATGACCACGCAATTGTCAGTTAAAATACGCGCAGTGCTGAGGGCAAAAAATGCTCTGGTCATGAAAGGGATAAAATCTTCCGAAGCTAAAGTGGTTAAAGTGGTTGTAAACCCTTACAAACCACTTTGACCTACAGGTAAGCCTAGATTAAGGCTTACCTGTAGGTCCAAGAAATATCTCCTAAACCTATACGGTTTAGGAGATATTTCCAAAAAGACAGCCACCGCTGTCTGCGCACATGCGCCGTAGACAGCGGTGCGCAGGTGCACTGGGCAGGCCGCGGCGATATGCCACGAGTGTCGGCGCAGGTAGTGATGTCATCGCTGCTCCGGCGAATCACAGCGCCAGAGCAGCGAGACCCGGAAGTCACTCCGGGATCCATGGCAGCGACAGACATGAAGACGGAGGACCGCTTCGGGGGCTTCGTTCTCAGGTAATTATTCATAATGTGCTAGTAAGCCTTTCTTTCAAAAATGCATCTCTAACCCCAAATTCTTTTGTACAGCAGAATAGACTTCTAATTAATTCCTGTATAATTATGAGATTAGAACTATGAATTCCACATATTTGCATACATTCTTAAACTAATATATGATACAGTATTACCAGTTCATGACTGGTCTGTATTGCTTGTTAGATCTCAATTCCCTGCCCATACCATGTTTATGTATTTTTCAGCTGAATATACTGGTATAAGCATGGAATATTCTGTTAGGCTTAATTAGTTGAGTCTTGATCCTCTCTGGAGTTGTCAGATGCCAGCCTCCAGCTTGGCAGTATCAGGCAGCAGGTGCATAAAAGAACAATATATGGGATCTACCTCAGCTTTACTCTGCCCTTTCTAAATAATTTCATCCATAAAACAGCTTTTGAGACTTATCTGATGCATGTGAAATAAAAATGTCAGGAAAAATAATATCTAAGTGAAAACATTCAAAATTTAATTTGAAATCTTTACAGCATCAGCACAATACTCTGTTTCTAGACACATACTGTATTGAATAAGTATTTATATGTTTATGATTAAAATGTTTCTCTCTTTCTAGTACAATCTGGAAATGAGTTTAAATTGCATTTTATGATTTTTTTTTTAAGTTACAGCCTCACTGTTCAGACGCCCAGAATGAATTACAGGAATGGCTGAAATTGTTGGCACACCAGAATTTTTTCCAGAAAATCAAGCATTTCTCACAGAAAAGTATTGCAGTAACACGTTTTGCTATACATGTTTATTCCCTTTGTGTGTATTGGAACAAAACAAAAAAAGGAGGAAAAAAAGCAAATTGGACATAATGTCACACAAAATTCCAAACATTTGCTGGTCAAAATTCTTGACACCCTTTCAAAATTGTGGATAAATAAGATTGTTTCAAGCATGTGATGCTCCTTTAAACTCACCTGGGGCAAGTAACAGGTGTGGGCAATATAAAAATCACACCTGAAAGCAGATAAAAAGGAGAGAAGTTCACTTAGTCTTTGCATTGTGTGTCTGTATGTGCCACACTAAGCATGGACAACAGAAAGAGGAGAAGAGACTTGTCTGAGCATTTGAGAACCAAAATTGTGGAAAAATGTCAACAATCTCAAGGTTACAAGTCCATCTCCAGAGATCTAGATTTGCCTTTGTCCACAGTGCGCAACATTATCAAGAAGTTTGCAACCCATGGCACTTTAGCTAATCTCTATGGGCGTGGACGGAAGAGAAAAATTGATGAAAAGTTGCAATGCAGGATAGTCCGCATGGTGGATAAGCAGCCCCAAACAAGTTCCAAAGAAATTCAAGCTGTCCTGCAGGCTCAGGGAGCATCAGTGTCAGTGCAAACTACCCATCGACATTTAAATGAAATGAAATATTATAGCAGGAGACCCAGGAGGACCCCACTGCTGACACAGAGACATAAAAAAGCAAGACTACAGTTTGCCAAAATGTACTTGAGTAAGGCAAAATCCTTCTGGGAAAACATCTTGTGGACAGATGAGACCAAGATACAGCTTTTTGGTAAAGCACATAATTCTACTGTTTACCGAAAACAGAATGAGGCCTACAAAGAAAAGAACACAGTACCTACAGTGAAATATGGTGGAGGTTCAATGATGTTCTGGGGTTGTTTTGCTGCCTCTGGCACTGGGTGCCTTGAATGTGTGCAAGGCATCATGAAATATGAGGATTACCAAAGGATTTTCGGTTTCATTGTAGAGCCCAGTGTCAGAAAGCTGGGTTTGTATTCGAGATGTTGGGTCTTCCAGCAGGACAATGACCCCAAGCATACGTCAAAAAGCACCAAGAAATCGATAGCAACAAAGTGCGGAGAGTTCTAAAGTGGCCAGCAATGAGTCCAGATCTAAATCCCATTGAACACCTGTGGCGAGATCTTAAAATTGCTGTTGGGAAAAGGCGCTCTTCGAATAAGAGACCTGGAGCAGATGCAAAGGAAAAGTGGTACAAAATTCAGGTTGAGAGGTGTAAGGAACTTATTGATGGTTATAGGAAGCAACTGATTTCAGTTATTTTTTCCAAAGGGTGTGCAACCAAATATTAACTTAAGGTTTCCAAGAATTTTGACCAGCCCATTTTTGGAGTTTTGTGTGACATTATGTTCAATTAGATTTTTTTCCTCCCTTTTTTTGTTTTGTTCCAATACACACAAAGGGAATAAACATGTGTATAGCAAAACATGTGTTACTGCAATACTTTTCTGTGAGAAATACTTGATTTTCCCCAGACATAAGGAGTGTGGCTAGTGATCGACTGGTTAATGGTTATTAGGTTATTATATTATCAGTTTGAAGAGTTGTGGTGACATTCTTCAAACACCTATAGATAGGTGAATTATATCTATGCAAAGTGAAAAAAGCAAAGGAAGAGGCGCCTCTGGGTGTAGAGATAACATACACTTTAATTATAAAAACGTATTTAATACAGGCAAATCACATTTTGGATGTGATCTATGAGCATTCAGTCACTTTAAAAGCTGAGCATGGATGTGGTCATCTGATAGTCCATCAAACTGAGGCACTGTAGCCGCTAGCGGCCAGGAAGTGGCACAGACGCCGGCTGTGAAGAGCAGTTCAAAGCAGAGCGAAGTCTGGAGTGCCGGCAGAAAGAGATGACATCATGAGGTTGGGTGCGACTGGTTTTGTGAGCGTACAGGTTGAGGTTGTTTGACAGCCGCGCTCCTTCATCATGGCAAGGCGGACTATTAGATGACCACATCCATGCTCAGCTTTTAAAGTGACTGAATGCTCATAGATCACATCCAAAATGTGAGTTGCCTGTATTAAATATGTTTTTATAATTAAAGTGTATGTTATCTCTACACCCAGAGACGCCTCTTCCTTTGCTTTTTTTCACAGACTTTGGAACATGGTTTCTGTCCTTCACTGATGGCAGCCCTGGATATGGAGCTCCTGATTTTAAATGCTTTCCTTTGTTCTACTGGACAGTAACTTTTATATTTATAATCATATGGATCTTAACATAATATGGACTCTCCTTCATATAATTGGATTTTTGGTTTCAATTGGTGAGAGACTGGGGGACATTGGGAAAAATATTTGACTGTTTTTGCGCATTTACTTGTGTATTGTATCTAAAGTGCAATACCGTACTACCAGTCAATTTTTTTAAATCCATTAAAAGCCACTTACAAACATAAAAAATAAAAGCACATTGTAATATTATCCATCAAAGGTGTTACGTAGACCGTGCTCTCCTTCAGTAAGGCTGGAGATCATGTGACATCTGCCACGTCACTTCCGGGATCGCGTGTCTATGTCACTTCAGTCCTATAGATTTCCTCATAGGGCCATTATTTAATTACTTAACTGTGAGGCAATGTCCTTTGGTGAGTGAGAAATAAACACACTTTTGGGAGTGGTGTGCATGGACATAGTATGGTGTCTGTTATAATGTCAGTTTGAAGAGTTGTGGACACAGTAGTGTCATTCTTCATACACGTAAAGATTGGTGGATGTATATTGCTTTGGGAGTAATTGGTGAACTCTGTATGGACTTAGATTTCACACATTGTATATGATTATTGTGAGATGTCACATAATTTGTATTAAGGTACTTTTATATGTTTTTTGGTATCCAGTTTTGTAAGTGTTTTATGTGTTTTGCTAATGTTTGCACAGTGACACGGCTTCAGGCATAATTTTGGAGTGTAGTGACCTATATACCTTGGATGTTTGGCTTTTTTGCTATTACGAGTGTAGCGCACTACTCCCTTGGGAGCTGCTGGGTAGTTCAATACAGTACTGCTAACATACCTCCGTTCTTCCACCCCGCATGATTCACAACAGACACAGTCAATAAAGGTTGAACAAATAACTTTTATTCTTCTTGTTGCAGTCCAGGTGTAATGGTGATAGTGGAAAATAGCTGCCTCTTCCTCCTTCTGGTTCCTTTTTGAGTAGCTAAGTCCCTTTCCCTTAATGAACTGACCGATGCCCCTCTGAAAAGCATCTTGGTAAATGGATTCTGGAAGTCCCAGGCCTCACCTGCCTTTCTTTCCTCCTGTGATCCTCCCCAGGCCAATTCAGGAAAGTCTGGATGACATCCCGGTCTACTCCACCCTCTTTGCAGCTAATTCCCGCTTCTTGTAGATAGAACCATCCCCAGGGTTTCTTGGATGACTTGGTGTGCTTGAGCCATCCAGCACTGAACCCTCAGGCCCTCAGGTTATGTTCCTGCTCTCCAGGGCTGGGGCCTCTGAAACCCCAGGCCTTCAAATCTGCTCCTTAGAGTCACATTTTAGCTGCTTCTCTGGACTCAGTTTATTCCCATTCTCCGCAGGAAGCATGTGACCTCAGTTTATATATCATTTCCGCCCCTAACCATACAAATTAATGATTGGGCCAGGGCCATATACACTGTCTGCACTCCAGTTCCCAGCCCGCCTTCTTTCCAGAAGATTTCTTAGGGAAAGCAAGGGAGATTTTTCCAGGGCAGAGTACAGGTGGTTCCCCCCCCCCCCCCCTCTATTCTACTACTCCTGCCAAACCAAATTAACAACCAGGCCTAAACAAAAAAAGGGTAAGGCACTGGCAATTTTACCTAACTCTTACCTATTAGCACCCACCTAAAGGTGGTGGACGCTACACGAGGTTATGTGGTTCAATGGCCAAGACAAAAAGAAGATACAGGAGGGGAGAGTCTTGACAAGTGCCAGGAAGAATAAGACACATTTTTTCAGTAAACTGAAAAAAGTTAGAGTCTCTGTAAGGTTATTGTTACTGTCTATGATTACCTGTCCTAGTGACGATTGTCCCCCTAAATTCTTGTCCTGCTGTTTGAGGGAAAAGAAACTCCAGGGGGGATCATGGATAAAAATAAAGATTTAATAAAAGTATGTCCTTTTTCTAATGGAAATAATAAAAAAAAAAAGTTTTAGCCACAGTTTGAACTTTATTATAAAAGACACAAGTACTGTTACCTCAGCTTTGAAAATGAAATTTTTGTGTTGGCACATGTACATACATTTCATAATTGATTATCCCAAACAACTTTCTTATATTAATCTGAAAAAGATCACATTCCCGACAAGCTGTTTATAAATACCTGTGCTCCTGAAAGAAAATATATTGCTTATGTCTTAATGATTGTTAGTGATAATGACATGGACTGAAGATGTGTGTTGCTGCATATGACAAATAATGGTACTGGCCCATTAGGATGAAGAACAATAATGACTTCTACTTAATTAATGATGTTAAGGCATAGCTGCCAGGAACTTTTAAGTGAAATTGCTACATCTATTCTATTTAGATTAAAAAATGAATTGCCCTTGTCAGCAAATCTTAACTTCTTCTATGCTGGTGAACCAATATCCTGGGGCCAAACAGAATATGTTTCCACTGTAGGTGCTACATTTTATTGCATAGAAGGTCAATAGAAATCCTGACGGCATCAAACAGAGATCACCAGAGACTAGCCATTCCTTTAGGAAGGTCATGTTTAATCAATACTTTGTAGATCATCGTTGTCACCTCTGACAGTCAATTTATATACTATTTCATTTTAATGCCACTGAAAAATCAGGGTTTCGACAGATAGTTTAAGGCATCAAATTTAACTCTAGTGTAACCATGCAAGCCATCTTGTCTTAGATTATATAATGTGTGCATTTAGTGCTTTATTTACTAAAAAAGATTATCGAGTCCCTTCTGCTATATGAAGTAGCACCATTTTTTTATACAACTATTTTATTTTTTATATTTTTCTTGTATTGCTTACCTTTGAAAACATGTCAGTAAACCAACAGCAGGACTAGAGGGGGAAAGGGATGAATTGACTGGTAAATATGGCCCTCCTTTTCTGCAGGCTCATGATTGGTAGTCCATAAATACTACAGGAAGCTCTATATAAAGCTGAAGTTTAGGTATGCTTTTTATTGCAAAGTTACATTGATCCAGGTTGGACCAATGTAATAATGCATTTCTCCCACCTGACTGATTACTGCTACTACAGTGATAACTGCTACTACTACTGGGTCCAGTGTCTAGTCGCTGCTCTTCTGCATAGTAATCACTTGACTATAATATAGCCTATGCAAACCCCTCTTTACTTCTTAAATGCATGACCCCCCAACTTAAAGAGGAAGTAAACCCTGATGGGTTTACTTCCTCTTTGTCTCCCTGCAAAGGTAAAGCATAATGGGCTACTATGCATCGCATAGTAGCCCATTATGTGTCACTTACCTGACACAGGAGCCAGCGATGTCACTGCTGTCTCCTGTAGTCCGGAGCATCCATCTTCTTCTGGGTATCGCTACTCCCGCGAATTCGAGCCGCCACTAACGGCATATTGGCGTTAGCAGCGGCATGCTGCTAACAGCGATAGTGCGCCTGCGTGCCGCTGTCTACGGGGCATGCGCTGTAGACAGCTGTCACTGTCTTTTAGTAAGTATCTCCTAAACCGTGTAGGTTTAGGAGATATTTCTTGGACCTACAGGTAAGCCTTAATCTAGGCTTACCTGTAGGTCAAAGTGGTTTGTAAGGGTTTACAACCACTTTAACCTATTAAGTAACCAAACCACACCTGTTTTGGAGTAAATTGGCCGCAGTGCCCATTTTATTAAACATTTCAACCATAACCTGTTATTACAGAACACAATAATCCTTCAGATACATTTTAAACCAGCGTTGAGGATTCTTGGAAGCACTAACCACATTTATCACCATATCAGCATGTCCACACCAGGTTGTCACTCATGGACGCTCCAACTCAGGCGACACCACTCAACCTTACATGCTGATACCCATCTCCCGATGCCAGTTAAACCTCCGTTAACTGGGATCAACCAAGGATACCATACCAAGATGGTTCCCCACTTTCAGCCACGTTGTTCTTAATTCCGAATGCCTCCAAAGATCCTCAACTGCCAACACATCATATTCAACATCACCACATAAAACCAGCAAAATAAAATGGGTGGGAGAGTGGGAGCTGCTTCTTCCGGTGGCAAGAGACTGAGCCTCGTGCCTTGGCTCTTCCTACCACCCCAAAAATCACTAACCAAGCCATACCCCACACTAATTGTTACACTCCCCTTACACTTAACTCCTGCCTTGCTGGTCTCCTCAGCTACCCCATCATGTCAGCCCTGCCTTATACTGTGTCCCAATCCAGGCTTCTCTGGAATTTTCTGATTGGACAAGGTAGAGATTGTAAAGTTACCACCATGCCCCTCAGGTACTGTGGCACTGGACCTGCAACACTGCTGCTATCACTGCAATAGCAATGAGTACTGCAATGACTTGCAGCTTACACAGGGATTGGTATGAAATATGCATACGTACATTGATCCCAAGTTGGACCAATGTAACTATGCAATAAAATCATACCTAAATTTTAGCTTTAAAGGAGTTGTAAAGGCAGAAGGTTTATCATCTCAAAGCGGAGTTCCGCCTGGGAAAAAAAAATAATAAAAAAGTGTGCAGCTACAAATACTGCAGCTGCTGACTTTTACTATAAGGACACATCTGTCCAGGGAGCCTGTGATGTCCTCACCCGAAGCTAACCCATCCCTCGGCTCCGTGGTGCAGGCACCGACATCCTTACTAAGGGAAACAGGTTTCCTACTATGCATGCACGAGTTGCATGCATAGTAGGCGGTGGAGCCTGTGCGGCTTCACAGCCTGTTTCCTACTATGCATGCGCGAGTTGCACTGCGAGATCTAAATGGTCACTGCTGTCTTCTGGGACCTGTGTGTCTCCCAGAAGACAGTGTGGTGGGGGGGGGGGAATTGTGTAGTGCCTGAAAGTGGGAGCAGATACCTGGATTTGACAGGTATCTGCTCCCCCCTCCCTTGAAAGGGGGGAGAAATCTAATCAGCAGAAGTTCAATTTCTGTGTGGAACTCCACTTTAATGCATTCTATGCACTAAGATGATAAGCCTTCTGTGTGTAGCAGTCTCCCCAGCATCACTTAATACGTACCTGAGCCCCCTCTATGTCCAGTGATGTCCACAAGCCCATCGGCTGTCCGGGACTCTCCTCCTGATTGGCAGAGACACAGCAGCATTGCCATTGGCTCCTGTGGCTGTCAATTAAAGTCAGTTAGCCAAGGATCGAGAGGCACAGAGATAAAAAAATGGAATAAAAAAGTGAACACACAGTGAGAATGTTACAGAACAGTGAACAGACACTACCTACCTGATTTCTATCTTTCTTCACTAACAGGAATAGTTTTGGCTCCACAGCCAACAATATCAGTACCTAAATTGCTATGGTTTGATATGTACGCTAGATATCTCTATGAAAACGTATCATTCATCCTATACAAGGAGTTGTTCTTTACATGTATGCGACCTCAATGATACATAAGTTATGGTTTAAATCTACTCTACAGACGCAATCCATGCCCAATCTCCATTGTTTCCACTGTGTTGAAGATATGATAGTAATTTCTACCATCCTACCTGGAATTGATTTGAGTCTAGAAATTAAAGGAATTAAAAAAAAAAAAAAGTTTTATTTTTTAACGTATATAATATATTACACACACATAAACACACACATACAGAGGGAGACATAATTGCTCATTATATATGCAGGTCCTGCAATGTTACAGTGCATCTTCACTTTGTTTACTGCTCATCCTTCCAAAGTATTCCCAATGTGGCTTTGTCTAATCCTAGGTCCGCATTTTCACTGTTCTGCTTGCCACGGTAATGCGGGATCAGCAGTCCATTCATTTGAATGGACTGCTGTACCCGCATTCCCTACAGGAAACTCCCTAAACCTTTTAAAATGCAGCCACACGGAGACTACACTGGGGTTTTCAGTGCATAAGGTTGCCATTAAGAGTCCCTGCACATTTTCTTAAAAGCAGCATATTTTTGAGGATGCGGGAACGCATGTGATTTACAGGCACTCCCGCACCCGTATAGATGTGAATTTAGCCTTAGAGAATATGTATGTTTGTTTATGTAAACTTCATGTATTTGTTTGTTGATTTACTCATTTATATTTAAAGGTTACAGTGAACGTATGGGTTTCACAGAGTTTCGACTACGATTTCAAGTTTTGGCGGCACAGGTCATGAAGAAATACAACAATACATATGAACCTGTGGATGAGAGAAGGGTAAAGTAAAACAATTATTTATTAATCAATAAAAGTGTTATCACTCTTAATACAGCACTATAGTGATAAACCATACAAAAATACACATATATTCAAATAAAAACACAGAAATATATAGTGTGTGTGGAGATAGAGATAGAGATAGAGATATATATATATATCTCTATCTCTATACATATATACACACATACACACACACATATATATACACACACATACTGTGCAATATTATTAAACCAAAGTCTTGGCAGTAACCCTCACCAGGAAAAAAGGTTTATAGTAAATCCACCAAAAACAAACAGGCAACCAATATCCAAAGTGCTCTTCATGGAACACCTCAATATCTTTGTGTAATCTCAAAATCCAGTGTCCCTCCACCACTCTGATAGACATTCACCAGCTTAAATTGCCTCTCATTTTACAAATATCAGCTTTTAACTGCAGTAATTCAGTAACGGTATACAAATCCTCTTCCTTTTTCCCCATGGCATGTGTATCATAAGATCATGAAAAAAAAAAAAAAAAAAAAAAAAAAGTGTGATAGTGCTGAAATCCAGTGTTCGTTTAAAACCAATAAGCAGATCACATAACATGTACAGTAAAGCCGGAGCCATAAATGGAGCAATTTTGGTTACAGGAAAGAAAACGCTTAATTCCCCCATCAACACATCTATTGTGTTCTCCCTGTTGGGGGGGGGGGGGGTATAGGCAGGTATAGCAGGTATAGTCGCTGGCAATAATTGCATAAAAAATCCAACATGCTGGTTGTACCCAAGTTGATCGACCAATCGATCAATCAGCCTGCTTATACATGGTTCAGTTCTTGGTTGGTGCCTTCAAACCATCATGACCAATACACAGGCTGCCTCTGAACCTCTCAAAGGGCTCAGAAAGTTCAGAGAGCTCAAGCTGGTCACACTACTTCTTAGAATGTATCCCTGGCTCCCTGACTCACAAACTCACATCTGATTGTAAATGTTACACCATGAATAGGAAGATTTACACACTGCAGAAATCTGAACAATAAGTTAAACATATAGTAAAACCTAAGGGCTTTTAAAAAACAGTTGTGGCAGTATGTTAAGAGATAGTTTAAACATGAACATAGCTTGAAGGGTTGCAGGGGTCACAATAGCGACCCTGTCCATGCTCGCTCCCTGTCACATTAGATCAGCAACCCATCAATCATGATCTACCTGTCGATCGCAGGTAGGGCACTGTACTGACACCATCCATTGCTCTACTGACACCATCCATTGCTCTACCGATGTTTATGGGGACAAAGGCCTCATCCTCACAACCGTGGCTGTTGGTTGTAGGGGTCTGAGGGGAGGGGGGGGGGGGCTTATCAGAATCTGGAAGCCCATTCACCAAAAAGTTATAAAAAAAACAAATAAAAAAACAAAAAAAAAAACAAAAAAAAAAAAACAGTTTTAGACAATTCCTCTATTAAAAAATAAAAAAATAGTGTCCCCCAATGTAAATCCATCATCAATCATGCTGCACATTGCACCTAAAAAATAAATAAATAAAAATGCTCCCGCCAACATAAAGGCTGGCGGTTTACTGAAGGCTCCGCCATTTGACATTTCTTATATAGGTAAGGGGCGGGGCCATCTGGCTATGTCACCTGGTGACACCACCATCTTCTGACATCATGGACCCAGCATGCACCAGACCACCCTGCATCCAATCACTGCAATGCTGTGCTGTTATTCCACACTCATTCCAGAAACGGTCTGTCCCCCGCTGTCCACTAATAACAGCAGTGGAGGCTAGGGGGAAAGAAGCGGTTCCTAAATAGCATGACCGGGTCCAGCTAAAACAGTGGCCTTGTCCGCATCCGGACTGCGGCCTGCCATTTAATGATGTCTGCTATAGGCTATTGCGAACTACGATACCTACTCCTGGCCCCTGTACTCTGTGTATTACCTACTCCTGACCCCTGGCCCCTGTACTCTGTGTATTACCTACTCCTGACCCCTGTACTCTGTGTATTACCTACTGCTGGCCCCTGTACTCTGTGTATTACCTACTGCTGGCCCCTGTACTCTGTGTATTACCTACTGCTGGCCCCTGTACTCTGTGTATTACCTACTGCTGGCCCCTGTACTCTGTGTATTACCTACTGCTGACCCCTGTACTCTGTGTATTACCTACTGCTGGCCCCTGTACTCTGTGTATTACCTACTGCTGGCCCCTGTACTCTGTGTATTACCTACTGCTGGCCCCTGTACTCTGTGTATTACCTACTGCTGGCCCCTGTACTCTGTGTATTACCTACTGCTGGCCCCTGTACTCTGTGTATTACCTACTGCTGGCCCCTGTACTCTGTGTATTACCTACTGCTGGCCCCTGTACTCTGTGTATTACCTACTGCTGGCCTCTGCACTCTGTGTGCTACACACTACTGACCTGTGCAATATTTATACACAGTATTTTTTATACTCCTGACCTCTGCACTCTAATTGTTTATTGTTCTAGTAGATGCTGGTTACTAAGTAGTCACTGACCTATTTTAATTAAAGCCGAGTTCCATCCAAATGTGGAACTTCCGGTCATTTTACTCCTTCCCCCCTCAGGTACCATATTTGGCACTTTCAGAGGGGCAGGATACCCGTCTTTGAAGCCTCAGCCGTGGGTATTGACGTAACTGCTTGGGCTCCCTCCTCCTCCTTCCCCGGCTGCTGGGCCACTAGGAGAGAGCGGCAGAGCCTTGCGCATGCACAGTAGGGTTCCCTTACTCGCAATGGATGCTGCATGCATCCAATGGCTGATGGAAACATCAGCTGTGGTGCCAACATCGCTGGACTCCCGGACAGGTAAGTGTGCGATTATTAAAAGTTAGCAGCTGCAAGTGCAGCTGCTGGTTTTTAATTTTTGCAGCAGTGGGCGGACCTCCACTTTAAGTTATTTTTTTAAGGCATACTATGTGCAGAGAACCATCTATAATGGAAGAGTTTCATTTTTTAAATTGATAGTTTATAAGCATTATAAGTGTCTGTAGTGTATAAGACTCTCACTTGTGACATAGCAAATAAAAGCATTTCTAGTGGGTACACAACTGTGGCATGTGTGTGTGCGCCATGTATACAATGAGAGCACGGTCTAACCATGCCCCTTTAAGCCCCTCTCATTGTACTTTGGCTACACCCACAGTACCTGATTGTGTCCCATGCCTTTCACAATCCTCACAAAACCTTGCAACATCCCTGCAGGCAAATTTATTTCTTGTTAGGTCTGTTCTGTTCTTAGAAACCTATATGATTTTATCACAGCACTAGCAATATTGAAGTCAACATAGAACTTTCTTTCAATGAGATAGCCACAGCTAGTGATCTATATCTCTTTTGTAAAAAACATTATATTGTCCACATGTCATATTCAGATGTTTACACAGCAGGAATAAGGGGGGTAAACACACCATTTGGGGGGTTAAAATACCATTTGAGGTATAATGTTGTTATTTTATGGCAAAGATTGTTTCTAGCAATTACCGTTATCTGTTTCCAAACAAATTCTGCATGTGTAATAATCTTTCTTTCTTCCTTTTCATTAAAAATGTGAAATGTATAAGCAAATACCCAGTGAGAAATAGAGCAGATGAAAAGACTATTCATTGAGTCATATGAATAATTTAGGTGGAGAAGAGAAGAGAGAGCAGTCATCCCATGAAATGAGAGATTTAGCATGCAGGTTCTTGTAGCTCTGACTAGAATAAATACGGGAGAAGGGATTTAGTGTTCCATCAGAGGACCATCACTGTTGTAACAGAGCAGCAATTCCTGCTGTTTGACATCAATATTGAAATATATATTATTATTGATGGCACATTCTGCATATGGGTTCAGTGCTATTGCCTTTTCTAATATCACTAACTACACTCTGGATATATCAAGCTATAAAAATGTCTTTTCTTGGGGTTTCTAGCACACTGAATAGTATATATGTGTCATGTAGCTCTCTGGACTGATGGCTGGTTTGTACTCTGAATAGCGAAAGTGATGGGCACAGTGAGAGACAGTGATCAACATTATTTTATGATTTGCAGCTCCAAACTTGCTCATTATGTGAAAAGAAATTGGTTTTATAGTAAAAGTGCCCTGTATTTTCTCCCTCTATGGGTTAAGTAGACTGAGCTCATTTTTACTTCTCTTATGCTCCAGAGATCTAGCTAGTCTCTGCATCCTAGCACCAATGCAATTTAACATTTATGTAGAATTAATGCCTGGTGAGCAGTTAGTCTTTCCTGCAAGACTAGATTACAAAGACTTTAAAAGGGTAATGGGGATGAAACCAGCGTGAAGATACAGTTCTTCAAACAGGATATGTAACTGAATAAATGGCAAGGTGACTGTCCGCTTCTTTGTTTTCTTCTGTTTTAAAGTCGATTATTTTTAGTAGAAAGTATGGTAAATAGGAAAAAAAGATAGGTACAACCTATGTGAATTTACTCTGTTTTGAAAGTGTCCACACATTGTAGAGATATTCTCTTGTCCTGTAAACATAACAGGTGAAGGGAAATCTCACTAATGAAACACAGTTTGGGCTTTTAGATGTATTTTAAGCCCACCATCTTCCTAAATTCTACCCTTTCTTTATGCAAACTGCTATAACAGTTCTTGAATGTTGTATTGTAGGGGAGTTATGAATGATTAGCCCTGGCTTGTAAGGATGCCACAGAGAGAACTAGAAAAGCAGTTGTAAAATATTATATTATCTTACTATGTATTTCTCTTCCAAGTGGTATCTCATTTCAACATTTATATCTACCATTTAATTGTAGAGTCTCCTTTATCTCTACCACCAACTATGTAGTTCACGGGTGTGCTCAGTGTAATACAAATTGAAAGGATTGTTTTGGTTTCCCTCATTTTACAGAGTTTTCTAAATCTAAAGGAGAATTTAAAAACATTGTACAATCATATTGTATAGTATATGGCCAACTTTAGACCACACAGATGGGAAAATAACACACTGTAAATAACAGACAACAAGGTATTTGTTTTTCTTCAACTGGGCCATTGGACTCACCATGTTTTTTGTGATGCTGACTATGAGACATGTACGGTACTATAAATCAATGGCTTTCACCACAGAGGGTTGAAAGCTCAGACTCATTTTGTAAGATTTGTGAATAAGTGATTTTTGCCCCCCGTCTTTGCAGACAAAAATGATTGATTATTCCAAATGTTACTAGAAATCATGACCCTAAACTTTACATTTCATACTTTGACTGTACACCACAGTAAGTAAATACGTTTTTAAAAATAATAGCTATAAAGTATATGACTAATACAGTAGGTCTAAAATGACTGCTAATGCCTTTTGAGCACTGGTATCAAGATCCGCAGTGCAGAATTTCCACTAAATTGTGGTTATTAGACTTAAAAATTCTTCATCACAAAAGTGACAAACATCATTCATCCTGGTGGAATGAGGACATGCTGTGAGTAAATGGTGTCATTGACCCATCCTGCACTCCAGGCGTATTAATGCAAACTGTGGTGTCGATGTCATTGCATCACTCCCAATCTCTTTAGTGTTGAAAGAAAGGCAATATTTAGGGACTGTAAGTGAAAAAATTACCTGGTAAGGCCAATCATTCCATCCCTTGAGACTTTAAGTGAAATTATGGCCTGGTGAGGTCATACATTTCCATCCCTGTCATAATTAAAAGGGAAGAGAGCAAGGGGGTGTGACTTTATATGAGGCACGTGATTACAAGAGAGTAGATTGGTGGACATACATGGATTTTATTGATTGCCATAGGATACAACCAAACATAAGTAGATACATGTTACAATGGTAAAAAAGGTACAGTACATAGGGTTATAAAGAGTATCACATAGTATAGCAAGCAAAAGCCTTCCAGAGTTCACCAAAACCAAAATTGGCTAAAACCGTAGTACATAATAATTCCTGCAGAGCCTATGGCCTCATTGATCCTGAGAATGGATTTTGAAAATAGACTTGATGGTCAGGTAATATTGTATAGAGATATGGTGCAAGGCAGCTCTACGCATTTCGTGGCTAGCAGGCCACTCATCAGGAGCAAGCACAAGGTTATCTATGGGTAAAGACGGGCACCACAAACCATCCGAAAAATACTCCCAACCAGGAGCCGCGGCGGGCATCTTATCTGGGACGCCCCGACAGGCATCAACCGGGGCAAGCATAGGAACACAAGGTGACCTAGGTGTGCAGTGAGAGTGGAGAGTAAACCAATCTGTGCTAATTGGGAACTGTCCACCTTTAGAAAAGAGGACCCTGCCTTTTGCTGGACCGGCCTAAAGACTTTTGAAAAAGTAAGCATAAAAAAGAAGCACAAAGTACAAATGATTGAGCTCCAGCAATGAGAAAGGTCACTGGGGAAATTATGTATTTACTTTTTGCCTTTAATGTGAGCTCTTACCCTTGTCTCAAATGTTTAACGCAGCTATGGGTCTCCCTTCATTAATGTTCACCCTTCAGAAATAAGGAATGGATGTGGATTTACATCACTGCAGTGTAGCAATCCATATAAGCTGTAGGGGACCAAGCACATAGGCAAGATCCCATAAAATTTGCATTAGGAAGTTAGAATTTTAAGAAAGTATATGCCTATCCAAAATTGTGGGCATGTTTTATTTGAGCAAGTTAAAAAATGTATTCCAAAATGCTAACTTACAAGTTACAGGTAGAAAAAAAAAAAATAGCTTGATATTGCGTGCAACTAGAAGTTTTAGCACACACCAATATGATGCAAGGTCATGTGTGTTTTTGGTTGATATAGTTTATGGGAGAACATTTTCTCATGTAAAATGGGATGTGTGCACAGACCTTTGTGTGCTGAAATGCCGGAAAGTGCAAACAAAAGAGAAAGGAAGAGAGTGTTTCTGCAGGGTGATTCATAGAGTTTGGTGCAGCTAGAAAGTTCTCAGGAGCCATAGTAAGCAAGGAAATCTTACATATTTACCAAATCAAATAGAAAAAAATATAATTTAATAACTGTGTTCAGAACATTGTAAATATGCTTTGTTTTGTTTTTTTAAGTAGAAAAAAATAATACATTAAAATGGAGTTCCACCCATTTTCTGCACTTCCTCTCTATGGTATCCCCTTAGTGCATCATTTTCCCCAACACACAATTTTTTTTTCCACTTGTAAATACCTTTTTCAGTGTTATTTCTCCTGCACTTCTGCCCATCCCTACCTAAGCGATTATGTCAATAGCCAATTCGCAAGGGTTCCTTGGATAGTGGCATCATATATCCCAGGAGTCCTTGCAAATCTCCTACCGCCGAAAATCTTGTGATATTGGAAGGAGAGCCATGCATTACTACACATGCACAAGATCGGGAGGTGCATGCTGGGTACCCAGCTGCACGGAAATCCCATAAATGGACACAGGAGGGCTTCAGATGCCCACAGCTAAAATGTAACCTGCCTGCTTCCAAGATCTGCAAGTAAAATACTATTTTAAAGAAAGTAAAAGTGCAACACAGATGTCATGTTGTAAAGGTTAATGTACATGTTTGGACAAATGCAGAGCAGTCTTTGAAAAATATATAAAAAATTAAAGTGTTTGAGGGACTACTACATTAGAAAAGTGATATTTTTGTCAAGAAAAGGGACATATGATATGACATAGGTCTGTGCTACATAGCCCAACTTGTTCAGGTTGGACTACATCAAATATAACATCACCGCCCAAAAAATATTTAATTTACATGCACTTCAATTGCAAATCAAAGAAAATCTGAAATATTGAATTATTTTATTTTGGATAGAGTAGGGGAGGGTTTAGGCCACTATTGGTTTCTTTTTTGCAGTGTTTATTATTCTGGAGACTTTTCTTCACTCCCTTTTCTGTAGAATCAACAAGAAGTGAGGGGATATCATTTAAATGTGAGGGAAATCCCTCTTTAACAGCTGCTATGGGAACAAGTCTCCCTATTGGAAGATTTCTGCTATTCCTGTTCTGGCAACTAAATATATTGGATTTACCCTTTCATTCTGATGACATTGGTGATCAAGACAATTTGAGAGAGGTAATCTGCTTAACAGGGATGCAGGCAACAGCAAAAACCTGACAGGAGTTCTAACATATCACAACTCTCATATAAATCCATTTACAAAAAGATTATTCCATAGTTAAACAGTACTTTAATTGTAGACATATGCTGGAAAACAATCACAGCTTTCCAAAGACCCAGCCTAACTCTTCCTACCAAAACTAAAACTACCATAAAATGCTTCACCTGGCTTCTCAGCAGCTAAATATCACTTTCTTACAAGGGGAAAGTAAGCTGTCTCATTATCTCATGAGCAAGCAAATTGTCTTGTCCAATTTTGTGTGCACAAAAAATATTGCTTATGGCAACATTGGAGTGTCAAAGGTTTACTGAATTGAACACTTTAGCATGCAAAAAACAGGCCAAAACAGGATGTGTAAAAATAATTTTGCCCTCTAGCTGATTGTCTTCTATACCTCTGAAGTTAATCATGGCAGTCTGATTATGACATCTCTTCTAAACTCACTATACATGTTAAAATATGACTGTATAGCAATTTTTATGTTCTCCATTAGGCTTACCGAGACAGTGTAATATGGCGAGCTGGCTACATTGTCAATAAATTTGTATTTAGTTAAGCAGACCCTTACACTACATTGTTATTAGGAGATTGTAGAATTAAATTGTATCACCTATCTCCCTGTTTAGGAGATATTTACACTACCCGTAGGTAAGCCCTATTATAAAATAAAAAAGAAAAAATTTAATTTTACTTCCTCTTTAAAAGAGGTTACCAGGGTTACTTTAGGTTGTCTCCTTATACATTCCCCTTACAGCAACCTTTCAGATCCAACCAATTTCAACTAGAATGCAACATTAATTTATGGTTTAATTAGGTCATCAATCATGTTTTTTGAAGCATGAAAGTTTCTAATGACTTAGTTCCATTCTAAACTGTAGAGTAACAGTATGACAGACAACGTTCTTTCATTTGTAGATGTAATGGGGTGACAGATCCACTTTTCAGGTGTATATAATTCAAGATATTGTTGTTCTTTTACCCACTTGAGATTCGCACTATAGCCGATTGACGACTGCAGTGCAGACCTGCATTGCCGGTGAAGACGTCTATTGAAGGGCACACGCACGGTGCGCTCTGTGATCAGCGAGTCTATGAGACTTGCTGAATCACAGATCGGAGTAAGGGGTCGATCCCGACCCCTTACCACGTGATCAGCTGTCAGCCAATGACAGCTGATCATGTAATGTCAACACAGCTGGTAATCGGCTATTTTATCTCCTTGCGCCAACAACGCGAGGAGAAGAAAAAGAAGCTCCTCAGTGCCCACCTATGCCCCCTACAAGTGCCACTTATCAGTGCCCACCAGCGCCACCTGTCAGTGCCCACCCTGTCATCTGTCAGTGCCCACAATCAGTGCCTGAACAGTGCTGCACATCAGTGCCACCTATCAGTGCCCATCATTGTCGCCTACCAGTGGTACCTATCAGTACCCATCCGTGCCATCCTATCTGTGGCCATCAGTGCCGGATTATCTGTGCCCATCAGTACCGACATATCTGTCCCCATGAGGGCCATCTTATCTGTGCCTATCAGTGCCGCGTTAACTGTGTCTATTAGTGCAGCCTATCAGTGCCCACCAGTGCCACCTCATCAGCGCATATCAATGAAGCAGAAAAATTACCTGTTTGCACAATTTTATAACAAACTATTAAACATGATTTTTTTTTTTCAAAATTTTACATTTTTTTGTTTGTTTAGCAAAAAATAAAAACCCCAGCTGTGATTAAATACCACCAAAAGAAAGCTCTATTTGTGGGGAAAAATGAATTTGGGTACAGTGTTGTATGACCGCGCAATTGTCAAAGTGCGTCAGCGCTGAAAGCTAAAAATTGGTCTGGGCAGGAGGGGGGTTTAAGTGCCCAGTAAGCAAGTGGTTAAGATTCAACTCTAATGTTTAGTTTAGTTTAGTGGAAGTGTGAAAAAAATGAAAGTTGAGTGTCTTGTTATATAATCATGTTGTGTAAAAATAAAAGTAGTAGGGATAAGCAACGATTTCATAATTGTTTGCTTGAAAAAGTACATATCCACAGCTGTCGAGGCTTTGATAAGAAAGATGTGGTACAATTCATCATTGTATTCTCTGAGTACATAGTTGTCCTACTCACATTGTAAAATTCTGGACATTTTCAGTAAAGATTGATTGCGATATTACACACTGTAGGCCTATTTGTTATTGTAATCTTTGTACCTACATTATAGTTCTCTTTTAAATGCATTAAAATGACCAGTCTAAAGACCATTATTATTCAAGAGGGCCAGTAGTTTGATTAGGTACTGCCCGTGAAAGGACACTTGTATGCTAGTGCACATCTCTGCAATTCATTACTAACTAATAAAAGTTTAAACATAGTTTGGCTGTTATCAACGGTGTGTATGACTACATAGGGAATTACAGATAACCCTTGTTTTCCAGCAGATTTGTGTTATTAAATTAAATGGAGAACACTACTAAATATTCAAGAGCCATTAAAGCTACTTCAGAAATGAATAATACATTTCCAAATGCCACACTGGGGAAAGCTGTCAATATACATGTAGTGGGCTTGTTATGGTTTTTTTTTTTTTAATCTTGTTAAGGTCAGGTTTATCACATACATTCTGTAAGTTGAAAAATACAGATTTTAATGTGTGAAGATATAGGATCTTTTAATAATATCAACAGTATGTTATGTAGCATTTAAAAGCTTTGTGTAATTTTTATTGCTTTGATAAAAAAAAGTTAATGTTTAGCTACGTATATTAGTTACATATTCCTCCAAGAAAAGGTTCACACCATTGTGGGTGCAGGACATCATGCAATTTACATGTGTTCCCATACCCACAAGCACCTGCAGTCAAAATACGCAGGCTTTTGCAGACACACAGGGGTGGCATTCATTATTAATAGCACCCCCATGCATCTGAAAATGTAGTGTGTTTTTGGTTGCAATATGGTGGCAATCAGGTCAGTTTTTTTGTTCAACCCGCTGGTAGGTTATAGACATTAGATTTGTGTAAATAGAGGAAATGTCTGAATCCATATTTGTGTAAAGGATCTGCATTTAACCACTTTCCTGCAATTTTTTGCTAATCAGTGCCCACCAGTGCTGCTAATCAGTGCCCATAAGTGCTGATAATTAGTGGCCACCAGTGATGCCAATCAGTGCCTATCAGTGCACATGAGTGCTGACGATCAGTGCTGCCTATCAGTGCCACTTGTCTGTGCCCTTCAATGCTGTCTTTTAGAACCCATCAGTGCCAGCTATCAGTGTCACCTCATCAGTGCCCACCAGTGCCACCTCATTGGTGCCCATCAGTGCAGCCTCATCAGTGCCACCTCATCAATCCTATCAGCGCACATTAGTGAAGGAGAAACAATAGCTGTTTGCAAAACGTCTGTCTTTTTTGCTTTCTTTAGAAAAAAATACTAACAAAAGAAAGCTTTGTGTGAAAAAAAAAAAAATTCTAAAAATGTTATTTAGTTACAGTGTTGCATGACCATGCAATTGTCATTCAAAGTGCGACAGCACTAAAAGCTAAAAATTGATCTGATCAGGAAGGGGGTATAAGAGCCTAGTAAGCAAGTGGTTAATCAAGCACGTTTATAAGTCCTGAGCTTGCATGTTCATGCTATTAAAGGAGAATATGTAGTTATCCTGTCACTGGCTCAATCTTCTATGGAAACATCCAGTAGAATCTTTTCTACCAATCAATTGTTTCTACTTATCCATGAGTACTGCATGAATGGTACCCATAGACATAGCTATTATTGCCCAGTTCTGTTTACAATCTAATGTCAAACTGCTTGAAACCTCTATGAATATTTTTGGTAACTAGACACATATATCTAGTCACCAAATATGTAGTGACATGGCTCTAGTTTCTAAAAAAAACACTTGTATTGAGTCAGGTCATCCAACTGTGCATGTAGAGATAGGCTAGGATAAAAAGGCATATAGCATCTGTATGCCAGGGTATATACTAATTGTCTGGATGATAATATTGTTCTACAGTGAAATGCCATCTACTGTTTTTGTAAAACAAACATTTTGGTCTTGCAAAACTGCATTCTCATATCTGAGAGCCAGTCACCATTTTTGAACATTATAGCCTCATGCCATTCCAGCTATGCATCTCTGCAGGGTAATAAGACCGAAGGTCCTTTACCTTAAATCTACATTCTATTATTAAGCATTATTTTCAGATAACAAGGGTAGACAGGGTAGCTGCTTGAAGCCCCAGACTCCATGGGGATGTTAAACTGGTCTTCAATATTTAGAATATAATATAGTTTAATAGAATATAGTTTTTTTTTAGCAGGTCACCAATGGCAACCTTTATATTTTGCTTAGTACAGATTCTCTTTAAGATAAATGAAGTACTATAAACAACACCTATATAATAAAAATCATTATAGTATGCATTTTTTTGCTAGTGTTCAAAAGACATTTGTTCAGATAGTAAGTCCTTTCTTATGTTTATGTGCGGCTAGGCTCTATCATGTTAGTGCACTTAAGAGTAACTCAATCGCAATTATTATTGAGATTTCCACATCTCAGCCATTAAGAGCAAATGGAATATGTTACATCAATGTGCTTCTGTTATTTGAAAAAGAGTTATGTGTAGGTAAAGACCTTTCCTCAATTGACAAAATAGTGTCATAGATATATTCTGATATGACAGGCAAGCTTCTATAAATGTTATACTCCTTTCCAGAATTGTTGTTAAAGAAGAACTCAACTGTTTCTGAGCCCCACAAACCGAAAAAGCTATTTTATTCACTTTTAAATATTCAAAGCAAAGTCACCCATCCATTCATATCTCCATGCTTAGTTGGGTAATCAGTTTGATCCCCCCCCCCCCCAAGCATTTCAAGTTGCAGCCATCTTGAGCATTTTGCTATAATATTATATATATATATATATAAAAATATACACACACACACCCACACAAATTTCTTCCACGGTGTTCTTCTACAATTTTTTGACACCATTTTGGGACCATTGACATTTATACCTTTATCAGAGCTAGAAATAGCCACTGATTACTGTATAAATGTCACTGGCAGGGAAGGGGTTAAACACGAGTGGGTGATCAAGGGGTTAAGTGCGTTTCCTCAGTGTATTCTAACTGTGGGGAGATGGGTTTACTACAACATGACAGAGATCACTGCTCCCAATGAGGGAGCAGTAGATCCACGTCATGTTGCTAGGCAGAACAGGTAAATATCTCCTCACTGAAATCTTGGGCCGATAGTGAAACATCGAGTTTATGAGACCCCCCTGCACCCGATAAGTGAAAATTTCAAAGGGACGTACAGATACGCCCTTTTTCTGCCCATGCCATTTTGCTGACTTAAATCAGTGTGAGGCAGTCGGCATGTGGTTAATGTTTTTCAGGACAATTTCATGGGTCAGATGGTAGACGCACAAGCTAGAAACAAAGTGTTACTAGACCTACTGATTACCAACAATAAAGACCTGATTACAGATGTGGAAATAAGGGGCAATTTAGGAAACAGCGATCACGGGTCAATTAGCTTCAGTATAAATCACACAAATAGGAAACATAAGGGAATACAAAGACACTGAATTTCAAAATATCCAACTTCCCTAAACTATGAATCTTGCTAGAAGATATACATTGGGATAACATCTTAGGAACAAAGAATACAGAGGAGAGATGGGTTTGCTTTACAAGCATATTAAAATAAGGGCATTAGCCAGTGCATCCCATTGGGAAATAAATTTAAAAGAGCGAACAAAAGTCCTGGGTGGCTTAACTCCAATGTAAAAATGCATATAAAAGGAAAAGTAGAAGGCCTTCAAAAAATACAAGGCTGAGGGATCATCAGCATTCAGACTTTACAAAGAATGCAACAAAAAATGTAAGGGTGCAATTAGGGCGGGTAAGATAGAACACAAAAGACACATAGTGGAGGAGAGAAAAAAAAATACAAGAGTTCAGTAATTAAAACAGTATCATTATCAGTAATCAGCATGGATTCATGAATAATTGTTCTTGCCAAACCCATTAACCTTCTATGAGGAGATGAGCTGCCATCTAGATAAAGGAAGGCCCGAAGATGTGGTGTATCTGTATTTTACAAAAGCATTTGACACAGTTCCCCATAAACCTTTACTGTACAAAGTAAGGTCCATTGGCATTGACCATAGGGTAAGTACATGAATTGAAAACTGGCTACAAGGGCAAGTTCAGAGGGTGGTGATAAATGGGGAGTACTCAGAATGGTCAGGGGTGGGTAGTGGGGTCCCCCAGGGTTCTGTGATGGGACCAATCCTATTTAATTTATTCATAAATGCCCTGGAGGATGGGATAAATAGTTCAATCTCTGTATTTGATACTAAGCTAAGCAAGGCAATAACATCTCCACAGGATGTGGAAACCTTGTAAGGAGAGCTGAACAAATTAATGGGGTGAGCAACTACATGGAAAATTAGGTTTAATGTGGAAAAATGTAAAATAATGCATTTGGGTGGCAAACATATAAATGCAATCTATTCACTGGGGGGGAGAACCTCTGGGGGAATAAAGGATGGAAAAAGAACTGGGGGTCCTAGTGGATGATAGGCTCAGGAATGGCATGCGATGCCAGGCTGCTGCTAACAAAGCCAACAGAATATTAGCATGCATTAAAAGGGGATTAACTCAAGAGATAAAGTGATAACTCTCCCACTCTACAAGACTCTGGTCTGGCCTCACCTAGAGTATGCTGTCCATTTCCGGGCACCAGTTCAGTACAGAGAAGGGCAACAAAGCTAATAACAGGGCTGGAGGTTATTGCCGTATTTATCTGCATATAACACGCACAGGCGTATAACACGCACCTTCATTTTAAAGTGGTTCTTCACCCTAAAGGGGAAGTTCCGCTAATCTGATCCCTCCCCCCCTCCGGTGCCACAATCGGCACCTTTCAGGGGGGAGGGGGGTGCAGTTACCTGGATAATCCAGGTATCTGCACCCACTTCTGGGCAGACCGCCGCAGACCCCCTGCAGATGCTCCGCCCCCCCGTTGTGTTCTGGGAAACACACAGTTCCCAGAGACACAGCGGGGGACCATAAGAGACGCGCAGCGCGACTCGCGCATGCGCAGTAGGGAACCGGGCAGTGAAGCTGTAATGCTTCAGTTCCCGATTCCCTGAAAGAGGATGGCGGCGGGGGCAGCAACGAGACGAGCGATCATCCGTCATTTGCCACCGTCATCGCTGGACCCTGGGACAGGTAAGTGTGATTTTATTAAAAGTCAGCAGCTGCAATTTTAGTAGCTGCTGGCTTTTAATATTTTTTTTTTTTTTTTTTTAGGTGCAGAACTACTTTAAGATGGAAGTTTCAGGAAAAAAAAAAAAAAAAATCACATTTCAAATAAAGAACTTTGAAGCAAAATTAGGGTCACAGCTCATTAATGCAGCCTCACTCGTGCCCAAAAATTGCCCAAAAATGCAGCCTGCTCAGTGCCCATCTGCAGCCATTAAATTGCCCAAAAATGCAGCCCGTTCAGTGCCCATCTGCAGCCTCACCTTTCCCATTATTGCAGCCTTGCCAGTGTTGGATTATCCCGGCTGTCTCCGTCACTCACAGAGGCATGACTCTGCGTGACTGAGCGCCAGGTACACAGGAGATCGCGGCTCTATGTAATTCAGCAGCACTCGCTCCTCTTCCCTCAGACAGCAGGGATCAGCGTATAACACACACACACACACGTTTCCCCCTGATTTTCGATATATACGGTAGTTATGAAGAAAAGTTGTGAGTACTGAACTTATTCTCTCTGGAGAAGAGATGCTTGTGAGGGGATATGATTTCAATATACAAATACCTTACTGGTGTCCCCACAATAGGGATAAAACTATTAGGGAATTTAATAAGACATGTGGCCACTCATTAAAACAAGAAATGAGATTTAACCTTAAACTGCTTAGAGGGTTCTTTACTGTAAGAGCGGCAGGGATGTGGAATTCTCTTCCGTGTCTTTTTTCAACCTCACCTACTATGTAATAAAGTAAATTTCCTCTTTAAGATACTGTCTGACCACAAGAAAAATATTTTCTTACACAGCTCGACTTCTACTAAGGCCGCGTACACACGGGCGTATTGTCTGTCCAACTTAGTCCGCTGAAACGTGTTTCAGCGGACAATCCGCTCGTGTGTGGGCTTCAGCGGACTTTTTCAGCGGACAGTCTGGCGGACTAAGTCTTTCGGAATTTCCGTAATTTTGTCCGTCCAAACTTGGTTTCAGCGGACAGTCCGCTCGTGTGTAGGCAAGTTGGACGGACTAAGTATGGCGCATGCTCAGAAAGGATTTACACGGCCGAAGGTTGCATTGCAGTGTATTGGACGTCGTTTTTCTAGTCCCGTCGTACGTGCTGTACACGTCATCGCGCAAGCTTTCAGCGGACTGTCTGTTCATCGTGTGTGGTCAAGTCCGTTCATTCAAATGTTGGACGGACTGTCTGTCGGATTGTCTGACGAACTTAGTTGGGCAGACAATCCGCCCGTGTGTACGCGGCCTTAGTGTAAATAATTTCAGCCTGTTCTAATCACTCTTATCCTAGAATGGGAGGAAGCATAGGATGCAATCCAACTATATAGAATTTGTAAAGGTGCTAATTATATATATTAGTTATTATTTTCACTTACTAATATATTGACTTTAATGTGTGGGTATATAATATATATATTTAGTTTTATATTTGGCATACAAACACTGTATAATGCATTATATTAAAGTTAATTTTATGAAAAAAATAAAAATGTTTTCTACTACTGCATATTCTTTGCAGTTGTATTTTGTAGGCTTTATGTACATCAGTGTTAGATCAGACGCACGTCAAAAACAACATCCTTTAAGTTGCCGTAGCTTCTGTTTGAGAACAGTTTGGGGCACATTTTTGATGCATTCACACTGACTTGTATGGGAAAAAGAAAACAATGTCGTGTATAGTAAAAGCAGCAGTAAACCCAAGTGTATGCTATGCCATACCAACCAGTTCAAAAACTCAGCTTCTTTAGAAGTACTTTACAAGTGCATAACAGAAGCAAACCTCAATTATCTGTGTACACTTTTATGCATGATTTTATTAAAATGGTGGGGATTCCATGATATCAAAGCAGCTCAGGGCCCAAGATACAATGAACCCGCCAGTGCACAGCAGACAGTGTCTTTGCTAACCTTGTATTTGTTTCTTTTCTGCAGGCAGTTGAAGAGTTGTTCCAGCTACTAGACTTGGAAAAGAAGAGTATCGCGATGGGCCGCAGCCAGGCATGTTTCCAAATGCTTCTTATCTGACACCCCTCAATATGTTTTCAGGACACAGGACCCTTCTCAAAATGTCAATTTTTTTTAAACTATACAGCACCAAGCTGTCTCTGAGAAGTCTCTGAGAATCAGACATAAAATAAAAAATAACTGGGCCTTGTCTAAAATAGGAAACGGTCTAAATACATACAATATACTGCTGTATATACAGTGTATTGAAAAAGTATTCATACCCCTTGAGATTTTCCAAATTTTGTAGAACCACCTTTCGCTGCAATTACAGTCTTTTGGGGATACCTCTACCAGCTTTGCACATCTAGAGAGTGACATTTTTGCCCAATCTTATTTGCAAAATAGCTCAAGCTCTGTCAGATTGGATGAAGAGTGTCTGTGATCAGCAATTTTCAAGTCTTGCCACAGATTCTCAGTTGGATTGACTGGGCCATTCTAACACATAAATATGCTTTGATCCAAACCAGGGGAGCTGTCAGTCTTTCAACGGGGCTGCTTCCCACAGCTAATCGCCAGGAACCTCCTCCGAGGTTCTTGCATATAATTGGTGTCAGGCCCTTTGTGAATTTGGTCTTAAAGGATAAGCTTAACTTTGGGAGCATATTACATGTTCCACCTGTTTTTAGGGTGGAACATGTAACGTGTTCCCAATGCTGCAGTCACTGTCTGCTAAACACCCGCCAATCACTGCAGTCACTGTCTGCTAAACACCCCCCCCCCCCCAGCAGCAGTATTGGAAGAAGTATCATGTACTAGCTGCGCTGCCCACACGACCGCCTCATTCATTCACACAGCTCTGTGTGTATATGAACTACAAACCCTGGCATCCTTTGCGGTTGTAGATCTCAATGAACTACCCAAAATGCTGTGGTAGTTCATTTATTTCTTCCTGTCTGAATGTACGGCACACAGATGCACTGACAGATCTGAAAGAGACCTGCATGGCACTGGTGCAATGCTTTTCAGGCTCCAAAAGAAAAAACATTATAAATGCACATTTTTTTTTACCTACAAAAAAATGTGCATTTATTATTTTTTTCTAAAAGGTAAGCTTATCCTTTAACTCATCTATGTGCTCTTTTCGACATGGTTGCAGTGATAATAATCTTTGGAATTATTAAGCCATCTTCTATGCTCAAAAAGGAAAAAGGAGTGTAATTAAAGCCAATACTTTATTTTTAGTTTTGGATAGACTATGTCATGGTTAAACCTGTGTCCCCTTGGGGAGATTTCCCTTGACTTCCTGTCCTGAAAACCCAGCAGGAAGTTGAAAGAAAGCTCTCCGAAATGAGGGGGAATACTATCTTAAACTGTTGTCACTGGCAACAACTATAACATTTTGGATTTGCCATCACTTTCTGTTCTGATGAAAATGGTTACCTACACAAACAGAGATGGTGTATCTTTCCAGTGGGAGTCACCAAGGGGCATCCATGGAGACACATTTTTAGGTCCCCCTATCCAACTACTGATCAAGCAAGCAAAAAAAAACAAAAAACAAAAACACAAACAAACACACTTTCTTATTGTGTATCAACTGAAAGTTAGAAAAAAATTGAGCCATGTCTAGGGCTACAAGGCAGCGGGAGGGATGCCAGCACCCACTTAACCCACATCTAGGTCTCCTAGTTCCCCTATGCAGCTTTATAGTTTGCACAAATGTCTGCTGTTAGTGCCAACACTTTCCTACTCCTGCTACAAAAACACTTTTTGGCTTTAGATACACTTCAACTTATACTGCAGCAATAAGGACATAGGTGTTGTTTTATTGCCAGGGAATGTATAGGACACAATGATTTTATGCAATGTATTCTAAAAAAAAAAAAAAAAATCTAGATTGTTCTTTGTAAATGAACATCACATGTTTTTTTTTTCATACACATTGCTGCAGTTTCTTAAGAGAGATATCTATAGTATAGTCTAGATGTTTGAATGACCAGTGCATGTGCAGTGTGCACTCACCTTTCTTGAGCCTTGTTTCCACAGGCAGGGCTTGCAATTTTTATGGCATACTGCTGCTACCAGGCCTGTTTAATAAGGGAGTTGGCACAGGCAGGCTGATCACAAAGAGGTAAAGCCATTAGTATGAACATTGATTTTGCAGCAGCTTTGAAGAACTCATTGGGGCTGTGCAGTTAATGCAGTCATTATTGAAGCAATCAAACCCTTAATGAGGCATTACTCCGTCTCCACTAATTCTCAATCTATTGTTACTGGGTACATTTGTGCCTGTGCAATGGGAGAGAAGATTGAATAAAAAAAGACACATTTGTCCATAGGATTTTTTAGCATCTGTTAATGTTTTTATTATAATGCATTTGCATAGCTTAAACAAGTATAAAAAATGTTTTCTATTGCGAGGGATTGCAATTTTTCAAGAAAATGTTTTTTTGATGCCAGATGGCTAGAGTTTTGAATGCATTACTCTGACTTACTCCCAAAGGAACAAAGCGTGCAGTCCTGTACTTTTTTCACAATTGGATATGCTATGTGATTTTCTTGGAAAAAAATACTTGCCATTTACAGCCTTTTCAGAACTAGATTGAGGTGCAAGTAAGTGGAGGTCAAACCTGGAAGTATATATGTAACTGAAGCACTTTACGTCATCCTCACTTTATCTTTGGCCAAAATCAGCATACATTCTGAAAAATACACTTTTAGTAAGCATTATTCATCAGTTACTTGTAAAAAACTTCCTTTAAATAATTTCTCCTGTGAAAGCACTGTCATGGGGAACCCCCTGCAAATAACACATTGAGGGTTATTTATGAAAGGCAAATCCACTTTGCGCTACAAATGCAATCTACAAGTGCAAAGTGCACATGCGAAATTGCACTGAAAGTGCACTTGGAATTGCAGTTGCTGTAAATCTAAGGGGTAGATCTGAAATGAGGGGAAGCTCTGCTTATTTTATTATCCAATCATGTGCAAGCTAAAATGCTGTTTTTTATTTTCCTTATATGTCCCCCTTGGATCTACATTGACTGCACTTCTAAGTGCATTTTCAGTGCAATTTCAAGTGCACTTTGCACTTGTAGTTTGCACTTGTAGTGCAAAAGTGGATTTGCCTTTCGTAAATAACCCCCAATGTTTTTAAAATTATTTAGCAGTATTTAGATGTGGAAGTCGTAGGGGCATCCATCTGATTTTAGCAGATTGGACCGGGTCGGATATCAGCAGACATGTCACCTCTGACATCCCTTGCTCCATAGACAAGCATAGAGCGCCCGTTCAGGTCCGCGGTCAAAAATGACAGGCGGACCGGGATGGTCCGACAATGTGAAAGGGGCCTAATGCTCCATTCCTATGGAACACATTTACATCAATGGATTTTTGTGCCTCTTCATTTTTGGAAAGGGTCAAGGACTTTTTTAAATGCTAAACGCTGCTTTTTTTGGTTCAATAGACATCAATGGGGAAGCTACAGAAAAGCATGTAGTGCGTTTTTACCAAGATTTCCCAGAATTTTTTTTAATTGCAGTTTTTAAAGAGGAAGTAAACACAAATGGGTTTTACTTCCTCTTTGTTTCCCTGCAAAGGTAAAGCATAATGGGTTACTATGCACTGAAGAGAGAAAAGCACAGAGGAGAGAATAGAGGGGGGGGGGGTAGGGACAAGGTAAGAGGGGGGAAGAAAGGGGGGTTCTGGGTTGGAATGGGCGCCAAGCCATCTAGCATCTCTGCATGCTGCAGCTGTTCTACATTCATGAGTCAAGTAATTTAAACCCTCTTCAGAAAGGACAAACAGATTCCATAAGCTCCACATCTCAGAATATTTTTCTTGTTTATTTTGTGCTGATAGTGTGAGAGCCTCCATTTTATTGATCTTATCCACTTTATGGAGCCAGCATCCAACAGTAGGAGGGGATTTGTTTTTCCAGTTGAGAGGGATACATGCCTTAGCTGCATTTAGCAAATAGATTTTTTTATATTTTTCTTTGCTGGCATGTCATAAGAAAAAAACTGGGTCGTCTGGGATTTTATAGTCTGAATTTTTGAAAAATGTTCCATAATTCCCACCAGTATGGTGCTATTCTCAGACAGGACCAAAATATGTGTAGCGTTGTATCCCTCCCCTCCCAGCATCTCCAGCAATGATCAGGCACCTCAGGATAAAATTTATGAAGCATCAGCTGGGTGTGGTACCATTGTTGCAATATTATAAAAATAGTCTTCTGAATCCTAGTGCAGATGGAGGATTTCAAGGAGAACCTAACAATATTTTATCATTGGCTTAGCTTGAACGTACAGTTCAGTTCTTCTTTCTCCCATTTCTCCATCCAGGTTTACTGTAAGTGTTCTGAAGGGGAAATCAGTAGACTATATGTTTTTGAGAGTACTTGTGTTAATACGCCATCATCAGTACTCTTCAAATGTGGATAGTTGTCGACCAAATCTTCCTGGAGTCTGTAGAGAGTGGAGAAAGTGATGAAGTTGTAAGGCACTCCAAAATGGCAAGCACAAGGCGTTGGTGGGCTCCATTAAAGAGGAGAGGGAGGGCCACTGTCTGAGACTAAAAAATGTGAAGCCCGAACACAGTTACTCCATTGTAAGGTATACAATTGATGGTCTCTCAGGCCTGGGAGAAACCATGGATTCCCAAAAATGGGCATCAGGGGAGAGTCTATGGTCAAGAGAGGGGTCTTTGTAAATACTTGTGCATAGATATGTGCTGTGGGGCTTATCAGGGGGTGCAGCATTAAGGCTGGTGGGAGATTATCATAGCACTAAGGCACCCCTTTCAGTAAAACGTCTATTTGAGCATGTTCAAGTTTCACCCAGAGTTTCCCGGTGGAAGGGTGATTCCAATCTATTAGACATCCCAAGTGAACTGCCTGGTAATATTTTAGAGCGTCAGGAAGGGCAATACCTCCATATTGTTTAGGCAGGGATAAAAGTGATCAGGGAGTTCGTGGTCATTTGTGCGCCCAGACAAATTTGATGAATAAGGAGTGGACCTGTTTAAAGAACTGAGAAGGTATTTTGATTGGTAAAGTTTGAAAAAGGTATAGATACTTAGGTACACATCTCTAAAAGATTCCATCTACAGAACCATGAATGCAGTCCACAATTCCAAGTCTCCAACAAAGCAGGCCAACATTACGTAGGACTGCAAACATGAAACGCCAGTTCATGTGGTTAAACGCTTTTACAGCGTCCATGCCTATTATAACACAGGGGGTCAGTGTCTCTTGTACTGTGTGGATAAGGTTTAACACTTTAAGCATGTTTTCGCAGGCTTCTTTAGTTGGAATGAATCCCAGTTGATCAAGGTGAATCAGTGGTTGTAAATGTTGTGCTATACACGTGGCGATTATCTTTGTAAACAATTTAAGATCACAGTTCAAGAGCGAGATAGGCCTGTAACTGTCACATCAGGTTGGATCTTTACCCTCTTTATGGATTACTGTGACATGGGCTTTTAAGGTGTCTCTAGGGAAGAGTGTTTCGTATCCTATTCCATTGAACAGGTTCACCACATGGGGACCCAGGAGTGGGAGGAATTGCTTGTAGTACTGTAACGGGAAACCATTGGGACCCGGGGTTTTGCCTGTCTTTGAGATATTAAGTGCATCCTGTAGTTCGCCTAAGGTTATTGGTGCTTCCAAATCCTTTCGTACCTCAGGGGTCAGCTGAGGGAGCTGAGAGGAGGTGGTATAATCTTACATTTGTGCCTGAGATGGGGACTGGTCTGGTAAGTTGTAGAGGGAGGAGTAACAAAGCCCTGGGCAATCTGTTCAGGGAGCACCACCTTTTGCCCGTGAGGCATAATAATTTGAGGCATACATGAAGCCAATTTTTGTTCTCTAATCGATCAGAACATTCTCCCACATTTATCTCCTGACTCATAATTAGGTCATTGGCATCTTTGGCTTTGGCTTGGTATCTTAATAAGTCTGACGTCTGTTTGCGAAGGGATAGGAGGTCCCTGTCAAGCGCCGGGGTTGGAGCGTGTTTATGTTGGGCCTCCACTTTTTGGATGTCGTTAAGAAGGGACGAGAGTTTCTCCTTGTGTTGTCATTTAAGCCTTGATCCGTGTTTGATGAGGATACCTCTCATAACTGCCTTGTGGGCTTCCCATAAGATCCCTACATCGCATACAGGTTGTACAGGTTGTTTGTTGGTCTGAAAGTACATATTCAGTTCTTTTTGAACATCCTCACCTACTTTAGGCATCTGCAAGAGGCTTTCATTTAACTTCCAGAATCGAATCCTTGATGTGAATGTTTGTACATTAGCTCGATTGGTGCGTGGTCTAACCATGTTATTGTGTTAACAGCTGAACTTTGCACAGCCTGTAGTTGTGAGTGTGGGATTAAAAAATAGTCTATGCTCATATAGACTTTGTGAGGAAAGAAACAGAAAGAGTAGTCTTGTCCACCTGGATGCTGTAAATGCCAGATGTCAACTAGTTGGGCCTTATGAAGGGATTGCACCACTCATTCTCAAATACCAGGAGTAACAGAGGACGAGCTGGAGTAGGTATCTACATTGGGAAGTAGCGGAACATTGAAGTCTCCTCCTATTATCAACTGACCTTCGGAAAATTCCAAGAGTAAGTCTAATGTGCAACTGAGAAAAAGGTCCTGATGGTGATTAGGGGCAAATGTCATTTTGGCCTCCCCCAGCAACCCTTTTATAAACATGATGCATCCTTCAGAGTCTGCTAGGGTATCGTGGCAGGTCCAGGGAAGTTGGTTGTACAATAGTATGGATACACCTTTAGATTTAGTTAGTTTATTAGTAGAATGGTAAGTAACTTGGCAAAACCTATTTTTCAACATAGGAAGTTTATCGTCTCTGAAGTGGGTTTCCTGGATGAACACCACATCTGCATGTGAGCATTTCAGATCATTCAATTGCATATGTCTCTTTTAGGGAAGATTTAGCCCTTTGGCATTAAGCAAAATTATCTTAACAGTATCCATCTCAGAATAGGGAGAGGGAATTGACAAGAGTAAGGTGGGGGGGGGAGGAAAGGGGAAAAGAAAAAGAAGGAGGTTGCAGCATCCAAAGGGGTACAGAAAGAGTAGAAGCTTGGAATCAGAAACAAGAAAAAAATATACAAGTGCTAAATCAGCAAGTAGGTTCAGGGGAGGTCACCTACACATAGACATGGCCATTGAAGCTACAATGGAAAAATATTGCCAACGGTGCACTGCAACGAACGTCGGCATTGGGGAAGTGCACAAACCTAAGTGGGGGAGAGGGTAGACAGAAGCCTAACAGGA
Organism: Lithobates pipiens; assembly: GCF_037356315.1. NCBI lineage: Eukaryota > Metazoa > Chordata > Amphibia > Anura > Ranidae > Lithobates > Lithobates pipiens. The sequence goes on from NW_027507790.1 coordinate 20,452,249, forward strand.
GTGGCCTCGACCCATCCCACCCAGCCCAGTATCAAAAAACAACAGAATGGAATATGAGATATCAACATTGTCCAAACAGTAAAAGAATATTACCCCTTTAGCACATCCGTTGTTCTGGGGTTTTACCCGAATCAGCATGGGGCAATCCTCAAACCCATTACCGGGGCAGGGAGGGATCAGTCCCACCCAAGGGCGCCACTGCATCTAAAGGGGAATTACCAATAATGTAGGGAGGTCAGCTATGTCGAATGAAAATCCCAAAGACCCTCATCAGAAATATTAAGGCTCGGGTGCCACAGAGGTCGTCTGGTAGAAAACCTCACCTAAAAGGTAGGTCCCCAGCACAATACAGCTTACTACCTGTGCATCCTTTTTCTCCCATTAGCAGTGTCTTGGTAGCACCACTCTCTTTGCTTCAAATCGATCTCAGATAGACTCCGCCATAGCTCCAACAGGACAAGTCCCATCAGAGCACCAGCACACCCGCTCTCATCAAACCGACAGGAGACTGTCAGCAAAGGTAAGGGCAGAGACACGAGGGGCCCTCCCCCATTGTCTCCCCCGCCCCCCACCTCAATATATTTCATAAACAAAATCAGTGTTAGGATTCCCATCTTCTGGCCCAAGCTGTAATACAAATAAATGTGTAGCAGACATTGCCCACCCCTCAGTACAGCATGCAGGCCACAATGTGCGGTGTTGGCATTGGTTACTGCTCCCACTGTCTCACCTAGCATCAACCAGACAGTTAGTTTTACATTTCGCTGTAGTACCATCTATACCCACCTAGCAGAAGGATGTAGTTCAACTATTAAGGCACTAAGACCTCCATTAGGTGTACAGGTTTTGTCAGCTCTGCTAGGGATGGATGAATGGTTAATAAAACAGTAGCCGAGGATCATGGAGAACAATGATTGCTCACAGTAATGATGGGATCACAGGTCTCTCCGTTGTTCTCAGGCAGTGTGAAGAGGGCAGCCTAGACAAACAGGGAACCCAGAGGGAGGCAGGTAAAGGGGTGTTATGGGGATGTGTGCCAGATATTGTAGCAGGGGTATTATTATTATACAGGTTTTATATAGTGCCAACAGTTTGCGCAGCACTTTACAACATAAGGGCAGACATTACAGTTACATTACAGTTTGGAACAAGAGGAATCAGAGGGCCCTGCTCGTTAGAGCTTACAATTTAAAAAGGAAGGGTCAATTGATACAAAAGGTAATAGCTGTGGGGGGATGAGCTGATGGAGGAAGTAAAACAGTGTTAGTTAGAAGCAGGATAGGCTTCTTTGAAGAGAAGAGTTTTCAAGGGCCGCCTAAAGATGAATAGATTAGGGGACAGTCGGACAGATTGGGATAGGGTGTTCCAAAGGATGGGAGAAGCACTGGAGAAATCCTGGAGGCGAGCATGGGAGGAGGTGACAAGGGAGCTAGAGAGCAGGAGGTCTTGGGATGACGAAGAGATCAACTTGGTTGGTATTTTATGAGTTATGAGCTATGCAGACTGGCACCACAGACACATGTGACCATAAGTAGGAAGAGTTACCTGCATCGGTTATATCATGAAGGAGCTGTAAGATGTCCACAGTCACATACTGGATAAAGGTGGATCTGGGTGTTATCCAGAAGCTGTTGGGAATGTAAAAAAGAGCTTAATAGATTCAGCTGTTGTATAACCCCAGAGAGACTGTTGGGTCAACGGAGCTGGTCAGAGGGAGAGCGACTCTGTGGTGTAGCCGGGGGGGATCAGGACTCACATTGGTTTTTTGGTGAGGGTGCCTGGGATCGTCTCTGTGTCCGCTGCAGTAAGGCTTGAGAGGTCTGCCAGGGTGTCCCCGAGCCAATGCGTCTCATTGGCCGGGAGAGAAACATCAGCCAGTTATGGACCGAACGGGGTTTGCTTCCATAAACGTAAAGGGAGTGGGCAGATCTCTAGGTGTGCACAGTGTAAAGAAGCACTGGTCACTGCAGAAGGTGGCCGAGAGGGGGAACCTCCATCTGTATGTGGTGTTTGACCACCAGGAAACATCCAGGACTGGAGGTAGCATAGACCGGAGCTGCAAGGTGGCCCTGGAAAGGTCAGGGAGTATTTTGATGTGCACTGTCAAAGTTCAGTTCCATGAACCTCCATGCCTTCCTAAGTGCAGTCTCCTTGTGTGTGTACCTGTGTAGCCTGCAGATCACATCTCTCGGTCTAGCAAGGTCATTAGAGCGGTTCCCAGGGCTCTGTGGATCCTGTCAAAGTCCACATGGTTAGGGAGGGTGTCTACGAAAACCTTTTGAAAAATCACAGTTGCTGTTTCCTCAAGATCTTTGGAGCCTGCCGTTTCGGGTAGACCCCGGATCCGCAGGTTGTTCCATCTGCTACTGTCTTCCACGTCCGCAAGATGGAGCTGTAAGGACACTGCGGCATCCATGTGGGCTTCCTGCAGGAATTCTAGTGCCATCACCAGCTGACTTAGGGTCACCATAGAAGCCTCCCCCGTTGTTAGTCTGGTGGAGAGGGATTGAATGTCCTTTCTGACCACCTGTATTTCCTTACGGTGTTTCTCCTCCAGGCGTCCAATGAGAAATTCTATATCTGATTTAGTCACCCGAAGGAGGAGGGCTCAGAGTTCAGCATCCATCTGAAGGGAGCAAGGTTGCGCAGATGGGCTTTGAGAGGCAGAACGGAGATCTAGCGGGACGCTTGAGTATGACTCTGCAGCCGAAGAGGCAGCCAGCGAAGCTGGGTGTGTGGTGTCTGGACCAGAGGACGCAGGTGGAGAGCCACGTCGCTTGCGATCTTGTGATCCAGGGAGGCCGCCTGGGAGCTCGGGAATTAACTGACAAGAATGCCACTGGCCTTGCTGTTCTTAGCTGTCTGTTTGCCACTCTTCGCCTTGTGCTTTCTGATCGAGGGCATGCCGCAAATATTAGAGCTTTATAAATCGGGCTAGGTGGGTACAGACTGGGAGATCAAGCTACATGTGTTCTCCTGTCCCCATGTGCAGACCATGCCCCCCCCCCCCAAATTTCTGCTTTAACCAATCTGATTTCATCATTCTTCACAGTTTCTTATTAAATACGGTAAGACTTTTAAACTCCCAACATGATCAGCGTATTGAAAACCTAAGGCATTTTATGTTACATTTAAGAATGCACAAGAGTCTGATGTTCTTTGTTGAAAATATATAATTTTTTTTGCTTTCTGAGAGTGGCATATATATTTATACGTATGATTTAAATTGACATATTTATTTATAAGTATGTGTGGACCTCAAGTTAAGCTCTAAGGCAGATGAAAAAGACACAAATTACAGAAGTTTCAGTAATACATGCATATTGAATTTATTTTATAAATGCAAGCAGTGTAAGTGCCTGAGTTTGACTTGTTATTAGTCTCTTGCATTCCCTGTATAGTAGAGTTCATATTGGGAGTGGGAGGAGCAGCACCAGGAGCCAATCTGTTCATGTGCTGATAAGTAACATGTTTATATGAGGTAAGGGAAGGGGTAGATTAACAGAGAGATGAGCTCATCACTCTGCTTTTTCACCTTTACTGTCCAGTCATATGCTGGGGAAGGGAGTTCCATGACAGACTGGGCTCAGGCGAAGTGGGATAAATGATGCTGGCCATCATTCAACTTGAAAAATTGAAGTCCTCTAGTGGTATAAAATAAGTACTATGAAGGACAGCTCAAAATTGAAGGTGAGTATTGCAGAAAGCACAACCTTTTGTATGCTATTTTTGTTGGGTTATTACTATTTTTGACTGAAGATCTGCTTTAAAGTGGTTGTAAATCTCATATGCCTCATTTCTCAAATACATGCACCATTTTATAGTTGTTATGTAAAAATCCAGACCACTGTATTATTACTGTTTCTCACCTCCAAGCCTGTTGCAGCTCTCTGAAAATCTCTGACCCATGGGTGTGTCTATGGACCAGAGCTCGAGAGAGGGAGTCATGACATCACTGGCCCCACATCCCCACTGTACACTCACACACTAACGCTGGCTTAGCAGCGTGCACAGTGCTGGAAGTGTGCACACAAGTCACTCCCTGCTGGGAGGTGGGTTTTACAGCTGGGAGGTGGGGCCAGTGATGTCACGACTCCACCACCCATGGGTTGGAGATTTCCAGAGAACTGTGATAGGCTTAGACATGAGAATACAGATTTAATAATACAGTGCTTTGGATTTTTACAGAACAAGCTACAAAATGATGCATGTCTTTGGGAACTGATGCTTATGAGGGTCACAAGCACTTAATATTAAATGCTATTTTACTAAGGCTGGGGCAGAAGGAGACACGCACCCTTCACTCATGCTCGTGCATGAGCCTCCTCTTCATGTCAGTCAGTCAGAGGAGAAGGCACATGCTCAGATCCCTGTCAGACTGTGCACAAACGAGTTGTGCTGCTTTGCTGATTTAGTTAAAATGTCCATTTATATTTTTGATATCTGGGTTTACAACCACATGCTGACTTGTGTGGGAAGGAATTTAACATTCCCGCCTAGCGGGAGCATGCCCGTGGGTACCACAAACTCGATGTTCGCTGGCGGCCCACGATTGCGGTGAGGAGAGGCAGAACGGGGAGAGGCCAAAATTTTGTAGACGCTATAACTTTTGTGCAAACCAATCAATATACATTTATTACGATTTTTTTTTACCAAAAATGTGTAGAAGAATACACATCGGCCTAAACTGTGGAAATTTTTTTTTATATATATATATATATATATATAATTTTTTTTTCGGGGGGGAAATTTATTGTAGCAAAAAGTAAAAAATATAGCTTTTTTTTCAAAATTGTCAAAAATATAGCTTTTTTGTTTATAACGCAAAAAAATTAAAAACATAGAGGTGATCAAATACCACCAAAAGAAATCACCAAAAGAAAGCTGTGTTTGTTGGAAACAAAGGACGTTAATTTTAGTTTGGGTACAGTGTTGTACGACCATGCAATTGTCAGCTAAATCGATGCAGTGCTGAATCACAAAAAATGCTCTGGTCAGATGGTTAAAAAGGTTGTAAAAACCTGCAAGACAAAGGCATAATGAGCGAATATGCAACGCATACTCGCTCATTATGAAATACTTACCTTAGAACAAAGCCTTGCAGCGGTGCCCGAACACCGCTGACATGGCCATCTGGCTTTGTGATTGACAGCATGGGGGGAGCTGCCGGTCATGACACAGGCTCAGAAAAAACAACATGGGACAGGCATTTGCTGATGGCGTAATCAGCGCAGTATACAGTAAATATCTCCTTAACGGTGGAAGTTTAGAAGATATTTACATTACCTATAGGTAAGCCTTATTATATATAACAAAACAGAGGAGCTTACTTACTCTTTAAGCACACATAAATGCAACACTAGCCATCTCTATCAATAAGTAATATTTCTTATCGATATATACAGTGCTAAAGTATTCGGCCCCCTTGAACTTTTCAACCTTTTGCCACATTTCAGGCTTCAAACATAAAGATATAAAATTTAATTTTTTTGTGAAGAATCACCAACAAGTGGGACACAATTGTGAAGTGGAACGAAATCTATTGGATAATTTAAACTTTTTTAGCAAATAAAAAACTGAAAAGTTGTGCGTGCAAAATTATTCGGCCCCTTTACTTTCAGTGCAGCAAACTCACTCCAGAAGTTCAGCGAGGATCTCTGATGATCTAATGCTGTCCTAAATGACTGATGGTGATAAATAGAATCCACCTGTGTGTAATCAAGTCTCTGTATAAATGCACCTGCTCTGTGATAGTATCAGGGTTCTGTTGAAAGCGCAGAGAGCATCATGAAGACCAAGGAACACACCAGGCAGGTCCGTAATACTGTTGTGGAGAAGTTTAAAGCCGGATTTGGATACAAAAAGATTTCCCAAGCTTTAAACATCCCAAGGAGCACTGCGCAAGTGATCATTTTGAAATGGAAGGAGTATCAGACCACTTCAAATCTACCAAGACCTGGCAATCCCTCTAAACTTTCAGCTCAGACAAGAAGACTGATCAGAGATGCAGCCAAGAGGCCCATGATCACTCTGCAGAGAACTACAGCTGAGGTGGGAGAGCCTGTCCATAGGACAACAATAAGTCGTACACTGCACAAATCTGGCCTTTATGGAAGAGTGGCAAGAAGAAAGCCATTTCTCAAAGATATCGATAAAAAGTCTTGTCTAAAGTGTGCCACAAGCCACCTGGGAGACACACCAAACATGTGGAAGAAGGTGCTCTGGTCAGATGAAACCAAAATCGAACTTTTTGCCCACAATGCAAAACTATATGTTTGGCGTAAAAGCAACACAGCTCATTACCCTCAACACACCATCCCCACTGTCAAACATGGTGGTGGCAGCATCATGGTTTGGGCCTGCTTTTCTTCAGCAGGGACAGGGAAGATGGTTAAAATTGAGGAGAAGATGGATGCAGCCAAATACAGGACCATTCTGAATGAAAACCTGTTGGAGTCTGCAAAAGGCCTGAAACTAGGATGGAGATTTATCTTCCAACAAGACAATGATCTCAAACATACAGCAAAATCTACAAAGGAATGGTTCACAAATAAACGTATCCAGGTGTTAGAATGGCCAAGTCAAAGTCCAGACCTGAATCCAATAGAGATTCTGTGAAAAGAGCTGAAAACTGCTGTTCACAAACGCTCTCCATCCAACCTCACTGAGCTCGAGCTGTTTTGCAAGGAAGAATGGGCAAGAATTTCAGTCTCTCGATGTGCAAAACTGATAGAGACATACCCCAAGCGACTTTCAGCTGTAATCGCAGCAAAAGGTGGCTCTACAAAGTATTAACGCAAAGGGGCCTAATAATTTTGCACGCCCCACTTTTCATTTTTTTATTAGTTAAAAAAGTTTCAAAAATCCAATAAATTTCGTTCCACTTCACAATTGTGTCCCACTTGTTGGTGATTCTTCACAAAAAATTTAAATTTTATATCTTTATGTTTGAAGCCTGAAATGTGGCAAAAGGTTGAAAAGTTCAAGGGGGCCGAATAATTTCGCAAGGCACTGTACTTATATCAATCTATATTAACACAATTAAATTCTATGGTGGTTCAACAAATAAAATGATACTGAAGATAGGGTTAATGCTAGATGGACTCTATATAAATGTATCAGATTTTCTTTATATCTATTAGCAACTAAGGTTGCTTTTGGTGTTTGTTCTGACACAATTCTTTAAGATTAGAAACATGGCTCTTTCCTTGTCTCCAGTTGGCACCAGGTGATGTGGTATTGATTGTTTCTGATGTATCTGATGACCTTATATTATTCTCTGCAGGTGTTCTTGAAAGCTGGTGTGTTATCAAGGCTGGAGAAGCAGCGAGAGAAGATGATCTCCCAAAACATGATCCTTTTTCAAGCAGCAAGCAGAGGGTTTCTTTGTCGACAACGGTTCAAGAAACTAAGGGTAAGAACATGATATAGTGTTACTTTAAGTATTCTTCTATTACATATCATCCTCTTACTTACATTCACCCGTAGAAACCTAAAATAACATTTCAGAACTATAATAATGGTGTCTGTGTAGGTCTATGTCTTGGTAGAGACTATCATTGGTATGAATACTAAAATGGAAAAACTGAGTATTGTAGGAAATCTTAAATACTACATTTGTTGTGCATTTTGTAGTTGTCTTGCTTGTCAATGCACCATAGCCATCTAACAGTTTGGCATCCAGCATAAAAAATGGTAATACTGCTAGAAATCTTTCTGAAAAAAATAAATAAATATTTTCTACGTTATAAATTAGGCATAAGAAATATATAGTATCAAGGAATATGTTGGGTAAGAATAAGTAGGATACCCAGTTTGCCTCCTAGTCTCATTTAATTGTGTATTTTTTGCAGTCATATTTGCATACTTTATGTACTGTAGGTGGCGGCATTGAAATGTTTTCAGTAATGTATTTATTGGCTGGCAGGATGACTTCACAATCTTTCTAACTTGTAGCCATCTTACAGTATATTAAGTCATTTTTGTGTCTCTATTCCTCCTGTGGTGTGGTCTAGTGCTTTTTGTGCCTATACCACCTAGTATCAGATGTTTTCTGTACTTATATGCCCACTAGAGTCCAATAGTTTTTGTGACAATCACTGTCATTAAATGAATCTGGCCTTGTGCACTTGCATCCTTAGCATGCAGTGGTCCTTGGGACTATGGTCTGCTCTAAGTTCCAGTTGATGAAGTGGTATATGTAGCTTCTCCTTTTGAGAAGTGAAGCATTCTACAAGCTCTTCGAACAGTGGAGAATGCCCCCTGTTACTGTAATCTCGAGTGACATAGCAAGATTACAGTACCAGAAATTCGCTGAAACACTCTGGTGTCCATTTTCAAGCAGTGGTAAATTATCACTGCTCAGTACACCCCTAAGCAAATGGGGCCCAAAGTGTCAATATTTTGTGTGGCCACCATTATTTTCCACACTTTAACCCTCTTGGGCATGCAGTCCACCAGAGCTTCACAGGTTGCAACTGGAGTCCTCTTCCACTCCTCCATGACGACATCTCCCTCACTCCTGTCTTCACCTTATTACTGCACTCATCAGCTCCTGCTAACGCTAAATCCTTATACCAATAAAGCCTGCAGGCCATTGGGACGTGTCCCCCCACATAAGTCACACTCCCATATCACCTCTCTCACCCTTCTGCTTCTCCTAACTTCTGGAGATATTTCCCCAAATCCTGGACCACAATCATTTACCTTCGGCCAACATACCCAGCACAGCCCATCCTCTGCTAGCAGCCGCAATCCACACAATCTCATTTCTATTCCTCTTCAGCCTAGAGCCAGCCTCCCCTTCTCCTGTGCCCTTTGGAATGCCCGCTCTGTTTGTAACAAACTCACCACTGTCCATGACCTATTTATCACTAACTCTCTGAACCTACTTGCAATTACTGAGACCTGGATTCAAGAATCTGACCTTCCTTCTCCTGCGTCTCTCTCCTATGGTGGCCTCCTGTGGACTCACTCTCCCAGGCCTAGTGGACGGAAAGGAGGTGGTGTTGGAATTCTCCTATCCCCTCAAAGCACTTTCCAGGTTCTTCATCCACCCCCCTCTCTGTCCCTCTCTTCATTTGAAGCTCACTGTATTCGCCTATTTTCTCCGGTTTCATTGAGAATTGCTGTGATCTATCGCCCCCCTGGACCGGTATCAAACTTCCTTGATGACTTCTCTGCCTGGCTACCCTACTTTCTCTCCTCTGAAATTCCAACACTCATTCTTGGTGACTTTAACATCCCTGTTAATCTTAACACTCCTGCCACTTCTAAGCTGCTGAGCCTAACCTCCTCTTTTGATCTAAAACAATGGACAAGTGCTTCCACTCACTCTGTTGGCAACTGCCTTGACCTTATCTTCTCCTACCTATGCACTCCGCACACCCTTTCCAATATTCCTTTTCCTCTATCTGATCACCACCTTATTAGTTTCAATCTCTCCTTGTCTGCCTCCTCCTTGCCTTCCAACTACCAAACTATTACCCGTAGAAACCTTCGCCATCTTAACCCTTCTCTTCTTTTCTCTGCTACAGACTGTCTCTACGACAAAATCTCCTCCTTGTCCTGCCCCAACTTGGCTACTTCTGTCTACAACAGTTCGCTGTCATCCACCCTGGATACCTTGGCCCCCTTTACTACGCACAGAATCAAGCCCCGGCCGCTGCAACCCTGGCAGACAGACAATACCAGAAGCCTCAAAAAACGTAGCCGTGCTCTTGAGCGTTTGTGGCGTAAAACGAAGTCACAGCAAGATTTCAGCCAATATAAATCTGCCCTCCAAAAATACCATTCCTGCCTGCACGCTGCCAAACAGACCTACTTTATCACTCTCATTAACACCCTCTCATGCAGTCCCCATCAACTCTTTTCTACCTTTACCACTCTACTTCGTCCTCCATTACCCCCACCCACTAACTTACTCACTGCCCAGGAGATTGCTTATCACTTCAAAAATAAGATTGAGACGATTCGTCTCGAGATCTCCGCTCTACAGACATCTCCCTCACCTTACACTCCCTGTCCTCCTGCACAATCAATACTTTCCTCTTTTGACCCAGCTACTATAGAGGAAGTCACTAAACTTTTTTCTAATGCCCGCCTAACCTCCTGCCCCCTGGACCCTGTTCCTTCTCAAATACTACGGTCACCATCTGACTCAATCCTACACTCCTTAACTCATATCTTCAACCTCTCACTCTCTACTGGCATCTTCCCCAACCCTCTAAAACATGCACTAGTCACTCCCATACCAAAAAAGGCCTCAGACCCCACCAATCTTAACAACTTAAAACCCATCTCTTTACTCCCTTTTGCCTCCAAACTCCTCGAACGTTTAGTCTATAACCGACTGAGCAACCACTTCACTGAAAATAACCTTCTCGATCCTTTTCAGTCTGGATTTCGCCCACAGCACTCCACAGAAACTGCCCTTCTAAAACTCACCAACGACTTACTAACAGCCAAAACCAACGGTCATTATTCCATACTCTTACTCTTGGACCTTTCTGCTGCCTTTGATACAGTTGACCACCCCCTCCTCCTCAAAAAACTCAATTTGCTTGGTCTCCATGACTGCACTCTCCGTTGGTTTGAATCTTACCTATCTCATCGCACCTTCAGTGTCACTTACAACTCCACTTCCTCTTCTCCAACTCCTCTTACCGTTGGGGTCCCCCAAGGTTCTGTCCTTGGACCTCTACTATTCTCGATCTACACATCCTCCTTGGGTCAGCTGATAGCCTCCCATGGCTTTCGCTACCATTTATATGCTGATGACACCCAAATCTATCTCTCTACCCCTCAGCTCACCCCATCAGTCTCCTCACGCATCGCTGATCTACTAACAGACATATCAGCCTGGATGTCACACCACTTCCTCAAACTTAATCTATCTAAAACCGAGCTCTTAATATTTCCTCCCCCACGTACCCCTTCACCTGACTTCTCTGTCAAGATCAATGGCACATCTATCAGTCCATCCCCACATGCCAAGGTGCTAGGGGTAACCTTCGACTCCGAACTGTCCTTTCAGGCCCACATACAAGCCCTGTCCAAATCATGCTGCCTTAGCCTCCGCAACATTTCCAGAATACGCCCCTTTTTAACTAATGACACCACCAAGCTTCTAATTCACTCCCTGGTCATCTCTCGCCTCGACTACTGCAACTCCCTCCTCGTTGGATTACCTTTACATAGGCTATCCCCCCTCCAGTCCATAATGAATGCCGCTGCCAGACTCATCCACCTTACCAGCCATTCAGTGTCCTCCACCCCTCTCTGCCAATCCCTGCACTGGCTTCCACTCACCCAACGAATAAAATTCAAAGTACTAACAATAATTTACAAAGCCATCCATAACTCTGCCCCCAGCTACATCACTGACCTGGTCCCAAAATACCAACCAAACCGCCCTCTTCGGTCATCTCAAGACCTCCTGCTCTCTAGCTCCCTTGTCCCCTCCTCCCATGCTCGCCTCCAGGATTTCTCCAGAGCTTCTCCTATCCTCTGGAACTCCCTACCCCAATCTGTCCGACTGTCCCCTAATCTATCCATCTTTAGACGATCCCTGAAAACCCTTCTCTTCAAAGAAGCCTATCCTGCTTCTAACTAACACTGTTTTACTTCCCCCATCAGCTCATCCCCCACAGTAATTACCTCCTGTATCAATTGCCCCTTCCTTTTTAGATTGTAAGCTCTAACGAGCAGGGCCCTCTTATTCCTCTTGTGCCAAATTGTAATGTAAATGTAATGTCTGCCCTTATGTTGTAAAGCGCTGAGCAAACTGTTGGCGCTATATAAAACCTGTATAATAATAATAATAATAATGGAGCTGGTGAATGTTAGAGACCTTGCGCCTCTTCACCTTCCATTTGAGAATGCCCCACAGATGATCAATAGGGTTTAGGTATGGGCACATGCTTGGCCAGTCCATCACCTTTACCCTCAGCTTCTTTAACAAAGCAGTGGCCCAGTCTCCGAAGGGAGAGGCTCGTGCTCTGCTTCAGTATGTCACAGTACATGTTAACATTCATGGTTCCCTCAATGAACTGTAGCTCCCCAGTGTCAGCAGCAGTGCTGAGATATCACCTTCATAAACTGGCTTTTTCTGTGTAAGTCAATGACAGATTCTCTGTGTGTGGAGATATGTTCTCTTCTGTTCACCTCTGTTTCATAAACCATTAGGGCACTTTCACACTGGGGCTGGGGGGGGGGGGTCGGCAATTTTTAGGGGCGCTTTACCGTATTTTTAATGGCACTTTTCGGCCACTAGCGGGGAGCTTTTAACCCCCTCTAGCGGCAGATGAAGGGGTTAATAGGGCCCGCAAATTTCCGCCGTCGAATCGCTTTGCAGGTGCTTTGGCGGCGCTGCCCATTGATTTCAATGGGCAGGGCATTTTAGGAGCGCTGTATACACCGCTGCTAAAGCGCCCCAAAGATGCTACTTGCAGGACTTTTTTAAAGCCCCACAAGCGCACCGCTCCAGTGTGAAAGCACTCGGGCTATCACACTGGAGTGACAGGAGAGGCGCTTTACAGGAGCTTTGCAGGCACTATTTTTTTGCGCTAAAGCACCTGTAAAGCACCTCAGTTTGAATATAGCCTTAATGATGTGAGATCAGCGGTGATGTCAATGCGGTGATGTCAATGTTGTCTGCTCTGTTTACTTGTGCTCATATTCCTGGGAGTTGAAACTTCTTATCCCAACCCTGATATATATATATATAATATATACATTATTTGTGCCTTTGTGATACTACAATTCTTAGATTGCCCTACCAACCAAAGATTGTATAACTTGGAATGATAAACTGGTATTTTGAGTCTTGTAAGGTGACAGAATTATAGATAACGTTGATGGTTTGCTGGAACTTCATGTTAATGCTGTTAAAGAAGTGAGTTGTGCCATCTATAGTCATAACCATGCCCCTACATAGTATTGCACCTCACTTGAACCCTTCAAATTTGTGAGCAGTTGCAAAAAAGCAAAATTGTGTCTGACACGTAAATATCAAGGAAAGAAGCCCCACAGATTTCTGTTTTCTCTTGTGATTCCAGAACAGGCCTTCTCCCATCTTATGTGGAAGATCCTAAGGAAATTCATCTGGAAATGTTATAATACTCATACCTCTACCTCCTATTTAACTATACTTCATTTAGCAAAATGCCTTTCTTGACTGAAAAAAAAGTACTGTAATTCATTAATTTCTATTAGGTGAACCTAATGCAAATTTCAAGCAATGTCATGTACTTCACATTCTAGTTGATAATAAGCTGCCTTGGCAAGTTACAGTATTTCATTTAGCTTTTTGTAAAAAACGAACAGTTCTGCTAGCTGGCAATTGGATTTTTGCCTTCATTGTCATAGAAAAAAGACGTTGTTAGACCAGTAATTGGAAATTATGGTCTCAAACATAAAACTCAACTTTTTTTTATACCTAACCACTTCAGCTCTGGAAGGTTTTACCCCCTTCATAATTAGGCCATTTTATACTATTTAACACTTCACTATTTTAACTTGTAATTGCATGGTCATGTAACACTTTGCCCAAACAAAATTCATATCATTTTTTTTCCCACAAAAAAAGCTTTCCTTTGGTGGTGTTTGATCACCAATGTGTTTTTTTTCTTTATTATTATATAAACAAAAAAATACAAACAATTTTGAAAACAAAAAAACAAAAACATTTTTTCTGCTTTTAAAACATATTCAATAGAAAATGTGAAATGTCTTCAAAAATGTAGGCTAAAATGTAGGAAGAGCCTGTCCCCGTAGGAGCCACCTGTCCACTGTACAATGTGGGCAGGCGGTCCTAAAGAGGGCATTGATACATATGTGAGTAGCATTGATCAAAGACATGCATTCAAATGCAGGCAAAGCAGGTTAAATGTAGTCTTGTACTGCAATTTGCAAATAAAGTGCATCTCAGTAGGGCCTGCTTTGTCCAAAGAAACGCAATGCAGGTCAAACATAGCCTTTGATGTTGTCATCCAAATAACATCATTGATATAAAAGGGAATCATATGACCTATGTTTGAGATGTGCTTTTTGATAGAGCTTTATGGTGCATCCCTATGGCATTATAATATATTGTGCAAATTTATCTGAAATAAACGTATACAAAGCCATAATTTTCTTTTTACTTGAAACTCAATAAAATGTACAGTATGATAATATTAAAGCGTCGCTAAAGGCATTTTATTTTATTTTTTTTCATTTGGATAGAGTGGAGAAGGATTAGAAAACCTGTCCGTTCTAGTTCTGGTGACACCCTGGGAGGCCCTCACTTTGGAGGGATTTCCTCTTACTTCCTGTTTTGAAATAGAACACAAAACAAAAATGGAATACATGTACTGTATGTACAGATACCTAAATAATGATTTCTTGCCTTTGTGCACGCACTTATTGTATCCCACCCTTTAACTTCAATATAATAACAATTCTAGATTATTGTTATAAATATACAGAGCCCCCATAAGGTGCAAAATAAAGTGAAATAAAGCAAGCTATATAGTCTATAAAAAATGACGAAATTACTTTCCTAGTTCATCAAAGATTAAAATTAAAGCGGAGGTCCACCCTAAAGTGGACCTTCCGCTCATCGGAACCCTCCCCCCCTCCGGCACCACAATTGGCACCTTTCAGGGGGGAGGGGGGTGCAGATACCTGTACAGTACAGGTATCTGCACCCACTTCCGGGATAGCTCTCTGCGGAAAGGGGCGTAGATTACGCCCCTTTCCGCAAGTGCCCCGCTGCCTGCTGGGAAACACACAGATCCCAGAGGCAGCGGGGACCGTCCTTATTGCGCAGCGCGACTCGCGCATGCGCAGTAGGGAACCGGGAAATGAAGCCGAAAGGCTCCATTTCCTGATTCCCATACCCAAGATGGCGGCGGCAGCACCCGAGAGACGATCTAGAGATCGGCTTCGGGTGCCGACATCGCGGGCGCGCTGGACAGGTAAGTGTCACTATTTTAAAAGTCAGCAGCTGCAGTATTTGTAGCTGCTGGCTTTAAAAAAAAAAAGTGGAGTCCCGGCGGACTCCCGCTTTAAGGCCAGATTGTTGCCAGTATTCTGCTACCTTGGGAGCACCAATCACTAATTCTTTGAACATACAAGACCCTCCTCAAATATGTGTTCTTTTCCAATGAGAGAGAGAAACATATCATACCATATTATCATGTGAAATTAAACAGTCATGCTTAGAAGTACATGGAAGGGAGAAAAGTTGCACCGAGTTTTCAGATCCTGCCAACACAGATTATTTAAAACTGAGCACAATAGTATAACACATTTCTATCAGCCCAAATAATAATAACCTTAATCACTAAATAGTGATATGTGCTGTAGGCGATATAACAAAAAATCCCACCAAATTTTGGGGAAAATACTCCCCACCTGGCTGCTGCACGCACAGAAAATGCATTCACTTCACATATAAAATATACATTAAAAAACAGTGTTGCACTTCCTAAATAACCACCAATAAATCCTTAAATAAGAATATGTGATTAACGTGCATAGCATGATACTGAGTGCACAATCAAATAGTCATGTTCCCTGACTGGGAATAGTGAAAAGTACACAATAATGAAATATACGTGTTCCCTAAGTGGGAATAGTGAACAATAAACAATAAAGATAAAGTCCACACACTCAAAAAATGTATTGAATGAAAATAAGAGTCCGAATCCACAAATGTAATCCTCAGTCTTCTGCACAAAAATGCACAACGCACCACCAGTGCATAAACGAAAATAATGCTCTCCTCCACCTCAATATCCTAGCTGCTCACCTCATGTTCTGACCCCTGTTTCACCAGAAGGTCTGGGATACAAACATATCAGCTGGTCATGGAACTCCTATTGGATTGTTCACCCCATTAAAACCCATCATACCATAAGAACATACCTAAAATATAAAATAAAACATACAACAAGGATTGTGGATAAGTTTAGGCGCCGGCCCCTTTATTGGGTTTAAATCTATTTTAATTATGAAATGAACTTCAACCTTTAATACCAAACAGAATAGCTCTTAACCATTAACAGACCAACATGCTTAGTCACTAAGACTCAAGCAGCAATATCTTATAGCAACCAAATAACAGTTTACCAACCACTGTCCACCCACAAAGTGGGCGACCTTACCCAAAAAGATGGACCTTCAATATCAATCAGAACTGTTGGTAACCAATAACAGACCAAACATGCTCAGTCACTAAGACTAAAGCAGTAATATCTTATATCAACCAAGTAACAGCGTACCAACCACTGTCAACCCACAAAGTGGGTGACATTACCCACATAAAGAGGGACCACGATGAGGGGAAATTACAAAGGGGAGGGAGGGTGGGGGAGCAGGTCAAAAGATCCAGAAGGAAGGCTGAGGAGAATCCAGAGGTGAGTCCAGCTGTCAGACCTGAGGTAAATGCTAACTCCACCCAGTGACAGGAGAGGATATAAGTAAAAGGTTACACTCATTGGCTAGATGTTTCCCGCCAAAGGATTTGTCACCAATTCAGTGCTCCGCAGCTAAGGTAAATCTTCTAAGCAACAGCAGGCAGCTTATCACCTGAAACACAAAATAGAAAGAACCAGAAAAACAGCCATCGAGAGACATGTACTTAAAGTGGGTGTCCCCTAAAAAAAAACAAAATGAAAAGTCAGCAGCTACAAATACTGCAGCTGCTGACTTTTAATAATCGGACATTTACCTGTCCTAGGGTCCAGCGATGCAGGGGAACGAAGCCCCTCCTTTTTCCTCGCTCCGCTCGTGGTGCCAGCATTCTTACTGTGGGCACCCGGCTGTGGCTTCACAGCCGGGCACCCACTGCGCATGCGCCAGCGGCTCCGCGCACTGTGATATGCCGCATAGTCATCTGGGACACGTGACAGGTCCCAGATGACTGCGGCACCGAGGTGAAGTGAGGTCACCAGCCCAGGCAATGAAGGAGGCAGACTACGAGGGACCCTCTAGCAACAGGCATTTAGAGGTGAGTAAAACATTTTTTTCCAATTTTTTTTTTAAGGAATTTTAAG
The DNA here is from genome assembly GCF_037356315.1 of Lithobates pipiens. Taxonomy (NCBI): domain Eukaryota; kingdom Metazoa; phylum Chordata; class Amphibia; order Anura; family Ranidae; genus Lithobates; species Lithobates pipiens. The sequence goes on from NW_027507790.1 coordinate 20,469,291, forward strand.
CATTTATTTTTTTTGGGTGGCAAATCCACTTTAACAATTATCATAACCCTCTATTAAGAGTGACATTTATTTATAAAACAAATAGGTGTCAGGGAGTGACAATCCCATGGGGCCACTTCTCTATTTTATTCTTTTGTGGCCCTGATATTTCTTCCGTGCTGCCTCTGGCTGATTAGATGGATACCAGCCAGTACAAATTCCCTCAATGGGGTCCTGTGCACATGGGAATAGAAAAGGCAAAATCTAGAGCTCTCTGTATATCAAAACGGTTAATTTCCTCATTAAAACATTAAAACGTTACTCACAAATGCAGCACTTAACCAGTTGCCGACCGCCGCACGCCGATGTACGTCGGCAGAATGGCACGGGCAGGCATAAGGGCTTACATGTACGTCCCTTGCCTCCCGCGGGTCGGGGGCCCGATCGGGCCCCCGCCCGGTGCCTGCGGCGGTCGGTTTTCGTCCGGGAGCGATCCGGGACGAGGGGGCGGCCATTCATTCATGGCCACCCCCTCGCGATCGCTCCCGACGAATAGAATTTCCCCGTGACATCACTTCCTCTCCTGTAATGTAAACACAGGAGAGGAAGTGATGTATTCTCTCCTCCGTGTCGGTATTTTTCGTTCCGACACGGAGGAGAGCGGATCGGTGAGTTGCACCAACACTCTACACACACAGTAGAACATGCCAGGCACACTCACACCCCCCCTTTACCCCCCGATCACCCCCCCAATTACCCCTGCCCCCCAGTCACAGTGACACCAATGTCATTTTTTTTTTTTGCATTTTTTTTTTTTGCATTGGTGTTATTTGTGACTGTAATAACTGTTAGGGCAGTTAGAGTTAGCCCCCTTTAGTTCTAATGTACCCCCCTAACCCCCCCAATAAAGGTTTAACCCCGTGATCACCCCCCGTCGCCAGTGTCACTAAGGCTGGGTTCACATTGCAGCGGTTTATGAGAACGAATGTGATTCGCACCGCACTGCAGTGCAAATCACATCCGATCTCTGTGCGATTCGAGTTCAGCCATTCGCCGCACCCGCCGCACCCGCCACACCCGCCGCACCCGCCGCAAATTCGCACGGGACCCTTTTTTTGGCCCGCAGCAGAATCGGATCGCATGGGTGTTCACACCATGCGATCCGAGTTTGCAGATCGCACTGTGATATGCGAACTGATCTGGGGGTGTCAGTAACATTTCACTGACACTCCCAGCAGTTCGCATAGGGCAGTGTGAACTGCCGCCGGGAGGCATGCGATGCGGGAACCCGCCGCGGATTCGCGGCGTTTCCGCATCGCTCCAGTGTGAACCCAGCCTAATAAGCGATCATTTTTCTGATCGCCGTATTGGTGTCACAGGTGACGCTAGTTAGGCAGGTAGGTATTTAGGTTCGCCGCAGCTTTTTATAGCGCCAGGGACCCCCATATACTACCGCATAAAGCCCCCTGATTGCCCCCTAGTTAACCCTTTCACCAGTGATCACCATATAACTGTTACAGGTGACGCTGGTTGGTTAGTTATTTTTTTATAGTTTCAGGGCACCCGCCATTTATTACCTAATAAAGGTTTAACCCCCTGATCACCCGGCGGGTGTCATTTGTGACTAATAACTGTTAGGGCAGTTAGGGTTAGCCCCCTTTAGTTCTAAGGTACCCCCCTAACCCCCCCAATAAAGGTTTAACCCCGTGATCACCCCCCGTCGCCAGTGTCACTAAGGCTGGGTTCACATTGCAGCGGTTTAGGAGAACGGATGTGATTCGCACTGCACTGCAGTGCAAATCACATCCGATCTCTGTGCGATTCGAGTTCAGCCATTCGCCGCACCCGCCGCACCCGCCACACCCGCCGCACCCGCCGCAAATTCGCACGGGACCCTTTTTTTGGCCCGCAGCAGAATCGGATCGCATGGGTGTTCACACCATGCGATCCGAGTTTGCAGATCGCACTGCGATATGCGAACTGATCTGGGGGTGTCAGTAACATTTCACTGACACTCCCAGCAGTTCGCATAGGGCAGTGTGAACTGCCGCCGGGAGGCATGCGATGCGGGAACCCGCCGCGCATTCGTGGCGTTCCCGCATCGCTCCAGTGTGAACCCAGCCTAATAAGCGATCGTTTTTCTGATCGCTGTATTAGTGTCACAGGTGACGCTAGTTAGGCAGGTAGGTATTTAGGTTCGCTGCAGCTTTTTATAGCGCCAGGGACCCCCATATACTACCGCATAAAGCCCCCTGATTGCCCCCTAGTTAACCCTTTCACCAGTGATCACCATATAACTGTTACAGGTGACGCTGGTTGGTTAGTTATTTTTTTATAGTTTCAGGGCACCCGCCATTTATTACCTAGTCTCACTAGTGTACCCCTAAATTTAGGGGTGTCTACTTTCCAAAATGGGGTCATTTGGGGGGGGTTTGTGCCATCTTGGCATTTTATGGCCTTCAAAACTGTAACGCCCTTAGAAAGCCTGAAGGCGGTGCTTGGTTTTCGGGGCCCCGTACGCGGCTAGGCTCCCAAAAAGTCCCACATATGTGGTATCCCCGTACTCAGGAGAAGCAGCAGAATTTATTTTGGGGTGTCATTTCACATATGCCCATGGCATGCGTGAGCAATATATCATTTAGTGACAACTTTGTGAAAAAAAAAAAAAAAAAAAAAAGTTTGTAATTTTCCCGCAACTTGTGGCAAAATATAAAATATTCCATGGACTCAACATGCCTCTCAGCAAATAGCTTGGGGTGTCTACTTTCTAAAATGGGGTCATTTGTGGGGGTTTTGTGCCATCTTGGCATTTTATGGCCTTCAAAACTGTAATAGGTAGTGAGAAGTGAACTCAAAAATTTACGCCCTTAGAAAGCCTGAAGGCGGTGCTTGGATTTCGGGGCCCCGTACGCGGCTAGGCTCCCAAAAAGTCCCACATATGTGGTATCCCCGTACTCAGGAGAAGCAGCAGAATTTATTTTGGGGTGTCATTTCACATACGCCCATAGCATGTGTGAGCAATATATCATTTAGTGACAACTTTGTGTAAAAAAAAATAAAAAATTTTTTTTTTGTCATTATTCAATCGCTTGAGGCAAAAAAATAAAATATTCAATGGGCTCAACATGCCTCTTATCAATTTCCTTAGGGGGTCTACTTTCCAAAATGGGGTCATTTGGGGGGGTTTTGTACTGCCCTGCCATTTTAGCACCTCAAGAAATGAGATAGGCAGTCGTAAACTAAAAGCTGCGTAAATTCCAGAAAACGTACCTTAGTTTGTAGATGTGACAACTTTTGCGCAAACCAATAAATATACAATTATTGACTTTTTTTTTTACCAAAGACATGTGGCTGAATACATTTTGGCCTAAATGTATGACTAAAATTGAGTTTACTGGATTTTTCTAATAACAAAAAGTAGAAAATATCATTTTTTTTCAAAATTTGCGGTCTTTTTACGTTTATATCGCAAAAAATAAAAATCGCAGAGGCAATCAAATACCATCAAAAGAAAGCACTATTTGTGGGAAGAAAAGGACGCAAATTTTGTTTGGGTACAACATTGCATGACCGCGCAATTACCAGTTAAAGCAGCGCAGTGCCAAAGTGTAAAAAGACCTCTGGTCATTTACCAGCAAAATGGTCCGGTCTGAAAGTGGTTAAGCAGTGCGGGCTCAGGATGCATAGAAACAACAAGATGCTTGTGGGATGACGCTCCCACTGCGACCCCTTACCCCTATACGCGTTACGTCAAATGGGCTGCTACACCACCGTGACTTCTTCAGTAAGGGCTGGAGACTGAATGTCTCACCGCTGTTTGAAACTACACTTTTGGGGTTGATTTACTAAAGGTGCCAAGCAAGCAGTTCACTTTGAAAGGGAATGAGGTGAATCTCTTCTGACTGTTCAAGCAAAAATGCTTTTTTTTTTAATTTTCCTTGCATGAGATTGGGTGTTCTTTGCAAAATGAAACATCACCACATTTACTAAGCTTTGGGGCAAATTCCCATGCAAAGTGAACAGCCTATTTGCCATTAATAAATCAACCCCTCTGTGTCAAGGAAATAAAAAAATCTTCAAATACTGTATGGCCGAATGCAAGGCCTTATAGACAGACAAAGCTCTGACACCTTAGGCTAGTGGGGGAGCTCACTGCTAGGTACCACCACCTCACATTTCTGTGATGGGCTGTCTTACTGGCCAAAAGGAATGCACAAGAGAGCAAGGCTCACAATTATAAGGACATGCCAACATTTGTCCTATCACAGTGGTTTTGTGATTCAGCCATATATCTGGGGCTGCTGCAGACATAATATGTTAGACATTTTTCAAATATTGCTATCTGTATAAAAATAAAGTTGGCTGAAGATATCAGAAACTCAGGAAACTCAGGATGTGTTATAAAGCTGGAAAGTGGCAATTAGACTGTACAATATTCAAGAGTAATTTGTGTTTTCAGTTTTTATGCTTTTTCATCTTCTCTGTTTAGATTCAGATGGTTGCTCTCAAATGTATACAGAAGAATATCAGAAAATTCTATTGCATCCGAGAGTGGCTGTGGTGGCAAATCATGTCTAACATTCGTCCCTCGCTGACAGTCAATGTAGATGAAGCAAAGTTCCGGGCAAAGGAGGTAAGTAGCACAGTAAATGGAAACTTTTCCATGTATAACCTTCACACATTACTTAAGTGTATAGCTTGACATGAAGCACTGTTGTTTAACATTTCCCACAGGAAGAAATCATTGCTTTAACAGCAAAGCATGCAATATCTGAAAAGTCGAGAAATGAACTGAGACAGAATGTTGACCTGCTGGAGAGCAAGGTAAGAAGTTAGCTTTCAGTGACAGTCTGTAATTGGGAAAGAAGGAACTACTGCCTGCGGTGAATAGCTACAGGGCATGAATGTTATTTGCTTCAATCTAAGTCATAAAGGGCCAGTAAATATGAATTATAGGCTGGCTTCGTAAACTAACTGATCATGTTTTTCACTCAACATGTAACCATTTTTGGTGCTTAAGGAAACAGATCTACAGTAAATTTAACACTGAAATGTTACTGTCATATGTGAACAAATGCTTTTGTATGACGAGTGTAGGACAACTTGCAATGTATAGCCCCATACACACTATCAGATTTTCTGCAGATTTTTTTCCTTCAGATTTACAAAAACCAAAATAATATGAGGTCAAACCTTAGGAGTTTCAATGTGTATGCAATCAGGAAGGCCCTTGTACTACATGGTTTTGGTAAATCTGAAGGAAAAACTCAGCAGAAAATCTGATGTGTGTATGGGGCTTAAGTTTATTTGCTCACAAACTTTCAGGATTATTTTTCGTGATAGGACACATTCAACTTGCCACTGTCAATATTGACATAATGGTAACGATGTTTTGAAACACATAAAAAACTACCAGTAAGGAATACAAAACCTTAAAGAGATATATGAGTAATTTAACATCTGGGGCCCTTAGGCAAAGCCATTTTTGGCCATTTTGGTGTCTAGAATGGACATCGGTTGTTCCTGCCCATGCTACTACCAAATATAAAAATACAACTACACCTCGTTTATTTGCTCACAAACTTTCAGGATTATTTTTCGTGATAGGACACATTCAACTTGCCACTGTCAATATTGACATAAAGGTAACGATGTTTTGAAACACATAAAAAACTACCAGTAAGGAATACAAAACCTTAAAGAGATATATGAGTAATTTAACATCTGGGGCCCTTAGGCAAAGCCATTTTGGCCATTTTGGTGTCTAGAATGGACATCGGTTGTTCCTGCCCATGCTACTACCAAATATAAAAATACAACTACACCTCTGCTACCATTAACATGTTTTAGTATAGTTTTCTATAACTTTATACCTTATACCCTATACCCAACATAGGTACCCTTAGTTATTTATTTTTCGCACATATGCATACACCAGAACATATAGCCGTTTCTCTCCCATGAAAATACTTTTGCAGCTCAGTGTGGGCTGGTCACAGAAGGCCCTGAATGACTGAAAAATATATATATGCTTAAAATTCACTTTTATTTATCAGGTGTCCACCTGGCATCCCTGCTTAGACACCCTGCTTCGTTTTACAGTTTGTAGAAGCCAGTGGCCAATATATCATAATGTGTTCACACATACATTTTACATAATTTTTGGCTGGAAGTTTGCAGTAGAAGCAGCTGTGCAAGTTTATATGTGGGTTAAAAAAGGAGAACATTTGGCAAAGTATAGTGAGTCAAATAAACACACAGTGTACATTTCAGAAAATAATTAAGTGCAATATTGCAAGGCTTTTTAGGTTAAAGGTTGCTATTTTTCAGTCCACTCAAGCTGCATTATGGGCAACTACTTAATTTAACTATGCCTAAAAACAGCACTATGTGATTGTTATCTGCAGCCTTGAAACCTTCTATCTGCATTCTGTAGCACAGGCCCTTGTAGTTAGGCTATATATTAAAGCAATAGACTGACCAACAGTACATGCTTTTGCAAATACTACAAATGCACAATGGGGTAATTAGTGACTCATGTTAATTAGCTACATATGTTTGTAACTGTTAATGAAACATGAGGAAATGTTTTAGAACACTTCTCTGGAAAATTAACAAAGGAGTCATGTTGTACTTTAGCAGCCTGCCTCAAAAAATGCAACATTTTTAGTGTCATAGTGTAGCAAGGCTCTTTAAAGGAACTTTGACCCAAAACCAAACACCTAGACATAAGAAAGCATGCCTAAAAAGGTATTCCATGACTCATATGCCCAGAACTTGTTGTAGGATAAAGTAAACCCAAAGATTAAAGTAAGACCACATCTTACCAAGGCACCTTCTGTCTGTGTTTGTTGGTGTGGCACATATACATGTCCAGGAGAGCCCTCCTTGAAGCTTGGACATCCCAAACAGTGCCTTCTGTCACCATTGTTAAACGAGGCCTGCAATCACTTTTATACCTGGAGAAGTAGGACACCATAGCCCAAAATTGCGCACCCACAAAATGCTTCTTTGAGTATTCATTCTCTACATCAAAAATAGTTCATCTGATGTCCTCCTTTCATTTTACTGAATGGTATTCAAAAGTAAATCTTACCAATTCGCTGGGCAAACTTAAGCTTCCCTCTATTAACCAAATGCCTGGACCTAACCTTCCATTTCCTTCTTTTATCCCCACTCAAGTGCCCCCTAGCTATGTTTATTTATATATATATATTTTCTGTTGCTCACAGGAAATTATGCAGATAGAATTACCTATGTATTATTGCTTATCTGATATGCTCACTTAGGTAATAGCACATTTTTTAGAATCAAGCATTATCCCTGTCATCCATGCTTCCCTTGACGTTTTGCTTATTGAACCAGACAGGGTTATTTACACCATTGTGACCTCAGCCTTTCTTTCTCTGTCTTGGTCATATTAGTCTGTACTTAAAGGCTGATTTCACCTGTTGTTTTGAGATTTTATTCTGCAGTTTTTTTGTAAGGGCCATGTGCCCTGATAACTTGGTTTGATACATGGGTGATTTTGACTGGATAATAATGGTAGATAAGTGATGGACTGGATAATAAAGTGGTAGAACCACAGAAGTCAATTAAGCCATGTGTAAAGGCAATATTTATTTAATCAATAGACAACATAATAAATTAAAAAGGTGAAGATAAAAAGCATAAAATAAGCCAATGATACCACTATGGCTCCCATGGGCATTGAGGGGTTAACACTATCCAGAGGACTGGCTGATTGAGCATAGAAGGGCACCAATGTCCATGCTATGGAAAATGGAAACCTGGTCCAGGGATCCCTGATAGCTGGGAGCCGGAGCACCGACATGCCTGGGAGATCCCACTGCTGCTCGCCGACCAGGGGAGCCGAGCCATTGGTTCTATGACAGCAGTCCTTTGTCTTCAAAACAGCATCAATTCTTCAGGTACACTTGCACACAGTTTTTGAAGGAACTCAGCAGGTAGGTTGTTCCAAACAAGAATGCCACAATGTTTGCTCTCCTGCACTGTGCAATAAGTCTCAACGTGGTGTCAAACTCCTATTTCCACATATTAGTGTATAGGAGTAATGCTCTCCTTGTGACAAAGGTTGTTATAGAACCAATGGCTCAGCTCCCCTGGTCCCTGGCTCTGCTTCTCTGGTCGGCTTTACCATTCTACCACTACAGGTAATGACACCTCCAAGGCAGTGACAGCGGATCCTCCAGTCGGGTCTCCTGGTTGGCTCACACCAACCCGGAATGAGTGGCAGTAAGATATTCCAGGCACGCACACGCTCCGGCTCCCAGCCTTCAAGGATACCCTGGACCAGGTTTCCATCTTCCATAACATGGACATTGGCGACCTTCCATGCTCCATCAGCCCGTCCTCTGGATGATGTTACCCCTCAATGCCCATGGGAACCACAGTGGTATTGTTGGCTCTTTTATCCTTTTTATCTTCACCTTTTTAATGAATTATTTTGTCTATTGATGAAATAAACATTGCCTTTACACATTACTTAATTGACTCCTGTGGTTCTACCACTTTATTATCTTGTCCATTGAGCATTGTCCACCAGTTGTTTTCTTCTATGGCAATTTTTTTCCACATGTTATTGGTCAGCTGCACTGATTCGGGATTAGTCACAATGTTTTGGTTGCTTCACCTCATCCCTTGAGTCACAGTCCTTAGCGCTTAAGGAACTATGGGGGTTATTTACAAAAGGCAAATCCACTTTGCACTGCAAGTGCACTTCCAAGTGCACTGAAAGTGCACTTGGAAGTGCAGTCGCTCTACATCTAAGGGGTAGATCTGAAATGAGTGGAAGCTCTGCTGATTTTATCATCCAATCATGTGCAAGCTAAAATGCTGTTTTTTTTATTTTCCTTGCATGTCCCCCTTGGATCTACAGCGACTGCACTCCCAAGTGCACTTTCAGTGCAAAGTGGATTTTCCTTTAGTAAAAAAAACCCCTATGTCTCTTTCTCTTGTACCTTCCTAATATTGACCACTTAATAAATAGGATAGTCAAATTTAGCTTGTGGAAACAAGATGATCATCCAGACAAATTCAAGATCTCTCAAGCCACTGTCAGCTCCAAGAGTTTCATATGCACCATAAGTTGAGCATAGAAAAGAGGATGCAATACATAATTGCAGAACAAAAATACATACTATCACGCTCATGTGGTTTGGTGCTCTCACCACACACTCTGGACAAGCCAGCCCATATAACACAGCAGGAGTGCCGCTACACTTCCTGCTTACACATCCATGTAGCTTCTGCATTAATGCATCATTAAGTTCTGGCCCAATGTGTTTCATAATTAAAATTCATCAGAAGCAACAGGTATGATGGGCTGTATGATGAGTTGAATGATGATGGTCTGCCTTCACAAAATAATGGCTGTTGTCTGGTGTGTGCAGGCATTCGTCTTTATGTCTCCCTTTAATGCATGACAGTCAATCAGCTTCTAACTTCAGCTTGTTCAATTAAGTTTAAAAAAAAAAAAACTGGAAGTGGTTTGGTTTCTATGCAAAGCTGTACCAGATTTGGCACTCTCCAAATTTAGTAAGTCAACCCCAATGTGAAAATGAGGTCCTCTTTAAATTATTCAATGCAAAGTTTTTGTCATTTTAAAATACAGAGCAGATGTCATTTAATCTGAAGTGTGCAGCCTTTCCCAAACTTCTCATCAGGCATAAATGTGCTCAAGTGACTAAGAACATGATACAATGGTTTCTACAAGGTGCACACACATCTATGTTTTAAAATATGAAGTACTTATATGAAAATATACACATTCATATTTATTTTTATAATTAATATGTTTGGTAGTGTTTTCATTCTTATGTTCTTATGTTGCAGACATCAATGTATTTTCAGGTTGCTGAAAATCATTGTTTTCCAGTATCATTTGTCTGTTGCAACCATGGTAACAGTGGAGATCGTTCTGAGCTTTGTATATTCCCTTTAACCTCTGAGACACTTCATATATCATCTGTTCTTCTCTCTGAAATGAAGTGTCAGCTTTGCAAAATAAATACATTAAGATATATTTCTCTATAGTATATCCTTAGGTACTGTATAATGGTGCTAAGCTGGCTGTAGGTCCAGATAGAAGGTGCCTTCAGGTACCTGAAACATATTCAATTCCTTTGTAAAGCACCCAAGTAGATTCAAATTGTGGATGCTGTATAAAGGAAATTGCAACTGTAGAACTAACCCCGAAGGAGCTGCTGGTTTTATTCGGGCTTACCGTTACCTTACCTGCTCGCCTCTTCGTCTTAGTGGGGTCTCGTTGGAAAGTAGCCCAAATGATGATAAATCTGACACAGTCCTTTTTTAAGATTTATTTAGGAATAACACCAAAGAAAGACACAACACACAGTCCTTCAATAGAGGGTTAGAGGGTAAAGGGGAGTTCAGGCACCTAGTAATTGCGGGTTAGAGGTATTGGTTAGATCCAGAGGACAAACAGATCCACGGACTGGATCCAGCAGTCACCAGATAGGCCCCTCTCACGTGACCTAGCAGCCAATGAAATGCTCAACAAAGTCTCTGCCACAGATTTGTCAATTAAACTTAGAGAGTTTTTAGGAAGAACTACCATACAGTATCGGATTCTTTCAGCCGACCCGATGATACTGTAATGATATTGAGCCGGGTTGCATCCTTAAACTGAGTTTCCAGGCTCCTCCATAGATACCAGCCGTGCGCCCGGTCCTCCAGCTGAGAAGTCCTCCCCTGGATCCTCCAGTTTTCTTGGCTTCTCTCCGCAGGCGAGAAAGCACAGGACCACCCCTGGATCAGTAGAACCCAAGACATTCCTGGGCCTACACTCTCAGTTGCGAAGCCTCAGGCCAGCTGGCCCCGAGGCGCAGATCCATGCGACACAGGCCCCAGGCCAGGAGGACCATGAGGTCGGGTTAGAGGACCCCAAGACAGGGACCCGGAAACAGAGAGACCCAAAAAATGGTGTCGGCACCTTAATTACCCTCTCCCAGAATGCACAGTAGGGAAACCACATCCACTGAACTATTTCCGAGCAAGAGGTGGCATTCAATGCATCCAGCTTGTTGCTGTTCCACACCCACCAACGGTGACAGCGACACCTACGGTCAAGTGCAACCCAGCTGGACTGGTACAGAAACCAGAACTTTTAGAGAAATTAGTCTGAGCCAAACTACAGCTTCAGACAATTAAATTTGAAAAAAAAAACAATAATGTCTGCCCATCAAGAGCAGGACACTACACAACTAAAACCTGAATGAGTAATATGCCTATGTCCACCACCCATATATTTCTATTGGTGGAAAGATGCAGGTGGTGGGAAAGGGTTGGGCTAAATTGTGGCCATGCAGATTGTGGTTGCTATTCTGTTTATAGAGCACTATAGGACTTAAAGTGGAAGTAAACCCTTCTATCGTTTTCAGTCAAGGAAGCTGCCATCTTGGCATCTAATGATTCTTCAACTGCCATAATGCTGCACATGTGATCAGTTATGAAACCAGCCATTGGATGGTTTGAAAGTTTGGTTGAGAGCACAACCAATGTGAAAGTTAGCATTTCCAGCATGCCGGGAATGTAAGTGTTTTTTGAAACTGGATTTACTCCCGCTTTAAGGACACTGTGGCCTAAAGAGGAACTTTGAGTAACTTTACAATTACGTATGTGTAAATTCCTGACCTGTCACAATATACAGAAACAGAGTATAATTTTTCAGAACAATTCTTCTTTTATCATTAAAAAGTCATCCTTGGGCTTGAGTCTAATTACTTTGCTTACTGACTTAAATTATGTCATCAGTCTGATGTAAGCAGTAAGAAGCATTTCCTTAAAGTAGAACTAAAGGTCATCTGTTTCCCACTGGGGAAATTTCTCTTCACTTAACCACTTCAGCCCCAGAAGAAGTTTTACCCCCTTCCTGACCAGAGCACATTTTACAATTTGGCACTGCGTCGCTTTAACTGGTAATTGCGCGGTCATGTAATGCTATACTCAAACGAAATTTGCTTCCTTTTTTTTACCCCACAAATAGAGCTTTCTTTTGTTTCTATTTAATCACAGTCACCTCCTACAGTTTTTATTTTTTGCGCTATACACAAAAAAGCGGCAAATAAAAAAAAAAAAAAAAAAATATATATATATATATATATATATTTAAAGTTTTGCTACAATAAATATCCCCAAAAATGTTTATTTTTATTTTTTTTAATTCTTCATCTGTTTAGGCCAATATATATTCTTTTACATATAATAATAAACATATATTGATGGGTTTGCACAAAGGTTATAGCGTCTATAAACTATGGGAAAGATTTATGGCATTTTTATTATTTTTTTTACTAGTGATCTGTGATTTTTAGCGGTATTGAGACATTGATACAGACAGATCGGACACTTTTGACATATTTTTGGGACCATTGACATTTATACAGCGATCACTACTATAAAAATGCACTGATTACTGTGTAAATGATACTGGTAGGGAAGAGGTTAACACTAGGGGATGATCAAGGGGTTAAATGTCTGTTCTAACTGTATGGGGTTGGGACTGAGTAGGAGAGGAGACATATCACTGGTCCTACATATTAGGAACAAATGACATGTCTCCTCTCCTCTGACAGCACAGGGATTTGTGTGTTTACGAAAGCAATTGCGCATGGCCATCAGTGATCGCAACTGCCAACCATGCGCATTGAGTCCCCCACTGTGCAGCAGGCGCATGCGAGCGCCCTCTGGTGGCTCTTAAAGGAACCACGTACGCTATGGGGTTTCACGTAGGGGAGCCATTCTGCCCCCGTAAATAGACGTGAGCAGGTCAGGAACTGGTTAATGTCCTATAGCCAAAACAGAAAGTGAGAGGAAATCTGCCCAAAGTGAAGGAATCCCTGGTTTTCACTGGAATTAGTGTCCCCATTGGAATATTTTCCCTCTGTTCCTGTTATGGTAACAACCAGAATTAGTTTTTTATTTTGCTTTCGGTGATAATGATAAACAGAACAAATAGAGAGGGTGCATCTCCATAATGGGGTGCAGACAGCATTGAAAACCTGACAGGTTTTCTAATATCTCTCCACTCTATCCAAACCTAAAAAAAATGCCTTTAGTTATACCGTAGTTGCCGGCGTATAAGACGACTGGGCGTATAAGACGACCCCCTATTTTTCAAGTGAAAACATAGGTTTTGGGCAATACTCGTGGTATAAGACTACCCCCCCTTCTGAGGCAACACCATTTTAAAAAAACATTGGAACGATTAAAAAATACAAAGCAAGAATGCCAACTACTCATCCGCCATGCTGTGTTATGTCATAAAGTAAATCAAACAATAATAACACAAACAGAGATCTATTGAATGCCACAACTCTGGAAAGTAGACTTTTTCACTAACCAAACCTATACCACTTTTGGGTTACTTTCTATGGGAATTGTCCACCAAAATGCATTTAATAACCCCTCTGTCATATGTCCCAGATTTACCTGTCCCTCTTGGGTGCCTGGGACTTCAAAGGAAAACAGCAGGATGTATAGTAGTAGGAGATCAGTGAATGGATTTACCCAGGGAAGTATGGTGAGCGGTGTATTATTTTAATGAATACAATGCCTGCTTGGATTGGCAGAGGCTGTAGCATCACCAGCCCTTGCCTCTCTCTCTCTCTCTCTCTCTCTCAAAGCCAATCCGAGCAGGCTACTCTATGTAGCCTGCTTGGATTGGCAGAGGTTGCTACTCCAATCCAAGCAGGCTCTGTATTCATTAATAGAATACATTGCTCGCCGGGATTGGCTCAACGGCGTATACTGTTTGTAGTTGAAGCCACATACAGTATTAGCAGACATTTGGGGGCTGACATCCATCGGGCAGCATTGTATACCTGTATACCCGGCGTATAAGACGACCCCCGATTTTTGGACATTTTTTTTAAGTGTAAAAGGTAGTCTTATACGCCAGCAAATACAGTACTTTAATCTCCTCTCCCCTCAGTGATTAAACTGCAGCAATGTAGCTTAGGCACCAATCACAAAATGAGAGGCTACAGCAGGGCATTATTCTGTATCGGATATTTGTGAACACAGCCAGGAATTATAAAGGCACCAGGATTTGCATGCCTGTAACATCCATGAGCCTGGATCTCAGTCAAAGATATGCTGACCATGGATAATTTCTGAATAAAGATGATGCCATTCTTATGATGGAAAAAGAAGATGAAGGTATTGTAAGGGAAGGTACCTGGAAGTCTTACACATTACTTAGCATTTCGTGAACATAAAGAAAAAAATATATCTAATGCTAGGTCCAATTAAACACTATTACGTCATCTAGATGGTTTGTTTTAAAGGGTCATGTCTAATAAATAATTAAATGTGCCCATATTGCAAAAAGCACAATTGTGTCTTTAATTGTTTTTTTGCATTGGAGCCTTCAAAACATTGCAGACACGATCAGTGAATTGCATGTGCAATGCTCAGGCAACCTGCAGACTCTTCATCCCTAGTCTATACCTTACAAAGTTACGGAGCTAGAGGAACTATCAGTGGACTACAAGTGTAGTGAAGTCACCCCATATGTGCTCCATTGAGAATTACGTTTCCCTGTGTCATGGTGGAAGGTGGGATTTATAGTTTGCTCATTCAAAGATCTTTGTGAAATCCAACTTAATGATGTGGCTGTGCAGGCAGAGCCACACACAGCTCCATCAAATTCAAAATTGACAGGAGCCAGTGGGGAGCAGAACCCTGTGATTCTGTAAGGGGGCCATGGTTTGAGGGTGAGGGACTGCAGACTCTGACCATGTTTCATGTTACACTCAAAATATGGGTGTAACATGAAGTAGTACCCCATAAAGAAAGCAGCATTATTCTTACTTTCAATCAATTTTTATTTTTGAAAAGGCACGTACAGATATGCATACTTAACGTTTTTCAAATTTCAGTAGGGTAGGCCTCCTGCTATATGTGAACAAAACAGTAGTCAACAATCAACATAAACAGAGGTGTGTAAATATCAAAGGGGTTAACAGTATATAACTCTGTGCAAGCGGCTAAGAAATAAAGTGGTCTAGGGATCTGGCCCAACCAGAAACCGGTGCAGTAGTCGGATGGGTTGGGGGTCCCCATCCCCCCGGCACCCCTATCTGGATCTGACTGTGTCGGGAGAGAAGTGAAGGCCCCCAAAACCCCCCGGCCCTCTCAAACTGGTAGCCTCTGCACAATTTCAGGATGGGAGATTCCCTATTGAGAACCAGGTCTGAGCTTAGTTTATGTTGGTCACAGACCTATCTGCGTATTCAATGTAGGTAAGTTAGAAGAGAAAGGATAGTAAAAGAAAAGGAAAAGGGTGTACAGAGGGATGGGGAGGGGGACGCGTCTTAGATCAGTATGGGTAAATGACGTAAAGATGTGCGACTTGCCGAGCAGGAGGCTGTCAAGGCCCTTTTAGGGCAGTGGGTCACAGGGTGAGTGGGGAGGCACTCCTGGTAAAAGAGAGACTCCAACATAGCTGGCCCAAGGCTCCCAAACCCTGCGGAATTTTATTAAGGTAGCCATCAAAATACTGGTAAGTTTTTGCTGAGACATGATCCACGATATCTTCCTCTTATCTGCTAGGAAAGAGGGTCTGTGTTTCCATGCTGCTTCAATTGAAATTTTTGTGCCAAGGAGGATAAAGTGGACCAATTTCTGGACTGCCCTGGGAAGTGAGGGGGATGGAGCATTCAGCAGAGCTACCTCTGGGGTTCTGGAGATCTGGCAAATCGTAACCCCGTATATCATATTAAAGATTTTTCTCCAAAAAGTGTGGAGCATAGGGCATTCCCACCAAATGTGAGCCATGGATCCTAGGTGTTGATATCCTCAGAAGCACAAAGGGTTTGCCGTAGGATAAATTTCTGCCAATTTGGTAGGAGTGAGGTACTATCTTGTTAACAGTTTAACACTGGCCTCTATGAGGGAAGTGTTCTGGACACCTTGAAAGGATCGAGTTAGAGCAGCATGCCAGGTCTCCAGACGGAGGTTGAGTTGGAGGTCCGCCTCCCAGTCTGTCATGTAAGGGGTTTTGTCCGTTGGGCAAGTGAGGGCCGAGTAGATTACTGAAATGCCACCCCTCTGCTCCATAGTCTGTCCACACCATGACTCATAACCAGTAAATGCGGGCGGGAGGGGCTTTTCCTTCCAGATCAAGTGGAGGAAGTGGGAGATTTGGTGAAAGGGGAACCTTTCCCTATCAGGGAGCTCCAGGTGTTTGATACAGTAGTTTAGAGTGAGCGGACCCTTGGAGGTGAAATAGTGCCTTATCCGGTATAGCCCCTTGTCCAGCCACTATTTGAAGGCTGATATATTTAGGCCAGGCGGGAAATCTGGTTTGCGAAAAAGGTGTGCTAGAGAGTGCCCGGCTAAGACAAGATTCGGTAGGAGGTGTAGGGAGTCCCATAGAGAGCATGAGTGGGAGAGGGTTGGAGAGAGGATGGGCGGCCTGGTTTTGCGAAGCACCATAGTAAGAAGTCCAATGTATAAGAGGGGGATGGACAGTTGGGCCAGTCGAGCTGCTAGGTAGTATTTGTGCAGATTAGGGAGACACAACCCTCCCCTGCACCTGTGGAGGAAAAGTGTGTTCTGTGAGAAGCAGTAACCCTTATTGGCCCATATATATTTTAGTATCTTACTAGACATTATTCTTAACTGTCCAGTGATCTGATCACTGAAACTTAGCTTTGTGTGTTCTGGCACATTATCATTCTCTGAACCCTGCTGATATGCAACAGTTCTAGGTGTGTTAAGCCCTCCCACATAGTAAAACCTAAGTATACAATATAGTGCAGCACTAAAATTAAAGAATGCATAAAAAAAGGAACCATAATAAAAATACGGCACATAAATTATTCATTAAATTAAAACCAGAGAAAATCAACCAGCGCTAAGCAAAAAATACACAGCATCAAAAAAATCAAAAATCATTCTGTAACTAGAATACTGAGGGTCAAATTACCAAATGCCACAATAAACAATTTTAGAAAGGCAGTACAGCGCAGATGTTAAACCTAGTACAAACTAAAAATATAATGAATAAATAATAATAATCTAAACAGAATGTCCGATAAACATCAATAATAAGGAGTTACCTAGCACTGGGGCGCAGTGCGTGTTAATGTGAGTGCATCTTTGTTGTTTTAAATAAATGTATCATTTTAATCAGAGAGCACTAGATGTTGCTATTCTATTTTTTATATGATACATGGAGTTACTATGATGAGGCTGCGCTAATGGGATATGAGATATGACAAGCCCTAGGAGTGACTAATAAGAGCTGGATCCATCTGTTAACCCTTGAAGGTAAATGCTGTGTGAGACCTGTCTGATGTTTCAGGGGTCCATTATTTGAGGTGAGAGGCCAATCCTGTCGCTGGTGGAGGGGATCACTAAAGTCACCCCAATTTGTTGGATAGATGACCTGACACATGGGACTTCTTTTATTGATCTCATCGTTCCTTCTTATTATTGATGTTTACGGACATTCTGTTTAGATAATTATTATTATTTATTCATTTATATTTTTAGTTTGTACTAGGTTTAAAGCGGAGGTCCACCCTAAAGTGGAGCTTCCGCTCATTGGAACCCTCTCCCCCTCCGGTGCTACAATTGGCACCTTTCAGGGGGGAGGGGGGTGCAGGTACCTGTACAGTACAGTTATCTGCACCCACTTCCGGCGTAGATTCTGCAGAAGCTATGCCCCTTTGCGCAGAATCTACGCCCCTTTCCGAAGGTCCCCCGCTGCCTGCTGGGAAACACGCGGATCCCAGAGACAGCTGGGACCATCCTTATTGCGCAGCGCGACTCGCGCATGCGCAGTAGGGAACCAGGAAATGAAGCCGCAAGGCTCCACTTCCTGATTTCCATACCCAAGATGGCGGCGGCAGCACCCGAGAGACGATCGAGAGATCGGCTTCGGGTGCCGACATCGCGGGCGCGCTGGGCGGGTAAGTGTCATTATTTTAAAAGTCAGCAGCTGCGGTATTTGTAGCTGCTGGCTTTAAAAAAAAAAAAACGGCGGAACTCCCGCTTTAAGCTCCATGTCTTTCTGCATACCTGTAGATGTATTTGAATTTGGTGCCTACTCTACTGAAAAGTATCAGTTCATTTTGTGGGCTTTAAACAGACTTGTTAAATGTGATTGCATGTATTTATATGTGTTTGGTCGAGTTTCACTACTCATTTTAAGCTATTTTGTTTGAGTTTCAGTCTTGAATAAAATAGACATCTTTTACAAGAAGTGTTTGTACATAACCTCTGGGGCTTGGAAAAGGCATTAAATTGCAAGAAATATGTTTTTATTAATTAATTAATTAACTGTGTTCTATTTTTATCTGTTATAATGCCTAATAAAGTAAACACTTTTATCTGTATGATATTTGGGTGCCGACATCGCGGGCGCGCTGGGCGGGTAAGTGTCATTATTTTAAAAGTCAGCAGCTGCAGTATTTGTAGCTGCTGGCTTTTAAAAAAAAAACAAAAAACGGAGGACTCCCGCTTTAACATCTGCGCTGTACTGCCTTTCTAAAATTAGTAGTAAAAAAAAAAAAGAATCAAATTGGTGTCACCCATGAGGAAATGTCAAAGAAAATCCACCATTAATCTGTTATCCACCACCAAAGTGTAAGGCCAGCACGCTTACAGGAATTAGTGGACTCAAATACCAAAGTATTGAGTCAAACAAGTGTTTTGGAGGATCAAAATCACTCTGACAGGATCCAAACATTCCTGATGGCTAGCTGTCAAGTTAATCCACAAGGTATCACCTCTCAAAGGACAGGCTCCCCGTATATAGATACCCTCATCAGGAAAGCTCACAATTCACAGGTACATGTAGAGAAACAGCAAGCAACTATTTAAAACATTTTATAAAAAAAAACAGGTGTACACTTACACAGATCTACTTGTAAACAGTGCTGAAAATATATGTCAAATCCATGGAATATAGATAAAAACAAACAAATCACATCATACACACAAACTCTACACACACACTACTGATACTCCATCCAACGTTTTTCGTCATTTTGGACATCATCTGATCATCAGCATATTATTGTGTGGATCACTTTTCACACTTTTGAATTGTTTACAGTGGTTTCTGTTTATAATTTTCATTTAATGAATATTTTGTGCACCATTTTATTGTGGTTCCTTATTTTTGATGCACTCATTCTTTAATTCTAGCGCTGCACTATATTGTATACTTACTGTATGTTTTACACACTATATGTCTAGTGAAGTGCCAGCAGCTATGTATATTCTCTAAGCACAGTTTTTGCACAATTAGCATCAAAACCTGACATCAAGGAGCTGTATAAACCATGGCAAAGGTCTTATTTTTGTTTATGTTCCCATTGGGGAGATATATTTTTACATATTGTGTTGTCTAGAGGACAGGAAGTGTAGAGAAATATCCTCAGTGGAGATGTACACAACAATTAAACCTTAAAGAGGAGTCAATGGATAGGCAAATAAGGACCCCTACAGTTCAAAGACAAAGGCTTTACTGCAAGGTTATTAGTATAATGATTTATTCAATCTGTAGATTTGAAACCCATGAATGTCACCCTTTGATTAATTTTGACTGAACAGGAAACTGACAAATCTAGTATGTGCAAGGTAGAGCTAATGTGAGCCTCTTTCAGTGTTGGGGTAGGTATGTACTGAGAAGGTGAAAAGATGGTTTGGGGCACAACGTTATAAAAGTACTTTTTCGTTGACTTCCGGTTCCGGCGCCGCATGGAGTGACTGCTCCTTCACTCAGCTCCCGCAGCGCGACCCTATATTCAGCTTATAAAACCGGCCGAGCGGTTGGGAAACCACCAATCCACCCTTCTTATAGCCTTCTAAGCCATGGACAAGTACCTGGAGAAGTCCGGCGCGCAAACGAACGCGGCGTCGCCCGCGACCGCGGCACGGCCGCAAATTGAGGCCCCGGCTTCGGCCTACTCGGCTACCTTCTCCTCACAGCGCTCTACAGACATGGAGGTGAGCAGTGACCCATCCTCCCCTCGCCCTGCACAATCCCCACTGACCTCTCAAGCTCCTCCATCCCAGGGCACTCTCCCCACAACCCCTGCTGGTGATTCAACTACGGAACACATTGCCCAGGCCGTGGCTGCTCTATTATCCCCCATGATCTCTGCATCGGTGGAAAAGGCCGTAAATGCAGGCATGCAACAATTGAAGGCCCAAATAGGCGAACACCACACCAGACTAAATGACCTGGAACACCGCGTATCAGACATGGAGGAGGAATTGTACCAGGCCCAAGCCACTGAACGCTCCCAGGACAGGACGAACCAGTACATCTTACAGAAGCTCGATGATTTGGAGAATAGGGCCAGACGGAGCAATCTGCGATTCGTTGGCATCCCTGAGTCGCTTCAGACCTCCGAATTATCTGACTTTTGTGCGATCCGCATCCCAGAAGCCCTGGGCCTCCCGGGCCCCTGCACGGTAGAGAGGGCCCACCGTATGGGTCCCGCCGCACCTGAACGCAAATCCCCCAGACCCATAATCGCAAAGTACCTCAATTACTCTGACAAGGCCCTGATCCTACAGAAGTTCAGACAAACCCGTTCTCTTCAATTGGATGGAATCAAGGTCCTGATTTTCGCCGATTATTCCATCGAGGTCTCCAAGAAGAGGAAAGCATTCCAGCAGGTGTGCTCGGAACTTTTCAAAATGCAACTCAAGTTCTCCCTGGCCTTTCCGGCTGTCCTGCGCCTCAAAGCTCCAAACGGCGACCAGCTGTCTTTTCAGGATCCCTCCGAAGCGGAGGCATTTCTACGCTCTCTTCACTCGGATTCGCACCCCCACACCCCATCCAAGCCATCATCGCTTAACCGCTCACTGGACCAACGGAGCCCGCGGAAAGACTCGCCCAAACGGTTCAGGCCCTCTGCCCCGGACCGCCATCCCCGTGATACCCCTCGGTGAGGACATGGCAGTCTCCCTGATTCCTCCTCTGCTCGCCTTTCCGGCGACCCTTTTGCCGGGTCCATCAGACTTGTAAGTTGTCTTGTTGGGTTTTCATTCATCCGACCAGGCAAGGTCGATTGCTCTGCCTGATGCTTACCGGGTCTTCTATTATTTTTAGGCCCCGTGCCAAGTTATGCTCCTATGTAGCAATCAAACCACCGTTGTTCTGTCTTCCTGGCCACCTCTACATCGACTGACTCTTTGTCCTCGCTTAGACGTGGCCCTGCCGCTATTGCGGCCATTATATATGTTGTAATTTTTGGTTACACTAGTATCTTTGTATGTTTCTTTGTTTTTCTATACGCTCTTTTGTTACGTATATTTCTACGGTCCACAGTTTCTTTTATATATATGCTCCCCCCGTAAACTACCCTGTTTTCTTTTTTTGGGTCTTTTTCCTAAAATGCTTAAGTTTCATATCTATATGAAGCTCCCTCCTTACATGACTTATGACGATATTGTGCTCCCTCTGGACTCACTGTGCAAGACTGGCGCCATACCATGGCACGTATTCTTTTTTTTTGGCTCTCCCCTAGCACCTTTTACCGTGCTCATACTCCCACCCGAGTGCTTTTACTCTATGCCTTGGGTCGTGCACTGGGGGCTGGCCTACACAGTGACTCCATGCGGAAAAAAGCGAAGTTCGCTCCAATGTTTTTGTTTATGTATGTGTTTCAGTTTATTCCCCATCCCCCCTGCCCCCCCCTATCTTTCTATTGGAGACTACGTCCCCCCTCACTACGTCACACTTTACGGGTTCCACTGCTACACTGGATTCTTGCTATCCAATCCACAATCTAGCCTACTTGGTCCACCGGCTAGCGTTAAATATACAACATCGGCCCATTTCCCCTTCTCGCCCCCCCTGACATGAACATAATATCCTGGAATGTGAAAGGCCTAAGATCGCCCAATAAGAGAATGAAGATCCTACGGCACCTAAAAAGATTGAAAACAGACATTGCCCTCCTACAGGAGACCCACCTATCCGCTCCAGACTTTCATCGCATGCAGAAACTCTGGGTTGGAAAGGTCCTCGGCTCAGATGCCGTTAACCGTAAGGCGGGTGTTCTCCTACTGATACATAAAAACCTCCCCTGCGAAGTATTGTCCACACACTCAGATTCTCAGGGCAGGCTCCTCTCAGTGCATATTCGCCTGGGAACCAAAGACCTAGTGATCACTAACGTTTACGCTCCCAATAGCCCAGGTAAATCCTTTTACAGCAGTCTGACCTCCTGGCTCCTTCGTTTCACCCAAACCCCCCATTTGGTCGGCGGTGACTTCAATGACATCCTTCACCACGTAGACGACAGATCCCCTCCCCCACGACGTAGATTAAAAAGTGCTCCCTCTGACACCTCCGTTTTTGCCTCCACCATGGAGTCCCTGCATCTCCGTGATTTGTGGCGCCTGTCTCACCCGGCAGACAGGGAATATACCTTTTACTCCCACCCCCATAACATGTTCTCGAGAATCGACTATTTTTTCGGATCCGACGACCTCATCCCCAATCTGGCTGAAGCAGAAATTCTCGACATTGCTATTTCTGATCATGCCCCGATTTTAACTCGACTTGACAACTTAGATCTTCCACCACATCCTAGACTGTGGCGCTTCCCCTCCTATCTCCACAATAATCCTGACTTCCAACACTTTATGGCGGTATCATGGCGCGAATACTCGGAAGCGAATTCCCCCCACTCTGATTCCCCCAACCTCTTCTGGGACGCTGGTAAAGCGTTTCTCAGGGGCCGAATCATCTCTTATGCGTCTTCCTTCAAAAGAAACGCCCTGTCCCATTATAAACAGGCCAGCGCGAGACTACATCTAGCCCAAAGATCCCTCTCCACTACTGACTCCCCCAACAATAGAGCCGAATGGCAGGCAGCCAAGCAAGATTTTGACACTTGGGCGGACACACTCGAACGTGCGAAAAGATCTCAACTTGACGCAACGCTCCACAAGTTTGGCAATAAGGCGGGTAAACTCCTAGCGAGGCTATGCAAAGGCGCCTTTCATCCGACGCACATCACCTCTCTCAAAGATACAAAGGGTGTCCTTCACTCCACCCCGCAAGCAATTAATAAGGTGATGCTAAACTACTACACGGCCCTTTATGCTCCAGACCCTATAGATAATGCCTCCGCCCGCTCCTTCCTAGATAGTGTGCCCCTAACTAAAGTCACTTCTGAACAATTAGAAGCCCTTAATGCCCCCATCTCACTCGCCGAAATCTCCTCCACGATCCGCACACTAACCCCATCCAAAGCTCCCGGTCCTGATGGTTTCACCAGTGAATTCTATAAAACCCTCTCCTCCATCACAGAGCCCACACTACACAAGGTATATAATGGCATCTGGTCCGGTGGTCCATATCTCCCCTCTGGGAACCAGGCTGTTATTAAACTCCTCTACAAAAAGGGGAAGGACCCTCTCGAACCAGGCTCGTACAGGCCGATTTCCCTCCTCAACCTGGATGTCAAGATACTGTCCAAAATAATAGCCACCAGACTAGCTGCCATTATCCCCTCCCTAATCCATCCTGCCCAATCTGGCTTTGTAAAGGGCAGAACTGCCACCTTGAACATCCGTAAGGTTATGCTCGCCTTGGAACATGCAAAAAACAACCCTGATGGGGACTTTGCCATTCTAACATTAGATGCGGAAAAGGCCTTCGACAATGTCAGCTTTGATTGGCTCTCTATGTCCCTATCCGAAATGGGCTTCAAAGGCCACTTCTGCCACCTTATCAAAGCCATGTATTCCTCCCCTGTAGCTAAATTAGTTGCGGCTGGTGTTCTTTCAGATGAATTTCGCCTGCACAAGGGCACTCGTCAGGGGTGCCCACTCTCCCCGCTCCTCTTTAACATCGCCCTAGAACCCCTGTCCAGATATCTAACACACAAGGCCCCCCTTCACGGTATCCGCATAGGTCAACACGATCTGCGCACCTCCCTCTTTGCAGATGATGTGCTCATTTTTTCGTCGGACCCTGCCTCCGACATGCTCACCATTAAAGAGGTCTTTGACGTATTCAGATCCTGCTCAGGGCTTCGAATAAATTACGGCAAAAGCGAAATCCTCCCGATAGGCTCCCATCGTACACCCCCCTGGACGCAACATTCTATCTTCACAACCGCTAGCTCCCACATCACCTATCTTGGTATTAAAATTGGTAAATTGCCTTCCTCCCTTTACCACCTTAACTACCCCCCTCTGATCACAAAAATTTCTCAGGAAATGGTGAACTGGATGGATCTGCCTCTCTCGCTTCTGGGAAGATGCCACCTTCTAAAAATGGTTAGTTTTGCCAGGCTACTGTACCCACTCCAAACCATCCCTCTGCTCCTTCTCCACAAGGATGTCAAGACTCTAGAGTCAGCTTTTTCTTCCTTTCTGTGGCAGGGCAAACGCCCACGTATAGCCCTAAAAAAGTTGCATCTTCCCAGACACGAGGGGGGTATTAGCTTGCCTAACTTAAGATTGTATAATTTGTCATGTTTGTTACGCACTGGCTTGGATTGGATATCCCAATCCTCCAAATACTCCAACTACTCTATGGAAGCCGCCATGGTCTCTCCACTTTCGTTGACAGCTCTCCTCCACTGCCGGTGGAAATCGGTACCACCTCTGCTCCAACACAATCTCCTACTCCGGGACACTGCCATAGCCTGGAGAGAAACCAGGAAGTGCCTCAAGCTCCCCCCTTTTGTTTCCAGGCACCTCCCGATACAGGGGAACCCTACTTTCTCCCCTGGCCTTCTCCACAAGACATTCCACCTCTGGAAAGAGAAGGGCATCACAAGCTTTGCTACACTTTGTGACCTGGACTCTGGCCGCCCTCTGCCATTTGCTCTCCTAGCAGAAAAGTTTTCCCTCCCTCCAGCCCATGCCTTTCATTATAGGCAATGTACCAGCTACTTAAACGGCATCTGCAGAGAGGAACATAAACGCTTCACCCTAACTTTCTTGGACCGTCTGCTCAGAGATGATACCTACAAAATATCAGACGTCTACAAACCTTTGCTCCAGCGATGTTCCTCCCCCCTGACTTCTTCATCTGTCGCCAATTGGAAGAAAGACTTTCCTGACCCGGATCTAGTAGACAAAATTCTGCACGGTCTCAACAAAGTCTACCGACTGACTCCCAACGAACTTTGGAGAGAATCGCAATTAAAAATTGCCCACCGGGCATATCTTCCCTTCCTTCCATCTGCCACTGACCAGGACACCACCAAGTGTCCCCACTGTCTTCTTAACAGGCCCTCGCTGGCTCACCGCTTCTGGTCCTGCTCCTACATCTCATCATTCTGGGATCGGATACTCGCCTACATCTTCAAAGTTACCTTATTGAAACTGCCAAAGGACCCCCTCCTCCTCATTTTTGGCTATTGGGACCCCCTCTTGCTTCCGTGGTCTCCCAACGGTGGCCTCGTGCCCCCTAACTGCACACCTTGCAAACCTTCCCACAAAGACTGGGCTCTCCTCTGCTTGCTACTAGCCAGGAAATCTGTTCTGAAAAACTGGACTTCTTCTCTTCCCCCCTCCGTTGATCAGACGCAGAAAGACCTCCTTTCACTCCTCTACAAGGACCGATGCAACGCAAATTTTCGGGACGAAAAAGCAAAGTCTCGCTTCTACGCGCTGTGGCTTCCCTTCATAAAATTCACTCTCTCCCCGGTGGACATTACCAATTTGGATCACTACACTTTTTTCTATTATGGCGCTTCTCCATCTGCTCTGGGGGTCAGCCCCCTCCCCCCTCCTAATGGCTAATCTGATCTCAACAACTTACTACCCCCCAGGATCCACCCTACGGAACCCCCCGCCTCTGGGACTAGACACGAGAACCCATGGCTCCTTGCCCCCTCCCCCTCCTTCACCCCCCCCCCCCCGTTTGCCCTTTCCTGTTTGCGTCCCTTCCTCCCCCCCCCTTTATTTTATTTTTATCTTTACTAAATCTTGGGAAATGTCATTTTATTGATTAACTCTATATTGCTATCGCAACAACCTTTTGCCTCAGGATCCATCCAGTTATTGTTGGCTCTGCCGCTCTGTTTTACTTGAGTTATTGCTTGATATTTGGTTCCTTTGTTACAGTATGTGATGTACGATTAATATGTTGCAGCCTTACTCTGTTATCCTTCTATTCGCGTACCTCATCTGTGATGATGGTCCTACTGTACTGCACTTACTTTTGTTGCATATGTACTATTATGTCTGTTTCATTTCTCAATAAATACTCTTTAAAAAAAAAAAAAAAAAAAAAAAGTACTTTTTCTAGTGAAATTACATTTTTTAAGTCAGTATAAGATGGATTGATTGATACAACTTGCAAATGAAGAGTTAACAAGAACTGCACAAACTCAAAATATATTTTAAACACAATGGATGAAAATGAGAGAGGAAATTTAATTACCTCTGTAGGGATGATTTCCCATAAAACAGCAGCACTCCTCTCTTAAGTGTACAACACCTGCTCAATGACAATACGTTCCTTGAAGGGATCGGTTTGCTCATCAGGGGTCATTCAATTCCTAGCTGCTCTTTACTTTCCCATCTGTGTTATGAATTAACACTCATAAGAATTATGAGGACCAGGTTACAGGAAAAATAAACATAGCAATTTTGTTAACATTACTTTACTGTGCATTTGGAATATGGATTTAAGCTTATTTGAGCTTTATGAGATTGGAGGAAAATACATGCGTCTGCCTCTTATATGCCTTACTAGAACTTCTATTTAGAGTCATTGCTGGTTTTATACCTTAGCTATCATCAGATTAAAGCTGATGTTTGTTTATTTTTATTTTTATATTTGGTACTGTATATAGGAATAAAAGCAAAAGTATATAATGGTGTGTATCTCATTACCTGCAAGCGACTGCTTCCGGTAAAACTTTGCCTCCTTTATAGCTGCCAGATACTGCCCTCAGTGGCTATTTTCTAGCACTGTGAAGGTTGACAACCACCTCTGCTACTGATAAAAGTTGCGCGGTTCACCCACCCCCTCCTGCCCTTGCTGTTATTTGTCATCCTGGCAGATATACTGTGATCTGTGCTCCTTAATAATAATAATACCTGCCCCTTATGTTCTTTGGAGGGGGGGGGGGGTAGAATTGTAGACTCTTTCTTTTGTTTTATACAGCCTAGATATACACTTTAAAGGTAGAAGGAATTAGCTACTAGTTCTTATAACTTTCTGGAATTTCAACTGTTAGCTTTCCCTATAGTTGTTTTGTCTGTCCCTTACCATCTACTGTCCTCATTACTTGAATTACCTGTATGTTAGAAGGTAGAGTAGGGAAGCATGGTACGATCATTGATAAATTGACTTTATTGTGGTGTGGGTAACTGAGCAAAACTAGACATTCTAGTGGGCATACTTACTGCAACCCCGAAGAGATACTAGAAGTGCATGAATTACCTTGCCAGCAACTATTTATAAGTGGACTAGGTTAATAACAAAAAAAAATATTCTGTTATTTTTAAACAAATGTTTTAATTTTGTTTTGTTTTTTTAATAATATTACACCTATCTATTTAGCAAAATGTTTCTTACTGTGGCATACTCTAAAATCCCTAAAATCCTACAGTTTGAATTCTGCTCAGAGGGTACAGATCAGGGCCCCTGAAAATAAAGTATATGAACTAAAACTTAGATTCATCCATCTACCTTGCTATTCATACCAGCAATGACCTTTTTTACCAGCAAAACAAAAACAATGTTTTACCAGCAATAAAACCAGCAATGACCTCTGGCAACAGGATTCATAACTGCACTTATTTTAACTAAATATGCTATTTAAGCCCTTTGTTGTAGACTTAGTAGTATAGTTTATAGTTAACTGCCACTAACAAATTTCAAAATAAAATAATTTGGATCATGGTCAATTAATGATGACTAGTATTTTTTGGACAAATAAGACCCATGATCATCGTACAGATATAGTTTATATTCCCAAAGACTGTGATAAAATTATGACCAACCAGAAACCACTACATGGATTTCCCCTCCTTCTTCTTGTCCTGCTATCTTCCAATTCCGCTCTTGCTTCTATACTTTGAAGTTTTTCTACTTTTTGAGGTATTATCTCTTTCAAAGTTTACTTTCTCTTTTCAAGTGTATAACCTAATCATACATGGTCCGTCACACTTCCCTTAGGGCAGTATAATAGCATGGAAACAACAGGAATGATTTGAGGACCTTTGCTCACGGTAACTATTGCAAGAGAAAAACACAAATTATATCATACTAGGACTGCTTGAAGCTGGTTTATTTTTTTTTGTAAAGATCTCCTTTGTCAATACATGCTTTGATGATAAGCAACGTGTAACAAAATCCATAGTACTTACAATAAATAATTGAAATAGAAGAAAATAAAACAATCCGTGCACTGTTGCATTTGTATTTAAAGTTGTTGCATAATCTGCAATTTTTCCTTTGTTATTATTTCCTGCATGTCCATAAGATTAAAGTGCATGTATAGTCAAAAGTATGATAACTCCTGTCAGCTTTGTATTGCAGACTGTGTCCTCTCCAGGTAAATCTCCAGGTAAATTTATCCACACTATTTGCCCTGTTGACCACTATCCACTGAAAACCAAAATTGTCACTAGAACAGGTAGTAAGGGAAAATATTCTGTTAGGTACAGCTGTTCTGGTGAGAGCAGTCTAAAGCTTCATACACACAATCGGACAAAACTTCTGACTTTTGTTTGAAGGGCGTTGGCCAGGAACTTTCATGCATACAAACGACAAAGAATTGGCGGCCAACAAACACGAACATAGTGACATACTATGTGGTTTTTCAGCTTTTTGGTACCACCACTTGGGCTCCTTCATCTAATTTCGTGTTAGTAGAAGTTTGGTGAGTGCTGATTGGCACTTTTCAGTTCAGACTTTTCAGCTTGCACTTTTCAGTTTGTTTCTGAATGGCCATTCGTCAACCAGCCATGTTGCGGAATTGGAGGAGATAACATGTTATTTATTATTGGCCTTGGAGTTATTGCTTTGACCCAAGTCCAGTCCAGGAAAAGGAGGAGGATTTCTTGGACCAAAAATTGGTTGCTTTATTAATCGTGACCAATTATGTCATATGCCTTTGCTGCAGAGGCTCCAGGAGAATAATCTAAATGATTTTCAAAATTATCTCCAGATAACGGACCCCCGCTTTCACCAACTCTTTTTGTTGACCCCCTATATTAAGAAGCAGGACACATGCATGAGGCTTTTATTTAATTTTTTTGGTTGAATAATGATTTGATTTGGTATATTTTCTATATATTTGGATGCATAGAATGCACTATTTGGTTAAGTTCTATTGGCAGATATCATGTCTAATTTTATTTGTTTTCTTTTTTTAATGCACAATAAAAAAAGTGTGTAGAATAATATTTGGCTATGTGTTTTACTTTAAATGACAGTTTGGGAGTAGGCAGTTACATTTTAGAAAATACAATGTAAAATTAACAAGGTACACCAACATAGTTGTTTCTTTGATCTTAAAAACTACAGAATAATGGTGTTGTGTTAACTTGCACCAACCCCCACTCCCCCCCCCCAAACCCCCCCCCCCCCCAAAAAAAACAAGCATAATAATATTATTCTTGATATCACTAGAAAAAAAGACTTAAAAAATTTCCTATAACTCCATCAATATCAACAGCAATGCAGCTTCATTATTATCCCATTAAAGAAGAAGAGAATGTGCACTGCATTTTGAGATTTCATAATTTGCCGGGTCATGAATATTAATTCTCCATTATGAACGCTAGTTTACAAGACCGACCTCTTCTGGCTCATCCTTGCTTCTGAGCATGCTTGTTTGTACTACAGACTTGTGTACACACGATTGGAAAATCCGACAACAGACATTTGTCCGCAGAAAATTTTAAAGCCTGCCATCCAACATTTGTCCGCAGAAAATCTGACAATTGTCCGATGGAGCGTACAAACGGCCAGACTTTCCGCCAACAGACTGTCATTATACAATTCGTGTCTGAAAATCTGATTGTGTGTATGAGGCTTTGGAGGAGAAATCCTCTCACTTTGTGAAGATTTCCTCTCACTTAATGTTGCATCTGCAGAACAGGAAGTGAAAAGAAAGCTCCCCAATGGGAGATAGCAAAAAATAAATCAACAGTCCATACTGTTTCCAACTCTATTTAAAAAAAAAATGTCTAATAGACAACAAATATTGTTATGTATCACAGTACCTCATGGTACCTTAAACAAAATGTATTACCCTCCTAAAATAAACATGTGTGGAGATTATTATTGAATCTGCCATTCCTTACTGCTAATTCTGGACTATAATCCCTAACTTGGCTTCATCCCCTAGTCATGCAGCATGCAGGATAGGCAGTTTGACCTTACTAGCTTCATGATTATTCTAGGCTACTTGGATCTACTAGGTGGTAAAGCCAGAATCAAGATGACAGCCTCTGGAACTTTTTAAACCAATTCAGCAAAGGTGGCTTCCGTTGTTCTAGAATTATAGGTTCAGATGGAGTGGAGAAGGGCTTTCTGTTGGGCGAAGTTCCCCTTATGCCCCATTTAGGTGACAGTGGGCCAGAGGAACAGGAACTATTTTCTTTCTTTCTGTTGCCTTCCTATCTCAAGGCCTAAACTAGCTCCCCATGCAATTGATTTGCAATAGCCTGCTAATAAGCCAAATAAGAGGCCAAAATAAGTCATTAAAATGCATGTATCAATGTCAAATGTCATGTCATGAGTTCAGTTGGGTTTACATCTGAATTTGCAGTATGTGACAACCCCGACAGGTTTGCTCATAAGGACCAAGTTAGTATGATGTATGTAGGTACCTTGCCCTAAGCAGTATTGTCCATAGCCTAAATTCCCCAAGGCCTGTTGCCTGGAGAGGGTATTCTGTGCTACAGAGAGGCCCAACCCTGAAACCTTAAGCTTCCTGATGTCCTGCTTGAGTATATTTTCAGCAAAAGTTGAATAGGATCTAAGTGCCAGAGGTGAAACTTCATCTGATAAAGAGAGTCCAGAAGAGTTGAATAAAAGCTGTAGACATTTCTGGAAGCTCTGATGGCTCATGCAAGGGTGCTTTACAGTCAGAATAGTACAGAGAGCCAGTATAACCTAATGGTCCTGTGATTAGTTATATGGCTTCTGGATATTTAGTGGTCATTTGGAGTATCCTGTGCACTAATCCCTAACCCATAACACACACACACACACACACACACACACACACACACACACACACACACACACACACACACACTGAATTGAATTGGTGGTCTTAACTTCAGCTGAATGCTGAAGGAGCTCAATACCTTGGAACATTTTACTATGTAAATCTACCCTATGCTGTGTTATTGCTTATGATAACTGTTCTTTGGACAGTTTAGCTGATTAGCCTGTTAGGGGTAGAATTTAGATCCTTAATATGGCTTGCAACACTATAAAATACTATCCAATAAAGCCAATGCTCACATTTCTGGGTGAACACATGTATTTTTTTTATGATTTTGCAACTACTGGTTTCTTTGTAGTGTTTCTTATTAGTGAAGATTGGCAGGTAAACATATACATAGATCTTGAAGCTTTAAATGCTCTTTGCACGTTGCAATTTACATAAATCAGATTTATAACCTTTGTAACTATTGAGGGATATATTTTAATGAACTTTTTTTGTCTGTAATTCAGCTTTAAAGTATCCCTCTCACCACTACAATACAGTAGAAAAACATAACAGACCTAAATGGGGAAAAACAAAACTGTCAGGATTATTCTATAATGCAGTGCTAATAATAACATTAAATTGCAGTAATCCACAGCAGCCAATGAAATTTATATTGATGAGAGATGAATTCCCTATTGAATAAGCCTGTAAATACAATAAAATGTATAAGGTAGAGAATATGCAGTCACTATGTGTAAAGTGCAAATATGAATTAATTTTTCAGCAAATTTAAATTTAGAAAGAGAAATAAAAAATCTCAGCGTTTTAGGCTCTAACTTGCTGAAAAACTTTCCAAAACTATTTAGATGTACTCAAGAATGTATTAATAACAAAAAATATTAGGCTATCCCCTAAAAGGAGTTTCATATGCTTTATCAACAAAGAATAACAATACAAACATAAATGTGTATGCATATGTACATATGTATACTTATAAAAATACATAAAAAAAAAATTGTATGTGTTTAGCCTTAAGGTGGAATAGGTTGTGATGCACTACATCTGAATCAGAATGTTAAAACATAATACAGAGAGAAAAATTACCTTCAAATATATATGGGATCTGGCAAAAAAATTAATTTTATGATAATGAATTCCTTCACAGACATGCAGAACTACATTTCAAAGATGTGAATAAAAATTGCCTGTTCCCCAGTGTATGTGAAAACCTACTGATGCTTTCCAGAGAGTATAAAATATCACTCGTAATATTTCTTAAATAGCTTGTTAGCATAAGTGGTTTGCTTTAAAACAGCCTTTTAAAGGAATAATTCAGATATTTTGCGTTTACTGATGTAATTCTAAATAATTAGCGTTATGTATTTTAAATCATTAAAGAGTTTAGAGGCCTTATAAAAGGCACATAGCATAAACATACATTCCTGTTGACTCCACTTAACAGTAATAAAAACAATGTCCATGTCTAATATTATTTCTTCTCACCTATGACTTCCATATTGCTCTCAATATCAACGTAGATCAACTCAGTCAATCAGTCAGTTCTAAACCATTAAAACAGAACACAGCATGGACAAAAGGACAGAGGTGGACTTAGTAAAAAGGCATGCCAGTTATGTCTGTTGAAGTGAGAGATTTTAGAAGCGGCATATTGTCATCACAGCATGAGTTTAAGCCCTTGCTAACTTTATAAGCACAGATATGTGATGCAGAGCAGGGGTAGTTGGAGATGCTGGTGAGAGTTCTATACTCTGTTATGTAGTCAGGAAAGGTGAAAGAATCATTTGTGTAAATAGTTCACCTTGTGGTTTGGTTAAGGCTTCTGGTAACAGGTGGTATGGTTTATAGGCTATGATTTTCGAAATCTAGTAGGAGAAATGTGTAAATATTTTCTAAGCAATCTTTTAAGATAATTTTTTTTAATTAGGCCAAACTTAATTGCCTCCATCAAAATAGGCATGATTCAAATAAAGAAACTTCACTGGTATGTCATCTGCAAAAATCCAATTCAAGACCCTAAGATTTAAGATGAGGGGGATGACGTTTGGGCTTTGAACTATTGCCAGCAGGCTTAGAAGGGACAATATGGGGGGGGGCTTTTGGATAAGCAAACGGATGAGGGACTTTTGGATAAGCCAGAACCCTCGCTATCAATGGGGAGCAGCCATATTGTCAATATAAAGGAAGCTTCTGCAGAAAAATTGTATGAAAAGTTGGCAAGCTGCATTGGGAGGGCCGGTATCATTAGGGTCAGTTAGAAAACTGTACTTAGATTCTGATTGCTAGCTCTTTGGATAATTAACACCTTTGATATTTTTATTTTGTTCCTATATTTTGTTTTTAAGGGTATTTCTTATTTTTTTACTGCAAGACCTCCCATTAAAAAAAGAGCTGTCCTTTGTTTTTACGTAATGGGGCTTTTTTACTTTGGGCAGCTTAAAGGGTAGCGTTCAAGTTTTACTGGTTATCTGTTATTGGAGCTGCATTGTTTGAATGAAAACAAAAATAAAAAAAAGTCCAAAAACAGTGTCTAGTTAAACCACCTCACATTATATTACTCAAATTCACCCCCCATATCCTTACAAATAAAATGCATTCACTCCCCATTTAGTGTTGGTTTTATACAGCAAAATGTATCTGAATAGATGTAAATGCAACTAAACACATTTTTTTAATCAATAACATATTAATTAATATTCATTCGCTATTCTAACACACCTGGGTGGGCTTTGAGTGCAATGCTTTGCATCCGGAGCCCACCCTATTTTAAAGATTATATAAGAGTAGAGAATAAATGTTCTAATGGAATAACTCATCCATATAGAGATATAGCAAAACTGGACAGAATGAGCAGACTTTATCGGTACCAGAAAAAAACCAACACTACATAATATTATGAAATCTCTTTATTACAAAAAAAGTTATACAACAAAATTACTTGTTTAACCACTTGAGGAGCAAACATGTCTCTGAGATTTGGTGTACAAGTTAAAAGTTTTTTGGCTAAAAAATTACTTAGAACCCTCAAACGTTATATTATTTTTCTAATATCCTAGAGAATAAAATGGTGGTCGTTGCAATACTTTCTGTCACACCGTATTTGCACAGCGATCTTTTTTTTGTGGGAAAAAGTGCACTTTTTTAAATAAAAAAATAAGACAACAATAAAGTTAGCCCAATTTTTTTTCTTTTATATTGTGAAAGATAATATTATACCATATAAATTAATACCAAACATGCCACTCTTCAAAATTGTGCCGCTCGTGGAATTGCGACGTTTAAAAAATTCTACAGGGGCGTGGCCAGGAGCGGCATGTGAGCGGATGTGTCTCACAGAGCTCCCTGTAAGCATCCTGCAAAAGATCCTTCTCCTGATCGATTCAGGGATACAAACAGGCACCGGAACACGCTGAGAGCTCCCGGAACACTGCAGGCTCACGCCGGACCCTCCATCAGCTGAAGAACCACCATGCCAACCTGCAAACAGCAGATGGGAGAGGAGAGTATGCCACAAGACAATCAAAAATTGTGCCGCGCTGACCCAGCGTGCACGAGGTGACAGAAAAGACCAGGGTAAGACACTACCTAAAACACCCAAAGCACAGGGGAAGGACATGGTGTATTATACACAAAAACTGAATGGCATGGAGGGGCCCCGGTCAGAGGAAGAGCTGGCTGCTACTCCTGACATTTTTAACATGCAGCAGACAGGAGAATCATCTAATCAGACAGCAGTCGGCAGCAGAGCAGCCTACCCGTGAGATAGCTGTGGAGGAAGAGGGGGAAGACATTGAACAGCCCACTGAAATTGCTGAAATTCTTACAGAGGTGCAGAAATGTGCTGATTTAGTGCAGACACTGCAGGAGCACTTTGGTGGTTTAAAGGAGGAGATGGGACTGATTAGACATGACATTCAGAAAATCAGAGAGTGCACAAACAGCAGTGGAGGGCCGGGTTAGTGAAGTAGAGGACAGAATGGCGCCCATGGTCAGA
Organism: Lithobates pipiens; assembly: GCF_037356315.1. Classification (NCBI taxonomy): domain Eukaryota; kingdom Metazoa; phylum Chordata; class Amphibia; order Anura; family Ranidae; genus Lithobates; species Lithobates pipiens. The sequence goes on from NW_027507790.1 coordinate 20,504,448, forward strand.
GAAATGCAGATCACAGCCAGAACTGCAAATGCCAATGAATTAAAAAATGAGGACATTGAGAATCGCCTAAGAAGGAGCAATATCCGTATTGTGGGACTGCCAGAAAAGACGGAAGGCAGAGACCTTACTGAATTTGTAGAAAACTGTCTGCTGGAGGTTTTCGGCCGGGGGGCATTCACACCATTGTACTCGATTGAGAGAGCGCACAGGGTCCCACCCAGACCCCTTCCACCAGGTCACCCACCACGCACTATGCTGGCTAAACTCCTTAACTTTAAGGACAAGGAGATCATACTGTGCTTAGCCAGAGAAAATCATAATATTCAGTATAATGGCGTGAGAGTATCCTTTTACCCCGATTTCTTCGCTGAGGTACAGAGGCGCAGAGCTAAATTTGGGGATGTGAAAAGAAGGCTGCAATGCCTGAGGGCCAACTATGCCATGTTATACCCTGCTAAACTTTGGGTGATAGCAGGGGGATGGGCGCAATTATTCGAATCAGCAGCAGAGGCCTCTGCATGGCTGGACATGAATGAACATCTCTTTTGCCAAGCAGGAAGAAACGAGGAGGAGGCAGAATGAGCCCTATGTGCAAGTACTTAGACATGGCTTTTGAAAGGTCCCTGTGGATTACAAACTCCCTGTTTAAGGGATTTCAATACTATTGGCTGCTTTAAGGCTAAACGGTTACACGTCGGGAGACACACACAACAGTGTTAGCAGGAAATGAGCAAAAAAAAAGTACATTTCCTAGTACAACCGTTGGAATACAAAATATGTTGTGAGACTTTGGTCACTGTATGCCTGTTGCAACAGAGACAGGGATGGGTTTTTGTTCACACCCACAAGTTCCTATTAGTTCAGTTTCTCGGGATGACGAGAACTGGTTATATTTGGCACGACTTAACATGTTTTTATTGGGTAGTGAACTACTATACGGTACTCATTATGGTGATATGACATGATGGCTTGCACCACCATAGTCTCATGGAACGTGAGGGGCCTTAGTGATCCCCTCAAATGTACCATGGTTTCCACATCTATTAGAAAACATCTTCCAGGTATTTGTGTGTTACAGGAAACTCACCTAACATCAGACACATTGTTGTGGCTGGGGTTCGCCTGGGTAGGGTGGGCGTATCATTCCACTCATACCTCACACTGTAGGGGGGTGAGTGTGTTGGTACATTGTACCCTTGACTTTCAACTGGTTGACTCAAAAGTGGATCAGGTGGGGAGGTATGTGTTTTTGTTGTGCAGAGTTTCACAGTTAACATTTATTCTTGTAGCAGTGTATATACCCCCTCCGTTTAATCCTATAGTTTTACGTGCCCTACTGACATTCCAATTGGCCAATCCTGGGACTCCCTTATTCTTAGTGGGAGAGCTTAATGGCTTTATTGACCCAACTCTAGATAGACACCCTCCTCCACCAGGGGGCCCCACTAAGACTAAACCGGCCTTAGCCAAATTTATAGAGGAAGTAGGATGGACAGACCCTTGGAGAAATAGAAACCCAACAGAAAGACAATGCTCGTGCTTTTCTAAAATACACACGTCTCTATCTAGAATCGACATGTGCCTGTGCTCGACATCGGCATTTCAGTATGTAGAGAAGGTACAGTACCTCACTAGGAGCATTTCTGATCACTCCCCACTGTTAGTGCACCTGAAGGCCAGATCAGCATCCAACTTGTCGAGAGCCCCATGGAAGCTTAATGGCTTCTGGTTAAATCTTTTCCCTTCCCGTAACAAAATTAAAGCAGATATTGCAACTTACTGGCAGAGACACACAGACTATCCTGACTCGAATGCCGCCTGGGATGCTTTCAAAGCTCTCATGAGGGGGCTTTTTATACCTGAGGTCAATGCCATTAAGCGGAATACGTATGCTCAGAGGGAACAGGCTGATTCGCTGGTGAGACGCCTGGAGGTGGAATACATCGCCAATTCGGGCGAGGGCCCCCGGGAGGCATGGATAGCTGCACAGTATGCAATTAATAGAATTGACTCCTCAAAAGTGAATAAAAAAAAGGTTCTTCAGCAAAATGGCCTTTTATAAGGAAGGTGAACATACGGGTAAACTCTTAGCCACGATAGTACACTTTCATCAATCATCCCCATTTATTGGGGCACGACGCAATAAATTGGGAAGGGTGGTTAACACCCCTGACCTAGTGGTACAGGAATTGGTGGACTTCTACTCTGTGCTCTATAGATCTAAGCAGACACACACTATAGAGGAGGTTCAGGAGGTTTCCTACAGGGGATAGAGCTACCGAGTTTAACGGAGTCCCAGGTGGAATTTCTTGAAACCCCCATTACGGTAGAGGAGATGCATGTAGCCACTAACTCATTCCCCAACTCCATGGCCCCAGGAGATGATGGCATCCCGATCGAGGCATATAAACAGTATGAGGATATAATATTACCACAACTACTCCATACAATAAACTCAGCTAGGGAGTCACAACACCTTCCGGACTCTATGAGACGAGCCAGCATTGTACTGCTTCTCAAGCCGGGGAAAGACCCATTGGAACCCGGCTCGTACAGGCCGATATCGCTATACCGGAAAGATCTATGGCCATTAACCTTCACCGCTCAATATGCAGTCCCGCGTGGATAATACGGGTGACAGGGAATTGCTGTCCCTTAGTGCACACAAGGCATTTGACAGTATAGAATGGCGGTATCTGTGGGTGGCTCTTGAAAAATTTGGGTTTGGGCCCGGCTTCCTATCATGGGTACAACTTCTATATAACTCCCCTTCGGCGGTAATAAGGGAGGCAAGGCGGGTGTCATCCCCTTTGCCTCGATATAGAGGGACCAGACAGGGGTGCCCCCTGTCCCCTCTACTTTTCGCCATTGCCATAGAGCCCATGGCAGCCTTGGTGCATTCTAACTCCCTATCACGGGCTCCAAGTATGGGCAGATACACGAAAAATGAATGTTATATTCCGACGATGCCATGCTGTTACTGGGGGATATGTCGGGGTCCCTGGGTGAGGCCATGGCAATGGTTAAGAGATTGGGGTTGTTCTTGGGCCTAGTGATTAATTGTACTAAATTGAACATTATGTTATTAGACTCTACAACTCCACAGGACCCCACACTACAAGACATCCCGGTGTCTACCAAATTTAAATACCTAGGGATATGGATCACTCCACAGCCCTGTGAATATATAATCTGAATTATATATTGCTGAATCTTTCCCCATTACTAGGCAGGATCAGGGATAAAACTAAAATATGGGCTGAATTTAAAATGTAATTGATAGGCAGAATAAACCTTACCAAAATGATCTTCATGCCACAATTATTGTATATTCTACAGAAGACCCCAATGGTAATTCCACTTAAAATGTTTAGAATCATCAATTCCTTATTTAGAGCCTTTATCTGGCTTAACAAACCTCCCAGAATTAGATTGAAACAGCTTCAGAAACCTAAGGAGGCAGGAGGACTGGCCCTTCCCAACCCATGGCTCTATTATTTAGCTGCACAACTCCAACACATTGCTCGAGCCATATCAAACAGAATGGAGGTGAGGGGAGGTGGGGGGAGACCCACAACTGCTCTCTTATGGCACACCATAGGCTCAGATAGGGTAGTTACGGGTCTAGAGGCCTTATCGTTCGCCAAGTCGAATAGGCTCTTCCCCATGTATGCTCTGATCCAGAAAATCTGGAATAAAACATGACAATTACAAGACGTAAAGGGCTTTACAGGATACAGTCCGATATGGAACAACCAATATTACAGGGAGCTGCTTCTTTTGACTTGCGCGGAATGATGGAAATGTTACGGGGTCACCCACTTAGCTCACATTTTTGCTATGGGTAAATTGCTCTTCTTTGCAGAGTTGCAGGAAAGACATAGAGTTCCCCAATCTATGCATTTTCATTACTTGCAACTGTGGCATGCCGTCAAGGCACAAGCAGGAAACAACCCATAGATACAATCCCCCGCCCCAATCTTTCACTATATGATAGAAGTCTCCAGTTACAAAGGCTTTATATCCAGATCATATGATATGCTACTTATTGCATTTTTGCCAGGATTCCCAGCAAAGGTGACTACCTCATGGGAAAGGGACGTAGGAATATTTGAGGAGGATCAATGGGCAGAGGCCCTACAAGCAATACAAGGGTGCTCGCTTAACACGGCACAATGATTGTCACAATTGTACATTGTAATGAGGGTGCACCTTACGCCGGCCAGACTGTACAAGATGGGGATTGGGGAAAATGCTCAATGCACCAGGTGCGCCAGGGACCATGGAGATCTCATTCATTTACTGTGGTGCTGCCCCAAGTTACATCTCTATTGGAGGAGAGTCATTGAAACTATAAATGAAGTATTCACAGTAAAGGTTCCACAAGTCCCAAAAGTGTGTATTCTAGGCAATATGGACAATCTCCCAATTGAGGAGAACCCTAGGAAGGCCATTGGTAGAGCTCTTTTCCAGGCCCGTAAACGTATCCTTCAACACTGGAGAGAAAGTGACCCTCCTAGGTTGCGGGAATGGATAGCTCATATGGGAGTTACATTATGCTTGGAAAAGTACATTTATCAACACAGGGGCCGCCCAGCAAAATTTTAATTATTATGGGCTCCTTGGCTGAACGCCCCAGGGTTATCCCCCCTGAAGCTGGTTATGGACAGATTGCTTTTCTAAGCAGTGAGCAGAAGAGTCATAACTACAGAGTACGGTAAAGGAATGCCCAGGTGCAAAAGTGTTGAGGCCTGATGGGCCATATGATCTCCTTAAGTTAGAATCCTGTATGTAAGGAAAACAATCTCATTTATACAATATGGGTACGTTGGAATGACAAGTGAGCTGTATTTTCCTATTTTTATTTTCCCTTTATGCTGTATGTTCTGGTTCTTGTATGAACATGTATGTTACCTTGATTTTTACCAATAAAATCCTTTTTTGAGAAAAAAAATAATTCTACAGGTTGCATGTTTTGAGTTACTGAGGAGGTCTAGGGCTAGAATTATTACTTTGGCTCTAACGATTGTGGCAATACCTCATGTGTTATTTGAACACCGTTTTCATATGCAGGCGCTACTCACGTATGCGTTCGTTTCTGCACTGTTCTTTAAAAAAAAAAAAAAATGCTGTCACTTTTATTCCTATTACAAGGAATGTAAACATCCCTTGTAATAGAAAAAAATCACGACAGGACCTCTTAAATAAGAGATCTGGGATCAAAGAGACCCCAGATCTCATATTTACACTAAAATGCAATAAATAAAAATAAAATAATTAAATGTCATTTGAAGAAAAAAATGCTATGGGCGGAAATAATGTTTTGATGTCGCTTCCACCCTGCAATGATATGGAGACGGGGGGGGGGGGGGGCAACTTCCCCACACTCGTCTCCATACCAAGCCAGGGAGCAGACCCAATTGCCGCCACCAACAGCTCCGGTAAGCGGCGGAGGGCACAAGAGTGTGGCGGGGGGTTCCCCTCTCCGGCCGCCCATTAAAGTGATCTTGCAGCAAATCCACCACAGAGACCACTTTTATTTGAAAGCATACCACCCTCTGAAGAAGAGGATGCCGGGGTTAAGGCAGCTAGCTGCTGCCATAACAACGATATATGTGGTTAAAAATGTTTGTGCAATTAAAAACAAAAATAAACTAGAGCTCCCATTATCAAGTTACTTATTTAATATCATAATAGATTTCTCGGTCAAAGAGCTTGACGTTTCACGTTAATGCTTCATCAGGACCTTATTGCTTTGATTCCCTTTTCCTTTTGGACAGAGATCCTATATAGAAAAGAAACAAGAGAGAAGGGAACAAAATCACATTATAGTCGGCTAGAAAGTGCAGCATACCATTTTATCAATATGTTCCATATATATATATATATATATATATATATATATATATATATATATATATATATATACACATGGATATACAATGTGTAGTCACTTACAGATAGAAGAAAACCCTTAAGTAAAGGCGGGGTGCCCTGATGTCATCCAAGAGGTGGCTCACAGACAATGTCTTCTATAAATGGACAGATCAGCAAGAAGGTTGACCACTTAGGCCTATTTGAAAAAAGCTATAATAAGTAAATAGTACTAATAATTATGAAGCATCCCAACTGGGAGGTAAAGAGTAATGGCTATAGTCAATGATTAAGATATAATACTTACTGGGTACAAAGCCCCAAACAAAGAAGTGTAGAAGAGGAACTGAACCACCAAGTCTGATACTACAATGTTCTTACTGCCTAGTATCTCGGGTGAGCCTTAAAGAATATAAATATGAAAACCAAGTCAGCATTGTAACTGCAAAGTCCATTATTCTAACACTCTCATTAACCAAAACAGACTAATACCTACTTCAGTGGTATTGAGGTGGCAGTGATTACTGGCATAGAGCTCAAAAACGTTAGTATCCCTTTACCAGTTTGTGCTGTTAGATAGAATCTAGGCATAATAACACGATATACAATAAAAAAATTAATAATTTCTCAGCCATCATGCAAATGCAAACAAAGAGAATATCTGGATACAGAGGAACAACCAGCAATAAACTCACCAACAGTACAGTAAAAAAGGGATTCAAATCGATATAAGTATGTTATATAGTGACCAATCCCTTTCCCATTTATATCAGACCATTCTGTCAGGTAGTCTGTCAAATACACATGTAGATAGAAGCAATAAACTACACAGGGGAACCTTAATTCCAATCTGCCAGGTATCCTTGTTAAGGCACATTCACTGACACGTACCTCACATTTCTTGCTTTAGAACATACAGCAGTCTCCATTGCTTCCTATACCACGAGCCAGTCTTAATAAAGGCTGGCTTTGGCACCAAATTGGTCTCTTAATTGTATAATAAGCATCAGCTAGAGAGGAAGAGAGAAGCCAATATGTAAGATGGAGCATCCACAATCTTGCCCATATAGCATCAGTGAAATGCACCGGTGCCTACACATATGCGCCGTGTCACGCTCGCCGCAAAGACATAAATAAGAGTATTTGCATGCGCAGTAGCATACAAATAAATCCCCAAGGGTATGCGCATGCGACACAACATAACAACGGATCATTTGGGGCTCCAAATGACGGCCAATACTATCAGTAAATAACAATAGTGTATGACAGATCCTTTAAAGTAAAGGAAGATATGAATCCCTGTGTTCTATTGTATTGACTATTTACCACCAAAAAAGATAACAAATTTCGAATACGCTAAACCAAACAATGTAATACTAGCAATCCCAATATTTAGATAACTAGTATTCAGAATCATTGAATACCAAAACTGAAAAGGGGATTCCCCCTACTCCAACCACCGCAACACCACCACCTTGGTCGAGCAGGGGCCACTAATGTGCCATCCTCCTCCCGGATCTTCAATATGCAGGGGGTTCCCATTGCATAAGACAACATGAAGGCATTGATTGGAACCATATAGAAAGACACCAAGGCACACCGTAGTACTTTACATTATAGAATAAATTTCAGATAAAAACAAGGGATTGATCATCTCATTCCCTATATATATGACAAAACTTCATGAATGCTGCAATTAGATTCAAAGTCCCTCAAAAAAAAATATGTTTGATGTTAACAATTGCAATATAGTTAATAGCAAAAAATTATTGTTATCATAGCTCATGATTCAATCGATTGGTTTGAAGAGACAAAACATACAATAACGCATGCAAATATACAGGTATGATGCAGACATATTATAATACACAGCAAGTAGATGAAGCTATCTTGTGCTGGTACAGGTACATAGACGATGTTTTAATGGTTTGGAACTCAAGTAAAACTGACCTCCTACTGTTTATGGAAAAATTGTCAATCAATGATTACAACCTTAAATTCACTATGCAATGTGATTTACAATCAATACCATTTTTGGATGTGAATATATTCAAGCAGGAAGATGGAACACTGGTGGTGTTCTTTGTATAGAAAACCCATTGTGGGAAATACTGTACTTCATGCATCCAGTGCCCATTCCCTGCCATTGATAAGAAGCATACCATACTCACATTACCTACGGATTATTTGAAATTGCTCCAACGAAGATTTCATAAAGGCATCCAAATCGTCGAGAACAAGGTTGTTAGAGAGATGTTATACAAAAACGACTCTTAAGAAAGCGTATAATAAGGCATGTCAGAAAAGTAGACATGAATTACTGTTTGGTATAAAAACAAATAAACAGATGGATACTGTGAGGATTGTTACCACATATTCAAATAACCACAGCATAGTAAAAGAAACACTTGACAGACATTGGCATCTTCTTACTGGTGACCCTATTCTGAGGAAGTATATCGGGGACCATCCCAACTTACCAAAAAAGAAGATCCCTTAAGGACCATTTAGTCCATAGCCACTTCCAGGAATCCCCAATGACTATTGAACCAAGAAAAAGCATGCATCAATGTGGAATGTGTGAGTACTGTAACTGGATCCAAGGAGGAGTATCTTTTACCCTTCCGAATGGAAATACACACAGAATTGATCATTATGTTGATTGTCAAACCAAATGTGTAATATATATTGCACTATGCAAATGTGGATCATTCTATGTTGGAAAGACATTCAGGAATTTCTGGAAGAGAATTTATGATCACATTTATTATATTAGAAAAAAATCCAATGTATACCCCAATTTGGAGACATGTTGCCCTTCAACATTAAGCATGGTTCAGTTTACAGTCTTAGAGAGGGTCTTTGAGGACCCAAGAGGAGGAAATGTGGACAAAAAATTAATACAGCAGAAGGGAAATGGATATTCAAGTTGAATGCTATCAGTCTACTATGCCTTAACGAGGCCTGTAGTTATAAACCATTCTTCGGCTGACTTACTGGTTCTTTGGGATCCCACCCCAATGAAACTGTTATTAATAGCTTTATCTACTTGCTGATTATGATAATATGGTTGTATCATACCTGTATATCTGCATGCATTATAGTATGTTTTGTCTCTTCAAACCAATCGATTGACTCAAGAGCTATGATAATAATTTTTTGCTATTAACTATATTGCAATTGCTGTTTACATCAAACTATTTTTTTGAGGGACTTTGGATCCAAGTGCAGCATTCATGAAGTTTTGTCATATATAGGGAACATATACATACATATATTGATTTGAATCCCTTTTTTACTGGTCTATTGGTGAGTTTGTTGATGGTCATTCCCCTGTATCCAGATATTCTCTTTGTTTGTATTTGCATGATGACTGAGAAATTAATAAATTTTTTAATTGTAGATCTTGTTATTATGCTTAGGTTCCATCTAACAGCACAGTCTGGTAAAGAAATACTAACTTTTTTTTAGCTCTATTCCAGTATTCACTGCCACCTCAATACCACTGAAGTAGATATTAGTCTTCTTGTTTTGGCTAATGAGAGTGTTAGAATAATGGACTTTGCAGTTGCAATGTTTTCATATTTAGATTCTTTAGAGCTCAGCCGACATACTAGTCAGGAAGAACATTGTAGTATCAGACTTGGTGGTTGACTTCCTCTTCTCCACTTCTTTGTTTGGGGCTTTGTACCCAGTAAGTTTTATATTATAATCATTGACTATAGCCATTACTCTTTACATCCCAGTTGGGATGCTTCATAATTATTAGTACTATTTACTTATTATAGATTTTTTTCAAATATGACCAAGTGGTCAACTTCCTGGCTTATCTGTCCATTTATAGAAGACATTGACTGTGAGCCACCTCTTGGATGATATCAGGCACCCCACCTTTACTTAATTGCTTTCTTCCATTTGTAAGTGACTACACATTGTATCTCAATGTGTATGTATATTTGGGGAACATATTGATAAAATGGTATGCTGCACTTACTATCTGACTATAATGAGATGTTTCCCCTTCTCTCTTCTTTCTTTTCTATATAGGATCTCTGTCTATAGTCAAAGGAATAAGGTCCTGAGTAAGCATTAAAGTGAAATGTCGATCTCTTTGACCTATTAGTAACAGAGATCTATTATGATATCATATAAGTAGCTTAATAATGAAATCCGTGGTTTCTTTTTGTTTTTAATTGTACAAACATTTTTAATCAAGTAATTTTTTGTATTACAATTTTTGTAATAAAGAGATTAAGAGCCGGGTCACACAGGGGCAACCCCGGGTTCCGATTTCAGGTCGCCCCAAGTCGCCTGGTTGAGAAAATCAATGGTAGTGAATGGAGCTGTCTTAATGCACACTACAGCAGATGCTCTGACTTCAAAAAAGGTTCCTGTACGACTCCAAACCGACTTCTAGGCGACTTGTACCCATTGATTTCAATGGAAGTCATCTCCAAGTCAGATCTCCATCTATATTGAAGCGACAATGTCACCTCTCTAATATTAAAAATGGCATGGCAAACCAGGCCCTTAAGTCTGGTATGGATTTTAAGGGGAACCCCTACACTGAAAAAACACTGTGGGGGTTCCCCCCAAAATCCATACCAGACCCTTATCCATGCAAGCAGTCCAGCCAGGCAGGAAAGGGGGTGGGGACGACTGAGCGCCCCCCCCTCCTGAACCATAGCAGGCTGCATGTCCACAACATGGGGGGGTACTTTGGGGAAGGGGGGTGCCCTGCGGCCCCCCACCCCAAAGCACCTTGTCCCCATGACGATGAGGATAAGGGGCTCTTCCCGACAACACTGGCCGTTGGTTGTCGGGGTGTGCGGGCGGGGGGCTTATAGGAATCCGGGAGCCCCTTTTTAAGGGGGCCACCAGATCCGGTCCCCCACCCTATGTGAATTAGTATGGGGTACATCGTACCCCTACCCATTCACCTGGGGGAAAAAAGTGTCAATAAAAAAACACACTACAGATTTTTAAAATAATTTATTAGTCAGCTCTGGGGGTCTTCTTTTGATTTTGGGTGTCTCTTCCGACTCCACCGCTCTCTCCGGCCTCTTCTCCCGGTCTCCGGCCTCTTCTGCCAGGCTCCTCCACTACCTTCTTCCAGTTCTTTTACTAGCAGTGACCCGTTCTTCTCCATTCTTATTCTCTCTTATTCCAATGTTGACACAACGCTCTCTCCTGCTGAAATGCCGGGTCCGAGGTGCATGACAACTTATATAGGCATGGGTCGTGGTCACTGGATGATGTTGCATGGTGACCCCGTCCCTTATGATGTCAAGTCCCGGGGGATGCTGAGACTGTGACGTCATAAGGGGTGGGGTCACCGTGTGGCATCACCCGGTGACCACGCCCCATGCCTATATAAGTCGTTGCACACCTCGCACATGGCATTACGGGAGAGAGTGTTGTGTCAACATCAGAGGAAGAGAGAAGAAGAGACCCACAAATTCGGAAGAAGACCCCCGGAGCTGACTAAAAAATTACTTTAAAAACTTGTCTAGTGTGTTTTTTTATTGACTTTTTTTCCCTCAGGTGAATGGGTAGGGGTACAATGTACCCCATACTCATTTACATAGGGTGGGGGGTCGGGATCAGGGACCCCCCTTATTAAAGGGGGGTTCCCGGATTCTGATAAGCCCCCACCTGCAGACCCTGACAACCAGTGGCCAGGGTTGTCGGGAAGAGGGCCTTGTCCTCATCAGCATGGGGACAAGGTGCTTTAGGGTGGGGGGCCGCAGTTGAGGTCATGTGGCCTGGTACGGTTCAGGAGGGGGATGCTCGCTTGTCCCCACCCCTTTTCTGATTGGTCGGGCCGCGTGCTCGGATGAAGGTCTGGTATGGATTTTGGGGGGACCCCCATGCCGTTTTTTCAGTGTAGGGGGTTCCCCTTAAAATCCATACCAGACCTAAGGGCCTGGTATGCTCTTGCAGGGGAACCTTTGCCGTTTTTTTATTTAGAATTTGGCGTGGAGTTCCCCCTTGAGAACTGATTATTCTGTGATTGGCCACGGCCAAAGTCACCTGGCCTGGGGGCGACTTAAAGTCGTGTTGAAAGTCGCCCCAAGCCGTGTTGAAGTCTCCCCAAGTCGCGCTGTTATTTATACTCGAGCCGTGTCCAAGTTGCCTCCAAAAGTCACGCTGGAAGTCGTGTTGCTCCTGTGTGAACTGGATCTTAGTATTATTATGTAGTGTTGGTCTCTTTCTGGTACCGGTAAAGTCCGCTCAATCTGTTCCACTTTTGCTATTTTAAAGGCTATTAGACCCTCTGGCTCTAATCAGGTGGTTTAAAAGAAAAACTGCCGCTGTAATTCATGCGCCTGGTGTCCTGAAAGGGGCTGACACGTGAATAAAGGGTGGCGGCGGTGATGGAAAAGAGAGGTGACGCCCGTGCGCCATTAGTGGATGGGCTGCTTCTGGTGCTGACAACACTGTTTCTGCTGCTCTGAAATACCAGGCAGTGTTGTCATCCCTGCCTGAATTCTCTTCTGCTAGACTAAAGAACACCCCCTTTATATTATAGAGATGAGGGTGTTGTGTAGTCCAGCCAAAGAGAACTAGACAGAGCTGATAACATTGCTTTCCTCCAAAACAGTACAATGATTTTTAAATCATTAAATGGTTTAATTTTAAAATTAACACAATACAGCATTACTTTATGTTTCTATTTCTGGAGTTAAAATTTAAATTGACCCTGTTGCTACAATAAAAAAAAAGTCAGTAGCAGCCTGTAAAAGAAGAAGTCTAAAACGTATCTTTTTAGTAGCTGGTGAATAAAATCTTGGCTGGAAGAGTTACAGGCTTTGCTGCTATCTGACACTTCCAAGTGTGCTGCATAGTATGTCCCCTGCTGGGTACTGTGCTCCCCCCGCTGGCCACTATATCATTACTGTGTTAGCATGTCCTGCTATCTGATAAACCTGAAAGAGCTGCATAGCAACTGCAATCTTTACTCTTATAAGAAAGCAAAGGTTTTCCTCACCTCTACCTGAGTTTTAACCTTCTTTTACAGGCTTTTACTCATGTCTAATTATAGTAACAGTCAATTTAAACGCCCAACTGAACCTTAAAGTGGTTGTAAAAGCAGAAGGTTTTTTGCATTAAAATAAAGATCTTCTGTGTGCAGCAGCCGCCCACCTTCCCTAATACTTACCTGAGCCCATCTCTGTCCAGTGATGTGCACGAATGCCTTGGCCACCCAGGACTCTCCCTCCAGATTGGCTGAGACACAGCAGTGGCGCCATTGGCTCTCGCTGCTGTCAATCAAATTTAGTTAGAGATAGGGGGTGGGGCCGAACCTCAGCTCCCTGTCTGAATGGACGCAACTGAGCTGTGGCTCAGCTCAGATGCCCCCCATAGCAAGCTGCTTGCTGTGGGGGCACTGGACAGGAGGGAGGGGCCAGGAGCACAGATGAAGGACCCATGAAGAGGAGAATCTGGGCTGCTCTTTGCAAAACCATTTCACAGGGCAGGTAAGTGTGCCATGTTTGTTGTTTTTAAAGAAAAATAAATTGACTTTACAATCACTTTAAATAAGATAAATGAATTCCTGGGGCATTGGAACAAAAGGTTTTTAATGTCTTACAGTTTGTTTTGTCGAGCAAGAAAAGCCTGTCCCCTGCCAGCATGATGCAGTGTGGGACCCTTGTTGCCTGGATGGAAGCAGTGGTCTTAGCAAGCCCCCTGCTGAGTTTGACCCATTGCTCTGAACTCAACAGTGCTCCTGCTGATTGGAGAGGTTTAGGGGTATGGTAGACATCTGCAGAAAGACCACTGCTTCCACCCAGAGAGAAAGGGTCCCACATTGCAGCATACTAGCAAGGATACATTTTTCTACCCAGCATAGGTGTGCACAGCCTTTCATTAGTGTGTGTACCTCAACACTCAAACACACATGAGTGTATATATACAGTGGGGAAAATAATTGTTTGATCCCCTGCAGATTTTGTGAGTTTGCCCACTTACAAAAAATGAATGGTCTATCATTTTTATCATAGGTGTATTTTAAATGATAGAGACAGAATATCAACAAAAAATCCAGAACCTCCCCCCCCAAAAAAAAACAAACAAATGCTATAAATTAACAACTTCAGCCCTGGAAGATTTGGCTGCTGAATGGCCAGGCCATTTTTAGCGATTTGGCACTGCGTCGCTCTAACTGACAATTGCGCGGTCATGCAACACTGCACCCAAACAAAATTTAAGTCCTTTTTTTCCCACAAATAGAGCTTTTTTTGGTGGTATTTGATCACCTCTGCATTTTTTTTTTTTTTTTGCGCTGTAAACAAAAAAATGGGGCAATTTTGAAAAAAACACTATATTTTTGTACTTTTTACTATAATAAATATCCCCATTTTTTTTAAAAAAAAGCAATTTTTTTCTCATTTTAGGCCGATATAGCATATATTGATTGGTTGGCACAAAAGTTATAGCGTCTCCAAAATAGTGGATAGATTTATAATATTTTTATTATTATTATTATTTTTTACTAGCAATGGTGGTGAGCTGCAATTTTTATCAGGACTGCGACATTATGGAGGACACAGGAGACACTTTTGACACATTTTTGGGACCATTGGCATTTATACAGCGATCAGTGCTATAAAAATGCACTGATCACTGTAAAAATGTCATTGGAAGGGATTAACACTAGGGGGAGATCAAGGGATTAACTATGTCCCCTCTGTGTGTTTCTAACTGTAGGGGGAGAGGACCGACCTAGAGAAAATGACAGATCGTGGTTCCTAGCTATTAGAAACTCACGCTCTGTCACTCCTCATTGAACAGAATAGGAATTTTTGTGTTTACACACACTTCCTTGTTCTGCCTCTCGTGCCCGTGGGCACTCTTGTGCACCTGCTATGCTGATCCCACGAGCCGGCATATAGCTACAACATCTCATGGGATTGTGCTGACCTCCCGCAGTATAATGACGGTGGCTGGTCGGCAAGGGGTTAAGTTGCAGTTTAGTGAGCAAAATAAGTGTTTGATCCTCAAGCAAAACATGACTTGGTACTTAGTGGAGAAACCCTTGTTGGCAAGCACAGAGGTAAGACATTTCTTGTAGTTGGTGACCAGGTTTGCCCACACCTCAGAAGGGGTTTTGGTCCACTCTTCTGTACCTTTAGCAGAGAAACAGCCCCACAGCATCATGTTTCCACCTTTTGTGCTTGACTGTAGAGATGGTGTTTTTAGGGTCACAGTCAGCTTTTTTCTTCCTCCAAACACATTGAGTCGATTTAATGCCAAAGAGCTCAATTTTGAATCTGACCACAGTGCTTTCTCCCAGTCCATTTAGATGTTCATTGGCATGACTGTACATGTGCCTTCTTGAAGAATGGGACTCACCCATTCATGCTGACTATGACCCTAAGAACACCATCTCTACAGTCAAGCATGGAGGTGGAAACATTATGCTTTGAGGTTTTTTCTCTGCTAAAGGTACAGACCAACTTTGCCACATTGAGGGGTCAATGTATTGTAAAATCTTGGATGAGAACCTTCTTCCCTCAAGACATACTGCCAAGGCAACAAAAGAGTGGCTCATGAAGAAGCACATTAAAGTCATGGAGTGGCCTAGTCAGTCTTCAGACCTTAATCCTATAGAAAAGTTATAGAGGGAGCTGAAACTTCGAGTTGCCAAGTGACAGCCATGAAACTTTAAGGATTTAAAGAAAATCTGTAACCACTTGCGACCATCCGCCGCAATTGTACTGCGGCATAATGGCACACGTGGGCAAAACTACGTTATGTAATGTTGCTTCGCCCTGTGGCCACTGGTCACCCATGGAGCCGATGCAAATGCCTTCCGATCGCTCGGGGCACACGGAGAACCGGGATCTGTGTGTGTAAAGTTTCCTGTTCTCTGAGGGGAGAAGTGACAGATCGTCTGTTCAAACAGAGTATGAACAGCAATCTATCTCTTCCCCTTCACTGTCCACTCCCCCTTCAGTTATAACACACAATAGGGAACATATTAACCCCTTGATGGCCCCTAGTGGTTAACCCCTTCACTGCCAGTGACATTTTTACAGTAATCAATGCATTTTTCTAGCACTGATCACTGTAAAAATGCCAATGGTCTCAGCAATTGTTCGACGCGTCTGCCATAATGTCACAGTCCCGATAAAAATCGCAGATCGCTGCCATTACTACTAAAGAAAAAAAATAAAGAAAAATGCCATAAAACAATGCCCTATTTTGTAGACGCTATAACTTTTGCGCAAACCAATTAATATGCGCTTATTGTGATTTGTTTTACCAAAAATATGTAGAGAATACATATCGGCCTAAACTAAGGAAATAAATATTTTTCTTTATATATTTTTGGGGGATATTTATTATAGCAAAAAATAAGAAATAATGCGTTTTTTTTGTTTATAAACCACAGAGGTGATTAAATACCACCAAAAGAAAGCTCTATTTGTGGTAAAAAAAGGATGTCAATTTTGTTTGGGTGCAAAGTCACACGGCCGTGCAATTGTCAGTTAAATCGACGCAGTGCCGAATCGCAAAAAGTGCTCTGGTCAGGAAGAAGGGTAAAATCTTCCGGACCTGAAGCGGGTAAAGAAGAGTGGACCAAAATCACTCCTGAGTTGTGTGCAATCCTGGTCACTAACTACAAGAAACGTCTTATGTCTGTGCTTGCCAACAAGGGTTTCTCCACCAAGTACCAAGTTATGTTTTGCTTGGGGATCAAATACTTATTTTACTCGCTGAACTGCAACTCAATTTATAGTATTTGTATCATTTGTTTATTTCTGGATTTTTGATTGATATGCTGTCTCTATCAATTAAAATACACCTATGATAAAAAAAAATTATAGACCCTTCATTTTTTTGTAAGCAGGCAAACTTACAAAATCTGAAAGGGATTAAATAATTATTTTCCCCACTGTGTGTGTGTATATATATATATATATACACAGACACACACACACACTCGTATAAATAAATGTAAACTGTAAACACACATTTTAAAATGTAATAAAAAAAATGGACAATGTCAGTAGAGCAGTGGACATGTTATTAGGGCAGTCGATGATGTCAGTCAGCTTCAGAGCAGTATAAAGGGTCAGTAGGGCAGAGATTGGGGTGATTAGAGTGTGCCCAGACACATCCAGCACACCCAGTGCGCACGTCTATGCTCCCCGACTGTGGATACTTTCTACAAAATGACTCTGCGCACACCTTTTGTTTTGATGCAATTGGAATACATTTAGCCTATTTAAACTGAATGCTCATTTGGGCTTTAAGACACTACTGACAAGATATGTTAAAATCTTACCTAAAATAGATGAAGTGTATAGACAATAATAAAACAAATGGAAATGTGGCATAAAAAAGTCATAAATGTAAAACTCATTCAGCTTTGCTTCTATATAAAATCTACTATAAATTAACCTTAAAGTATGAGCCTTGATAATACAATAATGTACAGTATGTTATATGTGAAAGAAGAAAAAAGGCACGTGACCTAACACATATTCTAAACAAATTGGTATATACAAAGAAAGATACTACTTGTTCATGAATAAAAAAGTTACAAAAAATTGTAAAAATTGATGCCCATACAAGGCTCAAATTTGAATAAATGGCTAACACTATTCTTCATCAGAGCCTTGAAAAACGAAAACTGGTCTGTATACTGTTATAGATCTATATAGAGAGAAACAACTGGATGATAGTAGTACCACATGATGGATAGCACATTTCTATTGGTGGATTCTCCTTTATTCTAGTAGTATTTCCTTCCACATCACAGTGCTCTCAGCACTGTAAGGAAAAGTATATACAGATGTTTTCATCTATTGATAGTTAGTGTTGGTCTACAAGACCTACTGGCTGGTTTAGATGCTGTGGTCAGTGGCTAAATGCCCGAGTCGTTCCTTGGTTGACCCTGCGATCCTCCCGCCGGGATGCTGTGTGGCACTGTGTATAGTCCTGTGTTGGATTGCAGCCAACACAGGACTATACAAAGCACATCTATATATACTTTTTCTTACGATGCTGAGAGCTCTGCGATATGGTAGGAAATACTCCTAGAATAAAGGAGAATCCACCTATAGAAATGTACCTTCCATCATGTGATACAACTCCCATCCAGTCCTTTCTCTCTATATAGACCTACCACAGTATACAGACCAGTTTTAGTTTTTCGAGGCTCTGATGAAGAGGAAACCCCTTAAAACGCGTTTGACATTTATTCATTTTAACCTTTGTATGGGCATCAATTTTTACAATTTTATCAAATGAGAATATTGTAACTTATTTATTCATGAACACATAGTATATTTCTTTGTATAGACCGATTTGTTTACAATAAACTTTTTGTATCTTGATTCATGCGTTAGGTCATGTGCCTTTTTTCTTCTTTCATACATAGCCTTTTGAACTTCCCCTAGTTAGTTTAGGCAGTAGGGCACGCATGGTCACTTTATATTTATCATATCACTAGAAAATACTACCATCCTTTACTAAGGCCCCCCAGACTAGCGCAGGAGAATATATTTTCTGTTTAAACCTATAAATGTACAGTATGTGTTTATAACAAGATCTGCGGAAGATGTAAATAGGAATTACCAGGCACATTACTTGTGTGATGAGATGTGCCACATTTAACTAGCACTTTAGAAAATCATTTACAGTGTGCTCATAATAACAGCATTTGCATAATATGCAGTGCCGGTAGCCCTAGGTGTCAGCAAGGGATTATTAATTACCACATTTAACTAAAGAACTGTGTTATTCCCATTTGCACAAATCCCTACTGTCCATTAGAGTCAAGCTTTGTTTTTAGCTCTTAGAAGCCATGTTTTTTTTTTTTTTGCATGCCTTGGCACATTGCAGTATAATTGGGTTATTAATAGAGGAATTGTTAAACAGTCTTTTATGTAATAAACAAAGACAGTGCCAAATACCATTTAAAATGTTATTGCAAGCAAAACATTTCCCTTTGCTGCAATTGAAACAGATAACAGGCACAACAAGCGTTGTGTAATATCAAGAAGGGCATCAGTGATAACTTGTGGATTGTCAATGAATTGTCGCCATTCCTTGCATTACAGGCATATATAAAAGAAAGTCTTGGAGATATAGGCACACAAAGATATATAATCCTCTTACATTCGATGCTGTCATGGAACACCTGGTGATTTCAATGACACAAAGGTGAAGATATATCAAGTAGTTTTTGATGTCTCCAGTAAAGCTTGCAGTGGAACAGTTTTACAGCGGTGATACTTCTCATTGTTATATTCAGTTTACTCTAGAAAACAGCACATTAACCCCAGAATTCATTCTAAAATGTGTTACAGTTCTGACTGGTGCAAATGTCTGATAGGTAAAATCCTGAACATATAAATTATTTATTTATAAATATTATAATATATAATATAATAACATAATGATTCATGTGGCAAAATGGATGCAGGAATGTATTGTGCACAACACTTTCCTAAGCACTATTAAATGATGACACCTTTGTACAAGCTTTGCCTCTTGTGTCATGATTAAAATGAATGCTAGAATGAGTAATTGGAAGCATCAAGCTGTCTGCTATATATAGAGAATTATTTATCAAGTGTGCAAACTACTAAACCAGAAAGAGGTGATTTTTCTTTTCTTTTTTTTAAGTGGAACTTTATCTAAAAAAAAATGTGCAGACAGGATATTTAATGCAGAACAGACATGCTTTGTCTCTTCTGCATTGAAGTGACTTACCTGCCTGTCCACCCCATGCATTCATGCGTCCAGTGAAAGAGGCCAGTGATTGAGGCCCAGAAACTGACTGCCTGGAGATGTCAAGGCCGGTGGGGAGCTGTGGCGTGCTGCATCACTGGATCCAAGGTGAGTATAGTTCTGCTTTAAAGTATAGCTAAAGTATAAAAGTATAACTAAAGTCCTGCCCACTGCTTTTTGCTTGATTGCAGCACTGTCTCTGTTGCCGAAACCCTCCCATTGTGCACTGCACTGTCTGGGACATGAAGCTTGTGAGACCCAAATGAGGGAGGGTTTGGGTCACTCGGGAGAGGTAAACATAGTTTTTTTTTTTTTTTTACTTTATGAGGCATGTGTGATGCAGTAATAAGTAAGTAACCAAAAACCTACTTTTACCTCTCCTGAGTGACTCAAACCCTCCCTCATTTGGGTCTCACAAGCTGTGATGCACAGGCTTCATAAAGTAATCAAAGTAATCAAAAACCTACCTACTACAGTGCACAGTGGGAGGGTTTCAGCAGCAGAGAAAGTGCTGTCAATCAAGCAAAAAGTAGTGGGCAGGACTAGATGTAACCAAGTGCTGATTCACAAGCTACAGGCTGCAATACTGATAGCAAGATTTCCACATCCTGCAAACATCCCGCAAACAGGCACAACCCACATGAGAGTGGATCCTCTGCTGTGAATTCAGGAGCAGCACAGAATTGTTGCTACACCATCACAAGAAGATGCATTAGGTGGATTTAGTGGCGCACATTTTTTTTAATGGGTGGCCATAGTTCTACTTCAAAAATAAAAAGCCTTTTTATTGCTCTCAATATTCTCAGTACTCCTTCTCCTTGTAGTTCACACATTGAATTTAGCCACAGATGTCCAGAGGTGGCCAGAAGAGTATATATCAAATAGAAAAAGTTATCAAAATCTGTAAATGTGGTGGTGTGTATGGACTTTTGTCTTTTGGGCTATATTGTAGTTTAACTTAACAATTCCACACAAATAAACAGAGATAAAGTTACACTGACCCCTCCCGTTTCTGTAACATAGTGATATGTTATACTCTCCCCCTGGACTCATCAAATGCACAGACAACATTTGTGCAGATGATTTTCACAGTGGCATATAAGGTAAAGAACACATAGCAAGCAAATACAATAACAAATTGAATGGCACAGTAATAGAAAATTGTGAGGTATTAATAGAGTACAATATTTAGTAGGTACACATCAAATCAATATAAATTGTACAACCAATTTAATGTATATGTTCTAATTTTCATAATTCCTAGTCTAAAAAATAAATGGAGGGCAGATGTAATAATGATGAGGTGGGAGAGACTAAATGTATAGAAATTTACAAAGAATATGTATAATTCAATTCTATTAACATATCAACACCCAACTGAAAAACCTAGAAAGTCTTGGGTAACCGTACTCTAGATTTCATATTTCCTCCATTAGTACCCACAGATTTCCTTACTAAACCTTGAAAAAAAAAATACTAAAATGCACAATCTGGCATCTGCCTTCATGTCTATTGTTCCATTCATCAGTCTAAACTAATTACTTATTAGGATCTCAAGGTTATTGTACTTTTGCGATACCTTTTGACCCTACATTGTAACAACATCATTTTCTTCTTGCGTGCGTTAATTATTGAAATGTGCTAATTGAGTAAATGAATTTGTTCTAGCCATAAAAATACAACTTTGTCACATTTGATTACTTAATCAGATGGCGTACACCAATTTTATGAAAGATTAAATAAAATGTCACTGAGAAAAATTGGTGTTTTACAGATCACTGATTTAATGACTGAACTGTCTGATGAACGATTCAAAGGTGAAGTAGCTTGTCAAGTTTTAGAAGGGGAGAGAGCAGAAAGGCTGCGAGCAACACGAGAGATTACAGAAATGCAGGTAAGCACATTATCACATATACTTGCAATCATGCAAAAAGGGCTATATTTATTGTACCACCAGAAAAAAACAAAAACATTCTAATCATTCTTAATTAGAAGTTCGAGGTACTTCTACTTGTAAACTCATTACAACAGTTCAGAGTTTTAGCTAATAATAACTCATGTGTAACAAAGATCTACATATTAATAATTGTTAAAAATGTAATATTAAAAAAAAAATGTAATGTATTGTTTGGAAGCATTTGTATAGGATCGGAGCACATTGTAAATATGGGTATTCTTGTCTACAAGTTTCTGGATACTAGTATCCTCTGTCTACAAATTTACCATTAAGCATAATGATTGTGTCTGGGTGTGTTACTACTATTTTGCAAAATACTACATTAGCACATTCTAGTTCAAGGTTAAAAATTAAAGGAAAGCTCAACAAACAACATTAATTTTAAGGAAACTTGTACTGAGAGTAACAAGGAAGCTTTTTTCACTGAGAAGTCATAAGAAACAAGCATTCTGTAGGTAATGTCAGCAAAGTCAGGTCTTTTGGAGCTTTTTCCTGTCAGTAACTTAGAAGTGTTGGAGTTTAGGGATTACCATGACCACTAGAGTTACTAGCATCCGAATCATCTGAAGATCTGAAGATCAACAATTGTAGCCTATATACTTTTTCTCATTATAGGGTACTTTTTAAAATAAAAGTTTCCAAGCTTGGGATAACAATAGCAGCAGAATAAATTTACAATTATCATCTTCTTAAAAATGACTTGTACTGTAGAAATTGTGCCTAAAAAAAAAGTAAAGTTGAGAGCAATGGTCTATTCAACCGTATTACCTGTAGGCTCCCTTCAGCTGATCTTTTCCCCCTGGACTGGTGTACTATGCATTCTTCAGTGCTATTTCTCTGTGTGGTGATGGCCTTCTTGATAGAACAGCATGCCTTTGCTTCCTCTGGTCAGAGCCTCCCACCCACTGACTCTCCAGCAAGAATAACTGTCAGCAGCACTAGAATTTTTTCATCGATTCTCACTTAAAATCTCATGAAAGTAGCAGTGTGAATCACAATGGCTAACAAGATCTCTACCATGAGGTTCTAGGCACAGGAAGAATTTCAGGTCAAGGGTAAATCTTTCTGGGTTCTGCTTAGACACAATCAACAATAATTTGTTGTCCCCTATATGATAGCACTATGGGTAGTTAATTTAATCATTACCATTGTTAGTATATGCCATTTTTAGCTAACTATTACAACCGACACCACAAATAATGTAATTTGGGTTGCCAAACATCTCAGTTTTCAAATTCCTCTTGTTCAAACAAAGAAGAAAAATGTAAAAATATGCACTCTATGTAATTAGGCTAGTTCTTTTACCATATTTTTTGGCAGATTGCTCTTCAATAAAGCCTTTTACAGAATTAAAAGAGTTTCACAGTCTACGTATTAATCAATCTATTGACTTCAAATGTATAATTTCCTGCCTGTTCTCTTTTGTACATTTAAATGTACCTTGTCTTTTCTCATGAAGCCTCTTTCTTTGCCAAGGTTAAATATGAGCAAATGCATAAAAACTTAGAGTCTGTGTCAAAGCAGCTAGAGGAAGCACAACAACAAATCCAACTTCGGGAACTTAGTACAGGCAGTCCTGGAGGAGGTAAGAATTGCAGATAATTGTGTGTGGTATTGTCTACCGTACAAGGACAGATATTTGTCCTATTCATCAAAACATCCTCCAAATATTCACCTACAACTTTCCAGTAACAGAGATTCATTCCTCTCAGCTAGTGACATTTTTTCAACCTCAGTGTCCAGACAGACATTTCTGATATTATATACTTTTTATGAATAATATACTGCTGTGAAATTTATATTTTTCACAGAAAAAATAAATACTTTTAATTACCTGTAAAATGCTAGGACTGGCTAGCACTTTCTCAACTTATGCAGATAGGAGTGGTTATATTATAGCTTGTGATCTCAACAGCTCCTGATTTCAAAACATAAAAATTACTAAACCTATTTAAATTGCTGTTATTGCATTAGATTAGTTACTATTATTATACAGGATTTATATAGCGCCAACAGTTTGCACAATGCTTTACACTATAAAGGGAGACATTACAGAAGCAATGCAATTCAATACAAGAGGGCTAGGAGGGCCCTGTTCCTGAGAGTTTACAATCTAATAGGGAGGGGTAAGTGGAGCAAAAGGTAATAACCATTAAGGAACCGATGGGAGAAATACAAGATCCAGTTGTTAGCTAAAAGCAGGATAGGTGTTCCTGAAGAGATGAGCTTTCAGGGATTGCATAAAAGTGAAGTAGGAGATGGCTAGACATATTGGGGTAAAGAGTTTCAAAAGATGGGAGTGGCTCTAGATAAGTCCTGGAAATGAGCATGAGAGGAGAAGACAAGGGAGCTAGATAGCATGAGGTCTTGGAAGAAGCGGAGAGGATGATATATTGAGACAAACTTGGGGCAAAGTTCTAAATGGATTTGCATGCTTTTGTTAATAATTAACATTTTATTTGTTGATCAATTGGAAGTCAGTAGAGGGATTGGCAGAGAGGTGTGGCAGACACTAAATAAAGCTACATACGTTGGGAACTACTGTTCTGCTGGATGTGATGGTGGTGGCCATCTAGCCTAGTTTAACTCAATGTTAAAAAGTAGAACAAAATAAACAACTGTTTGCATTTTTTTATTCTGTTAACTACCTGCTCAAACTATGAACAATCTATTTTTATTTATTTATGTAGCAGATGAGTGGCAAATCCGATTTGACTGTGCCCAGACAGAAATTAACTTTTTGAGGAAAAGATTGACACAGTTTGAAGAAAGGCTGGAATATGAGAAGACATACAGGAAGGAACTGGAACAGAAGGTAATTAAAGTGAAAGTTCACTATGAAAGTGCTCATTGAATACTAAGGGAACATGCATACCACCAAATGCATGCTGCCTGTTATTAGATATGGGTTCCTACAATTAGCTGTGAGTAGGCAGACCCATTGAAAACAATAGTAGGCTGCCGGTTTTCGTAGCTAATCTCACATGATTGCACGTAATCTCACAAGCAGCAATCACACGTGAGTGTTATTAGCCCCAGACACAGGCAATCTGTGTCCAAGGTCGATCATTCACATGTGATTGCTGCATGAATGATTACATATGAATAGGAATGGTTAGAGAGGGAGGGGGAGAGAGAGGGAGGGAAGAGCAGAGAGAGGGGGAGGAGGAGGAGAGAGGAGGGGAGGAGGAGAGAGGGAGGGGGAGGAGGAGAGAGGGAGGGGGAGGAGGAGAGAGAGGGAGACGGGGTGTTCTGCAGTCCCTCCCTCCTGTCTCCCCCTGTCCCAGGCCATGTCTGCGAGTAGATGTGTGATGCCCAGTACCTTCCTAGGTAGGAGGACATTCAATGATCATCAGCTGGCAGGGCTCACTACCCTCAGATCTGAACTCCATAACCCGATGGGTAAATCCGCCTCCACCTCTTGCTAAACATCTGCCATGCCTGAGTGGAGATGGATGTCCGGCCGCCCCCGGTGCCACCACTGATCGTGGACTCCTGGAACCCGCCTGCCCCCCATACTATGCCACTGCACACCACTGGCTGCACCCACGACTGGTGTGCACTCTAGGCCAGTGCCTACCACCGGCCCTGACTGAACGCTAGAGGGAGGAATCGTCGGTCCTTGGGCACTGCGCCCCTGTTACTGCCCCTCTTAAAGTACTGCCTGGGTCCCATGGATACAATGGGACCCATGGTAGGACCGGCCCTGTCCCTTCCCTTTGGAGACTGGGCCACAGGGCAGTATTCCAACATGATAATGACCCCAAACACATCTCCAAGACAAACACTGCCTTGCTAAAGTAGCTGAGGGTAAAGGTGATGGACCGGCCAAGCATGTCTCCAGACCTAAACCTTATTGAGCATCTGTGGGACATCCTCAAATGGAAGGTGTAGGAGTGCAAGGTCTCTAACATCCACCAGCTCTGTGATGTCATCATGTAGGAGTAGAAGAGGACTCCAGTGGCTACCTGCGGAGCTCTGGTGAACTCCATGCCCAAGAGGGTTGAGGCCGAGTTGAAAAATAATGGTGGCCACACAAAATATTGACACTTTGTGCCCAATTTGGACATTTTCACTTAGGGGTGTATTCACTTTTGTTGCCAGAGGTTTAGACATTAATGGCTGTGTGTTGAGTTATTTTGAGGTGACAGCAAATTTACACTTTTATACAAGCTGTATACTCACTACTTTACATTGTAGCAAAGTGTCATTCCTCCAGTGTTGTCACATGAAAAGATATAATAAAATATTTACAAAAATGTGAGGGGTGTACTCACTTTTGTGAGATACTGTATGTATATATATATATATATATAGTGTTTATACTTTCAATGCACGTTGGTTTGTTATGGATTTTATGGTTAACTTTCTGCAAAGGTCAAAACCAATCAACGCTTGCTGTTTTATGTGAGTGTGCACACTTGGAGCATTCAGTAATTAATAAGAACTGATGTGTGAAAAACGTTTACTGGCTGTCCATGGACTGTGTGTATGTCCTATTGCTGTTTGCATTTTAATGGCATAATTCAATAAAGAGGTGGTTTTGTTTCCGGAGTGCCACCACCTTCATCTTCTCCTTTCACTGTTCGGTCACAGGCTGGGGTGGTCACGGGATGACCTGGCTCAGAGTAAATTGGTGGAATGACGTTGGCCACCAGACTGAGGATATCTAGAAGCAGAACAAAATATTGCAAAGGAAATCTCTGGATTGAAGCTGAATTTTACAGAAAAAAATCAGCTTTTGTTACTTTATCTTTTAATTGGTTTTTCATTTTATCTTGTTATTTTTGGCTGATCTGCATTTTAAGTCTTTATATTATTTAGACCATAGACATATTCAGTCCATAAAAGTCTAAGCTTTTAGGATTGCAGGACTTTGTGTTCGCTAGGGGTTAAGATATCTCACTACAAGGAGCTTTGAACAATTGAAGTGTTATTTTTTTTTTGATTTATTGCCCTCCTAATCATTTGCCCACACATATCTCAATGACAATACAGCTGTATCTCACAACTATATGTTTATATTTATAAAATCCCAGTTTACAGTTAAAAATCCAATCCATAATTTATTTTTAATAAATGAATTCATTTTAGTAATCTTTCAAAAGAATCGCTGTTCTTTTGCTTCACATCATTTTTAAAATTCATTTATAAAAATAAAAGGAGAAAATACTTTATTTAGGGAAGCTGGTAAAATATGATGCCATTAACTGCATTCTTATGCATAACTCTCAGTAGGTGTTTTGCATACCTCATATTTCTTGTTAAAGATTTAATCTGAAAGATAAATTGCTGTTGTGATACAATGGCAGCTGCTGAGAGGGTCACAGTGGGCAGCAAATGTTCAGTAAGGTCTTTACAGAAACCCCTTGAAGCTACAAAGGGCATCTGAGTTACTGCATGTCTTTGACACCAATGGGATTAGTTTTTCCACCAACAAAACCACATTGCATTTCGAATAAAATATTGCCAAAGGGCAAAAATAGCAATGGAAATCTATAATATAATTTTTATAGGTCCTGTGACATTATGTATATACATATGTCAAGCAGATCAAGCTTATGCAGAATCCTATGGTTTTATACACTTTCTGGGGAACATTTCCAAGGAAATGCATTAGGGAAGAGAGAAACACAGAGACTTCAGTTGATGATTCCATCTAGAAAAATTGCTACTTCACTGGCCTTGCTAATTTGCCAAGCTTGTCATATCAGCGGTGGGGATAGGATACCAAGCATAGGATATGTTTGATGTTTTTTTCTCTGGGGATCTTTTCAGAAGCTGCAGAAGGGATTGGGAGTGGTAAACAGGAGTGGAGGAGGAAAGTGAAAGCTCAACAGCTTTTCTATGCTTTGCAGAATGTCTTTTACAAAGCTGGGAAACTTGTATATTTAATACAGGCTTTAAATGCAGAACTGCTTAGAACTTTATTCAGTTTATAAGTTTAAAGGAGTAAGAGCATTGCATCTAGCTAAATTATGCCAGCCAGCTCTACAGGTCTGGTCTCACTGTATGGATGGATGTAGAGTACACAGCTCTGCAGTGGCAAGTATCCTCTGCTCTGCATATTTGCCACTGCAGTAGCAACATTTGTGACTTTTCATATTGGATTTCTATGTATGGCATTTGCTGCAGCAGGAGAGTGGGTCCTTCAGAGCAAAGCCAGAATATTTTATTGGCGACCTTACCACTAATGCCTGCAAGCTTGTGGTAGTTTCTCTCCACCACAGTGCATCCATAATTATGATTATATTTTAGGCAAGTTTATTAATTGATGGTATTTGTGACATCGTTTTATCAGAAACTAACCTTTTTGGAAAAATGCTGTATTACATACTTTATAGGCCTAATGCATGTGAGACTTAAAGCAGAAGTTCACTCAAAAGGGGAAGTTCCATTTGTCTGCCCCCTCCCTCCCTCCTCTTTAAGTTTTGGCTCTACATTTTGTTTGGGCAGGGGATCGGTATCTGTTTTTTACAGGTACCTGCTCCCACTTGCTCTCAGATCACCACATTGATCCGAGTGAAGGTTCGCCCCCCTCCTTCCACTGCAGCATTCTGGGACACATCACAGGTCCCAGAAAGCTGCAGTAACTTTCACATAGCATAACACACACAGGATCCTGAAAAGAATTACACTGGTGCACACCTAGTCAGACTGGGGCTGGTGTTGGTTAGACAACTAAGTCATTCTATTGTCGATGAGGGGCTGATCCCCTTCAGGTAGCACATTGCAAGTGACCTGGGCCCCCATGTCTCACAGGTGTCAGGTGTTTAGTGGACTATCTTAGCTCTATCCTGTAACCATGGGGGAGATAGAGGGCAGATTCCCAACTGGTGGGTTATTTCTATAGTGCCCAGGAGAATGGTGAGTTGCAGAAATTGAGTTTTGTGTGGGATGTGGACTGATTGTGGCCGGAATGTTTAGGCCTTAGTCATCCCTATTCTAGGTGAGGCATAGCGGAGAATGAGTGGGTAACTCAGTCATGTTTGGGACCTGCCTACATGCTTATATTTTCTTTTTAGCTTTAGTAACTCTCATGCTGTCAAACTGCAGAGGTCAATAAATCACATGGGTCAGATCTAACAAGTGGACCTGAGCAGGGTTTCAAAGCTAGAGGTAAACAACAAAATAGACATGATAGTTCTAGCATGTTTGCATTGTTTGAAATCAACCTGATACAAGTTAAAATTCTTTTGACAGACTCTAGTTCTGTTGCACAGAACCTGATGTTATTTTGCAGCCACAGAAGAAATAATACTCGAGATGGACCCTGGGCAAACGAACCTGATAATTTTAATAGAAAAACAAAAAGAAAATAATAGGAAGCAGCTAAAAAAAAATGAAATGCTCTTATTGAAAGTAGCAAGTGGATATGCATAAGCCAATAGATTTAACAGTCACACATACACGCACACTGTATGTACTGGAATGCAAATTTTGTCGAATAAATTGGTACAGCAGCAAGCTGTGTGAATATTTAACACAGAATGCTGTATCTAGCTAAAAACAGAAGGTACCAGCAATGCTCAGATGAATGTGTTTTAATCTGTGCACCAGGAGGATTGCAAGACATTCACAGTAGCAAGGCACATTTTAAGTGAGGTCATTCTGCTTATTATAAGAAGAATGATCTCTGTACATTAAGATATAATAAAAATAGTCTATTTTTGTTAAACCGATGAAAAGAATCATCTCTTTGGTTTCACATGCTCATTGTATAATTATAGGCCTCATTAGCTCAGCATTGTTCTGACTTAATGCAGCTTTATAATGATTATCGTTTTTCATTTTGGTCATTGTTTGACCCTAGTCACACAAGATCAAAGTTAAATTATTCCCAGTCTACCGAATCAGTATTGAATACTCGGTAAGTTTTTTCTATACTGCTCCAATAAACATTGCCTTGGATAATGTACATCCTTTTGTATCTTTACAAACACATTACAAGAATAACCTGTAGTAAGAGGTTAGTTGGAAAGGTTGGAAGCAGAGGTGGATCAGCTTGAGCACATGGTAATACCCTACCACCCTTACTACCTCTGCCACCATCTGTTATGTAGTAAGTTCTGAAATTAGGCACATACTCATAAATTGCTCATATTAGAAACTTTTAGGCTTCATGCACTAGAAGCTAAAAACTGCTAAAAAAAACTCATTAGTGCTGCATATCAGTGCACATAATTGTTAGATACATAGTAGGTGAGGTTGAAAAAAAAAAAACATGTCCATCAAGTCAAACCTATGTGTGTGATTATATGTCAATATTACATTGTATATCCCTGTATATTGTGGTCATTCAGGTGATGATCTAATAGTTTTTTGAAACTATCGATGCTCCTGCTGATACCACCGCCTGTGGAAGGGAATACCACATCCTTGCCGCTCTTAGTAAAGAACCCTCTATGCAGTTTAAAGAGGAAGTAAACCCTGATGAGTTTACTTCCTCTTTTATTCCCTGCAAAGGTAAAGCATAATGGACTACTATGCATCTCATAGTAGTCCATTATGTGTCACTTACCTGACACAGGAGCCAGCGATGTCGCCGCTGTCCCCTGTATTCCAGCGAATCCATCTTCTCGGTGGGTCTCCTTGCTCCGCCGCTGTCGTTCGGCGAAGCCGCGATGACGTCACTCCCGTGCAAGCGCACGGGAGCCGCCACGTGCGCCATATCGCCGTTGACAGGTGCCACGCTCAGTGCGCTTGCACGCCGTTGTCTACGGTGCATGCACCATAGACAGCGGTGCCTGTCTTTTGGCAAATATCTCCTAAATCGTGTAGGTTCAGGAGATATTTCTTGGACCTGCAGGTAAGCCTTAATCTAGGCTTACCTGTAGGTCAAAGTGTGTTGTAAAGGTTTACAACCACTTTAAGGTTAAATCTAATTTCTTCTAATTTTAATCAGTGGCCATGTATCTTTTTTAAACTTCCTTCCATGTAAAAGTTTTATCTCTATTCTGGGGTCACCAGTGTGGTATTTGTAAATTGAAATCATATCCCCTCTCAAGCGTCTCTTCTCCAGAGAGAATAACTTCAGTGCTCGCAACCTTTCTTCACAACTAATACCCTCCAGTCTCTATTTGTTTTGTTGCCCTTCTCTGTACTCGCTCCATTTCCAGTACATCCTTCCTGTGGACTGGTGCCCAGAACTGGACAGCATACTCCAGGTGAGGCCAAACCAGAGTCTTGAAATTACCTCCTTATTACTTGAGTTAGTCCCCTTTTTAATGCATGCCAATTTTCTGTTTGCTTTGTTAGCAGCAGCTTGACATTGCATCCCATTGCTGAGCCTGTCATCTACTAGAACCCCCAGGTCCTTTTCCATCCTTGATTCCCCCAGAGGTTCTCCCCCAGTGAGTAGATTGCATTCATATTTTTTCCACCCAAATGCATTATTTAAATTTTGTCCAAATTAAACCTCATTTGCCATGTAGTTGCCCACCCCATTAATTTGTTCAGATCTTCTTGCAAGGTTTCCACACCCTGATTAGCTTAGTATCATCTGTAAATACAGAGATTGTACTGTGTATCCCATCCTCCAGGTCATTTATGAACAGATTGAATAGGATTGGACACAGCACAGAACCCTGGGGGACCCCACTTTCCACACCTGACAATTCTGAATACTCCACATTAATCACTATCCTCTGAACTCGCCCTTGTAGCCAGTTTTCAATCCATGAACTCACCCTATGGTAGATGCCAATGGACCTTATTTTGTACAGTAAACATTTAGGGGAATTTGTGTCAAATGCTTTTGCAAAATCCAGATACAACATATCTATGGGCCTTCCTTTATCTAGAGAGCTCACCTCCTCATAGAACGTTAATAGATTGGTTTGGCAAGAACAATTCTTCAAGAATCCATGCTGATTACTGCTAATGATACCATTTTCTTTATTAAAATCTTGTATATAGTCCCTTATCAATAGTATTGCATACTATTGATATTAGGCTAACTCGTCTATTATTCCCAGGGATGTATTTTGGCCTTTTTTTTTAATATTTGTGCTACATTGGCTTTTCTCCAGTCAGCTGGTACCATTTCCATTAGTAGACTGGGATGAAACTAAGGGGAAAATAATATTGGGAGTGTGCTATAGGCCCCCTAACCTGTGGGAGGAGGGGGAGACAGACCTCCTATCACAATTTGGATTAGAAGCAAGGATGTGAAGTGTCATTGTAATGGGGGATTTTAATTATCCAGACATAGACTTGGCGGAGGGAACCGCACATTCGTCTAAGGCTCACCAGTTCCTAAATGTCTTGCAGGACAATTTCGTGGGTCAGATGGTAGACACACCAACTAGAAACAAAGTGTTACTAGACCTACTGATTACCAACAATACAGACCTGATCACGGATGTGGAAATTCAGGGAAATTTAGGAAACAGCGATCACAGGTCAATTCGCTTCACTATAAATCACACCAACTTCCCTAAACTACGAACCTTGCTAGAAAATATTAATTGGGGTAAAATCATAGGCACAAAGAACACAGAGGAGAGATGGGTTTGCTTTAAAGGCATTTTAAATAAGGTCAGTAGCCAGTGTATTCCATTGAGAAATAAATTGAAAAGAGCGAATAAAAGGTCTGGGTGGCTTAACTCCAATGTAAAAATGCATATAAAAGCAAAGGAGAAGGCCTTCAAAAAATACAAGGCTGAGGGATCATCATCAGCATTCAAACTTTACAAAGAATGCAACAAGAAATGTAAGGGTACAAATAGGGTAGCTAAGATAGAACACAAAAGACACATAGCGGAGGAGAGCAAAAACATCCCAAGAAAGTCTTTAAGTATATATAAGTAAAAAGGGGAGGACAGACCATATTGGACCCATAAAGAATGAGGAAGGAAATTTGGTTACAAAGAATGGTGATATGGTGAAGGTATTGAATTTATTCTTCTAATCAGTCTTCACAAGGGAGTTGGGGGGCTTTAGTAACCAAAACTGCAGTGTTTATCCTCTTGACACATCACAGGAAGCACCCTCATGGCTAACAGAGGACAGAATTAGAGACAGTCTTCACGAGGGAATCAGGGGGCTTCAGTAACCAAAACTGCTTTTGTTGACAAATGAGGTTTAATGTGAAAATATGTAAAATAATGCATTTGGGTGGCAAAAATATGAATGCAATCTTCTCACTGGGGGAGAACCTCTGGGTAAATCAAGGATGAAAAAAGACCTGGGGGTCCTAGTAAATGATAGGCCTAGCAACGGCATGCAATGCCAACCTGCTGCAAACAAAACAAACAGAATAGTGGCAGGCATTAAAAAGGAGATAAAACGATAATTCTCCCACTCAACAAGACTCTGGTCTGGCCGCACCTGGTGTATGCTGTCCATTTCTGGGCACCAGTCCTCAAGAAGGTTGTGTTGGAATTGGAGCAAGTACACAGAAGGCAACAAAATGAATAAAGGGACCGGAGGACATTAGTTATGTAGAAAGGTTACGAGCACTGAACTTATTATCTCTGGAGAAGAGACGCTTGAGAGGGGATATGATTTCAATTTACAAATACCATACTGGTGACCCCAGAATAGGGACAAAACTTTTCCATGAAAGGGAGTTTAACCAATAAAGCCCCGTCCATTTTCCAGCTAAAGGACCAAGCCCCTTTTTGCAATTCGGCACTGCGTCGCTTTAACTGACAATTGCACGGTCGTGCAACATGGCTCCGAAACAAAATTGACGTCCTATTTTTCCCACAAATAGAGCTTTCTTTTGGTGGTATTTTATCACCCCTGCATTTTTTATTTTTTGCCCTATAAACAAAAAAAGAGCGACAATTATGAAAAAAAACGCATTATTTTTTACATTTTGCTATAATAAATATCCCCCAAAAATATATAAAAAAAACATTTTCTTTCCTCAGTTCAGGCCGATATGTATTCTTCTACATATTTTTGGTAAAAAAAAATCGCAATAAGCATTTATTGATTGGTTTGCGCAAAAGTTATAGCGTCTACAAAATAGGGGATAGTTTTATGGCATTTTTATTAATAATTTTTAGGCGGCGATCAGCGATTTTTATTGTGACTGCGACATTATGGCAGACACGTTGGACAATTTTGACACATTTTTGGGACTATTGCCATTAATACAACAATTAGTGCAATTAAAAATGCACTGATTACCGTAAAAATGTCACTGACAGTGAAGGGGTTAACTACTAGGGGGCAGTGTAGGGGTTAAGTGTGTGTGTGTTTTTTTAACTGTAGGGGGCATGGCTTGGCATCTGATGTCACTGATTGTCTTTCCCTACAACTGGGAATAGACGATCAGTGACAGCCTCAGTAGGAAGCACGAGGAGAGGTAAGTGTAAACAAACTTCTTCAGCTCTGTGACCCGATCGTGTGACACCGGTGGCGATCGGGTCCATGGGTCCCGTGGCCACGGTCATGGAGCTCAGGACCGGGGTGCTGGCGGCACGCTCGCGACCCATGGCTGGGCACTTAAAGGGCAACGTACCTGTATGTGCTTGTGCCTAGCCATGCCATTCTGCCGACGTACATTGGCCTTAAGCGGTTAATAAGATACGTGGCCATGCATTACAATTAGAACAAAAGAGGTTTAACCTTAAACTGCGTAGAGTAAGAGTACTGTAAGAGTGGCAAGGATGTGGCATTCCCTTCCACAGGCTCTGGTTTCAGTGGGGAGCATTGATGGTTTCAAAAAACTATTGGATAAGCACCTGAATGACCACAACATACAGGGATATACAATGTAATACTGACATATAATCACACACTTGACTTGATGGACTTGTGTCTTTTTTCAACCTCACCTACTATGTAACTATATATGTAACTATGTACAGTCAAAGCTCATTTGGCTATACTTCTCCTATGGATCACAGGATTGCAGTTCGTTTTGCACTCCTGTGACCCATTTTCAGCAGAGAGCGGGCTGAAGTCCGCTCTCTGCTGACATTACAGAGTTGGTCCAGGCTTGGCATCATCACGATCATGGATTCAGGATCTGCCCAGATCCCTGGATCGACACCCGGTTCAGCCTCTTAGCGAACTAATGAGAGCCCGAGCTGGCTGCTCTAGCCCTTTCTTGGCCCAGTGCTCCAGTGAGCGAGGAGGGAGCAGAGAGCTGTGACTGACAGTCACCAGCTCTCTGTTCAGGGAGCTGTTAGATCTGAGTGATTGCCAGTGTTCGAGGGTTCAGTTACTGAATAACATTTATTTTATTTAAAGGTAGCGATGATCATGTACCAACAGACATCCCACACTGATTTTCTAGAACACAATGTCGAGAAAAAAAATCACCAGCAACCTTAATTATGGATTTGGAAAGTACAATTTGTGATTTTATTAAGGCCCTTCTCTCCTCCTGTATTCAGTAAAGCCGTGCAAACAAAAATGAATATACAAAATGCAGTAGCCAAGAACAAGCAGGAGAGCAGGGAAACACATTTGAATTGGTTACTTTTGGTTTCTGCATTATGCACACAGCTCTCATAGCTTAATAAGCCACCATGGCAAATGTTTAAACAGTACATCTCCTTAATTAATGAAAACAAGGCTAATTTATTGGTACTGTTCTTCTTTTTTTTTGCAGTATGCTTTGTAGACTTCTTCTGCAAAGACAGCATATTGTGTGATGTTTATCAAATGATTTTATGCAAAACCATATGCAGAAAATAAAATGCAAGAACACTTTCTAAGATTTATAGATTGCAACGACAATATCCTGTCGGAACCTGCCAGCATTTTTTGATTGCGTAAACTCTACTATTTCCATAATCATTACTTTGACTGGTGACTGATTTATAAAGGAGGTTTTCTTGTGTTTGTTTCTATTGTACAGGGTAATAAAACACAAAAAGGAGAAAAAAATGAATAGTACATTTGCTTGGGGGTTATATGTCCATTAAACAACAATTTCTTCTGTGAAAGTGTGCACCGGAGAGCATAAATTGTGGACTAAAATTACTGGTTTCATTCACGTTCTTCCTTCCTTTTACAGCTCAGTGATTTGCAGAGTGCATATGAGAGTGCCAGACGGGCAGCTCAGCAAGCAGCTAGAAAGTGTAAACACTTGACCTCTGACCTTGAGGACACTCGAGTCTTGATGGAAAACCAACAGATCCGAAACCATGAGCTGGAGAAAAGACAGAGAAAGTAAGAGAGAAACACAGATGACTCCAATTTAAGTTTTTTAAGATTTTGTTCCAACCCTTTCCCACTCTGATAAATTAAATTAGCTTTTATTGCTGACTTTAAAGGGGTTGTAAATCCTCGTGCTTTTTCACCTTAATGCATCCTATGCATTAAGGTGAAAAAACACCTGGCAGTTGCAAGCCCCCCCCCCCCAGTTTTACTTACCTGAGCCCCTTCATCTCCTCGGCGGGGACACGCTGTCCCTCTCATCCTCTTCTGGGGTCCCCCGGTGGCTCTCGCAGCTCCTCCCCGCATCAGATAACCCTCTAGGACAGGCTTTCTCAACCTTTTCAACACAGAGGAACCCTTGAAATAGTTCTCCAGTCTCGGGGAACCCCTGCTAAAAATTAGAAATGTACAACTCACAATACATTAGTGTGATGGTCAGTGGAAAGAATGGTCCCTACACTTGTGGTCATTGGGAGGAATTACCTCCTTACAGATAGCTAAAAAGATCAATGGTGTGAGTGGGAACTTACCTGAGAGGCAGAAATGGCCCAATTCTGAAGGAACCCCTAGCAACCTCTGGAGGAACCCTGGTTGAGAATCACTGCTCTAGGAGAAGCGTTCTCCTGAGGGGGTTACCTTGCGAGAGCGCTCCCGAGTCCAGCATTTGCGTTCATAGACACGAATGCCAGACTTGGCCGGCCCACCGGCACCTGCGTCATTGGATTAGATTAATAGCAGCGCAGCCATTGGCTCCCACTGCTGTCAATCAAATCCAATGACACGGGCATAAAACAGGTGTGAAAGTCAAAGGAAAAAAAAAAGGCATGCAGTAAATAAGTAATGGTCCTGTCATGTGATATTTATGGAACACGCTTAACTAGTAAACAACAGGACAAACTAGAAACAAAGAGTGACCTATTTAAACCCAAACATAACAAAGACATGCCTCCATCCCTGAGTATATATGGAAAAAAGAAAAAAAAAAGGAGAAAATGGATAAGGGACTTTACAGGTATGTTTTTGTAGATGATAAAATACCTAACTATGAATGAATTGTGTTATAATTGTTGTTATGGCAGCAACTAGCTGCCGTAACCCAGGTATCTTTTTCGGCCGGTGGTCCGGTTTCCGATAATAGTGGTCTCTGAGGTGGATTCACTGTGACATCACTTCTATCGGCGGTGCGAGAAGATCCCCCCTCCTGCTGCACTCTGGTGCCCTCCGCCTCTTACGGAGAAGTCGGCAGTGGCAGAGGCGATTGGATCCTGTCACGTCAGTGGCATGGAGATGAGTGAGGGGAAGATGGCCACCACCCGTCTCCATACCATTGCAGGGCGGAAGCAACATCAAAACATCACTTCCGCCCATAGCTCTTAAAGGGACATTTTTCTTTTTTTAAATTACACATTTTTTTTATTTCTTTTTTTTATTGCATTTTAGTGTAAATATGAGTTCTGTGGTCTTGGACAGGTACTCGGGTATTCAGATGGGCTGACAGGTGCTCAGGTACTTGGGTACTCAGATGGGCTGACAGGTGCTCAGGTACTCGGATACTCAGATGGACTGTGACAGGTACTCAGGTACTCAGATGGGCTGTGACATGTACTCGGGTAATCAGATGGGCTCACAGGTACTCAGGTACTCGGGTACTCAGATGGGCTGGGACAGGTACTCGTGTACTCAGATGGGCTGACAGGTACTCAGGTACTCGGGTACTCAAAAGGGCTGGGACAGGTACTCGGGTACTCAGATGGGCTGGGACAGGTACTCGGGTACTCAGATGGGCTGGGACAGGTACTCAGGTACTCGGGTACTTAGATGGGCTGACAGGTACTCAGGTACTCAGATGGGCTGACAGGTACTCGGGTACTCAGATGGGCTGTGATGGGTGATGACAGGTACTTTGATGGGTGGTGACAGGTCCTCTTTATTGGGGGGGTATTAGTGTGTGATTGGTGAACACTAGGCGGTAACAAGATGTTACCGCAATCTCCTCCTCACACACGATCAGTGTGTGAGGAGGAGAACCCGGTAACATCTCATTACCGCGGTTTGTTTACATTCTGTGACCGGCTGTGATTGGACACAGCCGGTCACGTGGTAAAGAGCCAATTTCATTGGCTCTTTACTGCGATCGGGGTTGGGCTGTGTCAGGGTGACAAGCCGCATCCCCGATCGGCGCTCTGCATGCGCGCTGTAACGGCACAGTACATGTGACCGGCTGTGATTGGACACGGCCGGTCACATGTATCGGGGGGTTGGATGGGGCTGGCAACCACACAGATTGGGGATGGGCTGTGTCCGAGGGACACACCTCATCCACGATCGCCGCGGGGGCCCGCAGTAGTGGTGAAATACCGAGGCCTTCATATGATGTCCACCCAGGATGGGAGATCCCATCTGTGGCCGTCATATGACTATGGCCGGGTATTGAAGTGGTTAAGGACGCGGTGCCCACCCACTCCTTAACAACCATGATAGTTATTGGTTGTTAAGGATGCCAGTGGCTACAATGGGCCCCTGAATTTACATATCTCGGGGTGAGGGTGGCCAGGGACCCTAGTAAGTATTATACACTAAATGTATTCCCCCTTCTCCGACTGCTGCGAGAGAGGTGCCGGTCCTGGTCTGGACTTCCGTTGAACTTGGTGGGACGCATAAATATTTTGAAGATGGTGCTTCTCCCCAAGTTTAATTATATATTTAGAAACTGTCCGGGATGGATTTTAGGCTCCTTTTTCCAGGAGGCGGACAAATGTATTGGCTCCTTTTTATGGAACGGCTCTGCCCCCAGGTTGGCCAAATCTACACTTCAGTCCCCAGTGAGGGTGGGAGGTCTTACCCTTCCCAATCTGCGAGTCTATTATTGGGCTGCTATGTTGGTCACTGTTTCCTGGTGGTTCGCGGCGTGGAATTCCAATGCGGCGGTGCGCTTGGAGGCAGCAATATTGGGTTCTATGCAGGACCTGCAGAGCCTGGTTTACAGGGGGGTTGGGGCATCTGCGGCTCTCCCTGGGCCGACAAAGGCCTCTCTTCGGGTGTGGAAGATGGCGGGGCGCAGGTACATACAGCCGGGTGGGTGGTCTCCGGCCCAGCCCCTTTGGAACAATCCTAACTTTCCCCATTTTAGGACAATTCCAGACCCGCAGGTCTGGGTGCAATTCGGTGTTAAAAACACTGGGGGATGTTATGCCTGCGGATACCCTGCTGACGTTTAATCAGCTGACCGCTCTCATGCGTTGCCCAGTTGGATGTTCTTTCGATATGCGCAGCTGCGTCATGCAGCTAGGGCTCAGTTCCCTGAACCCCCGACTCTGCGGACTAACCCGCTGGAGGAGCTGTTTGTGGGGGAAGGCCCCAAAAAACCCTTATCGGATGTATATCGGATTATATTCTCATAAATTAGACTCTGGGGCAAATGGAAGGAGGATATCCCATCCCTGGAGCGGGAGGATTGGGAGGAATGCTTGGAGAAGGGCCCCCAATTGGTCATTTCTGCGGGTGACAAACTTATCCAAACAAAATTTTTGCACAGGGTATATCACACCCCTGTGCGACTGACAAGAATCTACCCTGACAGGGATCCTCACTGTCCCAGATGTAGGGTGGAGCTTGGAACTTACCTTCATATGTTCTGGGACTGCTGCCGCTTGAATGGATACTGGTCTGAGGTATTTGATCACCTGAATACCCGGCTGGGGTTGGAGGTCCCCAGGACCCCTGAGATGGCATTATTGGGCATCCACTCAGATGAACATAAACCCTACCACACCAAGTTGCTGATCTCCTATCTACTTTTTTATGCCAAAAAAGAAATTATCTGTAAGTGGTTCTCATCTGCCCCTCCTAGTGTGACTATGTGGGAGAACAGTGTAAACAATATTTTGCCTCTGTATAAACTAACGTATCTCAATCGAGGTTGTCCGTGGAAATTTCACAAGGTCTGGCTCTCGTGGACCTCTGGATAGTCGATAAAGTCTGGGTGTAGAGGTCTTCTCCCCCCCCCAATTTTTTTTTCTCTTCTCCCCCCTCCCCCCCTTCCCCCTGGCCCACTGGGTTTTCCTATCTCTGAGCAGGATCTGTGTAGAGACCCTTAGGCCGCGTACACACGGGCGGACTGTCCGTCCAACTAAGTCCGTCAGACAATCCGACAGACAGTCCGTCCTACTTTTGAATGAACGGACTTGACCACACACGATGAACAGACAGTCCGCTGAAAGCTTGCGCGATGACGTGTACAGCACGTACGACGGGACTAGAAATACGACGTCCAATACACTGCAATGCAACCTTCGGCTGTGTAAATCCTTTCTGAGCATGCGCCATACTTAGTCCGTCCAACTTGCCTACTCACGAGCGGACTGTCCGCTGAAACCAAAGTTGGACGGCCAATATTACGGAAATTCCGAAAGACTTAGTCCGCCAGACTGTCCGCTGAAAAAGTCCGCTGAAGCCCACACACGAGCGGATTGTCCGCTGAAACACGTTTCAGCTGACCAAGTCCGTCAGACAGTCCGCCCGTGTGTACGCGGCCTTACGCTTGAATTTGTATCCTAACCTTGATGAGTAAAGTGTACCGATGTATGTAAATATGCTTTGCACCCTGATATATTCCGGCTGTGCTGGTAGTTTGACCCTCTGTCTTCTTCTCTTTTTATATTGTATATGTACGACTGACAATAAAGCACTCCTGTTGTTTAAAAAAAAAAAAAAGGATGCCAGTGGCTGCTTTCTCCTTAACAATCAGCTATTTACAGCTTGTGTTAAGGATGCTGGCTACCACCGGTGATAAATTACTGCAGGCTTTCACTACTAAAATTACTTCATAAAATATATAGTTAGTTAGTTTTAGTAGTGTTTCAAAAAACTTTTTGAAAAACGTTGTGTGGTATCTTACAGCATACTCAGATGCCCGCTTTGTAAATGAAGCTCAATATCCTTATTTTCCCAAAAAAATCCATTCACATCCTCTACTTAATGGACTTATAATCTATTTCAAATGTAATCATTTCTTATGCCGCGTACACACGATTGGAAATTCGGGCCAGCAAAAGAACGATGAGAGCTTTTCACTGGAAAATGCAACCGTGTGTAGGCTCCATCGAACTTATGCTGGTGGAATTTCAGCCAGCAAAAGATTAAGAGCATGTTCTCAATTTTCCAGACGGAATAAATTTTGATCGAATATTCCGATCATCTGTAGCAATTCCAACACGCAAAATTCCTGTGCATGCTCGGAAACAATTTGACCCATGCTCGGAAGCATTGAACTTCATTTTTTCAGCTTGTTGTAGTGTTGTACATCACCAGGCTCTTGATTGTCGGCATTTGGTGTGACCATGTGTAGCTAACACAAGCTTGAGTGGAATTCCATTGGAATTCTGTTGGAAAAACCAACCAAGGCTTTTCCACGAGAATTCCGATCGTGTGTACAGGGCATCACTGTGTGTATCTACCTCCTTGTGCCTTTCCAAGCCTCCTATTTTCCTCCTCATTTCTGGAAAAAGAATAAAGGTTAGTTGCAGTCATGTGCCCTGCTCTATGTGCACAACAAATCCCATAATCCATTGTCCTTAATCCATCTCAGGAGCGAGCAAGAGAGGATGGCTACCATCCTACTTATAGTCAGTCCTTGAAGAAAGCGCTGCGTGACTTGCACATGCGCAGTAGGAAACTGCCAGTGAAGTCTTCAGGTTTCACTTACTAGCAATGCCGGCACCTGCACCCAAAGCCGATGGATGGATCAGCTTGGGGTGCTAACATCGCAGGCTCCCTGGACAGGTTTAGTGTCCTTATATTAAAAGTCAGAAACTGCAGTATTTGTAGCTGCTGACTTAAAAAAAAAAAATCCCCAGCATGGAACTCCACTTTAAGAATACATACTTGAACAGCCTTTTTTTTTTTTTGCAAAGTTTAGTATCATGTTAAACAATCAGTTCATAGTAAGGTGTAGCTTCCAAAATGGCCTGAGGCTGTTGGTGGATTGCTTTTTAAAGATTTTGCAAGAAACATTTCTAATGATAGTTACAGTTAGTTCAGTGTTCCTGTCTCTCTATCACACAGAGGGATAGTAACTTTATAGATATTAATCTATTTGACGGTTACGTTTTCACAGCAGTCTTTCTGTTTCAGTCTGTTTATAGTTCATGCAGAAGAATTTCCCCAAGTAATAGCACATATTAAGACAGCATTACTCTGGTAGGAACTTAGAGAGATGGATGCTAGTTTCCAGGGTCACATTCCACACACTGTACCCAACCCAGCATGCAATTCACCCACAGGCTTTGCTTTCTCTGGAAACAGCCCCAGTGCTGCTCTAAAAGAATATGACTTATTCTTGGATCTTTATGTAGCACTGACCCCCGAAGGAGCGGCTGGTTTGGCTGGGGTTCCCGAGGTTGATGGCCCAATAACTGCAGAGACCAAAACTTGAATGCCTTTTGAGGAATTTTCATTTGCATAAAACGTTGAACAGAACACAGTCTCTACAGTTGGAAATAGAGGGTAAGGGTAGTAAAGCTCAGGTATTTGTATGGAAACTGCTGACACTTGAAATGTCTCTCTCTAGATGATTCAGGGAATAGCCATTTGCAACTGGATATTTCAACTACCGGATAAATCCCTGTTTGTGGATTTAGCAGCCAACAGGTGATTTAAGCTTAACAAAGTCTCTGCCACTTGATTGTAGAACTTTAAGTTAGCACAGGAACTTAGGTGTAACCGAAGGATAAAATTAGGAACTTTCTTACAGTACCAGTATCTTGCAGCCGGTCCGGCGATACCGTAAGAATGCAGATTCACTTGGTGTCCTTTCAGCTCAGCTTCCAGGCTCCTACCGAGCAGCCAGCCTCCTGCATGGCCTTCTTCTGAAGAGTCCTCCCCTGGTTGTGTTTTGAGTTGCTGGGCCTCTCCAAACCGGAGAGGGCACAGAACCACCTTGAAATCCTCCTTCCAGTTACTGTGCCTCGGACTAGCCAGACCCAAGACTCAGAAACGGATGAATCCACACCCCAGGCCATGAGGGCCTCTGGGGGCTGGTCAGGAGGACCAGGACCCTATAGTGGTTACGGCATAGCTGCATTCTCCCATCAACCATGGGCTCACAGAGTAGGACATACTCTTAAGGGAAATGTGGCTAACATCACCAAGCCTATCTAGGAAGGAGAACACTATCGCACAGCTTACATAGTGTCCTTACATTAGCTTCTCTTTACTCTGCCGAACAAGAAAAAATGTATTTATTGAGCAACTGACTCACACCAATTGATCCCTCCCACCTCCCCATGTGCTTTTCTCCCACCTCCCCATGTGCTTTTCTCCCAGTTGGAAGGTAGTTTCTCATATCAAAGATAGAATAGGCTGTTTCTACAAAACTCCTAAGGGAAACCCACAAAACCACTTAAAGGACCCCTTATATGCTGATTATGCTATCCCATGCAAAATCCTCCACAGATTTAATATAAGGTATTTGAGGCTAATTTACTAAAGTTAAGAATCTTCACACAATGTATTGTATGGATATTTTTAGTTTAATTATCCATTTATGTGAAATACTAATTTATGTTTACATATTTATCTGTAAATGATTGGATAATTGAATATTCACCCAATTTATTGTATGAAGATTCTCTACTCCTTTATTAAAACATCCGAGTTTTAATAAAGGTTTTCTTTATTAAAGTTTTCTGATCTGACTTTCCCATCAGATCAGACCCTATCCCAAAAGATCTCTGTTTGACAGGATCAGAATTTGACCTTCTGCCTTTACATTGAGTAATATATTTAGAGATCATTGAATCATTTTGAGAATCAACAATCCCTCGGGAGATCTGCAAATGGAAAAAATGCTGTGGAGGACTGAAAACCTCCAACCCGTTTGAATGTTCACTATTCCTATGTCTAGTAAATGCAGCAAAACATTCATTCTGTCTTAGCTAAACTAGACTACACTGCATCTCA
This sequence comes from Lithobates pipiens, assembly GCF_037356315.1. Lineage (NCBI taxonomy): Eukaryota > Metazoa > Chordata > Amphibia > Anura > Ranidae > Lithobates > Lithobates pipiens. The sequence continues at coordinate 20,548,111 of NW_027507790.1, forward strand.
TAACATATTAAACAACTGTGACAGTATTTTTAGAAAAAAATTACGCAATTGCAAACCTAAAGTAAACTAATAGAATAATAAAAAATTTGAAAAGCTATATTCTTAACCACTTCCCACCCAGCCAATGCACATATACGGCCGGGTGGGAGCCGCCTACTCCTGATAGGACTTCAGGAACGTCATTCAGGAGTAGCGGGATCGCGCGCGCGCGCCCGCGCAGCGGCTCGATCCCGATGCGCCCGTGTCACCCGGACACGGCGCATCTCAGATCGGCAGGAGGGCTCTGTGATTGGCCCTCCTGATCACATGACGGCCGTGTCCAATCACGGCCGTCATGTGATGTAAACAAACAGCCGGTTGCTAGGCAATCGGCTCCTCCTCTCCTCACACAGAAGTCATCGCTGTGGAGAGGAGAGCAGATCGCTGCAGCCGGCTGCTGATCAGTGAGTATGAGCTGCTTTTTACAGCTTTTTACTCACTGATCACCAGTCTAGTGTACACAGTAAACACACCACACAGTAAACACATCACACAGTATAAACACAATGTCCCCACACATGTCCCCAAAACATACATGTCCCCAAATAATAAAAACACATGTCCCTAATAATAAAAACATGTCCCCCACATATGTCCCACTAAAATCACATGTCCCAATGATTATCTGCACACATATGTACGTGATCACCTGCACACATATGTACATGATCATTTGCGTACATATGTCCGTGATCACACAAACCAATTATTATACACTTAACGGATTTTTTTTTACCAAAAACATGTAGCAGAATACATTTTGGCTTAAATTTATGACAAAATTTGATTTTATTGGATTTTTATTGAAGTAGAAAAAAGAAAATATTGTTTTTTTTTTCCAAATTTCCGCTTTTTTGCGCTTATATCGCAAAAAATAAAAAACGGAGTCGTGAATAAATACCACCAAAATAAAGCTCTATTTGTGCGAACAAAATGATAAAAATTTCATTTGGGTACAGTGTAGCATGACCGCGCAATTGTCACTGAAAGCGCTAGAGCGCTGAAAGCTGAAAATTGGGCTGGGAAGGAAGGGGGCGAAAGTGCCCTGTATTGAAGTGGTTAAGCATACCCTTCTGAGATAGAAACATATCTGTAAAAATGTAGAACAGAATTTTCAGTTACCATGCTGATTCTAGTAAAAATATTCATGAAGTTTAACATTCAAAATCTGTCTTATAGATGTTGGCATAAGAAATCATTAGGTAAATTACACAGTTCTGTAGCTCAAATTATAATTAAAATCTTGAATATTCATAATGCATTATCTAAGTAATTATCAGAGACCTTAGTAATTTATTCAACTCTTAATTTTTGCCAAAAACTACAAAGATCCACTTTCTCAATTACTTTAAAACTCTACCTTTTATATGTAGGTTTTTAATTTTTTGCAGAGATACTTAAAGGGTCAATTTATCATAAAAGGAAATCTTGAGTCAATCAGTGGCTTCTTATATCTCATTGGGGATACAGTCCCTAATAGGAAAGAAGATGACTATCACTCATTACTGCTACAAATTCCAAACTTTTATTCTAAATACAAAAGGCAGTTGAGATAGCAGGGGGATTCACCATAGCCAGGTTTATTGTGAGAAATCAACATTTATTTCTGAACAAATGCTTTAAACAAATACAGATATGCTTTTACAATCAGTTAAACCTTTGTTTCTGTCTGTGACCCTGTTGGGGAAATTCACCTTCACGTTTGTATTCCTGTTGATTATTGAAAGAAAATAAAAAACAAACTCCAGCCAAACATATTTTGTTAGTATATGGAGAGGAAGGCAGAAACAGCATTTAAAGTATTAGAAGTAATGACCCTTTCTTACTTCTTCTATTATTTTTTGTCTGTGTCCCCATTGGGGAGATTTCCCATCACTTGCTGACAGGAATTGACTGGAGATTTCCCCAACAGGGACACATATAGCAATAAAAACCCAGCAAGAGGTCCTAACCCCTTACTGCACTATCCAAAACAAAATAAGACATTTGGACTTTAACAGTTTTCCAAAATTTTACAGTTGTTTCTAAGAGAGGCGCTTCATGTAATAATGGTCAGTTATTTTTTCCCCACACACTTTATTTATTTTTTGTGTTTCCAGGAGAGGGTGGAAGTGGGCAACGCTGTATCCTGGGCTAGGCTGACAAGGCCCAGGCCTAGGGTAGCACTTTGCAGGGGGGAAGCACTGAAAGAGTACCCACTGGCTTGTGCTACACAGTTAGTGGAGTGCCAGTCTTATGGGGTAGACTGGGCTGAGAGTCAAATTAGTCTCATAACCCTCTAGCTTCCGGTATGCGGGTGGCCAGTTTTGTTCAACTGTGGGGGGGGGGGGGGGGCGGGGGGGGCGCTGCATCTAATTTTGACTGTCCTATCATCCTGGACCACAAACCTTCCTCACTTTGCTATATGTTTTCTGCTGCACCATTGGCATGGTTATATCTTCTTCTTAGTCCTCTCCACAAAAGTATCATAAATTTGTGCTTAAAGTAGAACTATGGGCAACACTTTTTTCATTTTGAATATAGTAAGGGAGGGTTATAGCCTCTGCCAGTTTATTTTTTACCATCCCTGTCCCATTGCAGAGATTTCCCTTCACTTCCTGCCCCATAGCCAAACAGGAAGTGAGAAGAAATCTATGCAAATTAAGGGAATCCATTGCCCCCCCCAGACCCTCCCTCAGAACTGATGTCCCCACTCGAAAATTTCAGGGCAGGTCTTTAACAGCAACGGGTGTGGCCTTAACAGGAAGGGGTGAGTGATATTTAAATAAGGGGGTACATGAGTTTAGTCAGGCCTAGGGCAGCATAAAACCTAAATACACTACTGGAAGTGGGTGGGGGTGGGGGACTCTCCATAGTAGGGACACATAAACAGCATAAAAACTGACAAATATTTTAGCACTTCCCCACTTTATCAAAAATGAAAATAATTGGTTGGAGTTACATTTTACTGAGAATGATGGATATCAGTTTAACCACTTCAATACTAAAGGCGTCACATGACGCCCTTGACATTGAGTGGGAATATCAGAATGATGCCTGCAGCTACACGTCTCATCTCATGCTTTCCAGCCTGGAGGAGAGATGTGGGGTTTTATTGACCCCACATCTCTCTATAAAGAGGACCAGTCGCACACCATTCTCATTACAAGGGATGTTTACATTCCTTGTAATAGGAATAAAAGTGATAAAAAAAAGCAAAAATAAAGAAAATAAGTAAAAAAAAAAAGATAAAAGTTGCAATGGCCGCCATTTTATTCCCTAGAGTGTCTGCTAAAAAAATATATAATGTTTGGGGGTTCTGAGTAGTTTTCTAGCAAAAAAATATATGATTTTTACATGTAGGAGAGAAGTGCCAGAATAGTCCCAGTATTAAAGTGGTTAAATAAGCTGTTAATTCGCTCTAGTGTGTTTTTTGTAAGTTTTAGACTGCTTGAAAGTCTGTAAAGCCTACTAGTTAAAGCAAATGCTAATACTCCCTTTATCATCTGTATTAAATGTCTTCAAACTAAAGCTTGAAGGGAGATTCACAGTTTCCATGCCTTCAGTCCACACAATAACAAGCCAAACAACCCATGTAAAATGGGCCCTAAATGTTGGACCCAATTAGCTGATCATTCATAAGTGTATGTAAAGCCAATTTTTATAAGCTTTGGATAGTGTAGTCAATGGTAAAACTCCTCTGAGGTTTTTGTTGTCTGTGTTCATTTAGTAGATTTATCTTAATTTTTTTGTACCAAAAAGCCAACATTAAATTAAAGTAAATCCCTCCAAAGTATGGGGAATCCACCGTTAAACAGCTGTTACTGGAGCAAGTATACCCAATAAAAAAAATGGCCATCAATTCGTTTTTCATTGACAACTGTAGATTCTGGTTTGCTCTATCTTCTAGCTTACTAACAGTGGTCATCAGGACAAACAGAGAGGCCGTATCCACCTGGACATCAATAGCAAGCTAAAATTCTATACTCTAAAATTACAGCAAAAGTTTTGCTTTAGACTTTTCTTAAATTAAATGCAGAATCACACTTCCAAAACTGCCTATCCATTTTTAATGATAAAATTTGTCAATATGTTACGATTGGTGCAGCCTGGGCTGAGACAAACTACATGGATGGAAAATACCGTGTGGTCTAAATGCTTAGGGTAAATCCTATGACTTAAAGAACCGCTGAAGAATCCAAACCAGAACACTTAACGCATCACTTCTGAGAGACAGAAGAGAGCTCTAAGCGGCAAACAGACAACAAGAGCAGTGCGCAGACTAAGTGTATTGGGTATGTAAACATTTATTAAAGGAAGGCTAATAGAAACTTAAATAAAGTAAGACGAATGATGCTTATCATGGTTCTCAAAAGGATTCCCAGCTGGGGAGGAGACCAAGGAAACTGTCACAATGGATACACTGGATGTGATCTGGATGGTACCTGCAATAGCTAAGAGAGACAGCAAGGGGGCTCCAATCTAAGTGCAGAAAGGTAGAGAAGTAGACACAGAACAAAAAAATTGTCAACTCACAATGAGTTGATGATCTCATGCATTACAGTCATTGGTGCATCTGCAGCTGGAAGGAGGAGGTATCCAGGATCCTAAGATGGAGCTGCTGCTTTACGGAGTGGAGTGTGGTAGTTAGGATGACCAGGCAACCTCAGGACAGGAAGCAGAAAGCAGCACATGTAGATCGATGGAGCACAGGGGAGGATGGGAAGGGATGAAACAGGAAGCGATGTTAAAGGGAGTGGCAAAATATTGTTGAAATTTGAATGTTGCCAATCCCTGACATCACTACCTGTTTCATCACTTCCTGTCCTCGCCTGTACTCCATCGATTCCACATGTGTTGCTTCTGGTCCTGAGGTTGCCTGGTCATCCTAACTACCACGCGCCACTCCTTGAAGCAGCAGCTCCATCTTGGGATCCTGGATGACTCCTCCTCCAAGCTTCAGATGCACCAATGACTGTAATGCATGAGATCATCCACACACTGTAGGTTACCAATTATTTTGTGCTGTGTCCCCCTCTCTATATTGCTGCACTTAGATTGAGCCCCCCTTGCTGTCTCTTTTAGCTATTGCAGGAAGCATCCAGACCATATCCAGCGTATCCACTCTGACCATTTCCTTGGTGTCCTCCCCAGCTGGAAATCCTTTTGAAAACCATGATAAGCATGATTTGTATGACTTTATGTAATTTTTAATGGTCTGCCTCACAGTGGTCCAATCAGTCCCTTACTGTTTTTGATGAGGCAATGCACAGTAATGCACTACCTTGTGCTGTAGCAAGCCTGTTGGGCTGACATTCAAAATGAATGGCACAGCAATATGCTGAAATGTACATGGTGCTGCGCTAGGCACTGATGTGATCCCATCCTAGGTGACAGAATAAAAAAACTTTCATCTTGATTCTTTTAAATTGTCCAACACAGTTTCCTCTTCTTCAGTGTCTCCGCAATATTTCCATCTCTATCTGAACTGCTAACCCATCCAATCTCTAAAAATATGGAAAAATATGTTATGTTGCAGTTGAATGCCAAAACAAATTAGAACAATGTTCGTTATCTATTATTTATTTTTTAGACGTTTCATAAAGGTTTTGTGGTATTGAATGAGCTAAGAGGTCATACACAGGCTGAAGTCTTATTAGTAAACTGACAATGAAGTTTTCAATACAGAACTTTAAAACAGCTGACAAAGGCATTTTTACCGTTAAGCATTGCTAAAATATAACATTGTGCGATGTACAAACATTGTACTGGGGTTTTTTTCATAGCTTCAGCGTGCCTCTGGTTTATTTTACATTACTGCACTAAATTCTTAGCCATTTGTAGTGCTGCATTACAATAGAAGCATCTTCCCCTCTCTCGTTTTTTATAGTTGAATGAATAACTAATCTTCTTTTCTAGTAATCTTTGTAGTTGAGTATGTATGCCTGCTAGATACATTTGAATCCTCATTCTTGGCACAAAAAGTGTAATTTGACATGAAAAGACTAACAAGAAAGCGTCCCCAAAGCTTGGTAAATAGGTACACACTACATCCCTTTGATGTGCTATAGTATTGCTATGTGTTGCTGAGTTTGTATGACTGATGATTTGTATTCATATTTTTAGGTGTGTTAATCAGAGATATGAGGGAACACAAAAAAGAAAAACAGATTTAGGCATTTCTGGATAGTATTCACTGCTTCAAACTTGTAAATCAAGACCTGTTGGATATTGGTAACATTGCTTTAGGGAGGGCTGTGTAGGATTAAATGTAAGTAGTGTTCTTTAGAATAGAAATAGCTAATTTCTCAGATTTTCGTTACGTGATTTATGATGGTAGAATTTTGCCAACCTGGGATATTTTATCACTCTTTATGGTGAGAGAAGTGAAATTTCATCTTACAAATGCATTGGAAAGTAACTTAGAAAGTTGATGTTATCACTTCAGCCTTCTATCTTACCAGCTGCACATTTAATCTTAGATGAACACTTTCAGATCATGCATCTCATTTTGGAACTGTGTAAGAAAATGGGATAAAGGTAATTGGGCTTTTTTTTTCCCCTACACAGGTTTGATATGCAGCTAGCTCAGGCAATCGGAGAAGCAGCATTTGAAAAGAGCTTGCGTGAGAAAGTGACACAGGAGAATACATCCTGCCGATGGGAAGTGGGCAAACTACGTCAACAGCTAGAGGTGAGATTGTTGGCAGAATGCCTAGAAGGCACACCGAACATTAATTGAAAGAAAAATGTGTCTGTGTTACCCAAAGCAACCAATCAGCATTTTTATAGCTCAATACTATAATTTATCTACCTGTCTCCTCTCTTAATACTAATCAAAATGATTTCCATATCGATAATGTCACTTTTTTTTAATATCGAATCAAGATTTGATTTTAAGTAGACCAATTCTTTAGCAATATTTCAAACAATTAATTAAGTGTAAGCACAAGGGACTTTTAATTTCCCTGTCCCATGTGGGTCTCTTATTCTTTAAAAAAAACCTCATCAATTGCTAAATTTGGTATAGGTATAATCTCTCTGTGTTAAAAAAAAAAAAAGACTTCCAGCCCTAGTATAACTGGATTATGAAAATTGTGATGTAACTGAAAATAATTTAAATTATTTGCCTAATTCTAGAAGAAGGAAGTTTGGAGTGATACACAAGCAAACTCAATAGTCTAAATACCAAAATGGGAACAACAAAGGTTCAAAATATAGTGATAATTGTATATACAAATGTGTGAAAATTCCACTAATTGTTGATGCCAAGAAGGACTATTTTTTTTTTTCTTATTAAACAAGCTAAAGTTAGAAGTTGATTGGCATAGTTGCACCAGATTCTGTGTGCTCCAATGTTAGTACATCCCCCTTTATGTGTCATGCTTTGCCACGTGTTTTGGTAACACATGGAAAAAATAGGATTTTTATACTCACCATAAAATCCTTTTCTCTGTAATTCACCGAACGACACAGCTCCTCTCTTAGCCATTGGGTTATTATGCCCTATTACTAGGAGATACTAGGCATTAGTTGTAATACAACACTCAGAACTCTTGGTTCTGCCAAGGGTGCGGCCCCCTGGGCAACAACCCTCCAGCCTGCCATGCAGCCATCAGTACGTCAACAAGCAGTATAATGTAAAGATAAAAAGGAGGGGGCGGGTGCTGTGTCGGTCGGTGAATTAAAGAGAAAAGGATTTTACGGTGAGTACAAAAAATCCTATTTTCTCTTATATTCACCGACCGACACTGCTCCTCGCTTAGCCATAGGGACGTCCCCAAGCAGTGCCAAACAACATAGAAACTTCATCCACCATGGCAAGTGGGAACTAGTGTAACTTTACCAACAAAAAAAAACAGTGTGTGGAGAAATCCACCACAAAACCAGGGTACCCTCAACAGGAGTGACTATCCACAGCCACACCAAAAAACTGCGGAATGTAATGCAACAGCGCATTAACTTAACTGTACTTCCTTTTTTAATCGAAAAACCAGGAAAAAAGAAAATATATTGCATATTCAATTGCCACTATATGGCCGCCTGCAAAACTGTGTGGCCAAAACAGGCATCAGCCGATGCACTGACGTCTACCATGTAGAACTTGGTAAATGTGTGGACAGACGACCAGGTCGTCGCTTTACACACCTTCGCGACAGACGCTTGGTGTTGAAAGGCCCAAGACGTTTCGATTGCCCTTGTGGAGTGGGCCGTGACCAGAAAGGGGGGCACTTGCCCCTTCAAGGCGTAGGCTTGCACTACAATCTGTCTGATCCACCTGGAAATGGTGGCCGACGAGGCCGCCATCCCTTTCTTTGGACCAGCCACCGAAATAAACAATGACTCTGACTTGCGAATGGGAGCAGTGGCAGACAAATACACCTTAAGAGCCCGAGCCACGTCCAGAGCGTGAAGGGCTACCTCCTTAGGGTGTTTCGGCTTAGGACACACTTAGGAGAGATGGTAATACAATGTCCTCATTGATATGAAAAGCCGAGACCACTTTCGGCAGAAAAGACGGTTGCGGACGCAACACCACCTTATCCTTGTGGATAACCAGATAAGGCAACTTGCAGGACAATATATATATATTTTTCTTATAATAAATTAATAAAATATTTAACTATGCTTCAAACTAGCAGACATTTATCAGGGTCATCAATAAAGTGCAAAAGTGCAAATGAAATAATATCCTGAATTAAATGGCATATATGTTAAAAGAGACATAATAATTTTTCTACTGTGCAAAAAACAAATATAAAATATATATAAAACATGTGCAATACTGCAAAAAAATAAAATATGATATAAAGTGTAACTGCAAGTGATTCTAAAACTGTGCAACATACACAAAGAGTGAATAGTTCATAAAGTGACTTGTTATGGCAAAGAGAAAATTAAAATTAAATAAATGGAAGAACGGATAATTAAATAAAATATACTTTTAACAAACTAAGTGTAACAAGTTTTTAGTGCAATATTGGACGTTATTCCTTGGTCCAATGTGCAATAGTAGTGCAGGTGTGCAAGTGTTTCACTGGAACACTGTGTGCTGCTATCTTGACATTTTGGTGATACTGTGCCTTTAAGTGCAAAAAAGGTAGATCTTCAGTGTCACTGACACCCGTGGTTATAATGAATGATTATTAATCATTGGCGGTGAGTACACCACTGTGCAGGACATCAGCATGGCCTCACCGACACCTTCTAGGGGCATGAAAAACAGGATCCAGGACACAGCTAGCCATGCAACCCCCCCCCCCCCCAGGTGAGAACCCCTGCATAGCACACACACCGCTCAGCAGCCACATGCAGCATCCCCCACAGGGAGGGGGGAGGAAAGATAGGGACAGGGAGAGAAGAGAAGGAGATGAGGGACCCCCGAATTGACCTCCCAGGGAATGCCCAGCTGCTCAGCCCCGCCGAGGCAGGGAGAGCTGTACTTACCAGTCCTGAAGAGCTGGGAGACATTCCATCACAGAGCCACTCAATGATCAGTACAGGGTGGCTGCTGGCCCGGCATACTATGACGCAGACATCAGTAGCCCGGTCATATGTATGCCCCGGAGCATAAAGGCTCACGACCACCTCTGGAGCTGAGGTTTTGTCTTGGTCTGCCTAGCACGTAGCTGCGGCCTGCACACGCTCGATGGCTGGACTGGGGAGACTACAAGGATAAGAGTATACAGCCGGCTGTTGATAGTAGATCACAGGATCAATCTGCAGAAAAAGGCACGGACCGATGGGCCCGCAGGGTTCATAGGTCCTTATCCTTCACTAGGCAAAATAAAACTGATGGCTGCATGGCAGGCTGGAGGGTTGTTGCCCAAGGGACCGTCCCCTGGGTGGAACCAAGAGTTCTGCTAGTAATAGGGCATGACAACCCGATGGCTAAGAGAGGAGCTGTGTCGGTCGGTGAATATAAGAGAAAAAGCAATTAGTAGCAGTTTACTTACAGGTCCTTGAAAAATATATTATAGTAAGTGCATACTTTAGGATTCCTTAGTTGAATTGCTTGTGTTTTGGAGACTCCTGAGCTTAAAGTATGTTTCACTGGGTAGAAAACTACACAAACTGACAAAACAGTCTGACTGCCACATATGGGAGAAATCCTCACCACTGATTTATGTGCAGGAAAAAAATATTTTTTTTTACAGAAGAAAACCCCTTTAAATTAATTGGCTTCTCTGTAGCACAGATCAGGTAGGTGCATTTTACACTGTGCTTATTTATATTGGAGAAGCAGAGCAATTTTCTTGTCTGCTGAACTCAATCAGCTTTGCAATGGAAGAAATGAGGATTACTGTCCCCATCACATGTGCTTACGGGAGAATGATGAACATCCATTTTATAGCATTCATTTGTTTGTTTATTCTGATGCTGTGCTAATTCACAAAATGGACAAACGCAGCATTTCATTGCTCCAGTCTGACATGGCCCTAAAGCTGGCAATTTTCAGTCAATTTCAACCACTTTTATGCCTCTAGTAATCACAAATGTGATCACAAGTAATGACCAGAAACAATTAATCTACCACCCTTGAGTTAAATCAACCACCAGAATTTAGTTGACATGAAGTTAAAACTGGGCAATACATTGATAGCATTAATACAGTTTATTAAAATATTGAATTGATGTGGTATTGACACTGAAAACAATGACAATATCATTGTAAATGATCAGATTTTTTTGTTTCATTTAACTGGGTAAGATTTTATCCCAATTTCTGTGGTTTGCAATCTTTGTAAAGAAAATGTACTCACTCAAAGTGTCATGTGATCTTGGTGATCGTTGCATGTATGTATTTGTTCTGTTTGTTGAGTCTGACATCTTCATCTCTGCATGTACACTTTTTAGGCCTAAAATTACAAATGCAACAACTTGGCTATAATTTCAACATAAAAAGTTTAATGAAACGGAATACAGTAAAAACTGAAACTAATACCATCCCCTAATTACTTGTTGTTGAAATTTTAGTTAATAGTAGGCATCTGATTAAATAGCCTGTTATTTTTTAATTCTATATATTTTTTCACAGCAAAAGGAAAAGGAGACATTGAATTTATCAAAACAGCTGGAAGTGTTGGGGAACCAGATAAAAGAGCTTTCTTCTTCCAGTGGTCTGGATAGTAATTCTGTGGTTTCTCTGAAGAAGAAGGTATGGGAATTGGAATCCAGTGTTGCAGAACAAAACCAGCAGTTAATGGAGCAAGCAAATTCCATACAGCACCTTGAGCAGGTAATTTGGCAAATGCTTAACATGTTTGGTACCAGTAATGTTCTATTCACACCTGAGAAATTTGAAACACATTTCCTGAAGTTCTTCAAGGTTCCACACCAGATTTCCATTTTATTCTCTGGGTCCATTCACATGTGAGCGATGTGCACTTGCTTATTTTCCCAAAGAAGTAGATTCCTTATCATCTAATTTAACATATTACTACTAGTACCTTATGCTATACAGAAGTCTTTGATTTAGGAAGGTATTTTGAAGCTCATTGTTCTGAATGTTCTATGAGATATTCATCCATTGCTGTTATGAGTGTATTCCTTGGTTTTAATATTCTGTCATAACATTTAATGAGTCTTGTGTAAAGTTGTGTATGAGTAATTTTTCCTGAGGGTGAGAGAGCTCCTTAAAAGTCCCATACACTTTTATTTCTTCTTTTTTGATAAATTTGTTTTTTACTTACCTAAAGGTTAACTCCACTTTCATGGGAAAAAATAGTACATAAACAATGTGTACAGAACCCAGAAAAATCATTTCCTGCTTGTGTGATTAGCTCACTGATCTTCCCAGAAGTCTACACTAAGATACACGTCAGATTTCTGGTATCCCCTACAACAAAAAAAAAAAATTTTTGGTAAGATACCCCCAGTAGGACATTACATCAGAAGGGATGCAGAGCTTGCAATTTTTTTTATTAGAGCCCTAATTCTGCAGCAGCTGGTTGATAATAATGAAACCACTCCTGATAGACTCACTCAGCACAGAGGCACAGAGGAACAATAGAATAATAAATGGTAGGAATCTGCCGTAAAGTTTGTCAACATCCCTGCAATGTACATAGATCACTCGGGGGGAGGGGAATATTTTTTTAACCAACAAAAGTGGAGTTATGCTTTAACCACTTCAATACCAGGCACTCCCCCCCCCCCCCTTCTTGCCTATGCCAATTTTCAGCTACAGCGCTGTTGCATTTTGAAAGACAATTGTGCAGTCATGTTATGGAGAAAGAAGAAAAGTTGGGACTTTGAATGAGACACATGCCTCCATCCCTATGTATACATGAAAAGGAGGGGTTTTGAGACTTTAGATGAGGTGGGTAAATGAGGTCAAGGGATCAGTCACCATTATATAAAATCATTTTATTGATAAATAATAAAATAGTAACATGATAAATATCCAAGTATGGATTAGCAGTCACATTATATGTGTACTACGATTCATACATTGCGAACAGAGTAACAAGCCCAGGTGATACAGGGCAGATATTTTTTTGATAGGCGAGACACCCAATTAAAATGCACATAATTACAGAGCTTCTAAATAAAAGCCGACTGGTATAGGGACCTAGTAGGGGAAATAGTTGTTTGATGTCATAAGCCAAACAGGTTTCATGTATCAAAACAATCTTCAGGGGCAGTTTTGTACCAAAATCAAAAAAAAAGAGGATCAAATGAGTAAAAATTCAATGTGCATTGTTATAGGGAAGGTATGCATATAGGGGAGGGAAAAGGCTACTCATCCCCAATGGATACTCACATGTGAATAGTGTGTGAACCCCATGAGGTCCGTAGGCACAGGCCACCAAATGAGTCTAGTCTGGGAGCTGAGGAAGGAGCTCAAGGAGGGAAGGCCAGGTGCACAAAAAAGTCTCCATATACTGAGTGTCAGGTCACCTTGAGGCGAGGTGACAGATGCACACCGTAGGGATCAGCAGTGCACCGCAAAGTTGTGGACCCTACGGCTGACTGCTGCAGACAGGAGACAGGTCCCACCGGGGTTAGAGCGTAAGATTCCCTGGTGCGTGGAGTCTAAGAGCCAGCAGGTGTTCACCAGAGCCTTGAGTGTTGAGGATGGACTTGGCTGCAACTGGCTGCAGGTCGCGACCCCCAGGGTCCCCCAGCTCACACCCACAGTAGGCAACAGGAGGATAGGGATGGTGAGGGACAAAGCCAAGGTCGGGGCCACAAGCAGACAGAAATAGTCAGGGACACGCCAAAAGGTCAGGATCACAGGCAAACAGGAATAGTCAAAGACACGCCAAAGTCGGTAACGGAACAACAGAAGAGCACACGGCAGGTAACAGGAAGCTAAACACACAAAGGAATACACAATGGTTGATCAGCACTCTTGTCTTTCAGAGCACAGGTTAATATAAGGTTCCCTGATAGGGCCTGGGGTGGAGCCATGCTTAGAGGAGAGGTTATAAAAACCACCAGGTAAGCAAACAGGAAGATCACTGCATAACCATGACACTGAGTGTATCCACATGAGTGATGAATAGTGATGATAGTTCTATAATTAATTGGAGTAATAAAAAAATATGTGTAAAGTGTAACTAAGGAGTTACTAGAACCTAAAATTGCAAAAAGGAACATAAGTACCCGTGTGGTGAAATGTCTGAAATGAAAGAAAGTAAAGGAGAGGAAGAAAAATAAAAAGATGAAAAAAGGGGAAAAGGAAAATGAAAGAGAAAAGAGAAAGGAAACAAAAAAAGGATAGAAGAAAATATATCATGACTGAGGTGAACAAAGAAAATGGATGGCAATAAAAACATAAGTGGAGATGTGAATGATCTGGGAAAAAAACCCTTACCTATAAATAGTAGGTGATGGCGCGGCATGTAACACTGTACCCAAACACAATTTTTATTATTTTATAACCACAAATTTGGTTTATTTTGGTTGTATTTGATCACTTCTGCGTTTTTTTCCCGCTATAAACAAAAAAAGACCCACAATTTTCAAAAAAAAAACTGATGGGCACTGATAGGTGGCACTGATGGGCACAGGTAGGTGGCACTGGATGGGCACTACTGATGAGAAGCTACTGACAGGCATGACTGATTGGCATCTGAAGGGCACTGACAGACATTACTGATGGGGCACTGATTGGCACTTTTATGGGCACTGATTGGCACTGTTGTGGGCACTGATTGCCACTTTTATGGGCACTGGCAGGCATTTATTATGTGGCACAGGCTGGCAGGTGATGGGCAATTATTGGCAGCTGATGGGCACATCTGATGGGGCTGCACTGATAATCAATATGCTGATTATCAGCTCAGACCCGCCTTCTGACAGGGAGAACCGCTGATCGGGACTCCATACCACAAGCGGAGTTGCGGTGTGTCAGACTGACACACAGCACCACTGATCACCGCGCAGTGTGCCCCAGCGGGCGTGTTCCAACTTGTTGTCCTGATCATGTTATATGGTGTCCAATCAGGATAGCTAAACCACTTTGCCACCATCATATTGCTATATGGCAGGCGGCAAGTGGTTAAAGTAATTGCCCTCTGATTCCTCCTGTATTGGATAGTATTGTAACTGCCCCTATGTTGTAAAGCCCTGCACAAACAGTTGGCGCTATATAAATCCTGAATAATAATAAGAATACGATATGTCCATCCAAGACAACTTCCACAGAGTCCACTGAGGAGCAATGCTGTGGCACCCTGTTAAAGGAAATGTAAAATTTACAGTCCTACTTTCAGGATCAACAGGTAATAAAACTAAGTTATGGGGTGAAGGGTGAGTCAAACAAACAAAAACTGGTATGTTAATGCTAGTGGCACACTGCATCATAAACTGTATGCCAATTTTTATTTTGCCTTTAGGTCCACTTTAAAGAGGAGCTCCAGGCTCCCCCCGAAAAAAATAATAGTCAGCAGCTACAAATACTGTAGCTGCTGACTTTTAATATTAGGGCACCTACCTGTCCAGGCATCCAGCAGTGTCCTCAGCCAAGCCGATTCTTCAGAGGGCTATTGGGTGCTGGAGCCACCATCTTGACAAAGGAAAACTAGCAGTGAAGCCTTGCAGCTTTACAACTGGTTTCCTACTGCACTGTACTTAGTGAATGGGTTGCAGGTCAGCTTGCCACAACGAACTGAGCTAGAAGTGGGAACGGGTGCCTGTCAAAAACAGGTACCCTCTTAATCCTCCCCCCAAAAGGTGCCAAATGTGGCAGTGAAGGGGGGGGGGGGCAGAAGTGGAGCATCCCCGTTTGGGTGGAACTCCGCTTTAAGGCTACTCATGGACTTGAGGCGATTGTTGGTTGATAAATATCACTTCAGAAAACAATTGTGTGCCTAAGAGCACTCTGTGTTAAGGGAAGTTTTGTAGTTTCCCAGAAATAAGACCTCTGCTGCCACAAGTCTTATCCAATCATGAACATGTATACTGGGCCAAAATGATTGTGCACCTGTATACCATTAATGGGATTACCTTGTGTTATAGGAAGACTTTCTTGTGCTGATTAGAATTGATGGCTTTTTGAACGCTTTAGTCAAGTCTCTCCAAAACCTTTATGGTTATACTGACTTATTGGATCCCAAGCCCTTTTACATAGAAGCAATGGTTTCCATAACATGCACTGATAATTGTCAAATAGCCTGAAACAGCTGTATACAGTTTTTATTCAGAATATTAGGCTATATTAGGCCAATGGTGACATAAAGCAATTCATTTTGAGATATGTGATAGAATGTGAAAGTGAATACCTTCTGTTTTAGAAAGGCTTTACAGAGCTACTAAGAGCTAAAGTACCAAGTGGTGGTATCAAGTGCATGAGAAATAATATTGACTCAGAATATAGTTGTTATAATATCCATCAACTGGGTTGGAACAAGGAATACTTTGATGAGAGCCAACACTGGCAGTGGACCTGTGATGCAAGCCCTTTTTTATACAATCAGTGGCCAGTCTATTGCTACAATTTGATCACCAAGATTAAAATCAATCTTCAGATACTATATAAAGCCCACCAGTATGATTCTCAACACACAGACACACGCACATCATGTTATTACATATCAATATGCAAACCTCAAAATAAACCAAGTGGCTGTAATGTGCTTACCGTTATCCCTTCCACTGTTGCTCTTGTGTCAGGCAAGGGACATGCTTCAACAGTGCTTATACACACACACACACACACAAAGTGGAGAAATGTTTTGAAAAAATAAAATAGGTTAAGTTGGGCTTGAAATGTACCTATCCAGCCCTAGAGTGCTTCAGGTTCCTTACGACTGTACTTGCATCTAACCAGTATGGCTGCATAGCAGAAGAGGAGCCAATGGGCTCAGCTGCTAATTACACTGCTTAATGTGCTTCATGCTGTATAGAAAAATACTGAATGTGAAAAAGAAATATGGGGATGACGAGAACTAGGCACAGGGTTGCCAGCCTGGCTCAACCTCACATGAGAACCCAAGGGACAAGTTCCCACACTCTCAAGACACGAATAACTTAAAGACGTGCATTGTGGATCATTTGTCTGGTTAATCTTTGTTGATACACTGTAACTAAAAGACATTTCTTTCTTCTTCCACAACAGATGCGTGTCCGTTTTGAAATGGAAATTGAGCGTATGAAACAGATGCATCAAAAAGAATTGGAGGACAAGGAGGAAGAACTGGAGGATATTCGCCAGTCGTGTCAAAGAAGGGTATGTTAATGATCGGTGACTGATGAAATCATGAAACTGTGCTAGAAGGGCATATGTGTGTTTTGGGTACAGGAATGTAATTCATTATGAATTAAAAAATGAACATATCCTACTTTCAAAGTTATTTATTTTTACCACAGGGAATTGTCATCGTTCAGTTTTTTTTCTTTTTATATAATGTTGTTGTTATTTCCCTTTACACATAATTATTTTAATTTAATACATTTTTATTTTAGAGTAAATATTGTCATTGGGGATTACATTTCTGAAATGCCCAACAAATTGTAAAGGGAAAACCATACCAGATGTTTCTTGGCAAGTGCTGATGTTGCCAAAGGCATTTAAAACTGGTCATTAATTAATAACAAACAAATGCTTCAATTTTAGCAGTTCAAATACAGCATTTTTTTTATATCACTAATGTAAAATCATATTTGTTTACAAATAAAAGTATAGCTGTTGTTTATACATGCCATATATTTTGCACTACAAATGGTAATTTTAATTGAATATGTTTGCATATTATCTAATGGAATAAATGAAAAAAGTAACGTTGTATAAATGCAAGCTTTTTATAAAATATATTTACATACATTTGGGCTGATAACTAAAACCATTTAATGCAAAAAAATTTTAAAATTCAGGGAACCATGAATTGTAATCTTAGAATTTATCTGCACTGCCACCTGCTGATTAACCTGGAGTTGCAGCCAAAACATTCAGACTTACTGGTTGGTTTTCAATAAGAGAATTAGTCCTGGATGAATGGGTTAGCTAAGCAATGTGAACAACAAAAGTAGATTTGCGAGTCTTGTTATTTAAAAAAAAATAAAAAATGATAGAATACAGCAACATGTCATTGGGACAACCGGCAATATGGCTATAAACAGGCTCTACCAAAAACAGGCTGATTCAAGCAGATACGACCAGGCAGAGCCAGACAAAGGTAAATGTCTCCAGGTTATGTGTACCCCTGGAAGAAAAAAAATGTAGGTTGATGAAGATCAAAGTTTTTTAAACCTATTTGTAAGTATATAAAATAAAATATAGGAAATCAAAGTAGCTCCAGACGTGCTCAGTCACATTTATTACATAAAATTAGAAAGTAAAAATAGTCAGATTACATGAAGATTAATATTTTTTAACCCTTTTTGTCTTCTTCTGGTTTCTAGCTTCGACAGTTTGAGATGCAGTTAGAGCAGGAGTATGAGGAAAAACAGATGGTACTTCATGAAAAACAAGACTTGGAAGGGCTTATTGGAACCCTCTGTGAACAGGTAGGGAATGGGAATGATTCTGGCAGCTCACCATTATTTAATTTAAATTTAATAACAGGTTCTCATATTATGTAGTTGTAGTATATCAACAAGTCTTATAGTGAAAAGTATAACACCACTAATTATGTTTTAGAGAAAAAAATACATGTATTTGTACAGTTGTTTCTTTCTGGAAAGGCAGGAATAACATTTCTTAGTTTTCCTCAAAATATGTGATGTGCAAGTACAGCTGGTAGCACCAAAGAACAGCAGACAGCAAGAGCATGGCTTGGAAGAACCAACGCTTTTATAGATGAGGCTAAATGCTGCTTATTTTTTGGCAATTGTTTACTAAATGACTACATAGCCAATAGCAATGTATATACTTTATAGTAGAACTAAAGGCAACATTTTTATTTTTTTTTATTTTTTTTGGATAAGGTAAAGAAAGTTTACACCCCATTTCAATGTTGTGTTCCATTGTAGAGATTTTCCTTCACTTTCTGTCTTATATCCAAAAAAGGAAGCGAGTGGAGATCCCTCCAAAGTGAGGGAAATCCTTGGTTGTCAACAGGGTAGCTTAAACTAGCATTACAATTGGAAGATTTCCCCTGTATTGCTGTTCTGAGGATAACCCAAAATTGTCATTTACTTTTTACTTTCCCTTTCACTAATAATGGTAAACAGGACCAATAGAGAGGTTGAATCTCCATAATGGGGGCACAGGCAGCAATAAAAACCTGAAAGGGTTCCTATTTGCTCTGCACTCTATCCAAAAAAAAAAGTTTAGTGACACTTTAACAGAAAATATATTGACCAATATAAAAAAAAGCTTATGAGCAAGTTTCTTTCATCTCATAAACACACTATGTTCACACTTCTATGTGTTTACATGCAGGGAAAATCATACATTTTTTTGTATGAAAAAGTATTACATGTAGAAGTTTTTATTCTTTAAAACTTTTGAGTTGTTACCACAACAGGAATACAGGTAAAATCATCCAATGGCAATGCTTGTTATGATGACAACTGTCAGAGTATTTCCCTCAATTTGGAGAGATTTCAAATCACTTCCTGTCTACAGTACAGGAAATTAAGGAAAATCCCCATAATGGGATACATATGGCAAAGAACACCTGACTGGTTATGTAAATGGAGCTGCAACCGAAACCTTTTTTTTTTTTTTCAAATACTACTTTGACTTTTGCTATAAGCAAACAGGCTTCTGAATTAATCAGTAAACTTATTTCACCTATGATGAGATCTGTGAACCGCCAATAATAATGATATTTTAAAACAGGTTTATCAGGCACTGCAGTGGTCTGCAAACTGCTAGTGGTCCCCTAATTGCTGCACGTCTCTGGTCCTAAATTATAAACCTGTCTTTGCACATTTTGTATTCCTAAAATGTTTTTATTTGAACTTTATATTCTGTCTCTAATAAAACACTAAAAAGTTAGTTTGCCATTCAGATATCTTTTCTATCAAGCTGTCCTTACTGCTTTAAAAGTGTTGCCAAGTGACCCTTGACATAACAAATGCTGAGACTCACTAGTTTAAAGCATTGGTCATAATTCATAATCAGAGAATACAAAAGCATATCACATATCCTTAAGTGTCTAATGTAAGTAGCTCAATACAGAGGGTAATTAAAGTGGACCTCTCATTAAAATTCAGACTTCACATGAATCAATAGGTAACATGTCAGCATTAATGAATCACATTACTATTTTAAGTAAGAAGTACCTATTTCTTGCTATAAATAAGATAATGCTGCTTCCCAACTCCCAGCCTAGATCACATGGTCGCTAGTATGAGCAAGCCATTAGACATGAGATCCATAGTGGTGTACATTTAGGTGTCTGGGTCTGTATTATGCCCTATACACACAATAGGATTTTCCAACAACAAAACCGTGGATTTTTTTCCGAAGGATGTTGGCTCAAACTCGTCTTGCATACACACGTTCACACTAATGTTGTCGGAAATTCCAAATGTCAAAAATGTGGTGAGGTAGCCAGTGTGGCTCGTCTGCTGGATTCTGAGCATGCGTGGACTTTTGTGCTTCGGAATTGTGTACACACGTTTGGAATTTCCGACAACAAGTTTTATTGTCGGAAAATTTGAGAACCTGCTGTTAAACATTTGTTGGCGGAAATTCCACCAAAAAATTTTCTATGGAGCATTTACACAATCGGACTTTCTGAAAACAAACTCACAGCCAACATTTATTGTCAGAAAATCCTATCGCGTGTACAGGGCATTAGGGATGAGCTCAGGTGTGTTTTGATCCTGGTTTAAACCCCCATGAGCAACCCTGCTAAAAAGCTTCTCGGAGAAAAGTCCGCTCATTTTGAGCGCGTCTCCAGGTAGGCGGGGCCCACGAGGGAGGTGTCGCTGGCCCCGCCATCTGGTATGGACTTAAAGGGGAACCCCAACGCCGAAAAAAATCGGGGTGGGGGTCCCCCCATGTCCACATCAGACCCTTGTCCGAGCACGCTACCCGGCCGGCCAGGAAAGGGGGGGAAGAGCGAGCGGCTCCCCTCCTGAGCAGTACCAGGCTGCGTGCCCTCAACATGGGGGATACCTTGGGGAAGGGGGGCCTCGGGGCCCCCCCACCCCAAAGCACCTTGTCCCCATGTTGATGACGACAAGGGCCTCTTCCCGACAACCCTGGCCGTTGGTTTCGGGGTCTGCGGGCGGGGGGCTTATCGGAATCCGGGAGCCCCCTTTAATAAGCGGGTCCTTGGATACCGGCCCCCCACCCTATGTGAATGAGTATGGCGATTTATATAGGAACATCACCGGATGATGTCCCCGCCTATTATGATGTCACCGTCCCAGCATCCTCTGGGACTGTGACATCATACTGGGCTGGGACATCATCCGGTGATGTCCATATATAAGTCGCCACATGCCTTGTCCCCATCATTGTGAGCAGAGAGAGTGACGAGGCAACATCTGAAGAGAAGAAGAGAAGAACAGAAGGCGGCGACAGAAGACCGGCAAGAAGAACCGAAGAGGGAGACAATACCCCCGAAGTCGGAAGAAGAGGGCGGCGGCGAAGAAGAAACCCGGGCTCCTCCGCTAGCAAAAGAGCTAGCAGAAGATAGCGGAGGAGTCCGGCGAGAAGACCCCCGAAGACGGAAGACCCCCGGAGCTGTGCAATAAACAAGGTGCTTTGCGGCGCTCGCTCTTCCCACCCCTTTTCTGGCCGGCCGGGTAGCGTGCTCAGACAAGGGTCTGATGTGGACCTGGGGGGAACCCCACGCAGATTTTTTCGACATTGGGGTTCCCCTTTAAGTCCATACCAGGTGGCAAGGCCATCAACGCCTCCTTCGCAGGCCCCGCCTACCTGGAGACGCGCTCAAAATGAGCGGACTTTCCTCCGCGTGTGTGGGTGAGTCCGTTCATTTCAAAAGTACGGCAGATAGTCCGGCGGACTTAGTACGCCGTATTAGTCCGCTGAAAAAGTGCTGTGTGTGGGCAAGCAGCCCGTTCGGAAAGTCCGGCAGACAGTCCGGCGGGAAGTCCGCCGGATAGTCCGCTACGTGTGTACGCAGCATTACAGATGCTGGAACTGGCCCAGGAGTTTACACTGCACTGCACACACACACACACACACACACACCACAAGCAGTGTACACATTACAAAAGTACGTAAAAAAGAGCATCTTCCATGGGATTTTGTTGCAATTTGGGAGATTGGTGACAACACAATTATTCGCTTATGTATAATGTTTGTTTTGATCATTCCCTGCTTGGAGAAAAGTTGGTGACATTGTGCATTGAGAGACCAGAGCATTCATGTACATGACTAATTTTTAATCATATATGTACAAATAAATATCTCTTCTTTTAATTAAAAAATTGGTTGCAAGAATATTGTCTGCCTGCAACAAAGTCCCATGCGAGATGCTCTTTTTGCATATTGTATTGAAGGACAGAGCAGCCTCTAACCTATGATATAATCACCTCAGTATGTTTTTTTTCAGCATACTAGACATAGAATACTAGGATTTTTCCTAAAATGTAGGTTCTACTTCAAATGTATTTTTAAAAGCAACAAATGTTAGTAGGCCTCAAACTTGGAGTGTGGGTAGCATACTTCGGAGCCAAACAATACTTACTGATGGTTGAAAAGAACAGAGAGATGGCCTTATCGACCTGCTGCTGCTCCTTTACCGTCTAATTATATACCGAGGGAAGAGAGGTGACCTAACTATGTAACTTAACTGCAGCAGAGAAAAATATGTTCATCAGATTGGCTTTTCTCTCTGGAAGAGATATGCAAGTCTCAAGGCTAGGTGGACAGAAAGTCAGATCCTTTGTTGGGTAATAAAGCTCCCATATATGTATATCAATAATATACAGTAGTTAGCTTTTTGCTTCGAGTTTAGCATTATATATACTGTAGTTCAATAATATACTATATGTATACTGTAGTTCAATACTGGCACTCGGTGCTGTTGTTTGCCTTTAGTGTTTTTTTCATTGCACATTACATGTTATCTATTTTAGATAAAGCAATATGAAGTGCAAAAACCCATGGCAACCAATTAGATTGGGTCTTTTTTTAATCTAACTGACACTGACAAAGAAGCATTTCAGTTGGGTGAATAAAAATGAGGTTACAATTTTTATTATGGGCAATTGTTAGGATATTAGCCTTATGAAATTATCTCATGAGGTATACCTAAATAGAAAAAAGAAATACATCTGAGAATCACCCAAAAATTTCATAAATGGGCAATTTTTGCACAATAAAGCAGACTTTGGAGTAAAATGCAATCTGCTTATCACATTGGCTCTTCTGCATATATAATTGTGGATACATTGGTGTCATATGATTTAGAAAAAAGGCCAATAGTATACAGCATGCCTTTTAGAAGCTTGCAAGTTATCGTTTGCAAATCAGTTTTTTTCTAAAGTGCCTGCTTGTCTGTAGATCAATATAAAGCATAACAACAATCAATCAGTTTTCTTCAATTTGACAATGGTGGCTGTAAATCAATAGTAAATATAACAAACTCTCCATCAGCCAAAGCTGAATGTATACTTTCCTCTACCTCTTTAAATACAAGATTCTATTTTAGCACTGTTTTCCCTCTGTCTCTGACTGCTTCTTAATGGATGTAGGCGGATTTTGCACTTGTGTAGAGAACTGCTGCTTAATATGCCTGTAACATAGGCAGCGAACTTAAAAACATCACAGATTAAAGACATGGCCATGATCTCACTCATGTATGAAGCAGCTTTCATGACACAGTGTGCAATTCATACATTTTCCTCAATTAAATCACGAAGGATAAAAAGGCCAGAAAATGCTGTAGACTAATTAGTATCACATCAAAGCATGATATAACTGCCTAAGAACCACTGACAATTAGCTAGAGAGAGTTCTGTGTTTTTTTATGCAAGGCAATCCTCCTAGATGCATTGCTTTACTTCTAATAATGTATTTATGCACAGAGAGACATACATTTTATTAACTGTACGTGATATCGTGAAAATATTATTGATATTCACAGTGCAGACAACAAATTGGACAGAACACTTAAAATTATGTTTATTAGACACTAATAAATGCAAAGCTTAAAATGCATCAATAAAGAGTTGTGGCGATCCAGAGATACAGGTACAGAATAACTACTTAGGCAATTATAAATAAATTAGGAGATGTCAGTAGTTACAGCTCATGACAGCTAAACCATTTGCATGTGTCATTTTGCAGTTTAGATATTAAAGCAGGTATCTGCTTAATTACAGCACCATTGTTTTGTAAACTGGTACATAGGGGCTCATTTGTTAACACTGTTGCAAAAGTGAAATTGTTTTTATAGCAACCAGATAGGATTTATCTTTTGGGGGTCTGATGCAGAGTATTGCATTTAGGAACTAAATGATTAAGGGATTGGTAGAACACTCTATCTTAGTAAACGCTGCGAGGGGAGGGCAGACACCTGTGCTTTGAGGGAACTCCTGATGAACTTGGCCATAAGTGGAGTCAGAGGAAAAACATTGACCATGCAAAAAAAAGTAAGCACTTCCATGGCTGTTGCCTGGGTATTTAAGAACCTTGGAACTTGCATCTTGCTGTTTTGATGAGGTACAGAAGAGGTCTATCTTAGGTCAACCCCTCTGGTGTATGAGTCAGGCAAACACCTTCAACCTCAAAGCTCACTCATTGTCATCCACAGCTGTTGTGGACAAGTAGTCCACTTGCTGATTCTCTGGCTCTGGGAGGTAGGTTGCCATGATATGATAGATCTAACTGTGTCCAGTTCATGATGGATTTTTTGATTTCAACTCTGCGCTAGCAACAAGACATTGTCCAAGTAATTACATATTCTTACACCTTTCTCTCTGATTAACTAGTCAGCTTCTAATGGGAGCTTTCAAAATGTACGCAGGGAAGTAGAGAGGCCAAAGAGTAAAGCATACAAACTGATAATATATGACTTCCACTGGGAGACCAAGGTACTACTGGTATGTCTCATGAATGATAGTATGCAAGTATACATCTTTTACAAAGATGGATAGCATCCAATCTCCCAGGATTATTGCTTGCAATATAGTTTTGCTAGGTTCCATCTTGAAGTGTTGAATAACTATATGTTTGTTGAGGACCCTGAGGTTGATTTCTAAAAATAACACCCACGCTTATGCAGTTGAATTTGAAAACCTCAAAGAGGAAAACGTAGTCCTTTAATCTCAATTAGAAGATTACAAAAATAGGGCCCGGTGTTCCAATATCCATATACCCGGAATACCTGAATCTGTCACTGATTTGCAAGCCACTAGGCTATACCTATTTCAAGAGCTACAGCCTTCCATTCCAGTCAAACGAATGGAGATGGACAGGGTTCATAGAGCCCTCACACCTCGCAAAGCTGATGGTCCACCACGCAATATTATCACCAAATTTCACTATTTCTGTACCAAAGAACAACTTCTAGCTGCAGCTAGAGCAAAAGATTCACTGATTTTCCAGGGACATAACTATCAACTTTTTTCTGATCTATCTCAACTCACC
Organism: Lithobates pipiens; assembly: GCF_037356315.1. Lineage (NCBI taxonomy): Eukaryota > Metazoa > Chordata > Amphibia > Anura > Ranidae > Lithobates > Lithobates pipiens. The sequence goes on from NW_027507790.1 coordinate 20,573,099, forward strand.
CATCTCTAAGTTTCAGGCTTTTAAGCGACATCAAATCACCTATCAATGGCACTTTCCATTTTAAATTTGCTTCACTTACCAAGGATTTAAATATGTCTGCTGTTCTGCTGAACTCCAATCTTCCTTACAAAACAACTATGCTATAGAATGGACTCTAAACCAAAACAACGCACAAAATAAAATGGTTACTGAAGGAAATAAACTTTCAACTAACTTCCAACTAAATAGATGTTTGATAAACTTTTTTTTTTGTCTTAACAGTTTAGAACTCACTCGATGCAAACATTTTCTACTGCTTAACTTCTTACTTTTCTGCTGGTCTTTTTTTTTTTACTGACAGCAGCGAGTTGTTCGCTATATTTCTTTACATTGCCTCGAGATTTTATTAATTTTTTGAATGTTTTCTGTGATGTTTTTTGTTACTTGTATACACCTTACTCCATCCCTTCCATCTCTCTTTATATGCTCTCTCATGACACATTGATGGGTATAGAACGTTTTGGGACAATGGGATAATGGTATAATTTCTTATTTATGTACTACTTTTTATTGTTGGCAGTGTTCCCTTTGGTGGTGTTTTTGAGCCTCCAGTTTGCTAGCCTTGGATCCCCATTATTATGTGGGCTTCTGATGGTAACTCTTTGGCCTTTGGTGGACCGCTTGCCGCTCCCCCAGTACGCCATTCTCTTGGGCTATTAGCTCAATAACACAATAAGCAATAAGTAATATTTGCTCAACTAGAGCCAATTCCTTTCCTTTTCTTACAGCCTTTCCTTTTTCCCACTCCCTATACTGAATTGTATGCGATCCTACTGTCAGAACTTATTGTTTTTATTATGCAACTCCTTATATTACCAATATGACTCCCTTAAACATTTTGACCCTAAATGTCCAAGGTCTTAATATACCACAAAAATGCACTAAAGCATTTCAATCAATTGCCACAGCTAAAATCCATATTCTTTGCCTACAGGAGACCCATTTTACTGAACAATCTCCTTTTTTCAGCTCCTCTTATCCACAAGTATATACAGCCTCGGCAGCTACTAAACAGTGAGGTTTTCTTATAGTTATTCACCGTAGAACCCCATTTGTACTTTCATCTGATATTAAAGATCCTGAAGGCCGCTGCCACATTCTTATTGAGCGTATTTGTGATGTTGCTGTAACCATTGTATCATATTAAGCTCCTAATAAACATCCATTATCATTTCTTTCCCATCTTTTTCATGTAATTGATTCACACAAGTTAGGTACAGTGATATTATGCAGAGATTCAAAACAAGTTCTTTTTTCCCTTCCTGGATAAATCTCCCCCTTCTCCCTCCTCCTGTTCCCCTAAGCTTTCATTTCATCAACTTATCTCTAAACATTACATTTTAGACTCTTGGCGTGAGCTCAATTAAGCTCATAAACGCCTTACGTTATTACATCCACACAAATTGTTTTCTGGGATTGATCATATAAAGTGTTGGCATGGCCCCAGAAATCCTATCATAAATTATTACGCCCTTTAGTTGGTCTGATCATAGTGCAGTTTGTACTACCATCTCCTCCCCTATCCCAAGATCTCAGGATTCGTCTTTGTGCATTAAGGATTCCTTTCTAACTCACCCGTCCTATTGTCTAGATATTAAACATGCTCTCATTGACTATCATATTAACAACATTTCTGCAGATATTTCCCCTCTCACTCTTTGGGAAGCCCATAAACCTGTAATTCGAGGTATGCTTATCCGGCAAGCATCATATCTCAAACGCGAGCCTAAGCTCCTTCACCAAAAACTAGAAAATGACTTCAATCTGTGTCACGATGCATTCCAAAATTTTCCCTCCCCTTCTACTATAGCTAGACTTGATAGAGTCCGCTTAGAATTCAACCTGTTTCTCACTGACTGCAAATAAATTAATACATACACCTTTATTACCTCAAAGCAAATAAACCAAATACTCTATTAGCTTGAACCTTGCGCTCACTGCAAAAAACTAGGACATGTGCGTGACTCAAACTAAACCGTGATTCATACACAAGCAACCATGTCAAAATTTTACACGCATTCCACTCAAATCTTGCTAAATTATATTCACCCAACCACAACTTTGACCATGCTGCTGCTGATTCCCTTTTTTCACAAATTACCCTTCCTACACTTTCACAAATCCACCGTGAACGACTCAAGTGTCCCATTTTTTGCAACAAAAGTCTTCTTGGCTATTAAGGTTTTAAAACTTAATAAATGTCCTGGCCCAGATGGATTTTCTGCTTCCTACTACAAGAAATATTCTGATATATTATCTCCTATCTTAACTGAGGCCTTCAATAGGTTGTTGAGGGGACACTCTTTTTGTTCAGAATCCTTAATGGCCATAATTTCCATGCTTCCCAAATCTAAATCTGATACAACCTCTTGGACAAATGACTGTCCTATTTCACTTCCTAATATTGACATTAAACTTTTAGCTAAAATACTTGTGACCTGTTTGAATCAAGTATCAGGCGAACTTGTTCATCTAGATCAAGATAGGTTTATCCCCACACACCATGCAAATGATAACATTTGTAGAGCTTCTTTACTCACCCATGTTGCTAAATCCAGACATCTACCTGCATGTTTTTTATCGCTTGATATAAGAAAAGCATTTGACACTGTCTCATGGCCATACTTACAATATATTCTTCAAAAATTGGGGTTTGGACCGCATTTTTTTAAGTGGATTTCATCCTTTTACGACAAGCCAAATGCATGTGTCAAATATGCTGGTTTAAATCAGACCCTTTCCCTATTGGAGTAGGCACCCATCAAGGATGTCCTCTCTTCTCCCTCCTATTTGCATTCCTTATTGAACCCTTGGCCCATTTAATTAGATCTGATCCAAACATAAAAGGTAATGAATTAGCTGGATGTAATCATAAAGTATGTATTTTTGCAGATTACATCTTACTCTTCATGTCATCTCTCCACATCACAGCACCTCCTCTCTGTCCTAAACCCTTTTGCACCTATTTTGGGATTAACAGTTAACTATCAAAAATCAACTGCATAGGCCTATTGAAGGAGCAGTGGCTCAGAGCGCGTAGCCTCCTTACAGCCTATCCACAGCCTTCCTCTCTGGATAAGCCCTCCCCGGAAACTGATCCCGGGAAGTGATCAAACGACCTGTGACATCTCACGCGCTCCACGTGCGTTCCACTCTGCTTTAGCTTCTTCCTGATGGCCACAGAAGGAATCCCTGGCTGGTAATCCACCCCCTGCAGCCCAGCATCCCTGCAGCATCACTGGAACAGGACCAGAGGGGCACACTGAAGACTACACACTAATACAGTTGAGGACTACACACTAATACAGATCAGCCTTTTTATCTTTTTATCTTGTAAGTGCTACTTTACCTGGTGTCATTAAAAGCGTTAATTTTAATGACACTCAGGTGGCGCTTCCTTCTCTACCCTTTTCTTGCCTACTACAGAGCCAGCTCTCTGAGGACAGCAGCTGCCATTTTATTATCCAAACCCTTGAACTGTCAGTTACATGCTTAACTCTTGAACTGCCAGCCTGCCTATTATGGATTGATGCTCTGAGCCATTTACATTCCCTGTATTATATGTATCTGTGTATTTGTGCTTGTAGTTACCAATACCTTTTCATATTCGGTGGGATTGCCCAATTGCCCAATATTCTGGAAGGCAGTTTTTTACTCCAAAATCTTTGATACACCTATACAGCTCAATCCTGCTGCACCCCTATTAAACCTGAATTCTGATGGGATCACACAGAATGAATTTTGCCTTCTTTGACAGCTCCTAACAGCTGAAAAACAAACCATTGCTAAGGCGTGAAAAACTAAATATTTAATTCCACCTGAAACTATACACAGAACTAATAAAGCTCTTATTCATGCTAAAATAGAAGCAATCAAAAGTGATCGAATTGGTCAATCTGAGAAACTCTGGCTTCTTTGGCTTAAGGATTTTTTACATCCAGACTTTGATGACACACTATTATTGCCTTGGTTATTTTACTCTATTTGCCTTGACTATAATTTCTATTCATTTGGGATTACATCACCACTTATACCCCCCCCCCCCCATTCCCACCCCCCCCTTTTTTCTACCATCTTCTCTCTATCTACTCTTATTTTTTGTTTTCTACCTTTCTTTTAAATAGTGTGTGGTACTTACAGTGTCTCACAAAAGTGAGTACACTCCTCACATTTTTATAAATATTTTTTTTAAATCTCTTCATGTCCAAGTCCTCTTCCACTCCTTCATGATGACATCATGGAGCTGGTGGATGTTAGAGACCTTGTGCTCCTCCCCCTTCTGTTTGAGGATGCCCCACAGATGCTCAATAGGGTTTAGGTCTGGAGACATGCTTGACCAGTCCATCACCTTTACCCTCAGCTTCTTTTGCCCTTTCCGTTTCCAAAGGGAGGAGATCATGCTGAAAGAAGAATGGTTTAATGTTCAGAAGTGTATGATAATGCCGCGTACACACGAGCGGACTGTATGGCGTACTTAGTCCGTCATACAATCCAACGGACAGTCCGTCATACTTTCGACTGAACGGACTTGACCACACACGGATGCACAAACAGTCCGTCGAAAGCTTGCGCGATGATGTGTACAGCACGTACGACGGGACTAGAAATAGGAAGTCCAATACACAGCAAAGCACCCTTCCGCCGTGTAAATCCTTTCTGAGCATGCGCCATTCTTAGTCCGTCGAACTAGCCTACTGACGAGCGGATTGTCCGCTGAAACCAAAGTACGACGGACAGAATTTCGAAAAATCCGAAATACTTAGTACGCCAGACTGCACGCTGAAAAAGTCCGCTGAAGCCCATACACGAGCGGACTGTCCGCTGAAATGTGTTTTGACGGACTAAGTACGCCATACAGTCCGCCCGTGTGTACACGGCCTAAGGGAGGTGGAAGGGTTAATATACAGGTGATGTAGAGACAGCATTAAGATAATGTGTAGGAGAGGAGTGAGCATGATAGGGTTAAAAAATCCCTGTGTCACTGAAACTGAATGAAGCTGCAATAGCTGATGCATGCTTTCTTTTCCCATTCATGAGTACTTGATCTCTCTCCTTCCTCTTTTGCAGGGGAAGGGGAGAGATCAACATTATAAATCAAGTGATCACTATAATGTCCAATCACATGGTAACTAGCCCTTGGAATCAACTTGGTACAGTTTCCCTGTTTACCACGACATCTAATGACAACTCGGGACACAGTTATTACCAGGCAGACTGGCCGCCCAATGTCTATTTATCCAGTGTTGCTTTTGAATGGCTCCTGTAAACATAAGGCCACTGATCCACTATTTAAAGACATATCCTGGTAGAAAAGGGGTCAACAACCGTTGGCAACAGGAAGCTGTCATGTCTAATCATGGTAGTAATGTCATTATACATGACCTTTGGATGGGTATTTGTTTCGGTGTGTACTTGAACACCCAAACAGCCAACTGGTGTTCAGACTGAACCTTAAGCTCAATCCTAGGCTTTTAAAATCAGAGTTTGGAAGGCAGTTATTAAGCCCTGGTGTTTGTAAAAAAAAATTCTGCAGATTTATTTTAACAGAATACAGATGTTGCCGAACTGTCCAAACCATTCTACCTGACTCTGAATCTCTTCCCATATAAAACACCCTTAAAAGTAGTGTTGCTGTGTCTAAATGCTTAATTGGTATTTCATAAAACATATATGAAGCTAAAATGTTAAAAAATATTGACACATTGTATTCTACATTCCATGGGAAAGCAAGATGTGTTAGTCTGCTTCAAGTTGATCCTACTTACCTTGTGCTGACCTTAAATGGCTCTGTGCATGGAGGTTTATAGCAATATCAGAATGGATAGGATTATTATAATTTAATCTCTTGCATGCAGCCATTTTCCCTTGATAGTCATACCTTAAAAGACCAAAGGCAGAGCACTGCAACTTTTATTTTAAGAACACACCATTTATCTATGTGCAAAGTGAAATAGATTGCCAGTATGATTTATCAAACAGATTTCTAGCAACAGGGGGAACATAAAGGAAGAAATTCAATTTCACACTAAGAATATAATGGGCGAAAAAGCAAGTTCAGTGGACACTGAGGATGCTATTATGGAGTATTTTGAATCTGGTCCCTTGGATATTGCACAGAAAGTAATTTGTACTGTAAACTTTACCAGAAACACCAGAGAAAAATATAGACATGATGTATGCCAATAGTTGCAAAGCAATGCATTTACCATGGTTGTATTCACAAGTTAACAATTCTAGGAGTAATATAAGTGTACATGTTTAAATATCTATCTATCTATCTATCTATCTATCTATCTATCTATCTATCTATCTATCTATCTATCTATCTATCTATCTATCTATCTATCTATCTATCTATCTATCTATCTATCTATCTATCTATCTATCTATCTATCTATCTATCTATCTATCTATCTATCTATCTATCTATCTATCTATCTATCTTATCTATCTATCTTATCTATTATGTGAATAGATTTGTCCAAATATGCATGCACAAACACGGTGATTATTATTAAACCAAAAACATTCCGAGTGATGTAGGTTATGATCTAACAGAAGACTCACATTATAGATGAACAATTGAATAATATAGATTTTAAATGTAATGAGCAGCTATAAACAGAAAGGGTGGGCCAGAGCAAACAACCACAGATACTGATTGCTTAGGGGCTCTACTATTTGGGGGTTCAGGGCTTCCATATCAAGATTCTATTGTGGAGATGATGCAATTCACCCCATCACAGATCTAACCCATTGCAACACTAAAACATCACTTTTAAATCAATAATTAAAAACTCACATCTAGATACACTCTATTTTTTTTACCTTCTCTTCTGTTTTTGCATGACATCTTCACTGAAAATGTACTCTTTCATAATCTATATATATTGCAATAAGTTTACTCATGTATTGCATCTTCTTTGCTATTTATCTCATTATTTTCTATTCTAAAAATATTTCAATATCTTCGCTCACTTTTTGATCTTCTTTATGGCTCGGTTAACCCTATTGCAATGCAACTTTGATGAAATTTACATTGTGATTATGCGAGTCTGCATAGTTTATGGGGCAAAATCGCACTGTAAATCACACCAAAGTAGTGCAAGAACTTTTTTCAAAATCGCACATACTTGAATATAATTTATTTAAATCCAGAGTTTATTGTAACTTTAACCGCCTCATGCCCACCCACCGTCATATGACGTGACAGATTTTGAACGGGTATATCTGAATGATGCCTATAGCTACAGACATCATTCAGATATTGCCATTTTCAGCCGGTGATTCCCTACACCATAAGAATGATCATAGTGGCTGTTCCACCTCTTGATCATTCCTACGGGAGGCGAGAGGGGACTCCCCCCCCTCCCGGCAGCCTCCGGTGCTTCTACCCACTCACCGCTACGATCGGTTAGTTGGACAGAGGATCCACTGGCCCCAGATGTTGATCATAGAGATTTCCAGTGAACCAGATGGTCGCCGAAGTCTCTATGATTTTTGGAGGCCAGGCGTGATGTTATGACGTCACTCCCAGCCTCTGCATTTAACCACTTGCTTACTGGGCACTTAAACACCCTTCCTGACCAGACCAATTTTCAGCTTTTGGTGCTCTCACACTTTGAATGACAATTACTCAGTCATGCAACACTGTACCCAAATGAATTTTGTGTCCTTTTTTTTACCACAAATAGAGCTTTCTTTTGGTGGTATTTGATCACCTCTGGGGGTTTTTTTTTTTTTCGCTATAAATGAAAAAAGACCGAAAATTTTGAAAAAAAACGCATATTTCTTTGTTTCTGTGATAAAATTTTGCAAATTATAATTTTTTTTTCATAAATTTTGGCCACAATTTATACTGCTACATATCTTTGGTAAAAATAACCCAAATTAGTGGATATTATTTGGTCTTTGTGAAAGTTAGAGAGTCTACAAGCTGTGGTGCGAATCATAAAAAATTGATCACACCTGATGTACTGGTGGCCTATCTCATTTCTTGCGACCCGAACAAGTCAGGAAAGTACAAATACCCCCCAAATGACCCCTTTTTTGAAAGTAGACATTCCAAGGTATTTACTAAGATGCATGGTGAGGTTTTTGATGTTGTCATCTTTTTCCCACAATTCTTTGCAAAATGAAGATTTTTTTTTTTTTTTTCTCACAAAATTTTCAATGTAATAGGTTATTTCTCTCACATGGCATGTGTATACCACAAATGACACCCCAAAATACGTTCTGCTACTCCTTCTGAGTATTACGATACCAAATGTGTGAGACTTTTACACAGCCTGGCCACATACAGAGGCCCAATATTGAAATAGCACCATCAGGCGTTCTAGGAGCATAAATTACACATTTCATTTCTCAACCACCTATTACAGTTTTGAAGGCCCTGGAGCACCAGGAAAATGGAAATGCCCACAAAGTGACCCCACGTGGCACTGACAACACGTGGCACTGACGACACGTGGCACTGACAAATGGCACTGGAGGCAGATGACACTGGAGGCAGATGGCACTGGAGGCAGATGGGGCTGACAGATGGGGCTGACAGATGTCGCTGGCAGATGTCACTGGCAGATGTCGCTGACAGATGGCACTGGGGCTGGCACTGGCAGATGGTGCTGGCTATTTGCTCTGGCTAATTGCTCTGGCAAATGGGGCTGGCAGATGGCACTGCGGCTGGCAGGTGGCACTGGCACTGGCAGGTGGCACTGGCGCTGGCAGGTGGCACTGGCAGGTGGCACTGGCACTGGCGGCACTGGCGCTGACAGCACTGGGGCTGACAGCACTGGCAGGTGGCACTGGCACGTGGCACTGGCGGCACTGGCACTGGCGGCACTGGGGCTGACGGCACTGGGGCTGACGGATGGCACTGGCGCTGGCAGGTGGCACTGGCGCTGGCAGGTGGCACTGGCACGTGGCACTGGCGGCACTGGCGGCACTGGTGCTGACGGCACTGGGGCTGACGGATGGCACTGGCGCTGGCAGGTGGCACTGGTGCTAGCAGGTGGCACTGGCACTGGCAGGTGGCACTGGCGGCACTGGCACTGGTGGCACTGGGGCTGACGGCACTGGCGGCACTGGGGCTGACGGCACTGGGGCTGACGGATGGCACTGGCGCTGGCAGATGGCACTGGTGCTGGCAGGTGGCACTGGCAGGTGGCACTGGCACTGGCGGCACTGGCACTGGCGGCACTGGTGGCACTGGGGCTGACGGCACTGGGGCTGACGGCACTGGGGCTGACGGATGGCGCTGGCAGGTGGCACTGGCGCTGGCACTAGCACTAGCAGGTGGCACTGGCACTACTGGCAGATGGCACTGGGCTGACAGATGGCACTGGGCTGACAGATGGCACTGGCACTGGGGCTGACAGATGGCACTGGGGCTGACAGATGGCACTGGGGCTGACAGTTGGCACTGGGGCTGACTCACAGATCCTCTCTCTCCTCACACGCTGTCTCTGTGTGAGGAGGGAGAGACACGGCAATGGGAGATGATCTCCCATTGGCAGCTGCGATCGCGCTGTGAACGGCCGCTTTGATTGGCCGTTCACGGCGATCTATGTTTGCCTGTCTCCGGGAGACACGGCGAATACAAAACTTCCGCGATGCACACCCCCAGCGGCGCGCATTGCGGAAGTAAACACAAGGACGTCCAGGGACGACCAGTCGAAGGAACCCGCCTGCTCTACGGCCGTCATTCGGCTATAGGGCGGGCGGGAGGTGGTTAAAAAAACTGCGCAACTTCGACTGGGAAGCGGGATCGGTTTATTTATTTTTATTTCAGGCTTTCCAGCCTAGTGGTGGGATGTGGGGTCTTATTGACCCCATATCTCACTATAAAGAGGACCTGTCATGTCATATTCCTATTACAAGGGATGATTACATCCCTTGTAATAGGAATAAAAGTGATCACATTTTTTTTTCTTCAAAAAAGTGTCAAAATAAAAAAAGGAAAGTATAATTAACAATATATATATATATTTTGATCACCCTGTCCCGTGTGCTCGCACGCAGAAGCGAATGCATACATAAGTCCCGCCCATATATGAAAACGGTATTCAAATCATACATGTGAGGCACTGACGTGAACGTTGGAGTGAGAGCAATAATTTTTTCCCTAGACCTTCTCTGTAACTTAAAACATGTAACCAGTAAAAAAATTTCAAGCATCGCCTATGGGGATTTTTAAGTACTGAACTTTGCCACCATTCCACGAGCGTGTGCATGACATGTAAGGTATCTATTTACTTTTTTTGTTTTTTTTAGCACAAAACAGTTTCTTTCCCCCCAAAAAAACACGTTTGAAAATTTGCTGCGCAAATATCATGCTAGATAAAAAGTTGCAACAACCAACATTGTATTCTCTAGGGTCTTTGATAAAAAACATGTATAATGTTTGGGGGTTCTATGTAATTTTCTAGCAAAAAAAAATATGATTTTTACATGTCTACAGTGTCTCACAAAAGTGAGTACACCCCTCACATTTTTATAAATATTTTTTTAAATCTCTTCATGTGACAACACTGAAGAAATTACACTTTTCTACAATGTAAAGTAGTGAGTGTACAGCTTGTATAACGTGTAAATTTGCTGTCCCCTCAAAATAACTCAACACACAGCCATTAATGTATAAACTGCTGGCAACAAAAGTGAGTACATCCTTAAGTGAAAATGTCCAAATTGGGCCCAAAGTGTCAATATTTTGTGTGTCCACCATTATTTTCCAGCACTGCCTTAACCCTCTGGGGCATCTAGTTCACCAGAGCTTCACAGGTTGACACTGGAGTCCTCTTGCACTCCTTCTGATGACATCATGGAGCTGGTGGATGTTAGAGACCTTGTGCTCCTCCACCTTCTGTTTGAGGATGCCCCACAGATGCTCAATAGGGTTTAGGTCTGGAGACATGCTTGACCAGTCCATCACCTTTACCCTCAGCTTCTATTGCCCTTTCTGTTTCCAAAGGGAGGAGATCATGCTGAAAGAAGAATGGTTTAATGTTCAGAAGTGCATGATAAGGGAGGTGGAAGGGTTAATATACAGGTCATATAGAGACAGCATTAAGATAATGTGTAGGAGAGGAGTGAGCACGATAGGGTTAAAAAAATCCCTGTGTCACTGAAACTGAATGGATGAAGCTGCAATAGCTGATGCATGCTTTCTTTTCCCATTCATGAGTACTTGATCTCTCTCCTTCCTCTGTTGCAGGGGAAGGGGAGAGATCAACATTATAAATCAAGTGATCACTATAATGTCCAATCACATGGTAACTAGCCCTTGGAATCAACTTGGTACAGTTTCCCTGTTTACCACGACATCTAATGACAACTCGGGACACTAGTTATTACAGACTCGCCACCAATGTCTATTTATCCAGTGTTGTTTTTGAATGGCTCCTGTAAACATAAGGCCACTGATCCACTATTTAAAGACATACCCTGGTAGAAAAGGGGTCAACAACCGTTGGCAACAGGAAGCTGTCATGTATAATCATGGTAGTAATGTCATTATACATGACCTTTGGCTCCCCCTGAATGGGTATTTGTTTCGGTGTGTACTTGAACACCCAAACAGCCAACTGGTGTAAAGAACGGAACCTTAAGCTCAACCCTAGGCTTTTAAAATCAGAGTTTGGAAGGAAGTTATTAAGCCCTGGTGTTTTTAAAATTATTTTTTTCTGCAGATTTATGTTAACAGAATACAGATGTTGCCGAACTGTCCAAACCATTCTACCTGACCCTGAATCTCTTCCCATATAAAATACCCTTAAAAGTAGTGTTGCTATGTTAGAAAAATTGCTGCGCAAATACCGTGCGAGATAAAAGGTTGCAACAACCAACATTGTATTCTCTAGGGTCTTTGATAAAAAACACATAGAATGTTTGGGAGTTCTATGTAATTTTTTAGCAAAAACATTATGATTTTTACATGTAGGAGAGAAATGTCAGAATTGGCCTGGGTGGCAAGTGGTTAAAGTGATATTAAAGGAATTGTAAAGTAAAAAAATAAAAAAATAAAAATTTTAACAAACATGTTATACTTATCTCCACTGTGCAGCTCGTTTTGCACAGAGTGGCCCCGAATCTGCTCTTCTGGGGTCCCTCGGTGGCTGTCTCTGCTTCCTCCCGCAGGTACTTCTCACATTCATGCGAGCTCCCTCGCATGGGGAGATGCACCTGCGGGCGTGCTCCCATGATACAGCCAGTGGCTATAGCCGCTTGCTGTATCACACGGCCCCGCCCCCCGGCACACCGCATCATTTGATGTGATTGACAGCAGCACGAGCCAATGGCTGCGCTGCTTTCAGTCCATCCACTCCAGCCAATCAGCGGCCAGGCTGAGTGGCGAAGAGGACGGCAGGGGCAAGCGCAGAACTTTTGAGGGGTCAGGTAAGTAAAACGGGGGGACTGGGGGGTGCCGGCAGTGTGAGATGTTTTTTTCACCTTAATGCATTTTAAAAAAACATTTACCTTTACAACCCCTTTAAGCCCAGAACCAAAAGTGATATATTTTGCAGCTTACCAATCATTAGATGTGGTGGCTGCATTAGTTTTCTTTTTTAAGGCATTTTCCACTCTGTTTTCACCAGGTGATCTGGCCAACAACATACCTCTGTACAAGCAAATTGAAGCCAAACTACAGCTCACACTTTATAATCAGTTACATAAACAGTTACAGGAACAGTTTTTTTTTCTTTTGGGATAAAGCTGATGTAAATGGTTTGTCTCAACACTCTTAACTTCTAAATTTTCAGGATATCTTGTTCTGTTAAGAAAAACAACCATAGACTAGATCTCCAGGTGACGATAGAAGAAAGAAAGCCTAAAAAGAAAACGAATGCAGCAATCACATGCTTTTGGGTTTAATCAGCCCCCCCACCCCCCAGAGAATAGGTGCAAGAATTCAACCATCACCCCCACCCTACCTTCTTTCAAGGGGGGGCTTGCGCCTGCCACAGGCATTTAGGTGTGGGAGGGTCTTAAAGGGGCATTAAATACCAAGAGTGTGCTTCATACAATGTGCAGAGTTCAGGAGGGAGCTATGTACAGAGTGCAGGGGTAAGGAAGGGGCTACATATAGAATATAGAGTTCAGGAAGGTGCTATGTGCTGAGTTCAGAGTTCAAGAGGGTGCTACATACAGAGTGCAGAGTTCAGGAGGGTGCTACATACAGAGTTCAGAGTTCAGGAGGGCGCTAAGTACAGAGTGCTGGGTTCCTCCCTGAAATCCTCCTCCTTGACATGTCTTCCCCTTTTTAGAATAAGTACATCCATCACTCTTCCCCATATAAATCCTCTTTCTCTATGAGCACAGCTTGGTGCAGCAGGGGTGATGTTCTACCTTCCAGCCTCCTCCTCATGATCTCTCATCAGACAAGTCAGAACGGAAGCTTCCTCAGCTCTAGTGTGACAGGGCAGGCAGCACTGAGAGATGCTGCAAGTGCCAGCAATTGCAGCAGGCAATGCCTGAATGGCCAACATTAGTGATGCCATTGGCACCCCCCGTACATTACACCAGCTGCCCCGGGAGGATTGAGTACAGTGGTCAAAACAGGAGTGCTGGCACTTTTAAATACAGAAGCCAGGCTTCTGTGTTTAGAGTGACAGTAGTGATCAAAAAGCACAGGGCCAGCACTAGGGGTGGCACGTTTCGACTGAAAAAAGGCCCTGGGTTTAATACCACTTTAAGGCTTTGTTAGGGGAGTGTTATGCAGGCAAAGTGCATGGTGAAAAGTTGTGCATAAAGAATGGGCACCAGTGGATAGAAAGCCCCCTATTTATTCCTCTTATGTGCGTGAGCATCAACATGAAGATGCATTGATACCACAAATGTACACCATGTGCGCCATGTACAATAGGTGCCTCGTAGTCACACCCCGTTTGAATATGCAGAAATCAATCCTTTTTAAGCAATACTTATCCACAATCTTTAAAAATTATTGCTAGTTTTAATTTTGCACAGACTGGCAGTAAATCAGCTTGTAATGAAGTAACACATCCACATCCCATTATTAAAACATCAGCGACTGCAACTATTCAAAGGAATATTACCTTCTTCATCAGGAAGTGTTTGTGTAGACTGGGTCACAAAATGAGCAGCATATAGCCAGTGCCTTAGTGGTGTCTTCATAACTCTCTGGTCAACCCTCCACAGATTCCTTTTACTAGCTCTGTATTGAACATTATTTGCTGCAATAGGACACCACCAAAGGCATACCGAAATCAACAGTTTTGGGAATTTGTTCAGAAATAAATTTGGGCAGCTGGAGAGATGACTGAAGATGATACCTAGGGAGGGGTTGAATCCTGTGGGAATGCCTGAGACCGGTATTCCTGTACTTCTTCCGCAGCAGGAACACTGTTCCCTTTAGCAGCTGGGTCCTGCAGGAGGGATGTAATCAGTGGGGTGCCACAGATTACAAGGGGGGCGTCAGGTCGGCGCCGCTCAGGGGTGCCTGCCGGGCCGCACGTCCATGTGGGGAAAGCAGCTGGACTGCTCCTTCAGCCTGCACCACTCAGCCCACCTATTCAGTTCAGCAGGCGGGGCACGGATCCCCTTGCCGGTTGTGCCTGCCGGACCTGGAAAAAAGTGAGTGCTCGTCCATGCAGCAGCCTCCCTGTGTACCTGGATAGGAGGAGTGTTGGGGGAAGCGGCATATAAAGGAATTGATCTTTGCATATTCCTCCTGCAAGCGCTGAATGCCCGCTTCTCCTCTTCACCCTCTTGCAGGCATTCAGCGGCTGCAAGAGAAATATGGAAAGATTCATTTCTCTATATGCTTCTGCTCCTGCCTCTCCTCCTATCCAGCTTCCTTTGCTGCCTCCCCCTATGCTCTTCAGGTCGCCCAGTTCTCTCTGCCCCCTGTGATTCCGCCCCCCCAGTGCTATCCAGTCCCCCATGCTATCCTGTCCCCCTTGCGCTTTCAAGTTTCCCCCAGTGTTTTTCAGTTCCCCCAATACTCTCTGCCCCCGCTGTGCTCCCTTTCCCCCAGTGCTCTCTAGTTCCCCCCCAGTGCTCGCTGGCTCCCCCAGTGATCTTGGGTGCCCCCCATATTCTCCGTCCCCTTCCCTGTACTCCCTTCCCCCATGCTTCCTTCACCCCAGTGCTATCCAGTTCCCCCAGTTCTATTCAGTTCCCCCCAGTGCTCTCCAGCTCCCCCAGTGCTCTCGACCCCCCCAGTGCTCTCCACCCCCTGCAATCTCCGATCCCCAGTGCTCTCCAGCCCCATGGTGCTCTCCAGACCCCCCAGTGATCTTCTATCTTCTATCATGTCCACACACTCTCTGACCATCTCTTGTATAGTGTCTGCAGCCTCTCTGACCATCTCCTATACTATGTCTGCAGTCTCTAATCCTCTCCTGTACTATGTCTGCAGTCTCTGGCCATCTCCTGTACTATGTCTGCAGTCTTTGACCAGCTCCAGTACTATGTCTGCAGTCTCTGACCAACTCCTGTATTATGCCGCCAGTCTCTGACCATCTCCTGCATCATTCCTTCAGCCTCTGACCATCTCCTGTATCATGTCTATATTGTAAAAATAGACGAGGATGACTCTGGGTGGGGATGAGAATTACTTTGTGGAGAGCCTCTTCACTATGTAACTCTCATCCCTACACAGAGTCATTCTCATCCATTTTTACAATTCAACTCCCTCGTCCTCATCCCCGCCCAGAATCATCCATCCCACTCCACAATGTATCCCCATCCCCGCCCAGCATTATCTATCTCTCTCCACATTGTATCCCCATCCCCGCCCAGCATCATCCATCCCTCTCCACATTGTACCCCCATCCCCAATCAGCATCATCAATCCCTCTCCAGGACTCTGGGCAGGGGATGGGGAAACATTGTGGAGATTGATGGAGATTATTCTTGGCGGGAATGGGGATACATTGTAGAGAGGGATGGATGATGCTGGGCGGGAATGGGGATACATTTATTCAATATGATTTGATTCACAAATTAGTGATAACTATACTCTGCTGTAAGTTCCAAGATCCGCTATATTTTAGGAAACCATCATTTACCATTTGCTATCTTTCTGTATGTGTGTTATTTAGGGATTTCATGTATGCAGAAGTATTAGCGTTGATCCAAAATATAAAACATATTTGTATGTTTTATTCCTCAATTGCAACATTTTCTACATAATGTTACAATGCATCATTAGCTGGGACACGATTGAAGGTAATTAGAAGCTGGCTGTGTATACCATCACTTCTTGTAGGGCATTGTATGACACAGCATGCTTCATGGGAGATTGTGATCTGACAACCTTTACTCTGGCAATGTGTGACTGCACTGCAATCAAAACTGCTTGTCAGAGGTTAAGCAACAACTGCCGAGTATGAGTGCAAGGTAAACAACATGTGTCCAAACATAGCGATACTTTTTTTGCACCTTTGCAACTTTTATGTATTGTTAATGAATGTAGTGTGTTAGCAGATAAACTACTTTCCCATAGAGAATTTCTATAGTAGTCTTTACACTGGGCTACAAAATACTTGCATGGGTGCAAAAATTCAATTGTCTGAAAAAAATCCAAATTGAACATTACTGATGGGGGAAAGATGACGCACAAGCATAACAAAACAATAATATACTGTACATTTATTTCTCTAGGGACGCATGGTTTACGGTTAATTGGGTTATACTGCTGTCCACAGGGGGATTTGGACTCTGGTGAACAAAAAAACATTGACCAGCCTGGCATAACCTCTCCCACTCTCAGCCTGCCCTAACAAGTTCTACTAGTAATGTTTTCTTTTTCTCAAAATTATTTTTATTTTTTTCAGGCAAGACTTCACTGCACGCTGTCTGAGCCAGTCTATTTATGTATCTATCTAGCTTATCCCCAGCATTAGCTTTGAATGCTGTACCTTGACCCTGGATAACTGCGAAGCCGGCCTGGAATGTGACCTTCAGGCACTAGGCTCTACATTGTTGCACTTTTCAGACCTTTGTGTACTGTGAGTTAGCCAGGGATCACTTTCCAGGTCCAGAGACATGGCCAAGTCTCTGGTGTGCCTGTGACTTTGAAGACTTTTTTTTTAAGTAAGCTGTATGGGCTACATATCTCTCGCTGTTTGAATCTCTCCTGCTTTCACAGTCAGTTCTTGAGTATCCAAAGTTTCACCTGTAAGTAGTGCAACTGATCCCAAACTCAAGGGGATCAGTCCCACTCTATAAGTTTCTTTCAACTTATGATCCATAAACAGTTCCAAGGTGGCCTGCAGTGTTCCCTCTCAAGGGCTTAACACTGACAGCCTGGAGCTTTATCCCCTGCTTGAGTTCCTACAATTCTCAGACACAAACCCATTACACAAAGAAAAGAGAAAAAAACAAAACATAGTATGGTCAATATAGCTTTCGTCTGACATACAGCATCTCCCTGATGGATAAATCAAGAGATTGTACTCGTATTACTCTACGCCAGGTTTGTTAAGATCTATTTCACTGGGATTCCTTGTGTAGTCTTGAACGGTCTTGTGAGATTCGCCCCTGTTTTCAGATATTGCAGAACAGTAGTAAAGTATAGGTCTATAGGGACAAATTACAGGTCCCTATGTACAGAACGATAGAAACAAAGAAAGGAAGAGAAAGAAAGGAGAGGGAAAGAGGTGGGGGATACAAGGAAGGGGGGGGGGGGTGAGTGAGAGGAGGGTAGGGGGGAGGCTGGGGAAACAAGGGTGGGGGGAGTGGGGACACAGAGGTAGCGACTGCGCCCCTCTCGAGTTGCCGTAAGGAGTAAGTATGGTTGGTGGGCAGAGGCAGACCTCCTCCTACATCCTCCCCTGCTATATTGCAATTGTTCTAGTCTAGAGTGTCGTTTTCAAAGAGAGCCCATCGGTCAGCAGAGAAGGCATAAATATTTCATAGTGTCCATGTCTTTGAATACTGATCGCGTTGGTGGCGGGCTGTAAGAATAAGATCCTCCAAATTGTTGATTTCCTATACTTTTTAAAGCCATAAGCCTATAGATGGAGGCTGCGCGGATTTCCAGCATTAGAGAGGAAGATGTCGAAGTAATGATTTTTTATAAGTCTTTCTTGGGATGCTAGAGGCATGGAGTGGGAAAAAGGCTGGATCATCTGGTATGGAGTGTTTGGTAAATTTCTGAGCAGTTTGGTGAATAGTCTTCCAGAATTGCTCCAAGTTGGGGCAGGTCCAGAATATGTGGAGAATTGTTCCCCAATCCTCCTGACACCTCCAGCAACAATCTGAGGATGAGGAAAAGAACCTTTGTAGTTTTGTGGGGGGGGGTTTGACCCATCAGATGACTATTTTATAACTGGTCTCCTGTATCTTCATGCATATTGATGATTTATAGGTGTAATTAAGATATTTTGTTTTTGACGTGGGGTGAAGGTCGACTTCATGTGCTTCTCCCAGGCATTACGGTATTGTAGTTGATGACCATCTGATGGTGTTATCAATAATTGGTAGGCGACTGATAGGGTGTGGGCCATGGCTCCCTCCCCTGAGCAACAAGTCTCGAGGGTGGTTTGGGTTTGGCTGAAGATGTTAGGGGAAGGTAATGACTTGAGGAAATGGTTCATTTGCAGAGCCCTTCAATAGTCTAATCGGAACAGGCCCTCTGGGTTTATGAGTTCGGGCGGGGACAGCCATCTACCATGGGCTAGGAAATGGGCTTCCTCAGAGAACAAAAGACATGCTCCCCAGTTCTGTGGGTGAACCCCTGGGTTCACAAGAATCAGGTAAGTGAGTGAGTTGACGTGAGGTGAAATCTGGTGAACAAAAGAAATCCAGCAAATCTGCGTCGTTATACCCACCAAAGGGTGATTTTTCATGGCATTTGTTGGCAGTGATTGGTGACACCAGGGGCTTTTTCTAGGGGTATGATACACTGAGACTGTTCTAGACAAGGCCATAATTTAGTAGCCTGATGGTGGCTCCACTCAATGAGTTTGGTCAGATGGGTTGCTTGCTGGTATTTGTGTAAGTCTGCTAAGCCTCTGTTTGATTTGGGTAGTGAGAGCTGTCACCTGTTAATTCTTGTTTTTTTATGTGCCCATATAAAATCAGAGAACATAGCTCGTTTGGTCAAAGTAGTTAGGGCTTGTAGGAGGTATAGGAATTTGGGAAGAATGCACATCTTAAGAATGTTACATCTGCCAAACGAGGGGTGTAGACCCGTGTGTCATTTATTAAAGCGGTTCTCCACCCTAAAGTGGAAGTTCTGCTAATCTGATCCCTCCCCCCCTCCGGTGCCACGATCGGTACCTTTCAGGGGCGAGGGGGTGCAGTTACCTGGATAATCCAGGTATCTGCACCCACTTCCGGGACAGACTGCCGCAGATGCCCCGCCTCCCCCATTGTGTTCTGGGAAACACACAGTTCCCAGGACACAGCGGCGACTAGCACATGCGCAGTAGGGAACCGGGGAGTGAAGCCGCAACGCAGCGCAGCGATCACTCGTCATCTGCCGCCGACATCGCTGGACCCTGGGACAGGTAAGTGTCAATTTATTAAAAGTCAGCAGCTGCAATATTAGTAGCTGCTGGCTTTTAATATTTTTTTTTTTAGGTGCAGAACCGATTTAAGCAGAATTTGAATGGCTTTCAGTAGTGGTGGGAAGTTCAAGGCAAATATTTGAGATCATTTAGGGGGATTTATGTTCCCAGGTACTTCAGGGCTGTGTTTGTCCACTTGAATTTAAAGCTAGCCTGGAGGTGTGTGGGTAGGGGTTATGGCAGACCTACAGGTATACCCATGGCTTTGGTCTTGTTGAAGTTAATATTCAAGTTTGAAAGGGATCTGTATGTTTGAAATTTGTGGAGGACATTCAGGAGAAAGATCATGGGGTTTGTGGTTGAGAACATCACGTCGTCCGCGTATGCGGAGATCTTCTGCTGGGAGTCTCCTATCACTACCCCCGTGATGTCTGGGTTTAGGCGTACCATGTGTAGGAATGGCTCCAATGAGAGGGCAAAAAGGAGTGGCAACAATGGGCATCGTTGACGCGTTCCATTTGAAATTATGAAGGGTTCGGATAGGACACCATTGGCTCGTACTCAGGCCGAGGGATCAGAATAAAGCGTGTTTATCCAGTTGAGCATGGTGTTGCCAAACCCCACGTGTTTCAACACGGAAGACATAAATTGCCAGTTCCCCCTGTCAAAGGCCTTCTCCACGTCCGTGCTAAGGAATACACAGGGGGTTTTAATCTTATTGGCAACGTGTAGGAGGTTCAGGAATTTAATTGTGTTGTCTCTTCCCTCACGAGTTGGGACAAATCCAACTTGATCCAGATGGATCAGAGATGGTAAATGGTGTTGAATTCTGGTTGCCAGGAGCTTTGCGAAGATTTTTAGATTGGTGTTGAGCAGTGAGATCGGTCTGTAGCTCCCGCAAGAGGCTGGATCCTTCCCTTCTTTGGGGTCACTGCTATATGCGCTGAGAGAGAGTCACAAGGGAATGTCATAGTGGGACCTAAGGAGTTGAAGAGTTTATGCATAAATTTCCCTAGGTAAGGTAACAGGGTTTTCTAGTATTGGGCAGTGAGCCCATCGGGCCTGGGGCTTTCCCTAATTTAGTGTTGCCTGTTGCGCTTTAGATCTCTTCTAGTGAGATAGGTTCGTCCATTGTTTCAGTAGGAAGTTTGGGCATTTGAGAGTTAGTTAAGTACCCTTCGACTTGGGTCTTTGTGGGGGATACTTTCTGAAGGTTATAAAGAGATGCATAGAACTTCTGAAATTCCTTCGCTATGTTTTGGGGAAGGGAAACCTTCTGCCCTGATTGTGACATTATGTGTGGTGCATAATTCGTGAGCACCTGTTCTCTCAGGGATCTGGCCAGAAGTTTACTGCATTTAATACCGGATTCATATGAGACCTTCCCGACAGACCTGTATCGTCGCTTTAGGTCTAAACTGTAGTAGGTCCGTAATTTTCTGGCATAGTAACAGGATTTCCGTCTCTATGGGGGGCATTTCGGCATGCTTACGTCGGGCTTCCAAAATGCTTAACTCTTTGAGGAGAGAAGTCATCTGTGAGGTGCGTTTCTTAATGTGAGATCCATGTTTAATGAGCACTCCTCGGATTACCGCTTCGTGGGTTTCCCACACACTACCTGGGTCACTGTCTGTTGTGCCATTGGTCTGGAAATAGCAGTCTATTTTCCTGACCATGTCTTTGAGAACTTCCTCATCTTGTAGGAGGCTTTCATTAAGTCTCCAAGTTCTTGTCCTGGAGATATAGGTATCAGTCAATCGGCCTTATCCTGGTAGGATTTCAGTGCAGTTATGCAGGATTTAATGGGCCAAATTGCAACTTTGATTGCTAACTAAGATGGGTTAGTGAATGTCTCCCACCTTATTCCCTAAATGAGTATCCTATTCCAAGAGCATTGTTTCACATGTAAAATGTGTCTTTTGTGCATGTCCTTTGAGGCTAAATATCTCACTGATTGTAAGCCTCTATGCCAGCAAAAATAGCCTAAAGTGTAAATCATGGGAAAAGGAAGCAGAAGCATAGTACAAGAACACTAAATTTCAAAAGAGCCAACTTTGCTAAACTGCACTCCATACTGCATGATGGGATCAAAGGCAAAAAAGTTTTTCCTGACGCATCTTCATGGCAGCACACGCTGGATTGTGACTTCGCCCCCACAACCTGAAAGAGAGACACCCCACTTTATTCTCTTTTTTTATCCTCACCTGGCAAGATTGGATGGATATCGCGCCTCTTACCAAATTTGCCCTCTTACTGCATTCACCCCAACAGGTTAAGCCTATCTTGGGTTGAAGTCTCTCCTGTATAGTCTCTAAAGGAGCTTTTATGGAGAAAACCCCAGTCTAGGGGTCTCAGGGAAACATTTTTCTGGCATTTACAAGCTTTAAAGAAGCTTAGATACTTTCAGTGGCTTCCTACCTTTTTCCAGCACAAAGATTTTATAAACATTACAAAGATTTTATAAACATTCCTTTTTTTCTTTTCCCCTAGCCATTCTGGGCTCTGTAGTTTCTCAGGCAGCAAAAATCTCTATCCAACATGGCAGCCGCATCCTCCGCTGTGTTCTGCGCATGCACAGGAGGAAGTGAGGTAACCAGGCAAGTCTTTCTTTCTTCAATGAAGCAACCAAGGAGAAATATTCAGAAGCAAGAGAGGTAACAGACCTCAGGGAGTCTGTGCAGGAGTCTATCCTCGAGACATCAGCCTCTGAAGTGGATAGGGCAGGACCAATCACATCATCCACAGCTCCCATTCCTTACACAGAACCAGAGTCATCTTCAGAAAATGAAGATCCGGAAATGTTGGCAGGTTTCAACTTTACCTTGGTTGAACCTTTTGCAAGATCAGTGAAAGAGGCCATAGGGTGGGAAGAAACGAAAGAAGTTCCACGTGTGAGAGATCAGATATGAGGTCCAACCTTAACTACAGACTTGCAAAACTGTATCCTTTAAAGGAGCCTAATGTAAATCCTCTGATCCACCAACTTTCAAGAAGCACGCCACCTTACCAATCGAGCATATAGTAACCTTCTGTGATGTACTGGACCGGAAGATTGATTTCGATTTGAAGAAAGCATACTTCACGGTAGGCCAGCAGTTGCTACAGCGGCAGTTGGTAGAGTAATTTCTGGATGGTCTGCCACTATAGAGAAGTCTCTACATGAGGGGGCCAACCAGGAGAAGATAATTAGCTCCCTTCAGGAACCGAAGCTGGCAGGCGATTTTGTCACAGAAGCTTCAGTGGATATCACCTTGTGGCTAAAACCATGAGTGGCAGACACGATATCAAAAATGAATTGGTACAAAATTCCATATGATGGAGTTAACCTTTTTGGATCAAAATTGGATTCAGCGATTTCAAAGGTGATGAGAGGGAAGTCAGGACTGATTCCTTCTGACAGGAGACCAAAACCACAGAAGGGTCCTTCCTATAGGTGCAATCTCCCAGAAAGGTACAGAGAGGCAAAGACATGTAGGCCAGAAAGAGAGTTTAAAATGAAACTGGAGAAACACAGACCACCCTGACGAGGGAACAACAGAAATATTTTTGAAGGTGCGCTCATCCTTCCTGTGCAAGTAGGAGCCACTCAAGGAGTTCATACAGTTTTGGATGGAGCACATTGAAGACACATGGACACTTTCCACAATAAAGTTTGGTCACAAGTGGAGATTCATAAACAGATTTCCCGGGAATCACTTTCAGCCAACCAGACTGCCATCATCACCAGATAAGAGAAGGGTGCTGCTCAAGTAGGTGGTAGAGCTAAAACAAAAGGGGGTAATCCTGGAGGTCCCAACACCCCAAAGAGGGAAGAGGTATAATTCCCCTCTATTCCTAGTAAAGAAGAAAACAGGGGATTTGCGCAGGGGATAGTGTTGAATATTCTTGAGCTCAGAGCAGCTTTTCAAGCCCTCCTAGCCTTTGGATCATCCTTGAAGGGGAAGAACATCTTAATTTGGATGGGCAACAAAGTGGTGGTGGCATACATTCAGACACAGGGAGGTACCAGAAGCAATACATTACTGGAGGAAGTTCGCCCTAACAGATCTGAGAGCTGTGTACGTTTCGGCAACACAGAACCTGCTGGCCAACTGTTTGAGCAGTGAGTTCCTGTCAAACAACAAATGGTCTCTGAACCACCAAGCCTTCAGTCTCCTGACCAAAACTTGGGGAATTCCAGATATCTATCTGGCAGCAACACCTACGAATGCCAAGTGCCAGAGATTGCTGTCGAGAGCAGCATACCCATCAGCTGAGGGAATAGACTGCCTTCTCCACCCATGAAACTTTCGACTAGGATACATATTTCCACTGACACAGAGAAGTTCCCCTCCAGGCTCAGGAGGTCATCAGCTTCAGTGATAGCAGTAATCCCTTTTTGCCCGAGAAGACCCTGGTTCATGACCCTTCTGCAACTCATTCTGGAAGATCCCCTACCTCTACTGGTAACTCAGGATCTGCTTTATAAAGGGCAGTTCCTTCGCCCGGCTCTGGAGAAACTGCACCTGATGGCATGGAGGTTGAGAGGAATAGGCTCCTTTAACAAGGTTTTTCTCAGTAGGTAGTATCAACATTACTTCAGGCTAGGAAATGTGCCATTAACACCACCTACGGTAGGATATGGGAAAGATTCTCATCTATGACTCCCACTATCCACAACCCACTATCACCAGAGGACATGCTTAAAGATCCGGCTTCCAAGAAGGCCAACGTTTCCAGCATGGGATTTTTCAGTAGCTCTGAACACACTTTCAAATTCCCCTTTTAATCCAACTGACTATCTCTCACTGTGGGACTTAACACTAAAACTAACCTTTCTCATCACCATTACCTCAGCCAAAAGAGTTTCGGAAATGCAAGCATTAATGATAACAGAACCCCACATGGTCTTTTACCCAGACAGGGGGGTAGTGAGACCTTCAGACTGCTTTAGTCCAAATCAGGACATCAATCGTCCGATCTTTACCAATGATCAGGGGGAACCACATGCCTTAGATATAAAATCCTCTATTAACAGTTAGCTGACGGCTACAGCCTCCTTTAGAAAAACAAACAATCTTTTGATAATTCCTCATGGGAACAAAAAAGAACACTTGACATCACCTTGCACTATCACATCATGGCTAGTCAAGTCCATCAGGAAGACTTATGCCATTCAAAAACTTACCAAAGGCACTAAACCTCATTCAACCAGAGCAGTGGCAACTTTATGGGCAGCATATTGCAGGGTTTCACCGGAGACAATGTGCAAGGCAGCAACCTGGTCATCCAGACATACATTCATGTTCCACTATAGGGTGGATTCGGCCCAATTATCAACGGTAAATTTCGGAAGATTGGTTATTCGGGCTAATTCTTCAGCTAAAAGTTAAATATTTCCTTTTTTTGCACCCACCCAACTGGCAAGTTATTTCCCAGTATGTGCTGCCATGATGCGTCAGAAAAATGGAAAATTGTATTCTCACTTTTCCATAATTTTCCTTTCCTGATGCATCTTCACGGCAGTACACAGCATTCTGCCCTTTTTAGATGATAGATACAGAGAATGAAGCGGAACGGTGAGTATACAAGTCTAAGTTTTTTCCATTCTCTGCATTAAGGTAAAAAACTGTTGAAAAGTTGCTCCGCCCGGCTCCCCTTTTACCTGAGCCCAATTGCGATCCAGCACTGTGCCCATCTGTAGTAGCTCCTCCCCCCTCCCTCTCTTCTCATAGAAGACTCAGGAGCAGCAAGAACCCTTGGTTCCTGTTGCTGTCAGTCAAATCCTGTGTGGAGGGAGTGAGGGGCAGAGCTTTCCTGCTCCATGTATGTCTATAGATGTACACCGTATGGCTTGGGATCAAGCAAGCTTGAGTTCCCCTATAGCAATTGGCTTGCTATGGGGCACTCAGAGAAGAGGAAATATTGTTGGTGGGGGACCACAGAAGAGAAGGTTTGGGGCTGCTCTGTGCAAAATTATTACACAGAGCAGGTAAGTATAACTGTTTGTAATCCATCAACTCTTTGCAATCAATTTAAATAATGCCACTAGCCAGTTTATTCCAATGAGCAACACATATAGAAGAATAAAAGTTAAACCAAGATGGCTAAATTCCAGCATAAATAAAGCATATTAAGTAGAAAAAAAGTCCTTTAAAAAAATTCAAGGCTGAGGGGTCGCCGTTGGCATTCCAACACTACAAAGAAAGCAAAAAGAAATGTAAGTTCACGATCAGGGCAGCTAAAATAGACCACGAGAGACACATAGCAAAGTAAAAGAAATCCTCCAAATTATTAATAAGTCACAGCATATTGGCCTATAAAAGATAATCGGGGAAGTTGGTTACAAGTCATATTCTGTATTGAATTGTTTTTTAACTTTACTGTCTGCCCTCATGTTGTAGAGCACCATGTAAACTGTTATCCTGTATAATAATAATAATATGAATAATTAGGTGTAACCAGCATGGGTTCATGAGAGATTATTCTTGCCAGACCAACCTGAATGGTCTGGAGTTGTAAGTTGGGTAACCCAAGGCTCTGTCCTGGGACCAATTATGTTTAATTTGTTTATAAAGGATATTGGTATAAATAGTTCTGTATCATGGTTTGTCGATGATACAATGCTAAGCAGGGTAATAACTTCCAGGCAAGATATTCATTCTTTACAAGAAGGCCTCAATAAAATAAAAGGGTGGGCTACTACATGGCAAATGAGGTTCAATATTGAACAATGTACAGTAATGTATTTGGGGTCTAAACATTTGAATGCAAGTTATTTGCTAGGGGGAATCAAGGATGGAAATGGATCTGGGAGTCCTAGTAGATCTCAGGCTTAGCAATAGCACACAATGCGAAGCTGCAGCAAGCAAGGCCAGCAGTCTTTTAGCATGCTCTAAAAAAGGGTATTTACTCAAGATAAGACTACCACTTTACAAAACTATGGTTACATAGGGGGTTGTTTACTAAAAGAAAATAGAAAACCCCTAGTAATGGGATTTTTAAGGCAACAAAAAATCAATGTGTTAAAAATGAAATTATTATACAAAAAATGTATATATAAACAATTCATGATTCATAGAATAATTCATAGAAACATACAATGCACAATTCTAGATGTTGAAAACATTTAAAGAAGTGATATTATCCACTTTAGAATCCAGGGACCCCCAGAACAGCTGGTGGTAACGGACAAGAAAGTGGTTAATCCAACGTGTTTCGATAGTAATTTTCAATACAATTTTCATCAGGGATATGATATCACTATTCAAATGAGTATCAAATGGCAGATATATTGCCCATGATGTCCAAACAGGAGAGCTGATCCTTACAAGCACAATGAAACCTGTTCCCCTAGTGTATCCTATACAGGAAGGCCGGATAAAATAAATCCAAGAAAGGGCGCTTAAATCTCAAATTTTCCGGGTACCTGTTTCCAAAAGCCCCAGTCTCCAAAAATAGTCACATAGTCACCGTACAAAAAGTCCCCCAGTTACATGCTCCTACAACTCTGCAGTATCATGGGAAATATATCTGCCATTTGATACTCATTTTAATAGTGATATAATATCCCTGATGAAGATTGTATTGATAATTACTATCGAAATGCATTTGATTAACCGCTTTCTTGTCCGTTACCACCAGCTGTTTATATATGATTTTTTTGTACAATAAATGAATTTTTAACACGTTGATTTTTTTTGTTGCCTTAAAAATCTCATTACTAGAGGTTTTCTTTTTTCCGATTTACACAAGGGATGATGGCAACCACATGAGTTATTCCTTTTTCAAAAAGGTACTAAAAGAAAATCCACTTGCACTGCAATTGCCTTTCGAAGTAAAGTCACTGTAGATCCGAGTGGGACATGCAAGGAAAATAAAAAACTGCATTTTAACTTGCACATGATTGGATGATAAAAACAGGAGAGCTTCCACTAATTTCAGCTCTACCCCTTAGATTTAGAGCGACTGCACTTCCAAGTGCACTTGCAGTGCAAAGTGGATTTGCCTTTCGTAAATAACCCCCAAA
Organism: Lithobates pipiens; assembly: GCF_037356315.1. Taxonomy (NCBI): domain Eukaryota; kingdom Metazoa; phylum Chordata; class Amphibia; order Anura; family Ranidae; genus Lithobates; species Lithobates pipiens. Next base: position 20,600,624 of record NW_027507790.1, read on the forward strand.
AACATAAAATAGTAACATAGGTTGAAAAAAGACAAGTCTATATGTTTCAGGCACATCTCGAGTATGCTGTCCAGATCTGTTACAAAAGCATAAGGGGGATGCATTCGGATAGAATTTAGCTATCCGCAAGGGAACCATATACCAAAACTCCATTAGGGTCCATTGTTATTCTAAATCAGTTTCCCATTCTCACGTGAAAAGCATTTTAGATTCAGACCTAGCAAGTGCTAAATCACTGTTATCCCCCCGCCCCCCCCCCCCCCCCATGGCCTGACCACACCATAGTTCGTATTCTGTGATGGATAGAGGTTTGTGACTGGGGAACCCTAGGGATCTGATAAAATGGGATATTTGTTGGAGTCTAAACCTTTCCATCCCTGGCATATCAGGTAAGAGGGCCTGTTGGGTTTACAAAGGGACCAATCCTATAAGGCCCCTTATCTACCCACCATTGGAAGCTCCATGATCAGAAAAACAAAATCACTGACACATAAACATGGCAGTAAATGCCCCCCTCGATTATCACTGGAGCTTATGGAACTTATGGGTGAAAAACTCTTAAAGTTTACTGTACATTATATAATGATATGACAATTATTAGTGTCACGTAGATCAATAAAATCTGATATAATATGACTGGTTAGACTAAAACTGATACCGACATACTGCTTTAATATTGTAATGTTTCTTGTTTTATTTGTTTTATTCTGTTATATTTTCTTTTACTACAAGCCTCTATACTAGTGCCTCACACTTGCAATATTATTCACATGCTCCCCTTTTAACGTTTACTATGCATTTAACTATAATGAAGACATGTTCTGGTTTTTGTCGTTTATCGCCTGTACACCTCTCTAGGGTACACTTGATTGTCAGTTTGCTTGTAAATCTGTTGTATTTACATTGTTGTATACTCTTAATACTAATAAAAAACGAATGAAAAGAAAAACAAAATCACACTAGTTTAATTAAATTGCAAAGGTAGAAGGTACACTTTGGCAACAGATCTTGTCCCAGAACTGTCTGAAAAGGTTGCAGGGTGCTCATAGGCATATCATGTGTATAGACAGCTAAAACTCAATTCAAGATAGAAAGTAATTGGGATTTTTGTGATACAAACTATTGAAGAAATAAACTAATTCCAGTTACGCACATTCTTATGGTTTATCTCAACCTAAGGTCACCATTAAAAATTTCCACCTAAAACCTTTTTTTACTGTGATCTTATCTGATTATTTCCTACAGATTCCATGATGTACTGTATTTACTGCAAAACAGACTGCTCCATGTGTTAAATCCATGATTTGTTCAATTCTCTAAATATTTAAATATATAAATATATACGTTTATGAAAAGCAGATACATATTATGATTGAAACAGTAATATCTGCAGCTGGATCAATAAAGAAATTTCCCCTTTTTGCATTTTGATTACCCACAGTTCAGAGAAAGGCTAGTCAATTCAGTTTCAACTTTCAGAATGTAAATCCTTTATTTAACATAAAATGGCAGTGACATTGCACAGTCTGTAGGTTAATCTGAAAATCCCAAGGTTCGTCTCCAAAAAATGTTCACCAACAGATTCAAAGTGCCGACTTCTAACAAAAAGGCAGAAGGTAATACAATGTCACTTACTGCAGTTATATTCTGTTCAGATACTGATGTCATAGCAGTCAAGCAGATGGAGTAAAGGGACATAAAATATGTCCATCATGTTACAGAATGAAGGTAGATAATTATCTTTATAGTCATCTGCGATATCTGTCTTAAGACACAAGTAGAACAAAACACCTCCTAATTCCTAAACATTTCAGATGGAAGGGAAAAACACTTACTGGGGTATTTATAAATGTTTTGCTAGAGTAAGTTTTGCTTATTATATATTTATTATATATTATAATGTTATATATTATATAATGAAGGCACTTAGCAAATGGTAATTCCCTATACACTGTCAGAATAATCTTCTGTTATCTTCAGTGAAGAGCAGTTTGATATTTAAAAGTAAACTTGTACTGAGAGAAATATACAGATTGCTAATGCCGACTTTCTTCTGAAATTGCTAGGCTGCAATACTTAAGCTCCATCTCAGGGGCAAAAATGAACTCACCCCCCCCCCCCCCATTTGCTTTATGCTTTTTTAACTACCTGTTGAAGCAGTATTTTACTTATCTAAGTCCGTTATTGAGGTCCCTCATTAGCACGGTTTCCAAGTGTAGGGGATCAGTCATTTCAGTGCTACAGATGTGTTCACGCTGGACAGACCCTGACAATCCACTCATGCTGACATGATCACCTGCAGTTAGGTAATTTAGGTGGGGAAAATGGGTGGGGGTAGGGGGTGTCAGAGGAGGAGCCTAGAATTCCACTTTAAAAGTCACTTATAACAAGCAGGTGCATTAGAAAGACACACTCCCCATCCTCTAGTTGATAATTCTTTGAATATATCATTAAAGGATAAGTTCACCTTTTGTAACATGTTACACCATGAATATGTTACATGTTACAGAAGCACTAGTCTCCACACCCACCCCTGTTTTGACTGCAAGCAGCGGATCTTGTCCCCCTGCTCGTTGTGACAATTTTTTAAAAACGTGGGTGTGTGAGGCTCTGCCTGCCTGGCCTCGTCCTTCATTCACAGTGTTCTGTGAATGGGAAAACTACAAGTACCGAAACCCTTTGCAGCTGCCAGCTTCCAGTTCTCAATGAACTACAAGGACACTGTTGAGCTTTCTCATGCTAGGTAGTTCATTGAATCTTCCTGTCATAATGTAAGTGCCTGCTCGTACGAGGTATAAGCAGACAACTTACACAGATGAACGCAAATTTTTTTAACCTGCAAAAAGGGTGTCCATCTATTATTTTTACAAAGTTGAACGCATCCTTTAAGGAGGGACTGAGTTGCAGTATGGTTAGGAAGTATTGATAGTCACTCTTTAAACAAGCTGTAAATCACTGTCTGGAGTTTAATTTGCACTGCAGAAGAGATCATGAAAACTTCAATAGGAAATTTTAGTTTGACAAAACTCATTTGCAGCTTTTGTATAAGTGATCAGTAAAAAAAGAGGGGCAATAGCTGATCCCAACAGAGTATTTTATACATGCTGGTTACATAGAATGAAGTAGGCATAAAAAAAGTAAAAAGGCACACGCACGTTTTTAGTTAATTGAGTGGTATCTTTAGCCACTACTGTTATGTTTTAATCCTGCACAATATTTAATAGTGTTGATCACTTGTGTTTGTACTTCAGATTGGACATCGAGACTTTGATGTGGAAAAGCGGCTCAGGAGAGATCTAAAGAGGACACATGCATTGCTGGCTGACCTGCAGCTCCTGCTGGCCACCATGGGAGATTCAGGACCACCCGTGGATCGTGGAGAGATAGAAAGAGTTCACATCCAGGTGAAAACTTCAAACAGAATAGCTCACTTTCAGTTAGTTACTTTGATTGAGCCAGACACCCGGCAGCCTGTGTCTCTACTGATGTCTTTGTCTCGACTTCCATGTGATAACTGTGATAATGTTGTATGTGTTATATTGTGCCAATAGACCATAATTATGTCAGGAATATGGGAACACATGATAGAGAGCAGTGCAGGGAACATTTATTATTTGTAGAAAAGATTATTTAAAAGTACTGTATGCCACTGGTACACCCTCTGGTAAAAGACATAAGGAAAGCACAAGCGTCAACATGACTACAGAACTGTAAGGTGACTATAAATACCTCCTTTGTTCTACAGTATGTTGGTAACCTGTTCCTTAAAGACACACTTCAGCCAGACATCAGCCAACATTTAAACCCACACGATCATGACATCTTCAGCAACAGTTGAATGTATGTTTTATAGTATAGTTGTGAGCAGGGATGGGTAAACAGTTCAGCCCGAGCATAAGTTTGGGCTGAACTTTGGTTGTTTGGATATTCAGTGAACACCGAACGATATGCAGTGTTCGGGGCAAATTCAAAAGTCGCCAGAACACCATTAAAGTCCATGGGACACTAACATGAAAAATCAAAAGTGCTAATTTGAAATTTTAATTATATGCAAGTTATTGTCATAAAAAGTGTTTAGGGACCTGGGTCTGGGGAAGACCCGTGGTGTCAGAGGGGGGCAGGGTAACCCGTTTATTTCGCCCTCAGATATATAACAGCTGTCACCCAGAAGAAGCATCACTTGGCAGGAGCCTCCCATGTAGGCAGAACTGTTGCTGCTTTTTTTTTTTGGTCTGTCGGGCGGCATTAATTTACATCTCTGGACATTTTTATTTTTTTATTTTTTTAATAAAGGACTTGTCCCAAGCTGTCTCTTGTCTTTTTTACCATTCTTGACACTTTCTTTTGTGAAATGGTAGGGGTACAATGTACCCGTTACCAATTCACATAGGGGGCTGGGATCTTGGGGTCCCCTTGATAAAGGGGGCTTCCAGATTCCAATAAGCCCCCCCGCCCGCATACCCCCACAACCACTGGGCAAGGGTTGTGGGGATGATGCCCTTGCCCCATCAACATGGGGACAAGATGCTTTGAGGTCAGACCCCAATGCACCCACCCCATGATGAGGGCATGTGGCCTGGCATGATTGAGGGGGTGGGGCGCTCTCTCACCCCCCTCTTTTCCTGTGGCCTGCCAGGTTGCATGCTCGGATAAGGGTCTGGTATGGATTTTGGGGGCCACCTATGCCATTTCTTTTTAATTTGGCACAGAGTTCCCCTTAAGTTCCATATCTGATCTGAAGGATTTTGGGGGGGCCCCCTCCCATTTTTATTTTTTTCCATTTTGGTCCAGGGTTCCGCTTAATATTCATACCAGACCCAAAGGGTTTGGTAATGAACTGGGGGGGAACCCATGCCCTTTTTTTCAATGAGTTTTATCTATATTGCAGAGACCCGAAAATTAATTACAGCCGCGATCAGTTTTAAATGACAATTTTTCCTTTAGAAATTTCATTTTTCTGTGGTATTGTTCTAAGCACAGGAAAATGCACCACTTTACAGACATACTATAGACACCCCCCAGGCATGATATATAAAGGAATATTTAATTTTTATTGTTTCACTTTATGCATCAAAAAAATCACTGCTCCCCAGCGAAACAAACACTAGCAAGAGCCTGGAGGTCTCCTTCATTGATGGTGGAAGAGGTAGTGAATAGAATGAATAATACTATGACTCAAGCCAAAATGGCAGCTCTTGAAACAGACATGGGGGATTATTTATGAAAAGTAAATCCACTTTGCACTGCAAGTGCACTTGAAAGTGCACTTGGAAGTGCAGTCGCTCTAAATCTAAGGGGTAGATCTGAAATGAGGGGAAGCTCTGCTGATTTTATCATCCAATCATGTGCAAGCTAAAATGCTGTTTTTTATTTTCCTTGCATATCCCCCCAGATCTACAGTGACTTTACTTCTAAGTGCACTTGCAGTACAAAGTGGATTTGCGTTTAGTAAATAAACCCCATGGCCACCAAATTTGAAAAAGTGTGGCATCCGTGGATAATAAATTATTTACCACAAACTTTTAACAAAGAAGTTCTACTACCATGGTAGCTGACCCATGTGGTCAGTGGATACATTATATGGACTCCAGTAGATATGGCGGCCTTCGACTCGACTCTGCGGACTCCTCTTCTTCTTTTACTAGTTTCTCCTTTTCTCATCACTCCTCTCTCTTCTACTTCTTCCTATTATGCTTCAAAGCTCAAACTTATTATAGAATTTTACTTATTTTATAAACTATACCAACCAATTGTATGTATTATTGATATCGTAGAAATTATAGTTTAATTTATAGTATATATTGTTCTGAATACATACCTCTGAGCTTCATTGCCTTTGTTAAATAATATGTACTGAATTTATGGTTGAATACTCTATTGTATGTATAATAAAATCTTTTGACAAGGAAAAAAAAATCACTGCTCCCAAAAAAACATCAGTTTAAAAAAAAATGGCATTGCTACATGTCCCCTGGGGCAGGACCTGGGTCTCCAAACAATTTTATGACAATAACTTGCATATATGCCTTTAAAATTAGCACTTTTGATTTTTCATGTTTGTGTCCTATACACTAGTGGTCATCAACCCTGTCCTCAGGGCCCACCAACAGGCCAGGTTTGCAAGATAACTGAAATACATCACAGGTGATATCATTTGCTGCTCAGTGATTTCAGTATTCTAGTCTGCATCTCCCCCAAGGTAATAAGTAAAACCTGGCCTGTTAGTGGGCCCCGAGGACAGGGTTGATGACCACTGCTATACACTTTAACGGTGTTCATGTGGGGGGGGGGGGGGGTGTTTGGCTCATGCTTAGTTGTGAGATAATCATCATATTAATGACTAGCTGCAGGCTAGTATGTTCTCCACTAACAGCACAAAATCACGGGACATTAGATTGCAGCCTCGTCAAGAATCTGACGGGATAGGATTATATAAAACAGATCAAGGGTGAATTGACATTAAAGTGTACTTTTTCCCATAAAATTGATAATAATTCTAACTTACAGTATTTGCAGTTTTTTTTCTATAAGAAAAATTCCTGCTCTGCTTTTACTTTTGAAAGTGTGACCCGCATATGGTCATGGTCACCCATGTCACTGGAACCTATGGAATGCCATAGGTGTACCCTCTACATTTGCTCCCCAACTCTGTACTGCAACCATACATGTAGAGTTCTGAGCGCCACACATATATTCATCATGAAAGTGATACAAAGAACTGCTGTCAATCACCGCTATGGAGAAAAGTGGCATGGTTTGTCATCTGTGTGTCCCTCTCATGCTGTCTGTGTGTGCAGCTCTTTTAAAAGTAATGCACAGGAGGATTTTTTTTTTTTTTTTTTTTACTTTAAATAACAAATGCATATAAGTTTAGTTATTATCTACTTTAATGTCACTTTAAGTAATTGTTTTGCCTTTACATTATTAGCAATGCTTGCTGAATAGTAAAAGCAAACACCTGACTTTTGTTGCCTTGAGTCAACACTATGCACATTTTAGCTCTGTTTGGTTTCCAAAGTGAAAAAGGTACCCAATACTTTCAGGTAAGCATATGGGTTATCCTCCCACATGACATGAAGATTCAAGCTGTGACTTGGAGCTTACACAGTGCTAATGATCCCAGGCAGCAGGACTGGAGCAGATGAGGAGCAAAGAAGATGGTAGGTGTATGCAGCAGGTCAGGTTAGCATTAAAGTGAACCTGTTACTTTGCCCTGAATGGGCAAAGTATGGGCTGACTTTAAGCTGATCACATTCCCTTGCATTTCTAAAAAGAAAAAAATAAGTCTCCCTTTCAACACACAAAATGAAATGTGCCAGAACATACTCTGCACTTCCAGACAGCTGGATCATTTTAAATTAAATATTATCAATGCTAACAGAATCATGAAGCACAATATATATATATATATATTGTGCTTCATGATTCTTTTAGCATTGGTAATATTTAAATATAAATATATATATATATATATATATATATATATATGTGTATATATATATTAATATTCATTATCTTTTACTGTTAAAAATCTTACAATGAAAGATGTATTTGGAAATTATATTTAAATCTGTCTTGCTGAGCCAAACAGAATTAGCTGTTATCTGATCTGCCAGGAGAGAGTATCCATGAGAATTGAGAAGATGCATTTACGAATGGGCTCTTTGCCATGTCCTGTTGTGTTAACTGTAATAAATATGCTCAATCTGCTACTGCACAGCTTGCCTCACTGTTCATAGCTTTCCATCCCACTTACAAACTGATCTGTGCCTCTGTGTTTAGATGGCATGTGTTCAGCTAAGGAGCTTACCATTGTGGCCACTGCAAAGATTACTATTGTCCAACACCAGCATAATCCTCCCAACTGTTGGCTTTGTTTAGCTCTAAAAATAAACACTCTTCAAACAATTTAGAATTAAGAGTAAGGCTAGCCATGCAAGGGCCAACTTCTCTGAGGATTTAGCAGAAGTTCCACAGGAAATTTTTATCAAAATGACTGTATGGGAAAGTAAAACAGTATTGTTGATTTACTAAAGGAATAAATGAATGTTCACTTAGTTAGTGAATAAGGAAAAGTTGAATTAACTGCAATCATCCAATGATGAACAAGTATAATTACAGTTTGTATTTCTTTTGAACTGGCACATGATTAATTATTCCAAGGTAGCAAATTTCACCTCATTCACTGAGATAAATGAACATTCACTTTGGTAGGTGAACATCCTCTACTTCATTATTAAATCAAATCCAATGATTTATATTTAGTACATTTCTGATGCATACAATTTAGTGGTCAGCTTCTAAGCATTGGTACTTAGAAGAACAGTAGGCTTTTATTAAAAAATGTGGTTTGTTCACTAAATTAATCCTTGTATTGATAACAGTTCTCGAGAGGTGGTATTTTCAAAGTGAGAGAAATTCACCATCAAACAGTTATCACAACAATAAGTGTCCCTAATAAACAATTTGCCCTCACCTCTTATTCTGGTGATAACTCTATAAAATTTTGATTTGCCAGCTCTACCTATTTCTGAGACGGGCAGTTGGAGAAATAATGGTTAAATCTCCCCCAGCAATAAAAACCTATCAGGTGGTAACCCTTCTTTATTCTATTGATAGGAAAACATAGCATTAATAGGAGAATTCATTTGTCATTTGGAACATAAATATTTTTAATCTGTAGTCAGAAATAAAGTCTACCTTCGACAACCTTCATGTGAGCTGCCATTGCTGAGCTTTCTTTGAAAATGTTATTTGCTTGGCTGTTATGCTGACCCAATAGCTTTAGTTGGTCATGGATTAAAAACAAGTATGCAGAATGGACAATGTGCATTTTCAGATCAGTAAAAGCAGCCCACATATTTTTATTGCATATTCTGTAAATGCACAAACGCCTGCAACCTCATAGCAAAAGGGCTGGAGAGCGTAAAGCAGGGGCTGGTATTAATGAGAGCTAAAGAAATGTAGGTGGGGGGTAGAATCTGTCATGGACATAAAAAAGATAAATAGATAGATAAATAGATAGATACAAAAGATAAATAGATAGATAGATAGATAGATAATAATAGGATTTTCTGTCTTGACTGGAATGCTGTGTAAATGTTTTAAAAACATACATATTCACACTAATGCCCCGTACACACGATCCGATTTTCCTACGAAAAATGTTTGATGGGAGCCTTTTGTTGGCCAACCGTGTGTAGGCTCCATCGGACCGTTTCCATTGGAATTTCCGTCGCACAAAATTTGAGATTTGGTTCTCAAATTTTCCAACAACAAAATCCGTTTGCGTAAATTCTGATCGTGTGTACTCAATTGCGACGCACAAAGTGCCACACATGCTCAGAATAAATTACGAGATGAAAGCGCTCGGTCTGGTAAAACTACATTTCATAATGGAGATAGCACATTTGTCACACTGCAATTTTTTAAATAGTTTAATGCAGCGCATTCTCTTCTTCTTTAGAATGCTAGAAGAATGAAGTTGTTTTGCTGCTCATATTCACAAACTGATTTCTTTATTATTTCTCGTGATCTCATGAATAATATTTTTTTTTCTCCATAATAATGTTTATAATTTTTTCCGTTTTTTTTTTATCAAGATCTACATTTTCTAGTGCTCTCCATAATAGTATTTCTTGTTTTCCTTGTCAAGTTACCACAACACCATTATTATCTTGTATTTTTTAACCTCAAGGAGATTGGTTGGTGTTGGTGTCCTTTGTTAATTTGACATTGAATTTTGCAAATGTACCTGCCTACTCACAAACTGTCCTTTTTGAAGTAAAACACATAGGCTAGTATTTATGAAAAATAAATAGCCATTTATTCTTGATCATAACAAAATAAAGAGGAAGGCAACCCTGGAGAAACTTCTAAAATTGGCAAAGCCTTTATACCCCAGGACACACATCAACTATTTGCCAGCCAAAATTGGTTGCCAGAGGAGTCCATATAATAGTGAGCACAATCCAGTCCAGGACTACAAGAGATCAGGAACAGCAGCAGATGACATATCTGTCCCCAGGCTGTGGTCATAAAACAGCCTGCATCTTTTGTCAGACCAGACTGAACCCAGGCCATCACTCTCTGGTCTTCCTTGCATGCTTCTTTGCAGGCTGTGGCTTTGGTGTTGGAATTGTGGCAGGAGGTGGAGGAGGAGGACCATGGTTCAACTCACAAACGTGGCTTTGGCTTGTGGGTCCCCTCAACCCCTTATTTAGGGCTTGCCAGATCACTTCCTCACATAAGAGGAATCGGTCCTCCTCCATTTCCAGCATTTTGTAGGCTGTCATGTAAGCATAGTCCTCTTGAAGATGGAGGGGTTTCTGAGAGCCGCAGTAGTCTTCAGAAATAGGCCAAGTGCTGCCTCCTCTAGGTTACTCCTCTTCCTGACACTTTTTTGTGGAAGGCCGAGGGGAGGGGCCTGGGATTCGGGCAGGCTAATGAGCCCGGCCACCTCCTGGCTGCCAGTTACCCCCGCCACCTCCTGTCTGCCACTTTCCACTGCCTCCTCCTGGCTGAGACTTTCCTGTGTATGAAAAGGGGGCATAGTTTTATTTTTTGGTTCATCAATCACACACAATTTTCAGCTCATGACTGTTGCAAATTGAATGTTAATAAATAGAAAAGACTATCATTCTGACCCCAGAATTTTTTAGTCTTGTCCCAAGTATTTGTGGCCACTACTGTCTATTGATATGTAAAACACTTTGTGAAATCAGAAATTAGTGATCAAAACTACCAAACATATATTTAACATCATTCATTTGGAAACCAGAAATATTTTGAAGAATGCTATACCTGACTCAAGCTGGGCTTCTTCACATGTTGCTGCCTGGAAGGCCCAGGTTGGTCGTCGGAAGCCTCAGCTGGTGGGAAGGAAGCCTTGAAGGAAGACTGGAGAGTGCTGGCCTGGGTTCCCTCTGGTCTGACAGAAAATGCAGTCTGTCATAGTGCTACAGCCTGGGTACATAAATGTCATCTTCTGCTTCTGATCTCAGGGAATCCTGGACGTTCTTGCACTCCCTATTATAAGTACTCCTCATGCCACCAATCTTGGATGTTAAATACTTGATGTCTGCCATGGAGATCAGCGGCTTCACAAATTCAAGCAGTTTCTCCAGCACTGCCTGCCTCTTTGTTGGATTATTATAAAATAGGTGGTTCACCTGCCAGGGCAGCTCCCTGAACATATCAATGAATATTCCTAGAAATTCCCTATCATTTAAGGGATCCATTTTCTCTGCAAGACATAACACAAGACAAACCCTAATGTCAGGCGAAACTCTCGTAATCTTGACCCAATATAGGCCTCAATCTCTAAGCAGTATAAGCCACTGATCGTCACTTCCATTTCTCTGTCCTCCGCTCACAGATCGTACGTACGATGCACGCATGTTCCGCTTTATATACACATGCGTGAAACTCCGCCCGCCTCTGAAGTTCTTTCTAGTCTATTCCCCGCCCCTTGTCTTTCGTCGCAGTGGGAGCGCACATGGCGGAAAGGCAACAGCTGCATGCAGAGGAGAGCAGCAAAGACGAAAGGCCGGATCCCCAAACCTCCCAATCTCGGAGGAGATTGAAGGCCTCAATTATGGCCTTTATAGAGATGATGGAGACCGTGGACATCTTCAAGAGGGCCGACTATGATGAGAAGTATGGACCGTACCCAAACCCAAATGTGAGAAAGGTCATGTCTAAAGTTGTGAAGAGTCTGAGCAGGATTTTTTTGGGTACAACGATCAAAGGATTAATTGAGGAAAAGATGGTCAGACCTCAAATTGAGGGAGCACGATCAATACAGAAAGATCAGGTAACTGCTTCAAAAAAGTAAGTATTTGTCCTGTGTTCCTATTATTATTATTACTTGCATGCTGATCCATGTGCTTTTCTTTACTGTTGTACAGTTTAAAATGGCAACTTTCATGGGCACAGTAATTGGTCATAGGAAACATCTTTCGCTTTCCCACTTATAAGATGTTTTTGGCAGATACAGGTTAACTACATTTGTTCAGGCCTATTTGTATTAAAATAAGTTTGTTGTCTAGATGGGTTTGTAACTAGAATGAAATGCAAACTTGAGTCAGTGTAAGGAGAGGACACTAAGCAGCTGTTTACACATCTGGACACAGGAGCACTAGTGTGGGACACCAGAATCAAACTTTTTAGGGTGTCCCACACAGGTGCTCCAGTGGATACTAGGGGTCTCTACATGTGTGATACGTTAACAAAAAAGGTAAGTATTCCAGCTTTAGAAAGGAAATAAAATGTTCTTCAGCTTGGAACTCTGCCAAAACAAACAATTATACGACACTTCCAAGCAATGTTTCATATTTCTATTTCTGCCCTCCAATATCTGTGTGCTAAGTATACCTATTTTTTATTCACATAGGAAAGAAAAGACTCGGGACATCTGAGGACACCAGGGACCCCCCACCTCCTAAAGAAGGGGAAATCACAAAACCACAAGCAGAGGATGAGGAGGGAGAGGTTTATGAAGTGGGTGAAATTGTCACCACAACAGGTTAGTGTCTGAGACCACAGCTTCAGATAAGAGATCTATGCCTGCATATTTCTAATACATGGTGTATTTTTTTTATCTTTTAAGTGATGTGGATGTTGTGCAAGAAGAATCTAATTTCACCAGTGAAAGTGCCCAGATCCTCATCGGGGAGAGAATGGGGTGCAATCATGATTTATAAAATATAAAGGAAAAATCAATGATGTTCAACAAAAAATTAAGAACATCATTGATGTTTTAGGTAGAATATAAAACACACAAAAATTGTACAGTATTATCGTGTATTTTAAAATGAATTTTGAAAGTATTTTAAAAGCTAAATTTTGAAGATGCACACAGTTTGTCAACATGCTATCTGCCATCACGGGATATCAATGTACGCGTTTTGTGGGTGCAACCCCTTCATTGCAACTCAATTAGGTGAGAAGAAGGGGTTGCACCTCCAAAACACATCCATTGATCCCCCATGATGGGAGCTAGCACATGTTGACATAAGGCATGGGATCAGGAGGGAAATCCCCAGTTAGAATCTCAATTTGTGTGCATCTTCAAAATTTTGCTTTTACAGGGGTGACATCACCCCATCTGATGAAGGCAATATCAACACAGTTTGGACATACTAATGACTGATATTGCCTTCACTTAACTTCACTTAAGTTCCTGAGTTGTGTATCTTATGCATTGAAACATGCTTGTTTACCCCCAAAAAAAGGATATTTACAATGTGAAAAAAAAAAATATACACCAAAGATCTTGGTTTGTTCCAAAACCCTTTTCTAATGAACATGTGAATGTGCTTTGAGTAAAATGTTTTCTAAAATGTTTTCTAACAATGTGTGACTTCTTCTTTCAACGCTATTTTTATATCAATTTTTGTCGTCAGTTGGTTTGGTTTTTACAGTGGCAACAGGGGTTATTTACTAAAGGCAAATCCATTTCTAACTACAAGTGCAGTTTCAGTGCAGTTTCAAGTGCACTTTTGCACTGCACTTGGAGTGAAAAGTGGAAATTCCTTTAGTAAATAACACCCACAGTGTTTTATAATTTGCCACAATCATGTCATTTTAATGACTCCACAAAATTCATTCATGGTGATGAAAATGATGAATATTTTTGTCAGTGATGCATTACATACATTAACAACAAAAACAAGGTGTGTGTAGCAGACCCACAATATAATAATAGTTCGCTGTAGAAGAGATTGTCACCTCATGTGTCAAATAAATTACATTTGCACTATTGAAGAAAATGTCCAAAAAGAAAAGCCTATTGGAGAACCTAGGAGATAGCTAAAAGATACCAAAGGCAGTAAATCAAAGGAAATCTTCTTTCAGTTTAAGTTAAAAAATTTAGGATAAAATGTTTCTTAAACAGTTTCTGGCATATCAATGGCCCCCCACCCGCAAAGTACTAGACATACTTCTGTCTTACTTTGCGGGCGCTTTGTGGGGGCAAGCCAGGACAACCAGCTTCAAGCGCCGTCAGGGTTTCTTGTTGAAGTCCAGCCTCAGGCCCAACTGAGGCCACATAGTTCATTGAATTTCTCCTTATATAGTTGTGTAGAATGCAGCATGCAAGGATTATATGGTTAGGTTTATATTCCACCATATCGATTGGCATAAGGAATCAAATCAAAAGCATTCTCCACCACTCTTTTGGCTCTGGCCAGACGGTAGATATAAACCCTCTGGTCCAGGGTGAGGGTCCTCATGGCTTCAAAACGGTCGGCTGGTCAGAACAAACTAACCGAAAGCGTAATAGAAATACAAACCTACATGCACATACTGAAGAGCAGTAATGATTCAAAAAGCAGGAGGCTGAAAAGTGCAAATCGTCTGTCACCAAACTTCTACTAACATGAGATTAGCGGAAGGAGCCCAAAGGGTGGCGCACTTGGTATTGAACTTCCTCTTTCTAGTCCCATCGTACATGTTTTATGTCACCGCGTTCTTGATGTTTGCAAATTCCGACCAACTTTGTGTTACTGTGTGTATGCAAGACAAGTTTGAGCCAACATACGTTGAAAAAAAACATTGATTTTGTTGTCGGAATGTGTGATCGCGTGTACGCGGGCATAAGGCTCATCAAATATTCAAGTGGAAACTGAGCTACAATATAATCTGTGTATGCCAAAATTAATTAATGTAAACAACTATATTATTATGCCTAATTTAAAGTTACCCTAAAGGTTAACTAATCATGTAATGAGCAGATGTCCTGCCATTTATACAGGTTTTGCATTGAACAAGCTTACATGATTTAATTTTTCACAATATGATAAGTGGCAGGTTTCAAAATGAAATGGTAAAAAATAATGTAACTGTGTTACGATTAGAAATAAATGTATATATGAATCATTACTATTCTGTTTGTGTTCTATTCTACAGCTTTTTAGTAAATGCTGCTGTAGATAATGTGAATACATAATGAGGGATGCTTACTTGTAGACTTGAGTTCCCTTTATACAGACATAAACATCTGGCAGATGGAAAATAGCGTTCAACAAAAATCCACATGGTTATTTACAAAGACTGAAAGCAGTATTAAACCCAAAAGCAAGCATGTATTATATTTCAGCTTAGTCTGTTGTTTTTCAAAAAGGACAAGCTCTCCAACAGATGTATCAGCTACAGGGATGAGACAAACCATTTACCATTTGCATGGATGCTTTCAATGATCAGCAATGATCAGCTTTTATTTATGAAAAACATTTATCCCAAAAGTAAGAAAACATTTTTTCTTAACTCATTATAACGTGTTAGCTGGAGTTTGGCTTCAATTTGTTAGTGTATTTAAATATGCTAATACATCTAACAATCCCCCCAGACTATCAATGCTGATGTTCAGTGGTGACTATATGCTCCTTTATCCTAAATGTAGTTACTGTAATACAGAAGGTGTGTTACTAATCAGGGGAAAAAAGCCTAAAAAACAAACAAACAAATATTTACCTGACCAGAATCTGCTGCAGCAGTGCCAATAAAACCTAGAAGCTGATTGGTTATAATATACAGCTGCATCAGATTATGTGTGCTTACGTTTTAGTAAACCATCCCCATTGTGGTAATTATATCTTTGTACATCTTCAAATATCCTTGGTTTGGAAAACGGTAGATTGCAAATAAAAACAGCCGATCTTCAATAACAAGACTACAGACGGAATGGTTACCTTATTTATTGGCGTATAACACACACTTTTTTCCCTCTTAAAATCAGTGGAGGAGCGAGCGCCATTAACATCTATACATAGCCGAGTATACTCGGCTATAATTGGCTAGTTCCGCTCACAGTCACGCTCAGTCCTGCCCTATGTTGAACATAACACAGGGACTGGGCGTGACTGTGAGTGGAGCTGTCCAAGCCTAGCCGAGTACACTCGGCTATGTAGGTATATGGGTGGCGCTGGGCTCCACTTACAGTCACGCCCAGTCCCACCATTGGACCTGTGTTATGTCCATCATAGGGCGGGACTGGGCGGGACTACGAGAGGAGCCGAGAAGAGCTGAGATACACAGGACCGGCTCTGTGTATCTCGGTGGCGCCATTTTCAAACTGCAGTGACACTGACATGTCACTGCAGTTTAACTGCAGTTTGGGCAAGGCTGCAAATGGACACTGATAAGGCTGCAAGGCTGCAAATGACACTGAGAAGGCTGCAAGGCTGCAAATGACACTGACAAGGCTGCAGATGGACACTGACAAGGCTGCATGGCTGCAAATGACACTGGCAAGGCTGCAAGGCTTCAAATGACACTGACAAGCATGCAGATGGACGCTGTGCAAGGCTGCAGTTAGACACTGATAAGTCTGCATTGATGGGCATTTAAATGTTTTTTTCTTAAAAAGTTTTTTTTCCTTAAAATTCCCTCCTAAACATGGGGTGCATGTTATACGCCAATAAATATAGTATATGAGAAATACTGAGATGGATATGTTAAAGGAGTAATTTTCACTTAACTTGGAAAATAAAGTGAAGCTGTTGTCATTTCGGCCTTCCAATCGGTAATATAATCATTAGTAATAACATGATAACAAATAAGGTTTATTTGTTCTATCAATGCGTGCTAGAGAGATTACATCTCTAGTGAAAGATGTATAAGGCATTTGTATACCTATGTTGAGTTAAAATAAATTAAATTGGCCTCGGTGCTTAGACACAAGTGCCTTGAGGTGCCCCTACATACAGTACCTTCTAGTACATCTAGAGAGCTGTGAAGCACTGGGTACTCTATCACGCAACTATTAATTCAGTTTGGAGGTTGGTACCTTGTCCCATCCTATGCTATAACTCAAAATTGGTCAAAAAGACACCCATGACACTGGGTATCCAGGAAGCTGGAGAGAGGTACCAAAGCACTGACTCCCAAAAAAAGAAAAATTTTCAATAATATAACTGGGTTTCTGGGCTTTAGGTGTGCTTTTGAGTGTAACTCGTGGTATGTGCACTTTAGGGGCTTATACTTAGTTCTGGTTACTTATGTTTTAGATATACACATACAAGAGATCTGTTTGATGTAGCTGATCTTGTCAAAATGTGTTGATTTTTTACCAACCTTGACTCTACTTACCATATATTCTAGTTACATGTGCAGGATCTGCTTCCTGTTTTTCAGTGATGCATAATGGAAGTACCTTACTGCTTTCTTCTAAGTGTTGGCGAACCAAGTAATGGAAAAATTAGCTTTCCAATCCTACCAGATGCTGTGGGCTTTACTAAAACAGAAGAGTTCAAAATCTGGTGCAGCTGTGCATGGTAAAGTAAGACAAAGAAGGCTCTCCACTCCAGGAGAAGTAGGGAGGTCAGACAGGGGGTGGGTGCATGCCTCGGCTTGCCTCCGGATGCAATATGCAAAAAAGAAGAATAGGCTGCACGCCGCAATGTAATTCAAAATCTTTATTCCAACATCTCGAAGTGACACCACAAGACCAGATTCCTAGTAGACGCGTTTCACAGTACTATGAGCGCTTAATCATTACCTGATAATAACGATTAAGAGCTCATAGTAGTGTGAAACGCATTTATCAATTAGCTTCTAACTTCACCTTGTTTAGTTAAGCTTTGACAAAAAAAACAACCTGGAAGTTGATTGTTTTTTTACGCACAGATGCACCAGATTTTGCATTCTTCCGTTTCAGTAAATCAACCCTGGTTGAACTGTGTGACAGAACTGTATAAGCCTGAGAACTGGATGAGCAGAAATACAAATAGTTTGTCCATTAAAACAGCCCAAATATGTTTCTTTTGAATCATTTTTATAGATTTTTTTAAAGAACAAAAGGAGAAAAAAAACATCTTGTCAATAAGCCCAAATATATTTTATATGTATACTTCAGCTTTAATTCTATGCAGTTTTTTTTTTCTCATTTTTACCTCAATGGGTTGCACTTAAGCTCTTATTTAGGCTCTATTGGGAGTTCTCAGTTTTGCATTATAGGTTTACATTTTGTGAACACTCATTTACCTGAAAGTGAATGGGTATTTTCATTTTAGATTACTACCTTAATTTTACCTTGAGGAAATAAGGAAAAGCACTTCTCTATTATATACTGCTGACCGTGGCAAAAAATGTTTCTATATAATATGAACATTTTGTCTTCCCTGTTCACAAAGTAATTATTACTTTTTTAGAAAGCCTTAAGCAATCTGACTTCAACTGTATTAACAGCACAAACTGAGAAGCCACTGCTGTAATTAACCTAGAATTTTTTTTTTATTTTTTATAATGCTTGGATATGCAGGCCATGCAATCTGCAATTAAAACCTAATATATGCACGTATCTAGGAAGCCACATTACAGCACACATAACATCTGTGTTAGGCAGATGTTTGCACCTGTCTCTTAGGAGAGACACAAAACTGGAAAAAGCAACACTTGAACCTAATTATACATTGCTTCTTAATCTCTATACATGAGAATGCGTTGTTTCCACATAGAAAAGCTTTTACTAAAATGCATTGAGTTTATCCAACTACCTACAGTTTAAATGATCCATAAAACCCCTTAGTGTAGTCAGCTGACATGATGCATAGAAGCACTCACAAAAATAAAATAAACACAATACTGTATATAAATGGCCATTTTATGACATGATTTCTGAGAGCTACATCAATAAAACAATGGTATATCACTAAAAACAAATATCAAAAAGGAAAAGCATAACATATTTTTTATCGTTCACTTAGAAAAGTACTCTAAGATGCTTCAGAACATAAGAAATATAAACAGCAAATCTAGTTGTTAAAAGCCTCCTTTAACTTTTCACTGTCAAGACCCTTACCCCAGGGTTCCTATACTGATTGCACACAGGAACAGAGCAAATATACAAGCAAGAAAGAATAAAGTCGTTTCACTAAAATATTCTTCAAAAAATAAACGTGAGCGCATCTAGAGCAATTCACAGCATGAAATGTTGGCACGATAAGGAATGAAAATATAAAGCCATTTTTTTTTTTCGTTTTCTCCTCTTGTTTGGAAAACAGATGACCTTTGTTTACTGTGTTTTGAGTCTTATAACTACTTCAATACATTTTATAAATGGTATAAACATAGAGAGGGGAAAATTTTTTTTTTTCAGTGATTAATTGATGCAGTGTTCTGAAATAATCTGCATTTTATAACTTTATTTGACGTAATGTATCAGAACCCACTAGCTGGAAAGGCAGGAGTTGTAAAGCAAGCAATTTGGCCAACTGTCATTAACCTCCCTGGCAGTGATCCTGAGTCTGGCTCAGGCTGCGATTTCAGTACCATAAGCGGTAACCCCGAGCCAGACTCGGGATCGCATCGCTGGATACAGGGAGAGTTACTTACCTTGTCCCCTGGATCCAGCAATGTCCTCCGCGCCGTGTGTGCGAGCTGTCCTCCGCTCGATTCACACAGTGCCCGAGTGCCGCCGAGCTCCGTTCCCTGCGACGTTACGGCGCACGGGAGCGGAGATCGGCGCCAAATTCAAAAAAGTAAAAACACACAAAACACACACAGTACTGTAATCTTACAGTACTGTATAAAAAAATTACACACCCCCTTTGTTCCTAGTGGTCTGTCCAGTGCCCTGCATGCACTTTTATATTATAATAATAATAACAGTAATAATACTTTTTTTCTGCCTGGAATTTGGAGATTACCCATAGCAACCAAAAAGTGTCCCTTTATGTCAAAAGTGATTTTAGACCAACTAGAAAACAGCGATAATAAATTATAATCACTTGCAGAATTGAGCGATAGCGATTTGTGGGGAAATTCGTCATCAAACACTAAATCTAATGACAGCGACAATTCTGCAAATGAGCAAATTTCTGTGTTTTTGGATTTGATTACATTATTGAATAATTTTTATTATTATTTATTATCATTATTTATTATATTATAAATTTTATCATATCCGGGATGTCTGCTAGACTCTGGTTTGGACAGATTTAAGTGAGTTATTCCTAAGAATTGCAGGCCTACAATATAAAACGCCAAATTTCCATGCAAAATAATTGTACCGCTTTCAGCACCTAAAATCAGAACTAATCATACTGCCAGGGAGGTTAAGGCACTAGACATGGGAGTGTCTGGAGGTGTATTCTTTTTCTTTTTTCGCTTTAGCAGGTGGGGTAACTGCTCAAAGCTACAGCTGGTTGGGCATGGTTGGCATAATCAGAGCAAGGTTACAGTCTAAACTTGCCCCTACTCTACATGGCCCCATGCAGACCCTTTTCCCTGCTGGAGGAACCATAGGGTGGACCTCTGGAACCCCTTCATATGCCAGCATCTCTATGACTGGAAGCTGTTGTAAGGGAATTGTGTATAATGGGAGTAGATATGGAAACTGAGGAAGGAAGATAAAGAGTGCTGCAATTTTCTACAGACTAGTATTCTGGTATTGTTCATAATGAGCTGTGTGGTGACAGGTCAGATCATATGTCTCTTTGTACATGCAGTACCCAAATGGCCAATGGTATTGCCATATTTGATACACTAAAGGCAAAGACTGCAAATAACAATGGTACGGTCCTTTGCACATATGCTAAAAAAGGCCAACATAGGTGATCTTTCAGTGGTAGACCAGAAGAACAACAGTGCCCTGCACCTATGGAGCTCTTCCATTCCATGTAACAGGGGAGATGCTTCCTCCTTTTCTCTTGATCTATCCTTAGATGACATCCTGCCTTGCTTGGGTTATGCCTCCCCTTCACTTTTCTTCTCTGCTATATTGGGCATCCAGTTATGGTCAGAGACCTCATTATCATCTAGACTTATGCACAATGGAAAATTTTGTTCAGTTTCGGTGCGTTGATACGTTTTTGGATAATTCGTTATTTCTGTAAAATGCCGATATTCGTTATACTAAATCTCAAATCATGTTGAAATCAATCGTTATATGCGCTATAATTTTGTTCGTATTAGTTGAAATTCAATATTTATGTATGTATATATATTCTTGATAATGATTCGTAGTTTGGAAAGTTGTGTGTTTATTGAATCTTTTAACACGCACAATTACAATATCTCTTCTTCTCTGCTCAAATACAATACAACACTCTTATCATTCAGTTCCCAGGAGTGCACTTTGCCAGTAATCCAACCTCCAGCAGAAAATTAATCAGCTGATTAGACTGTAAGATTTATTTTGAGTTGACCTTTTGTTTCATTAGATCTTTAACGAACTACCGAATCATGTCGAATTCATTCGTGTCCGCTATAATTTCTTTTGTATTAGTTGAAATTCAATATTTATGTATGTATATTGATTCAGGATAACGATTCATAGTTTGGAAAGTCGTTTGTTTATTGAATCTATTAACACACACAATGACAATATCACTTCTCCTCTGCTCAAATACAATACAGCACCCTTCTCACTCAGTTCTCAGGAATGTACTTTGCCAGTAATCCAATCTCCAGCACAAAATTAATCAGCTAAATGGACTGTTAGCCACTCCACCACCTCCTTTGTGTGCTTGCGTTGTGTAGCATTGCCCAGTGTCGCTCCCCCCCCAAAAAAGCAAACAAGTCGTGCATGCAGATAATGCCCCACATCCATGACTTGACTGCTTTGGTCTTGGACACAAGGGACTTTCATCCTCATAGCCCTCATAGCCACATGGGAACGTCTGCCTCTTCCTGTAGGCCTGCCAGACATGCCAATAATGAAATGAACTGCAAAATTTCAGTAGCAAAAATACAGCACAGAATATAATACGGTAGATAGCATTCAATGCTGTATAAAGCACTAAGTAGTACACTACACTAATCAGATCTCTCCCCCTAAAATGTCAGCCGTCCCTCATTAAACTCCCAACACACTAACAAAGGGTTGGTCCTTTCATAGTGTGTGGGCTGCACCATAGGCTAAAACCATCATTGGTCAACGTCTTGCATGTCAATAGAGATCAGGTGCAACAGTTTGGCCAATAATGACTTTTTAAATACACTATGTGACATCTGCATAGCAATTTTCACCAAACGTTCTAAACGTCTCAAACGTTCCAAAATGTTGAGTTTCGTCTGACTTCGTGTCCAGTGGATTTTCGGTCTGAACTTTCCTTTTTGACCGAACACTCAGCTCATGCCTAATCTGCATTCTCTAAATGCATATTTGCAGCTCGAGTGATACAGCAGATGTTGCAAGGAACAGTTAAGCATTTAAAGAAAAAGATGGATTGGTAATAATTGAAAAGCATGCATGTGTGAAATATGTGTTTCATATTAGTATTGTCAATATTTTCTTGCTATGTGGCAGTGAATTGTATATACTGCACCACAAAAACAGAGGCTGGATTGCATCTGTATCTCTGATAGAGAATATGATAAATACAAGCTAAGGTTCTAATCAAGATGGTTTATCCTGAAAATCTGTTCTGTTTAGAATGAGTAGCAAAATGGTATTAATGCAAAGTGATTGCTATAGCAGGAGAAATCATATGTCCAATATAAAAAAATAAAATAAGAAACAAAAAAAAACACACTTTTCCCTTAATTTATTTGTATCTACCTCAATGCACTGCAAATGTGTTAGATTCTTGTAACTGAGCCTCCGTGAACCTGTATTTCAGAAATGCTACAAGTGCTTTAAAACAATATATAAATGGAAAAGACCAATAGGAATGTTCGAATAGCAATGTACAAAGTGGTTTAACCCATCAAATTCAATCTTATATTAGCTTCCTAAAATCTGATTTATTTTTAATTATATGGGAGTGTGTACTTTGTACACCATCATTTGTCTGATAAACCCCCTCTCTCTCCCCTCAAAGAAGCTTACTTATTATTTTTATATCCACACTACATGATGGGTTGTTTCAAATAAGCATTGGTCTATTTGTCTTCATTTAAAGTTTATTTAGTTACATAGTTGCATAGTAGGTGAGGTTAAAAAAAAGGCACAAGTACATCAAGTCCAGCCTATGTGTGTGATTATATGTCAGTATTACATTGTATATCCCTGTATTTGGCAGTTGTTCAAGTGCTTATCTAATAGTTTTTTAAAACTATTGATGCTCCCCACTGAATCCACCGCCTGTGTCCTTGCCCCTCTTACAGTAAAGAACCCTCTACGCAGTTTAAGGTTAACCCTCTTTTCTTCTAATTTTAAAAGTGGCCATGTGTCTTATTAAACTCCCTTCGACAAAAAAGTTTTATGCCTATTGTGAAACTGGTG
This sequence comes from Lithobates pipiens, assembly GCF_037356315.1. Classification (NCBI taxonomy): domain Eukaryota; kingdom Metazoa; phylum Chordata; class Amphibia; order Anura; family Ranidae; genus Lithobates; species Lithobates pipiens. Next base: position 20,623,794 of record NW_027507790.1, read on the forward strand.
CCCAGAACTGGACAGCATACTCCAGGTGCAGCCGGACCAGAGTCTTGTAGAGCGGGAGAATTATCGTTTTATCTCTGGAGTTGATCCCTTTTTAATGCATGTCAATATTCTGTTTGCTTTGTTAGAAAAAAAAAAACAAATGTAACCAACACATGTAAGGACTAACAAGCTGCTAAATATTACAATGTTGTTCTTGGGTTCTAATTCACATCAAGTAGGTCACCCTATTGACTTGTGGAGCTCATCACTTTGATCATCCCTTTTTACATACAGCTTTACTGGGACAAAGCTATGTCTGGAGGTAGAGGCGCTTGTGTTTTATTAGAAGGGGAAAGAGATGAGTAAATGGCAAATAATAACTACGGATGGGTACAGCCCTAATTGTAAAACACAGCTTTTACAGTCATTACTATAACAATTGCAGCAACCAAGGTGTTTTATCCTATCAGAGTTCAACTGTCAATGGTAGTTAATGTACATCATTTAGTAAAGATGTCTTTTGCCGGCAACTGATTCCCAAACAGGAAAATAATGACATGTAATTGTATGTATTTTCCACTGCACTTTGAGTTAAGTGGGTTTTCAACAGGGAATCTCTGTGATATATTGCAAAACAAGCCTAAAGATAACAGGGTAAACAAACAATTACTTGGGCAACTATGTGTAATGCTCACAGAAATATGTGGCACTTGTCTTAAGCTTCTGTATCTCATTCTGGTATATAAAAAAAGCTTTGTTACAGCATCCTTTTTCTCATTTTAATGAGCTACTTAGAAATGAGGCATTGACACTGCTGCATAGTGATAAAATGCCCAGCTTGGCTACATGGATATTTAGTCATTTAAAATTTGTGCCATGGAATGTTGGTCAGTTACTGTACACTTCATAATAATTGACACAGCAGGGATGGAGCATTCATAATTTAACAGTCTGGTCTTGACAGCATCAGCTTTAGATAATATAACTTCTGATTCAATTAGTCGTTTACTGAAAACACTTGTCAAGTACCTGAGTGAAAGGCCAGTGTGATTAAGGCTGGGTTCACACTTGTACAACAAACGCATTGAGAGCTCATGTCGCATGACATGTGAAAATCAATGTTTCCCTATGAGTGCCGTCTAAACTGGTCTGACACAAGTCGGTCTGACTTTAAAAATGCTCCCTGCACTATTTTGGTCTGACTTTGATCTTACTTCAGCCCATTGAATATCACTGAAGTTGGATCAAAGACAGATCGCGGTATTAACTGATCCAACTTTGGCATGCGACTTGTGCAGAGATGATCTTGAAGGGGAACACCACCCCAAATAAAAAAAAATTAAAAATGGCATGGATTCCCCCTCCAAGAGCATACCAGGCTCTTAGGTCTGATATAGATTTTGATTTCAATAGATTTTTATTGAAAGCTTAAACACATAAACAAATGATTGTTTATACAGTGCACAATTGTATTATAAAAGTCAATAGAGTACCGAATAGACAGAAAATAAACCCTGAGAGTTATTGAGCGAGGCTTATCTGCATAAGCTATCTGGTGAGAACCAGGTAAAACTTAAATTAAGAAATTCTAACGAAACAACATCTCAATAGTTATATAACCTTTGGTTCCAGAGAACCCATATATGAACTGTGAGGTCGAGCCTCCTGGGCCTAGCACCCCAAATGGGAACTTGCTGTGCCGGGACCCCTGAGACCCCACCTAACCCAGGATCTGGAATCTATGAAACATCATCCTCTAGAGTAAGTATCGGAAAATAAATGCCCCGAAATGGAGGACAATGAATAATCTTGGACTAAAAATAACTAATCCATGTGAACCAGATAAGATTATGAAAAATCAACATACAGATCTAAGGCTAGAATTTTATGATCTTATTGAGGGTTTAAACCTCACGTTGTACCTATACTAGGCCTGATAAGAAGCACTAAATCAGAGGTAAAATATAACCAAAAGAAAGAAGAGAGAAAGAAAAGAAAAGAAGAAAGGAAAAGAAAAGGAGACAGAGAAAAGATAGAGGTCTGATATAGATTTTAAGGAGAACCCCACGCCACTTTGGCATCTCTTTCGATTTCTTCTCCCCTCTCTTCTGCCTCCTTCACTGATGTCTTCTGCCTCTGCTGGTTCTTCTCCCCTCTTCTTCCAATGTTGACTTGATGCTCTCCCATTCTAATGCTGGGTGCGCAGAGTGCCATTACTTATATTGGCATGGGGGGGGGGGGGGGGGGTTCACCCGGTGATGTCATCTGGAGGCCCATCCCTTATGATGTCACCGACCCACCATGCCCCGGTTTTGGTCTAAATCATTTGGTGGAGAGGGGGATTATGGTGTGGGGTTGTTTTTCAGGGGTAGGCTTGGCTTCCTAGTTCCAGTGAAGAGAACTCTTAAGGCTTCAGCATACCAAGACATTTTGGACAATTTCTATTCCAACATGACTGCGCATCAGTGCACAAAGCAAAGTCCATAAAGACATGGCTGAGTGTGTTTGGGGTGGAGCAACTTGACTGGCCTGCACAGAGTCTTAACCTCAACCCGATAGAACACCTTTGGGATGAATTAGAGCCTCAACCCGATAGAACACCTTTGGGACGATTTAGAGCACAGACTGAAAACCAGGCCTTCTCTCCAACATCAGTGCCTAACCTCACAAATGCGTTTCTGGAAGAATGGTCAAACATTTCCATAGGCACACTCCTAAATCTTGTAGACAGCCTTCCCAGAAGAAGCCGCAAAGGGTGGGCCAACTTAATACTGAACTCTATGGACTAAGACTGGGATGCCATTAAAGTTCATGTGCGTGTAAAGGCAGGTGTCCCAATACTTTTGGTATTATAGTGTATCTATGGAGGAACAGTACTGTCACTCTAGGCTGCTCTCCTGATGTGGACTACAGCTATGTCCTCATTTATCTCTATTACATGAGGGTTAGGGGAATTGTAGAAAATTGTAGAAAAACAAACATTAATTGACATTTCAGCTCACAGGAAATGACTGCAATTCTGGCAAGATCAACAGGTCATTTTTAACCTTACAGAAAATGTACTTGGAAAAAGAAACGACCGCAGTCACCACATACAAGGACTACAAAGCTGCAATAAATGTTACATTTTTGTTTGTGTTTAGATATATTTAAATGTATTTTAAATACCTTTCAGTCTGATGTTGCATGATGTTTCATTTCATCATAAACTCTTCATCATAAACAAATATAGAAGAGACTGATCTCATGGAGTACTGACAAAGGTGTATTGCATCAGCTTGTTGTCCCCCCCCTATACATTGTAAAATGCTGCGTAAACTGTTGGCGCTATATAAATCATGTATAATATAATAATAATCAGCTATTACAACACACAAAGAGGGGGATTGACTAAAACTGGAGAGTGCAAAATCTGCATAGACACCAATCCAGGTTTTATTGTCAAAGATTAAACAAGCTGAAGTTAGAAGTGGATTGTTCAACAGGCACAGCTGCACCAGAATCTGAATGCTCCAGTACCCCCCAAATGGTTTGTTGCATTTGGTGGTATCTCATTGAATGTACTTGTAGCAACATCTCCATTTGTATTTTTCTGAATATACCCTCTGATGGAGGTGGCTCCAGTTGATGGAGCACAGCTACAGATGACCTGACACATCAGCAGGGAGGCCAAGGAGAACAAGAATACACCTGTTTAACACACTATCAAATGTTGCATCTAAATAGACTTATTACTGAAACATGTGAAAAACAGCTCTCATTTTTATACATTTGCAGATAAGACTGCACTTTGGTAGTGATAACCCTTTACAAGTTTGTGTATCTATCCTTTCTCACATGGCCTTATAGTCACTGTCAGTTTTTTATTCCTCCGTTAGTTGTTTGCTTTGCAGTATAGCTTGTTGATTTATGTGCGTATATTATGATATCATCAATGGCTGGTGTAAAAAAGGAAATCCCTGGTGGGAATATTTTGCCACCAAACTGCTTGGAAATATTAGAAGCAATGATCATATGATTCCCCTTTTGAATAACCATGCAAAACAAAAATATTTTGAGTGGAATTTTATGTTAATAACATGGGGTCTGTTTATAAATGTTTGCGCACAACTTTCACCCAGGATCAACACATTTTCCAATCAAATCCTACTAGCAATATGTGTGACTCTTAAGTGAAAGTTGTGTGAAACTTGATTGAAAGCAATTATAAATCGACCCTATGCGTTTTTTTTCACAAGGTTTACATAACCTTTAAAAGATTTATTGCATGTAGCTAGATAGCTGGATGATTATTTAAACAACATTAGTGTAAGGTTAATACCAATTTTAGATGCATATATGTAAATGATTTGTCTTATTAAACATAGATACAGCTTTCTTAATGTGTAAAAGTCAAATGCAGGTCATAAAAAGCAGTTCTTCCTGTATCAAGAAACATTAAAATTCTTTTGATGTTTCCTCAGTCAGCTATTAACTTTTAGCAGCTGTGAATTTTATTGGGTCTTTTCAGATTGATTTTTATTAAAATGCCTAGGTAATGGCACATCATAAAATATACATAAACATTAATAAGTTGTAGAATGTAAAAAGACTAGAACATTAGATGTAAGTGATATACACAGAATCTGATTTCAGTGTAAATTAGGATTTGTTTTTATTACAGTAGGTGTTACCTTCATACCCATGACAGGACTACTTCCACTCACCTACAGAGGGAAAGGGGTCTTGTTTATGACCATTTTATGTGACGCATACCAATAGGAAGTTCCACAGGTCTGATAGTATGGATTCATGATAGGTGAATCTGTCAAACCCAAACCAAATTGCATTGCAGTCTATGTAGGTGAATCTTGTCTGGTCATTTTTAGGGCTAACAGACAAACTACTGGACATTGCGATAGTGGGCAAGTATCAATGCAAAACTTTGTCAAAATTCCATAACTTTAAATAACATGTTTAACCACGTTAGCCATGGAAGATTTACCGGCTTAATGAACAGAGCATTTTTTGCGATACGGCACTGCGTCACTTTAACTGACATTTGTGCGGTCGTGCAACTCTGTGCCCATACAAAATTTAAGTCCTTTTTTTCCCACAAATAGAGATTTTGTTTTCCGGTATTTCATCACCTCTGCGGTTTTTATTTTTTGCGCTAAATAAAAACGACAATTTTGAGAAAAACACAATATTTTGTACTTTTTGCTATAATAAATATCTCCATTTTTTTTTATTTTTTTATTTTTTTTCCGTTTAGGACGATATGTATTCTTCTACATATTTTTGGTAATAAAAATTGCAATAAGCATATATATGGTTTGCGGAAAAGTTATAGCATCTACAAACTATGGGAAAGATTTATGGCATTTTTATTATTATTATTATTTTTACTAGTAATGGTGGTGATCTGTGATTTTTATCAGGACTGCGACATTATGGCATACAGATCGGACATTTTTGACACACTTTTGGAACCATTGACATGTATACAGTGATCAGTGCTCTAAAAATGCATTGATTACTGTGTAAATGTCATTGGCAGGGAAGGGTTAACACTAGGGATTAACTGTGTTCCCTTGTGTATGTTCTAACTGTAGAGGGAAGGAACTGACTAGAGGAGATGACAGATCATTGTTCCTAGCTAGTAGGAACTCACGATCCCTCTCTCCTGTCCTCACAGAACAGCTGTGTGTGCATTTACACACACACATCCCTGTTCTGGCTCTCGTGCCCACGATCGCGCGTGGCCAGTGCATTGGTTCTCACGCAGTGCAGCTGGGCGTGCAAACATGCCTGCTATTCCTGCTTAAAGGGCCAACATACACTTACGGTGACTCACGGGAATGGGCCGACTGGTCAGCCAGAGGGTGCCTTAAAGCATTCAAAACCAAAAATGGAATATATTTCAGATTACCAATCATTAGATGTGGTGGCTGCATTATTTTTATTTTTTAGGCTTTTTTACCTCCGTTTTTTACCTGGCGATCTGGCCAGTAACATACCTCCTGTCTTAGAGTGCTCCCACTCTGGATGAAGGGGCACAGGGGCACCTTTGGACAGCAGCATTGTCAGGAACTGTTAGCCCTTGTACACACGGTCAGAGAATCCGTCGGAATGTGTCCTATCGGACCGTGTCGTCGGATAATCCGACTGTGTGTGGTATGCATCGGACTGATTCCGTCGGACCCAATTTTCCAACATGTTGGAAATATTTCCCGACCAACTGGGCCGATCGGACATACTCCGATCATGTGTAGAGAATTTTGATCGGACCAAGTGCCACGCATGCTCAGATCAAATTCCTACATCAAAGCTATTGGCTACTAGCCTGAATGTAGTCCCATCGTAACGAAATTACTGCATCACGTTCTGAAAGATCGGATTTTTCACCAACTTTGTCCGACCGTGTGTATGCAACAGTTTCGGACAAGATCAGACGGGCAAAATCCGACGGGCAAAATCCGACGGATTTGGTTGTGGAAATCTCCGACCGTGTGTACAGGGGCTTAGAGGTACTAGCAGATTTAGCTACACTAACAAACTGAAGCTAAACTCTAGCTAACACCTTATAAAAAGTTACAGCAAGCATTTTTTTTTTCTTTTGGGTTAAAGGGTTAACATAAATAAACAAAAGCCAATCACTGTAAACACCCCTGTCAGTGGTAAATAGTTTGCCTGATCTCTGTAACTGATACATTCTACTGGAGAGCTTGTTTTTAAAAAAAAACAAAAAAAAAACAACAGACTTACTGGCTAGATTACCAGATAAAATTAAGGAAAGAAAGCCTAAAAAATTTAAATAAATGCAGTCATCACATCTAAAGAATGGTAAGCTGAAATATAATAAGTATTTGCTTTTGGGTTTAATACCCAAAGGTGTACGTAGTGTTATAGAACAGTACAATTTTCATGGACGGTCTCAGCGACAGTGGATACTGGCAGTGCATATTTAGCTGTGCAACTGAGTTTTTTCTTTTACAATTAACTTGGCTTACATACAGCAGTAGCACCCCAATCATATTCATTGCAGCTTTTGCAATGTCATGTGCTTTTTCATCAAAGATATTAGGCCAGCTTTCATTGACCAATAGAAGTTGTTCTTGGACTCAAACAGGTGGTCAGTAACAAGATAATGATGCACCAAACATAAAAAAAGACTATATCAACATAAAAATATAAAACACACAAATGAAATGAAAACCCCAAATTGCCACCCCAAAATACAAAACCTCACTTGACTTCAAATCAACAACAAAATAAAATGAAAAACGAAAAGTCACCAATAATAAAAAAAAAAGCAGCAAATGGTTCATTGACCAAAGATTTAGCATTCTGAAATAAAGTAAAGATTCTTAACTAACCCTAATCTCTCCCTGTGCAGTTATTAGCTTTCCCTATGATTTCCCTAAAACAGCTTCAAATTCACTGGCCCTATGACTGCTCTGTGCCTCACCCCACTTCTCCCCTCTGTAGTGAGGGGCCTACTAAACCAAAATCTTTCTTTATTGGCCCTTCTAAGCCTACTGTGTTTATATATATATATATATTAGTATAGTATATGTATTTTATTTAGTAGCAGGCTACTGCACTATGTTGATCAGCCCTGTTTTTTAGCACTAAACTACTGTAGGTACCTACTGTTCATATTGTAGCAGGCAGTGTTGCTTCTCAATACTAGAGGTAAATAATGTCAGGCCCGTAGATAATTAGTATGAACTTTCAGTTAGTTGTTTTTCCTAGTGGCTTTGCAAGCTATACTATGGAACAGACTCTGCAGATACATCATCATGTGTCACATTACTCAATGCATTAGCAATGCAAAAACATGCTCAGTAGTAAAGATCTTCCAGCATTATGGAAGATTTGTATGTCTGAGAATATTCTTGGAGTTGGCTGCAGTCTCCATTCATCACTAGAGTTGGTCTTTTATACTTTAATACATAGAGTACATTTTAACTTTTATACATTGAGCAGTGTATGTTCCAAGAAGAGCAGATTTAGCTCATAGCTTATTCTACTGGCCAGAAGGTCAATCCTGGTCCAGTCCTGAACATTGATCCGGTGATGGACAGTTACTGTCTAAAGCAGTTTGGGCCTCCACCGACTACTTCAAAGGATCATTGCATCTTCCATCATGTCTGAAGGCTGGACTAGAATGTTGTTTCCAATGGACCCTTTCTTTTTTGCAGTTGGGTGTATCTGCAACTCATAGCCACATGAACACTTAGGAAAAAAGTATGTATGTGTAAGTTTGTGAAGATGGAATAAACATTGAGAACATTTTCTAATGACAAACCAGTGACTGCCTTTTGATGTCCAGGACTCCTTTTGGTCTTTGGTCATTATTGGCAATTTCACTATTTATTAACATGTATTTCTTATCTTAGTGATTGTATATTTTTACTGTTTTCCTTTTTGCTCTTAGTAGAGCCATTGATTTCCTCCTCCACCCATGGTCTTTTTCTTCTGTTGGCATACATTATTCTACTCCCTCCTTTTTTAAACTTGTTCTTTCTTTTATTTGTGCACATAATAAACCTCAGAAGAATAAATTCTGAAAGATTATAGAGCTCTGAAGACTGATGATGCCCATTCAAAGTCCTTTTTACTTCTGTGGATTCTAATTGAGCAATTTGTCAGAATTTGACAAATGCTTATACAATATGCCCAATTTAAAAATAATAATCTGCTATGTAATGATTGTGATAAATTGAAGTGTGCACCCATACAGTGCAATAAACAAACACAAACGTGGCAATTAATAACAAAATATAGCTGTAGGGTTTTATTTTTAAGACATTAAATCCTGTAGAGTTGTGAAAAATAGTTTAAAAATGCTTAGATTTGTTAACCCCTTAATGCCTAAAGGTAAAACAAATCTTAATTCCTGTATGCGGTTTTTCAAATTTGGCATGTTAGTAAAACTGTACATATCATCGCAACTATTTCGTTTTTTATTATCAGTGGTATACAGGCCCAAAATATTAAAAAATATATATTTTTTTCAAAATGTTAGCTGTTTATTTGTTGTCATTACCATGAACCAACTAAAAAACAAAATAAGTTCTCCCCCTGACGTTTGCGGTGATATGGGTATGGGAATTATTTGTTAATTGTTCCCATAGCAGTGCCAATAACAATAGACCATGTTTAGAATATTTCAACCTACCTAAAACACTGACACTAATTAAACTTTTTACAATTTTTATCCTACTTAAAAAATACTGGGCTCCATTCTCAAAGCGATATCTATCGCTTTTCAAAAATGCGGTAAATGATTTGCCACTTACTAAAAAACATTACTAAAATAGAGCATAAGGTATTTTTACCGAAATATGTGGTATTTACACTTTCTCATAAAAAACATGCAGTATTTTATCTCATGTAATGTGTGATGGATACAGTGGAGAAGAATTAGAACACTTGTCAATTTTTATTGTTTATAAAGAGATAAAATGGTTTAAACTGTAGAAATGTGCCAACTCACTAAATCGGTACTGCACCATATGTATATAAAAGAAAAAAGGTAACTAGAATATCAGTCAAAGGGAAGCTACATGACACATATGGTGTATCAAAAGTTCAATTAAAGTATAAATAAAGGCATTTTTGGATAGAGCGGAGGGGGATTACAACGCTCGTCAGTTTTTATTGCTGTCTGTGTCCTGTTAGGTAGATTCATCCTCTCAATGTCTACCATTATCATTGAAAATGAAAGTAAAAGAAAATGACACATTTTGGGTTGCCTCCAGAAAAGTAATAGAGGGTAAATCTTCCAATGGGGAAACTAGTGCTGGTGACCTGGGGGTACCCAAAGAATTCCCTTAATTTACAGGGACTTCTTCTCACTTCCCTTTTTGGCTATAAGACAGGAAGTGAAGGGAAATTTCCACAATGGGACACAGATGGTGAAAAAAATAAAATCTGACAGGAGTGATAACCCTCCCTTGCTCTTTCCAAAATGTAAAAAAAGTTTTGCCTTTAGTTCTACTTTTAGTAAATGAAAATTATCTGTATAAATGTTAAATATTGAATGAAAATAGTATCAAAAATAACACACATGTATAAATACCCTTCTACCACCAATAAAAAAATACAATGCTGACTTCCATCATCCAATCATGTGCAAGCAAAAATGCTATTTTTTTTTTTCCTTGCATGTGATTGTATTCTTTGTAAAGTGAATTTGTACCTCCTTTACTACGCTCTGGAGCAACCTGCAAATTGCACACAGTCTATATTCCTTAAAGTAGAACTATAGGCAAAAACATTTTGTGAACACTACTTCCGGGTCGTCGACTATTTACGCTCATGCGTGCTAATTTTCGAGAGATTTTTAACTGACGACCGTCACAGTTCCATAATATTGTTCCATTTTTTTCAATCAAACTTTTTCATTCACAATATCGATTTCGGGTATTACTTGTTGAGACATCAACGAGTAGAGAAATCGGCTGAGCAATCTCAGAATGGATATTTTCAAAGATGTTCTTATCATGTATTCCTACTCTAAGACTGAGAACCCAGCAATCAAACACCACTGATTGTTCAGTTATCAGTACTCCGGGAGTCACTGCTCTGACCCCCCCCCCCTCCGCACTTACTAGAGCAATGAGCTGTGGAGGGGCAGGAGTGGCTTGCTGATAGGCTGAGCCAGATGCAGGTCCAAGCTCCTGGGTGGATCCTGACCATATGGTCACAATCTTTCTCCAGCCTGTAACGGCTCTGTGACATCAGCTGGCTTCAGCCCACTGTCTTCTGAAAACAGGCCACAGGAGTGCATAATGAACTGCACTCCTGTGATCCACATGAGAAGTACAGCCAAACAAGCTTTGGCTGTACTTCTCCTTTAAGTAAATCAACCCCAGTGATTTCCAGATTTAGGTTTCTATGCATTACTGTTGAGACGAAAAGGCAGAGACTACTCAAAAATGGCCATTATATTTTTACATTCCTTAAATATCGCATTCCTGGATCATTACTTAATTACCATGTGCATTTAATTATTTTTTTCCTTCCGTGAATTTAGTTGAATGCCTTTTTATGCGGTATTTAGCGTTTTAAGTGTATTTGCCATAAAGACAAAACAGCATAGTGAATTGACAGTTTCAGGATCGCATGCAATATTTAGGGAAAATGTCTGGAAACCTAAATGTCAAATGCCATCTGCTTTAGTTAAGGGAGCTCACTGACTTTGATCTTTGATCCTGACCTTGGCATTGACACAAACTTTTATTGACACAAACTTTTATTATATGTATATATAATTTTTTTTTCTTTGGCTAGGAGAAAGAAAGTATATTTTTCTTAATTTCAGGGAGAAACAGAGTATAGGCGGTCCCCTAATTACAAACATCCAACTTACATACAACTCCTACTTACAGATGGAGAGAGACAACAGGAAGTGAGAGGAAATCTACCCCTAGGAAGGGAAATTCACTCCTGTAAGAGACATCATGGGAAAAAGATGTCTCCACTGAAGCTTTATTACCAATCCTTGTTTCCACAACAACCCAAAATTTTCAAAATCCAATAGTCACAGGAGAGAAAGTGAGGCGAAATCTTCTGAACAGGGGTACAGACAACAAAATAAACGTTACAGGGGTGTTAACCCTTCCCTATGCTATTTGCACTTAAAAAATGCACCTGTTCCAACTTATATACAAATTCAACTTAACAACAAACCTACAGACCCTATCTTGTTTGTAACCCTGAGAATACCTGTACTGTGGTAGTTCTTACTGATTGTCATTGATCAGTGTGATAATCAATCACAAGCCATTACAATGATCATGTGATCAGGAGTGGGGTATCTTGGTTTCAAAATATTAACATGAGACCAGCAACTGTCAGTGACAGTTCACTTTGTGTGCTGGGAGCACATAATGGAGAAGACTTCCAGCATACAATAAACACTGGAAAACTTCAAAAGAAGACCCATTTTGGTGACTCAGCATCTATACATTTATTTCACATGAGGCAGAGCAGAAATTTAGTGGAGTTGCTTCAGGTGGTTAGAGTGACCCTTTCACCACAGGGTCACTTTTATCCAGCAGGTCAACTGTAAAAGAATTGTGAATATACTTACTTTTCTGTTAGCCAGTGTATTGAAAAGCTCATATTCCTGACCTTTAGGAATGTTTGACTGTTGCAATTCTTGCTCCCTTCATTTTTTTACTCCAGTTCCTTTGGTGGTATTTGATCACCTCTGCAGTTTTTATTTTTTGTGCTATAAACAAAAAAAGAGCGCCAATTTTGAAAAAAAAACAATATTTTTTACTTTTTCCTATAATAAATATCCCCAATTAAAAAAAAATAAAAAAAATAAATGTCTTAATCGGTTTAGGCCAATATGCATTCTTCTACATATTTTTGTTAAAAAAAAAAAAACGCAATAAGCGTATATTGATTGGTTTGTGCAAAAGTTATATCATCTACAAACTGTGGTAAAGATTTATGGCATTTTTATTATAATTTTTTTTTTTTTACTAGTAATGGCGGTGATCTGCTATTTTTAGCAGTACTGCATTATTGCAACAGATCGGACACTTTTGACACATTTTTGGGATCATTGACATTTGTACAGCGATTAGTGCTATGAATATGTATTGATTACTGTTTAAATGTCACTGGCAGGGAAGGGGTTAACACTAGGGGCCAATCAAGGGGTAAATGGGTGTTCCCTCTGTGTGTTCTAACTGTATAGGGATAGGACTGACTAGGGGAGAAGTCATATAGTTGTTCCTACTTAGTAGGAACAAACGACATGTCTCCTCTCCCCTGACAGAACAGGGATTTGTGTGTTTACACACACAAATCTCCATGCTGGCTCTCGTGCACGTGATTGGATGTGGCTGGCGGTGATCGTGACTGCCAACCATGCAATCCAGTCCCCCGCTGTGCAGCGGGCGTGCATGCGTTCCTCCGGTGGCAGGCGCAATACTCCAGCGGCATGTGCATGCCCTCTGGCGGCTCTTAAAGGAAGCCCCATACACTTACAGGGTTTCGCGCAGGGATGCCATTCTGCCCCTGTAAAAAGACATGGGCCAGTCGGGAATCGGTTATTGACCAGTCCCTTTTTTTGCGATCTCGCACTGCGTCGCTTTAACTGACAATTGCGCGGTCATGCGACGCTGATATTTATATATACCTAAATTTTAAAAAAATACACATTTCTTAATCAGTTGAGGCTAATATGTATTCTTCTACATATTTTTGGTAAAATAATTCGCAATAAGTGTATATTGATTGGTTTGTGCAAAAGTCATAGCATCTACAAAATAGAGAATAGATTTATGGCATTATTATTATTATTATTACTTTTTTTTTTACTAGTAATGACAGTGATCTGCGGTTTTTAGTGGGACTGTGACATTACGGCAGACAGATTGGACACCTTTGACACTTTTTTTGGGACCAGTTACATTTATACAGCGATCAGAGCTAAAAATAGCCACTGATTACTGTATAAATGTCACTGGCAAGGAAGGGGTTAACACTAGGGGGTGATCAAGGGGTTAACTGTGTTCCCTGGGTGTGTTCTAATTGTGGGGGGGTGGGATACCGAGGACATGACAGAGATCGCTATTCCCGATGACTGGGAACCAAAGATTTCTCACTAGGCAGAACGGGGAATTGCCTTGTTTACAGTTCTCCGTTCTGCCTCTGTACACTGCGATCGCTGGTCACCAATGGACATCAAGTCCATGGGACCCACAGGCATGCTCCCATGGCCCATGCCCGCCAACCTCCCTACACACAGACTGACGTACACATGCAGCAGTTTGCTCAGGAGAGCCGACCAACCACCATCATACTGTGCCGACCTGCCACAGTATGATGGTGGCTGGTCGGCAAGAGGTTAAAGCAGGGGTCCTCAAATGGCATTGGACCGCCAGGGTGATTTACCCGGCCCGTGGACTGCCCCTTCCATAAAATTGCAGTACTCACACTTGCACACCCCCTCCCCTCTGCTACCCTATTCATGCAAGACCGGAAACATGACAGGTTCGGACAAAGGGCTGGACTTTTCATGTTAAGAAGCAGGTGATTGATTACTGGGCCTGCCCTGCTGTCTAGTAACCAATCACCTGCCTTTAAAATGAAAATATGTCTCACCTTTTTCCAGACCTGTCATGTTCCCTGTCTTGCATAAGTAAGGTAGCAGAGGGGAGGGGGAGTGAAAGTGCTGCGATCTTATGGAAGTGTGTAATATCAATGGGGGGGGGGGGGGGGCACTGTTATGGGAGGGAGTCTGCGATGGGATGAGCTCTGTGATATGGGGGCTCTGTGAGAGGGTGGTTCTGTGAAAGAGGGGCTCTGTGATATGGAGGCTCTGTGAGGGGATGCTATGTGATATGGGGGGGCTCTGTGATGGAGAGGAGTCTGTGATGGGGGCTCTGTGATATGGGGGCTCTGTAATATGGGGGGCTCTGTGAAGGAGGGATCTGTGAGGCTCTGTGATTAAGAAGAATCTGTGATGGAGGCTCTGTGATATGGAGGGATTCTGTAATGGGGGAGTCTGTGATGGGGGCTCTGTGAGGCTCTGCGATGGAGAGAAATCTGTGATGGGGATTATGTAAGGACCTGTGATGGAGAAGAATCTGTGATGGATCGGAGTCTGTCATGGGGGCTCTGTGATGGGGGCTCAGTGATGGAGAGGAATCTGCCATGGGGGGGCTCTGGGATGGAGAGGAATCTGTGATGGGGGGCTCTGTGAGCCTCTGTGATGGAGAAGAATCTGTGATGGGGGGCTCTGTGATGGGGGGGCTCTGTGATGGAGAGGAATCTGTGATGGGGGGCTTTGTGAGGGGGGCTCTGGGATAGAGAGGAAAATGTAATGGAGGAATCTGTGATGGGGGATCTGTGATAGAAAGGAGTCTGTGAGGGGGGCTCTGTAATGTTGGGGGGAGGATTCTGATGGAGGGCTCTGTGATGGGGGCTCTGTGATGGCGAGGTGTTCGGCCCCCAACAGTCTGAGGGATAATGAACTGGCCCCTTGTTTAAAAAATTTGAGAACCCCTGCTTTAAAGGGTCACTTCTAAGTCATACATCATGAATGCGTCACCTTTTTTTTTTAATCTATGGTAAATCCTTGTCTAAAATGCACATTAGATTTATTTCACTGCATTTTTGAAAGACGACATAGGAGATCCAGAATAACGCATCCAGAATGCATCTGCCCTTTTTTCCAATGTACTCCAACACAATATGCTGACAGCTCAAACATTCGCCTACCATAGTCATGGCTCAGGTCCAGGCCTTGATGCCTACATGTAACAACTGTATGTTCACATATTGTCAGGATTTCCAGGTTGTAGACCATATGTTGTTACATAGTTATTGAGGTTGTAAAAAGACTCAAGTCTGTCCAGTTCAACTAATAGAGAGAAAAAATGAAAGAAAGATAGAACACCTCCATATACACTATCCTATACCCACAGTTGTGACAACTGTATGTTTACTGGTTATGTACTGTCAGGATTTTCATTTTTATTTTATTTTTTTCTGTCTGCGTATTGTCAGAACTGTTTGTTTAGAGAACCATATTACTAGAATTTAGTCCTCAGTAGGCCTGTCACTTTTAAACCATGGCACTCTTGGCCCCATATTTTGCTACAATACATATTTGTGTATGCAATCCTGTCCTTCAGTGTGCCTGCTATACTTTGGTTTTCATGTTTTCGTATTTTACTGAAATCACTGCCATCTCAGCCCTCACATTTCTTTGATTTGCCAGTCAGGCAAACAAAAGGATTTTCACACGAGAGCTGATATACAAGCATCATGATTTGCTCCTGCAATGAAATTCTAAACAACATGAGTGCAACAAGAAACTGCTTGCTCTTAGCTATTGCAGAGTCCTGCTTTTATTTTCCCAGTGCTGGAAAGAAAATGTGACAACCAATTTATGTAATTAAATTTGCTGCATTTTTCCTGATTGTAGTTGTTAGGGTTAATCCTGTGTCTAGGGTGGTCCCTTCAACCTCTCAGACCTTAGATCCAATGTATTGTATAAATTCAGATATATCTGGAATCAATTCTCAAAGGACAAATAAAACCACACACACACCATGGCGTCCTTCGAGAACTAATTGTATTGAGATATTACAAAGCAAATGATATAGGGTATTTTACGTCATACAGAATAAGACATGCGCAGTAGACATCAAGACGATTACAGCTGGTCAAGACAAAAACGCTATTGTTCTTTGTTCTAAGCTAGCTGAATTAATATAAGAAAAGATACATAATTCCTTCTGTAGCTAAAAGATGCTGAGAAACAGTGTGAAGGTTATAGATAAGTGTGTGAGAACACACGAGTTAGAAGAATCTCATGTTGAGACAGTTATCTGAGAAGTTAAAGGGGTGTTCAAACTGTACATATTGTGAAATGGAAGTTTGTGAATATTAAGATGGCTGACAGAAACAAGATGGATGCTTAACATAACCTTTCAGTAGTGTTGGACACATAAAACATATGAAATTATCTGTCTTTGGTTGGAATAATTTTACTTGGAAATTTATATTCAAACTTTTGTAAGTAAGAGAGCAGAATGAAGAATTTTATTTTCTTAACCACATCAATACAGTGCACTTACACCCCCTTCCTGACCAGACCAATTTTCAGCTTTCAGCGCTCTCACAGTTTGAATGACAATTACTCAGTCATCCAACACTGTACCCATATGAAACTTGCGTCCTTTTTTCCCACACAAATAGAGCTTTCTTTTAGTGGTATTTAATCACTAGTGGGTTTTTTATTTTTTGTGCTATAAATAAAATAAAATGTAAATTTTGTGAAAAAAATTCCCTTTTCTTTGTTTCTGTCATAAATTTTTGCTAATTAGTAATTTTTCTTCATACATTTTGCCCAAAATTTATACTGTTACCTATTTTTGGTAAAAATAACCCACATTAGTGTATATTATTTGGTCTTTGTGAAAGTTATAGCGTCTACAAACTATGGTGCCAATTGCTGAAAATTGATCACATCTGATCAGGCCTTCGGTACATCAGGTGTATCTCATTTCTTGAGACACTAACAAGTCAGGAAAGTATAAATACCCCCCAAATGACCCCTTTTTACAAAGTAGACATTCCAAGGTATTAAGTAAGTAGCATGGTGAGTTTTTTTAAGTTGTCATTTTTTCCCACAATTCTTTTTTTTATTATAATTTTTTTTACAAAATTGTCATATTATCAGGTTATTTCTCACACACAGCATATGCATACAACAAATTACACCCCAAAATACATTCTGCTACTCTTCCCGAGTACGGCGATACCATATGTGTAGGACTTTTACACAGCGTGGTCTCACAGAGAGGCCGAACATTGAAGTAGTACGTTCAGGCATTCTAGGAGCATAAATGACACATCTAATTTCATTCCTACCCATCACACTTTTGAAGGTCCTGGACCACCAGGACAGTGACATTACTCACAAAATGACCCCATTTTGGAAAGCAAACACCCCAACGTATATTCTATGAGACATAGGCTGCAAATAGGTACTCGGGTACTCTGATGGGCTGGAGATAGGTACTCTGGTACTCTGATGGCCTGGTGACAGGTACTCGGTTACTCTGATGGCCTGGTGGCAGGTACTCGGGTACTCTGATGGCCTGGGGACAGGTACTTGGGTATTCTGATGGCCTGGTGACAGGTACTCGGGTATTCTGATGGCCTGGTGACAGGTACTCGGGTACTCTGATGGCCTGGTGACAGGTACTCTGATGGCTTGGTGACTGGTATTTGGGTACTCTGAAGGGCGGTGACAGGTACTCATATGGACTGTGACAGGTACTCGGGTACTCAGATGAACTGTGACAGGTACTCAGATGAACTGTGAAAGGTACTCGGGTACTCAGATGAACTGTGATAGGTACTCGGGTACTCAGATGAACTGTGACAGGTACTCGGGTACTCAGATGGACTGGGACAGGTACTCGGGTACTCAGATGGACTGGGACAGGTACTCGGGTACTCAGATGGACTGGGACAGGTACTCGGGTACTCAGATGGACTGGGACAGGTACTCTGGTACTCAAATGGGCTGTGACAGGTACTCGGGTACTCAGATGGGCTGTGACAGGTACTCAGGTACTCGGATGAACCGTGACAGGTACTCGAGTACTTTGATGGGCTGTGACAGGTACTCGGGTACTTTGATGGGCTGTAACAGGTACTCGGGTACTTTGATGGGCTGTGACAGGTACTTGGGTACTCTGATGGACCGTGACAGATACTCGGGTACCATGATGAACTGTGACAGGTACTCGAGTACCCTGATGGCCGTGACAGGTACTCGGGTACTCTGATGGACTGTGACAGGTACTCGGGTACCCTGATGGACCGTGACAGGTACTCGGGTACCCTGATGGACCGTGACAGGTACTCAGGTACTCTGATGGACCGTGACAGGTACTCGGTTACTATGATGTGCCGTGACAGGTACTCGGGTACTCTGATGTGCCGTGACAGGTACTCGGGTACTCTGATGGGCCGTGACAGGTACTCGGGTACTCTGATGGGCCGTGACAGGTACTCGGGTACTCTGATGGGCCGTCACAGGTACTCATTACTCAGATGGACTGGGACTGGGACAGGTACTCGGGTACTCTGATTGGCTGTGACAGGTACTCGGTATTCTGATGGGCTGTGACAGGTACCCGGGTACTCTGATGGGCTGTGACAGGTGCTCAAATACTCTGATGGACTGTGACAGGTACTCTGATGGACTGTGATTGACAGGTACTATGAGGGGTGGTGACAGGTCCTCTTTATTGGGGGGGGGGGCAATCAGTGTGCTTGATGTGTACTGTAGGTGGTAACGAGATGTTACCGCAATCTCCTCCTCACACACGATTGGTGTGTGAGGAGGAGAACCCGGTAATATCTTGTTACCGTGGTTTGTTTACATTTTAGTGATCGGCTGTGAAAGGATCACAGCCGATCACGTGGGTAAACAGCCGGCCAATGGCTGTTTACCAGCATCGGTGACGAGCAGTGTTCCCAGGGAACACGCCCGCCACCGACATGCACGCGCAGCGCGCTCACGATCACGCGAATGCGCCGTGCACAGTCGGGGTGTGACCATCTGTGAGCTCGGTGGCGAGCGGTGTCTCCGTGACACGCCGACACTGAAGAAACAGGAGTGCGCGTGCACGATCGCGCGCATTCCCTGTTTAAACGGGAGGCCGTCATATGACGGCCTCCCGCCACAATAGGTGCGCCGCCTGCCCGTCATTTGACGGCCGGCGGTCAGCAACTAGTTAAAAAGTTTGCATAAATCAAGAAATTCCTGCAAAATTTTGCAGTTTTGTTGAAATGCTTTGGAGTGAATGAGGAATGCAAAATAACAGTACTTTTTTTTTAAAAAGCAGTGGGCTGTAAATGACCCCCCAGGGATACAAAAGTCCCTTTCAACTATTAGGATCTGTTTTTATGCCTGCAATTGGCCCCTCATTAGTCCTCTTTATTTTACATGTTTTTACAGAAAGCAAAAAGCAAAACCAAAGTAAAATTAAGCTGTTTTAATGACAGTGCACTAATGGTGATCAAATCTACACACACATACAAAGATCACGTAATTAAATAAACCAAACTTTTCTAAATTCATGCTATACAAAAATGGCAATCGCCACAATTAATAACCAGATAAGTAACGTCCACGTGGAAGGTCCTGCACATCACAAAACAAAAAACATAAATATTTCCAACACACCAGCCAGCCTGCAAAAAAAAAAAAAAAAACCAACCAAAAAAATAAATAAAAAAAAGACAACAAATTAAGCAAGCCTAACTATTCATGTTAAAAACAGAGAGCTTAGATGCACAGATTTGCAAATATATGTGGAGGCTGCAGTGCCTCGTCAAAACTCCTCTGTATAGTTTGGTCCTAACTGATATTTTTTATAGTCTCCAAGTTGCAGCATATATAGCAGTTCATACATTAAAGTTTGTCTGGATTGGAGGGAGCCTACTCCTCCCTAAAGACACAGGGACTCATTAAAGTGGTAGTAAAGTCCACTGTGCGATTTTTACCTACAGATAAGCCTAGAATAAGGCTTAACTGTTGGTAAAATTAATATCTCCTAAACATGCACAGTTTAGGAGATATTCACACTGGATGCAGCCGATGATGTCACCGGGGGGATGAGCCCGATGTTCGAGTCAAACGTAAGTTTAACTCGAACATCAGGTGTTCGCCTGTTCGATGAATAGCAAACAATTTGGGGTGTTCGCAGCAAATTCGAAAGCTGTGGAACACCCTTTAAAAGCCTATGGGAGAAATCAAAAGTGCTAATTTTAAAGGCTTATATGCTTGATATTGTCATAAAAAGTGTTTGGGGACCTGGGTTCTGTCCCAGGTGACATGTATTAATGCAAAAAACTATTTTGAAACTGGGGAAAACATGGAAAAATGTGCCACTTTACAGGCATACTATAGACACCCCCCCCCCCCCCCCCGGGAATATTTAACTTTTACTGTTTCATTTTAAGCATTATTAAAATCACTGCTCCTGAAAAAACTTCAGTTTTTAAACTTTCTTTTGCATTGATACATGTCCCCTGGGGCAGAACCCAGGTCCCCAAACACTTTTTATGACAATACCATGCATATAAGCCTTTAAAATGAGCACTTTTGATTTCTCACATAGACAATTCATTATAGCAGCGAGTACTTTTAAATTACTTTTTTCCTTTAGAAATGTCATTTTATGCAGGGACTGTTCTAAACACAGGAAAAATGCCCAAATATTTCACTTTTATTGTTTCACTTTAACCCCCCTAGTGGTAATCCCGAGTCTGGCTCAAGTTGGGATTTTACTAACAGGAGCGGTACATAGGTTTTCCTATGTGCAGTAACCCATCGTTTCACACCAGTGTCCATCAGAACGTATTCCAATTTGTTGCGCTTAAAGTGCACGTCTACCCATTTTTAGATTTAGATTAGGGAAGGTTTAAATCCCATGCCAGTTAATTGTTTGCTGTCTGTGTACTTTTGGAAAAATTATCACTCACTTCCTATACCAGAGATACAAGGAAGTGCAGAAAAATCATCCAGAATGAGAGGAATTCCCAGATTAAGACAGTTGTCACTAAAACAGGTGTCCGAATTGGAAGATTTCTCCTTACTTGTTATACTGGGAACAACTCTACAATGTTTGACTTCCTCTAACCTTGTCAATGACAGTGGTCATCAATAAAAAGAGAGAGATGAATCTCTCAAATGGTGGCACAAACAACATAAAAAACTTGACAGAGGGTGTAACCCTTTCCCATTCTATTCAAAACTAAAATAAAAGTTATTTTTTGATTTTATTTTTTAGAGAAACACTTTACAATGGAGGAAACCTACTTTAAGGGAAATATAAGGGCTGCCCTTGGTGACCTTCTGTAATTGCAGGCTGCCTGGCTGTTATGTTGATCCCCAGGCTTTAATACATTTTTGAGTTACTAGTCCAGAAACTGCATGCATATCCACTCTCATGTTTTAGGTTAGTTACTAAACATTTTGAAGCAAGAAGACCAGCACAGCAATCAGATTATTATCATCGAAGGATATTTTATTAATAGAGGGCTATGCCAACAAACCACAGTGCCTTATGGCAACATTTTGATGGAGCTTCTGGCAACCTCTGTCTGTGGTCCTTAACACATTACATTGCTGGCAAAATATAGCCCCATTTACATTGGTGGTTAGGGGTATTTGTGTATGTTCCCTAATACAAGCCTCCTTACATTAGTGGGTTTATGCCTATAATAATAACTGGTGGACAGTAGTGATTTATACCTCCCATGCTGTTTACCTGCTATTAAATGTTTCCCTACGCCCCCGATAAAGATCTCATTTAACTGGTGGTTAGTGGTATACTGTGGTACCACTGATAGTTAGTAGAATAACATTATTGAACACTTCTTTTGGCACATGTCTCTGTTTGCCTGGACAATTAGAGTTCACTCTGACCAGGCTTTTTAAAGTGCAGAAAGGGCTTTAATTGCTGCATTTTTGCATGCATTGAATAAGAAGGCTCCTTGGTATCTTCTTCCTCCCATTAGCTGTAGCCTGACAGCAGACAGTCAATTGCATTGTTTAACAGTGAGGAAGGAGAAGGTGCAATAGAAACAGTAGGAGGGTGAGTATTTCTATGCTTTTCAGGTAATCCTTCTATATGCTAACCCTGGTCTCATGGCATCTGTATTGCGGGAAAAGTAACATCTATGTTTATTGGAATATATGCCTAAAACATCTGTGTCAAACATTCAATTAATACAGGCATACCCCACAAAGCTGGAAAGTGCAAAATCAGGCTCTGCATAGAAACCAATGAGCTTCCAGGTTTTATTACCAAAGCTTAATTGAACAAGCTGGGGTTAGAAGCTCATTGGTTTCTATGCAGAAGTGATCCTGATTTTGCACTTTCCAGCTTTAGTAAATAAACCACATTGCGTACTTAAAAGTGGGGTATGCCTGTATATGAACACATTTAATGGAAACAAAAAAGTACAGCATTGTTTTATCAGAAAACACCAGAATTCTACTGCCAGCCACAATATCATGCTGCTTGCATAGTACCAATCTGTCCTTTATTTGGAGGATCTGTTCCTCCTTTGAGACAAATTTCTTTTCCCCTCATGCAGCCTCAGCTGTCTATCTTTTTTATGCATCTTTGTATAAAATGTACTATTTTACTACCAAAGTGTTATGATGTGCTAAACTTTTTATCTAATGTCGGTATTTTTTGAAAAGCCAAAAAGAAGGAAAACTAGGGGTCAAAAAACACTTGTGTCATTTAGGCAATTCTTTTTTTAATTCTTTTTTTGCATATTAGATCATTGTGTACCCAGGGCCGTGGCACGGATATGTCCTTTGCCTACACACTGAGGCGGATTTACTAAAGGTAAATACAGGCATACCCCACTTTTAAGTATGCAATGGTTATTATTTACTAAAGCTGCAAAGTGTAAAATCAGGCTCACTTCTGCTTAGAAACCAATGAGCTTCTAACCCCAGTGTGTTCAATTAAGCTTTGGTAATAAAATCTGGAAGCTCATTGGTTGCTTTCAGAAGTGAGCCTGATTTCGCACTTTCCAGCTAAATAAATCCCATTGTGTACTTAAAAGTGGGGTATGCCTGTAGACAGTGCATTCTGCAAGTGCAGTTGCACTTGTTTTTCCCAGAGCTTAGTAAATATCTTAAAGCTCCACTTTGTAAAGAATATCCAATCAAGTGCAAGAAAAAAAAAACATTTTTGCTTGATTTGCATGCTTGGTTGTTTTACTACATTTATTAAGCTCTGGGGGAAATTAGTGCAACTGTACTTGCAGAATGCAAGGAGTGCACAGTCTACTTGCCTTTAGTAAATCCACTTCTCTGTGTGCCAAAAGTTGTCCCTATTTATCATTCCAGAATGTTGGAAGGTATACACTTGTGTACATCTATGTGTACGTGGGTGTGTGGAATTATACACTTCTACTCTCATCAAACTACTATAATTTCACATAGCTGCAATACAGTACTTTGTGCGTGGCTACCTGTTACTGTATTCATAGCTGATCCAGCCTCGTTTGTGCTGCCTGGCACGAACGATCTAGTGTCTTGATATGCCACCCTCTTTTATAATTTAGGGTAGCAAGAAGACTGTTTAGCCCCTACAGATCTATCTGTAAAAAGGCTGTATTTGTCCAAGATATGAAATGCAGGAGCCATATGTACTACTTGCCAATACCATATATCAGGAAAGATAGACATGAAATACTGAGCTAACCTTCAGACTCTCTCTTACATTTCTAGCACTGTGAACAGAAGGAAATTAGCATTTGCTCGAACTGTCCATCTGTTCATAAAAATAATTCATGCAGTCTGCGAACGTGTGTGAAATGATTTTCCATTTTTGTGTGTTCTCAGCATGTAAATCACATAAAAATAATCCTATCTCCTGTACTCTCCTCTGGACTGAGTGATTCTTAATACACTTGCTGAATTGCAGAGGGCAGGGCTGGTCAAACCGACTCACAGGTTAAATTGCAGTGTGGAGCTATCTAGGAGTGAATGGACTTATTAGCTTTTTTTTAGCAGTAGAACCTGAAGAGGGGATATAATTTGTGTTGCTTTTCTTTCAGATTTTATTGCCGGTCAAACATATATTTTTCCACAGGGCTCACTGGAAGTTAATGCACAGCAAAGCAATACATACGGTAAAAGCTCAGCAACTTATAAACATAGTGAACACCACATGCTGTAGGCTTCAGAATCTGCAAAGAGGAGTTCTGTGGTCATAACATACACTTTTATTTTATAACATCAGCATTATAATATCAATACAAAATTTTTTTATTTTTGACAATCCAATTTAAGCCTTCTTGAAAAACCTTACTGTAAGTGCTAGCTGTCTGATGGTTATCTTTTTCCACACATTTCTGGATTCCCTGTAAGCTTTGCAGCTTCCCCTCTGCTTTTAGTTTCTAAGGACTACATATCCCATGGTACCTTGCTGCCTGCAAGTTGTGATTCCTTTACTGACGCCACCTCCTGAAACTCCTCCTCTCATCACCTCTGTAGTTCAATAAATGCCTATGTGTGCATGAACATAGATGTGTGTTTACAAGCAGAAAGCGCAGCCTCCATGATCCCTTAACCTCCCTGGTGGTGTGATTATTTCGGATTTTAGGTGCTAAAAGTGGTACAATTATTTTGCATGAAAATTTGGCGTTTTATATTGTAGTCCTGTAATTCTTAGGAATAACTCTCTTAAATCTGTTCAAACCAGAGTCTAGCAGACATCCCGGGTATGATAAAGTTTGAAAAATGAAATCATAAATTATAATATAATAAATAACTATAAATAATTATACCAAATAATAATATAACAATAATAAAAATTATTCAATAATGTAATCAAATCAAAAACACTGAAATTTGCTCAGTTGCAGAATTGTCACTGTCATTGCTTTTCAATATTTGATGACGGATCTCCGCACAAATCACTATCCCTCAATTCTGCGAGTGATTCCAATTTATTATCGCAAATTTTTGAAGTAAAGTAACAGTTTTGGTTGCTATGGACAATCTCCAGTTTCCAGGCATAAAGAACAGTTTTTATAATATAAAACTGCATGCAGGACACTGGAAAGACCACTAGGGACAAAGGGGATGTGAAATTATTACATACAGCAATGTAATCTGTAAGATTACATTATACTGTATGTATACTGTGTGTTTTACTTTTTGAATTTGGCACCGTTCTCCATCCCCGTGCGTCGCAACGCTCGCAGGGAACCGAGCTCGGCTCCGTGATAGATCCGGCAGAGGACGAGCCTCTCGTACAGCGGGGGGACATCGCTGGATCCAAGGGACAAGGTAAGTAATTTCCTCCTGCATTCAGTGATGCGGTCCCTGACTCGGGGTTACCGCTTTTGGTAGAAAACTTCCACCCCGAGCCAGACTCGGGAACACCGCCAGGGGGTTTAAACTGAATATTCAATTGGGCTGTTTGTGTTCCCATTGAAGAGTTTTTTTACTTATGTTTTTGTTGCATTGTACCAAATTAAGTTTAAAAAACATCTGGTACCTAATAATAAAAATTTAGTTTGTAGCTATTTTGATCAAGGTACTTTAACTGCATGGAATACTCTCTTACAGGTGCAAGTGGAGTTATTTAGTTTTCATATACAAAAGAAAATAACGATTAAGGAACTCCCAGTTACTGTATAAAACTAACCTTCTTATTTTTTTCTGCATGTTTTGTGCCCCACACACTGAACTGATGTTTAAAGTGTACCTGAAGTCAAAACTTTATTTTGTAGTTTTTGAAGGGAAGGGTTTTGTAAGTGAAGTTTTTGTAGGGAAGGGTTCAAACTCCTTGAGACAGAACCATCCAGCACCCACCTTGGGTGCTTCCATCAGTATACAGCTTATTCCAATCTGGACCCGGGAACTAAGTATTATAGCTGAATATTGCACCCAAGATATTGAACAATAGTGATGGCCGAACGGTTCACCTGGCGGTCGTTTTGCGGCGAATTTCGGCTGTTCGCCATCCTATTGCCGCCGTTCGCCCGGCGGACTTCCGTGTTTACTGTGTAAAAGACTTTTGACCTATGATGACACATCCATCATGGGGTACAGGACAGCCAATTGAGACATTACAGCACATGGACACTTGGACATTCCCCCTAACTTATAAATAGACCCGATCCGGCGGCCATTTTACATTCTTTCTTCTGTCACTATAGGGAGAGGTTACTGTGTGGAGCAGGGAGAGACTTCAGTGACCCAAATCGCTAGCTATTTGGTCCACAAAAGTTCTTTTCAGGACTGGTATAGGTGTTAGGTGTAGTTCAGGATATAGGTTTGAGGCACTGCTGTGCTACTGATTTTTGCAGCAGCCTGTCTTTTGTCAGTGTAGAGAGAGGGACAGGACGCTGTGTGCTGCAGGGACAGTCAGTTTAATCATTAGCTGTTACTATTAGGTCCACAAAAGTGCTATTCAAGTTATTGTTCCAGCAGCTTTTCAGTTTAAATAGGGACAGGAAGGAAGCTGTGTGTGAGGCAGTGAGGGACAGTCAGTTTAATCAGTAGCTGTTACTATTAGGTCCACAAAGGTTCTTTTCAGGACTGATATGGTAATAGGCTTGTACACGTATAATATTCTTTCTTCCAAATATAGAAAGAATATTATACTTGACTGCTGCCCTTCTGCTGCAGTAGTCCTTTATCAGTATAGGGACTGAGGTACAGTCTGCTAATCATTCACAACCTACTTGTTCCACAAAGGTCCTTATAAGTACTGGTAAGGTCTAGGGTACTGCAGTACATAGGGTTAAGTGAGGTACAGTCTGCTATTCCTTAAGGACTGGTATAGGTCCACAATACATAGGGTTGAGGTGCACTACTGCTGACTGCTGCCCTTCTGCTGCAGCAGTCCTTTATCAGTATAGGGACTGAGGTACAGTCTGCTAATCATTCACAACCTACTTGTTCCACAAAGGTCTTTATAAGGACTGGTAAGGTCTAGGGTACTACAGTACATAGGGTTGAGTGAGGTACAGTCTGCTATTCCTTAAGGACTGGTATAGGTCCACAATACATAGGGCTGAGGTGCACTACTGCTGACTGCTGCCCTTCTGCTGCAGCAGTCCTTTATCAGTATAGGGACTGAGGTACAGTCTGCTAATCATTCACAACCCACTTGTTCCACAAAGGTCCTTATAAGGACTGGTAAGGTCTAAGGTACTACAGTGCATAGGATTGAGTGAGGTACAGTCTGCTATTCCTTAAGGACTAGTATAGGTCCACAATACATAGGGTTGAGGTGCACTACTGCTGACTGCTGTCCTATACTGCAGCAGTCCTTTATCAGTATAGGGACTGAGGTACAGTCTGCTAATCATTCACAACCTACTTGTTCCACAAAGGTCCTTATAAGGACTGGTAAGGTCCAGGGTACTACAGTACATAGGGTTGAGTGAGGTACAGTCTGCTATTCCTTAAGGACTGGTATAGGTCCACAATATATATGACTTCTTCCTGGGGCTGCTTATTATGAGGGGCTCCCACCATCCCTGTGCTGTGCTGACTTCCTCCTGGGGCTGTACCTCTGCTGTGCATATTATGAGGGGCTCCCACCATCCCTGTGCTATGCTCATTATGAGGGGCTCTCACCATCCCTGTGCTATGCTGACTTCCTCCTGGGGCTGCTTACGGTGCAGGTGTCAGTGCTGTATATCACGGTGCTGGTGTCAGTGCTGTATATCATGGTGCTGGTGTGAGTGCTTTATGTCACGCTGCTGATGTCAGTGCTCTCTATCACGGTGCTGGTGTCAGTGCTGTATATCACGGTGCAGGTGTCATTGCTGTATGCCACGCTGCTGATGTCAGTGCTGTATATCACGGTGCTGGTGTCAGTGCTGTATATCATGGTGCTGGTGTCAGTGCTTTATGTCACACTGCTGATATCAGTGCTCTCTATCACGAGGCAGGTGTCAGTGCTTTATGTCACACTGCTGATGTCAGTGCTGTCTATCACTGTGCTGGTGTCAGATCACTCTATCACGGTGCAGGTGTCATTGCTGTATGTCACGCTGCTGATGTCAGTGCTCTCTATCATGGTGCTGGTGTCAGATGACTCTATCACGGTGCAGGTGTCATTGCTGTATGTCACGCTGCAGGTGATCATCTCCTGCACCCTCTTCTTTGCCTACCCTGACCTTCCCTCTCATCCATTGCCTTCATGCGCTCCACAGTCCTGAATTGTCACAACAATTTCCCATATAAAAAAACAATGCTTGTAGTTGTCGATCCCAGATTCACCTCATACATGTGTTATGTCATTGACCATGTGGTGGGACTATGTTTGCACAGCTAGTAATTATTTTGTGGCTGCAAATTTGACCTGTAGGTTTGCAAAGTTCGCCTCCCATTGAAGTCAATGGGGCCCACCGCGAACGTTACGGTTCGCGAACTATCGGCGGCGTTCACGGTCCGCGTTCACGAAACGTCCCGTCGGAAAGTTCGTTCATCACTACTGAACAATAATAGCTTAGATGCATACTAGATCCCTTTATTGAAAATTCGCACAGAATAATTACCATGCAAGATCAGATAAAAGTTTGATTACATTACCCTAACAGTACAAACTGCAAACATGAATATAATTAACATAGCTAAGGAACAGCCAACATAAACAGTATGCTAATCTGCAGTTAGCAGCTGGTAGCTGGCAGTGATCTAATTAACAGGAACGAATAAACAACTAGTCACTTAAACAAGCTGAGGTGCCCAGACTGTTCAGCACCCAGGCCCCAACCTTGGATACACAAAGCACACCACACATTACCATAAGCATAAACACATAACATCCCACAATTGTTTGATAACAAGGTGGCATGGTCTCAATATTAATCACATCTCCAAGAGATGATCAGACAGACATAAACAATAGATGACTCAATTAACAATGGGAATGCACACCTAGGAGGCACACAATGGGAGAGACATACTTAACAATAAACACCTACCTTAATAGACAATAGCAGGAGACCCAGGTTGGTTTGAGCTCATCATAATAACATCTGCTCTGAGTCTTACAGTCTAAAGCAGTCATTGCTAGTTTGGGCTCAAAGAATCCAAATATGAAAGCAGGTCCTAGTTTCCCAGAGTCTGTGCGTTTTGGGGAGACATAACCCATATCCAAAGCAAGACCACTCCAAGGGTCCCCCAGGCACACACCTCCCAAGAATAGAGCTCCCTTAAAAAAGCCAGGGCCCATAGTCAGTAGGCAAGAGGCTAACCTGCATTCCCTTCCAAAAGCCTGTGTCCTGGATGGGTCTTTCACACCCCTGTAATGTTTTTCTGTTGCCTGTGTCCCATTGGGGAGATTTCCCTTCACTTCCACTATACATGATAGGACACCTGCTCAAAATGAGGGAGATGCTCTCTTAGACAGTTGCTACCGCAAAATAAGTGTCCCCCATTTGAATATACCTTTCTATTCCTGTTTTGGTAACAACTACAAATGTTTCCCTTGCTTTCAGTTCTGTCTGAGAATGGTTATTAGAACAAACATCCAGGATGAATCTCCCAAGTGAGGACAAATAACACACTTAAAAGAGAAGTGTGTTTTTTTTTTTTTAGAATCATACTTACCTACAGTAGGTGAATGCAGCATTGGTTTGATGCTACATCTGTCCCCTGGCACCTCTACACTGAGATCAGAGCAATCGAATGCCGCAGATCACTCAATTCTCACAGCTCCCTGAGCAGAGACCTGCTGACTGTCAGTCATAGCTCTCTGCTCTGTGGAGGGGGCAGCCGGCTGAGAGGCTGAGCCAGGTATCGGTCCAGGGATCTGGACCGACTTTTGTGGCTTCAGCAGAGAGCAGACTTCAGCCGCTCTGCTGAAAATGGGTCACAGGAGTGCATAACGAACTGCTCTTCTGTGATCCATAGGAAAAGTATAGCCAAACAAGCTTTGGCTGTACTCTTCCTTTAAATACTTTACCACCCCGGATCTTACCTGTAAACTCTAAATTTTATTATGTGCTACTCTCCTCTATTTCTAATAAAAGACTTTTCATCAGCTTGCATGTACATGCAGTAGATTTCTGAGCATGGGCACTTTGTGGTGTGACCGCTGCTGCCCAAATGTGTTGCCAAGGACTAAGACCCACATATAGGATGATCTTCCAGCAAATTAGAAATCTCCCTGTGCAATAATGATCACCTCTGACGGATTGCTTTGCTAGACTGCCTTATTCAAAAGAAAATTGGTCTATCCTCCCAGGGGTAGAATATTATGGCTTGTTCTTTAAAGGCTTATATGATTTGCTTAATTTGTTTCCTAATTATTGAAGTAAAATGCTTGAACACTACAGTTATAAAGCTGTCTCTTAAAAGAGTGTTAATATATGTGTATGACATTTTCAGTTAAAAGTATTTTCTGCAGATGACTGGATTTAATGTCAATTTTTTAACATGATTGGATCTTTAAAAGCAGGG
Source organism: Lithobates pipiens (assembly GCF_037356315.1). Taxonomy (NCBI): domain Eukaryota; kingdom Metazoa; phylum Chordata; class Amphibia; order Anura; family Ranidae; genus Lithobates; species Lithobates pipiens. The sequence goes on from NW_027507790.1 coordinate 20,654,278, forward strand.
ACAAAAGATGGTACCTTTAATGCCCTGTACACACGGTAGGAAATTCAGACGGAAAAGGTCCGATCGGATTATATTGTTGGAAAATCCCATTGTGTGTGGACTCTATCGGACTTTTTCCATCGGAATTTCCAACGGAAAAAATTTTGAGAGCAGGACCTCAAATTTTCCGACAACAAAATCCGATCAGACTTTTTCCAATCGTTTGTAGAGAATTCCGATCGGACAAAGTGCCACGCATGCTCAGATCAAATTACGAGATCAAAGCCATTGGCTACTAGCCACAACGTAGTCCCATCGCAACGAACGAACGCCATCACTTTCTGAACAATTGGATTTTCCGACAACTTTGTCTGACTGTGTGTATGCAACACCAGTTTCGGACAAAGTCCGTCAGAAAAAATCAGACGGATTTTGTTGTCGGAATGTCCGGCCCTGTGTACGGGGGGCTAAGAGTTTGATTTGGCAGTTTGAGGTTTTAGAAGGATGATTCCCATCGTTCTCTGAATGATATGGATAGTTGACAGGGGTCAACCATTTTGCCCATCACATTATAGAACCAAATGTTTGAAAAACTATCCCACCCAGAGAAGAAGTCAGGATCTGTAAACAAGAAGTTTAACCTTTTTCTCTATAACTTTAAACCTACTGTGACTAAAAATAACTAGGAATCCAATGGCATTACTGCAGCAATACAAGATGCAATTCTATTACACAATAATGTCTTTAGAGTTATCTTAATATCTTCTTCAATTTTGTTCCTGTTTCAGCTTGAAGAGAGCGAGGCTAGGTATGCAGAGTCCCAGAAATCCCTGAAGTCACTGAGTACCGAGCTGGAAAATTTACACATGGAAATAGACAATCTTTCCAGGAATAAGAACATGGTAATTCCAATTCTTATCAGCTTCTTTTTCTTCCCAGCAAAAAAGTTGTTAAATCTGATAAATGAATATTGTGACCTTTATGTCATAGTGAAATCTGATTTATTCCTTTGCTGTTATTTATTTGTATTATCTGGGGAGATTGAAGGCTGCACCACTCACTGTGATTTTTTTATCAATATATATTCCTGGTAATAAATTAGCAACACTTTTTTATATAAAGGAGGAACAGACTATTACGTGTTAAATTGAACAGTCAAATTTATATTTAGTATGTTTGGCCTTTGAAAAAAAATCATCATCAACTTGTATCCTACTGGAAGTATCTTTCTTACCTTGTTCTAGCTCAGTGTTTCTCAACCTTTATTTAGTCATAGCACCCTTTAAAAATATGCAATATCTTGAGGAACCTCAGTATAAAATGGAGTTCCTCCACCACCTCAGAATCTCCCTTCCACATTAGAGTCCTCAGCCCCCCTTCTACATCAGAGTCCTCAGTCCCCTCTTCCACATCAGAGTCCTAATCCCTTCCTTTCACAATAGAGTCTGCACCCCCTCCCCATCTCTTTAAATTAGATTTCCTAGCCCCCCACTTTCACATCAGAGTCCTCAGCTCGCCTATCCACACCATGAGAATTCATAAGGCTGTGAAAAAATATAGGTCGAAGTGAGGCACCCCTGACAAGCCCAGAAGGCACCCCAGTGTACCATGGCATCTTGTTTGATACATGCTGATGGACTTTCATGCATAGGCAAAATGGTGACAAAATTCCATTCACCATTAAAGCTGATCAATGCAAAGGGAAGAACAATTTGTGGACATTCTGTACCCAAGCTAGGTACCTGCCCTGGAAAAGAGAAAATAGATAGATCAATGTCCTTAAAGTCTATGTCAGGGCAAAATGAAAGAAAAGAAAAAAAACATTCAGCATATTTGTACAATATGTTCCCCATGTCTTAGATCTTTAAAACAGCTGAAAGTACAGAAAAGTAGCTCTGTCAAAAATCCAGTGTGCTCCAAAGTTCCTGTTTTTACTGACAACACAGTGCCTTCCTTGAACTGAAATCCCAAGCAATATTGTGAGCCCTGCCTGCTGGACTATGCCCTGCCTCTGTTGGTCCATCTTCACATGCATACAACAATTCCTTTCTCAGCAAAACAATGACACCTTAATTCCCACGTGCATGCCCACACAGTGGGGTTGATTTACTAAAACTGGAGAGTGCAAAATCTGGTGCAGCTCTGCATAGAATCCAATCAGCTTCTAACTTGAGCTTGTTTAATTAAGCTTTGGCAATAAAACCTGTAAGCTGATTCGTTTTTATGCAGAGCTTCACCAGATTTTTCACGCTCTAGTTTTAATAAATCAACCCCACTGTGTCAGGGAAAGGGCTCTTGTGAGATGTGGTTCTGGGGGTACACCTACATCAATAGGAACTTAGCTTCCAGCAGCTGCCCTTGCAAGAATTGTATAAGTCTTATAATACACTTTACTACAATGTCAAGTAATGAGTGTACAGCTTGTATAACAGTGTAAGTGTACTGCCCCCTCAAAATAACTCATCACACAGCCATTAATGTCTAAGCAACTGGCAACAAAAGTGAGTACACCCCTAAGTGAAAATGTCCAAATTGGGCCCAATTAGCTGTTTTCCCTCCCTAGTGTCATGTGACTCGCTAGTGTTACAAGGTCTCAGGTGTGAATGGGGAGCAGGTATGTTAAATTTTGTGTTCTCGCTCTCATTTTCTCATACTGGTCACTGGAAGTTCAACATAGCACCTCATGGAAAGAACTCTGAGGATCTGAAAAAAATAATTTTTGCTCTACATAAAGATGGCTTCAGCCAGGGATAGGCAACCTGGGGCCCGTCCAGCTGTTGCAGAACTACAAGTCCCATCATGCCTCTGGAAGTAATTGTAACTGCCAGCCTTGCAATGCCTAATGGGAAATGTAGCTCCACAACAGCTGGAGGGCCCCAGGTTGCCTAACCCTGGCCTAGGCTATAAGAAGATTGCAAAGACCCTGAAACTGAGCTGCAGCACGGTGGCCAAGACCATACAGTGGTTTAACAGGACAGTTTCCACTCTTAACAGGCCTTTCCATGGTTGACCAAAGAAGTTGAGTGCACAAGCTCAGCGTCATATCCAGAGGTTGTCTTTGGGAAATAGACGTATGAGTGCTGCCAGCATTGCTTCAGAGTTTGAAGGGGTAGGGAGTCAGCCTGTCAGTGCTCAGACCATATGCATCAAATTGGTCTGCATAGCTGCCACCCCAGAAGGAAGTCTCTTCTAAAAAAGATGCACAGGAAAGCCTGCGAACAGTTTGCTGAAGACAAGCAGAATAAGGACATGGATTATTGGAACCATGTCCTGTGGTCTGATGAGACCAAGATAAACTTATTTGGTTCAGATGGTGTCCAGCGTGTGTGAAGGCAACCAGGTGAGAAGTACAAAGACAAGTGTTTCTTGCCTACAGTGGTGGGAGTGTCATGATCTGGGGCTGCATGACTGCTGCCGGCACTGGGGAGCTACAGTTCTTTGAGGGAACCATGAATGCCAACATGTACTGTGATATACTGAAACAGAGCATGATCCCCTTCCTTCAGAGACTGAGCCGCAGGACAGTATTCCAACATAACAACCCCAAACACACCTCCAAGGTGACCACTGCCTTGCTAAAGAAGCTGAGGGTAAAAGTGATAGACTGGCTAAACATGTCTCCAGACCTAACACCTATTGAGCATCTGTGGGGAATCCTCAAAAGAAAGGTGTAGAAGCACAAGGTTTCTAACATCCACCAGCTCCATGATGTCGTCATGGAGGAGTGGAAGAGGACTCCAGTGGCAACCTGTGAAGCTCTGGTGAACTAGATGCCCAAGAGGGTTAAGGCAGTGCTGGAAAATAATAGTGGTCACACAAAATTTTGACACTTTGAGCCCAATTTGGACATTTTCACTTAGGGGTATACTCACTTTTGTTGCCAGCAGTTTAGACATTAATGGCTGTGTGATTTATTCTGAGGGGACAGCAAATTTACACTGTTATACAAGCTGTACACTCACTACTTTACATTGTAGCAAAGTGTTATTTATTCAGTGTTGTCACATGAAAAGATATAATAAAATATTTACAAATATCTCACTTTTGTAAGATTCTGTATTTTAATTACCTTGACATACCTTGTATTACTTAAAATATGACTGAGATCATTGGCGTTTTATGTTTAAAGGATTTCATACTTTAAAGAATACTGTATCTCAAAACGGTAATTTCATAAAGCTGCCAAACCAACTGAATACTAATTGCATTTGGCTGAATTGTAATCAAGTGAGGTAGGGGCACACAGACAGTCGAAAGTTACTGTATGATTCCAGCATATTTGTTTCTGGTCAATAAATTAGAAGGTACTGCAAGCAAGGACAGCCAGGCAACTACGATTATCAGAAGATGGCCATAAATGACAGCCCCCACATTTTTTACAGTAAAGATTTCCCCTAAAGGTATCATTAGATACAGTATTTATGCTTTAGAAAAAAGAATTGTGTACTTTGTTTTTCACCGCAACATACAAGTAAATACATTCTTCTTTTACAGATGAGTTGACACTTGGACATACAATCTGAGCTGTCAATGTTAATTCTTTGATCTCTTAGTGTGCTTTAAAAATAAAAAAATAAAAGAAAACTATCACAGCCAGCATATTTTTGTTCTCTTTGTCAGGTTGATGAACAGTTGTACCAGCTGCAGCATGAGAAAACCGATCTTCTGAAAAGGATCGATGAGGACCAAGAGGACCTGAATGAGCTTATGAAGAAACACAAAGCTCTTATTGCTCAGGTGAAGATAAAACGTTTAACAAAGCCTTCCACAGCTTTCAGTCAATTCAGACGAGAAAATATGCAGTTTACTGAAGAAAGAGTTGATGGATTTATATATATCACCTCCTAAGGGTTAGAAATGAGCACTGTGACATTAGGTTGGCAAATACAGGGCATTTTTGTCATACTTCAGTGTAAGGTGACAAAAAGCAGTACTAATCTATCTGACATGCATGGCAAAGCTGCTATCAGATCTCAGTGGTTCCTGACCAAGAGTCACTTTGATTATTTATTTGCATTTTTCCAAGCAGCTAACAGAGATATTACCATCATTTTTGGCCATGTGAAACTAAAGTCTTTATTTGGAGGCTGTTTGTTTCCTTTGGTTAACCACCAGAACAAAATTACTTTCCATTATTACTGTAAATTAATGTAAATTATAGTTACCGTATATACTCAATTATAGGGCAACCCGAATATAAGCTGAGGCACCTAATTTTACCACGAAAAACTGGGAAAACGTATTGACTCGAGTATAAGCCTAGGGTGGGAAATGCAGCAGCTATTGGGTAAACAATACCCATCTGTAGCCTCACTGTGCCCATTTGCAGCCTCACAGTGCCCATCTGCAGCTGTACCTTTTGATTACTAAAACAGCAGGTGTCTCCCGCTGTGTCATGCAGTCTGTTTGGCGGCCGTCCATTGTAACAAAGCCCTGCCTCCTCCTAGTCCATGATAGACGGAACACTGATACAGTTTCCCAGCATTGTATCAGTGTTCAGTGTTCCATCTATCACGGACGAGGAGGAGGTGGGGCTTTGTTACAATGGACGGCCACCGAACAGACTGAACAGACACCCGCTGTTTTAGTAATCAAAGGTACAGCTGCAGATGGGCACCCTCACTCGAGACCCTCACTGTTCACTTTAATGACTAATATCCTTTGGTCCTTTAGTGAATAGGGTTGAGGTTCATGTTAGCCAGACTCACGAATCACAGACTTTTGGCCAAAAACTGTTTACAGTTTCACCACTAGAAAAACGGAACAACCCATAAAACAGTGCATACAATTTTACCCTGGTCATCTGACAATAAAGAGCCAATAATCTTAAGCAATGGATACTCAAGCCCCACACTATAAAGGGTGGGCTCACAGCAGTCATATTGTAAGTGTATGTTGCTAATGCCGCTAGGGGGAGCTGACATTTTGTATAGTGCAAGATGTAGTGCTGATTTTTTATTTTTTTTGGCATTCATACATGTACAGAATGCCAGTGCTTGCATTCCCATACCCTATGCATGAGAATAGCTTGCTTATTACACCTAAAAGGGCAGAACTGAAAGACAGTTTCACTCCCAGGCATTTTAAAAGAGTTCACCACAAATGTTGAACTTTAAGCAATATTTACAAACCTGGACAGATTTGATCAACCCTATTTACAGAGCTACAAAAAAAGATGCATTTTGACATTTTGACACTATAGGGTTTACTTACTAAAGGCATATCCACTTTGCACTACAAGTGCACTTGAAAGTATAGTTGCTGTAGATCTGAGAGGGACATGCAAGGAAAATAAAAACATAGCATTTTGCTTGCACATGATTGGATGATAAAATCAGCTGAGCTTCTCCTCATTTCAGATCTTCTTCTCAGATCTACAGCGATCTAAAGTGACTGCACTTCCAAGTGCACTGCATAATGCACCAAAAAATGTACATGGATAATTTGCTCCTTGTAGCATATAGCAACACATGTTATTGCACTACAACACAAGTGCATTGAGAAGGTGCGCTGAAGATCGACATTCTCACCTACCATTCAAAATTAGTATTAGTTTATCCAAAACACGTAAACATTGCTTGTTGATTCCATCTTGTAAAGTTGGCTTTTATGAAGAATGTAGGATATCTTTGCTGGTGAAATTTGTTAATGGATAACACAGACACAAGCAAAGCACTTCCAGTGCCCCAAGAACTTTGATTGTTATAATTAGCAAGCAGTATCTTTAAATATGCTTTCTAATTATATTTATTCAGCCAAAAATATCCAGGGTAGGTCCTGGACATTGAAATATGATAATACAAAGGATTGCTTATGATAATGCTACATCATAGTAGATAGTTATGTCAGTTTTTTTGATTGCGAATAAAGTGAAATATTGTACTCATCCTAAATTACGGTTTTTCTATGCTTAATTAGTCGGCATCAGACATTTCCCATATCCGGGAACTACAGTCTAAATACGAAGATGTGCAAAAAGAGAAGCAGGGTCTCCAGGAGAAGGTAAGAATGAATTCTATTTCATATTTTGTATTCTTACAGTTTGCCACTGATTATTTGCAATATGTGTGATTTGAATAAAATGACCTGGATCAGTGGAAGGGTTTCTCCTAACAATCTGTCTAGAGTTGTTGCTGGACCGAGGCTCCCAGATTATATGTCCCATGTCTTAGACTGAGTTCCCCGGGTTTCCCTCGTAGTAATTGTTGTTATTCCAAGTATGATTCTGTACACAAACATAATTCAATCTGTTATGAAATTTGTTTGTTTTTTGTACTCAAATATCCACACCAACATTTGCACTTATAATAGCCCTCTCCCTCTTACTGTTTTTTTAGGATTAGGTTCAGTCAATCACTTAGTGAATTTAAGAAACTGTCTTTTTAGTATAGTATTGGGAGTCTATATTTATCTGTATTTGACAATGCATTCTTCTTTTAACTTAGTAGATTAATGAAAGTCATGCTCACGGTTCCCCTGAAATGGCTCCCCTGATACAATTCCATTCTGCGGCTTCAATGTTAACTCGATTTGGGAACCGGAAGTAACGCGATGGCCAATTTTTTATTTTCTAATATCCCAAGTGGGAGGGTTTGGGGCGCAGTGCTCTGCCCCCCGAGGACATCATATAACAAGCCAATTAGAGCCTCAAGCTCTAATCACATGCTCACATGCTTGTACAAAAATGATGGACCTAATAGAAACCCATTAGTCCGGCGCCCTGCACAGTGCAGTGAGTATACACACATATAACAATTTATTTTTAAAGAAATTATAATATGACTAACATTTTTTAAATTTAAAAAAATGTTAGTCATATTATCAGTTATTAAAAAAATCAATCATACTATGATTACGTAAACAAACTTTGGGAGGGCTGGCCGCCACTGGACTGGAAGTATTGGTATTGTATGGTGTTTTCAGTTGTCCTTTTGAATTTTCTGGTTCTTTGATTTGGGCCCACTATTGGTTTGTTTTAAGGGAGGGTGGGAGGAAGGGAAAAAAGACAGGGAACACAGCAGATACAAAAAATGCTGATATTGGGGAAGAGAAATAGTCTTACCCACTTTTCATTTTGGCATTCTACAAGTCCTATGACATTGCAGGTCTGCTAAGATCCTAGCAATGCTTCTGATTGGTTTTACGGTATAATTCAGTTTCAAACTTACATTTGATAAATGGCAATGGGCTGGTTTCATCAGGGAGCATTTGGTTTCCATTAAGTCGTTTTTTATATATTTGAGGTCAGTATTAACATGTTCTATACCTGATTAGGGGAGATTTCATTTAAAGAAGTATATCCATGAGATATGTGCATTAAGACTGGATTCACTCCTGTGCATTTTTAGTGCTTTTTGCATTTTGCAGATTTGCACTACAGTCCATTAACCAAAATCAGTCTGCATGATGTGTTTGAAGTGACCAAGTCCAAGTGAATATAAAAGGCAGACAAGTGTGAATGAGTAATAACCAGTGGCATCTGGTGCCCAAAATGTTTGGGGGGGGGGGCGCAAAAAATTTTTGGAGGCAGATAGTGGCGGCTTGCTGCTTTTTTTTTTCAGTCCATCGGATCGAGAGAAGGAGATGAATGGACTTCATGGGACACTTATTTTTTTATAAAGGAGTTGTCCCAAGCCGTGTCTTGTGTTTTTTTTACCATTTTCACACCTTTTTTTTTAAATGGTAGGGTAAATGTACCCCATTACCATTTCACACAGGGGGGTCGGGATCTGGGGGTCCCCTTGTTACAGAGGGCTTCCAGATTCCAATAAGCCCCCTGCCCGCAGACCCCTGCAACCACCGGGCAAGGGTTGTGGGGATGAGGCCCTTGTCCACATTAACATGGGGTCAATTTGCTTTGGGGGTGCCACTACCCCAAAGCACCCTCCTCATGTTGAGGGCATATGGCCTGGTACGGTTCAGGAGGGGGGCGCTCTCTCATCCCCCCTCATTTCCTGCGGCCTGCCAGGTTGTGTGCTAAGATAAGAGTCTGGTATGGATTTTTGGGAGGACACCACACCATTTAAAAAAAAAAATAATTGGTACAGGGTTCCCCTTAAAATTCATACCAGGGCCTGTGGGGGAATCCCATGACTTTTTTTTTCAATTACTTTTATGTGTATTGTCAGGACCGACAATTCATTATAGCTGAAAGTACTTTTAAATGACTTTTTTTCCTTTAGAAATTAAATTCTGCTCTCGGACTGTTCTAAACACGGGAAACATGCAACACTTTACAGGCATACTGTAGATACCCCCCAGGTATGAAATTTAAAGGAATAAACAGCCGTTTTTAAAACTTTTTTTTGCATTGATACATGTCCCCTGGGGCAGGACTCAGGTCCCCAAAAACTTTTTATGACAATATCATGCATATAAGCTTTTAAAATTAGCATTTTTGATTTTTCCCTTAGACTTTTAAAGGGTGTTCCGCGCCTTTCAAATCTTCCACAAACACCCCAAATTGTTCGCTATTCGGCTAACAGGCAAACACCTGATGTTCGACTCAAACTTTGTGTCTTCTTTTGACATATCCATGTAGAAATGTTATATATTGGCTCATTTACAAAAGTAAATACTGTACCTCACAATATCAGCATGAATTATTAAGTATTATGCTAAATATAGTTACCACAAAACTGTTGGTAAAAGTCAGCTCAAAAACAATTATCATACAGGTTATCACTCCTTAAAGCTGTATTAACCCAAAACCACAACTGCAATATATTTATTGCAGTTAACCAATCATTAGATGTGGTGGCTGCATTATTTTTCCTTTTTGTTTTGTTTTTCCCTGGTGATCTGGCCGGTAACACACCAGTGCCCCCACTCTGTATGAAGGAGCACGGGGGGCACAGCAACATTGTCAGTCTGGGGGGAGGGGAGTGTTAGATGTTTACTAGCAGATTTAGATACAATAACAAATTGAAGCTGAACACCAGCTAATACGCAGTTACAGCAAACTGTTTTTGTCCTTTTGGGATAAAGGTTTTACATAAATATATAAAGCTTATCATTGTTAGCTCCCCTGCATGTTCTTTTAAAAAACAACACACTTACTGGCTGGATCACCAGATAAAATAAAAAGGAAAAAAAACGAATGCAGCCATCACATCTAAGAAATGCAAGGTGCAATGTAATGAATGTTTCCATTTACTGTAGGTTTTAATACTTTAAGTGAAGCTAAAACTTTTTTTCCAGCTTGAAATAATGTGGATAATGATTAAAATGCCTTTAATGTTTTTACTGTTGTTATTTGAGGTTCTCTTAGGTAGATTTCTTCGCACTTCTTGTTCAATTGACAATGGTTTCACCAGGCAGAAAGTGGGAAAAGTATGCAACAGGGACACAGGCAGCAATATAAGCTCAGTGGGAATCTAACCCCTTTTCACTTTTTACTAAATAAAAAGTTTTGGCAGGGCATACAGTTTGCTTTATCACTTTGGCCTGGAGAAAATTGTGATTAACTAAGAGGTGTCTATTGAGGAGCACAGTAAAAGAACTAAGCAGAAGTAGAGGATTTCAATAGCTGTCATATTTTCTGAGAGAATACAAAGAGATTTTTTTTTTTTTATAGAAAGATGCAATACAAAATATAAAGTATTGTGAGATAAACTAAAGAATGTAGCTAAAATAAGCCATGCATTTTGGTATATGCCTAAATGATAAAACTTTGTACATTAACAAGGGTGTACTGGTGTTGTTGCAAAGGTAGAAGGACTGCTAACACAGCATATTCTTCTGACAAAAAGCATTAATCATAAACATCTTCTAGATGAGGTCCCTTTCCCGGGAGAAAAGAAAGGCATTCCCAGTACATATTGGCAGATCTATACTTATGCATCCATAAATAACTGTGCATAAAATCTTAATTCCATTTGTGGTATTGTTTTATATACTGTATATATATATATATATATATATATATATATATATATATATACACTAAGCAAAATTATAAACGCAACACTTATGTGTTTTCCCCTATTTATCATGAGCTGAACGCAAAGATCTATGACTTTTTCTACACAGATCTGAGATTTTTGTTCACAGATCTGTCTAAAGCCCCATACACACGATCGGACTTTGTACAAACTTTCCCATGGACTTTTGTACAAAGGGCGTAGTCCACAAGTTTCTATTGCATACACACGATCAGACTTTTTAGGCAACAAACACGAACGTAGTGATGTTTCCACATACTGACGACACTTCAAAAGAGGACGTTCAATTACTCCAGCGCCAACTTTGGTCAACTTCTGTATTGTTGTCTGATCTTTTGCATTGGTTCTGAGCATGCGTGTTTGTACCTTGTACAAAAGTCTGATTGTTTTGCGTACACACGATCGGACTTTGCTCCATCGGACTTATGTTGTCAAAAAGTTTGTCCGTTCGTACAGCCAACAAAAGTCCGATGAAAACTGAAAAAGTTTGTCCGATGGAGCATACACACGGTCGGATGTTGCTCCAAAACAGCTAATTTGCACGCTGTTATACACCGATCCAAAGCATCCCAAACATGCTCAATGGGTGACATCTCCGGTGAGTATGCTGGCCATGCAAGAACTGGGATGTTTTCAGCTTCCAGGAATAGTGTACAGATCCTTGCAACATGGGGCCGTGCATTTTCATGCTGCAACATGAGTTGATTGTCATGGATGAATGGTACAACAATGAGCCTCAGGATCTTATCATGGTATCTCTGTGAATTCAAAATGCCATCAATAAAATGCACCTGTGTTTGTTGTCTATAGCATACCCCTGCCCATACCATAACTCCACCGCCAACCAAGGGCCACTCAATCCACAACATTGACATCAGCAACCTGCTCACCCACAGGAAACTATATACACTGTCTGCCATCTGCCCTGTACAGTGAAAAGCAGGATTCATTTGTGAAGAGAACACCTCTACAAAGTGCCAGACGCCATCAAATGTGAGCATTTGCCCAATTAAGTCGGTTATGACTGCGAACTGCAGTCAGGTGAAGACCCCGATGAGGATGACGAGCATGCAGATGAGCTTCCCTGATATGGTTTCTGACAGTTTGTGCAGAAATTCTTTGGTTATGCAAACTGATTGTTGCAGCAGCTGTCCGGGTGTCTGGTCTTAGACAATCTTGGAGGTGAAGATGCTGGATGTGGGGGTCCCTTTACTGGTGTGGTTACATGTGGTCTGTGGTTGTGAGGATGGTTGGATGTACTGCCAATATCTCTGAAATGGTTTTTTGATGATGGCTTATGGTAGTGAAATGAACATTCAATTCAAGGGCAACAGCTCTGGTGGACATTCCTGCAGTCAGCGTGCCAATTGCACGCTCCCTCAAAGCTTGTGACATCTGTGGCATTGTGCTGTGTGATAAAACTGCACATTTTAGAGTGGCCTTTTAACCACTTCCCGACCAGCGCACGACGATGTACGTCGACAGATACGTCCAATATTCAATGCCGCCCTGCCATCGGGAGCACGCCGCCGGCGGCGCGCTCCCGCGCTGGTCGGGTCCCCCGTAAGTCCGGTCGCGGGACCCGCGATCGTCTTACGGGACGGCTGAATGGAGGAAATGCTGTGTAAACAGCATTTCTCCATTCTGCCTAGCAACTAGTGACGCTGATCTCTGCTCCATGTGATTGGAGCAGAGATCAGTGTTCAGTAAATGAAAGCCCAACCCCCCCACAGTTAGTAACACACCCCTAGGAACACTTAACCCCTACACTGCCACCCACTGGTTAACCCCTTCACTGTCAGTGTCATTTACACAGGAATCACTGCATTTATATAGCAGTGATTACTGTATAAATGACAATGGTCCCAAAAATGTGTCAAAAATGTCCGATGGGTCCCCCACAATGTCGCAGTCACAATAAAAATCGCTGATCGCCGCCATTACTAGTAAAAAAAAAATAATAAAAAATGATTAGTAAAAATGCTATAAAACTATCCCTATTTTGTAAACGCTATAACTTTTGCGCAAACCAATCAATAATCGCTTATTGCGATTTTTTTACCAAAAATATGTAGAAGAATACGTATCGGCCTAAACTGAGGGAAAAAAATGTTTTTTTTATATATTTTTGGGGGATATTTATTATAACAAAAAGTAAAAAATAATGCGTTTTTTTCAAAATCGTCGCTCTATTTTTGTTTATAGCGCAAAAAATAAAAACCGCAGGGGTGATCAAATACCACCAAAAGAAAGCTCTATTTGTGGCAAAAAAAGGACGTCAATTTTGTTTGGGAGTCACGTCGCACAACCGCGCAATTGTCAGTTAAAGCGTCGCAGTGCCGAATCGCAAAAAGTGGTCTGGTCTTTCGACCAGCAAAATGGTCCGGTCTGCAAGTGGTTAATGTGCAATAATTATACTATGTAATCCGGAACGTAGGAATGCATTCTTGTTGTGTGAACTGCCCCTAAAAATCCATGCACAGTGTTTTCCATGTATTCCAATGGCTCTAGTTCACACCAGTGCAGTCAGTTCTGCCTGGAAATGAGTGCATCGGTGTGAACTAGAGCCATTAGAATACATGGAAAACACTGTGCATGCTTTTTTAGTGCAGAAAAAAGGCACACGGAACTGCATCTGGTGTTGAATTGAGGTCTGGGCTTTGACTAGGCCATTCCAACACATTTACATGTTTCTCCTTAAACCACTTGAGTGTTACTTTAGCAGTGTGTTTTGGGTCATTGTCCTGCTGGAAGGTGAACCTCAGCCCCAGCCTCAAGAATATCCTTATATTTAGCACCACCCATTTATTAATTTAATATCCTTATATCCTTTAAATATAGTTTTTTTGTTGGGGGACCCCCTTAGACTGCCTGTAAAGTGGCGCATCTGTGGGATGTGTTGAACAGTGCCGCAGCAAAATTACATTTCTAAAGGAAAAAATGTAATTTAAATTTGCTCACGGCTGTGTACTGTATAGATGACATTTTAATGGCAAATTGGTGTGCCCCCCTCCCCCCACCAGTCCTTCGGGTCTGGTATGGATTTTAAGGGAAATTCCACGCAAAAAAAAAAACAGGATGGGGTCCTCCACAAAATGCATACCAGGCCCTTTGGGTCTGTCATTGATTTTAAGGGGAACTCCACGACAAAATGTGAAAAGAAATTGGCATGAGTTCACCCCCAAAATTTAATAACAGTCCCTTAACCAAGCAAGCAGCCTGGCAGGCCAGGAAAGGAGGGTGAGCAACCCCCCCCCCCCCTCCTGAACCATACCAGGCTGCTAGCCCTCAACATGGGGAGGGTACTTTGGGGTACCCCCAAAGCACCTTGTCCCCATATTAATTGGGACAAGGGTCTCGTCCCCACAACCCTGGCCCGGTGGTTGTGGGGGTCTGTGGGTAAGGGGCTTATGGGAAACTGTAAGCCCCCTTTAACAAGGGGGCCCACAGATCCTCCCTATGTGAATGGGTAGGGGTACATTGTACCCCTACCCATTCACCAAAAAAAGTATCAAAAAGTAAAAACCACAAGAGACCGTTTTTGACAATTCCTTTATTAAAAAAAGAAAAAGTGTCCCACAATGTCCATCCATCATCAATCATGGTGCCAGACAGACCTGAAAATAGAAAAAAAAAAAACCTCTGCCTCCATGGGAGGCCTCCCAGTGACTGCTGTGTTTTGGCTGTGACAGCTGTTATATAGACAAGGGCGGGGCCACCTGCTGACATAACCAGATGGCCCCAACCCCTCTGATCTCACATGATGTCAGAAGGGGCCCCCGGTCACTTGGTTATGTCACCGGGTGGCCCCGCCCTTGCCTATATAACAGCTGTCACAGGCAAGAGACAGCAGTCGGCAGGAGGTCTCCCATCAAGGCGGAGTTTTTTTTTTATATTTTTCGGGCTCCTCGGGTGGCATGATTGAAGATAGATGGACACATCTTTTTTAATAAAGGAATTGTCAAAAACTGTCTATTGTGCTTTTTACTTTTTTTAATGGAGTTCCCCTTAAAGTCTATACCAGACCCGAAGGGGCTGGTGTGGATTTTGGGGGGGGGGGGGGGGCAATGCCGTTTTTTTTCTTAACTCTGTCATAGGGTTCCCCTTAACCACTTCAATACACTGTATATATATATATATCTATATATATATATATTTATTTTTTTTATTCTGCATTCAGCATAGACTATATATACAGTGCAGGCCCTCTAGTATATATATCAGACATCTGAGAGTACAAATGAAATATCCTATTAACCCTGTATCACAGCTTATCATAATACAACCATTTAAAAAACATCTTTATTTTAAATTGTGGTTTTGGATTTTTTTAGTCCAGTTTTAATACATATACTGTATATAGGAATATGCACATATTGGTAATATATAGCATTAATTAAATAATATATAGTTCTAATCAAATTCACACCATTGCTATATAATAAAAACATCAATGTCAAGCGTGACTGGAGAAGAAATGGTAATGGTAATAGCAGTATTTTTATCCCTGTGCTGCTCCTCATGTGATTACGGCTACATTGTAGAGGAAAGTTCTTGTAATCAATGTAACCTGTAATTTTAATCACTGGTCACCTCAATAGCAGGTTGGCTGTTGAAAGAAAATTAATTTATTCCGGTTTTTGCCCTCTTTCATTCACACTCTTCTGCTCAGTGGGAATGAGAAGTTCTAAAAAAATAAAAAATTACTCAATCATAAGCTTTAAGCAGCTCTGTACTTCTAAACTGGTTGCACACTTTGGCTAATACAATCCAGTTATGCTTAACATTTCTATGCACAGCATTCCTCTTGAATGCAACGACAGCTATTGAATACTTGTAATAATGTACTTCTGATGTAGATTATACAAGTCAGTAGTTTTCAATAAATATAAATATAAAAAGTGTCAGTATAAAGTCAATTACTTATGACATATATTTAAATATATAGCACACAAGGTTTGTGACTAAGACATCAGAGATCAAAGCTAGCCATGCACAGCTAAATATTATGCCCGACAAAAAGGGTAGAGCAACACGCATTGTTTGCTATTTATGGGTATAGTGCATGAGCTATTGATTCTCACATTTAACAGGGTTCAGGCAGGAGATATGCTTGCAATTACATATTTTTGTAGTGTATACATATTAATAAATAAATTATTTTAAATTTGATTAAAGAAGGACTAGAGCCTCTGTCAAGTTTTTGTTCTCTTTGTCTTACACCTCTTTGACCTGGTGACTATTGTCACCAAGACAAAAAGTGATAGGAAATCAATTTTGCAATTGTCATCAGAACAAGAAGTGAGGAATATTTTTCAAAGAGGATATGTCAAACCTGCTTTATACACATTTAGAAGACATTTATAAAAGCACATGAATGCATGCAATGATTTTTCAATGGAGCTATTTAAACCAAGCATTTGCCTGCATTTAAGTGTGGTTGGTTTAGTTGTTGTAATATTCAGGGGCATAGCTCCATGGGACTTTGTGCAAAGCTGGTTGTCTTACACTTATAGGTGTTTCTTTTTCTTTAGGCAAACACAAAAGAGCATCCAGCAGCAGAACAAACTTCACAATATGCAACGCAAAAAAGTCAGCTTATCTTTCGCACAAACAGCATAAAAGGAAACATATAGACAGGATTTACCCCAAGGTTAGCAGTCTCATTCTGGCTGCTTTGTAGCTCCCAGCACACATGCAGCACTCCAGCAGGTCTCTCTCTCTTCAACTCCTACTCCCCACCACACCAATACTAAGCTTCTTGTTTTAAGTGCTGCTTCCTGGAGGCTGCTTAACTCTGTAGGAACTGGAGTCTCCATAGTCAGAAGTAAAGATCCTGAGTACATGCACATTTCCTTTTTAAGGGACCATAACCCAAATATTGATGCCACAAAGCACCAATACAGGACCCATCCTTGACACCCTGTATACTGTGTTTAGACAAAATAGAATACTGAGCGGCCAAGATGCAATTAGAAGCACTAATTTGCATAAATGGTTATGCTGCTAAACATGTCTAAATCTTCTTTAACCACTTGCTTACTGGGCACTTAAAGTGGAAGTAAACCCATGGATTTAAACAGTTAAAAAAAAGGCACGCCGTGAATGCTAACTGCACATTGGCTGTGCTCTCAGCCAAACTATCAAACCATCCAATGGCTGGTGTCATAACGAATCACATGTGAAGCACCATAGCAGTTGAAGATTAAACAGAGGCAAAGATGGCAGCTTCCTTGACTGAAAACGATAGGGGAGTTTACTTCCACTTTAAACCCCCCAGTCCAGACCAATTATCAGCTTTCAGCGCTGTCGCATTTCGAATGACAATTGCACGGTCATCCAACACTGTACCCAAATTACATTTTGATATTTTTTTCCCCACAAATAGAGCTTTTTTTGGTGGTATTTGATCACCACTACGGTTTTTATGTTTTGTTAAAAAAAATGTAAAAATACCGAATTTTTAAAAATGTTTTTTTTAAAATATATTTTGTTATAAATTTTTAAACAGGTAATTTTTCTCCTTCATTGATGTACGCTGATGAGGCGGCACTGATGGGTGGCAGTGACGGGCACTGATGGGTGGCAATAATGGACAGTGATCGGTTACACTGATAGGCAGCACTGCTAGGTGTCACTGATTGGCACCACTGGCGGGCATTGATAGGTGGCACTTGTGGGCATTGATAGGTGACACTGGTGGGCACTGGCAGGTGGCACTGGCATAGGGTATTAGTATACAAAGATGAGGCATAATTGCCTCTTCCTCTTCGGGGCCGATGTTACTTGCAAATAAGCTGGTGATCAGCTTTTTTTTTCGGCTGTCAGCGTGAGGAGAAAAGAAAAACGATTACCGAGCTTTTGTTTACATCATGTAATCAGCTGTCATTGGCTAACAGCTGATCACATGGTAAGGGGCCGGGACTGGATCGGTGATCACCCAAGTCTCAGTGATTACAGCGCATTCCTCGTGCACCCTGCAGGGCGCACGCAGGGAGTGTGCACAGGGGAGGCCGTCATATGACAGCCTCCCGAAAATTTGGGTCCGCGCTGTGGCCGTCATTTGGCTATAGCTCGGAGAAGGAATGATTAAAAAAAGAAAAAATAATCTGGTAAACATAGTTGTTTATATTTTCTAGATAACTTCTGTGTTTAGAAAAGTGTGAGTGAATGAGACCTGTTCTTCTCTTGGACTGGAAGTGTAAGGAAATCTCTGCAATGGGACATAGACAGTGAAGAATAAACTGACAGGAGTTTTTACCCTACCATACTTTGTCCAATTCTAAAAAAGAGACAGCAAAAAAGGTCAATGAATAACAGTACTGGAAGTATGGGATTATTTTAAGGAAGCATATCCTTCCACTTAAGTTCTGTTGACCCCGGTAACTCTAATGCCAGAATTTTTTTTTGAGTGGACTAGACACTGTTCCACAAATGTTGCTCAAATGGCTTGTGTGAGCTCTGGAACTTGTCCTTTGTTCCTCGTTGGAACTCTGATGTCCATAGCCTGCCCTGTGGTTCTTGATGGTCTTCTCTCAAATGTCTGTCTTTGATACAAGGACAAGAAAGCTAAATGCTGCTTTTTCCCTACACTTTTGTTTACTTTTTAGCCCATCAGCTGTTGACAGTGGGTCAAATATGAAGGATGCAACTTATATGTTATCTGGGGAGGCCATATAAACTTTTGAAGGTCCTTGGTAAAGATCAGACACTCTGCTCTTTAGGAAACCCAACCCATTGGTGACACAGTGAGGCTGTGTACCTTGAAGCAGTGGTCGCCAACCCTGTCCTCAGGGCCCACTAACAGGCCAGGTTTTATGTATCACCTTGGGGAGATGCAGACTAGAATACTGCAATCACTGAGCAGTAAATGATATCACCTGTGATGTATTTCAGTAATCTTGCAAACCTGGCCTGTTAGTGGGCCCTGAGGACAGGGTTGATGACCACTGCCTTTGAGAACCCACGCAATGCTTACACATTCATGGATGCCAAATAATATTTTTAAATATGATTTACTGTCATAGAAAAATGTGACAGTAGCAGTTGCATCAATTAAATATACATTAGGTTTATGGCTTTGACCTAGGAAGTATATCTGGGGTAATATAAAAGTAAAAACATGCAAAAGAACTGTGCATAGTTTGGACGTCAGTCATCAAATGAGTTTTAAGGGTACTCCTGCCCAGGACAAAATCATCCCTCTCTACCATTATAGTAACTTCAAAGTCACGTGGAGGATGGAGCTCATCTAAACTCACATTTAGCCAGTCTTGGATTTTTTTTTATTCTAAGAAGGGTATTTTTTTTTTTTGTGATGGTGGCAATTATGCCCAGTTGTGTGCTGCTATACTGTGATTAGTTTAATACTCAAACGCATTTTTTATTTCATTAAATGTGTTTAAAGACATCCATGAATTTAATACCCTATTATTGTGAGTAATTGAATATACCGCATTATTTTCTTTGCTCTGCTAATTTTCAAACTACCTTCATAAATATTGCTGTGGTCATAAACTATGCTACATCAAAAAACTGTTGGACGCAGTCTATCACTTTTATAGAGGAATACTTTTGTGCTGTGACACAACAAAATAACAAAAGACATACATGCATTTCCAGAGGAAAGGAAAATATGACTGTTGCTTGCATTAACGTTTGTGATTGCAGATATTATTTTATAGAACAGGTTAAAAATAAACCTGATAGGTCTTTATGGGTAATGCTTTCAACCATTTTAAAATGCATATGATTATATGTTAGATTGGTATTGGTTTAGAAACTCTATGTTTATCGATAAATCAGAGTGTAAAAAGAAAGGTAAATGGTAGGGACTCAGTTAGACATGACATTATCAAGGTTGACTGCACTCATTAACTTATTAATGTATTTTGGGTTGACACAGCTGCAGGTGGCACAGAGCCGCATTGACTATTTGGAGCAGTCTATGGTGGAGCGTTCAATTGTAAGCCGGCAAGAAGCTGTGATCTGTGATTTGGAAAACAAGATGGAGTTTCAGAGAGCTCAGATTAAAAGGTTTGAAGTAAGTATAGTTGAATGTATTCTACTCCCATATTTTTCAGTTTACTTTAAAAAAACATTTTTTTTTGTTTCTTTAGCTACATTTGAACTGAATTATATTAAAGGTAAAAAAATAATTAAATGTATTCATGAACTGAATCTTGTAGATGCAAATAGTATAACTAGTAAGAGGCATACTGTAGTTATGTATGAAATCTTTATTTCATAGACAAGTGACTTTTTACCCCAGGCTTTTACCAACACTCCAGAAAAACTGTACTGTACTGTATTAATGTTGAGGCTCAAATGGGCACTTCAAATGGGACACATATAATTGTACACATTCTCTCCAAAATGCAATGTTCAGGCTTTTTCTACAATTAAAAATGTATCTCAGTGTGGTATGGGAAATGCTGTGAGTACAGAAAATGATCCACAGCCTACACCATTTATTTCTATCAATATGTATTATGTGGATTGGTCCTATTTACTATAATGCTTTACAGTACATGTCCAACTCCAGTTAGTAAAAAAGAGGAAAAGTAAAAGTTTTGGGTTAGCCAAAAGGTAATTAAAGCGGGAGTAAACCTGCAAACATTTTTTTTTCTGACCTGCAAGGGAAAAGTCATAATGAGCTAGTATGCACCGCATACTAGCTCATTATGAAATACTTACCTTAGAACGAGGCCCAGACATCTCGACCGAATCCTGCCGAGGGAGCTGACATGTTCCCTCTGGTGCTGTGAGTGGCCGGAGCTGTGATATCATCACTCCCACACATGCGCGTGGGAGATTTCTTTCCGACAGGGTCCGGCGTCTGCCGGACTTTCAGCTGAGAAGCCCCTGTGTGCATGCGCTGCTGCAGTGGCGTATTGCGAGGGGAATATCTTCTAAACCATACAGGTTTAGGAGATTTTTTTTTTACCTACAGGTAAGCCTTATTATAGGCTTACCTGTAGGTTCAACTTATAAAAAAGACTTTACTGCCACTTTAAAAATTGGAGGTAAATGTGGGTTTGGTCGTTTTTAAGGGTGCTAAAAACTTTAAAGTGGATGTAAACCCGATTCGTGAATTTTGAGCTGGGCACATCTATCTGCAATGTTTTCTTATCTCTCTTCAAAGCCTTGTGTCTAGTAGCTGTGCCCTGCCCCGTTCCTCTGTTATCAGCCTGATAACTTTTGGCAATCTCTCCGAGGCCCGGAGATAGAAATGTGTGTCAGAGGAGGTTGCTATAAATAGATTAGCAGCCACCTAAACAATTTACAGGCATGCTCTGCATGCGTGGGGAAGGGGTGTATGCCTTTCCTCCAATCAGCTTTCTCACGGTGTCTAGCAATGATCTCCTCCTACAGATAAATGAGGAAGTGAAAAATCTAACAGGAAGTGCACTTTTTAAACAGTAGTTAAAGGTCAAGACAGCAGATATAAATGTAAAACTTATGTAGGGAGATTTGTTTCATCCCTGGGTATCATCTGAGGCTGTTCACTTCACTATGTGAGGGTTTACATCAACTTTAAATAGCTCATGAGACAGTTGGGAAGCTCTTTTTACCTATCCTGGACATGTTCTTGTGCCCAAAAAAATCATAAACATAATCCCCCTAGTGATAACCCTCAAGCTAACCTTACCAATAACCTTTTTTTTTCTTTACAAATAAGTAATATAATCTGTCATGTGCTGTCTTGATAATTACATGCCTTTATCCACATTGTAATGTCACACAACACTGGGGCCTCAGTGCTAGGAATACTGTGTTCTTTGTTAGTATAATTCAACCCTTCCATGCAGCATGTGAAATTAGAGGCTAAAGATGACGGACTTTCAGCAAAGCTGATATTGCTATTTTCACAGCAAATCAACTGCAGCAAATTTAAATTTGGTAAAATTGTTTGCTCTGCCCAAGGTTTCCCGGCACCTTGTGCAAAACTGTTCTTTGGTGACCAGCATTGAGTGAGTAGCTGTAGAAACAGTATAGAACACTTTCTAATTTTCAAAACCGGCAAACTGCCTAAATAAACTAGGCAGTTTCTGCCTACAGTACTTCAGTGAGGGTGGGGTCTGATCCCTCTCTTTTCTGGGGAGAAGGGGGAATGTTTAATGTAGTGTGTGTGCATTACTGTGGTCATCTGGTGAGAATCATGCAGCTGCTGGCACTCACCTCACTCATTTGCTGATTAGAAGAATTAACCTTGGGGAACTTCAATGTTTGTGATCCCTCTATCCTTATACAAATCACATGAGAGGGGTTAATCGTATTACACTGGTGCGCTTTTACTATTTTATTTGGAAATTCTAGGGGCAAGAATAACCATCAATATGTCTCAACAATTTACTCCCTCTCTCACATGAATACTATGCTGTCTTACTGCTGTGTTTCCCATATATTTGTTATTTATACATCATTGAGAATTCACCTGGGAAGCATGGTTTCATCATCTGGCCTGGTTAACTGCAGCAAGAAAACACAAGTTTTAAAGCCTTAAGGCCCGTACACACGATCAGACTTTCGATGACAGGCTGTTGGCGGTAAATCCGACTGTGTGTATGCTTCATTGGACAATTTTTGTCGGCCTTTCCACCAACAAATGTTGGCTAGAAGGTTTTCAAATTTTCCACAGACAAATGTGTGTTGTCGGATTTTCCGAGTGTGTGTACACAAGTCTGTTGGACAAAAGTCCAAAGTACAAACACGCCTGCTCGGAAGTAAGGACGACCCAGAAGTGGTCAGTCTTGTAAACTAGTGTTCATAATGGAGAATTACATTTGTGACGTGGCAAATTATGAAATCTCCAAATACAGTGCACATTCTCTTCTCCTTTAATGAGATAATAATGAAGCTGCTTTGCTGGCGATACTGATGGAGTTATTGCAAACAAATTTTCAAAGGTCTTTTTTTTTCTAGTGATTTCAAGAATACTATTAATATGCTTTTTTATTTTTTATTTGGGCAAGTTACCACAACACCATTACCCTGTAGTTTTGAAGATCAAAGATACAACTATGTTGGTGTCCCTTGTCAATTTTACATTGTATTTTTTAAAATGTAACTGCCTACTCCCAAAATGTAATTTGACATAAGCCACATAGCCAAGTATTATTCTACACTTTTTTTTAATTGTGTATTTAAAAAAGAAAACAAATAAAATTAGATATGCTATCTGCTAATAGAACTTAAACAAAAAGTGCATTCTATGCATCCAAAAATATAGAAAATATACCAAATCAAATCATTATTCAACCAAAAAAAGTAAAAACAATAACTCCAAGGCCAATAATAAATAACACGTTATTTCCTCTGATTCCGCAACATGTCTGGTTGATGAATGGTCGTTCAGAAACAAACTCAAAAGTTTGAAATGAAAAGCGAGAATGAGAAACACTCACCAAACTTCTACTAACACAAATTTAGCAGAAGGAACCCAAGGGGTGGTGCTAAAGAGCTGAGAATCAACTTAGTACGTCTAGTACGTCACTATGTTCGTAATTGTTGGCCAACAATTGTGTGGCCGTGTGTATGCAAGACAAAATTCCACAGTCGTGTTGTCGGAAAGTTTGATCGTGTGTATGAGGCATTAGCGTTCTGGTTGTCTGAATTCCTAAGAGATATAAGTAAGCAGATGAATTTCCAGTCAACTTTTGCATAAAACGAGTCGCAAATGTAAATGTCTCATTAAATAAATTCCATTAAATTGAAGCTAACACTTGATTGTAAAAATATACAGAGGCCAAAATGATGGATTGATTGTAAGAAATTGAAATAAAGTTGTGCAAAATACACACATTTTATAAATAAATAAGACAACACCAAAAAGACATTACTAGTTTTAATAAAGATGCTATATCACTGTTCCAGTCTATTTCTTCAAGCTTATAGCTTGTTGTTTTAAAGAAACTTCCTGATCTCTGTTTGCTCTCAATATACACACTTCACTCATCTGTGTGGTGTCTTATATTGAAAATCTATTTCATTATTAAATGTGCAAGCCAGGGAGTAAAAGTATCAGATTCCACTTTGTACAAAGGACTATATTTTTACTGCTAGTGCCAAATAGAAAATGTGTTGCATCAATTATTTAGCCAGTGATTCCTTTCTCAGAGCAGCAGCAATCTATGTGATATTGTGTTTTAAAAACAGAACTATTGTGCCATATATAAAGATATAGAGAGGTGGCATGTGAAAGATTGTTACAACATTCTTACATTACTTGAATTTGGACATGCTCTTCTAAGTTGATGTTTCTGTAATATCCAATATATGCCTGTGTTGGCAGTCGAGTTACATTAGAAAGTCCCAGTTCTAGGAAACCCCCCACCAAGTTGTCAGTTTTTCTGTATATTTTTCTAGAATATTATTATTATTATTTTTTTACCGAAACTCTTTTATTAAAGATTAAAGCAAACAAAGTAAACAAAGACAGAAAAAGAAAAAAAGTACAATTAAGTCAACACACAGTTTGTTTTTACTTTTTACAATGGTGTTTTAACATCAGTAAAAAAATGTAAATGGCAAATAGACATAACTTGAAGTTCGGCAGGATGCATGTACATAGCTAATAAATGTCAATGTGAGGGCTTAGTACACTTCCTCCTGAAGATTATCTTTCAAGAAAGCTTATCTGGAAATCAAGTATAGGGGGGATACCGACTATTAGGAAACAAACAGTATGTATCCGAATTTCACGCAGGTTCTTAGTAACAGTATTAAAGGGCTTAACTAGATCAGGAAGACTAAAGGTAGGGTCAAGTTAGGGGGAATGGGTCCATACAAGTGGGGAGAGAGTACATCAGGGTCTTAGGGTGGGGGGACTCCGGTTAATAGTTGATTACATTCAGCTGAGGTTCTGAAGTGGTGCCAGCAAGCCCAAGTAGCCCAGTATTTAGATGGGGTGTCCTTAGCTTGGCATATCAAATTTTCCATTTATGCTATTTTGGATGCTCTCTTAACCCAATCCGAGACGGAAGGCAATGTAGTGGATTTCCATAGTGGTGGGATGCATATCTTTGCAGCATTTAACAGGTGTTGTGCTAAGGAGCGGTGATAAGTTTTCAGTGGGAGAGCTGAGTGGTGTAGAAGCATTGCTGCAGGTGAAAATTTGATAGAGAACGTGGTGATTTGGCATATGAGACGGTGTATCTCCTTCCAAAATGGTTGGAGTCGGGAGCATGACCACCAAACGTGTATGAATGAGCCTAAACTTTCTGAGCATCTCCAACAAGAAGGGGTAACACTGGAGTCACGTTTGTGAAGTTTAACGGGTGTGAGGTACCATTTAGTGAATATTTTACAATTATTTTCTTGGACAGAGACATTGGAAGAGCCTTTATGAATATGAGCAAAAATGGTAGTCCAGTCAGACTCCGTCAAGGACTGAGATAGATCCGTTTCCCAGCTGTGAACGGCTAAGTTGGCTTTTGGGTTACATGTAGAGAAGAATATCCCGTAAATACTGGATATGACATGATGTTGAGGTTCCGTTTGGTTACACAGTGTTTCAAATGGCGTGAGTTGCCTAGAGAAATCAAGTTTAAATTGTCTATCCATTAAAAAGTGTCTGAATTGAAAATACACCCACAACGGGAAGGGGCGCCCCGAGGGATGAGTGGGGAGTTCTGGTATAGATCGGAATTGGGCGTTAGAAAAAAATGTAGAGCTCTAATGTCGGATGAAGGCCACAGACCAGAAAGGAATGTGTTTGATTGGCCTGCAGGAAATGCGGGGTTATGTTTTATTGGGGTCATCGGACTATGGTTGGAGGAAATGCGATGGGTGTGGCAGGCTGAACGATAAGCCTGCAAAGTACTTGCAATTAGGGGGTGATGTTTGCATGTTAGTGGGACATGTTCAGGATTCAGCCATGGTAGAAGTTTAATCGGAGATGAAGAAAAAGCATTCTCTATCTGTACCCAAGCTTTGGTATGTGAGTGGACATGCCAGTTTACAATTCTGACTAAGAGACTAGCCCAATAATATTTCTTGAAATCAGGTAAGTTAATACCTCCTTTGTTTTTCGGTAATGTCAATCTAGCAAAGCTGAGCCTAGCTCGTTTTCCATTCCAAATAAAGTCTGCACAACTAGACTGGAGTGAATTAAAGAAGGCCGGAGGAAGCTTGATTGGGATTGTTTGAAAAAGGTATAACAAACGGGGAAGGACATTCATTTTAATAATTGCTGCTCTACCGAACCAGGAGAATAGGCCGGTAGACCAGGCTTTGAGATCTTTCTGGATGGTCTGGAGAATGGGGATGAAGTTAGCCGAGTATAAGTTTTCTAGTCTAGATGGTAATTTAATGCCTAAATAAGTGATGGCTGTAGTATTCCAGCGAAAGGGAATTTTTTTTTGGCACAACTCTATTGTTTCGGTGTGCAGAGATATATTCAGGGCTTCTGATTTAGAAAAATTGATTTGTAGATTGGACATCGCTTTAAAGGCTTCAAGGTCTGAAAGGAGATTAGGAATGGAAACAAGGGGTTCGGTAAGGAAAAGTAAAATGTCGTCAGCGAAGGCAGCTATTTTATGAGTCTTGGAACCAATCTGTATCCCCCTAATGTCTGGATTTGAATTTAATCTACGGAGGAGAGGTTCCAAAGTAAGAATAAATAATATGGGCGAGAGCGGGCAACCCTGACGGGTCCCATTGGACACGGAGAAGGCGCCCGACAGTTGGCCATTAATCCTGACCTGGGCAGTTGGAGAGGCATACAAAGCCATAATAAGGGATACTACAGTGGTGTGAAAAAGTGTTTGCCCCCTTCCTCATTTCCTGTTCCTTTGCATGTTTGTCACACTTAAGTGTTTCGGAACATCAAACCAATTTAAACAATAGTCAAGGACAACACAAGTAAACACAAAATGCAATTTGTAAATGAAGGTGTTTATTATTAAAGGTGAAAAAAAATCCAAACCATCATGGCCCTGTGTGAAAAAGTGATTGCCCCCCTTGTTAAAACATACTATAACTGTGGTTGTCCACACCTGAGTTCAATTTCTCTAGCCACACCCAGGCCTGATTATTGCCACACCTGTTCACAATCAAGGCATCACTTAAATAGGAGCTGCTTGACACAGTAAGGTCCACCAGAAAATCCTTAAAAGCTACACATCATGCCGAGACCCAAAGAAATTCAGGAACAATTGAGAAAGAAAGTAATTGAGATCTATCAGTCTGGAAAGGGTTATAAAGCCATTTCCAAAGCTTTGGGAATCCAGCGAACCACAGTGAGAGCCATTATCCACAAATGGCGAAGACATGGAACAGTGGTAACCCTTCCCAGGAGTGGCCGGCCGCCCAAAATTACCCCAAGAGCGCAGCGACGACTCATCCAAGAGGTCACAAAAGACCCCACAACAACGTCCAAGGAACTGCAGGCCTCACTTGCCTCAGTTAAGGTCAGCGTTCATGCCTCCACCATCAGGAAAAGACTGGGCAAAAATGGCCTGCATGGCAGAGTTCCAAGGAGAAAACCACTGCTGAGCAAAAAGAACATCAAAGCTCGTCTCAATTTCTCCACAACACATCTTGATGATCCCCAAGACTTTTGGGACAACATTCTGTGGACCGATGAGACAAAAGTGGAACTCTTTGGAAGATGTGTGTCCAAGTATATCTGGCGTAGAAGGAACACTGCATTTCATAAAAAGAACATTATACCAACAGTAAAATATGGTGGTGGTAGTGTGATGGTCTGGGGCTGTTTTGCTGCTTCAGGACCTGGAAGACTTGCCGTGATAAAAGGAACTATGAATTCTGCTGTCTACCAAGAGATCCTGAAGGAGAAGGTCCGACCATCTGTTCGTGTACTCAAGCTGAAACGAACTTGGGTTCTGCAGCAGGACAATGATTCTAAACACACCAGCAAGTCCACCAACGAATGGCTGAAGAAAAACAAAATGAAGACTTTGGAGTGGCCTAGCCAAAGTCCTGACCTGAATCCTATTGAGATGTTGTGGTATGACCTTAAAAAGGCCGTTCATGCTCGAAAACCCTCTAATGTAACTGAATTAGGACAATTCTGCAAAGATGAGTGGGCCAAAATTCCTCCAGGACGCTGTAAAAGCCTCATTGCACGTTATCGCAAACGCTTGGTTGCAGTTGTTGCTGCTAAGGGTGGCCCAACCAGTTATTAGGTTTAGGGGGCAATCACTTTTTCACACAGGGCCATGATGGTTTGGATTTTTTTTCACCTTTAATAATAAACACCTTCATTTACAAATTGCATTTTGTGTTTACTTGTGTTGTCCTTGACTATTGTTTAAATTGGTTTGATGTTCCGAAACACTTAAGTGTGACAAACATGCAAAGGAACAGGAAATGAGGAAGGGGGCAAACACTTTTTCACACCACTGTAGTTTATCGGGGAGACCGATTTTCCGCAAAACTTCTTCCATGTAGTCCCAGGCCACTCTGTCGAACGCCTTCTCTGCGTCGAATGAGAGGAAAAATCCCCTCTGAGTCGATGAGGACAACCAATGATTTATGGAGAGCGCTTTTGTCGTGTTATCTCTCCCCTCCCTCCCAGGCACGAATCCCACCTGATCTAGAGACACAAGCTGGGGAAGGAGGGGGAGAAGGCGATTGGCTAGTATCTTGGTGTAAATCTTCAAGTCCACATTAAGTAATGAAATGGGTCTATAGTTTGTTACTAGAGTATCGTCTTTATTAGATTTCGGGATTACTGTGATATGAGCCCTTAGTAAATCTCTGGGGGGAGGTTTGTCTACAGTTAGTGAGTTGAAGGCTGCTAGAAAATGTTGTTTCAATGTGGCTATATAGGCTTTATAATAGCAAGTGGTAAGGCCGTCCGGGCCGGGGCTTTTCCCAGGTTTCATGTGTTTAAGAGCTGCCTCAAGTTCCGTGATCGAGAGGGGGGTTTCTAAAGAAAGAGCCATCTCTGATGAGATGGGAGTGGGAGCATAATTTTGTAGAAAATGCTCAATTACAAGCCTTCTTTGTAGCTGATCTTCTTGAGACAATTGTTCCCTAATGTTGTAGAGTTTGGAATAGTATTGAACAAATTGTTCAGCGATCATGTGGTTGGAAACTACTTTTTTGCCCTTGGAGTCCGTGATAGAATGAATGGTTCTAGTGGCCTGTAGGGATGAGCCGAACACCCCCCGGTTCGGTTCGCACCAGAACTTTCGAACGGACCCCACGTTCGTTATGAACGTTAGAACCCCATTGAAGTCTATGGGACTCGAACGTTCGAAATGGAAAGTGCTAATTTTAACGGCTAATATGCAAGATATTGTCCTAAAAAGGGTTTGGGGACCTGACTCCTGCCTCAGGGGACATGGGTCAATGCAAAAAAAAGTTTTAAAAACGGCCGTTTTGGTGGGAGCACTGATTTTAATGACAATTAAAGTGAAAAAAAAAGTGAAATATTCCTTTAAATATGGTGCCTGGGGGGTGTCTGTAGTATGCCTGTGAAGTGCCACGTGTTTCCCGTGTTTAGAACAGTCCCTGCACAAAATGACATTAAACGGAAATAACACCATTTAAAACTGCTTGCGGTTTAAATGTTATATCTGGTTCCTGCAATATGGTTGAAAATCATTCAGAAAAATGGCATGGGTAGCCCTCCCTGCCCATTACCAGCCTATTTGGGTCTTGTACGCATATTAAGGGGAACCCTGTACCCATATTAAAAAAAGGAAATGCGTGTGGCCCCCAGGCCCTATATACTCAGAACAGCAGTATACAGGCGGTGCAAACAAGACAGGGACTGTGTAGGTTTGTTGTGTTAAGTTGAATCTGTTTGTAATTTTCAACTGGTACATTTTTAAAGTGTAGCTCCAGTCAAAAAAAACTATTTTTAAGCTTTTTGGAAAACATAGGGAAGGGTTATCACCCCTGTATAATTTGTTTTGTCGTCCATCTTTTTTCATCTCACTTGCTGCTGTCTGATGTTTGTAAGTTGGATGTTTGAAAGTAGGGGCCTGCCCTATATGCTCTGCAGAAATGGCGGAACAAGGTGTTGGTTTTGCCACAACATTGTAAGCCCTCAAAGTGACTCTTGGTGGGCGCTGGAGCGCCCTGCTGTGAACGATTATATCAAGAATTGTAATTACATGCCATTGTTGAACAGTGGTAGAAAAATTGACCTTTGGTGGTTGTGGTGCTGGTGCCACAACACTATAAGTCCTCACCGTTACTCTGGGTGGGCACAGGAAGGGGCCCTCCTGTGAAATATTATATCAAGAATTGTAATTACATGTCCCTGTTAAACAGGGGCAGAAAAATTGGGCCTTAGGCACTGGTGCCATCACACTGCAACCTCTGCCATATACTCTAGTTTTATTGCAGGAATTAGCCCTGCTGCAAAGCATTGCATCAAAAATTGTACTTAAACGCCCCTGTTAAACAGGGGCAGAAAAATTGGGCCTTAGGCACTGGTGCTGGTGCCACCACACTCCAACCTCTGCCATATACTCTAGTTTTATTGCAGGAATTAGCCCTGCTGCAAAGCATTGCATCAAAAATTGTACTTAAACGCCCCTGTTAAACAGGGGCAGAAAAATTGGGCCTTAGGCACTGGTGCTGGTGCCATCACACTGCAACCTCTGCCATATACTCTAGTTTTATTGCAGGAATTAGCCCTGCTGCAAAGCATTGCATCAAAAATTGTAATTAAACGCCCCTGTTAAACAGGGGCAGAAAAATTGGGCTGCTGGCATCACCCAGAACCAAAAATGTTCTTCCAACATATCAGCGGAGGAGGAAGAGGATAGACAATCAACATAACAGGACAGTCACTCAGCATCAGCATAGGCAGTCTTGAAGGGATGTGGTATTTCAAAAAAAATTATTCGGTTACATCAGCTTCAGGTGCTTGGTAGCTGTGGGTGATCCAAGACTGATTCATCTTGATGAAGGTCAGTCGATCAACTGATTCGGTGGACAGGCGCACCCTGTGATTGGTAACAAAGCCACCAGCAGCACTGAAGGTGCGTTCCGAAAGAACGCTGGATGCAGGACAGGCCAGTAGCTCAATTGCATACTGTGCAAGCTCTGGCCAGTGATCCATCCTCAAGACCCAGTAAGCCAGAGGATTTTCGGTGGGAAAGGTGTCCAAGTCTGACCTTGCCCCTAGGTATTCCTGCACCATGTAAATTAGACGCTGGCGATGGGTGCTGGAACCAATCATACCTTGGGGCTGCGGACTAAAAAATTGTCTGAAAGCATCAGTCAGACGGCCACCTTCTCCACCGCTCCTTCTGACCGATGCCTCAGCAACACGTTGTCCAGGACCAGGAGTTTGTAACCTCCCAGTCTCTGGGAACGCGTTGCACAGAGCTTTCTGCAAGGCCTCCCGGAGATGTCTCATCCTCTGCTCCCTCTGCGATGGCAAGATAAGGTCGGCAACCTTACCCTTGTACCGTGGATCAAGGAGAGTGGCCAGCCAGTAATGGTCCCTCTCCTTGATCCGAAGAATACGAGGATCCTTCCGCAGGCTTTGCAGGATCAGGGAGGCCATGCAGCGTAGGTTAGCTGAGGCATTCGGTCCGGAGTCCTCTGGGTCACTAAGGACAACATGATCCGCAGCTACCTCCTCCCAGCCACGTACAAGTCCACGTGTTTCTTGGGACTGTAAATCATCCCTATAGGACTGCTGCTGCTGATGCTGATGCTGAGTGCCAGCCTCCACCTCCATGCTGACACAATCATCCTCCTCCTCCTCTTCCTCCTCCTCACCCTCTTCCTGTGTGATGGATGGCACAGCAGGAACACTGTCTGGATAAAGGGGGCCTTGAGAGGCAAGGAAGTCCTCCTCTTCCTGCCTCTGTTCTGCCTCAAGTGCCCTGTCCATTATTCCACGCAGCGTATGCTCCAAGAGGTGGACAAGAGGTACAGTGTCACTGATGCATGCACTGTCACTGCTCACCATCCTTGTGGCCTCCTCAAACGGTGACAGGACAGTGCATGCATCCCTGATCATGCCCCACTGGCGTGGTGAGAAAAAACCAAGCTCCCCTGACCCTGTCCTGGTGCCGTAGTCGCACAGGTACTCATTGATGGCCCTCTGCTGCATGTGCAGCCGCTGCAGCATGGCCAATGTTGAGTTCCATCTGGTGGGCATGTCACATATAAGGCGGTTCTTGGGCAGGTTCAACTCCTTTTGGAGCTCAGCCAGACGAGCACAGGCATTAAATGATCGGCGGAAATGCACACAGACTTTCCTGGCCTGCTTCAGGACATCATGTAAGCCGGGGTACCTGCCCAAGAACCGCTGCACCACCAGGTTAAGGACGTGAGCTACACGGGGCACATGGGTCAGTTGTCCCTGTCGGAGGGCGGAGAGGAGGTTGGTGCCATTGTCGCAAACCACCATTCCTGGCTTAAGCTGGCGTGGCGTCAACCACCTCTCGGCCTGCCCCTGCAGAGCTGACAAAACATCCGCCCCAGTGTGGCTCCTGTCCCCCAAACAAACCAGCGCAAGCACGGCATGGCATCGTTTTGCCTGCGTACTTGCGTAGCCCCTGGAACGCCTACGGAGCACCGCTGGTTCTGAGGACAGAGCACTGGAAGAGGCCATGGAGGAAGAAGAAGAGGAGGGGGTGGAGAAGAGAGGTGTGTCACAACCAATAGTAGCATTTTGGAGGCGTGGTGGCGGAACAACCTCCAACACTACTGCACCTTGTCCTGCATCCTTCCCAGCAGCCAGAAGAGTGACCCAATGGGCCGTGAAAGACAGGTAACGTCCCTGTCCATGCCTGCTGGACCATGAGTCAGCGGTAATATGCACCTTACCGCTGACTGCCCTGTCCAGCGAGGCAAGGACATTGCCTTCCACATGCCGGTAGAGAGCCGGAATCGCCTTCCGTGAGAAAAAGTGGCGTTTGGGGACCTGCCACTGAGGAACCACACATTGTACAAACTCACGGAAGGGGGCCGAGTCTACCAACTGAAAAGGCAGCAGTTGAAGTGCTAGCAATTTAGCCAAGCTAGCATTCAACCGCTGGGCATGTGGATGGCTGGGAGTAAACTTCTTCCGCCGGTCCAGCAGCTGGGGCAGGGACATTTGCCTGCTATAATCGGACGTGGATGTACCACTAGCAGAGTTCCCGGAAGCACTTGGCTGTGACACACCTAATTCTACACCTTCATTCCTCTCAGAGCAGGTTTCAGAGAGGACTGAAGGTCTAGTGGGGTTGGAGATGCCAGCTGATGAGGAGCAAGGAGAGGTCCGCTTTGTTCTTTGGTGTGGGTCTTTGAGGTACGCTTGCCAACGAGCTGCATGGCAGGTCAACATATGTCTGGTCAAGCATGTGGTGCCCAAGCGGCTGATGTTTTGGCCACGTGAGATACGCTTGAGACATATGTTGCAAATAGCAGCGGTGCGATCTGATGCACTCGTCTCAAAAAAGGCCCACACCAAAGAACTTTTAGAATAACGCGCAGAGGAAGGCGGAGCTCTGCGGTGTGATTCAGTCGGTGTGCTGCCCCTAAGCTGGCCCCCGGAGGGCATCCTGACTCGTTGGACATGTGCCTCCTCCTCCTCCTCCTCCTCCTCCTCATCCCTCCTTCCAGGCACCCACGTGGAGTCAGTGCCCTCATCATCCCCTCCCTCTTCATCGCTGTAGCAAACCTGGCAGTATGCTGCAGCTTGTGGAACATGACTGCCAGATTGCTGTCCTTCTTGAGCATCCCCTCTCTCTGCGCTCACGCTACTGCCTTCCTCTAGCTGAGTGTCATCATCAGAGCCCACAAAACACTGGGCATCCTCCTGGAGCATGTACCCAACACTGTGCTCAAAGAGTTCAGGAGACTCCTCAGGAGGACGTGGTGGGTCTAGGGAAGGAGTCACTGATGATGACATTGAGAGGAGGGAAGACGATGCGTTGGCAGCTGCTTTGCTACTACCCTGAGACTGGGTGAGAGAGGATGAGGAGGATGAAGAGGGCTTGGTCATCCACTCTACCAAGTCGTTGGCATGTTGCGGTTCAACATGTCCAGCTGCAGAAAAGAAGGACAAGCATGTCCCATGGCCACGTGCTGATGACAATGCACCGCATCCACGACCAGCACTG
The DNA here is from genome assembly GCF_037356315.1 of Lithobates pipiens. NCBI lineage: Eukaryota > Metazoa > Chordata > Amphibia > Anura > Ranidae > Lithobates > Lithobates pipiens. Next base: position 20,688,251 of record NW_027507790.1, read on the forward strand.
TTGTCTCTAGACACAGAGCCTGCTTGCCCTCTTTTATCGGCTCGCGCCTGTCTGCCTCTCCTTGCTGGCCTTCCAGACATGGTAATGGCCTGAAGGGAGTTGGGTAAAACAGTAGTTGGGTAGTTTATATTGTGCTGGAGGCACACAACACCCACTAACTCCTGCAGATGCCTTTTTTATAGAACAGCAGAGATAAAGGGGTATATACAGATGTATACTGTGCTGTGCTGGAGGCACACACAACTTCCAATAACTCCTGCAGATGGCAATTGGGCTCAAATAGAGAACAGCTATGTAGGTGGATTATAGCGGTATGTACTGGGTACAGAGCACGCAGACAGCACGCACTATCTCCTGACACTACTGACTGCAAGCTCTATTATTAAAGATGGACCACTAGCTATATAGGCGAGGTGAATATCACGGTGTATACTGTGGTCAGGGCACGCAGACAATAACCAGAAAACAGCAGGGATAAAGGGGTATATACAGATGTATACTGTGCTGTGCTGGAAGCACACACAACTTCCAATAACTCCTGCAGATGACAATTGGGCTCAAATAGAGAACAGCTATGTAGGTGGATTATAGCGGTATGTACTGGGTACAGAGCACGCAGACAGCACGCACTTTCTCCTGACACTACTGACTGCAAGCTCTATTATTAAAGATGGACCACTAGCTATATAGGTGAGGTGAATATCACGGTGTATACTGCGGTCAGGGCACGCAGACAATAACCAGAAAACAGCAGAGATAAAGGGGTATATACAGATGTATACTGTGCTGTGCTGGAAGCACACACAACTTCCAATAACTCCTGCAGATGACAATTGGGCTCAAATAGAGAGCAGCTATGTAGGTGGATTATAGCGGTATGTACTGGGTACAGAGCACGCAGACAGCACGCACTTTCTCCTGACACTACTGACTGCAAGCTCTATTATTAAAGATGGACCACTAGCTATATAGGTGAGGTGAATATCACGGTGTATACTGCGGTCAGGGCACGCAGACAATAACCAGAAAACAGCAGAGATAAAGGGGTATATACAGATGTATACTGTGCTGTGCTGGAAGCACACACAACTTCCAATAACTCCTGCAGATGACAATTGGGCTCAAATAGAGAACAGCTATGTAGGTGGATTATAGCGGTATGTACTGGGTACAGAGCACGCAGACAGCACGCACTATTTCCTGACACTACTGACTGCAAGCTCTATTATTAAAGATGGACCACTAGCTATATAGGTGAGGTGAATATCACGGTGTATACTGTGGTCAGGGCACGCAGACAATAACCAGAAAACTGCAGAGATAAAGGGGTATATACAGATGTATACTGTGCTGTGCTGGAAGCACACACAACTTCCAATAACTCCTGCAGATGACAATTGGGCTCAAATAGAGAACAGCTATGTAGGTGGATTATAGCGGTATGTACTGGGTACAGAGCACGCAGACAGCACGCACTATTTCCTGACACTACTGACTGCAAGCTCTATTATTAAAGATGGACCACTAGCTATATAGGTGAGGTGAATATCACGGTGTATACTGTGGTCAGGGCACGCAGACAATAACCAGAAAACTGCAGAGATAAAGGGGTATATACAGATGTATACTGTGCTGTGCTGGAAGCACACACAACTTCCAATAACTCCTGCAGATGACAATTGGGCTCAAATAGAGAACAGCTATGTAGGTGGATTATAGCGGTATGTACTGGGTACAGAGCACGCAGACAGCACGCACTATTTCCTGACACTACTGACTGCAAGCTCTATTATTAAAGATGGACCACTAGCTATATAGGTGAGGTGAATATCACGGTGTATACTGCGGTCAGGGCACGCAGACAATAACCAGAAAACAGCAGAGATAAAGGGGTATATACAGATGTATACTGTGCTGTGCTGGAAGCACACACAACTTCCAATAACTCCTGCAGATGACAATTGGGCTCAAATAGAGAACAGCTATGTAGGTGGATTATAGCGGTATGTACTGGGTACAGAGCACGCAGACAGCACGCACTATCTCCTAACACTACTGACTGCAAGCTCTATTATTAAAGATAGATCACTAGCTATATAGGTGAGGTGAATATAGTGGTGTATACTGCGGTCAGGGCACAGACAATAACCACTACACAAGAGCAAGATAGGAAATCAGCCAAAAACGATTGGTGTGTAACTGTGTTGAAGGTACACAGAACACCCACTGCTTCAGATGCCAACACACTACACGAGGCCGCCTCAAAGGCGGCCTTATATAGTGTGGGGCGTGCACTACACAGCCTGAGCTATGATTGGCCACAGGCATCCTGCCTGTGGCCAATCATGGCTCTCCTCGCTGCTGGCGCTGCGATTGGCCAAGCATGCGGGGTCACAGTGCATGCTTGGCCAATCACGAGCCAGCAATGCACTGCGCCATCGCAGTGCATTGTAGGCCGTGCGTGCCACACGAATTTTTACGCGAACGGACCAAGAGTTCGGATTTCGCCGAACGGACGAACAGCCAATGTTCGAGTCGAACATACGTTCGACTCAAACACGAAGCTCATCCCTAGCGGCCTGTTGTTTTCTGAGAGCTCTAGCCAAAAGTTTACCAGATTTATTACCATATTCATAAAAGAATTTACGCAAAAGCATATCGTTTCTTTTGATTTGGGAGTTTAAGAGCTGGAGAAGATCTTGCCTCGCTTGGTTTAGTTCGGCAAAGGTATCCCTAGCCCTAGAAAGTTTATGGGCATTTTCCAGATTTTTAATGCGGTTGGTGAGCTGCATTAAGAGGAGGTTTCTCTCTTTCTTCCTTTTCGCAGCCGCTGCCAGGAACACACCCCGGATTGTACATTTGTGGGCCTCCCATACTGACATTGGATCTATAGTTGGAGATTGATTCTCCTTAAAGTAATTGGTCAGATTTTCTTGGATGGATGCTGCAATCACTGGGTCTGATATCAGGGAGGGATCTAGTCGCCAAATCGAAGGAGTGCGTGGGTTGTCTGCAATTTGTAAGGTCATGGATACGGGATGGTGGTCAGAGATGTACATAGCCTCTATGGAAGCTTCATAGAGGCATGGTAAGTCTCTCTGTGTCAAAAACAGGTAGTCCAATCTGGAATACCGGTTGTGTGGGATGGAAAAAAAGGAGTAGTCCTTTCCTTGAGGATGCATTGTGCGACAGGAGTCATGGAGACACAATTCTTGTAAGTGTGATTTGATAATACGTAAAGCTTTAAATGTGAGAGAAGAGGTACCACTAGATGAATCTTGGATTGGGTTTAGTGGGACATTGAAGTCACCTCCCAAGATGAAAATGCCCTCTTGGAAGGAGGAGAGTTTAGCCGGAGTCGTTCTGAAGAAAGAGGGTTGCCCTGAGTTGGGTGCGTAGACATTGGCTAAGGTGATCTGCTTGCCCCTCAATTTGCCTTTAATGAAAATATACCTCGCCTCAGGATCCAGCATGGTATCTACAATCTGGAGAGGGCATTGTTTAGCTATGAGGATAGAAACTCCTTTTGATATAGATGTAGGATTAGTAGCATGTCTTACTGACGGGAATCGGTAATTAGAAAGTTTGGGGGTGGAGTTAGATTTGAAGTGAGTTTCTTGAAGAAAAAGTATGTCAGCTTTGCATTTGTGTGCAAAAAGCAGCACGTGGGATCTCTTTTCGGGGATGTTGAGCCCTCGTGCGTTCAGGGAAACTATTTTGAGAGAATCACTTACGTTCAGTCTGGGTTTAGGAGCCATGCTATATGCCGGAAGATGCCAAACTGGAGACCACTTGTGGGAATAGGGAATAAGGAGAGAGCGTTGATTTGAGAGTAAAATCAGGTGTCTTAATATGCAGACCACTCAGCTGAAGGGGGAAAGGGTTACCAAGTGGGAAGCAAAGGGTAGAAAAACCGGGAGTCCCGCCCGGGGGTGTTTGGAAAATAACTAGTAGGATGTGGGGGATTCTAGTGTTAGAAAAAAAAAAGGTGGGCACAAAACAATAAAAAAAAAAAAAAAAAAAAAAAGGGGGGAGAACCCAAAAACACAACACCCCCCCTGATTTAGCACCACCGTGTGGGGAGAAGGCCCAAAGTTACCGAAGAAAGGAGTAGAGAAATGCATCGCATATCCCGCTGAACGAGGAATTAGGAAGGGGACCAGGCGGTCCTGGGGTCCCGCAATTAGAGAGGCTAATCAAAGGGCTACACTTAAACGTTCTCCTATGTGATTCGAAAATACATCGCTCAGGCACCATAATAAACACTAATAAACAAATAAGGGCTGTGCTACCCACAAGCCATGACACAGCCAGTCATCTCCTGAGGGGGAGCATATATAGATAAAAATACATAATAACAGTAATAGCAATGCTAACTATAACAGTAACAGCCCCCAACTTGTGTACGCCCATCCACCCGCAGTGTAGGTCAGAGCTTACGGTGACATTGTTGGTGGTGGGGAGAGATATCGCCGTGCTCTGGAACCGTGTTCTTTATCCTGATCCGGCCCTAGGGCAGGGCTAGGTGCGGGGGGGGGGAGAATGAGCACAAACCTAGAGAACATAGTAAGTGCAAACGCTGAACGATGAGAGAACTATATGGAGGCTTGAACAAGCCCATATTGACAGGTAGAAGAACTACAGTGGAAAGATTCAGTGTCCTTCCTCCCACATATATACTATATATGCCTCAGATATAATAATAGTTAACAGATTGTAGGGGCGTGCAAACTCCCTGTTTGGACAATGATAGAGGGGACGAAGCCAGTAAGAGTAATAAACGAGAGATAGACCCGCCTCCCTCCTGGTGATGTCCTAGGGGTGGGCCTGAGGGTTTTCCCTTACTCCCTCATCTAGGAAAGATACCCCTCCCACCGTTATCCTCGAGTTCCTAACTTCAAAAGAAATTAGACAGGGACTGGAAATAATCTCTAAAGAGTATACAGTCAAAAAAGGTATCCCCAAATTAGTAAGCACAAATAAACAGGCTGGCTGCCTAAGATATCCCCGACATGAAATGCAACAGGATAAATAGCGAGGCATATAATCATCCTAAGAACATATCAACATCGAGGTCTGGAGACAGAGGAGGAGACCCAGCGGGAGTGGTTACTCTGTAAAAGCCCATGTCACACACCCAGGTGTATCAATAAAGCCAAAGGTAGGGCTGCCTAATTAGAAATGGTACTAGGTTATTACCAAAACCAGTATAGCTTGGAACCAACGGCAAACGCAGAGCAGGAAAACGTGCAAAAGAAAAGGAAAAATATAAAGGAAAAATATAAGGCCATACCGGTCTCCAAACCCCTGTCTCTGTCACTCTGGTTACAGAACGCTAAACATATAGCCTAAGCATATACTTTTTGAGGGGAAGTTGCCATCGAGAAAGAGCCCCACCAGACATTAGAATAAACGGTCAGCATGGAAACGATAAGATTAGCTGCTGTGCGCTCTAAAGTCCAGAGGCTCGCGGTGGAGTGTCCTGTATGGTATGTGTGACCATGACATGGCTGATAGGCAACAGAACCAAACGAGTCTTCAGCACAAGGCCCAGACCAGAGCTACAGGGGAGGTCAGACCGGGGTCCACAACGTAATTCGTGGCGATGTCCAGCAAAGGTTCATCGGAAGAAGTAAAACAGAAGCCAAATGATAAACAGAAAGGTCAGAGGGTAGTGAGAAGCCATAGCACTGTCTCTAATTATCACCGGCCCCATGCAGGAAGTAAAAAGGGAGATCTTAAAGAGAGAAAGTTAACAGCGAGCGAGAAGAACGAAGGTTAAGACAGGGCAGACAAGAGGGGAGAGAAAGATATACAAAAAGGCAGAGAACGGGTAGCAAGCGAGCTGTGCTTCCAGTCTTACTGTGGGTTAGACTCAGCGGTCTCGTTGTGCTCTCCTGGGATACGGTGCTCTCGGCGGGCTGTTACCCGAGCTCGAGCCCTGTCGGGCTGGACGTTGCCTAGGCTCCGATGGCGAGCGGCGTCTCCTAGAACGGGAACTGAAATTCCATGGGTTCCGTGGAGGTGTGTGTACGTCTAGCTGTCGGCGGTCGAAACTCTGCATACCTCTCCGGGACATCAGTAAACGGTAAGTCAAGCGTGTCACAGAAATGCCTCAGGTCCTCTGGAACCCGTAGCAGAGTGGATCTCCCTCCAGATGTGGCCGATAGAGCAAAGGGGAACCTCCACCGATATGGAATACCTTTGGCGTGAAGCGTTTCCAGTAAGGGGCGGAGCTCTCTGCGTCTCTGCAAAGTCCTGAAAGAGAGAAATTTGGGCGCCATTATGGATAAGCGGCCCTGCAGCCCTCCGCGATCTGTGTAAAACCTCTTCCTTTAAATTATAGTCTATCACACAGCACACTACATCCCTGGGTGGGTCGGTATCTTTGACTTTCGGACGTAAGGCTCTATGAACCCGTTCTATGCCAATCGGTGTAGCCGGCGGTCTCTCTAGGATGGAATTGAATAAGCTAGTGACTTCAGCATGCAGGCTCTCGGAGTCAACCGATTCAGGGAGACCTCGGAGACGAATGTTATGGCGTCTGCCACGGTTATCCAAGTCTTCCGTGTGACGGTTAAGTTCACGCAGTTGTAGTGTGTGGGTGTCAATAATTTGACAGGTTCTTTTTAGAATGGAGGAGTGAGTCGTGGTAGTCTTTTCCACATCCTGAATGCGTGTCGCCATGGCCTGAAGATCAATCCTTAACTCCGCTATTGCGCCGGTCAGGGCCGCCGTAAGAGAGTCTTTAATATCTGCAGCTACGGACCGTAGGTCCTGGAGGCTCGGCTGGTGGTGAGGGGTGAGAACTATATCATCCGATCTCGATGAGCCCCTGTGCGATGGACTTGCAGAATGAGCGGCCTGTGAGGGCTGACCTCGCGCAGCGGCCATATTGGCGGTATATTCTGCGAGATCCTGCTGGCCTCGTCCCTCGGGGATCTGGACCGCGATGCCGAGGAGCTGCGGGAAGACGTTCCCATGATTTGTAGATATGGCAGGGAGAGAAAAGCCTCTATTTGTCGCTCACTGTTGTCCTCGTCAGCGGGAGCAAACAGATTATGCTGCCATCTTCAGTAGAGGTCAAGCCACGCCCCCTAGAATATTTATTTTCTATCAAATGTTGGGTATGCCCTGCAAATTAATTATGTTGTAAAAAGTAAATGTATTTAGATAGTATATTGAAGTCTAATGTTTCTCATTAGCTGACTACAGAAACCTAATGTAATTTATTTCTATAGTCAACACGTTCTATTTTTTATTATAAATATATATTGTACCTTTATGCTGATGGTATGAATTATAAATGCCCACAAATGTGTCTTTTGTTAGCCAGGTTTTACAGAAAGTTATTTCCTAGCTTTTGCAGACTGGGCATTTGCTGAAAGTTTTGTAGCTAAAAGGTGTTTATTTTTCCCATCCCAGATATATGCATGTGAGTACACTGTTACTTATGTTACACTGTTAACCCATAAGAATTTAATTGAACTGCATGCAATCAGTTTTAGGCCAGATCTAAAATGTGACTGCAGTCAAGCCTAAGCCTTATACAACCTCCATGCTCCTCCTCAAGTATTTGTGTGCATTATAGGAAATGTATATGTGGTTGAAACTTGAGCAAATATTTCCAATACAGAATGCATTAACACATTATTTTGTATACTGTAACCCCTACTGTAAATTGTAATCCCTAAAGGTAAACATGCAGAGCTTAAAAATGCAAAACTTTAAAAGTATTGCAAGTATGTAATTGTGTAACTTACCTCTTAATGCACAGCAGCACAAGCATTAGCCCACATCAATGTTTAAAGAATTGTCCTGGGCTGGAAAGTAGCCTATATAGAAGTAGTGATAGTAATCAGTAAAGGAGTAATCTCCATCTGGTAACTTTGGGAGATGCATACAATGTATCAGGGAGTGCCTTACTGCCGCAAATGTCAATGAACAGTGTGCTTAAACCGCCAGTTTGTAGAAGTATGTACTTGTATCTGACTACCTACGCTGGTGAAGAGGACTACTCACAGTTCAAGCCTAAATTCTCATTATATATTCACCAGCGCAGGTAATTAGGTGTGAATACATGCTTCTACAAACTAGCTTCTTAAGCCTAGTACACATGAGCCAAATGTCAGCCGGCATTGGCCAGTTCAATAGAAAGAAACCGGATGACATTTGGCTCGTGTGTATGGCAGCCGGGCCGACAGAAGCCAGCCGTTTGAACAGAACACAATAGCTCAGCAGGGGAAATCAATGCAATAACAGTGGATTGTTAGTACAGCGGCTCTGACCTGAGTTTTTTGTGATGGTGGTGTGCACTATGCTTTATGCACTATGCTTTAGGCACCATTCACACTTGCAAACCACATGGAAGAGACACAGCGGGGGTTCCCGGTGATTAGCTGTGGGTGGAAGCCCCATTGAAAGCAATGGGAGACTGAGAGATCCTGCAGCTAATCATTAGACATGTGCAGAGTAAAATATTTTGTTTCGGAATTTCGTTTTCGTCCGAAAACTTAATTTATTTAGTTACTCCCGAAATTCGTTTTTATTTATTTCGTTTTTCGTTCAAAAATTGCATTCGTCCGAAAATCCACATGAATTACGGTCGAATCTGTCTTTGAAGGCTTATGGTGTCTGTCGAATGTATAAAGAAGATTCGACTGAGCTAATATATAGCATACTTTAGAACCCCTGTTAAAGTCTATGGGACTCCAACGTTCAAAATCTAAAGTGCTAATTTTAAAGACTAATTTGCAAGTTACTGTCCTAAAAAGTGTTTGGGGACCCGGGTCCTGCCCCAGGGGACATGTATCGATGCAAAAAAAAGTTTTAAAAACGGCCATTTTTTCGGGAGCAGTGATTTTAATAATGATTAAAGTGAAACAATAAAAGTGTAATATTCCTTTAAATTTCCTAGGGGGGGGGGTGTCTATAGTATGCCTGTGAAGGGGCGCATGTTTCTGGTGCTTAGAACTGTCCCTGCACAAAATGTCATTTATGCAGGAAAAAAAGTCCTTTAAAATCACTCGCAGCTATTATGAATTGTCGGCTCCGTAATACAGAGAACACTCATTGAAAGTCATTGATAAAAAAATAAATAAATAAATAAATAAATAAAAAAGCGTGGGGGTCCCCCAAATTCAATTACCAGGCCCTTCAGGTCTGGTATGGATATTAAGGGGAACCCTGCCTCAAATTTAAGAAAAAATTTGACGTGGGGTTCCCCCTAAATATCCATAACCAGACCCTTCAGGTCTGGTATGGATATTAAGGGGAACCCCGCGTCAAATTTAAAAAAAAATTGACGTGGGTGTCCCCCTAAAAATCCATACCAGACCCTTTATCCGAGCACGCAACCTGGCAGGCCGCAGGAAAAGAGGGAGGGGGACGAGAGAGAGCGGCCACCCCTCCCTCCTGAACCGTACCAGGCCACATGCCCTCAGCATTGGGAGGATGCTTTGGGGGTCTGTGACCCCTCAAAGCACCTTGTCCCCATGTTGATGAGGACAAGGGCCTCATCCCCACAACCGTGGCCGGTGGTTGTGGAGGTCTGCGGGCGGGGGGCTTATCAGAATCTGGAAGCCCCTTTTAGCCCCCCCTGTTTGAAATGGTAAGGGGGTACAAAAGTACCCCTACCATTTCACAAAGAAAGTGTAAAAAATAGTTAAATAAGACAAACACACTTTTGAAAAATTCCTTTATTAAAAATAAAAAAAATAAAAAAAAGATTCCAGCGGTGGTAATCCACTCTTGCTATCCAGCGACGGACGGTCATCTCTCCAGCGATGGCTCATCTCATCCAGCGCAGCGAATCCATCCTTCTTCTGTCTCCACGGAGGAGACACTGCAGGAATTCCGGCGGTCTGACGTTTCTTATATACGGAGGGCGGGGCCACCCGTCACCTGACCCCGCCCCCCTCTGACGCAATGGGAAACCCGGGGTTCCCTGTGACGTATGGGTGACCCCGCCCCCCTCTGATGTAACGGAAACCTGCCTGTGTTACATCAGAGGGGTGCGGGGTCACAGGGAACCCCGGGTTTCCCCTTGCGTCAGAGGGGGGCGGGGTCAGGTGACGGGTGGCCCCACCCTCCGTATATAAGAAACGTCAGGCTGCCGGAATCCTTGCAGTGTCTCCACCACGGAGACAGAAGAAGGATGGATACGCTGCGCTGGATGAGATTAGCCATCGCTGGAGAGCTGACCGTCCGTCGCTGGATAGCAAGAGTGGATTACCACCGCTGGAATCTTTTTTTTATTTTTAATAAAGGAATTTTTCAAAAGTGTGTTTGTCTTATTTAACTATTTTTTACACTTTTTTTGTGAAATGGTAGGGGTACTTTTGTACCCCCTTACCATTTCAAACAGGGGGGGGGATCTGGGGGTCCCCTTGTTAAAGGGGGCTTCCAGATTCTGATAAGCCCACCGCCCGCAGACCTCCACAACCACCGGCCACGGTTGTGGGGATGAGGCCATTGTCCTCATCAACATGGGGACAAGGTGCTTTGAGGGGTCACAGACCCCCAAAGCATCCTCCCAATGTTGAGGGCATGTGGCCTGGTACGGTTCAGGAGGGAGGGGGGCCGCTCTCTCGTCCCCCCCTCTTTTCCTGCGGCCTGCCAGGTTGCGTGCTCGGATAAAGGGTCTGGTATGGATTTTTAGGGGGACCCCCACGTCAATTTTTTTTTAAATTTGACGCGGGGTTCCCCTTAATATCCATACCAGACCTGAAGGGTCTGGTTATGGATATTTAGGGGGAACCCCACGTCAAATTTTTTCTTAAATTTGAGGCAGGGTTCCCCTTAATATCCATACCAGACCTGAAGGGCCTGGTAATTGAATTTGGGGGACCTCCACGCTTTTTTTATTTATTTATTTATTTATTTTCTTATCAATGACTTTCAATGAGTGTTCTCTGTATTACGGAGCCGACAATTCATAATAGCTGCGAGTGATTTAAAGGGCTTTTTTTCCTGCATAAATGACACTTTGTGCAGGGACAGTTCTAAGCACCAGAAACATGAGCCCTTTCACAGGCATACTATAGACAACCCCCCCCCCCCCTACGAAATTTAAAGGAATATTACACTTTTATTGTTTCACTTTAATCATTATTAAAATCACTGCTCCCGAAAAAACGGCCGTTTTTAAAACTTTTTTTTGCATTGATACATGTCCCCTGGGGCAGGACCCGGGTCCCCAAACACTTTTTAGGACAGTAACTTGCAGAATCTTTTCTCTCTGTCAAATCTTTTTTCTCTGTTGAATATTTTCTCTATATAATCTTGGACTAATAGAGGTAAGGTTAGGCACATTCGACCACAGGTTCTATAGACAGATTGTTATTGTCAGAGTCATGTCGAATCTCCTATTCTATATCGAACTGTTGTAACAATGAAAACGAAAATAAAGCATTTATTTATGTCGGATCTTTCGTTTTTCGGATTCTGTGCGTTCGTTATCGTTTGTCAAAACGAAAACGAAAATAGCTGAAATTCGGACGAAAATGCATTTGGACGAAAACGAATGCACATGTCTACTAATCATTGGGATCACATGAAATTTCTAAGACCTGGACCTCCATGAGCAATTAAATGTCAGTGGCCACATGGTAAAATATTAATATTGTGAATTTGTTTAGACAAAGTCTTCCCTAAAGTAATATTTTGATTTTGATGGAAAAACATAAAAGCACCACCATTAACATGTCTGAGTATATATTAAAACTGGTAGGCTGATTCCCCCAATAGATGCCTCCCTAAAATAAATTGCTGAATCCGTTTTGGGTGGATTTCTCCCTTATGCATAATAAAATAACAAAGTATCACTTTTAAGGGCATCTATTTTATTATCACACTGAACTTAGAGCTATATATGATTCAGTATTAGGTGACCATATAAACAGAATGTGCAGCTCTAAGCAATCATTAAACCATAACAAGCAATATGAATAAACTTGATGATGTGCACAGGTGAATCAAAAAAAAGTCCTTTAGTAAAATATAAAATGTCTATAAAAAAGAAAAAGAAAACTTCAAAATGCAATGTCCAAAAAAGGTCAGTGACAATCTTCAACTTCATATGTGTGCATAAGGTATGATGAAAATCCTCAACTTCAAATGTTCTCACATGCGAAAGAGCGAGGATTGGAGTGCACACTATGGCGCCATTTTGGCTGAACCAGGAAGTATTCCTCATAATTGTACTAATCAGACGGAGCTGCAATTTGGAGCTGCTATTCGTTATGGGGGCATCTAGTACCTATAACAAATCAGTCAGTACAGTGGTCCAGCACCCCAGATGATGACTTTTAAGTCGAAACAGGGAAAACTATGCTAAAACCACTGTTACCTTTCATCTAAGCGCTTTTTTTTACTGCTATAAATGTGAGTGTATTTCCTTTGCTTTTTTTATATATTAAATGTTTTTCATACTGATTTTCTTACGCTATATGCCTTCCTTCTTCTCTTATTGGTGTGGCTGATTGCCCAAATCAACTGATCCCACTCACACCTTATATCCATTTGGAGGTCATACCCGGATTGGGAATCCAATATCCCCTTGGTATATTATACCAAAAAGCCTGATTGACTCACTAGATGTCACCTATTTGAGTTCAATCCCTCTGGTAAGAATTTTTGGTGTTTCTGGTCGTGGATCTACTATCAAACAAATTACTATCATATCACATGTACACATTTGAAGTTGAGGATTGTCATAATTCCTTATGCATACATATGAAGTTGATGATTGTCACCACATCTTATGCACATATATGAGGTTGAAGATCATCGCTGACCTTTTTTGGACATTGCACTTTGAAGTTTTCATCTTCTTTTTTATAGACATTTTATGTTTTACTAGAGGACTTCTTTTGATTCACCTGTGCACATCATCAAGTTTATTCATATTGCTTGTTATGGTTTAATGATTGCTTAGTGCTGCACATTCTATTTATTTGTCACTTTTTTGCAACTTTATCTATTGCTGTGCTGGCTGCTATTTTTTTACTTTTTCTGACAGTGCAGTATATGTGTGTTTATAATTCAGGTGACCATATAGCCCAGAGATTGAATTAGCTGTGAGCTATGATAGACCTCTTGGACTTTTTGATTGCTAGATGACATGCTTGTAATATACCCCATAATTCTGGGACTGGCTGCTGTTTGTTTCTTAATAGGTTTGGTCTTTAAATACATTGCAACAAAGAACTACGATAATCACTTTTCTTTATTGTGTATGCTGAATGTCAAATATTTAGATAGAAAGGGGTATTGCCAGGTAGCTATGATGAAAATAAATTAGTGTGGAGTTCAAGGACCATCATGGTCAAGCAGACAATTTTTCAGGTAGGCTTGTGAATAATTCTTTTAAAGATGGGAGAAAGAGTTTAGGAAATTGGGATTGCAACGACAGATGAGTGAAATGAATTTGATTAGGTCAAGGGGAAAAGAGAGCAAGTGCTTATGTAAAACAGGGGAGTTTAGAAGACAGTATTAATATCCGGTGTCAGAAAGACAGCTTATGAGGTACAAAATTGAAAGCGTAAATTGTTAATGGAATATTGTGACAGTGCAGGCCTATTAGCAAACTTATCTGTAGCCTGATTCTGTTTTACATCAATGTCATTTTCCTGTGATTCATGTATCATTTATAAAAATAATGATGAAGCTTTAATCCCACTCTATTAATTAATAATATTATGTTTGCAAAGAATTTGAAAGATTCACTGAACTATGAATTCCAATGATAATCAGGTGCATTAGATATGTCCTTGTATAGTAAGACTTACTTCAGTGAAAGAAGTATCCTATATTATAGGATGTTTAAAAAACATTACATATATATATATATATATATATATATATATATATATATATATATATATATATATATATATATATACACACACACACACAAATATATTATAAATATATAAAAACTTGCGCCGATGGTGTAACAAATATATGATAGTGTAACAAAAATGTTAAAACATAAATAAAGTGAAATATCAGGTACAGCTGCTGTACACAAAGTGCTAATCACTTGACCTAGAAATATGAATTACAGCGCTAGCAAACACAACATCAGTGAAAGTGAAAACAATTCAGTTGATGGAATGGACCCCCAGCTTTTTAGTCTCAATGTTCAACCCCAAAGGACTCATCATTCTAAGTCGATGAATCCACTGGGTTTCGTTGCAAGAGATGGCCCTCTTAAGGTTGCCACTTCTCCAATGACCTTCAATTTTGTCTATGCCACAGAAAGTCAAGCCATTGGAATATCTTCCGTGTAAGAGTCTAAAGGGGTTAGACAGGGTGTGATGTTTAACCACCTAAGGACCAGGCCTCTTTTTCAGACTTGGTGTTTACATGTTTAAAACTTTTTTTTTTGCTAGACAATTACTTAGAACCCCCAAACATTATATATTGTTTTTTTTCTAACACCCTAGAGAATAAAATGACGGTCATTGCAATACTTTTTTTCACACCATACTTGCACAGCGGTCTTACAAGCGCACTTTTTTTTGAATAAAAAAATAAGACAACAGTAAAATTAGCCCACTTTTTTTTTACATTGTGAAAGATAATGTTACACAGAGTAAATTAATACCCAACATGTCATGCTTCAAAATTGCGCCTGCTCGTGGAATGGCGTCAAACTTTTACCCTGAAAAATCTCCATAAGCGACATTTAAAAAATTATACAGGTTGCATGTTTTGCGCTACAGAGGAGGTCTAGAATTTTTTTTCTCGCTCTACCGATCATGGTGATACCTCACATGTGTGGTTTGACTACCGTTTTCATATGCGGGCACTACTCACATATGCGTTTCGCTTCTGCGTGCTCACGAGCTCGTCTGGATGGGGATTTCTTATTTATTTTACTTGATTTTATTTATTTTTACACCATTTAAAAAAAAAAAATCTATATCACTTTTATTCCTATTACAAAGAATGTAAACATCCCTTGTAATAGAAAAAAGCATGACATGTCCTCTTAAGTATGAGATCTGGGGTCAAAAAGTCCTCAGATCTCATATTTGGACTTTAATGTAATAAAAAAAAAATCATTTGAAAAATGACAATGAAAAAATGTTCCTTTAACAGGTATGGGCGGAATGGACATTGCTTCCACCCTCCTATGGTATAGAGACTAGTGGGGGCCATCTTAGCCCAGCAGGTTGCAGGACCCGATCGCCTCCGCCACTACCGACGTCTCCGGTAAGTGGCGGAGGGCACGGGAGAGCGGCGGGAGACACCTCTCCCACCGCCAATAGCGGTGATCTTGCGGTGAACCCGCCAAGGAGGCCACCATTATCGTAAACACGACCGTCTCCTGTAAAGATGGATATTTCGGTTGTGGCAGCAGCTGCTGCCGTTACCGAGATATCCCTCTTCAAAGTGCCGGCGTATATGTACAGGAGGCGTCCGGTAAGTGGTTAAAACCTTTCTTTATCCTATTTACACGGAGTCTTACTCCCAATGCTCTGGTGTTCCTGCCCACGTACTGGAGTCCACAAGGACAAGACAATAGATATGTGGCGTGGGTAGTACCACACATGAGAAACTTCTTAATTTTAAAGGACTCACCAGAAGAGTGGGCTGTGAAATGTGTAGTCTTCCTCACCCTATGTTTGGAAGTCCTACACATTACACATCTCCCACAGCTAAAGAAACCCACCTGGTCTAAAAAAGTGCATGTTTTCTTGGGGGGATCAATAACATTGGGTGCAAGTTTTAAACATAAAGTAGGGGGTTTTGTGTAAATGAACTGTGGACTACTGGATAAAGTTTCCACCAAATCAGTATCCTTTAGCAGCAAATGCCAATGTCTGCAAATCATTTTTCTACTTGTTTGTGTTGGCGAGTGAAGCCTGTCATAAAAGCAACTCCAAAGTCCCTCTTACTGGCCTCTTTCTTCTTAAACAGATCATTTCTTCTTATATTTCTTAGGCCGCGTACACACGGGCGGACTGTTCGCCCAACTAGGTTCGTCAAACAGTTTGACAAACAGTCCGCTCAAAATTAGCATGAACGGACTTGACCACACACGACGAACGAACAGTCCGCTGAAAACTTGCGCAATGACGTGAACGGCACGTACGACGGGACGAGAAATTCGACGTCCGATACACTGCAATGCAACCTTCGCCGTGTAAATTCTTTCTGAGCATGCGCGAGACTTAGTTTGCCGAACAAGCCTACACACGAGCGGACTGTCCGCTCAAACCAAGTTTCAGCGGACAGTCTTACGGAAATTCCGAAAAACTTTGTTCGTCAGACTGTCCGCTGAAACTGTCCGCTGAAGCCCACACACGAGCGGACTAAATAATTTACACCTTCAGAGCGCCCCTAAAATTAATGAATAAAACTATGTTAACAGTAAGGCCGCGTACACACGGGAGGACTGTTCGCCCAACTTTGTCCGCTGAACAGTGTTTCAGCGGACAAAGTTGGGCGAACAGTCCGCCCGTGTGTACGCGGCCTTACTGTTAACATAGTTTTATTCATTAATTTTAGGGGCGCTCTGAAGGTGTAAATTATTTAAAACATGTCAATACTCAACATCAGCAATAGAAAATGACATCAATAATAAATCTTCCAATCGTAACCTCATCATCATCCAAAAAAATAATATATAAATAATACCAAGGACTAGTTTAACATTCAAAGAAAGTCTCAAAAAAAGTGTCTTTGCAAATTCATTGACCAGGAGCGGTAACTTGGTCACGTTGCTGACGCCATTTCCGGCTTTCTGGTTGTCGCTCTGGCGGCCTGGAACGCACGCCATACCCGCTATTGCGGAAGGGATACACCGACCGATCGGAGAGTGGTCTCAAGGCGAGCAGCCCCAGTGCCGGGTCAGGCACACGATTATGTAAGGAGCCATTTGGCTGTCTGTTTTTTTATATTTTTTATTAAAATCAGTATTTTGCTATGGATGTTTTTGTGCTCTTTTATATACACACCGTCTGTGAAGGGGGACGTTCTATCCTGTGTTATTTCCACCAGCATCTATATGAGCAGGCATTTACCTGTATATGCGTTGTTTGACTTACTTTTTAATTAAAGTGGTCAAACAAATCTGGTAAACAGTTTGGACTTGTTATCTTCACAAGTGGTGTGGTGCTGCTTTTTCAGTGGAGGGAAGCCCTTTGGATCTGCTGTTATACCACAGTTTATATTCCTTTTATTTGCACTTGGGTCATCTGAGTATTCTCATTAATGAATTTGCAAAGACACTTTTTTGGGGACTTTCTTTGAATGTTAAACTAGTCCTTGGTGTTATTTATATATATATATATATTTTTTTTTATGGTGATGAGGTCACGATTGAAAGATTTATTATTGATGTCATTTTCTATTGCTGATGTTGAGTATTTACACCTTCAGAGCGCCCCTAAAATTATTGTCACTATTCAGTAAGGTGTTTTTTCTTTCACTTCACTTGTATAGGGTGCCGCTCTTTTATATGTTTTTTTCTTTATTATATTGTTCTATATTATTTTTTTCTTTTATTTATTTTCACATGGCGCAGAGTTTGCGCAGTTGAGGTTCAATTGCTTTTTCACATAGTTTTATTCAACTCTTTGGAGGTATAACCCTTTTCTACAAATCTGTCAAACAAAACTTTGGCCTGTGTGTCAAAATCTTCAATTCTATCACAATTGCGCTTGACTCTCATAAATTAGCCTTTAGGAATTGCATTTAGCCATCTTGGGTGATGGCAATTGCCTAATGGAATGTACCCATTTCTGTCCACTTCCTTAAAATAAGTTTTAGTGGACAGATGGTAATCATCTATAAAAATTACTAGGTCTGGGAAATGAATACTTTATTGTCAAAAGTTGCCGTGAAAGAGATTCCATATCTGTTGTCACCAATATTATCCAAAAACTGTAAAAAGGAGTCCTGTGTGCCTGCCCAAATGATAATAATATCATCTATATATCGCTTGTAAAATTTAAGCTGGGATATATATATATATATATATATATATATATATATATATATATATATATATATATATATATATATATACACACCCCTGTTAATATGTCAGGTTTCTGTGATGTAAAAAATGAGACAAATTAATTATTTCATAGCTTTTTCCACCTTTAATGTGACCTATAAACTGCACCACTCAATTGAAATACAAACAGAAACTTTTAGGGGGGGGAAGTAAAAATAAAAAAATAAAATAATGGGGTTGCACAAGTGTGATCACCCTCTTATAACTGGGGATGTAGCTGTATTCAGAATTAAGCAATCACATTCAAACTCATGTTAAATAGTAACCAGTACACACCTGACATCATTTAAAGTGCTTCTGATTAACCCCAAATAAAGTTCAGCTGTTCTAGTAGGTCTTTCCTGACATTTTCTTAGATGCATCCTACAGTAAAAGCCATGGACCGCAGAGAGCTTCCAAAACATCAGAGGGATCTCATTGTTAAAAGGTATCAGTCAGGAGAAGGGTACAAAATAATATCCAAGGCATTAGATATTCCATGGAACACAGTGAAGACAGTCATCATGAAGTGGAGAAAATATGGCACAACAGTGACATTACCAAGAACTGGACGTCCCTCCAAAATTGATGAAAAGACAAGAAAAAAAATGGTCAGGGAGGCTGCCAAGAGGCCTACAGCAACAGTAAAGGAGCTGCAGGAACATCTGGCAAGTACTGGCTGTGTGGTACATGTGCTACAATCTCCCGTATTCTTCATATGTCTGGAATGTGGGGTAGAGTGAGAAGACGGAAGCCTTTTCTTACAAAGAAAAATATCCAAGCCTGGCTAAATTTTGCAAAAACACATCTGAAGTCTCCCAAAAGCATGTGGGAAAATGTTTTATGGTCTGATGAGCCCAAGGTTAAACTTTTTGGCCATAATTCCAAAAGATATCTTTGCTGCAAAAAACAACACTGCACATCACCAGAAGAACACCATACCCCACCGTGAAGCATGGTGGTGGTAGCATCATGCTTTGGGGCTGTTTTTCTTCAGCTGGAACAATGGTTCAACATGGTAGAGGGAATAAGTTCCAGTTCCAATACCAGTCAATTTTGGCACAAAACCTTCAGGCTTCTGCTAGAAAGCTAAACATGAATAGGATCTTCATCTTTCAGCATGACAACGACCCAAAGCATACATCCAAATACACAAAGGAATGGCTTCACCAGAAGAACATTAGAGTTTTGGAATGGCCCAGCCAGAGCCCAGACCTGAATCCGATTGAAAATCTGTGGGGTGATCTGAAGAGGGCTGTGCACAGGCGATGTCCTCGCAATCTGACAGATTTGGAGTGTTTATGCAAAGAAGAGCGGGCAAATATTGCCAAGTCAAAATGTGCCATGCTGGTAGACTCTTACCCAAAAAAACTGAGTGCTGTAATCAAATCAAAAGGTGCACACTTATGCAACCATATTGTTTTATTTTTTTTACAGTTACTGTTTTACAGTTTATAGGTTACAGTAAAGGTGGAAAAAATTATGAAATGATTTATCTTTGTTTCATTTTTTTATGTCACAGAAAGGTGACATTTTAACAGGGTTGTGTAGACTTTTAGGCATCTAGACGCATTGAAGATGGCTTTCTGAAGTTCAACCTGAGCATCAGAATGGGGAAGAAAGAGGATTTAAGTGAGAATGGGCATACTGGTTCAAGATAAAAAAAAAGGCAATAGTAACTCGAAAAAACACTCGTTACAACCAAGGTATGCAAAATACCATCTCTGAATGCACAACACGAACCTTGAAGCAGATGGGCTACAGCAGCAGAAGACCACCAAAGGGAAATTGAGGCTACAATTCACAAAGGCTCAACAAAATTGGACAATAGAAGATTGGAAAAATGTTGCCTAGTCGAATGAGTCTCTATTTTAGGCTTAGTACCAACTGAGTATTGTTGCTGACCATGATGGCTACTTCCAGCAGGATAATGCACCATGTCACATAGCTCAAAGCATCTCAAACTGGTTTCTTAAACATAACAATGTGTTCACTGTATTCCAATGGCCTCTAGTCACCAGATCCCAATCCAATAGAGCACTTTTGTGATGTGGTGTAACAGGAGATTTGCATCATGGATGTGCAGCCGACAAATCTGCAGCAACTGTGCTATCATGTCAATATGGACCAAAATCTCTGAGTAATGTTACCAATACCTTGTTGAATCTATGCCAAGAAGAATTAAGGCAGTTCTGAAGGCAAAAGGGAATCCATCCCCGTACTAGCAAAGTTTACCGGTGAGTAAACTACGGTGACTACTACTACGGTGAGTAGTAGTTTATACAGCGTATCAGTATATATATATATATATATATATATATATATATATATATATATATATGTGTGTGTGTGTTGTGAAGTTTGGGGATACTAGCTCCGCGGGATTAAGTGCATAAACCGTTATAAGGTGAAACCAAAAAATTTGATTTTTCTATACAGCTTACCTGTAAAATCCTTTTCTTGAGAGTACATCACGGGACACAGGAGCTTAATTACATAGTGGGTTATATAGGCACCTCTGGCGATTGGACACTGGTTAACCCCAATTAAGGAGAATTCCTCCTATATAACCCCTCCCATATGGGAGGCACCTCAGTTTTGTAGCAAAGCAATAAGAAACCACGTAAAAGCCAAGAGGGGCGGGGGCCCTGTGTCCCATGATGTACTCAAGAAAAGGATTTTACAGGTAAGCTGTATATAAAAATCCCATTTTCTTGATCATACATCTCGGGACACAGGAGCTTCATTACATAGTGGGATGTCCCAAAGCAATGCTCAGATTGAGGGGAGGGAGACACAGATCATAATTATAGACTGCCAGGGACCGGAGGACCTAAACTGCAGCCTGCAGTACACTGCGCCCGAAGGCGATATCCTCTTGCACTCTGACATCCACCTGATAGAATCTGGTGAATGTGTGGGCTGATGACCAAGTTGCAGCCTTACAGATCTGAGCCAGGGAGGCCTGGTGATGCACTGCCCAAGAAGCACTTACAGCCCTAGTAGAGTGCGCTTTCACTCGAAAAGGAGGGATTTTCCCTTTAACACTATAGGCCTGAGAAATAATCTGTCTAATCCACCTTGAGAGAGTGGATTTTGACACCGCCTGGCCCTTCCTAGGGCCTTCCGGCAAAATAAACAAGCAATCAGTTTTTCTTATCCGAGCAGTTGCTTGAAGATATATACTGATTGCTCTAACCACATCCAAAGTGTGCAAAGATTCTTCTTCTGCGGACTGTGGGTCCGGAAAAAAGGATGGTAGGATTACGTCTTGATTCAAATGGAATCCCAAAACCACCTTAGGTAGAAAGGACCTGTTGGGACGCATGACCACCCGGTCCTTATGAATAATTAGATACGGCTCCTTGCTGGAAAGAGCTGCTAGCTCTGATACTCTTCTAGCCATGGATATGGCTACCAAGAAAACCGATTTTTTACTCAGGGCAACTAATGAAGCCAGATGCAAAAGTTCAAATGGTTGCCCCTGCAAAGCCGAGAGAACCAAATTCAGATCCCATGGGCATACCGGAGGTTTGACTGGCGGTCTTATCCGCATGGCCCCCTGGATGAAAGCCCGCACCAGGGAATGCGATGCAAGTGGCTTCTGAAAAAACACTGACATGGCCGAAATCTGCACCTTGATAGTGCTTATGGCCAAATTCATTTCTAGGCCTGACTGGAGAAAGGCCAAGATCCTGCTAATGACATACTTTCTAGGATGCCATTTCCTGAGTTCACACCAGGAAACATATGCTCTCCAGATTTTGTAATAAGTAAGCCTGGAGGCCAGCTTTCTGGCATTGACCAGAGTAGAAAGGACTGGCCCTGAAAGGCCACGGTCTCTCAGAATGTGGGTCTCAGCAGCCAAACCGTCAAATTTAGACTGTGTAAAGCAGGATGGTAAATTGGACCCTGTGAGAGCAGATCTGGCCGGAGAGGGAGGATCCATGGCCTGCCTACTGCCAACTTCATGATCTCTGCATACCACGGTCGCCTGGGCCAAGCCGGGGCCATTAAAAGGACCGATTTTGTCTCCCTCTTGACTCTTCCTAGGAACCGCGACAGAAGCGGGCTCGGGGGGAAGGCATAGATCAGATTGTACTGATCCCAGGGAATTGTCAGAGCATCTGACCCCTGAGCAAGTGTATCTCTTGTCCTTGACACAAAATTGTCCAGTTTCCTGTTGAACTTGGATGCAAACAGATCTACGTCTGGAGTACCCCACCTGTGACATATGTTCCGAAATGCGTAGGGGTGCAGAGCCCATTCTCCTGGGCACAACTGCTGGCGGCTCAGAAAATCCGCCTGCCAATTTTCCACTACTGGAATGAAGACTGCAGAAAGACACGGAACATGCTTTTCTGCCCAGACAAGTATGCGATTCACCTCTTTTTGCGCAACCAGACTGCTGGTACCGCCCTGGTGATTGATATAAGCCACTGCTGTGGCATTGTCAGACTGAACCCGAACAGGGAGACCTCGTAGTCTGTAAGACCACTTTATGAGAGCCATATAAACTGCCCGGATCTCCAAGACATTTATGGGCAATAGCCTCTCGATCGCAGACCATTTCCCCTGCAAGCACGTTTCCTCCAACACTGCTCCCCAGCCTGTCAGGCTGGCATCTGTCGTGATAATCTTCCATGGAAGAGGAAGAAAAGTTTTGCCCTTCAGCAAATTCTTGGTTTGTAACCACCAGATGAGACTCTTGCATGTCCCTGGGGATAGATGCATAGGAAGGATTGGGGCTTCCTGTTCCAAGCCGTAGGATGCATCTTTGCAGAGGCCTTGAGTGGAACTGGGCAAATGGGACGGCTTCGAAAGGAGGCGACCATTTTCCCTAACAGTCTCATGCACAATCAAATGGGGGATGATCTCCTGCCCAGAATTAGGCGCACCAGATCCCCAATGGCCAAGACTTTTGGCCTTGGAAGAAACACCTTGCCCTGAGCGGTGTCGATGATCATACCCAGGTATTCCAACCTGGTGGCAGGCTGTAGGGACGTCTTTTCTAGGTTTATAATCCAACCTAGGCGTTCCAGGTGTTCTAGCGTTCTGGTAACGCTGTGGTTCAGGAACGCTACTGTTTTCTCCATGAGAAGTAAATTGTCTAGATAAGCCATGACGGCTATACCCTGAGCTCTTAGGTTTGCCAAGAGAGGGTCCAGAATCTTTGTGAAGACTCGAGGGGCCGTAGCAAGCCCGAATGGCAAGGCCACAAATTGAAAATGGCGCCGCTCTACCGCGAACCTTAGAAATTTTTGGTGTGCAGGAAAAATTGCCACATGGAGATATGCATCTTTGATGTCTATTGATGCCATAAACTCTCCCCCTTGCAGGGAGGAGACCACAGTGCGGATTGACTGCCTTCGGAAGGACCGGATGCGTAAAAACCGGTTCAGATCCTTCAGATTTAGGATAGGTCTGACACTTCCATTTGGCTTCGGAACGGTGAAGAGATTCGAGTAAAACCCTGAACCCTGTTCTTTTGGGTCCACTTCTACTATCACCCCCTGGGATAGTAAGTGATCTAAGGCCAGAAATAGCGGTTTTTGCTTTACTGGATCCCTGGGGATCCTTGACCTTAGGAAACGAGAAGGTGGAATCTCCTGAAACTCTAGCCTGTAGCCCAGAGATACCGAAGAGATCACCCACTTGTCCCGGATCTCTTCCCGCCAGGCTCCTGCAAACTGCAGGAGCCTTCCCCCCACTCGGCCGAGCGGGGCGTCCCTTTTACAAGGAAGCTTTTGGGCTCTGCTTGGCAGGCTTTTGCCCCCCAGTCTTTTTCTGCCCCTGGGCTCGGCCCTGAGCCTTTCCTGTAGAGGAGGGTTGAGAAGGCCGTCGCCATTGCTTAGAGCTTGATGCTCCGGGAGAGAGAGCACGCCTAAATGAAGGACGCTTGCTCCTTTTGACTGGAAGGAGAGAAGATTTACCTCCTGAAATTTTTTGGACGAATTTGTCTAATTCTTTTCCAAACAAACGTTTCCCTTTAAACGGGAACCCAATCAAATGCTTCTTGCATGACAGCTCAGCTGCCCAATTCTTTAGCCATAGGGCCCTTTGCATGTGTACCAACATGAGAGACAAACGTGATGCTTGTTGGACAGAATCCAAAATCGCATCAATCATGAAACACAGAATATGAGGCATTTCTGCCTAATTCTCTACTTC
Source organism: Lithobates pipiens (assembly GCF_037356315.1). Taxonomy (NCBI): domain Eukaryota; kingdom Metazoa; phylum Chordata; class Amphibia; order Anura; family Ranidae; genus Lithobates; species Lithobates pipiens. The sequence goes on from NW_027507790.1 coordinate 20,712,435, forward strand.
CTCACTGGGAAGGAGCCCAAGCATCTGCTTAACCTGTTCCTTGAGGAACTGACACAACCCCACGGCTGTGACTGTAGGTTGCACTACAGCGCTAGTCATGGAAAAGGAGGCTTTTAATAAGGTTTCCAGCTTCTTATCAGTTGGATCTTTAAATACCTGCGCATTATCCAAGGGACAAGTCAGGTTTTTATTTACGCAAGAAACAGCCGCATCAACAGATGGGACCCCCCCCCCCCTCTTCTTGGTGAAACTTTCCTCCAGAGGATAATGCATAGAAAACCTTTTAGGAGGAGCAAACAGTTTATCGGGATGTCCCCAATCCTCATACAAAAATTCATCCATTAAGGGATGAATTGGGAAGGAATAGGCAATCTGTGGGGCTTTCCTGACTCCCAGGGAAGAAACAGAGGACGTAGCGACTTCATCAGCAGGCATTCTGAATGTGGTACGCACCAATTCAGTATAATACTGCACCTGTTTTCTGAGCGCCTGGGAGGAGGGGACTCTCTCCTCTTCCTCTGATTCATCCGACTGCTCATGATCCCTGTCCCCAGACAGGGATCTCTTCTCATTTTCAGAAGAATCATCTGAGAGAGGAATTTCAGCAGAGGGAGGGGATCTACCCCTTTTCCTGCTATCTTTCAGGGAAGCAGAAATAAAATTCATTATTCTCCCTTCAAAACCCTCCAATGTAGCCCTAAGGGAGTCCTTGGTGACATAAACCGGGGCTGGGACATTAGGAGAGGCTGCAAAACCTGACAGGGGCACTGACTCATCCTGAGAGGCTGGCTCCAGTCTTGCAGGGGGGGATGGTAATTTACAGGCACTTTTAGAACCCCTGGACCTAGGCGGTGATTTACCAGTGCTCTTGTTACCTCCCCCTGAGACCCTCTTATGAGGAGATATAGTCCTAAGCTACAAAGCAGAGGTACTAGTACAAAGTGCAATCACTGTTGTGCTTAAAGTCTCACAATAAATATATATGCTTAAACTGCACAACCTGATGCTGAGTAGGTGTCTAAGGTTTGCCTGGATCCAATCCCCTGGGATGCTTACTGCCCACAGCCCCTGTGTCTCCACTTACAGCCCCCTGACGCTCTGACGCGCGCACACGAGGACCGCGGAATCCAGGGGGGGAAGGAAAACTCCATCGGAGCTGCGTAGGAACCCCAGACTACGTGGGACCCCTGTATTACCTCTATTGTGGCAGGGACTGCAGTGGAGACGTGAGACAGCTGGAGAACCAGGCTTCACTGAGCGTGTATACTGAAAGGCATGTAAGTATGCATCAGGCTGCTCTTACTCCCTCTAGTGGTGGAAACCAGGTAAGACATACAACTACTCAAAATGAAGAAATCCATCATATAATTATATATATAGGATTAATTTCCCTTACCTGTCCTCGCCGCAGGAATTGCTGAAACAAATTCCAGCCTTCACCCATCATGGCGGGCAGTGTTAGCCAACCTTCAGGTTTATCTGGGGCTCTTTCTCGGAGGAGCCTCCTACCTGGACCATGTAAAAGACTCTGCCAGAAACTTTTGTGCGCTCTGTGTAAACAGTACACCTAGTCTGGTTTTCCCAGAGCCCGCTCTTCCAATAGGAGAGGACTTACAGGCCAAACCTCATTTCTTCGGCTGATGAGGCCCGGTACTATACCATCTTGGGAGTCAAATACCGGCCCGAGATATGGATCCGGTTTGTTGTAGCCCTTAGGCCCCCGCAGCGACCTGCACAGAGCTAAAGTTTTACGTGACCAACCACCATAGACACTGGCGAAAAAACTGAGGTGTCTCCCATATGGGAGGGGTTATATAGGGGAGAAATTCTCCTTAATTGGGGTTAACCAGTGTCCAATCACCAGACGTGCCTATATAACCCACTATGTAATGAAGCTCCTGTGTCCCGTGATGTATGATCAAGAAATATATTTATTTATAGTTAAATCAAAAATAAAGCTTTTCTTCAGCATATAAAAAACATAAATCAAAGTCCGCTTATCTTCAGCACAAATAATACAAAAAGAAAAAGCACCTACAGTTCTGTAGATAGGTCTTCACCGAAAAGTTTCTTTAGAGTCCTTGCAGAGATCTTTATGCAGCCTCCAAAACAGCAAAACAGCAAAACAGAAAATACAACACAGCCAGACAGCTCCTCAGACAGGTGTTCATCTCCTTCTCACCACACATCTCTACTACTTCCTGTCTTATAGGCTGTCTGTCTTCCTGGAGGCCGTTAACCCCCTGTGGGCCGAATCCCTGTGGTCAGGGAGGGAGGCTCTTTCCCACCCAAATGTTACTTTAGAGCCTCCAAAATTCCAGGTCCCAACTATCTCTCCTAAAATATAGAGAGGACCGCGAGTCAGTCTTCTCCCGAAACTAACCCCGGAATTTGTCACCCATTTTTGGGTGACCCCCTGAGGCCTACCATGATTCCCTTAAAGGGACCACATCACGAATATAGGCGCCACATAGCACCTGTCCAGGACCCAACCTTGGCGTCCTGTACAATATGTATATATATATATATATATATATATATATATATATATATATATATATATATATATATATATATATATATATATATATTTACAGTATCTAACAAAGGTGAGTACACACTCCACATTTTTGTAAATATTTTATTATATTTTTTCATGTGACAACACTGAAGAAATGACACTTTGCTACAATGTAAAGTAGTGAGTGTACAGCTTGTAGAACAGTGTAAATTTGCTGTCCCCTCAAAATAACTCAACACACAGCCATTAATGTCTAAACCGCTGGCAACAAAAGTGAGAACACTCCTCAGTGAAAATGTCCAAATTGGGCCCAATTAGCCATTTTTCCTCCCTGCTGTCATGTGATTCATTAGTGTTAAAAGGTCTCAGGTATGAATGGGGAGCAGGGGTGCTAAATTTGGTGTTATCAATCTCACTCTCTCATACTGGTCACTGGAAGTTCAATGGCACCTCATGGCAAAGCACTCTCTGAGGGTCTAAAAAAAAATGAATTGTTGCTCTACATAAAGATGGCCTAGGCTATAAGAAGATTACCAAGACCCTAAAACTGAGCTGCAGCATGGTGGCCAAGATCATACAGCAGTTTAACCAGACAGGTTCCACTCAGAACAGGCCTTGCCATGGTCAACCAAAGAAGTTGAGTGCACGTGCTCAGCGTTATATCCAGAGGTTGTCTTTTGGAAATAGACTTATGAGTTTTGCCAGCATTTCTGCAGAGGTTGGAGGGGTGGGGCTCAGCTGCACACTGCATAAAACTGGTCTGCATGGCTGTTGTTCCAGAAGGAAGCCTATTCTAAAGATGCACAAGAAAGCCCACAAACATTTTGCTGAAGACAAGCAGACTAAGGACATGGATTACTTTGATGAGACCAAGTATATATGTGGTCTGATGAGACCAAGATAAGCGTATTTGGTTCAGATGGTGTCAAGCTTGTGTGGCGGCAACCAGGTGAGTAGTACAAAGACAAGTGTGTTTTGCCTACAGTCAAGCATGGTGGTGGGGTTGTCATGGTCTGGGGCTGCATGAGTGCTGCCGGCACCGGGGAGCTACATTTCATTGAAGGAATTAATGCCAACATGTACTGTGACACACTGAAGCAGAGCATGATCCTCTCCCTTCAGAGACTGGGCCACAGGGCAGTATTCCAACATAATGACCACCACACCTCCAAGATTACCACTGCCTTGCTAAAAAACTGAGGGTAAAGGTTATGGACTGGCCAAGCATGTCTCCAGACCTAAACCCTATTGAGCATCTCCTCAAATGGAAGGTAGAGGAGCGCAAGGTCACTAACATCCACCAGCTCTGTGATGTCAGAGGAGTGGAAGAGGACTCCAGTGGCAACATGTGAAGCTCTGGTGAACACCATGCCCAAGAGGGTTAAGGCAGTCCTGAAAAATAATGGTGGCCACACAAAATATTGACACTTAAGGGTGCACTCACTTATGTTGCCAGTAGTATAGACATTAATGGCTGTGCGTTGAGTTATTATTTTGAGGGGACAGAAAATTTACACTGTTATACAAGCTGTACACTCAATACTTTACATTGTAACAAAGTGTTATTTCTTTAGTGTTATAGGAAAGATATAATAAACTATTTACAAAAATGTCAGGTATGTACTTACTTTTGTGTGATATGAGATATATATATATATATATATATATATATATATATATATATATATATATATATAATATATATGTGTAGCTTTTTTCTGCAGGAATTTCCACCACCAATAGCCCCTTGCCTGCTGCTCACTGCTGTCACTTCCACACAAGCTTCTGTGTATACAGATGACAACGCTCCTCTCCTATTGGTGTGCTTAGTCCTCCCTGCTCTGCAAGATTCCTATGAGAGCAGAGAAGGGAGGGGCAGGGGATGCGCACAGCCATTCTACTGTCCCAGGTGGCAGCTCCTTCTGAAGCCTGCCCACACGGACTGCGCACACTCTGTAAGTTGTAGCTGCTCTTCGGCAACATCCCTTCCCTCCTCTCCTCTCGTCTTGCCTGTAAAGCGTGCAGTACTCAGTTTTGCACCCTATACATAAAAAACTTTTGAGTCTTGCAGACTGTACGTAGTAAACTCTTCAGTCTTGGACCCTGTACATAATGAACTTCTGAGCCTTGTGCCTGGTATGTAGCACAGTCCTGAACCCTGCACCCCATACATAGCATACTCCTGAGCCCTGCACCCTGTACATATCCATTATAACCTTAATAGGAAAAGTTATTATGGCATGGCAAAATGTGGACCTGTAATCTATGTGTACTATGCCCAGTGTACCCGAGATTGCCCATTCATTATACAACATAGCAATGGAGGAATAATAATGTGTGCATGGCCAGACAGAGCATTTCCTGTTCATAAGCATGAACACATGGGGCCCTACTGTGCATGCTCCAAACTGAAACATAGGAGGAGGGTGGATGAGGTAGCTGAGCAGGAAATGCTATGTGCAGGAATACACACAGGAAACCAGTGGCCATCACTGGAAGACACAAGACAAGATTCAGTGTCACACAAAGAAGCTCAACAACAAACTAGCCACCACAACAGTGTCAGCCCAAAGCAAACCTTACCTATATAAAAAAAAATAGAATTAAAACTATGCAGAAATTGATATGACAAAACCAGCACACCACATAGCCTCGGGGTTGGAGCAAACTGACTTAACTAGGCACGTATATGAGAAACTCCAGCAGCACACGATTCTGAAAACCCCAGTGCTACAATTGTAAAAAAAAAAAAAAAAGCCTCTGGGAATAAAATTGTATAAAATAAGCCCAAAATAAGATTCAAATCTTACATGAGCTGATTACATTACTTCTACTATCTACGTGGATAGAAAAATGAATTATAAAATGTGTAAAAGAAAAAAATAGAGATTGATAAATACATCAATGTAGACTTAACCACTTTCAGACCGGACCAATTTGCTGGTCAAAGACCAGACCACTTTTTGCGATTCGGCACTGCGTCGTTTTATTTGACAATTGCGCGGTCGTGCGACGTGGATCCCAAACAAAATTTATGTCCTTTTTTTCCCACAAATAGAGCTTTCTTTTGGTGGTATTTGATCACCCCTGCGGTTTTTATTTTTTGCGCTATAAACAAAAATAGAGCGACAATTTTGAAAAAAACGCATTATTTTTTACTTTTTGTTATAATAAATATCCCCCAAAAATATATAAAAAAACATTTTTTTCCCTCAGTTTAGGCCGATACGTATTCTTCTACATATTTTTGGTAAAAAAATCGCAATAAGCGATTATTGATTGGTTTGCGCAAAAGTTATAGCGTTTACAAAATAGGGATAGTTTTATAGCATTTTTATTAATAATTTTTTATTATTTTTTTTTACTAGTAATGGCGGCGAGCAGCGATTTTTATTGGGACTGCGACATTGTGGGGGACCCATCGGACATTTTTGACACATTTTTGGGACCATTGTCATTTATACAGTAATCACTGCTATATAAATGCAGTGATTCCTGTGTAAATGACACTGGCAGTGAAGGGGTTAACCAGTGGGTGGCAGTGTAGGGGTTAAGTGTTCCTAGGGGTGTGTTACTAACTGTGGCGGGGGGGTTGGGCTTTCATTTAGTGAACACTGATCTCTGCTCCAATCACATGGAGCAGAGATCAGCGTCACTAGTTGCTAGGCAGAATGAAGAAATGCTGTTTACAACGGCATTTCTTCATTTGGCCGCTCTGTGAGACGATCGCGGGGATGCCCGCGGCGATCGAGTCCGCGGGTCCTGCGACCGGACTCACGGGGGTCCCGACCAGCCCGGGTGTGCGCCGCCGGCGGCGCGCTCCCGATGGCAGGGCGGCAAATTTAAAGGGACGTACATGTACGCCCATTTGCCTGCCCGTGCCATTCTGTCGACGTACATTGTCGTGTGCTGGTCGGCAAGTGGTTAAACAATCACACATGTAATTCCAAAAATATTTTAAAACAACTAATGCCGCATACACAAGACTGGACTTTCTGGCAGAAAAGGTCAGACAATCATTTCATCAGATATTCCGATCGTGTGTGGGCTTTGCCTGCCTTTTTTTTTCAAAAATTTTGACGGACCTAGAAATAGAACATGTTTTAAATCTTTCCGACAGAATCAATTCCTATTGGGAAAACCATTCATCTGTATGCTATTCTGATGGACCAAAAACGACACAAGGGCAGCTATTGGTTTCTGGCTATTGAACTTCCTTTTCTAGTCCCACCGTACGTCATCGCATTCTAAATGAACTTTGGTGTGATCATGTCTAGGCAACTCCATTTCAGCAGAACTTGTGTGTCGGAACTCCGTCGGAAAGACCGTCAGAGTTTATTCTGATGGAAAGTCAGGTCGTGTGTACGTTGCATCAGAGACCAATGAAGTATGATCAAAGAAGAAATAAAACTGACAAAAAAGGAAAAATTCCCATCAATATTAATGGAAAACAAGTGAAGTTAAACAAAAAAAAGTCTAAGCCTAAGAACATTTGATCAGAAGAGAAAATATCTAAAAAAGATTTGATTTTGCCCCATGCCCTGAACAGCTGGTTAATCCATCGAGGGTGGTTGCACCTTCAGTTTTGCTTAACAAATAGCTTTGCTTTTTTTTTTTTTTTTTTTTATAAAAAGACTCCCATGTGTCTTTGAAACATATCATTCTCAGAAGGAAATGCTAGTCACAAATATTATAGTGATTGATAGCTCACTTTTTTTGTGCATGAGTAAGGGGGTTATGTATCATTCATTCCCATGGGGGGTGGTATCTGGGGACTACCAGCACAGGGCTGTGGGGAAGAAGCCTTTTTCCTCATCAACATTGGGGCAAGGTGCTTTTCCGGGTTGATCCCCCCCCGCCAAGGTGACCTTCCCCATGTTGACGCCTAGTACTGGTATGATTTAGGATGAGCACATGCTCATTCTCCCCTCCTTCCTTTCCTCCTTTCCTATCTTGCCAGGTCACATGCTCAGATAATGATCTGATAAGGATTTTGAGGGGACCCTCTCTATTTTGTATGCGGTCTCTATTAACATATATACCAATGCTTCATTTAAAATGTATCATTTTATTTGTATATGTCTGTTATTTATTTATTTTTTCATTTTTATTGTTTCATTTTAAGCTGCACTATGCCAAATGGATTAGGCAGTGCCCAACCCTTTGTCATTTGTTTGGCAGTCCTTTGCCTAATAACCTAGAAAATGTCTATCACCGATTTCTAGGATTCACCTCCCATTGACTTCAACAGGGTTCAGATTTGGCATCCAAACTTTGATAAGTTTGCTGAACCTCCCCAAACCACACCCAGATACATTCAGTTGATTGCGTTTTAGTTTCATTTTAATTACGGTTAGGTCTGGCTTCTAAATATATTTCTGTGTTTCAGCTGTTTCAGTGTTCAACCATTTTATTTTTTATTTTTTTTGGTGTTTTGGAAAGAGTGGGGAAGGGGTAAAATCCTTGTACATTTTACTGCTCTCTGATATAACTTTCCTTCAATTCCCAGTACATGGAGTAAGATAAAATCCCAACAAGACATACAGGAATAAAAATGTAACAGTCCAAAACAAAAAAAGTCTTGGTTAGAGTTACATTTAGGATGCTCATTTTTATTGACTGTGTTTTCTTGTCTATCCAGATGTTGATTCTGAGGCTGAGGGACAGTGTTATGAAAATGGGTGAAGAGTTGGAAAATGCAGCAGATTCGGAAGCTCGAGAGAAAGAAAATGCCAAGTATTATCAGATGCGCATGGAGGAAATGAAGGCAGAGATGAATGAGTTGATGCAGAGAGAGATGGAGTCTAGTCGGAGACGTGTAGAACTGGTAGGCGCCTATCTTTTATTCCTTCATGTGCAAATAAGTCAATGTCCTGCAACATTAAGCTGTCCCTTAATGTTCATTTAGGGTTTACTTACACACTTTCATGTGTGTATATATGTATCCTAACCATTAACTTTTTTTATTTTCTTCCTTTTAGTCTGGATAGTATAAAATTATTTGTTATATCTTTTCGATAAGGGAAAATATACCTGTTGAGCATGTCAGAAATCTTGTAAGATGATAATTTTCTATTCTCTCTGCCCGTGCTTACTCTTATCAGTTGTGTTGTTCCAAGTTACCTCTATGAACTACAAATCACCTCCCCCTATGTTATGTAAAAGAGGCGAGGGGGCAGCGTTCTATAGTCATGTCCTAGGGTGACAATGTTGCCTGTCCATAGATACAGCATAGTGAGTGAGCATTGTCACTTAAGAGTAAGTGAGTTTTTGGCCAGATCCCTACCCTGTTTCCTGGAAAATAAGACCTTGTGTGATTGTCGGTGATGGCTGCAATATAAGCCATACCCCCAAATAAGCCCTACCCTGTTTCCCTGAAAATACGCCCTGCCCTGAAAATAAGACCTACAAAGACTTTAACTAGGGCTTATTTGGGGTGTAGGGCTTATATTGCAGCCATCACTGACAATCACGCTAGGTCTTATTTTCCGGGAAACAGGGTAGGTGAAAATAAAGAAATTAAAAACTGAAAAAAAGAAAGAAAGAAAAAAAACAAATCCAGCCACTGGTAGTCTGCAATTTATTATATTTTTGTTCCGGGTTTTTGATATTTTTTACGTTTTTTTTAGATGTGATGGTTATATAGTACCAAAATGCCTACAAACATCTACTTCAGCCTTGATGTTCAGAGAATCATCACCCTGTATCCCTAGTGAAGTGCAATCATCAGATGCCTGAGAAAGGGGTTTTGTGTGGCTCTGAAATGTTGCACTTTCATGGCTGTGATCATTTTAATAAGCAGTTGGATGTTATTTTCAAGATCCATGGTGTGCTGGTGATAAATGCTTTGATTTGTATTGATACCAGTTTCCAGCTAGGAGTGGCTACAGCACCCATTTACTTCATGCCATCTCCAGGAACGTGTGCAATGGGAATATTCTACTTAAGCCACTGATTAATCCAAAGTGAAGTTAATGGGGGTTATTTACGAAAGGCAAATCCACTTTGCACTGCAAGTGCACTTGGAAGTGCGGTCACTCTAAATCTAAGGGGTAGATCTGAAATGAGGGGAAGCTCTGCTGATTTTATAATCCAATCATGTGCAAGCTAAAATGCTGTTTTTTATTTTCCTTGCATGCCCCCTCGGATCTACAGCGACTTTACTTCCAAGTGCACTTTCAGTGCAAAGTGGATTTTCCTTTAGTAAATAACCCCCAATATGTCTTTTATATATTAACTTGTCACTAAACCATAAGCTGCTTTAAGCATTTGAATGTTTTCTTCTATTTGTATACCAAGCACATAGCATTTAGCTGCAGAAGCTATGATTTTGGAAGCCTCCCAACACTTGAGCCATTTTTCCTTTTTACAGTTACTCCTCTGTGAGATAACAAATTGACTAAATCCACTTTACACACAGTAAAACTAATAAACATGAAGAAAACAATAATAGAAGCAAGCAGACTTGTTCAATACAGAGTTATTCTTCTTACATGCCAATTTATAAATGCAGAAAAAAAAAAACTAAAATGTGTCTATTACCAGTCAAACTTTTAAAAGAGTGAATTCTGATTGGTTGCCACCAGCTACCGCTTACAAATAGCACTTGAGAATAAGAACACTTAAAATAGGGCTGGTAGAGCATTGCAATCTGGAAAGAACTGTACACAATTCACCTGATAGACTAGTTTAAAAAAAGAGAAAAGTAATGTGTAGAAATGATAGACGAATGAGTTCACTAGCAAATCTAGCATGAGCATTGTAGAGCAATGAGTTGCAGGATTTTTTTTTATATAGAAGAAACAGACATATTGCTTGATATCCCAGAGGACTGAAATCTAAGAATCTAATTCCAGCAACATGGAAAACGGAGAGCTAAGGAGATACACTTTGCCATGAACTGTGCACCCTTCAGCATTTGTGGTGTTAAATGCTGGTATGATTGCATCAAAGTTCCTGTTTGCATTTCCTCCAGTGGGAAGCTGGCCTTAACTCAATCTGACTTCTTTTTATTACCTCGATTTGGAACACTATTCCTTGTAATAACTGATTGCTGTCAGGCCAGCGTATTAAACGCTGGATGCCGGTATTAGCTCATAAAGCAAATCTCCTGGGCCAGCGTATAGTTTAGAAAAAGGAAATTGTTCTTATTTGCTCCATCAGATGCCAGTGGCTGTCCCAAGTCAGAAAGAAATGAAGGTATGAAACAAAAAAAAGGGGTCACATTAACATTTTTTGACTGATAACAGATCATTTTCTGTATTAAACTATTCAATGGATATGTTCTATACCTGACATATATTGCAGAAAATGTGCTTGCTAAATATATATTTGTTTTTTTTTCTCATTGGATGTTGAAATTTCTTTTTCAAAGTGTTTAATTTGCATCCAATGAAGCAATAAAATAAAGCAGTCAAACATATTTTGCTGCTGCCAGGCAGTTTGTGTCTATTTAGTGACAAAAAAGCACAGTGTGTCAGGATTTGGGCTGAAAATAGACCATGTGACAACCATCATTTTATATTTACCGCAAAGACAATAACATCAAAGTGTGAAGCTGTGATATGTAGCCTTTCCTTTTATATGTTCTATGTAGCTGAACAAGGGAGTGCATCTTGCTATTCTTTTTTTCTGTGCTATTAGAGCAACCTGATATGGAGATTACTACCTCACGCTGATCAGACTGCTTCTATTATAGTTTATGAAACATTAGCTTATTTGTCTCCCTAATGAATACAGCACATTCTTTATATAACTAGGTTTCCCAGGGTCATCTAAAAAGAATATAGTCATAGAGGCATAATAATGGTTTAAAGCTGAAGTCTAGTGATTTTTTTTTAAATCAGCACCAGGGACAGCACTTAAGAAGGATGTGCTGGTGACTACTCTTTCCATTGAAATCTTCAGTCCTCTTGCCTTGTGGATACAAACCCCCACCCCCACCCCACCACGTGTGACCTTCCAGTTCTGCAGGGGTTAATATGAGTGGCAGCACGTGTCACACGCACTTAACAAAAGTGACAACTATGCTTACATGTTGCAGATTCCTGCGCAGAAAAAAAAACACAGCGTGTGGTGTGAATAGGGTACATAGAGAACCATTGTTTTCTTGGGTTTTTTTGAGCCCTTGCAGAATGCGTGCAGAAAAACTGACATCTCTGAACCATGGTATGAACGAGGCCTTAGCCCTCAAGCATCTATCAATATTCAAATACTAGTTCTTGGCATACATAGCCTTTAATTTAAAGCAAAACTAAACCATCCTATCGTTTTCAGCCAAAGAAGGTGCCATCTTGGCCTCTGTTTTATCTTCAACTGCCATGATGTTGCACATATTTGATGGTTTGACAGTTTGAATAAGAGCACAACCAATGTGACAGTTAGGGCTTATTTACACTTGCTTCAGATTCAACACACATTAAAGTGGAAGTAAACCCTCCTATAGCTTTCAGCCAAGGAAGCTGCCATCTTGGCCTTTGTTTAATCTTCAACTGTCATGATGCTGCACCTGTGATTAGTTATGAAACCAGCCTTTGGATGGTTTGACAGTTTGGTTGAGAGCACAACCAATGTGACAGTTAGCATTTCCAGCATGCCGGGAATGTAACTTTTTTTTAAAACTATTAAGTCGATGGGTTTACTTCCACTTTAAGGGCTAGTTTACATTTGCTTCAAAACAAGGCTTCGGACAGGCTTTGTTAAAGCTCCTGTCACTAAATAAAATGGTTAGCTTAAAGTCTTGTTTACACCTTGCTTTTCCTTTGCTTTGGCTTCACTTCAAAAATTATACCCCATGTAGTTTAAATGGTGCTTCAAAGCATCTTCAAAGCCTCCATAGAAGTCTATGGCAAAGCTAGCTTGACACCCCACTGAAGGCCCACCAAGCTCCACCAAAGCCTCATCGAAGCCCCACGAAGCCACATCGAAGCACCAAGCAAAAGCAAGGTGTAAACATGACTGTATACTAACCATTTTATTTAGTAACAGGAGCTTTGACTGACATTCAGAGAGCTTTAACAAATTGTGTCTGAAGCCATGTTTTGAAGTAAGTGTAAACTAGCCCTTACATTCCCAATATATATATATATATATATATATATATATATATATATATATATAAAAAAACTGTTTTTGAAACTGTTAAATTATTGGGTTTAGTTCTGCTTTAAAATGCAGAACAATATTTATGTTTAATGATGAACATTTGAGAAAAATTGTTTTAGATAATTCAGCATTTATAGCCTTTCTCATAATCTTCAGGTAACCATTTATCAACCATTAACCTTGAGGTGTATCTAATCAGAACTTATTTCTTATTGGCCAGAACTTTCTCCAGAAATCTTTTGCACAGAGATGCCTGTCCACTTCCTGTCACTGGACTTCCAGCGCTTCAGTGGTTAACAGCTTTTGGTCATCAGGCAGAATAGCAATACAGATAGTCCCATGGGAACTTCCTCCTCCTACATTGAGAAAAGTTCTTTCATTGATTACACTGTCTGTAACACAATCTATAAATGGGAGAGAATCTGATCAGTCACAGGATTATCTACTCTATTGACGGATCATGTTAAAGACAATATAATTACTGGAGTTTTTCATTATCTGGGGAGTTAAATAATTCATAATCCAGATGTTATTCTTGCTGTGCTGACTGTCTTTATCAACATGCGGTATCATTATGTAAGCCTTTTAGTAGGTTACAGTATTTGCAAAATGATGATATATATAGAAAGTGCCATGATAGATGCATTCAAATTCTAAAGGCATGTTGATGGGTTAAAGGTTTCCTATCAGAAAAATGTCTTCTATTTAGGACATTTTCAAGCATTCATAGCCGATGTTTGGGTAAAATATGCTGTGTCACAGTATGTGTGGTGTCATGTGTATATATATATATACTTATGCCATGTACACACGACCAGTTTTTCCGTCGGAAAAAACTCTGAAGGTTTATCCGACGGAATTCCAACAGAATTTCACTCTAACTGTCTTGCATACACACGGTCACACCAAAGTCGGACCGTCAAGAACTCGGTGACATACAACACGTATGACGGGACTAGAAAAAGAAGGTTCAATAGCCAGTAGCCAATAGCTTCCGTCTCGTACTCGCTTCAGAGCTTGCGCTGTTTTTGGTACATTGGAACAGCATACAGACGAGCGCTTTTCCCATTAGGAATTGCTTCCGTCAGAAAAAATTAGAACATGTTCTCTTTCTAGGTCCGTCAGAAATGTCGACATTAAAGTCCGATGGGGCATACACATGATCGGAATATATGATGAAAAGCTCCCGTCTGACTTTTTCTGTTGGAATTCTGCTCGTGTGTACGCGGCATTACATTGATTCATGTCCCACACAGCTTACTGCTGGTCAACAGTAGTGATGGCCGAACGGTTCGCCCGGCGGTCGTTTCGCGGCGAATTTCCGACTTTCGCCGTCCGCGGGTTCGAACGCCTTTTTCCGTCGTTCGCCCCGGCGGACTTACGTGTTTAATGTATACAAGAACTTTAACCTTTCGTGACACGTTTATCATGTGTTACAGGACAACCAATTGAGACATGACAGCTCATGGACACTTGGACATTCCCCCTAACCTATAAATACACCCGATCCGGTGGCCATTTTACATTCTTTCTTCTGTCACTGTAGGGAAAGGATCCTGTGTGGAGTAGGGACAGAGAAAACGCTAGCTATTTGGTACACAAAAGTTCTTTTCAGGACTGGTATAGGTGTTAGGTCAGCAGCCTGAGTTTCTTTTGTCAGTTTAGATAAAGGGACAGAGCGCTGTATGCTGCTATTTTAGGGACAGCTCAGCCAGATTAGTCTTTCTTCATCATCATCATCATCATCATCATTAGCTGTTACTATCAGGTCCACAAAAGAGCTGTTCCAGCTAATCGTTCCAGCCTACTCTTTTTTGCCAATTTGTATAGGGACAGGCAGGAAGCAGTGTGTCAGGCAGTGAGGATAATTTTAAAGACTTGCTGTTACTATTAGTTCCACAAAGGTTCTTTTCAGGACTGGTATCAGTGGTACGGTAATAGGCTTGTACACGTATAATATTCTTTCTTCCAAATATAGAAAGAATATTATACTTGACTGCTGCCCTTCTGCTGCAGTCTGCTAATCATTCACAACTCACTTGTTCCACAAAGCTCTTTATCAGGACTGGTAACTTGGTCTGTCTAGGGTGCTACGGTACATAGGCTTGGGTGCGGTACAGTCTGCTGTTCTGTAAGGACCGCTATCGGTCCACAATACATAGGGTTGCCGTGCACTACTGCTGACCGCTGCCCTATACTGCAGCAGTCCTTCAGCGGTATAGGGACTGACGCACAGTCTGCTAAACACTAATACACAACCTGCTTGGTCCACAAAAGTTCTTATAAGGACTGGTAACTTGGTATAGGGTGCTACGGTACATAGGCCTGAGTGCAGTACAGTCTGCTGTTCTGTAAGGACCGCTATCGGTCCACAATACATAGGGTTGCCGTGCACTACTGCTGACCGCTGCCCTATACTGCAGCAGTCCTTCATTGGTATAGGGACTGACGTACAGTCTGCTAATCACTAACACACAACCTGCTTGGTCCACAAAAGTTCTTATAAGGACTGGTAACTTGGTATAGGGTGCTACGGTACATAGGCCTGAGTGCAGTACAGTCTGCTGTTCTGTAAGGACCGCTATCGGTCCACAATACATAGGGTTGCCGTGCACTACTGCTGACCGCTGCCCTATACTGCAGCAGTCCTTCATTGGTATAGGGACTGACGTACAGTCTGCTAATCACTAACACACAACCTGCTTGGTCCACAAAAGTTCTTATAAGGACTGGTAACTTGGTATAGGGTGCTACGGTACATAGGCCTGAGTGCGTTACAGTCTGCTGTTCTGTAAGGACCGCTATCGGTCCACAATACATAGGGTTGCCGTGCACTACTGCTGACCGCTGCCCTATACTGCAGCAGTCCTTCAGCGGTATAGGGACTGACGCACAGTCTGCTAAACACTAACACACAACCTGCTTGGTCCACAAAAGTTTTTATAAGGACTGGTAACTTGGTATAGGGTGCTACGGTACATAGGCCTGAGTGCAGTACAGTCTGCTGTTCTGTAAGGACCGCTATCGGTCCACAATACATAGGGTTGCCGTGCACTACTGCTGACCGCTGCCCTATACTGCAGCAGTCCTTCATTGGTATAGGGACTGACGTACAGTCTGCTAATCACTAACACACAACCTGCTTGGTCCACAAAAGTTCTTATAAGGACTGGTAACTTGGTATAGGGTGCTACGGTACATAGGCCTGAGTGCGTTACAGTCTGCTGTTCTGTAAGGACCGCTATCGGTCCACAATACATAGGGTTGCCGTGCACTACTGCTGACCGCTGCCCTATACTGCAGCAGTCCTTCAGCGGTATAGGGACTGACGCACAGTCTGCTAAACACTAACACACAACCTGCTTGGTCCACAAAAGTTTTTATAAGGACTGGTAACTTGGTATAGGGTGCTACGGTACATAGGCCTGAGTGCGTTACAGTCTGCTGTTCTGTAAGGACCGCTATCGGTCCACAATACATAGGGTTGCCGTGCACTACTGCTGACCGCTGCCCTATACTGCAGCAGTCCTTCATTGGTATAGGGACTGACGTACAGTCTGCTAATCACTAACACACAACCTGCTTGGTCCACAAAAGTTCTTATAAGGACTGGTAACTTGGTATAGGGTGCTACGGTACATAGGCCTGAGTGCGTTACAGTCTGCTGTTCTGTAAGGACCGCTATCGGTCCACAATACATAGGGTTGCCGTGCACTACTGCTGACCGCTGCCCTATACTGCAGCAGTCCTTCAGCGGTATAGGGACTGACGCACAGTCTGCTAAACACTAACACACAACCTGCTTGGTCCACAAAAGTTTTTATAAGGACTGGTAACTTGGTATAGGGTGCTACGGTACATAGGCCTGAGTGCAGTACAGTCTGCTGTTCTGTAAGGACCGCTATCGGTCCACAATACATAGGGTTGCCGTGCACTACTGCTGACCGCTGCCCTATACTGCAGCAGTCCTTCATTGGTATAGGGACTGACGTACAGTCTGCTAATCACTAACACACAACCTGCTTGGTCCACAAAAGTTCTTATAAGGACTGGTAACTTGGTATAGGGTGCTACGGTACATAGGCCTGAGTGCGTTACAGTCTGCTGTTCTGTAAGGACCGCTATCGGTCCACAATACATAGGGTTGCCGTGCACTACTGCTGACCGCTGCCCTATACTGCAGCAGTCCTTCATTGGTATAGGGACTGACGTACAGTCTGCTAATCACTAACACACAACCTGCTTGGTCCACAAAAGTTCTTATAAGGACTGGTAACTTGGTATAGGGTGCTACGGTACATAGGCTTGAGTGCGGTACAGTCTGCTGTTCTGTAAGGACCGCTATCGGTCCACAATAGATAGGGTTGACGTGCACCACTGCTGACCGCTGCCCTATACTGCAGCAGTCCTTCATTGGTATAGGGACTGACGTACAGTCTGCTAATCACTAACACACAACCTGCTTGTTCCACAAAAGTTCTTATAAGGACTGGTAACTTGGTATAGGGTGCTACGGTACATAGGCTTGAGTGCGGTACAGTCTGCTGTTCTGTAAGGACCGCTATCGGTCCACAATAGATAGGGTTGACGTGCACCACTGCTGACCGCTGCCCTATACTGCAGCAGTCCTTCAGCGGTATAGGGACTGACGTACAGTCTGCTAAACACTAATACACAACCTGCTTGGTCCACAAAAGTTCTTATAAGGACTGGTAACTTGGTATAGGGTGCTACGGTACATAGGCTTGAGTGCGGTACAGTCTGCTGTTCTGTAAGGACCGCTATCGGTCCACAATAGATAGGGTTGACGTGCACCACTGCTGACCGCTGCCCTATACTGCAGCAGTCCTTCAGCGGTATAGGGACTGACGTACAGTCTGCTAAACACTAATACACAACCTGCTTGGTCCACAAAAGTTCTTATAAGGACTGGTAACTTGGTATAGGGTGCTACGGTACATAGGCTTGAGTGCGGTACAGTCTGCTGTTCTGTAAGGACCGCTATCGGTCCACAATAGATAGGGTTGACGTGCACCACTGCTGACCGCTCACCTATACTGCAGCAGTCCTTCAGCGGTATAGGGACTGACGTACAGTCTGCTAATCACTAACACACAACCTGCTTGTTCCACAAAAGTTCTTATAAGGACTGGTAACTTGGTATAGGGTGCTACGGTACATAGGCTTGAGTGCGGTACAGTCTGCTGTTCTGTAAGGACCGCTATCGGTCCACAATAGATAGGGTTGACGTGCACCACTGCTGACCGCTGCCCTATACTGCAGCAGTCCTTCAGCGGTATAGGGACTGACGTACAGTCTGCTAAACACTAATACACAACCTGCTTGGTCCACAAAAGTTCTTATAAGGACTGGTAACTTGGTATAGGGTGCTACGGTACATAGGCTTGAGTGCGGTACAGTCTGCTGTTCTGTAAGGACCGCTATCGGTCCACAATAGATAGGGTTGACGTGCACCACTGCTGACCGCTGCCCTATACTGCAGCAGTCCTTCAGCGGTATAGGGACTGACGTACAGTCTGCTAAACACTAATACACAACCTGCTTGGTCCACAAAAGTTCTTATAAGGACTGGTAACTTGGTATAGGGTGCTACGGTACATAGGCTTGAGTGCGGTACAGTCTGCTGTTCTGTAAGGACCGCTATAGGTCCACAATAGATAGGGTTGACGTGCACCACTGCTGACCGCTGCCCTATACTGCAGCAGTCCTTCAGCGGTATAGGGACTGACGTACAGTCTGCTAAACACTAATACACAACCTGCTTGGTCCACAAAAGTTCTTATAAGGACTGGTAACTTGGTATAGGGTGCTACGGTACATAGGCTTGAGTGCGGTACAGTCTGCTGTTCTGTAAGGACCGCTATCGGTCCACAATAGATAGGGTTGACGTGCACCACTGCTGACCGCTCACCTATACTGCAGCAGTCCTTCAGCGGTATAGGGACTGACGTACAGTCTGCTAATCACTAACACACAACCTGCTTGTTCCACAAAAGTTCTTATAAGGACTGGTAACTTGGTATAGGGTGCTACGGTACATAGGCTTGAGTGCGGTACAGTCTGCTGTTCTGTAAGGACCGCTATCGGTCCACAATAGATAGGGTTGACGTGCACCACTGCTGACCGCTGCCCTATACTGCAGCAGTCCTTCAGCGGTATAGGGACTGACGTACAGTCTGCTAAACACTAATACACAACCTGCTTGGTCCACAAAAGTTCTTATAAGGACTGGTAACTTGGTATAGGGTGCTACGGTACATAGGCTTGAGTGCGGTACAGTCTGCTGTTCTGTAAGGACCGCTATCGGTCCACAATAGATAGGGTTGACGTGCACCACTGCTGACCGCTGCCCTATACTGCAGCAGTCCTTCAGCGGTATAGGGACTGACGTACAGTCTGCTAAACACTAATACACAACCTGCTTGGTCCACAAAAGTTCTTATAAGGACTGGTAACTTGGTATAGGGTGCTACGGTACATAGGCTTGAGTGCGGTACAGTCTGCTGTTCTGTAAGGACCGCTATAGGTCCACAATAGATAGGGTTGACGTGCACCACTGCTGACCGCTCACCTATACTGCAGCAGTCCTTCAGCGGTATAGGGACTAAGAGTTTTGTCACAGGGTCATTTAAAAAATGACATGCAGAGGAAGAGGCAGGCCCTTCCGCAGGGGTGGTAGGGGTAGGGCAGGAGCAACAGGCTTGAGCCAAAGTGGGAAGTTGCAGAAGGTGCGTTCAATTACTTTAAAGGATGCACCAGACTTGGTTGAGTGGCTCGCTCAGCCTTACTCTTCTGCACCCTCCTCATCCTCTCGATCTGCACCCTCTTCTTCACTCTCTGCTATGTGCACCCCCAAAGACACTACCACCAACAACACGACCACCACCACCACCACCACATACCTTCCGCTTGAGTCACTGGAATTATTTTCCGATCCATATCAAGAGGACATTTCTGATGCGCAGCCACTCTTGGTATTGGATCAGGAAGAGGAGGTAGCAACAAGCGCTACTCAGCAGTCTGACGCCAGTACCCAGATCAGCCCAAGGAGGAGGTTGGTCCCCGGTGTTGCTGCCTACTCTACTTATAGCGGTGGGGAAGGTGACGTTGATGATGACGTGTCTAGTGATGTCACGTGGGTGCCCACAAGAGAGGAAGAGGAGGGGAGTTCAGAGGGAGATATGGACCAGCAGATAGGGAGGAGAAGCAGCAATGACTTACATTGCACAGCAGGGACAAAGCAGACTGCAAATGTATCAGGAGCGAGTCATCGACCATGTACGGTCACATCTGGCGCTCCCAGGACACCGGCACATGGCTCCGCAGTGTGGGCTTTTTTTAACGTGTCCGCTGCTGACAATAGCGTTGCCATCTGCAATCTTTGCAGTCAACGCGTTAGTCGCGGTAAGCCCAATACTCACCTAGGGACGACCGCCTTAAGAAGGCACATGAGCAGCCATCACCGAGCCCAGTGGGAGCAACGGAACACACAAAGCCACACTGCAGGCTCTCACCGTCCAGCCTCGTCTTCTACTTCTCCTTCTCCTCTCTCCTCACAATTGTCCTCCACTCCACCTTCCATCACGCCAAGCTCACATTTTTCTGCAAAAAGGCAGGCTTCCGTGGGCCTAATGTTTGAGCGTAAAAAAATGATGACGCCGGATAACCCTCTTGCCCAACGGTTGGCGGCTGGCTTGTCAGAACTCATAGCCCGCCAACTACTGCCATATAAACTGGTGGACTCGGAGGCCTTTCGCAAATTTGTGGCCATTGGAACACCACAATGGAAGGTCCCAGGAAGGAAGTATTTCTCAGAGAAGGGCATCCCAGAGCTATATGGCCATGTTCAGCGGCAAGTGAATGTATCTCTGGCACACAGTGTCGGTGCCAAGATACATCTGACCACAGACACGTGGTCTAGCAAACACGGGCAGGGAAGGTATATCAGTTTTACTGCCCACTGGGTGAACCTTCTGACGGCCGTCAAGCATGTAACCCGTGGCACCCGTGTAGATTTGGTTTTACCGCCACGGATTGCATGCAGGCCTGACTCTTCTTCTCCTCCTCCTACTCCATCCTCCTCCCTCTCCTCCTCAGCTGCCTCCTCCTTTTCCGCTGCTAGCGTCTCTTCCACTGCACCGCCCAAGCTCCCCAGAACCTATTCCACATGCCAGGTGAGACGTTGCCATGCCGTGCTGCGTCTGTTGTGCCTGGAAGCAAAGAGCCACACTGGCCCGGCACTCCTTTCAGCTTTGCGTTCACAGGCAGATGAGTGGCTAACACCGCTCAATTTGACAGTTGGTAAAGTGGTGTGTGACAACGGTGCCAATCTGCTTAGCGCATTGAAACAGGGCAAAATCACGCACGTGCCGTGCATGGCACACGTCTTAAACTTGGTCGTGCAGCGATTCCTTGTCAAATACCCTGGGGTCCAGGACATCTTGCGGCAGGCAAGGAAAATCTCGGCCCATTTCAGAAGATCTTACACGGCCATGGCTCGCCTTGCTGACATTCAGCGGCGACACCATCTGCCGGTCAGACGTCTTATTTGCGATTGCCCGACGCGATGGAACTCAACCTTCTATATGCTTGATAGGCTGCTCCAGCAGAAACGTGCAGTTAACGTCTACCTGTATGAACTCTGCGAAAGAAACGGTTCTGGGGAGCTGGGTTTTTTTTCACCGCGCCAGTGGCTGCTCATGCGCGACACATGCAGACTTCTGCGGCCATTTGAGGAGATCACCAAACTGGTCAGTCGCAGCCATGGCGCCATCAGTGACATGGTACCTTATGCCTTCTTTCTGGAGCGTGCATTGCGTCGTGTCATTGATCAGGCTGTGGAGGAGCAGGAGCGGGAAGATGAGGAAGTCGCAATGCTGGATGAATTCCCAGGGGGGGCTACTCTATCTGAGACAAGTCAACAACAGGAGTCTGATGAGGAGTCAGAGGAGGATGGTGCCGGGGCGGATGAGCAGGAGCAAGAAGAGCATGCTTTAAACCTTTCTGGGATCCCTGTTGTGCGAGGATGGGGAGAGGAGAATGAAGAGGACGACATTATCCTGGATGATGAGCAGGAGCCAGGCCACCACACCGCTTCCACTTTAGTGCAAATGGGGGCCTTCATGCTCCAGTGTTTTAATAGGGACCCCCGTATAAAAAGCATGAGGGTCAAGGACCAGTACTGGGTGGCAACGTACTTAGACCCCCGGTACAAACACAAAATGGCGGAAATGTTACCGCCGTCGCAGAGGGCTGTCAGAATGCAGCACTTCCAGGCCTTGCTTCGAGAAATGCTGCATTCTGCTTTTGCGTGCGCTGGCAGAGGAGCAATTCCCACTCCCAGAGAAGGATTTGCGGGTACCAATCCAACAGCGCCTGCAAGAAGAGGCCGGTTTGAAGATGTGTTGGTGACTTCGGATATGAGGTCATTCTTTCAGCCGACCCATCGACAGGTGTCATCCGGATCCAGCATCAGGGAACGCCTAGACCGTCAGGTGTCCGACTACATTGGGTTAACGGCCGATGTGGACGCTCTGAGGAGTGATGAACCCCTAGACTACTGGGTGGGCAGGCTTGACCTCTGGCCAGAGCTTGCCCAATTTGCAATCGAACTGTTGGCTTGCCCCTCATCCAGTGTCCTGTCCGAAAGGACGTTCAGCGCAGCAGGGGGGATTGTGACCGATAAGCGTACTCGCCTAGCTCACCACAGTGTTAACTACCTCACATTTCTAAAAATGAATGAGGCATGGATCTCGGAGGAATTCAACACATGTGATCAGTAGACCATGTATATGTCTATAAACAATTTTTGGAATCAAGCACACAGACCTTCTTAATTCATTTGGCTCACTTCCCTGACCCAAAAAAGCACACCGTACTATATGCCCCTACCCTCCTCTTTGAAGAGGTTGAGCGGTGTCATATTTCTACTGGGGCTGCTTATTATGAGGGGTTCCCACCATCCCTGTGCTGTGCTGACTTCCTCCTGGGTGTTCTTATTATGAGGGGCTCCCACCATCCCTGTGCTGTGCTGACTTCCTCCTGGGGGTTCTTATTATGAGGGGATCACACCATCCCTGTGCTGTGCTGACTTCCTCCTGGGGCTGCTTACGGTGCTGCTGTCAGCGCTGTATGTCACGGAGCTGCTGTCAGCGCTGTATGTCACGGAGCTGCTGTCAGCGCTGTATGTCACGGAGCTGCTGTCAGCGCTGTATGTCACGGAGCTGCTGTCAGCGCTGTATGTCACGGAGCTGCTGTCAGCGCTGTATGTCACGGAGCTGCTGTCAGCGCTGTATGTCACGGAGCTGCTGTCAGCGCTGTATGTCACGGAGCTGCTGTCAGCGCTGTATGTCACGGAGCTGCTGTCAGCGCTGTATGTCACGGAGCTGCTGTCAGCGCTGTATGTCACGGTGCTGCTGTCAGCGCTGTATGTCACGGAGCTGCTGTCAGCGCTGTATGTCACGGAGCTGCTGTCAGTGCTGTATGTCACGGAGCTGCTGTCAGCGCTGTATGTCACGGAGCTGCTGTCAGCGCTGTATGTCACGGAGCTGCTGTCAGCGCTGTATGTCACGGTGCTGCTGTCAGCGCTGTATGTCACGGAGCTGCTGTCAGCGCTGTATGTCACGGAGCTGCTGTCAGCGCTGTATGTCACGGAGCTGCTGTCAGCGCTGTATGTCACGGAGCTGCTGTCAGCGCTGTATGTCACGGAGCTGCTGTCAGCGCTGTATGTCACGGTGCTGATGTCAGTGCTCTGTATTACGGTGCTGCTGTCAGTGCTCTGTATCTCCTGCACCCTCTTGTTTGCCTACCCTGGTCCCTGACCTTCCCTCTCCTCCATTGCCTTCATTAGCTCCATAGTCCTGAATTGTCAGAACAATTTCCCAAATAAAAAAAAAATGCTTGTAGTTATCGATCCCAAATTCACCTCATACATGTATTATGCTATTGTCCAGGTGGTGGGACTACGTGCTACCCCCTAATAATTACCCCGTGGCCGCAAATTCGACCTAAAGGTTTGCGAAATTCGCCTCCCATTGAAGTCAATGGAGCCCGCGGCGAACGGTCGTTTTCGCGAACGTTTGTGTCCGTTCGCGTTTCGCGTTCGCGAAACGTCCCGTCGGAAGTTCGTCCATCACTAGTCAACAGTACCTCCCCTAATACCCCTCAATCAGATATATATGTGTGGTTTAATTGGTTGCTTAGCATCTGGGCTGGTACTGCAGAGGCATCAGAGCAGTGGTGTTGTGGGGACAGGAATCAATGCTGCCTTTTTTTTAAGAGTTAGGTTTTTTGGAGCAGAATAGTGTTGTTGGAGCACAGTCCCTTATCGCTACAGATTGATTAGCCCACTATCTGGCTACTAGATCCACACTGGGTCTACAACAAAGGCTATATTCTATGAGGACCTTACCAACTCATATGTTTTTTTCCAAAAAAGTAAAACTTCTTTCGGCAAATTCATGGCAAGTGAAAAGATATCCTACTCGATTTTGTTAGATTTACTATAATGTAAAAGTACATCATTGTCAATGACATTTGTTAACCCCTTGACGTTGGCATCTCCAGGTCCTTTAACCACTTTCAGACCGGACCATTTTGCTGGTAAATGACCAGAGGTCTTTTTACAATTTGGCACTGCGCTGCTTTAACTGGTAATTGCGCGGTCATGCAATGTTGTACCCAAACAAAATTTGCGTCCTTTTCTTCCCACAAATAGAGCTTTCTTTTGATGGTATTTGATTGCCTCTGCGATTTTTATTTTTTGCGATATAAACGTAAAAAGACCGCAAATTTTGAAAAAAAATGATATTTTCTACTTTTTGTTATTAGAAAAATCCAATAAACTCAATTTTAGTCATACATTTAGGCCAAAATGTATTCAGCCACATGTCTTTGGTAAAAAAAAAGTCAATAATTGTATATTTATTGGTTTGCGCAAAAGTTGTCACATCTACAAACTAAGGTACGTTTTCTGGAATTTACGCAGCTTTTAGTTTACGACTGCCTATCTCATTTCTTGAGGTGCTAAAATGGCAGGGCAGTACAAAACCCCCCCAAATGACCCCATTTTGGAAAGTAGACCCCCTAAGGAAATTGATAAGTGGCATGTTGAGCTCATTGAATATTTTATTTTTTTGCCTCAAGCGATTGAATAATGACTAAAAAAAAATTTTTTTTTTTTTTACACAAAGTTGTCACTAAATGATATATTGCTCACACATGCTATGGGCATATGTGAAATGACACCCCAAAATAAATTCTGCTGCTTCTCCTGAGTACGGGGATACCACATATGTGGGACTTTTTGGGAGCCTAGCCGCGTACGGGGCCCCGAAAACCAAGCACCGCCTTCAGGCTTTCTAAGGGCGTAAATTTTTGAGTTCACTTCTCACTACCTATTACAGTTTTGAAGGCCATAAAATGCCAAGATGGCACAAAACCCCCACAAATGACCCCATTTTAGAAAGTAGACACCCCAAGCTATTTGCTGAGAGGCATGTTGAGTTCATGGAATATTTTATATTTTGCCACAAGTTGCGGGAAAATTACAAACTTTTTTTTTTTTTTTTTTTTTCACAAAGTTGTCACTAAATGATATATTGCTCATGCATGCCATGGGCATATGTGAAATGACACCCCAAAATAAATTCTGCTGCTTCTCCTGAGTACGGGGATACCACATATGTGGGACTTTTTGGGAGCCTAGCCGCGTACGGGGCCCCGAAAACCAAGCACCGCCTTCAGGCTTTCTAAGGGCGTAAATTTTTGATTTCACTTCTCACTACCTATTACAGTTTTGAAGGCCATAAAATGCCAAGATGGCACAAAAACCCCACAAATGACCCCATTTTAGAAAGTAGACACCCCAAGCTATTTGCTGAGAGGCATGTTGAGCCCATGGAATATTTTATATTTTGCCACAAGTTGCGGGAAAATTACAAACTTTTTTTTTTTTCACAAAGTTGTCACTAAATGATATATTGCTCACGCATGCCATGGACATATGTGAAATGACACCCCAAAATAAATTCTGCTGCTTCTCCTGAGTACGGGGATACCACATATGTGGGACTTTTTGGGAGCCTAGCCGCGTACGGGGCCCCGAATACCAAGCACCGCCTTCAGGCTTTCTAAGGGCGTTACAGTTTTGAAGGCCATAAAATGCCAAGATGGCACAAACCCCCCCAAATGACCCCATTTTGGAAAGTAGACACCCCTAAATTTAGGGGTACACTAGTGAGACTAGGTAATAAATGGCGGGTGCCCTGAAACTATAAAAAAATAACTAACCAACCAGCGTCACCTGTAACAGTAATATGGTGATCACTGGTGAAAGGGTTAACTAGGGGGCAATCAGGGGGCTTTATGCGGTAGTATATGGAGGTCCCTGGCGCTATAAAAAGCTGCGGCGAACCTAAATACCTACCTGCCTAACTAGCGTCACCTGTGACACTAATACAGCGATCAGAAAAAATATCGCTTATTAGGCTGGGTTCACACTGGAGCGATGCGGGAACGCCACGAATCCGCGGCGGGTTCCCGCATCACATGCCTCCCGGCGGCAGTTCACACTGCCCTATGCGAACTGCTGGGAGTGTCAGTGAAATGTTAATGACACCCCCAGATCAGTTCGCATATCGCAGTGCGATCTGCAAACTCGGATCGCATGGTGTGAACACCCATGCGATCCGATTCTGCTGCGGGCCAAAAAAAGGGTCCCGTGCGAGTTTGCGGCGGGTGCGACACGAATTCAGCCATACTATCTGTATACTATCTGTATGGCTGAACTCGAATCGCACAGAGATCAGATGTGATTTGCACTGCAGTGCAGTGCGAATCACATCCGTTCTCATAAACCGCTGCAATGTGAACCCAGCCTTAGTGACACTGGCGACGGGGGGTGATCACGGGGTTAAACCTTTATTGGGGGGGTTAGGGGGGTACCTTAGAACTAAAGGGGGCTAACCCTAACTGCCCTAACAGTTATTACAGTCACAAATGACACCCGCCGGGTGATCAGGGGGTTAAACCTTTATTAGGTAATAAATGGCGGGTGCCCTGAAACTATAAAAAATAACTAACCAACCAGCGTCACCTGTAACAGTTATATGGTGATCACTGGTGAAAGGGTTAACTAGGGGGCAATCAGGGGGCTTTATGCGGTAGTATATGGGGGTCCCTGGCGCTATAAAAAGCTGCGGCGAACCTAAATACCTACCTGCCTAACTAGCGTCACCTGTGACACTAATACAGCGATCAGAAAAATGATCGCTTATTAGGCTGGGTTCACACTGGAGCGATGCGGGAACGCCACGAATCCGCGGCGGGTTCCCGCATCGCATGCCTCCCGGTGGCAGTTCACACTGCCCTATGCGAACTGCTGGGAGTGTCAGTGAAATGTTAATGACACCCCCAGATCAGTTCGCATATCACAGTGCGATCTGCAAACTCGGATCGCATGGTGTGAACACCCATGCGATCCGATTCTGCTGCGGGCCAAAAAAAGGGTCCCGTGCGAATTTGCGGCGGGTGCGGCGGGTGCGATGCGAATTCAGCCATACTATCTGTATGGCTGAACTCGAATCGCACAGAGATCGGATGTGATTTGCACTGCAGTGCGGTGCGAATCACATTCGTTCTCATAAACCGCTGCAATGTGAACCCAGCCTTAGTGACACTGGCGACGGGGGGTGATCACGGGGTTAAACCTTTATTGGGGGGGTTAGGGGGGTACATTAGAACTAAAGGGGGCTAACCCTAACTGCCCTAACAGTTATTACAGTCACAAATGACACCAATGCAAAAAAAAAAAAAAATGACATTGGTGTCACTGTGACTGGGGGGCAGGGGTAATTGGGGGGGTGATCGGGGGGGTGTGAGTGTGCCTGGCATGTTCTACTGTGAAGTGTCGTGTTGGTGCAACTCACCGATCCTCTCTCCTCGGTGTCGGAACGAAAAATACCGACACGGAGGAGAGATTACATCACTTCCTCTCCTGTGTTTACATTACAGGAGAGGAAGTGATGTCACAAAGGATTTCTATTCGTCGGGAGCGATCGCGAGGGGGTGGCCATGAATGAATGGCCGCCCCCTCATCCCGGATCGCTCGCGAACGAATACCGACCGCCGCAGGCACCGGGCGGGGGCCCGATCGGGCCCCCGACCCGCGGGAAGGCAGGGACGTACAGGTACGCCCATATGCCTGCCCGTGCCATTCTGTCGACGTACATCGTCGTGCGGCGGTCGGGAAGTGGTTAAGGGGTTTTTGATGCTGGGAGGCGGGGGTTATGATCATGTGACCATAGTGACTGGCTGTCACAGCGGTCATGTGATCAGAAAGCTCCTGAACGCAAGTAGAAAGTGGAAGCTTTCCATTAAACACAGGGCCTGCGCTCTCGGCACATTCTGGTACGGAGATATACAACCTCTCACCATGAAGGCCTACCCCATGAGAGGCCGCACATTTTCACACTGTTGGCATGAAAGCATTAAAATTTTAGTTACAAATAAATTATACAATTTTTCCATATTGTTTTTGAAAAATAAAAACATAACTTTAAAGGGTAACTCCACTTTTGTGGGGAAAAAAGGCAACTAACAAAAATAATATAGCATATGCAATTGTCGAATTGTAACTAACTGTTCTTAAAACATTGCATTTCCTTTTCAATCTGTAGTGCTGTCATCAGAGGCGGCTCTTTAATTAGGCAAATTAGGCGATTGCCTTAGGCCTCGCCCACAGGAAGGGCCTCGCCATCGAGCGATTGCCTAATTTGTCTCTGAGGTGTTGTGCTGCACTGTCTGCTGCTGTGTGGAGTGTCTCTCAAACGGCGGGGTGAGCGAGCGGCGGGCGCGCTGCACACAGCTGCAGACAGAGTGAGCTCCGCGGCGGTGGATGAGGGGGGTGATAAGAGTATGTCCGACTGTCTAATATGCATGGCTTAGGCTGCCTGTGTGTCCAATAGCAGCAGCGCTGTCCTCCGAGTCCTAGCCCTTCCTTCCCCTAACGGCGGCCCCATTGCATGCCGGGAATTGTAGTTCTCCCACAGAGCACAGGCACATAGACTTTAACATGGCCGTCTGGTGCCTGTGCTCTGCAGAGACTACAACTCCCAGATTGCACTGCAGGGCAGAGCTAGAACATCATGTGTTGCTTCTCCAACTGAGTCCTGCTGCCTTTACCAATTTGTCACCAAGGCGAGGAGCAGGATCATCAGGTACAGTTTATATATAGGTTTTTCATATATATATATATATATATATATATATATATATATATATATATATATATATATGAAAAACCTAACAACAATGCACCCCCACCAAATCTAAGAGTCCAAAGGCCATATTAACTCTGCATTGACAAGACAGTTTTATTTTCACACATTCTAAAAATAACTTTTCATCTGCTTTACTGAGGATGCTTTACAGTGGCTGTGTTTGATGGCATGGTGGCTGCAATTGATGGCACAGTGGCTGGGTTTAATGGCACAGTGGCTGCAATTATTGAGCACAGTGGCTGCGTTTGATGGCACAGTGGCTGCATTTGATGGGCACGGTGGCTGTGTTTGATGGCACAGTGGCTGCGTTTGATGGCACAGTGGCTGAGTTTGATGGGCACAGTGGCTGCGTTTGATGGCACAGTGGCTGCGTTTGATGGGCACAGTGGCTGCGTTTGCTGGCACAGTGGCTGCATTTGATGGCGCAGTGACTGCATTTGATGGGCACAGTGGCTGAGTTTGATGGCACGGTGGCTGCAATTGATGGCACAGTGGCTGCATTTGATGGGCACAGTGGCTGAGTTTGATGACACGGTGGCTGCATTTGATGGGCACGGTGGCTGTGTTTGATGGCACAGTGGCTGCAATTGATGGGCACAGTGGCTGCGTTTGATGGCACAGTGGCGGCGTTTGATGGCACAGTGGCTGCGTTTGATGGCGCAATGACTGCATTTGATGGGTACAGTGGCTGAGTTTGATGGCACGGTGGCTGCAATTGATGGGCACAGTGGCTGAGTTTGATGGCACGGTGGCTGCAATTGATGGGCACAGTGGCTGAGTTTGATGGCACGGTGGCTGCAATTGATGGGCACGGTGGCTGCAATTGATGGGCACAGTGGCTGCATTTGATGGGCACGGTGGCTGTGTTTGATGGCACAGTGGCTGCGTTTGATGGCACAGTGGCTGCATTTGATGGCACAGTGGCTGCGTTTGATGGGCACAGTGGCTACGTTTGATGGCGCAGTGACTGCATTTGATGGGCACAGTGGCTGAGTTTGATGGCACGGTGGCTGCAATTGATGGCGCAGTGGCTGCATTTGATGGGCACGGTGGCTGCATTTGATGGGCACAGTGGCTGAGTTTGATGGCACAGTGGCTGCAATTGATGGGCACAGTGGCTGTGTTTGATGGCACGGTGGCTGCTTTTGTTGGCACGGTGGCTGCGTTTGATGTCGCAGTGGCTGCGTTTGATGGGCACAGTGGCTGCGTTTGATGGCACAGTGGATGCGTTTGATGGCACAGTGGCTGTGTTTGATGGCGCAGTGGCTGCATTTGATGGGCACAGTGGCTGCAATTGATGAGCACAGTGGCTGCGTTTGAGGGCACAGTCGCTGCGTTTGAGGGCACAGTGGCTGCGTTTGAGGGCACAGTGGCTGCGTTTGATGGCACAGTGGTTGCGTTTGATGGCACAGTGGCTGCGTTTGATGGCGCAGTGGCTGCATTTGATGGGCACAGTGGCTGAGTTTGATGGGCACAGTGGCTGCAATTGATGGGCACAGTGGCTGCGTTTTGGCACAGTGGCTGCGTTTGAGGGCACAGTGGCTGCGTTTGATGACACAGTGGCTGTGTTTGATGACACAGTGGCTGCGATTACTGGCACGGTGGCTGCTTTTGATGGCACAGTGGCTCCTGTATCATTGTCCGCCCACAGTCTCTGACCATTTCCTGTATCATTATCTGCGCACAGTATCTGACCATCTCCTGCATCTTTGTGGCATGATTGTCTGTCAGCACCCTGTCAGTGGCTCCAACTTTTCATACCGTGTTAGCCAGGTAAGAGTTTGCTTGTTATTACCATAATAAAACCGTCTCCTGTATCATTGTCTCTGCAAGTCTCTGACCGTCTCCTGTATCCTTGTCCACACACAGTCTCTGACCGTCTCCTGTATCCTTGTCCACACACAGTCTCTGACCGTCTCCTGTATCATTGTCCACACACAGTCTCTGACCGTCTCCTGTATCATTGTCCACACACAGTCTCTGACCGTCTCCTGTATCATTGTCCACACACAGTCTCTGACCGTCTCCTGTATCATTGTCCACACACAGTCTCTGGCCATCTCCTTATTCATTGTCCACACACAGTCTCTGACCATCTCCTGATTCATTGTCCACACACAGTCTCTGACCATCTCCTGTATAATTTTCCGCAGTCTATGACCATCTCCTGCATGATTGTCTGTCAGCACCCTGTCAGTGGCTCCAACGTTTGATACCATGTTAGCCAGGTAAGAGTTTGCTTGTCATTACCATAATAAAACCATCTCCTGTATCATTGTCCACAGTCTCTGACCCTTGCCTGTATCATTGTCTGCACAGTCTCTGACCGTCTCCTGTATAATTGTCTGCATAGACTCTGACCATCTCCTGTATCATTGTCCACACACAGTCTCTGACCATCTCCTGTATCATTGTCCACACACAGTCTCTGACCATCTCCTGTATTATTGCCCGTACACAGTCTCTGACCATCTCTTGTATCATGGATGTGAGGTCGGTGACTGTCCTTTAGCTGGATTGGACTGTCTCTTAGCTGGGCTGTCTCTTATCTGGGACTGTCCCTTAGCTGGATTGGATGGGTCGGACTATGTCTATCAGCTGGGTTGGACTATGACTATATCCCTCAGCTGGGACTGCTCCTTAGCTGGATTGGACTTGTTGCATTAAACAGGTTATGTTTTAGAATATGTTGTAAAATTACTTTTTTTTTTGTTTTATACTTTGTTGACAAATTAATTTCACATTTATGAGACAGCACAAAGGATAATGAGTAGGCAGCTGCACAATTTGATCTATATCTGTGTGCGTGTAACATATATACCCACCCACCCTATGTTTAATGATATTTGATTAAAGAATAATTGGCTAGAGAAATTTATAGAAACGGTGAATTCATAGTTCATAGGAATTAAGTTAATATATGCATTCATACAGTTAATTTTTATCATTTTTATAATATTTTTCCCATTATGGGCGTGAGTGGGGCCTCATGTCTAAGTTTTGCCTAAGGCCTCAGAAAGTCTAGAGCCGCCTCTGGCTGTCATTTTCTGTAAAATGCAATGCAGTATGGGGCAACCTGTAGGCCTTCTGTGCACAGACGGTGTATAGAACACACCCCACCCCCAATGTAATTTCCTGCTTGTACGATTGACTTACTGCAGAAGTCTGCCCCAAGATACATGTGTTGCACCAAGATACTTAGTATTCTATGTAAAGTTATTTCTTCACATGCACACAAATGTCATGCTCCAGTAAGTATTCAGTAATGGTTTATATTTCTGTGATTTATAGTTTAAGTGTGTATGTACATATTTATTAAGATTTTATATAGGGTTTTAAAAAATGATGCCATGGAAAATATGCAGAGGCACATCACAGTGAAACATTTTAAATAATTTTATATGAACAGATGATATCTAAAAATTTCAGTTTCCTCATTACTTGATTGCCGCATGCATAGAAAAATGTGTTCCATTGGAATACTTTAATAATTAAATGATAGTTAGGCCAAGAGTATTAATTTAATTGGCACACAAATGAAGACTAATTGGCTGAATAGTTCCAGACTGCAATACATGTACAACTAAAGCTTCTTCCTTTTGGGATTAAGTACTACAGACTGGTCAGCCCTTCTATGTCTGTGTTATATCTTACTCAGGGTTATCACAATGAAGTCTGGACCCAGTTTGGAATAGAGCTTCAACAAAGAATATTTCCTTCTAGCTGGAAGCAGGGTAGAATAACAATCATAAATAATAAGACAAATAAGAGAGACCAAGGTGGGCGGTTCTCAGTTTTCAAAGTGTTACTAAACCCACAACCATAAAATCAGTCTGTATATGCAGTAAAGCATACTTGTTATGCTCACTGTGGAACCTATTTTTTTAATCCTCAGCATTGTGTGAAAAGGCTGTTTGATCATGTCTTCTATGATCCTCCCGTTCTCCTACTGTCCCCAATTCATCTCCTTATAGAACAGAGGCTTGAAGACAAGCTGCACATGATCAGTTTGGTGTGTATTGCTAGAGAGTGTTTTTTCTTGGGGAAGTGCATGTGATCAGCACAGGGCCAATCAGCATTTCCCATATAGAGGGTTAGGGGTCCTGCTGCCGCATAGAACAATCAGGGGAGAATAAAATCTCCTCCTACAAGCTTTAACCAGACATTGATAAAAGTCACAAGACCGCTATACACTGTTGATGAGAAAAGGTATTTAGCAGTTTATATTTACTAAAATGATTGAATTCCCATATTCTGTGTAATGTGGGGGATCAGATAGAGTTAATGCAGGGTCCTGGGTTTAGTAACAGTTTAAGTCTTAGCATCAGCTTATATGCTTGTAAAGAGCAAGGGAAGAAACTACCAGAAATTCCTATCACACCACATCTGCCTAAAGTTCCTCACATGAAGTTTGTCTAAGGCCTTGTACACATGGTATGAAAATCAGAAGGGAAAAGTCTGAAGATGAGCTGTCTGGGGATTTTTGGATCGTTAGTACGGTGCATTCCACAGATGATTTGACTTTTACATCAGAAAAAAAGCTGGATGTGCAGGCTATAACATTTTTGTCAGATGTGAACTCAACGTCTGATTTTCGGATGGTCAGTACAGAAATCCGTCACACAAAAGTTGAAAGTACAAACACGCATGCTCGAAATCAAGGAACGGCTGGAAAGATTTCGGTCTTGTAAATGTAGCAGCCATAACCCTTTGTAGGGCGGCCTTAACTTACTGGGCTTACCGGTTACCTCCGCTTGGCTTGTTCTTCCACGTCTAGGGGTTCCCAGGGTTGATACCCAACAACTTGTACGCTGACACAAATAAAGTCCTTTTGAAAGGTTTTATTTTGCACTGATAACATCCAATAACACATGTCTCTCATGGGAACAGAGGGCACGGGTGAAGAACTCAGGCACCTTGAACTGCAGATCTAACAAAGTCTCTAATTCCACACAGAGAGTAGCCACTCGCAGCTGGGTACTTCAAGGCTGAACAGACCTCTAGCCAGAGATTATGGCAGTCAGCACATTGACTCAAAACTTGAAACAATCCTATGAATGTGTACAAGTTGTAGCTAAGGGTGGACAGGAACCTTTTTCCTCAGTACCTGGAATGTTTTCTGTCTCCTTAATAGTACTGGAAAAAGCGTGGATTCATCAATGTCCTGCCCAACTCAGTAACCAGGCACTTCTCAGGATGCCACTTGTTGGCCCTCCTCCAAAGAGTCCTCCCCCGGTCACTTCCATGAGCTGTGGTGCTCCTCCAAGCCGAGAGCACACCCGGACACCTTGAATCCTCCTTCAGCTACTGTGCCTCGGACCAGCCGGTTTCCGAGACTCTGGAACAGACGGATCCCTTTCCCAGACCAGACGGGTCTATTAAGGGCCTCTAACAGGAACATGTTGCGGGATGTCGGGGCTACCCCGGTCCTGGAACAAGACCAGACCACACGGGCCTCCCAAACTCCTCTCCTCTCACCATGTGACCCCCACATTTTAAGTACCCCTTCCCAGACTCCCCAGTGGGGTCTGGCACTCCCACTGATTGGTTCCAAGAAGGTTGATACTCAAAACGTCTGACCAGGCCTGGTTCTGGCCTGTCATGTGCACCTCACTGTTCACATGACCAGGCAGAACTTCTAACACAGCCCAGCCAGACTGATGGCTGCATTAACAGGCGTACGACACTTTGTCCAAAATGTAATCCGCTACATAAACTACTATTCATAAATAAGAATTAACATTCGTGACACAGCATTTGATGAAATGTCAAAATTCTCATCTTCTTTAATGGGATAATAATGGAGCTGTTTTGCTGGTGATACTGATGTAGTTATGCCAAACATATTTTAAAAGGCATTTGTTTTGTACGATCTGAAAAGAGCAAATCAACGTTCACCAAACTTCTATTAACATGAAATTAGCATAAGGGGCCCAAAAGGGTGGCACTTGAGAAATGAACTTCCTTTTTATACACTCATAGTACATCACTATGTTCGTGTTTGTCAAACGACAATTTGCGGATAGTTAGTATGCTAGACAAAATCCTGCACACATCCCTTTGACAAAAATCACACCCTCAGTTGTCTAACAATCAAACCGTGTGTATGAGGCTTAAGGCTACAGGTATCTGTGCTCCATTTCTCTTCACATCCTGTCCTGTACATACCACAGGATATAAGACAACATATCTCCAAAATGTGGGAACCGCTGCTAATTGAAACGTATTAGTGTGTCCCTCTGGATGCTGTGGTTCCTTCTACTGCCTGCTGAGTCCTATAGTGAAGTAGTAGCCAGTGGCAGAAGAGGGGGGGGGGGGGCACTATCTGATATACCTGAGTAGTGTCAGATATCAGCAGTGCTGCTAAAGCTGGCCATACACTAGCAGATTTTTAAACAAATGTTTATAAGAACAATCACATGAAAATTCTCATTGGAAAGTACCTCAAAAAAGATTGCTTTTAACATTACATTTTGGAGTAAATGGACTTTCCTGAATGAAAACCACATTCACTGATAGAAATGTTTTATCCTTCTTCAAACTACTTATCACTGCGGCAGGAGCGGCCAGTCCATAAGGGGCGCAGGGGCGACGCCTCCGTAGTTTGCATGCAGGGTGCCGGACTCATAGGTTTCTATGAGTCTTTTTTTTTTCAAACAACATGATTAGAGCCTGAGGTTCTAATTGGCTTGAAAAGGGTTGGGCTTGGGGCACAAAGCACTGTGCCCCAAACCCACACACTTGTGACACTAGGGAATCAATATTCGCTACTGTCTTCTGGCTTCTCCTTACAGCCAATCAGGACAGTTGGTGGATTGGGTTGGCCAGGAGGAGAAGCTGAGGAAGCTGCAGCGCCGCAACAGTGGAGGGGTGAGTGCGGACCTGAGGGGAGGGGTTTGCTTGACACCTCCCCGAAATCGTTTGGCACCAGTCGCCACTGCACCTCAGTCAAAAGCGAACATTGATTTGACCCCATAAATGCTACGTACACACAACCAGTTTTCCCGTTGGAATAAACTCCGAAGGTTTTTCTGACGGAGTTCCAATGGAGTTCTGCTGAAACTGTCTTGCGTGCACACCAAGGTCCGATTGTTAAAAATGCGGTGACGTACAACAAGTACGACGGGACTAGAAAATGGAAGTTCAATAGCCAGTAGCCAATAGCCTCCGTCTCATACTTGCTTCAGAACATGCATGTTTTTGGTCCATCGGAACAGCATACAGACAGACGGTTTTCCCGATAAAAATTGGT
Source organism: Lithobates pipiens (assembly GCF_037356315.1). Taxonomy (NCBI): domain Eukaryota; kingdom Metazoa; phylum Chordata; class Amphibia; order Anura; family Ranidae; genus Lithobates; species Lithobates pipiens. Next base: position 20,748,613 of record NW_027507790.1, read on the forward strand.
TCTATCAGAAATATTTAAAACATGTTCTATTTCTAGGTCTGTCCGAATTTTCTTGGAAAAAAGTCAGATGAGGCATACACACGATCGGAATATACAATGAAAAGATTCCGTCTGACTTTTTTTTGTCGGACATTCCGCTCGTGTGTATGAGACGTAACTGTTCGAAGTTTGAACAAATGTGTTTAAAATGAAAAATGTCTATAACAAAATTCTGCTAGTTTATGGCCAGATTAACTCTGCAAGAGAGTGAAAAGTGTACTCACCACCTGCCTTAGAAGTTAATATTCATTCTGTTTATATCATCCTGCATTTTTTTTTGGGGGGGGGGGGGGGGGAACAGTATTTAAAGCACAATAGTAGCCAACAGTATCTAATATGGATCAATCTGCTTAGAGTAAAATGAAATCTTATTCTAGAGATTTCAACATTGCACTACAAATAGCAAGGATGATATGCGCTACGCGGTAAAGCAAAGCAACCAATCAGCGTGTTTTCCTATTGTTTTCTATGTGTTACTACACATGGTACATGATCCCTGCTCTTGTATAACCTATTTAATAAGTCTGTGCTTGACTGCAATTTGTAAAATGTATTTCATCAGAGCGTATATTCTCTCACACTTTTACCAGAATTCTGGTAGCTGTACCTGTGGACCCTTGACATGAAAATATAGTGTGGGAGGTGTAGTGTTCTCTGAGGTGCCATATTTTTCCAGCACTATATTTATAAGCTGCCTCCTGGATATTCCGTGCAGCTCATAATTTTGTCCTGTGCTGCATGTTTTATCCTTTCTCAGCTGGAGACTGAGGCAACCAATCAACTTGAGACTTGGCCCTGAAGCACACAAACAAGTTATGTTTCACAGTCCACTGATTTCTGCCGCACTTCATGTCCTATAGCCTGCTAATACAATCCAAATATTTTATTTGACCCTTTGAGCAATTAGATTAGCTGTCTTTGAGGTGCCATATTTTATTATTTCTACCAAGTCATGTAGCTGAGCTTATTTTAATGCCAGTCATGTGACTGACAGTTTTCGTCAAGGAAAATTATAGCTTTTCACTACATATTCTGAGTTTTTGTTGCGATGTTTATGTAAGTGTTATTTTTAAAGTGCCACTCACATGTATACTTGCCTTCTGTTCTCATGTTTTCACATTTTTGCATGATTTAAGGATTGGTAGATTCCTTCTTTAGTCACTATCCATATATACAGTATTGGATTATGTAATTATTTATTTTGCCAGATAACTGCTGAGAAAAAGGATAGGCAGTGGTGTTCTTATAATTTCTTTTGAATGTGATTTGGTATTAAAAGTAAACATATCTACCCCTGTTTTATTAAAGTGATTGTAAAGTTTAAGGTTTTTCACCTTAATGCATTCTATGCATTAAGGTGAATAACCTTCTTTGCTGCAGCTGCCCCAGACCTCTCCTTTTTCTTACCTGAGTCCAATCCAATCCAGTAATATGCATGATGATGAGTTTTACTGGCTAGATAGGTGAGCCCAGCGGCAGCTCCTCATTGAATAGATTGGTAACAGCAGGAGCCATTTGCTCCCGCTGCTGTCAATCCAACCTAGTGACACTGGAGTAGGGCCGAGTCCTGCTGTCTGTGTCAATGGATGCAGCAGCGAGACTCATGAGCGAGCCTGCTCGGGTGTCCTCGTGGAAAGAAGCTTTACGTGGGGGCACCCGACAGGGCCGTCTTTAAAGCAGGGGAAAAGGGACAGCTGCCCTGGGCCCTGTCATTGTTGTGGGGCCCAAATTAGCTGCCTCATACTTGCCAACTATCCCAGTTTAAATTCCCTTGTATTTCGAAGTTTTAGTCCTGTGCTGTGTCCCTATATCTGAGTGTGAACTGCTGATATTAATGCTGCCCAGCTCTGCCTTATTGTTGTGCACAGATGACTCAACTGCAGACCCTGTGTTTACATGTAAATAAACGTCAGTCAGTGGTACTGATATGTAAATAAAGATGGCATTCATATGTAGATCATGCCCCCCTGCAGTGAGGAGATGATGTGCTGTAACTTCTAGCAACCCATCAGTGAGCAGTATTTCTGTACAGTAATCTCTAGCAACCAATTAAGCAGAAATAATTTGCTGTAACCTCTAGCAACTAATCAGTGAGCCGTAATGTGTGCTGTAGCCTCTAGAAACTAGTCAATAAGCAGTAATGATATGTTGTAACTGATGGTAACCATTGCAATTGCTGCCTGATCTGATGCAGTAAACTGATTTTAAGTCTAGCTGCTATTTATTGTATGTCTCAGAGTAGGTGGAGAGTGAAATTGCATGGGTGGGGGGCCCGAGAATTTTTTGGTCCCATGGTCCAATCTATATTAAAGATGGCCCTGGCACCCGATGAAGTGGAGGAGCCAGGAGCACCGATGGGGCACCCCAGAAGAGGAGGATTGGGGCTGCTCTGTGCAAAACCCTTGCACAGAGCAGGTAAGTATAATGTGTTTGTTATTTTTATTTTTTTTTAAACAAGCCTTTACAACCCATTTAAGCAAACATACACTTTGCACAGTAAACAGTGGGTCTGTTTTACTAAGACTGGAAAGTGCAAAATCTGGTGCAACTCTGCACATAAACCAGTTTTTTTTTGTCAAAGCTTAATTGAACAAGCTGAAGTTAGAAGCTGATTGGCTACCATGCACAGCTGCACTATATTTTGCACTGTTTAGTTTTAGTGAGCTAACCCCTGTGTCTGTTCCTTTAGTAAAGCAACACAAAAAATCAACCCCATAAAAGACATGCTATAAAACAAAATATTCAATGTGTATAAAAGTTAGAACTATGGGCTGTGACAAAAATGATTTAATTTTCAGTGAGTTGTTAAATATACTCATTATGTTCTGAAAAACCATCCAAGAATGCAAAGTTGCCCCAAGTTCCTGACTTTGAGACATATAAATCCCATCAAAGTAATGTAAATCCCACCGGGGCTGCCCTGTCTTTTTATGATGAAACGCATTGGCTGGATTCTCCCCCGGACGTCATTGCGTAAAGCAAGCGACACAGAACTTGATACCAAGACTTCTGGTTTGATACCTTTACATGCGCATATTCATATACTTTTGAAAGTGCATTTTTTTTACTTTAATTAAAAGTGTTTTGATATGGTCTGCACTATGAGAAGTGTATATTTTATTCTACAACAAGTGAAGCGTAACACATATGAAAAAACTATACTTTCAAAATTAAAAGTCCATATACTGTATAAAATGTAGAGAAAACTATACATACAACACAATTCACAGTGTCCAACACCCAATGCTCTGTGCTTTGCAGCAACTAATATACAAATCTTCTTTGTGACATGTGTTCATCTACCACCAGAAGCATTGCCAGCTCACCTCACATGTATAGGTAAATCGCTCATCTTACACATACGACTGCTGTTACACTCTCTGAGCCCAGATCCCTTCTATCCTTTTTTTTCTCTCTGAGGGTGTCAGGAATGGGCTCAGCCCTTCCTTCTCTGAGCTGGCTGCTCAGCTGTTGGCTAATTGCCAGCTCATATCTCTCCACAGTGACTTACCTTGATGATATCCTGCTCGTCAGTCCTGCCTACTTAAGCCGTCCAGCACATATCATCTCTGCCTTCACCTTGGTCAACATCACAGAGACCATCTCCTATGCTCCTGTTAAAGACTTGCTTGGCTGACATTCCTTCTGGCTCCAGATCCTGCTTGCTTTTCCACTATGCTGATCCCTGGCTCCCGACTTTCTGGATGGTCTATCAGTTCCAGTTACCAACTGTACTTCTGTCTCTGTCTGATTCATGGTTTCTGACAGAGGGTCAGGTCCACCTCATCTCACAAACTCCACCCCCTCCACCAGTACTAAAGAAGCCCAATAGGAGGACACAATATGTCTAGGAGGGAGGAGCTGAGTCTGTCAAGTCATACCACCGCTGCAGTCTCATCCATAGGGGTGAGCTGGCTGACAAAATCTTTATATGCGCATGTTTTACTGAGATTTTGTAAGTGTTTTTAAACAGCAAGGGATTAATTTAACATTTATTAAAAGTGGAGAGCACTATGTTGTTGCCTTTTTGTCCCTTATAACACTCGGTGGAGTTTGTTAGAGGAGGTAGACCTGACCCTCAGAGAGAAACAAGGGATAGAAGGGATCCGTGCTTAGAGAGAGTAAAACCATTCGGATGTGTTAGATGAGGGATTTACCTATTTGTGTGGGGTGAGCAGGCGTTGCTTTTGGTGATGGATGAACATATGTCACAAAGAAGATTTTCATATTAGTTGCTGCAAAGCACAGAGCACTGGTTGTTGGAAACTGTGAATTTGGTTGTATATCTCATGTTCCGTACATTTGATATATGGACTTTTAATTTTGAAAGTATTGTTTTTTCAATAATGTTGTACTTCAGGGGTTGTAGAAGTATTTTTTTTGTGGGTGAGGTGAGAACACCTAAATAGTGTTATAGCGGGCGACACATGAGATTGTTTGGTTAACAATTATATTGGTGAATTATCACATTATATTATTTTCACAATATTATTTGAGTATTATTTGGGTTTATAGTGTTATAAACACGTGGTAGCGCAGATTGAGTCAAGAGTACACAAAGGCTTATAGCTGTTTACCTTACATTAACACACCTAAAGTATAAACCTACACCTACTTATGCTGAGCTCATCTGACATCTGAAAAGTGACATTGATGAATAGGATTGGGAATAGTGTGGAAACCTGCCATTGTGGTTATGCATGCAAATCATGTTTAGGCTACTCTGAATAAGAGGGTCCTTGCTTCTGGTAAGCCTGCATCTTATTTCTATGGTGGTCATGGGAACACTGGTGGAAGATTCAAGTTGAGGAGCTGTTTTCTTTTCCTTTTTTTCTAAAAGCGGACTTACTGAATATATTCTATTTATTTACTGTGAAATTGTAAATGTACTGTTTTTGTATCTCCCCATCAGGAGTCTATAATTTTTCAATTCCTTTTACAATTCGGTCACTAATGCTCTTTTTCACTTTATGTTTATTATGGGGATTTACATTTTCACATCATTGTGTTATTGTCATTGAATTTTTTTGCAACTTTTTTTGCTTATAATTGCATTTGTTTATTATAAGGCGCAACAAACATTACTATATTGGAACCTATTCAAGAGGATATCCTCTTTTGTGTTTGCTGTTCTTCTTCTTTTTTTCTTTTTTTGTGTGCTCACTTTCCATTATTTGTGCACAGTTTCCATTTGTAACATTTGTTTTATATCACCTCTATAGACTGTGGTGTGTTACATTACAAATAATTCACGTAAAAGTCCAACTCCAATTGTCTCCCCCAACTTTCTCCATTGGAGAACACCCAACTCATATGCAAGGGCCTGCCTAAGTAATCCAATCAGCTAGGCTATTGCATTACACATTTATTAATAAAGCAAAAGGAGATTGTTTCAAATGTCAAATGAATGTATCAAATGTGTATTGAATCAAAATGGAGCATGTGGTCTTAGAATAGGTGGATCCCAGGATATGCTAGCTCATTCATATGCCACTTACTGGATATTCACAAGCTGTTCATCAAATACAAGTGTCACTTTTGATAATTGGATGAACCAAGTAGTAATCATGGTTTATAAGTGCTGATAACCAGTAGTTGCAATCACAGAAATCACAGAAATGTTTCCAAAGACTGCCTTATCAGTACAGAATAATAATATTTAGAAGACCATACCTTAAGAAAAGCATCTCTAAGACTGATGAAAAATCAGTCTCTGTATGGTCAACACAAGAGCTGAAGTTTATGAAAACTGCACAGATGGTTGCATCTGGCTGCATCTTATATATACAAAGCATAAGGGTTACAAAGAATTATATTTTGTTTTATGGCTGCAGAATGGAATGGATTTTTTTTATGTGTAAATATTCGCTGAAATGTCACAGGTTATAAAGGCAGAAGACTGTACCGTACCTCTAGCTTTGAGATGTGATAGCACACTGTGTAAATTACACTATTTGCATCAGCTTTGCTCCAAAATTGTCTTCAGTCACAGATCTTGGTACAGTTACGAGACGAAGGAAGCAGACATCTAGTAAATAGTCATTTCCCCATGCATAATGCATGTTACTAACCTGCATACTGCTATCAGTTTTATCTCATCATAAATACAGTACTTACATCCCTTGTCTGTTACCTTGACAATGTAGATACTGTGTGTTTTTTTTTTTTTATGATTCCTGATGAGGTGGAAAAAGTCTTCTGCTAATGAAGAATATTAAAGTCAAGACACATTAAAAGGGTGCCTTCCATTTTGTTTTGTCAACAATGTTACAGTACTCTGATTAAGTCAGTTTATGCAACAGCAGAACTTGCTTTGGGAATTCTGATCACTCGTATTCTCGGTACAATTAAAATAAATTGATTTTTTTTTTCAGCCACATAGTGAAATCCTCTGCAGACTAGATTGATTTATATACTATAGTAGGTCTGTCTCCCAGATATTTTACAGTAATCAGCGTGTAGTCAATGTTCTATGTATCTACATCATTTGCGGAATAATGAATCCAATCTACAAAATCCTAACTGCAACATTTATGTTCCCGCTAAAATGTATTCATATCAAAAGTTATTCATTAAATACTGATTTGTTCTTGTATTTTCTTCTGCAAAGTTTCTAATGACATGCTGCTATTTGAAAGTAAAAAGTTTTCTAGTCAAGGCTGAAATATATTCAGAGCTGTGTTTGAGTTTTTTTTTTTTTTTAGAAAGATACTATTATCTTTGCGATAAAGATAAAAATTATGTATTAAGATGCTATACATATCCAGCTATTAAGAAGTGAATCTTTGCTTTGAAAAGAAAATGTTCTCTTAGCTTGGAAAATAAGGTGGCACTGTGCTCAATGCAATCATCCAGTCTTGTGCAGGTAAAAATACCCAATTTTTGACTTTCTGTATAAACAATATAAGGCTGGATTCACACCTATGCATTTTTAGTGCTTTTTGCATTTTTCAGATTTGCATTACAAAACGTGTTCCATAGGAAACCATAGTAAATGGACTGTAGTGCAAATCTGCAAAATGCAAAAAGCACTAAAAATGCATAGGTGTGAATCCAGCCTTAATGGGCAGTGCTGTGACAAGGTACTCGACAAAGATGGCTAACACCTCCCACCATACCTAGCCAAAACAACTTTTGCTTGCACAATAAGGCACCATTAGTTAAAGCAGAGACTGTTGGGCACATCCCCGTTGTTTCCGGTATCCATACCCTCAGGCGATCTGGGAAACCCTATGTTGGGGCCCATTAACATGTTGTTAAGGGGTTTTTTATTATAACAAACCCCACCGATTGCCCTGTTTTTTGGGGAAGTGATGTATATTGCACATCTCCCGTTCCGAAATATTTCTGGAAGATTTATATCGGGTGTTACCATTCTACTATAACATCTATAAAAGTGTGGCCATATGCCCTTGGCGCTATTAAGTGTTCCTGCCTTACATTTATGGAAGAGCGCTATTACTATGAATTGCCACGATATTGTTATTTCTCGCTCTCTACCCTAATGAAGGTTCTGTAATAGCAGAGACTGGAAACGCATCAGGCTTGGGACATCAATGAGAGTATTAGTGGTTTTCTGTATACATGTTTTTTCTATATATATTTGTCTGATTGTATTTTATTGGAGATACCTTGTGTCTGGGTGTCTTTTTTATATTTTTTGTAAAATGAGTAAAAATATACGTTTTATCTTAAATCTTGGTGGTATTGGTGGTCCGTTAAAGTCCCATTAAGGGGGTTTATTTTTGTGCATTTGATGTAGGGATGGGACCGCCATGCCACAGTTTTTGACACAGTGACAGTCCCGTACCTCTTTGCCATCCATTTAACATGGTTTCCTATGGAACACGTTCTGTAGTGCAAATCTTCAAAATGCAAAAAGCACTAAAACTGCATAGGTGTGAATCCAGCCTTAGGCTGGATTCACACCTATGCAGTTTTAGTTCTTTTTGCATTTTGCAGATTTGCACTACAGAACCTGTTCCATAGGAAACCATGGTAAATAGACTGTAGTGCAAATCTGCAAAATGCAAAAAGCACTAAAACAACATAGGTGTGAATTCAGCCTTAGGGCCAGTTCACAACCAGATGTAGTTCTGTGTGATTTTTTTCTGCACTAAAAATGTATGCACAGTGTTTTCCATGTATTCCAATGGCTCTAGTTCACATCCATACACTGGAAACTGACTGGAACTAACTGCACTGGTGTGAACTAGAGCCATTGGGATACATGGAAAACACTATGCATGGATTTTTAGGGCCAGTTAACACAAAATGCAATCGGGTTACGTTCCGATTAACTTTTTGCTTACAGTTCACACCACATGCAGTTCTAGTGCATTTTTTATATAATTTGCTAGGTTCCAGTACAGTTTTGTGCAGAAAAAATGCAGCACACGCTGTGAATAGAGCTATTGGAATACATGGAAAAGACTGCATGCATTTTTAGGCTGGATTCACACCTATGCATTTTTAGTGCTTTTTGCATTTTGCAGATTTGCACTACAGTCCATTTACCATGGTTTCCTATGGAACATGGACTGTAGTGCAAATATGCAAAATGCAAAAAGCACTAAAGATGCATAGGTGTGAATCCAGCCTAAAGTGGAAATCTGCAAAATGAAAAATGCACTAAAAATGCATTGGTGTGAATCCAGCCTTACTGCAGAAAAAGCACACAAAACTGCATCTAGTGTGAACTAGCACTAATGCATAAAGTGATTGGGCTGGAGCAGGGTGAAGAAATATTAGCTGGTGACCTAGGGTTAGCATCTTTTGGCTTATGGTCTGTTTTGGCCCATTTTTATTTTAATGTAAAAGAGCAAGTAAAATGGACAGACAATAGAAATGGTAAACACATTTTTATTATTATTATTATTAATAATAATAATAATAATAATAATTAGTGTTATTACCTAAAGCTTACTAAGGGGTAAAACAGAAATTTTAGTAGAACATGATAAAAGTGCCTTACGTCGTGTAATCTATAGGGCCATCAGTTTGACATTGATTCCCTGTGAACTCTCACAGCAAGAGAGCTATCTGCTCCACCTACAACCACTTAGCCTCTCTTTTTGCCTCAGCCCAGCCCTGTGACTAAATTAACATTTCCAATGCAGGGCGCCCCCCTTCCCCAAAGCACCCAACCCCCCATGTTGAGGGCATATGGCCTGATACGGTTCAGCGGGGGCACTCACTCGTCCCCACCCCCTCTCCTGACCATCTGGGCTGCATGCTCAGATTAGGGTCTGGTATGGATTTTGGGGGGAACCCACAGCGTTTTCTCAGCGTTAGGTGTTCCCCTTAAATTCCATACTAGACCTAAGGGCCTGGTATTCTCTTGGAGGGGAACTCATGCCGGTTTTTTATTAAAAATTTGGCGTGGAGTTCTCCCTCTAGATTCATGCCAAACACAGTGCCTGGTATTGGCGGGGATCCATGTCAGATCCCCGCACCAGTGTGAACACGGTCTCAATGTCAGTAATGCTTGTTGCTCATTGGGAAAAGAAAAAACAAATGTTTTCTTTCCCGATGCGAGCCAGCCCATCGCTGGCTCCCGCAACGGGGCTCGCAGGGTGTCAATCTTGGCGATAAAATTGCTGATACTGACACAATATCATGGTCACCTACTGTACTCTCCCACTCAAAAATTAAATAAAAATATTTGGTTGCTGTTGGCTTTAAACTCATTAATGCAGTTAGGGCATTAAACAATAATAAGCTATTAAAAATAATTGTCTGCAGTAAAGCCAGCATTATTTTGGTTTTATATGAAGACACATAGGGGGTTATTTATGAAAGGCAAATCCACTTTGCACTACACGTGCAAACTACAAGTGCAAAGTGCACTTGGAAATGCAGTCGCTGTAAATCTGAGGGGAAGATCTTAAATACGGGGAAGCTCTGCTGAATATATCATCCAATAATGTGCAAGCTAAAATGCAATTTTTTATTTTCCTTGCATGTCCCCCTCAGATCTACAGCGACTGCACTTCCGAGTACACTTTCAGTGCAACTTCAAGTGCACTTTGCACTTGCAGTTTGCACTTGTAGTGCAAAGTGGATTTGCCTTTCGTAAATAACCCCCAGAGAGTCTTGTGAGTGCCCCTGCATCCCCTTTCCATGCCTGGCCCATAAATGCTTTATGTTACACATAACCCTGGCTGTTCCATTTATAGTGGCTTTTTATATCTTAAGAACACTACAACTTTAAATTAATGTTACAAGAACACATTTTAATTTCAAGTTTGGATATACTGTAAGCCAGCTAATCAGTCTATTACTGGCCACTATATTTCTCAAGAATTGTATAAAAGCTGTGTTTTCTTAAATCTATAAACAACACAGTGGGTATTAAGCATGTGAGTCATTATTTTATTCAGGCCTGCAGGAGAGTCTTTTACCACTATATGTTGTTACTACTCCAGATCATTCTGTGAGGCCCTAATCCAGTCAAGCTTTTTACTTGTGTCTGTAATGAGATTACACATGTACCAGATATATATCATGTTTAGAGGGAGGGGGCGCGGAATGTTTGATCAATTTAATTAAGACTGAAATACATTTCTTCTTATAGTAGCAATTCTCAGCTGGGCACACAAGTAGAATGTAATTTAACAGTATGACTCAAGTTTTTCTAATAAACTTATCTCGTATCCTCCAAACATGGTGACCTTTATGTACTTTGGGATGTGGTGTGCTGATCTCATTATCGCTGAGTACTTTACCACTCAGATCTTAAATCCAAGATATAGAGCAGTGTAAACACATATTTAACTTTCTAATAACTGGCCATAGAGTCCGTACTTACAGTAATGGTTTAACCTTTGCTTATTCAAAGAGTATGATTTTTGCTACATGTTTTCTCTTTTCTATATTTTTCTCATCTTTAATACAGCAAATGAAAGCGAGCTTTGCATTGGGATAACATTAGAAAAATGAGCTATTTTATTTCAGCTTCATTTAATTACATATCTGAGTTATTAGTGCCACTGTTTGCTTCACATCATTTTTGAATCCCCTGGGTAAAATTCTGGAATTGTAATATTTGCACATTTAAATATTGCACAGAGAGCTTACAGATAAATAGTCCAGCTATTGCACAAATGTAGATCAAGGATGAACCTAAATAATAATAAGTACCAAGTCATGTATGACCAATGTATTCATTATTATGGCTCTAAGTCATGCAACTCTCAAAACCAGTGGGAGACTGGTAACTGTCAGAAAATAGAAATTAAAGAGATAGTGCAATGATCCTAGTGCACTTAAATCCTTTATTAGTGACGTAAAAACATACAGGCACCAATGCACTTACAAACTGAAATCTTGTGTAAGGTTCAGCATCACTACACACAAATGTTACCAGCTGTCTCTGGGACTAGGTGTGGATGCACTGGATGAATCTCCTGTCAGTCCACCAATCCTCTTTCTGGGACCTGATGCAGTCTTGCTGGAAAAAAGTCCCGGTTGTCTCAGCAATCACATCTCTCAGAGGGGCAGGATGGATGGTGTGAAAGTTCCTAAAGCAGCAGCTCTGCAGGCTCTCCACCCGCTGCCTGCAGATAAAGATGCACACATGGCTACTGGAGAAGCCTGGGTTGCTCCATGCACTGAAAGCCGTAACAGCAGATGGCTAAGCGAATGGTAGATGTTGATAGTGGTTACTATGATGAGGTGTTGTGGAGCCGTGGCCTTGTTTATCAAGTCTGAATAGCAAAGCACATTTTCTCCCTTACATACCTAAAGTAATCACTGGATTTGTTAACCTTTTGCCTAGCGACAATATTAGCATAATAGCTCTACACTGCCAGAAATGCTCAGTGATCTTCCAAAAAGCAACCTAATACCAATAAAATATAGGTACGTGAAATTTATATTTATTAAAATATTAATATTAAAATTAATTAATAATGTATACATAGATATATATGTTTATATAGCCCTCCTAAAACTCACAAACGACTTACTAACAGCCAAAACCAACGGTCATTATTCCATACTCTTACTCTTGGACCTTTCTGCTGCCTTCGATACAGTTGACCACCCCCCTCCTCCTCAAAAAAATGCAGCTGCCAGACTCATCCACCTTACAAGCCATTCAGTGTCCTCCACCCCTCTCTGCCAATCCCTCCACTGGCTTCCACTCACCCAACAAATAAAATTCAAAGTACTAAGAATAATTTACAAAGCCATCCATAACTCTGCCCCTAGTTACATCACTAACCTAGTCCCAAAATACCAACCAAGCTGCTCTCTTTGGTCATCCCAAGACCTCCTGCTCTCTAGCTCCCTTGTTATCTCCTCCCATGCTCACCTCCAGGATTTCTCCAGAGCTTCTCCCATCCTTTGGAACTCCCTACCCCAATCTGTCCGACTGTCCCCTAATATATCCATCTTTAGACGATCCCTGAAAACCCTTCACTTCAAAGAAGCCTATCCTGCTTCTAACTAACACTGTTTTACTTCCTCCACCAGCTCACCCCCCCCCCCCCCCCCCCCCACAGCTATTACCTTTTGTATCAATTGCCCCTTCCTTTTTAGATTGTAAGCTCTAACGAGCAGGGCCCTCTGATTCCTCTTGTACCAAATTGTAATGTAACTGTAATGTCTACCCTCATGTTGTAAAGCGCTGAGCAAACTGTTGGTGCTATATAAAACCTGTATAATAATAAAATAATAATATTATAGCACTTGCACTGTAAATGTACCATTACTTAACAATAGAATACTACCACACTCTCTTGAAACAACAAAGAAAATCATAAAATTCATAAATGTATCAAGATTAAAAATGTATCAATTATAGACCAACTAATATATATATATAGATATTAAAAAGTATAAATGTATTTACTAAATCGTGGTCTATCCTTACACATTTATCAAACACAAGGTACCTAGTAACAAATGCAAAAACAAACCCAAAGGCTAACGCTGCGCTTGAAAAATTTATATAAAAATATAAAGAACAGCTGCCAGCACCCTAAAGTCAAATACGGACTTAAACAGATAATAAAAATGCAAATGGTGCAGAGCTAATTAAAAATAATAATACAAAACAATGAAGAACATAAATGAAAAAAAAAGCTCAGGAAGAAAACTAATGAAGAGTCCCAAATCAGCAGTTCATATGTAAACAGAAAAATAAAGAACAATTTCCGTGCCTCATATAGATATAAAGGCTGAAGATGAGGAGAAAAAGATAGTCCTTTGCACTAGATGAGATCCTTATTCCACACCTGGGCGAGAGTAATTATATACTGCTTAACAGAACTCAGTGACCACTAAATAATGGTCTCACCAAGCGCAGGGAATTGGGTCTCTCCAGGAACCTTATCTCTTGCTAGAATCCCCGCTGCTCATCTGGAACTCGGATAATGGAAAACAAAAGAAAAAAAAATGCTCCCATATTGCAGTACTTCAAAAAATCCAGGTTTAACGGTATAAAAGTTTGCACTTACAGAAATTAAGGCTTCAAAACAGCATGTAATAAAATGGAACTGTGGCATCCCTGCGAGCTTCGCTTCACTTCCTGGTTTGCTCCTGTGTCAAGCTCTCGGGAGGTATAGCGTGATGACGTCACCGCCGTAGGCCCCATACTATTAGTTTGGTCTCAAAAGAACGTCGTCTGGGGATTGGCCAGGTGACTATGTCATCACACTCATCCAATATATAACCCCGTGGCGCAATCTTAACTGTTGGTCGCTAGGTAGTAAACAATATTATCTGGAGAGCGGCTGCACCATTATAACTACTGGCCGCTCAGATAATAGAACAAAGAAAACCAGGGAGCAAAGGAGCCACGTACATAGAACCCTGCCATCTTGTGGCAAAAATACAAAATGACAAATTTAAGGTTAAAATTAGACTCCAATGGCAAACTTAGGAAGGAAGGAAGAATGCATGGACGCCTCATACAGAGTCTCAATGATAATAATATTAAAATTGATTATAAAAATTGCATGAAAACATAAAAAAATGACTTTAATAAGGAAACAAAAAAACCCATGTGTCAATCGGCATAAACATCAAAAGGGACATATGTTCACATGGCAAAGAATATCAAAATTGATGAAAACATTACAAGTCCTAAGCATTATTTATAAAACAGTTAATATCCCAGTCGACGTTCAAGCCCAAAGGCCCATAGGATTTCATATAAAAAATTAATTGAGTTTCCAACCTGGAGATTGACCTAACCATGTTAGTCCCTCTCCAATGTGGGGAACCCTTATCCAGTGCAATAAAACGTGTACCCTTGATATTCTTATCATGGTACATTGCATAATCTTTGGATAAATTATGTTTTTTAAAACCACTTTTGATATTTCCCACATGCTCGGCTAGACATACATATAATGCCCTTTTGGTATGTCCAATGTATTGTATTAAAATATGTAGTGGTACTCAAATGGCCATCTTTTACTATGATGTTTAGATCAAGAAAATGAATCTGAGAATGGCTCGCCTCATATTATATAAGGAGATAACCCTATTGATCTGATTGAGCCTGGCAAAAAACTCCTCGAAAGAGGGCAAATCACCATCCCAAAGGAGGAGGACATCACCGATGTACCTTCTCCAAAGACATAACTCTCTTGGGGGGGTTAGTGCCAATCACTAGTGATGGACGAACTTCCGACGGGACGTTTCGCGAACGCGAAACGCGAACGGGCACAAACGTTCGCGAAAACGACCGTTCGCCGCGGGCTCCATTGACTTCAATGGGAGGCGAATTTCGCAAACCTTTAGGTCGAATTTGCGGCCACGGGGTAATTATTAGGGGGTAGCACGTAGTCCCACCACCTGGACAATAGCATAATACATGTATGAGGTGAATTTGGGATCGATAACTACAAGCATTTTTTTTTTATTTGGGAAATTGTTCTGACAATTCAGGACTATGGAGCTAATGAAGGCAATGGAGGAGAGGGAAGGTCAGGGACCAGGGTAGGCAAACAAGAGGGTGCAGGAGATACAGAGCACTGACAGCAGCACCGTAATACAGAGCACTGACATCAGCACCGTGACATACAGCGCTGACAGCAGCTCCGTGACATACAGCGCTGACAGCAGCTCCGTGACATACAGCGCTGACAGCAGCTCCGTGACATACAGCGCTGACAGCAGCTCCGTGACATACAGCGCTGACAGCAGCTCCGTGACATACAGCGCTGACAGCAGCACCGTGACATACAGCGCTGACAGCAGCTCCGTGACATACAGCGCTGACAGCAGCTCCGTGACATACAGCGCTGACAGCAGCTCCGTGACATACAGCGCTGACAGCAGCTCCGTGACATACAGCGCTGACAGCAGCTCCGTGACATACAGCGCTGACAGCAGCACCGTGACATACAGCGCTGACAGCAGCTCCGTGACATACAGCGCTGACAGCAGCTCCGTGACATACAGCGCTGACAGCAGCTCCGTGACATACAGCGCTGACAGCAGCTCCGTGACATACAGCGCTGACAGCAGCTCCGTGACATACAGCGCTGACAGCAGCTCCGTGACATACAGCGCTGACAGCAGCTCCGTGACATACAGCGCTGACAGCAGCTCCGTGACATACAGCGCTGACAGCAGCTCCGTGACATACAGCGCTGACAGCAGCTCCGTGACATACAGCGCTGACAGCAGCTCCGTGACATACAGCGCTGACAGCAGCTCCGTGACATACAGCGCTGACAGCAGCACCGTAAGCAGCCCCAGGAGGAAGTCAGCACAGCACAGGGATGGTGTGATCCCCTCATAATAAGAACCCCCAGGAGGAAGTCAGCACAGCACAGGGATGGTGGGAGCCCCTCATAATAAGAACACCCAGGAGGAAGTCAGCACAGCACAGGGATGGTGGGAACCCCTCATAATAAGCAGCCCCAGTAGAAATATGACACCGCTCAACCTCTTCAAAGAGGAGGGTAGGGGCATATAGTACGGTGTGCTTTTTTGGGTCAGGGAAGTGAGCCAAATGAATTAAGAAGGTCTGTGTGCTTGATTCCAAAAATTGTTTATAGACATATACATGGTCTACTGATCACATGTGTTGAATTCCTCCGAGATCCATGCCTCATTCATTTTTAGAAATGTGAGGTAGTTAACACTGTGGTGAGCTAGGCGAGTACGCTTATCGGTCACAATCCCCCCTGCTGCGCTGAACGTCCTTTCGGACAGGACACTGGATGAGGGGCAAGCCAACAGTTCGATTGCAAATTGGGCAAGCTCTGGCCAGAGGTCAAGCCTGCCCACCCAGTAGTCTAGGGGTTCATCACTCCTCAGAGCGTCCACATCGGCCGTTAACCCAATGTAGTCGGACACCTGACGGTCTAGGCGTTCCCTGATGCTGGATCCGGATGACACCTGTCGATGGGTCGGCTGAAAGAATGACCTCATATCCGAAGTCACCAACACATCTTCAAACCGGCCTCTTCTTGCAGGCGCTGTTGGATTGGTACCCGCAAATCCTTCTCTGGGAGTGGGAATTGCTCCTCTGCCAGCGCACGCAAAAGCAGAATGCAGCATTTCTCGAAGCAAGGCCTGGAAGTGCTGCATTCTGACAGCCCTCTGCGACGGCGGTAACATTTCCGCCATTTTGTGTTTGTACCGGGGGTCTAAGTACGTTGCCACCCAGTACTGGTCCTTGACCCTCATGCTTTTTATACGGGGGTCCCTATTAAAACACTGGAGCATGAAGGCCCCCATTTGCACTAAAGTGGAAGCGGTGTGGTGGCCTGGCTCCTGCTCATCATCCAGGATAATGTCGTCCTCTTCATTCTCCTCTCCCCATCCTCGCACAACAGGGATCCCAGAAAGGTTTAAAGCATGCTCTTCTTGCTCCTGCTCATCCGCCCCGGCACCATCCTCCTCTGACTCCTCATCAGACTCCTGTTGTTGACTTGTCTCAGATAGAGTAGCCCCCCCTGGGAATTCATCCAGCATTGCGACTTCCTCATCTTCCCGCTCCTGCTCCTCCACAGCCTGATCAATGACACGACGCAATGCACGCTCCAGAAAGAAGGCATAAGGTACCATGTCACTGATGGCGCCATGGCTGCGACTGACCAGTTTGGTGATCTCCTCAAATGGCCGCAGAAGTCTGCATGTGTCGCGCATGAGCAGCCACTGGCGCGGTGAAAAAAAACCCAGCTCCCCAGAACCGTTTCTTTCGCAGAGTTCATACAGGTAGACGTTAACTGCACGTTTCTGCTGGAGCAGCCTATCAAGCATATAGAAGGTTGAGTTCCATCGCGTCGGGCAATCGCAAATAAGACGTCTGACCGGCAGATGGTGTCGCCGCTGAATGTCAGCAAGGCGAGCCATGGCCGTGTAAGATCTTCTGAAATGGGCCGAGATTTTCCTTGCCTGCCGCAAGATGTCCTGGACCCCAGGGTATTTGACAAGGAATCGCTGCACGACCAAGTTTAAGACGTGTGCCATGCACGGCACGTGCGTGATTTTGCCCTGTTTCAATGCGCTAAGCAGATTGGCACCGTTGTCACACACCACTTTACCAACTGTCAAATTGAGCGGTGTTAGCCACTCATCTGCCTGTGAACGCAAAGCTGAAAGGAGTGCCGGGCCAGTGTGGCTCTTTGCTTCCAGGCACAACAGACGCAGCACGGCATGGCAACGTCTCACCTGGCATGTGGAATAGGTTCTGGGGAGCTTGGGCGGTGCAGTGGAAGAGACGCTAGCAGCGGAAAAGGAGGAGGCAGCTGAGGAGGAGAGGGAGGAGGATGGAGTAGGAGGAGGAGAAGAAGAGTCAGGCCTGCATGCAATCCGTGGCGGTAAAACCAAATCTACACGGGTGCCACGGGTTACATGCTTGACGGCCGTCAGAAGGTTCACCCAGTGGGCAGTAAAACTGATATACCTTCCCTGCCCGTGTTTGCTAGACCACGTGTCTGTGGTCAGATGTATCTTGGCACCGACACTGTGTGCCAGAGATACATTCACTTGCCGCTGAACATGGCCATATAGCTCTGGGATGCCCTTCTCTGAGAAATACTTCCTTCCTGGGACCTTCCATTGTGGTGTTCCAATGGCCACAAATTTGCGAAAGGCCTCCGAGTCCACCAGTTTATATGGCAGTAGTTGGCGGGCTATGAGTTCTGACAAGCCAGCCGCCAACCGTTGGGCAAGAGGGTTATCCGGCGTCATCATTTTTTTACGCTCAAACATTAGGCCCACGGAAGCCTGCCTTTTTGCAGAAAAATGTGAGCTTGGCGTGATGGAAGGTGGAGTGGAGGACAATTGTGAGGAGAGAGGAGAAGGAGAAGTAGAAGACGAGGCTGGACGGTGAGAGCCTGCAGTGTGGCTTTGTGTGTTCCGTTGCTCCCACTGGGCTCGGTGATGGCTGCTCATGTGCCTTCTTAAGGCGGTCGTCCCTAGGTGAGTATTGGGCTTACCGCGACTAACGCGTTGACTGCAAAGATTGCAGATGGCAACGCTATTGTCAGCAGCGGACACGTTAAAAAAAGCCCACACTGCGGAGCCATGTGCCGGTGTCCTGGGAGCGCCAGATGTGACCGTACATGGTCGATGACTCGCTCCTGATACATTTGCAGTCTGCTTTGTCCCTGCTGTGCAATGTAAGTCATTGCTGCTTCTCCTCCCTATCTGCTGGTCCATATCTCCCTCTGAACTCCCCTCCTCTTCCTCTCTTGTGGGCACCCACGTGACATCACTAGACACGTCATCATCAACGTCACCTTCCCCACCGCTATAAGTAGAGTAGGCAGCAACACCGGGGACCAACCTCCTCCTTGGGCTGATCTGGGTACTGGCGTCAGACTGCTGAGTAGCGCTTGTTGCTACCTCCTCTTCCTGATCCAATACCAAGAGTGGCTGCGCATCAGAAATGTCCTCTTGATATGGATCGGAAAATAATTCCAGTGACTCAAGCGGAAGGTATGTGGTGGTGGTGGTGGTGGTCGTGTTGTTGGTGGTAGTGTCTTTGGGGGTGCACATAGCAGAGAGTGAAGAAGAGGGTGCAGATCGAGAGGATGAGGAGGGTGCAGAAGAGTAAGGCTGAGCGAGCCACTCAACCAAGTCTGGTGCATCCTTTAAAGTAATTGAACGCACCTTCTGCAACTTCCCACTTTGGCTCAAGCCTGTTGCTCCTGCCCTACCCCTACCACCCCTGCGGAAGGGCCTGCCTCTTCCTCTGCATGTCATTTTTTAAATGACCCTGTGACAAAACTCTTAGTCCCTATACCGCTGAAGGACTGCTGCAGTATAGGTGAGCGGTCAGCAGTGGTGCACGTCAACCCTATCTATTGTGGACCTATAGCGGTCCTTACAGAACAGCAGACTGTACCGCACTCAAGCCTATGTACCGTAGCACCCTATACCAAGTTACCAGTCCTTATAAGAACTTTTGTGGACCAAGCAGGTTGTGTATTAGTGTTTAGCAGACTGTACGTCAGTCCCTATACCGCTGAAGGACTGCTGCAGTATAGGGCAGCGGTCAGCAGTGGTGCACGTCAACCCTATCTATTGTGGACCTATAGCGGTCCTTACAGAACAGCAGACTGTACCGCACTCAAGCCTATGTACCGTAGCACCCTATACCAAGTTACCAGTCCTTATAAGAACTTTTGTGGACCAAGCAGGTTGTGTATTAGTGTTTAGCAGACTGTACGTCAGTCCCTATACCGCTGAAGGACTGCTGCAGTATAGGGCAGCGGTCAGCAGTGGTGCACGTCAACCCTATCTATTGTGGACCGATAGCGGTCCTTACAGAACAGCAGACTGTACCGCACTCAAGCCTATGTACCGTAGCACCCTATACCAAGTTACCAGTCCTTATAAGAACTTTTGTGGAACAAGCAGGTTGTGTGTTAGTGATTAGCAGACTGTACGTCAGTCCCTATACCAATGAAGGACTGCTGCAGTATAGGGCAGCGGTCAGCAGTAGTGCACGGCAACCCTATGTATTGTGGACCGATAGCGGTCCTTACAGAACAGCAGACTGTAACGCACTCAGGCCTATGTACCGTAGCACCCTATACCAAGTTACCAGTCCTTATAAGAACTTTTGTGGACCAAGCAGGTTGTGTGTTAGTGATTAGCAGACTGTACGTCAGTCCCTATACCAATGAAGGACTGCTGCAGTATAGGGCAGCGGTCAGCAGTAGTGCACGGCAACCCTATGTATTGTGGACCGATAGCGGTCCTTACAGAACAGCAGACTGTAACGCACTCAGGCCTATGTACCGTAGCACCCTATACCAAGTTACCAGTCCTTATAAGAACTTTTGTGGACCAAGCAGGTTGTGTGTTAGTGATTAGCAGACTGTACGTCAGTCCCTATACCAATGAAGGACTGCTGCAGTATAGGGCAGCGGTCAGCAGTAGTGCACGGCAACCCTATGTATTGTGGACCGATAGCGGTCCTTACAGAACAGCAGACTGTACTGCACTCAGGCCTATGTACCGTAGCACCCTATACCAAGTTACCAGTCCTTATAAAAACTTTTGTGGACCAAGCAGGTTGTGTGTTAGTGTTTAGCAGACTGTGCGTCAGTCCCTATACCGCTGAAGGACTGCTGCAGTATAGGGCAGCGGTCAGCAGTAGTGCACGGCAACCCTATGTATTGTGGACCGATAGCGGTCCTTACAGAACAGCAGACTGTAACGCACTCAGGCCTATGTACCGTAGCACCCTATACCAAGTTACCAGTCCTTATAAGAACTTTTGTGGACCAAGCAGGTTGTGTGTTAGTGATTAGCAGACTGTACGTCAGTCCCTATACCAATGAAGGACTGCTGCAGTATAGGGCAGCGGTCAGCAGTAGTGCACGGCAACCCTATGTATTGTGGACCGATAGCGGTCCTTACAGAACAGCAGACTGTAACGCACTCAGGCCTATGTACCGTAGCACCCTATACCAAGTTACCAGTCCTTATAAGAACTTTTGTGGACCAAGCAGGTTGTGTGTTAGTGATTAGCAGACTGTACGTCAGTCCCTATACCAATGAAGGACTGCTGCAGTATAGGGCAGCGGTCAGCAGTAGTGCACGGCAACCCTATGTATTGTGGACCGATAGCGGTCCTTACAGAACAGCAGACTGTAACGCACTCAGGCCTATGTACCGTAGCACCCTATACCAAGTTACCAGTCCTTATAAGAACTTTTGTGGACCAAGCAGGTTGTGTGTTAGTGATTAGCAGACTGTACGTCAGTCCCTATACCAATGAAGGACTGCTGCAGTATAGGGCAGCGGTCAGCAGTAGTGCACGGCAACCCTATGTATTGTGGACCGATAGCGGTCCTTACAGAACAGCAGACTGTAACGCACTCAGGCCTATGTACCGTAGCACCCTATACCAAGTTACCAGTCCTTATAAGAACTTTTGTGGACCAAGCAGGTTGTGTGTTAGTGATTAGCAGACTGTACGTCAGTCCCTATACCAATGAAGGACTGCTGCAGTATAGGGCAGCGGTCAGCAGTAGTGCACGGCAACCCTATGTATTGTGGACCGATAGCGGTCCTTACAGAACAGCAGACTGTACTGCACTCAGGCCTATGTACCGTAGCACCCTATACCAAGTTACCAGTCCTTATAAAAACTTTTGTGGACCAAGCAGGTTGTGTGTTAGTGTTTAGCAGACTGTGCGTCAGTCCCTATACCGCTGAAGGACTGCTGCAGTATAGGGCAGCGGTCAGCAGTAGTGCACGGCAACCCTATGTATTGTGGACCGATAGCGGTCCTTACAGAACAGCAGACTGTAACGCACTCAGGCCTATGTACCGTAGCACCCTATACCAAGTTACCAGTCCTTATAAGAACTTTTGTGGACCAAGCAGGTTGTGTGTTAGTGATTAGCAGACTGTACGTCAGTCCCTATACCAATGAAGGACTGCTGCAGTATAGGGCAGCGGTCAGCAGTAGTGCACGGCAACCCTATGTATTGTGGACCGATAGCGGTCCTTACAGAACAGCAGACTGTAACGCACTCAGGCCTATGTACCGTAGCACCCTATACCAAGTTACCAGTCCTTATAAGAACTTTTGTGGACCAAGCAGGTTGTGTGTTAGTGATTAGCAGACTGTACGTCAGTCCCTATACCAATGAAGGACTGCTGCAGTATAGGGCAGCGGTCAGCAGTAGTGCACGGCAACCCTATGTATTGTGGACCGATAGCGGTCCTTACAGAACAGCAGACTGTAACGCACTCAGGCCTATGTACCGTAGCACCCTATACCAAGTTACCAGTCCTTATAAGAACTTTTGTGGAACAAGCAGGTTGTGTGTTAGTGATTAGCAGACTGTACGTCAGTCCCTATACCAATGAAGGACTGCTGCAGTATAGGGCAGCGGTCAGCAGTAGTGCACGGCAACCCTATGTATTGTGGACCGATAGCGGTCCTTACAGAACAGCAGACTGTAACGCACTCAGGCCTATGTACCGTAGCACCCTATACCAAGTTACCAGTCCTTATAAGAACTTTTGTGGACCAAGCAGGTTGTGTGTTAGTGATTAGCAGACTGTACGTCAGTCCCTATACCAATGAAGGACTGCTGCAGTATAGGGCAGCGGTCAGCAGTAGTGCACGGCAACCCTATGTATTGTGGACCGATAGCGGTCCTTACAGAACAGCAGACTGTAACGCACTCAGGCCTATGTACCGTAGCACCCTATACCAAGTTACCAGTCCTTATAAGAACTTTTGTGGACCAAGCAGGTTGTGTGTTAGTGATTAGCAGACTGTACGTCAGTCCCTATACCAATGAAGGACTGCTGCAGTATAGGGCAGCGGTCAGCAGTAGTGCACGGCAACCCTATGTATTGTGGACCGATAGCGGTCCTTACAGAACAGCAGACTGTACTGCACTCAGGCCTATGTACCGTAGCACCCTATACCAAGTTACCAGTCCTTATAAAAACTTTTGTGGACCAAGCAGGTTGTGTGTTAGTGTTTAGCAGACTGTGCGTCAGTCCCTATACCGCTGAAGGACTGCTGCAGTATAGGGCAGCGGTCAGCAGTAGTGCACGGCAACCCTATGTATTGTGGACCGATAGCGGTCCTTACAGAACAGCAGACTGTAACGCACTCAGGCCTATGTACCGTAGCACCCTATACCAAGTTACCAGTCCTTATAAGAACTTTTGTGGACCAAGCAGGTTGTGTGTTAGTGATTAGCAGACTGTACGTCAGTCCCTATACCAATGAAGGACTGCTGCAGTATAGGGCAGCGGTCAGCAGTAGTGCACGGCAACCCTATGTATTGTGGACCGATAGCGGTCCTTACAGAACAGCAGACTGTAACGCACTCAGGCCTATGTACCGTAGCACCCTATACCAAGTTACCAGTCCTTATAAGAACTTTTGTGGACCAAGCAGGTTGTGTGTTAGTGATTAGCAGACTGTACGTCAGTCCCTATACCAATGAAGGACTGCTGCAGTATAGGGCAGCGGTCAGCAGTAGTGCACGGCAACCCTATGTATTGTGGACCGATAGCGGTCCTTACAGAACAGCAGACTGTAACGCACTCAGGCCTATGTACCGTAGCACCCTATACCAAGTTACCAGTCCTTATAAGAACTTTTGTGGACCAAGCAGGTTGTGTGTTAGTGATTAGCAGACTGTACGTCAGTCCCTATACCAATGAAGGACTGCTGCAGTATAGGGCAGCGGTCAGCAGTAGTGCACGGCAACCCTATGTATTGTGGACCGATAGCGGTCCTTACAGAACAGCAGACTGTAACGCACTCAGGCCTATGTACCGTAGCACCCTATACCAAGTTACCAGTCCTTATAAGAACTTTTGTGGACCAAGCAGGTTGTGTGTTAGTGATTAGCAGACTGTACGTCAGTCCCTATACCAATGAAGGACTGCTGCAGTATAGGGCAGCGGTCAGCAGTAGTGCACGGCAACCCTATGTATTGTGGACCGATAGCGGTCCTTACAGAACAGCAGACTGTACTGCACTCAGGCCTATGTACCGTAGCACCCTATACCAAGTTACCAGTCCTTATAAAAACTTTTGTGGACCAAGCAGGTTGTGTGTTAGTGTTTAGCAGACTGTGCGTCAGTCCCTATACCGCTGAAGGACTGCTGCAGTATAGGGCAGCGGTCAGCAGTAGTGCACGGCAACCCTATGTATTGTGGACCGATAGCGGTCCTTACAGAACAGCAGACTGTAACGCACTCAGGCCTATGTACCGTAGCACCCTATACCAAGTTACCAGTCCTTATAAGAACTTTTGTGGACCAAGCAGGTTGTGTGTTAGTGATTAGCAGACTGTACGTCAGTCCCTATACCAATGAAGGACTGCTGCAGTATAGGGCAGCGGTCAGCAGTAGTGCACGGCAACCCTATGTATTGTGGACCGATAGCGGTCCTTACAGAACAGCAGACTGTAACGCACTCAGGCCTATGTACCGTAGCACCCTATACCAAGTTACCAGTCCTTATAAGAACTTTTGTGGACCAAGCAGGTTGTGTGTTAGTGATTAGCAGACTGTACGTCAGTCCCTATACCAATGAAGGACTGCTGCAGTATAGGGCAGCGGTCAGCAGTAGTGCACGGCAACCCTATGTATTGTGGACCGATAGCGGTCCTTACAGAACAGCAGACTGTAACGCACTCAGGCCTATGTACCGTAGCACCCTATACCAAGTTACCAGTCCTTATAAGAACTTTTGTGGACCAAGCAGGTTGTGTGTTAGTGATTAGCAGACTGTACGTCAGTCCCTATACCAATGAAGGACTGCTGCAGTATAGGGCAGCGGTCAGCAGTAGTGCACGGCAACCCTATGTATTGTGGACCGATAGCGGTCCTTACAGAACAGCAGACTGTACTGCACTCAGGCCTATGTACCGTAGCACCCTATACCAAGTTACCAGTCCTTATAAAAACTTTTGTGGACCAAGCAGGTTGTGTGTTAGTGTTTAGCAGACTGTGCGTCAGTCCCTATACCGCTGAAGGACTGCTGCAGTATAGGGCAGCGGTCAGCAGTAGTGCACGGCAACCCTATGTATTGTGGACCGATAGCGGTCCTTACAGAACAGCAGACTGTAACGCACTCAGGCCTATGTACCGTAGCACCCTATACCAAGTTACCAGTCCTTATAAGAACTTTTGTGGACCAAGCAGGTTGTGTGTTAGTGATTAGCAGACTGTACGTCAGTCCCTATACCAATGAAGGACTGCTGCAGTATAGGGCAGCGGTCAGCAGTAGTGCACGGCAACCCTATGTATTGTGGACCGATAGCGGTCCTTACAGAACAGCAGACTGTACTGCACTCAGGCCTATGTACCGTAGCACCCTATACCAAGTTACCAGTCCTTATAAGAACTTTTGTGGACCAAGCAGGTTGTGTATTAGTGTTTAGCAGACTGTGCGTCAGTCCCTATACCGCTGAAGGACTGCTGCAGTATAGGGCAGCGGTCAGCAGTAGTGCACGGCAACCCTATGTATTGTGGACCGATAGCGGTCCTTACAGAACAGCAGACTGTACCGCACCCAAGCCTATGTACCGTAGCACCCTAGACAGACCAAGTTACCAGTCCTGATAAAGAGCTTTGTGGAACAAGTGAGTTGTGAATGATTAGCAGACTGCAGCAGAAGGGCAGCAGTCAAGTATAATATTCTTTCTATATTTGGAAGAAAGAATATTATACGTGTACAAGCCTATTACCGTACCACTGATACCAGTCCTGAAAAGAACCTTTGTGGAACTAATAGTAACAGCAAGTCTTTAAAATTATCCTCACTGCCTGACACACTGCTTCCTGCCTGTCCCTATACAAATTGGCAAAAAAGAGTAGGCTGGAACGATTAGCTGGAACAGCTCTTTTGTGGACCTGATAGTAACAGCTAATGATGATGATGATGATGATGATGAAGAAAGACTAATCTGGCTGAGCTGTCCCTAAAATAGCAGCATACAGCGCTCTGTCCCTTTATCTAAACTGACAAAAGAAACTCAGGCTGCTGACCTAACACCTATACCAGTCCTGAAAAGAACTTTTGTGTACCAAATAGCTAGCGTTTTCTCTGTCCCTACTCCACACAGGATCCTTTCCCTACAGTGACAGAAGAAAGAATGTAAAATGGCCACCGGATCGGGTGTATTTATAGGTTAGGGGGAATGTCCAAGTGTCCATGAGCTGTCATGTCTCAATTGGTTGTCCTGTAACACATGATAAACGTGTCACGAAAGGTTAAAGTTCTTGTATACATTAAACACGTAAGTCCGCCGGGGCGAACGACGGAAAAAGGCGTTCGAACCCGCGGACGGCGAAAGTCGGAAATTCGCCGCGAAACGAACCGTTCGGCCATCACTACCAATCACCTCTTTCTCCCAATAGGCCATAAATAAATTAGCCTGGCTGGGTGCAAATGTAGCACCCATAGCCACGCCACAGGTATGTAAATAAAAATTGCCTCCAGTCCAAAAATAATTATGGCCTGTAGCAAAAACCAAAAGTTCAATGATAAAATCCTTCTGTATCTGTGGTAAGGAATGGTTGTGTTCAAGGAAAAATGTCACCACCTCCAAACCCTGTTGGCGAGATTTGATTGGGTATAGCAAGGTCACATCAGCCATCGCCAATATACAGCCATCTCTCCACTCATGTTCCTGTAATAGGTTGATAGCATATTAACCTATTATCTCTCAGATAAGGAGTTACTGGTCACAGCCACTGGTCACAGTAACTCCTTCTTATCTGAGAGATACGACACAAGTTATCAACCTATTACAGGAGCATACCCCTACCCATTCACCAAAAAAAGTGTCAAAAAAGTAATAAAAACCCAGAGACAGTTTTTGACAATTCCTTTATTAAAAAAAAAAAAAAGCCGTATCCCCGATGTGAATCCATTGTCAGTCGCACCAACCACCACACCCGGAAAAGAACAAACAGTCAGACAGTTCTGTTATAGGGAAGAGTTGGGTTACCTGGCGATGTCACTGGTGGCACCGCCCCCTTGTGACATCTCCAACCCAGCATGCATCTGCGTTGTTGCAGGAGGGGGCAGTGCCAACAGGTGGTGTGGGCCTGGTATGAACTGGGGGGCCCACAACATTTTTTTTTTTTACATTTTTATATTGCATTCTTTTCTTTACATTCATCTGTCAGTGGGGAAGCCAGCTGACAGATGATGAGTCATGGTTTTAAGGATGCGGGCGGCCAGCTTTCCAGCCAGCTGCTTAACAACCAGCTATTCTTTACACAGAATTCAAATCGTTCAATCGTTTTTCGACCAATCCGATTTCTAATTATTCTGAAAAGTTGCAATTTGTTTGAAAATTAATAAACAAAACAAATTTTAACAAAAATAACATGAAATTTAACGAAAATGAAACTAAACAAATTCTGAAACCAAACTGATTCCATAACAAAATGAAATTCGTAATATTAATGAATCTATCCGAATGGAAAAAAACAAACAAACATGTCTAATAATAATTATTAAGTTTATACTGTATCATATGTTATGTAAACAATGTAATGAATAGGCTGTAATATATTAAAGTAATATGTAATTGCAAACCTAGAATCACTGAGTAACATTGATAAACAAAACCCATTTTTGATTTCCATTGAAAGAAGGGAGGGAGAAGACATGGTTACTTGATTAAATGACAGTTTAGTACTAAAGCCATGGTTATACATGGTTCGAATCTAGACCAGTTCAGCAGGGACTGGCAGAGATCCAAACCATATATGAGCGGGCTGATTGCACACAAGTAGATCTGTCAATCAACTTCGGTACAACCAGCATGTCAGTTTTTTAACATTATTGCCAGCACCTATAGCCTCTAGCAATAATCAATGTGTTCTACCAGCAGGAGCAGCTACGCACACCCCCCTAGGGAGAACACAATAGTGCAGTGGGAGGGATTCCTATTCAACACTGACTGACAATTTTCTTTCCTGCAACCATAAGAAAAGAAATGGCATCATCATTTGCCTACGGTTTGAATGTATGTACCTTGTACTGCAGCTAGATTTTCTTTGTGATACTGGCTGAGTACTGTTTTTAATCAGTTAGTTCACCTGTAACCTAATGATGGCTCATTAATGCAGTATTTAAGTGATTGTGGTGACTAGTTCCAATAGGTAATAGGTGCTCTAGACACTTTCACACCATCCATCCTGCCCCTCTGAGAGAGGTGACTGCCAAGCTGACAGGGGCTTCCTCCAGTGAGTCTCCATCAGGTCCTGGAGAGAGGATTGGTAAGCTGACAGGTGATCTATCCAGTGTATCTTCACCTAGTCCCAGCAACAGCGGACAGCATCTGTGTGTATTAATGAGCGTTACACAATGCTTTAGTTTGTAATTGCATTTGCATCTTTACAGTATGTATTTACTTCATTAATAAAAGGTTGAATTGAGCTAGGGCTGTAGTGTGCTCTCTTTTGAGAGAGAGCTTACTTGCTCTTGGTGTCTGGAAAGGCTGGATGTGGACATAGTGTGTTAGATTATTTTGATATCTAACATCAAATGACTATTAGAAAAGGAATTTGCCAACATAAACTGTAATATCCAGTGGTATATTTTTAATCCTACAGCTGAATTTCGTTTTTTTTTTAAAGCTGAACCAGGCAAAGGCTAAAAACGGTGTAACAGATTTGTTTTATCTGCAAAAAAAAATTGTATTTCTGCCCATCCACTTCAGAGATTTACACAGCTTTGTCACATAACACAGCCTTGTCTGAAAGGGGTGAAGGCCTAATTTTCCTTTGCTGACGTTCAGTAACAGTTACAGGTCTCATTTCCACCCCCAGCCTGTGAATGGACAAAGAAAGAGGAACAGCAGACTGATAAGCTAATCTCTCTGTTACTCTGTACAAATGAGGGGCCTCTTGTGCTGACTCTCCCACCCCAGTTTGAGTCCTGCTGTACAGGGACATCAAGAGGCTAATACCCTGTCAAAGTCATATTGTTTACTGCTTGCATTTAAAAATGCATTTAAAGTGAAGGTTCGCCAATTTTTTTTTTTTTTGAAAGTCAGCAGCTACAAATACTGCAGCTGCTGACTTTTAAAATATGGACACTTACCTGTCCAGGGCGCCCGCAATGTCGGCACCCAAAGCCGATCTGTTGCTCGGCTCTCGGGTGCTGCCACCTCCATCTTCGGTAAGGGAATCAGGGAGACTTCCCTGTTCCCTACTGTGCATGCGCAAGTCATGCTGCACAATACGAATACCTGTATTGTACAGGTATCTGCACCCCTTCCCCCCTGAAAGGTGCCAAATGTAACACCGGAGGGGGGGAGGGTTCCGAAAAGTGGAGGTTCCATTTTTGTATAAAACTCCACTTTAAGTGGTTGTAAAGTAAAAAAAAAAAAAAAAAAACAACCTGCAAGACAAAGGCATAATGAGCTTTTACGCATTGCATACTAGCTCAATATGAAAGACTTACCTTAGATCGACGCTCTTGCAGAGGTCCCCATACAGCGCTGTGTACCTTTAATATATGCTTGGAGTTTAGCTATAACAAAGCTACAGTAAGTGATCACTGTAGGTTATATCATAAACATATAGGGTGATAATTCATACTCCACCTTCTAATAGAATATTATACCACTTCCCCTTCCTGTCCCCTCCCAGCCATTAAATATTGGCTTTAGAATCATTAGCAGTGCTAGTTTGACATCATAGCACTCTCCCTGTATTCTAGCAGGTGGAAGGCGATATCAATTGGGCAGCTTATAAAGCTAAGCAAAATATATAACACCTTGAGCTGTAGGTTGAAGGACATTTGGTGACATTTATTCAGAAAATATTTCTTGTTCCAATCCATTGAACTTTCTGCAATAAACCTTTCAATCTGCCACTTTTTAAGAGCAGTAGATGTGAGGTCCCCTGTTTTGTGTTGTAAATTTTGTTTCATTGTGTTTTATATATCAAGAGAAATAAGACTGCCAATTTTCATGACTTTGTTGAGTTCATTATCACTTGTTTGTTAGCCATGCTATGCAGTCATCAAAAAGAAAAACTCAAATTCTTTCCCTTGTCTGTAACATAAATACTGCTACCTCCAACTCAATCTGCTTTTATAGATCAGGTTTACTCTATATACAGCATTTACAAATGTGAAATGGGCTAGAGGTAAAACTGGTCAGCATAGGACTTTTATATGGTTGGATCACAGCAATTTTGCTAGTAGGTAAGTAAACCACCTACAGCAGAACAGTGAAATATTTCAACTTGTGTTTACAAGTTATTTAAACCTTGTTAAAGTGACAGTAGCATATGTTCAGTCAGATAGACGTTGAATTAACAACCTCCACTTTCTTGTTTTAGAGTTACTAAGTGAGCCTGAATAGGATTGCACAGTTCAATAGACAACAGAGTTGGGCTGTACTGTCCTGTGGACCCCTTTGCCTAACTTAACTTAGTCAGAGAAACCCCTTTTCTGCTCAGATACACCCCCTTTCTACCTTAGCACTACAAGAGCTCATGCGGACCCTTTTGATTGGTGGTGTGGGTGATTTATTTTATTTTATTTTTTTAACCGCTTGCCGACCGGCTCCTGTACATTTACGTCGGCAGAATGGCACGGCTGGGTAAAGTAATGTACCCGTACGCTACTTTGAATTTCCCGCCATGCACATGCGCGCCGCCGGCGGCACTCACGTGTGCCTGCTGCGAGCTCCGTAACTGTGCCCGTGGTTATCGTGTCACAGAGCTGAAGAACGGGGAGATGCCGATGTAAACACAGCATCTCCCCATTCTGCCTAGTGACAAGACACTGATTGTCTGCTCCCTGTCATCGAGAGAAGCGATCAGTGTCATGTCCCTGCTAACCCATCCCCTAGACAGTTAGAATCACTCCCCAGGACACACATAACCCCTCCCCCACCCCCTAGTGGTTAAGCCCTTCACTGCCAGTGATATTTTTACAGTAATCAATGCAATTTTATAGCATTGATCGCTGTATTAATGCCAATGGTCCCAAAAATGTGTCATAATTGTCCGACGTGTCCGAAATAATGTCGCAGTCACGATAAAAATCGCTGATTGCCGGCATTACTAGTAAAAAAAAAAAATTATTAATAAAAATGCCATAAATCTATCCCCTATTTTGTAGACATTATAACTTTTGCGCAAACCAATCAATAAACGCTCATTGCGATTTTTTTAACCAAAAATATGTCAAAGAATACGTATCGGCCTAAACTGAGGAAAATAAATGTTTTTTTAATATATATTTTTGGGATATTTATTATAGCAAAAAGTAAAAAATAATGCGTTTTTTTTTTCAAAATTGTCACTCTTTTTTTGTTTATATAGCACAAAAAATAAAAACCGCAGAGGTGATCAAATACCACCAAAAGAAATTTCTATTTGTGGGAAAAAAAGGACGTCAATTTTGTTTGGGAGCCACGCCGCACGACCGCGCAATTATCAGTTAAAGC
Source organism: Lithobates pipiens (assembly GCF_037356315.1). NCBI lineage: Eukaryota > Metazoa > Chordata > Amphibia > Anura > Ranidae > Lithobates > Lithobates pipiens. Next base: position 20,780,049 of record NW_027507790.1, read on the forward strand.
GATGCAGTGCTGAATCGCAAAAAGCGCTCTGGTCTTTGGCCAGCAAAATGGCCTGGGGCTTAATCGGGTAATGCCCAAAAAGAGCACTGAATTTGGAGGACAGAAAGTGCATTCTGCTAAGTGGAAAAGATATTATATGCAAAATTCTATCAGAAATGATAAAATCTCTGAATCCAAATACGAAAAATCCTTCCAGGTAAATGTTGTCAAATCCTTAAACCCAACCAACTGGAAATTCCATAAATTCCCCCCGCCCCTTCCACCACCGCCCTTATAGACTAGTATTATCCTTTATCACTCATTCAGAGGCCAGAATTACCTCCAATGATGCTCTCAACGTGAACAGTCTGTTTGCCATCATTTTATACTTGAAGCCCAACTCCAGGGGAAAAAAAATCTACCATTGCAGTGCCCCATCCCCACACTTTAAGGGTGAATTGTTTATTTAAGGCAAAGGATCACGGAGTAAATACTTACCCTAGTCCTTGTACCTGCAGGAGAGGATTTGCCTTGACTTTTCCAAAAAAGTAAATATAATAGAGGTTTCTAAAAAAATAAAAAATAAATAAAGTTATAAGCATTTTTTTTACAGCTGTTACTCAGGCAGTGAACTTTTTTTTACTCAGGGAGCATGGAAAAACATACCATGATTGTCGGTATGTTTCTGCCCAAATAATAGCAGTATGTAAAGGATTACTTTTTTGCATTGCAGCAGACTGCCTCCCAAAGTTTTTGCTGGAAGGAGATTAAATGTATCTGCAGTAAAGTACATTTATTAATAGGTTCTTTGTGGTTTTGGTGCTACTAAACTGCTAAGCTGCAAATATGACAATAGCCATTAATTTGTATGCACCTGCTTTCCAACTGTGGCTACAACAGGATGACTTTTAGTACTATAATTAGGCCAGTAGGTACTATGAATAATGAGAATAAGCTAATTTAATTCTTATTTGCACATGCTGCTTGGGAAATCAATATATTTTTTAGCTAAAATGAATAAATAAATTAAAATGGTTTTATATAATCCAAGAGTAACTCAATCTGTGTCACATAAGTAGCTGAGTGTGCATATTACACTGAAAAAAAAGCCTGATACAGCAAACTGTAGCAATTAGAAGTTACAGCTGCATCAAGGGATTGACATTGTACAACCAATATTCTTTTCAGGAACATTGTGGCGCGGGGGGGATTCAGTAAAGCATTTGCCATTTTTTGGCATATTAGAAAGTCCTACAACAATTCATTAAAGCTGTGCAACAGTTTTCTTGCTATTTCTGATGCATATGACAAATACTGGTAGCTCTCAGGTGCTACACTTTTACATTCCGGTACTATGACTGCAACATATTCATTAATAAATACTGACATAAAAATGCTGAGATAAGTAGGACCTCTTTCATGTTGGAGTAAATTGCCTCACACCTGTAGATATTGTATTACAGAACAGATTATGTCCAGGACAAAATTCATTCTTAGGCAATTTTGCAACAGATACATATATACAGCTTTCCAATAAATACTTCTCTGTTGCAAGTTGCATCTTTTGTTGCACAGAAAGAAAACAAATGACTAATGAGTGTCTACAGCACTCTTTATTCCGGGGGCTGTCTTCATTTTAGAAAAACATTTATAGCAAATGGGTAGTATGTAGCATTTTGCAGCTACTCATGTGTTAAGCATGTGAATTTGTTTCACCTAGTTTTAAAAGAAAAGTATGGGATTTTAATATAACAAACATACATACTCACCTAGGTGGATGTAGCATCATTATGATTTGTCCCTTTCTGGCTCAAATACCATTGGTCGCTCAGCTCCTACTCGGTGCAATGCCCCTCCAGTGCTGACTGAAACACTGGGCTCTTGACATTAAAGTTTTGATCCTGCCAGAGTCTGGACCGGCTAAATGATGTCAGCCAACAGTGAACTTTAGCCCACTGTCGGCTGAATACAGGTCACAGGGATACAGAACTAAGTGCACTCCTGTGACCCATGGGAGAAGTAGGGCCAAAATAGCTTTGGTTCTTCTCCTTTCTCCAACATTGTGAATGAGAGATAAGAGGCACATAATTCCCATTCCATTATTTGTTATAACTAATGTAGATTCATACATTCTACATTAGGGATTAGACAAAAGTTCTTGAAGTTCTTGAAGTTCTGAACCATATTGAAATCAATGGGAGCTGAAACTTGGAAATCATAAATGCCTATTTTCTAGGTTAATAGATAAAGGATTGCCAAACAAATGGCATGGAGGGCTGGACATTGCCATGAGGAACATACTGTATACCAAAGCAAAGAATATTTTTTTAGAAATTCTGTTTGTTGGGGAGCCACAATATTAATGTTGTTTAAAGGGCAACATGTGCAAACATTCCTTTAGCATGCTTGTGAAGTTGCTTAGTTGTACAATATATACATTCTACTACAGCAAAACTAACATTCACAAAGAAAAAAAAAAGCATTTTTAATTGCCAAGAAATAACAGGTTCCATTGCTTACTTCTATTTGTAAACAAATGGCGCGTGGGTCCCCCTTACAAATACAAATCAGATCTTTTCTTTAATGAGAGTGTGGTAAAGATATCAAGGGTGATTAAAGGTGACACCGCTCTAGGTGACCATACAGACAAACAGCCCCTCTGCACGCCATCAGGAACTGGTCCGATCCTTGATCGTGGAACACTGAAGGTAAAGGTAAGTAGACTGACCGCACTTCAACGATGTGAAAGATAAATAAGCCTTATTAAAATGTTCAATGTATAAAATTTACAGACATCACAGCCCCAAACCAGGGACAGTGGTTGACCACTCGTTAGAGTAGGGTCAGCCTACTTGCCTTTGATTTAAGGATATCAAGGGTGGCCATATAAAAGAAAATAGTGTGAATGAACAAATATTGCCATGTCCATAACTGGCTGCATATGTAATAAGCAAACATGGCTGCTCCACATGTACATGTTTACTAACTATACACAGAAATGTTTTTTAAAATATTAACATTAAGGCTGCATTCACACCTGAACGTAGACATTTACTGGTGTTTTTATTGAGTTTTTGAGCATTTTTAGAAGTGTATTATAAGTGTTGTAGAAGCGTATTACAAGCATTTTACAGCTTCAACTGTCTTGTTTAGCCAATAGAAAGCATTAGGGGGAGGAGAGGAGAAGAAATTAGGGGTGGAGAGCTGCTGTTTGAACAGCAAACGTGTGACAAAACACTTGTAAAATGCTCAAATCTATTGACGTCTATAGGGCCAAAAACGCTTGTAATCTGCCAAAAAGAAGCTCATGTACATTTTTGAGAGACAGGCGTTTTGCTCATCTGTGAACAGGGGCCATTAAAATGAATGGGATTTAGCTTGTCGAGCGTTTTATAGCTACAAGCTTCCAGCAGAAAATCATTCAGGTGTGAACATGGCCAAACCAATAACATTATTTTGCATTATAACAAACACATTACTATGGTTTAAAATAAAAAAAACTATAAAGAGACTAGAGTACCTTTAAGGCCTTCTTCAGATGGATAATGGCCCCTGTGCATGTAACTTACATGCATATTTTTGTATTTGTGAGAGTTTTTATTCACTTTGCCAAAAGAACATAATTGATATTTACCTTTTTACAGGTAAAAAGAAAACACAGACATTCATTCCTATGTATTTTTTTACTTCGAATATTGGATTGTGCACACTTACTGACACTAGATTATTTTTTGCCATTAAGACCATTATTTTTAGCAATGAGCAATTAAAAAATAACAATCACATGGCCTTAAATAATGATCATTATGGCATAAAACATTGGTTATAGCTCTGTGTTGTGAACCTTCTGCATGGAATGACTGCTTGGTCCATCTGTTGAAATGTTGGAACATGCTATAACTGCCAGCTGATGATCCTCAGACCTTTAAAGGGAGACTGAACTCAAAAAGTGAAGCTTTTCGATGTTATAGGGAACATTTAGAAATTCCTCCTAAAATTAGGAGTGTCCTTTCTGGTAAGGCAAGGATACTCCTGTGCCTACAACCCAAAGCTGTACATCTGCATTGTGGTATTAAGGCATTGCAGTATGCATGAACAATGCAAACCAACGAGTGTGCATTATACATGCCCTAACACATGCATGCTGGTGTGAATGAGCCCTAGTTCTCCCAGTTAAATTCTGATTGGTTACTCTTAGTACGTTTATTTGTATGGCTACATTTTAGGCCACATAGGCTACTCTTACAGTATGTCACCAAGGACCATAAACCAGACAGTTTGATGTACCTCATTTAAACAAATAAGTGTAACCTCCAGGTAACGAAACATATAGCAAATGGCTATATTAACATAATGAACCTGGGAGCAGCCCCATGAATTTATCCATCATAGGCTCAGTGCATAGTAAAATATACTAGTAGAGAAACTAGGTATTGTCCTTACCAATGGCCTATTATAACTACTCAGCTCCTCCTGTTCAGTATTCCACCCGTGATGTAGAAAATAAAATGGAGAAGTTGGTTGCTAGGGTAAATTGAAGCAGTTCTTCTTTTAGACACTTTCAGGCTTAGTGTATTCAGAGACTCTGTGTTAGCTGTGTTGATGCCTATAGATTTGTAATGTGAAGGCCGCAGAGCTCGGGTACAGCTGTAAACGTCTGCAGTTCTTTTTGTTATGTATATATACTTGTAATTTACTGAAGCCTTGAGAAAAACAGGCACAGCTTCAAAAGTACAAAATACTTGCCTGCAATTCCAGATTTCTTGGCAGTGTCTTCGGAGGAGTTGGAGGTCTGCCCTAAAAATAGAATACATTTTCCTATTTCTTGGCAGAGTTGTTGTATATTGGATGTACAATATACTTTGTTTTAGGATTTTATCCAATAAATATATTGGCAGAAGATGAAAGATGTATGGCAATTGTTAATGCTTCTGTAAATGCAGATTAACAGTAGGAACTTTGGTTTTAATTGCAGTCTTATTGTCAGTGCAGCTTACGCAGCTGCCTTGCAGCCCATGGGTAATTGAACTGTGCGTGAAACTCCTACACATATTACCTACCTTTTTCCTAGGTTCACACTTGTGCTGTTGTATAATAATGTGTTTTTCAGTGTATTTTTGTGCATCTTCAATCACATTATTGAAGTGCTTCCATGTTTCGTGTCTTTTTTTTTGTACGAGGAGACTGGTTGTTAGACACAAGACCCTGCTAAAAATGCATCATGCATTTTTCCCGTGCTCGCAATGAAGTGTATGGGGCCAAAAACACACAATGCTACATCAGAAAAAGCACCTGTACCTTTTCAAAAATTGCACTGCATCATACTGCATTGCTGTAAACAGGCACCAAAGAGAATAATGTAATTTCAATTGTCATGCATTGCTGCACAATGAAAGGTGCAGGACAAATCGCACTAGGGTGAATGGGAATCAGTGCAAGTTTCAATGCAGCAACTGAAACTTGCTGAAATTGAGGTATATGAATCCCGTGACCATCTTTTTCACTGACTATCCATTCAGGAAGTCTAAGGCCGCGTACACACGCGGGGACTGTCTACCGAAACTAAGTTCGTCAAACAGTCCGCTCAAACTTTTGAATGAACGAACACGCCCACACACGGCACTTTTTGAGCGGACAAATACGGCAAACTTTGTTCGTCGTACTAAGTCCGCGCAACTTTTGAAATGAACGGACTCGCCCACACACGAGGCAACAGTCCGCTCATTTCGAGCGCGTGTGCAGGTAGGCGGGGCCCGCGACGGAGACGTCGCGGGCTCCGCAGCCTGGAATGTACTTAAAGGGGAACCCCAACGCCGAAAAAAATCGGCGTGGGGGTCCCCCCAAAGTCCACAACAGACCCTTGTCCGAGCACGCTACCCGGCCGGCCAGGAAAGGGGGGCGAGCGAGCGCGCCCCCCCTCCTGAGCCTTACCAGGCCGCGTGCCCTCAACATGGGGGGTGCCTTGGGGAAGGGGGGGCCGCGCGGCCCCCCCACCCCAAAGCACCTTGTCCCCATGTTGATGAGGACAAGGGCCTCTTCCCGACAACCCTGGTCGTTGGTTGTTGGGGTCTGCGGGCGGGGGGCTTATCGGAATCCGGGAGCCCCCTTTAATAAGGGGGCCCCCGGATACCGGCCCCCCACCCTATGTGAATGAGTATGGGGTACAATGTACCCCTACCCATTCACCTGTAAAATAAAAGTACCCAAAAAAAAAACACAACACACGAGATAAAATATTTTATTGCACAGCTCCGGGGGTCTTCCGTCTTCGGGGGTCTTCTCGCCGGACTCCTCCGCTATCTTCTTGTAGCTCTTTTGCTAGCGGAGGAGTCCGGCTTTCTTCCTCCCCACCGCCGGCCTCTTCTCCCGACTTCGGGGGTCTTGTCCCCCTCTTCGGTTCTTCTGCCAGGCCACCGCGCCTTCTTATAGCTCTTTTGCAGGCGGTGGCCCGGTCTTCTGTCGCCGCCGCCTTCCGTTCTTCTGCCGGGCCACCGCGCCTTCTTATAGCTCTTTTAGAGGCCCGGTCTTCTGTCGCCGCTGTCGCCTTCCGGTCGCCTTTCGTTCTTCTTCTTGTTCTTCTTCTTCTTCTTCTCCAGGAGATGTTGACACGTCGCTCTCTCCGGCCGGAATGCCAGAGCCGCGCTGTGCGGCCACTTATATAGTGACAATGGGGCGGTGTCACATGGTATATGTCACATGGGTTGGTCACATGAGTTGATGTCACATGGGGACTATGACATCGTAAGGGGGCGGGGTCACCATGTGACCAACCCATGTGACATATACCATGTGACACCGCCCCATTGTCACTATATAAGTGGCCGCACAGCGCGGCTCTGGCATTCCGGCCGGAGAGAGCGACGTGTCAACATCTCCTGGAGAAGAAGAAGAACAAGAAGAAGAACGGAAGGCGACCAGAAGGCGACAGCGGCGACAGAAGACCGGGCCACCGCCTCTAAAAGAGCTATAAGAAGGCGCGGTGGCCCGGCAGAAGAACGGAAGGCGGCGGCGACAGAAGACCGGGCCACTGCCTGCAAAAGAGCTATAAGAAGGCGCGGTGGCCCGGCAGAAGAACCGAAGAGGGGGACAAGACCCCCGAAGTCGGGAGAAGAGGCCGGCGGCGGGGAGGAAGAAAGCCGGACTCCTCCGCTAGCAAAAGAGCTACAAGAAGATAGCGGAGGAGTCTGGCGAGAAGTCCCCCGAAGACGGAAGACCCCCGGAGCTGTGCAATAAAATATTTTATCTCGTGTGTTGTGTTTTTTTTTGGGTACTTTTATTTTACAGGTGAATGGGTAGGGGTACATTGTACCCCATACTCATTCACATAGGGTGGGGGGCCGGTATCCGGGGGCCCCCTTATTAAAGGGGGCTCCCGGATTCCGATAAGCCCCCCGCCCGCAGACCCCGACAACCAACGGCCAGGGTTGTCGGGAAGAGGCCCTTGTCCTCATCAACATGGGGACAAGGTGCTTTGGGGTGGGGGGGCCGCGCGGCCCCCCCTTCCCCAAGGCACCCCCCATGTTGAGGGCACGCGGCCTGGTACGGCTCGGGAGGGGGGGCGCGCTCGCTCGCCCCCCTTTTCTGGCCGGCCGGGTAGCGTGCTCGGACAAGGGTCTGTTGTGGACTTTGGGGGGACCCCCACGCCGTTTTTTTTCGGCGTTGGGGTTCCCCTTTAAGTCCATACCAGGCGGCGGGGCCCGCGACGTCTCCTTCGCGGGCCCCGCCCCTGGAGACGCGCTCGAAATGAGCAGACTTTCCTCCGAGCGGGAACAGTTTGCTCATTTCGAAAGTGGTCTACACACGGGCGGACTGTCCGCTCAAACCAAGTTTCAGCGGACAGTTTTTCGGAATTTCCGAAAAACTTTGTTCGTCAAACTGTCCGCTGAAACTGTCCGCTGAAGCCCCACACACGAGCGGACTGTCCGCTGAAACACTGTTCAGCGGACAAAGTTGAGCGAACAGTCCGCCCGTGTGTACGCGGCCTCAGTGTAATGCATCCCCTTTACAGGAACTTTGTTTCTGTATACCAAGAATTGTCCCCAGGGTGTGCACAGAACTATCACTAGTAATTGTTTGGGTTGAGCCCTTGAGGTGGAGTCAATTCTTGGACTGGTTTACAAGTGAGCACTAAATGTCTATTCATGGAAGAGACACAAGCTGGCCATCTCTGAGATTGGGCATGTTGGCTGTATCTGCTAAAAGGGTTGAGAACCTGGGAGACAAGCAGGCAAGGTGTGGTGCTTCAATGACACAAAAGGTTACAAACTGTGAAGACAACAACTCTATGGTGGACCAGTTTACAAATGCTAAATCTGGGGTTCTCTGATAAGGTTACTCATGGTTTAAGCTCGCTAAAGTTTCAATCTTGTAAATTGTGCATCATAGTTTGTGCCTCAAGTGTCAATAAACCAGCAACATTAAAAACTATCAAATGCTGTATTACATACTGTTCATATGCACTCAGTCACTATGGAATTTGTTTTCTGTATTCTGCAAAAAACCTGGTTGATCCCGTTGATCTCCCCTTCAGTCCATGTCCCCACTGCAGTTGGGTATTTTTCAGAGCAGTATTTTTCAGAGCAGTGTTGGCAGCTAGTGCACTTTCCTCCCTATCACATCTGAGCAGCTCATGTGACTATATAGTCACACATGTGGGTATATACACAGTGGGAAATGACAGCCCACTCCCTCCCCGTGCTCACTAACCAGCTAAACACAATGAAGGGCGAGATATTACATCTTGATTGATGTAGGCTTCACCTCCTAGTTATTCTAAGACAGAGGGGCATAACACACCATGTTCTCGCAAAAAATAATACAAATTACATGTCAGATATAAGTTTGTATAACAATTTAAAACAGTTTATGGATAGTAATTAATTATTTTTACTCTGTATCCCAAAGGGAAAGGGCTGGGTCATGTGTCAGCTATATATCAATTAGGAAAAAAGGTACTTAGATTTTTTTTTATTAAAATAATTACAGTGCTATCATCTGTATACAGAAAGAGAATGACAAATGTAAATTGAACAGTGTGTGCTTAGTATCACTTTAGTTTAGGACCTGTAAACTGTTCAAACGTAGTAGGGGGAGATTTAACAAGAAACCACTAAGCACTGGTGCAAAGACTTATGCCGCGTACACACGACCGGACTTTTCGACATCAAAGGTCCGACGGAACAATTCCCGGCAGACCATTCGATCGTGTGTGGGCTGCAGCGGACTTTTGATTTGCAAAAATCCGTCAGACTTTAGAAATGGAACATGTTTCAAATTTTTCCGCCGGAACTCCGCCGGACTCAGTTCCTACCGAGAAATCCACTCGTCTGTATGCTAGTCCGACGGACAAAAAACGATGCGAGGGCAGCTATTGGCTACTGGCTATGAACTTCCTTATTCTAGTCCGGTCGTATGTCATCACGTTCGAATCCGTCGGACTTTGGTGTGATTGTGTGTGGCCTAGTCCGTTCATTCGGAAAGTCCATCAGAACTCTGTCAGAACTCCGTCAGAACTCCACCGAAAGTCCGTCGGATCTAGTACCTCGAAAAGTCCGGTCATGTGTATGTGGCATAAATTAGCCTATTGATCCTGAAAACTAGCAGTTCTGAAGGGACAGTTGGCTTAAAATGGAAAAAGGATGCATTTGTTTGGCTCAACCCACAAACTTAACATTTGAAATACATTAAAAAAAAATTGGATTTGAGATATGTGGAACCTTTTTTTTAAAGGTTGCATTTTGCTATATGCTTGTCCTAGACGTTATTACATGAGCCAAAACACACAGCTATACCAAATAGCAGTTATGATTTGGACCTCTAAAGCCCCGTACACACGAGAGGACTTATGTCCGACAGACTTCCAAAGGAGTTCCGCCGGAGTTCTGACAGACTTTTCGGCCGAACGGACTTGGCCACACACGATCACACTAAACTCCGACGGATTCGAACGTGATGACGTACGACCCGACTCGAATAAGGAAGTTCATAGCCAGTAGCCAATAGCTGCCCTAGCGTCGGTTTTAGTCCGTCGGAGTAGCATACACACGAGCGGATTTTTCGAAGGGGACCGGGTCCGGCAGAGTTCCGTCGGGAAAATTTGAAGCATGCTTCATTTCTAAAGTCCGTCAGACTTTTGCGAAGCTAAAGTCCGTTGCAGCCCACACACGATCGGATAGTCTGACGGACTCGGTCTGACGGACTTTGGATGTTGAAAAGTCCGCTCGTGTGTACGGGGCTTTAGCCAATCCAATGGGCAACTGCATTTGAACTCCCTATAGTTAATTTCTAGAACCAGTTCTCTGAACATCTAGCCACATGAGCAAACTGAATCTCATTGAAAATCCAAATGCATAAAAATGAAAGAATGTACAAGTTATTCCTGGGCAGACAGAAGCCTACAGCCCTCAGATATCCCTTTTTTATTTCCCTTCAGTGCTGAAAGGTTTATTTTGAGCAACAGGTACTCTTACAAATGGAACGCTCACCATAAATTGCATTACAAGATGTTACCTTGGCATATTGTGCAAAGTAAAATAGCTGCATCCAGTAATCCTGTACACATTTTATTATGTGATAAAATGTTTGCTTTCACTTGTCTTCTACCTGAGGGATTTTTTACGAGTACTGAATTCCCAGACATAAAATATGAAACTCGATTTGTTCATGCAAATATTAAACAGCTGTTTTTATTTAACATTCCTAAAAACCCTACAACTGACATAAATGCAGCGCCAAAGATACAGGTTGGATTGGCATCAGGACTGCAGGCTTTTTGTATGTGCAATATTGGCCTGGTCATTCTAGTCAGGGAAATGGTTAGGTGGCAAGTGGATGCATTTTGAAATAACATCTGCATATTAAATTTTTTTTTTATGTTTTTTTTTTTTCCTTGTGTGTTTACAATTTTATAATTCCTGAATGTAACACAATTATGTGATTTAGTGCAGTTAAAATATATATGTCCGTCACTTTGTGTCCTAAGATATATAACATGAAGTATAAATCTCTCCAATGTGATGGAACTCCTCTAACACAGTTGTCATTGGAACTAATGCCTCATTAAATGATTTTCCCTCTATGCTTGTTTCTGTGACAGCTCAAAATTTTTCTTCCTTACTTTTTTTCACTTGAAAGTGGTCACATTTGCAAATATAAAAAGGGGAATCCCCCAGTGGGGACACAAACAGCAGTAAAAATGTGATAGACCAATCCTCACCTAAAGCTTTACCTACCATAAGGCTTTAGTTACAATTTAAGGTGGCAGTTTGAGTATGAAAGGTGTAAAATTCCTTTTCTGTTTTGTTACCGTGTGTGTGCCCACTAGGTAGAGTCACCCCTCTATCTGTCTTAATAGTCAACTTCTCCATTGGGGAGATTTTACTTCACTTGCTATTTCATAGACACCTCTGGAAGTCAAAGGAATCCTCTCCAAAGGAAGGAAACATCTCTCTTAAACAGTTGTCCCTAATAGAAATGTCCCCCAGGGGAAGATTTTCCCTTGTTTTCTGTTTTGGTGACAACTCTGAATTTTAGAGTATTATTCTCTTTCAGTTCCTGTGAAACCAGTCACAAGGACAAATAGATGGAATGAATCTCTTTAATGGGGGCACAGACTGCAGTAAAAACCTGGCAGATGGTCTAAAACTTTCCTACTGTTTTCAAAACAAGGAAAAGGTTTTTCTTCAGAAACACTTTAAAGAATAGGAGAAGGTCGAAAACACATCGCAGGGCGGGGTGGCGTCACAGGTGTGACATCATCCCGCCCTGTGCTGCGTTCCAGCCCTCTCCTCTTCACCTCAGCTGCGTTCCAACCCTCATTTTGGATTAAGCCAGAGCGCCAAAGTCTCCATCTGGCCAGGATGCCAAATACCATCAGGACGAGTGAGACTCAGTTGTCATACAGCATGGACGGTTGATAGTGTGGTTTACTGGACCCAATTTTCCCTGTACAAAGATACCTCAATGTGAGATTTTTAATGCCACCATTTATTATTAAATACTGCAGTCCATACTCAGAGGCGCCTGTACTTCTCTCTCTTTTTCAAAATATCTTACCTAACCTGCTACTGGCATTTGCAAAGATTTAGAAGCTACTTAAGTCAGTGGTTACAGTGAGTGTCTGTAACTTGTCATGTAAGAATATTATACAGACTGAGGTTGGGAAGTGGGGAATATTTATACAGTATCTCACAATATAACAATACATGTCAGTAGAGCAAAACTGTTGCAGATGTGTTTTATGACAATATATAATATAGCTGATAATATAGCCAACACACGTTTAGATTGTGGTGGGAAAACCCACAAATCAGGCAATACACTTAGTGTTTTTCAATGGCAACCATTTTGCAATAGACAAGACATCTGCCTCAATAATTCTAGACAGAAGCTATCCCTGACTTTTAAATCTTGTGACGTCCATCTGGGCACTTCTTATTGGCTGTGCCATCTGACCCATTAAACATTTATTTTGTTTATTGCTCCCCATTCTACAACTGTAAATTCACAAAAAGGATATTGGAGAACTGGAGAAAGTGTGTAGAAAGGCAACCAAACTGATAAGAGGCATGGAGAAACTCACCTATGAGGAAAGATTAGAGGAACTGAAATTATTCTCTCATGAGAAGAAGAGATTGAGGGGGGATGTGATCAACATTTATAAATACATAAAGGGTCCATATAGTGAAGTCGGTGTTGAGTTATTTACTTTACCCTCCCCCCACCTGCCATATAGACAAATGACAGCGGGGGGGGGGGGGGTCTCCTCTTGTTCTGGGATGATGTCATATGACGTTGCCCCAGTCTGATCCTCCCTGTGTAAAAGGACCCTTAGGGCTGTCAAAATGTGGAATAGACTACCTCAAGAGCTGGTTCTGTCCAGCTCAGTAGATTTCTTTAACAAAAGCCTGGATTCTTTCCTAAATGCCCAAAATATAACTGGAAACTAACATTTATAGGTAAAGTTGATCCAGGGAATATCCAATTGCCTCTTGTGGGATCAAGAAGGAATTTTTCCCCTGCTGGAGCAAATTGTATCATGCTTTTCTGGAGTTTTTTGCCTTCCTCTAGATCAACTGTAGGTATAAAATTTTGTATAAAGGTTTGTATGTGATTTTTTCTCCTTTTAATGGTTGCACTAGATGGATTTGTGTCTTTTTTCAACCAGACTAACTATGTAACTACAGTATGTAGCCTATCCACTCTTGTCATTAAGTCAGTAGAATCTGTCTGACACTGCCTGGGATACTTTCCTTGGTCAGGAATAGGAATGGGGGTTGAATTTGCCACTGCCATGAGTTTCCAGTGAATACCCAGGATTTGCAGCATTTGCACAAAGAATGTTTTTAAATTTATGACTGAGATTCACTGACAGAAATTAGAAAAACAACCTATAATATAACACATAGCCTTTGCCTCTAAGCAGCTGAGTCAAAAGAGCCAATAATTTGAAGGAATGGATAACTTATCCCCATTTTTATAAAAGGGTGGACTCACAAGCCATATTTTCAGTGTGTGGAACTAAGGCCCCCTTCACACTGTCACAACTTGAAAGTCACGTGATGTTACTGTGATTTCAACATGATTTCAGGGAATGCCTGTGTAAATTTGAGGTCTATGGAACTCGAATCAAAGTTGGACCAAAGCAGTACAGGGACTACTTTGAAGTCCCACAGATATGAATGGTTATCATTGGGAATCATGGGGTACGACTTGTAATGCGACTGTGATGTCCAAAGTCACAGGAAATGTCGCACAAGTGTGAAAGGGGCCTTAAGGAGAGCTGACAATTTTGTGTAGGCAGAGATATTGTTTTTTTTTTTGTTTCTTTTTAATTTTGGCATTGGTACATTTTCAGCATGTCCATACCTTTCATTTGACAATAGCTTGTTTGTTAGCCCTACAAGTGGCCAGAATTGAATAGAAAGATTCATTCCCATAGATTTCAATATGTTTCAGACCAAATTTTATTAACTTGGAGCAAGATTCATAAAACTGTTTGGGAACTACACTGAGACAGGTTCACTTATTAGTCAAAAGTACTCACTGTTATTAGTCTGCTGTGTTACACCAGCATCTTTGTCATATGGCTAGATGGCAGTTTGTGATTTTTTTTTAAGTCTATTGATTCCTGCATAAAATGTATCTCCACTGTCCTCCATCACACCACCATGAGGGAGGTGTATTCCTATGAATCCAGAAGCAACGCTAAATATATAGCTCCCAACTGTCCCTAAATTCAAGGGACCATCCTTGATTTGGAAAAAAAAGTCCCTCTGCCCCTCTTTCCCCCTCAGCTGTCCCTCATTTTTGTCTGATCTATATAGTTGCATATAAAATGCACCTTTTATCTATCAAAAAATGTTTCCCAGTGCTAAATCTTTCATCAGATTTCTAAATTGTTGCATTTCTAAATGTCAAAAGTCAGTGCTGTATAAAGGAATAGTATTGGTAAAAAAGCACTTGTGGCTTGATCTAATTTTTTTTTATATAACTCTCCTTTAACCACTTGCTTACTGGGCACTTAAACCCCCCTCCTGCCCAGACCAATTTTCAGCTTTCAGCGCTGATGCACTTTGAATGACAATTGCGCGGGCATACAACACTGTACCCAAATGAAATTTTTATAATTTTTTTCCCACAAATAGAGCTTTCTTTTGGTGGCATTTAATTACAGCTGGGAGTTTTATTTTTTGCTAAACAAACAAAAAAAGATGCAAAAAAAACATAAATAAATCATGTTTAATAGTTTGTTATAAAATTTTGCAAACAGGTCATTTCTCTCCTTCATTGAAGTGCGCTGATGAGGCGGCACTGATAGGCTGCACTGGTGGGCACTGATAGGCTGCATTGGTGGGCACTGATAGGCTGCATTGGTGGGCACTGATAGGCTGCACTGGTGGGCACTGATAGGCATAGTTAAGGCGGCACTAATAGGCACAGATAAGGCGGCACCGATGGGCACAGATAAGGTGGCACTGATGGGCAAAGATGGGCACAGATAAGATGGCATGGATGGGTGGCACAGATGGGTGGCATGGATGGGTGGCACTAAGGGGCACTGATAGGTACCACTGATAGATGGGACTGATGGGCACTGATAGGTGGCACTGATAGGTGGCTCTGATAGGTGCCACTGCTGGGCACTGATGGGCGGCACTGCTGGGCACTGATGGGCAGCACTGCTGGGCACGGATATGTGGCACTGGGGTGCAGCACCTTTGTTGAGGCAGATTGTGGGCACTGCTGGGTGGCACTGTGGGCACTGCTGGGTGGCACTGCTGGATGGCACTGTGGGCACTGCTGGGTGGCACTGTGGGCACTGCTGGGTGGTACTATGGGCACTGCTGGGTGGCACTGACAGGGGGGACACATTTTTTATTGATGTGGCAAAGCAGGGGGCAGGTGGGCACTGGCGGGGGGCAGGTGGGCACTGGCAGGGCTGGCCGTGATCGGGACTGATGTCCCGATCACGGCCGCCGGTGATCGGCTCTTTTTTTTTCTCCTCGCGCTGTCAGCGCGAGGAGAAATAATAGCCGAATTACCGGCTCCGCTATATCACATGATCAGCTGTCATTGGCTGACAGCTGATCACGTGATAAGGGGTCGGGATTGACCCCTTGCTCAGATCGGTGATCAGGCGAGTCTCATAGACTCACCGATCACAGAGCGCGCCGGGCGCGCCCCTCAGGGGGCGCGCAGGCCACTCGTGCACAGGACGACGTCAATAGACGTCGTCCCGGCAAAGGAGATCCGCGCTGTAGCCATCATTCGGCTATAGCACAGGTCTCAACTGGTTAAGGGGGTGTGACAGGGGGTGTGTCCTATGCCTACATACTTTTGCTAATAGATGTTTCTCATTTTCAACTAGTTGGGAGGTACAGTATGTAAATACATCACCTATCTACTGTATGTTTTATCACTGCCCCTACCCCTAAATGTGTAAGTATGGAGGAGGTGTTATTGGGTTTGGAGGCAAAGAGCCATCTTAGGACCACTGACAGGGTAGCTACGTCAGTGTCTATAAGGTTTACCCACAGGAATGCTGTGATGGTCAGACAAACTTTAAAACAGAAAAACTTTGCAGTCATTATATGTATTTTTATATTTGCAGCAAAAACCTTTTTAACATCAATGCTCTTAAGATCTACAATAGCAAATCTGCAGTTGTACTATTTCTTGCAATGGACCTAATTTACCTACAAACTCATAACACACCCATAACATATTGATGTCAAGGGTTTGTTCTGGGTTCATAGCTCACTGGTGTGCACTGCCTATTTAGATTTGTAAAATTCTCTGTATGGCCTTAAAACTTCACATTATGCTTTGTTTAATTACCATGTAAAGTCAGTAAGATTTCTGAAGGTGTTAAAGTGACATATATCTATACATATTTTACTGATGGTGCCAATGGTCCATGAAGAGTATGATTTGGCCATACAGTACACATGTTTCCCTTAGATTATGTCACATTGCTGAGAACATAATTGACATTCTGCAATGCATCTAAGAATGTGTTAAATTGACCTTGTGACAGTGTAGTTATATACAATTTCTGGGAATTTGTGCTATTCCTGTTTCCGACTGATGCAAGCAAACCATTACTCTTAATGAAAATTGTGAAAAATGTGAATGTGAAGGCAGCTGTGCTGTCTTATTATGTAATTATCAGATATCTCATAAGCCTTGAGGGTGTAATAAGAAGTTGATGCAAAGCTAGTTTGACCCTTAGCAAACTAGAATCTAATGAGAAAAGCACAGCCAGTTTAAGAGTTTTAAAGAGATTTAACGGCATCCACAATTAAAGCCTTATTCTGAGGCAGGTGTCTATGTTTATCCCACATTTATTTTGTCAAAACTGCTCAGTTACTTTAAGCTGCCATACACATTCCTGGACTATGTGCTAGTAAAAATAGAAACGCTATGTAAGAAACTCTTCCAAGTAAAAATGGACCATGACTTAAGACCCCTCCCAATGTTATTGTTCACCATTAGGGATGATCAGAGTCATTTCACAGTGAGATTTCTAATTGCGGAAACTCTTAAATTCCCACATTGAGCTGTTTGAAATTAGCTTTTGCTTTAATGTCTTTTTGTCAAAGGAGCAGGATAGTTGGAAGGAGCTTCTGTCACCTTCAGGAGCCATTTAAAGCACTTTGCACCCATAAAATTCACCAAGAACCACTGTCTTCATTTTTTTGATTAAGGTGATGCCTACTCACCATACCCAAGGTAAATTAGAGTGAAGTCTAGGAAAAAGTTTAAGTGGAAAATAGAGCGTGTAATACCTAATGATATACCATCTTGTTTTTTTTAAATGAGCCAAGTCTCTTGGCTGAACAGCTAGAATCAGGAAACATGGATCATAATAATCTCTTCAAAATCACCAAGTAGGTTTTTTGTTCTCATTCTGCCATGTGGCAGCCAAGAGATGTTGATAAATGGTTGCATTTGTTGCTGGATGTATATCTCTCTCAGCTGTTGGCCACAACACGCTATTCAGCAATAATCCACACTCACAATACAAATCACAAAGGCTGGTTTAATTAGTGCTAACTATGTAGAATGCACATTTCATATCCGATTAAAATAACATTTGTCATACTGGGATTGTAATTGCACCGTTGACTTGCAATAAAGACTTTAGTTTTGTTTGTTTTGTGCAAAAAAATAGAAACTTCTTTAAAATTATAATTTACCCTGATGTAATTACAAAAAGAAATAAAGAATATTATTTAATAACTGTGTGATATTATTGTTTATATGTGGTACCTATCATCAACAATTTATGTAAAGGTATTTATTTCTCAAAATATTATATAAATGGAGTTAAATTAACTAAAGAATCTATCAAGTAGTTATTTTTTCATTGTGGCACTATGCAGAGTCTAATCAGCAGTTAACCTGAATCAAACATAAAAGACTCACATGATGGCATAGAAAAAATGTGAATATGAATATGCTCCAACCATAAGTTGGCCTGTTGCTTGTTACCTTAGGGATAAGATTTTGGGCAAAATTGGTTTAGCTGTTGGCATAAAGCAGAAGCCCTTAATGACCAAGCCATTTTTTGCGATACAGCACTGCATCACTTTAACTGACAATTGTGCAGTCGTGCGACGCTATACCCAAACAAATTGATGTCCTTGTTTCACCACAAATAGAGCTTTCTTTTGGTGGTATTTGATCACCTCTGCAGTTTTTATTTTTTGCAATATAAACAAAGAAAGAACGACAATTTTGAAAATAAATATTTTTTGTAAACTTTTTGCTATAATTCATATCCAAAAAAATAATAAAAAAATATATATCCATCAGTTTAGGCCAATATATATTTTTCTACATATTTTGCTTAAAAAAAATCGCAATAGACGTATATTGATTGGTTTGCGCAAAAGTTTTTGCATCTGCAAACTATGGGATAGATTTAGGGACTTGTATTTATTTTTTATCATTTTTACTGGTAATGGCGGCAATCTGCAAATTTTAGCGGGACTGTGGCATTACGCCAGACAAATCTGACCCCAAATGACACTTTTTGGGGACCAGTGACATTATTACATTGATCACTACTATAAAAGTGTACTTATCAATGTAAAAATGACACTGGCAGGGAAAGGGTTAACTGTGTTACCTAAGTGTATTCTAACTGTGGGGGGTGGGGGGGTGGGCTGCCCGGGACATGACAGAGATCACTGTTCCCGATCACTGGGAGCAGTATATATCTGTCATGCTCCTGTCAGAATTGGGATCCACCTTGTTTAAAAAGGCAGATCTCCATTCTGCCTTGTACTAGGTGATTGCAGGTCGCCAGTGGACGATGAGTCTACACGACCCGTGGGCACACTCCTGCAGCTTGCAACAGGTGTGAGAATGCGCCACCATGGCACGCGCCCGCCCACAAGTGTGCCTGCGTGAGCCATCCTACAATGATACAGATTCACTCAGGAGAGCTGACCTGGGCTGTTAACTGGTTAAAAAAAATATTATTTTTTCTTTTATCTAAGAGTTGATTTTTTGTTAGTGTATTTAGGGTAGTTTATTTGATCTTATTTAGTGTTTTTGTAAAAATAATACCACTGTACTCATAAGATTTTTTTAGGGGGAGGGTATATTTGGTAATTTACTCTTATCTATATTTGTATTTGTATATTATTTTTTCATATTTCTTTGTATTTGGTCATTAATTGTGTATTAGCAGATGGGTGTTGATTTAATAAAGGCAAACAGACGGTTCCCTTTTTTTGTAGAGCTTCGGAAATTAGGTTAAATTCCACTCTGTAAAGAATACCCAATCATGTGACAATAAAAAAAAATTAAAAATTGTTTGCACATGTGTAGATAATGTAACCCAGCAAAACCTCACTGCATTCATTAAGCAGAGTGAACAGTTTATTTGCTTTTAGTAAATCAACCCCTTTAAAGTTAAAGAACGGATCAAAGATAGGTTTAACCGCTTGCCGACCAGCCGCCGTCATACTGCAGCAGGACAGCATGATCCCACAAACCGGCTTAGCTTTACATGGGCTCCCAGGATCAGGATAGCAGGCGCGTGCATGCCCTCTGCACAGTGGGGGTGCTGATGCAGAGGGTGCAGGAGACACAGAACAGGGACGAGTGTGTGTAAACACACACTTCCCTGTTCTGTTCTGACAGATCGTGTGTTCCTATTAGCTAGGAACCACGATCCATCACTTCCTCTAGTTAGTCCCCTCCACCTTCAGTTAGAATCACCTCCCAGGGAACATAGTTAACCCCTTGATTGCCCTCCTAGTGTTAACCCCTTCACTGCCAGTAACATAGTGACCATAATGTCGCAGTCACGATAAAAATCACAGATCGCCACCATTACTAGTAAAAAAATATATATAATAAAAATGCTATAAATCTATCCCCTATTTTGTAGATGCTATAACTTTTGCGTAAACGAATCAATATACTCTTATTGCAATTTTTCTTTTACCAAAAATATGTCGAAGAATACATAGCCTAAACTGAGAAAAAAATTATCTTTTTTAAAAAAAGAAGGGGGATATTTATTATAGCAAAAAGTACAAAATATTGTGTTTTTTTCAAAATTGATGCTCTTTTTTTGTTTATAGTGCAAAAAAAAATATCGCCAAAAGAGAGGTTTATTTGTGGGGGAAAAAAGGACATCAATCTTGTTTGGGTGCAACGTCGCACAACTGCGGAATTGTCGGTTAAAGCAATTCAGTGCCGAATTGCGAAATTACCCGATCATTCAGCAGCCAAATCTTCCGGGGCTGAAATGGTTAAGCCACTTCCTCAACCCTTAGGGATTTAGAGCACATTACATTTCTAACAACAACCTTGAATTTGCCTTACCCATTTCAGTAAAATGAAAGTTCTAATTTTATTCATCACAATTCATTGTCCAGACCAGCACTGGCTTTTGACATCCCCCCTCCTCAACCATGCATTGCTTAAAATCACATCACTTGTTTGTGCCTCACAAGGTTTCTTAGTGCATCCCCTGGCATCACTTACTGTAGCAAAAAAATTAAGCTAATGATTACTTCTGTCTTGTTACTGTGGTCTAGATGGTTTCTGCAATGCCCGACAAGAGCACCTCCCAGTTTCACTGGATAATAGATGACGTACTCCTTGGCACCAGTCATGTACTGTATAAATATAATCTCATGGCAGTGTTATATATGGATTATCTGAATGGAGAAAATATGAATAAAGGCAAGTGGAATAAAGAATCAAATGACAGATAATCTTCATATTATCCATATTTTTTCTTTTTCATTTAGTGGGGGACACAAGAATGTAGTAATTTTATACTGCTACCTTCAGGAGGCTTGAACGCTCGCATACAAAAGATAAGTCAGCCCCCATATAATCCCACCTCCAACCATCATGCCTCATTTTTTGTTAGTATCTTAGGAGGTTGGATGCCTTTTCCTCAGCTTGGTTAAGAAAAACTCTAGCAATAATTTTACCATTTTATTTTATTGTTTTTCTCCATCTAAAATACTTTGTTGATGTTTTTTTTCTTCAGTGACTTCAGTTAAGACCTTAAAAACTTGAGTTTGTCCTTTTACAGCACTTATCTAGACTAATATATTCTCAGCAACAGATTTGGAGGCCATGTCTTGACCCCACTGGGTTAACCTAGAATGTGACCTTTGTGCATTGGGCTCTGCATTGTTGCGCTTTTTAGACCTCTGTTTAGTGTGTTTGTTAGTTGCAGAGTGTTCTTCAGGTCCAAAGCCATGGCATGGCCTCTGGTGTGACCTACTCTTTGAGGACTCAAATATTGTATAGGGCTGACCAGTTTGACCAGCTACCTAACAGTTGGTCCTCTGGGGTGCCATTTTAAAACTTCTGCCTTCACTGTCCTCAGCCTAGAGGAAGCACCTTCCTATTATTGCTCCTGTTTCTCAGTCATTTTATGGATCCAGTCTCCCATTTTATTCCACTGCCTGCCAATAGTGACTTGGTCATGTCTCAGCACCAGCTGCTTGGGTTTGTGAGTATGTGAGGCTTTCCTTTTTTTTGGGTCCAATTGTTCTCTTCTACAACATGTCTTTTCAAAGAAGCATGGAGCACAGGCCTCAGTGACATGATGGCAGAGCACAAAACCTAGTCTGACTGGTATCTTCTCCCATAACTAAATTATTGGTCTCGGGTGGAGTGACCATTTAACCACCACAATACCTGCATTATTCTTTATTTCCAGAAAATTAAGGCAAACAATTAGATCCTCTTGGGGTCTCTACTCTCCAAAACGGGGTCAGTTTTGGAAGTGTTTAAACTGTCCTGGCACTATTATTTGATACTGTTGAAATAAGTAAAGGGAACTATTTTTATTTTTTTTGTTTATATAGTAAGGAATTAAGACCCCAGTGGTTATTGAATACCACTAAAAGAAGGCATAATTTTTATAAAAAATAATTTAAATTAAGTGAGATACAATGTTGCATGACCAAGTAATTATCCGTAAAACTCACAATAAATATCACAGCACTGGAAACTGAAAACAAAAATGCTGTGTAATGAAAAGGTATATACAGGCTAGTACTCAAGTAGTTAAAGCATATGTCAGGAATCAGGATCATCGATAAGAACCTGAACACCCTACATTTTAACAAAATGTATATTACTCCAGCACATTCATTTTTAATGTATTCCTTCTTTTTCCAAAAACAAGCTGACTTTGGCAGCTTTGGAAAATAAAATTGCATTCAGTGAATAGCTCAATGGTTTTTGTTAGACAAGCTCTAAGACTTATTGCATGATCACGTTTTAGGTCAGACAATAAAATTGTAAAAGCCTGCCCTTAAAATCCATTGCTTAACCATACAAAAAAGTATTTTGTTTTAGTGAACACTTGTCATTACAAACAGAACTGTTCTTCTGTAGGCTATTGTTTTACAGGCCATAAGCAATCTTTTTGTGAGGACAAGATTTTAGCACAAGCCTGGGCTTTACAAAACTCCCTATTTATCTTTCGTGTCCTTAAGTATTTCTAGGAATAAATATAGGTTTATGGGGAATATATAAAAGAAAATATAGAGATTATCTTCAAACTGATGGATCTCAGATCTATACTAATGGTGTATGTGTCATAACAAAATATTTTTTGTAACTGTTTTCATTTATAGCAGTTAGGTTTAAGAGTTTATTGTGCAGAAAATTATGAACATAGATCACCAGTTTGGCAGAAAAGCATATGTTAAGTGCATGACTGTGCCTGGGTTAATATTATGGTCTAGAACATACTCTAGTCCAAATATCTCTGAGATTTCTAGCGATGCATATGAATACATAAAGGGTAACTTAACTTTCATGAAAAGAAAATATAGCAAATAAAAATATATTGTATATAAAAATATATTGTATATTGCCTATACAATTGACTACAAGGCCATATTGCAATTTTAATGATTTTAAAAAAGACTTTTCCATTTGAATCTGTATCCATTGTAATTTTCTGGAAAATTTGATGCAATATGGCAACCTGGAAGCCTTCTGTATACATGGTGTACAGAACTTTCCCATAAATGTAATTTATGGCTTGTGCTATTAGCTCGCTGATTTTCACAGAAGTCTGCAGTAAGGTTCAAGTCATATTTAGTCATCTTCTGCAACAGAAATTTCCTTTTAGTGAGATACTCCCAAAGGTGTAATTACTTCACAAGGGATACAGACCCTGTAGCTTTCCTCATTAGAACACTGCAAGTGCATCAGCTGCTTAGATTGAACAGAGACACTCTCATTTAGGTACCAGACTTCCAAGCACATAGTAAAACATACAGCCTTTTTTCCTAGCAAGAAAAACAGGTACGACATGCTACAAAGTTTGTTAAAATCCTTGTAATGTACATAGATCAACCAGAAAATAAAAGAAAAGGAGCTGTGCCAATAAAAAACACTATATTTGTTGTAAAAGTCCCAGACTTGTTAAATTAATAAGACTCCATAACAAGAGGATCCTGGTGTTGAAGGAAAATCACTAATCCTCAAGCCAAACACACCACAGTGATTGCACATTTTCTTATCACTAATGTGGTCAGCCACCGACAAAAGATGCACTTACCAGATGGTAGAGTGTAAGGAGCGTTATGGTAACAAGCCAATCGCAATCCATCGCCTACACCAGATGTCTTGTAAATCAGGGACAAAACGCTCCATATGCAGTGGATCCTTAGGATGATCACGCTTTCACTCACACCCAATGAATATGTTCAAAATACAAAGAGAAAGAAGCTTCCCATAGTGTAAAAATCTTCAATACTCTTTTAATTATAACGAAAATGCACTTACATAAAAACACAGTTAGATCGCATAGGTAGCAAGCCGGCTGGCAAATTGGGAGCCCGTCCTCCTCTCGTAACAGCATGGTGACGTCACAGCATGCCCTACCAGACGCGTTTCGTCAGACATGCCGTTTTCAATGGGGAAAGCGTTATGTCCCTGATTTACAAGGCATCTGGTGTAGGCGAGGGGTTGCGATTGGCTTGTTACCATAATGCTCCTTACGCTCTACCATCTGGTAAGTGAAAATTTTTGTCGGTAGCTGGGCACATTAGTGTTAAGAAAGTGTGCAATCACTGTGGTGTGTTCGGCTTGAGGCTTAGTGATTTTACTTCAACACCAGGATCCTCTTGTTATGGACTCTTATTAATTTAACAAGTCTGGGACTTTTACAACAAATATAGTGTTTTTTATTGACGCAGCTCCTTTTCTTTTATTTTCATTTTTATTGTGTATGTATCCCACAGTGGAGCAGCAGCCTTACATTTTTCAACATTCACTGTGATTTATAATATTGTTTTTTAATATTATTATTTAACTTATTTTTTTGAATTTTTACTTTTATTATTATTATTCAGCATTGTCTTTAGGTCTGAGCACAGTTTTATTTCTTTTTATTTATAGATCAACCAAAGGTTGATTGTTTTTTCTCAACAAATGTAAAGTTACTTTTTAAAGATAAGCAACTGAGTTTCTCTTTTATTGTTTTATAATCAATAAACATTTGTTAAATACTCCTGTCAGGGTTTATAACTAAATTTTCTGTGTCATCTATTAAAAAAAAAGGATGAGAATTCAATTAAACTGAACTGGAAAAAGCTTTAACCACTTAAGCCCCAGACCAATTTGTAGCCAAAGGACCAAGCCTCTTTTTGCGAATTTGACACTGCGTCGCTTTAACTGACAATTGCACGGTTGCTCCCAAACAAAATTGGCATCCTTTTTTTCCACAAATAGATAAAAAAAAATTTTTTTTTTGGTGGTATTTGATCACCTCTGCATTTTTTTTTTTTGCGCTATAAACAAATATAGAGCGTAAATTTTGAAAAAAATTCAATATTTTTTACTTTTTGCTATAATAAATATCCCCCAAAAATATATAAAAACTTTTTTTTTCCTCAATTTAGGCTGATACATATTTTTCTACATATTTTTGGTAAAGAAAAAAAATCACAATTAGTGATTATTGATTGGTTTGCGCAAAAGTTATAGCGTTTACAAAATAGGGGATAGTTTTATAGCCTTTTTATTCATTTTTTTTTTTACTAGTAATGGCGGCAATCAGCGATTTTTATTGTGACTGCGACATTATGGCGGACACATCGGCCATTTTTGACACATTTTTGGGACCATTGTCATTTATACAGCAATCAATGCTATTTAAATGCACTGATTCCTGTGTAAATGACACTGGCAGTGAGGGAGTTAACCACTAGGGGACGAGGAGGGGTTATGTATGACGTTATGTGTTTTTTTTTATTGTAGGGGTCGTGGCCTTGCATGTGACGTCACTGATAGTCTTTCTCTATATCAAGGAACAGACGATCTGTGACAGCCACAGTAGGAAGCACGGGGAGAGTTTTTTTTACACAGACCTCTCCTCGTTCTTCAGCTCTGTGACCCGATCGCGGGACACCAGCGACGATCGGGTCCGCTGGTCCCACGGCCACGGTCACAGAGCTCAGGACCGGGTCGGGAGCGCGCCACGGCCGGCGCGCTCCCGACCCATGGCTGGGCACTTAAAGAGCAAGGTACAGGTACGTGCTTGTGCCCAGCCATGCCATTCTGCCGACGTATATGTGCAGGAGGCGGTCCTTAAGTGGTTAAAAGGTAGTTCATGTTTTGAAACATTTTGAATATTACACCTGTATTTAGGGTGTAACATGTAACATGTTACTTTGGAGCAGTCCCTCTCCTGATCCCCCTTGTGATAGTGGGCAGGAGATCCTCTCCCCACACCCACTGTCAGATTTAAAAAAATAGCACAACAGAGTTCTGTGAATGAATGAACTACAATTCCCATGTTCCACTTCGGCAGACTGAAGAACAAAAAGCACCTGCACCATGTTAAAATGCAGTTAAGATTCCTTTTTTTCAAGCAACGGTGGAAACAGCACAAAGCAGTCAACGTATGTCTGCCTAAGGTGGTTATTTGAGTAAATGGATTCTTAACTGCATTTTACCGTGGTGACAATGCTATTTGTTTCTCAGGTTTCTTATAGTTTGCAGTCCATACCAGATCACCAGTTTCCAGCTGTGACATACACTCAACAGCCACTTTATTAGTGCCTTTTGCCTTCAGAACTGCCTTAATTCTTCATGGCATAGATTCCACCAAACAGTGCCTCCTGTCCTTCAAACCCTTCCGAGCAGACTGAGAGCTAATACCAGCCCTTTTTACCCCGAGCATCATACACAGTTAAGATATTGGGATAGAAGCAAATGATAGTTTATTGAAACTCAGACACATATTTTATACCCCACAGGAGGACATTCCCCTCTCGAGGATATTAGCATGACAATGCAAACTTCAAACATCAATCCAATTAACAGCTACAGTACCTGACCGCGAGATTGTGTTTCCAGTGCGATCTCATCGTGCTGGTTCTCGGCGACAGGGCAGTGTACATCTCGCACTGGCTGAAATAGGAAAATGTCGCAAATCGAATGGGGGTGATGTTACTCATCATCAAATAATTATCTGTTTCTTCATGGGCCATAATCAGTGGGTAGGAGGCTTGCCCCTAGTTCTCTCTAAAAGCCCCTGTCCTGGTTGGGTCTGTAACATTGGCATAATAGCATCACGCAGTTGCTGCAGATCTGTCGGCTGCACATCCATGATGCGCATCTCCTGTTCCACCACATCCCAAATGTGCTATATTGGATTGAGATCCGGTGACTGTGGAGGCCATTGGAGTACAGTGAACTCATTGTCACGTTCAAGAAACCAATGTGAGATGATGTAAGTTTTGTGACATGATACATTATCCTGCTGGAAGTATCCATCAGAAGATGAGTACACTGTAATCATAAAGGGATGGACATGGTCAGCAACAATACTCAGGTAGGCCATGCCATTTAAGCAATGCTCAGTTGGTACTAAGGGGTCCAAAGTGTGCCAAGACCCCCCCCCCCCCCCCCCCACACACACACACACACAATCACACCACTAATCTGAACCATTGATATAAGACAGGATGGATCCATGCTTTCATGTTGTTTATGTCAAATTCTGACTCTGCCATCTGAATGTCACAACTGAAATCAAGACTCATCAGACCAGGCAACATTTTTCCAATCTTCTATTGTTCAATTTTGGTGACCCTGTGCAAAATGTAGCCTCGGTTTCATATTCTTAGCTGACAGCTGTGGCACCCAGTGTCGCCTTTTGCTGCTGTAGCCCCTCTGCATCAAGGTTCAATGTGTTGTGCATTCAGAGATGGTATTCTGTATACCTTGGTTGTAACGAGTGGTTATTTGAGTTACTGTTGCCTTTCTATCATCTCAAACCAGTCTGTCCATTTTCCTCTGACCTTTGATTTACTAAAGGCAAATAGGCTGTGCACTTTTGCCAGGGCAGTTGCAAACTGCAAGTGCAGTTGCTCCAGAGCTTAGTAAATGAGGTAAAGCTTCACTTTACAAACAATACCCAATCACATGTAAGAAAAATAAAAAACAGCATTTTTGCTTGCATATGACTGGAAGTCAGCAGAGCTCTCCCTCCTTTACTAAGCTCTGGAGCAATTACACTTAGGCCGCGTACACACGGGCGGACTGTTCGCCCAACCTTGTCCGCTGAACAGTGTTTGGGCGGACAGTCCGCTCGTGTGTGGGCTTTCAGCGGACAGTTTCAGCGGATAGTTGGACGGACAAAGTCTTTCGGAAATTCCGAAAAACTGTCCGCTGAAACTGTGTTTGAGCGAACAGTCCGCCCGTGTGTGGGCCAGTCCGCTGTACTTTCGAAATGAGCGGACTGTTCCCGCTCGGAAAGTCCGCCCATTTCGAGCGCGTGTACAGGTAGGCGGGGCCCGCGAAGGAGACGTCGCGGGCTCCGCCGCCTGGAATGGGCTTAAAGGGGAACCCCAACGCCGAAAAAAATCGGCGTGGGGGTTCCCCCAAAGTCCACACCAGACCCTTGTCCGAGCACGCTACCCGGCCGGCCAGGAAAGGGGGGCGAGCGAGCGCGCCCCCCCTCCTGAGCCATACCAGGCAGCGTGCCCTCAACATGGGGGGGGTGCCTTGGGGAGGGGGGGGGCCGCGCGGCCCCCCCACCCCAAAGCACCTTGTCCCCATGTTGATGAGGACAAGGGCCTCTTCCCGACAACCCTGGCCGTTGGTTGTCGGGGTCTGCGGGCGGGGGGCTTATCGGAATCCGGGAGCCCCCTTTAAGAAGGGGGCCCCCGGATACCGGCCCCCCACCCTATGTGAATGAGTATGGGGTACAATGTACCCCTACCCATTCACCTGTGAAATAAAGTACAAAAAAAAACACAACACAGGGAAAAAATATTTTATTGCACAGCTCCGGGGGTCTTCCGTCTTCGGGGGTCTTCTCGCCGGACTCCTCCGCTATCTGTGTGTAGCTCTTTTACTAGCGGAGGAGTCCGGCTTTCTTCCTCCCCGCCGCCGGCCTCTTCTCCCGACTTCGGGGGTCTTGTCCCCCTCTTCGGTTCTTCTGCCGGGCCACCGCGCCTTCTTGTAGCTCTTTTGCAGGCGGTGGCCCGGTCTTCTGTCGCCGCTGCCTTCCGTTCTTCTGTCGCCGCCTTCGGTTCTTCTGCCGGGCCACCGCGCCTTCTTGTAGCTCTTTTACAGGCGGTGGCCCGGTCTTCTGTCGCCGCTGTCGTCGCCGCCGCCGCCGCCTTCCGTTCTTGTTCTTCTTCTTGTTCTTCTTCTTCTTCTCCTGGAGATGTTGACTCGACGAGCTCTCCGGCCGGAATGCCAGAGCCGCGCTGTGCGGTCACTTATATAGTGACAATGGGGCGGTGTCACATGGTATATGTCACATGGGTTGGTCACATGGTGACCCCGCCCCCTTACGATGTCATAGTCCCCATGTGACATCAACCCATGTGACCAACCCATGTGACATATACCATGTGACACCGCCCCATTGTCACTATATAAGTGACCGCACAGCGCGGCTCTGGCATTCCGGCCGGAGAGCTCGTCGAGTCAACATCTCCAGGAGAAGAAGAAGAAGAACAAGAAGAAGAACAAGAACGGAAGGCGGCGGCGGCGGCGACGACAGCGGCGACAGAAGACCGGGCCACCGCCTGTAAAAGAGCTACAAGAAGGCGCGGTGGCCCGGCAGAAGAACCGAAGGCGGCGACAGAAGAACGGAAGGCAGCGGCGACAGAAGACCGGGCCACCGCCTGCAAAAGAGCTACAAGAAGGCGCGGTGGCCCAGCAGAAGAACCGAAGAGGGGGACAAGACCCCCGAAGTCGGGAGAAGAGGCCGGCGGCGGGGAGGAAGAAAGCCGGACTCCTCCGCTAGTAAAAGAGCTACACACAGATAGCGGAGGAGTCCGGCGAGAAGACCCCCGAAGACGGAAGACCCCCGGAGCTGTGCAATAAAATATTTTTTCCCTGTGTTGTGTTTTTTTTTGAACTTTATTTCACAGGTGAATGGGTAGGGGTACATTGTACCCCATACTCATTCACATAGGGTGGGGGGCCGGTATCCGGGGGCCCCCTTTCTTAAAGGGGGCTCCCGGATTCCGATAAGCCCCCCGCCCGCAGACCCCGACAACCAACGGCCAGGGTTGTCGGGAAGAGGCCCTTGTCCTCATCAACATGGGGACAAGGTGCTTTGGGGTGGGGGGGCCGCGCGGCCCCCCCTTCCCCAAGGCACCCCCCCATGTTGAGGGCACGCGGCCTGGTACGGCTCAGGAGGGGGGGCGCGCTCGCTCGCCCCCCTTTCCTGGCCGGCTGGGTAGCGTGCTCGGACAAGGGTCTGGTGTGGACTTTGGGGGAACCCCCACGCCGATTTTTTTCGGCGTTGGGGTTCCCCTTTAAGCCCATTCCAGGCGGCGGAGCCCGCGACGTCTCCTTCGTGGGCCCCGCCTACCTGTACACGCGCTCGAAATGGGCGGATTTGCCTCCGCCTTACGTGGGCGAGTCCGTTCATTTCAAAAGTTGAGCGGACTGTTTGGCAAACAGTTCGTTGAAACAGTCCGCTCGTGTGTGGGCAAGTCCGCTCATGCAAATTTTGAGCGGACTGTTTGCCGAAACTGTTTGACGAACAAGGTTGGGCAAACAGTCCGCGCGTGTGTACGCGGCCTTACAGAGTGCAACTGCACTGGTAAAAGTGCACAGTCTATTTGCCTTTAGTAAATCAACCTCAATGTATTTAAAAATACATTTAATTATTTTTAATGAACCCATAACTGTATATCTTAAAGTGTATAACTAGTGTTTTTTGTCTTCCTATAGTAAATTAATAAATTAAAATATCTAAATTTAAAAAAATGTAATCTAAAAATATTGCAACTATTTGAAAAAATTAACATTTTATCTCAAAGGGGACATTGGATGT
Source organism: Lithobates pipiens (assembly GCF_037356315.1). Lineage (NCBI taxonomy): Eukaryota > Metazoa > Chordata > Amphibia > Anura > Ranidae > Lithobates > Lithobates pipiens. The sequence goes on from NW_027507790.1 coordinate 20,810,347, forward strand.
GTTAACCACTTCAGCCTCTAAAGGATTTACCAACTTCCTGACCAGGCATAGTTGGCATTGCGTCGCTTTAACTGACAATTGTGTAGTCATGTGACGTTTTACCCAACAACATTGATGTCTTTTTTTCTCTCACAAATAGAGCTTTCTTTTGGTGGTATTTGATCACCTCTGCGGTTTTTATTTTTTGTGCTATAAACAAAAAAAGAGCTTCAAACACATTTGACATTTTCTTTTTGGGACCATTGACATTTATATAGCGATCATAGCTAAAAATAGCCACTGATTACTGTATAAATGTCACTGGCAGGGAAGGGGTTAGACACTAAGGGGTGATAAAGGGGTTAAGTGTTCCCTAGGGAGGGGTTTCTAGCGGTGGGAGGTGTACTGACAGGGAGTAGCGAGAGATCTAGGAACAGACAATCTCTCTCTAATTCAGAAAGAGGATCGGTCTGCTTACATTGACAGATCCCCGTTCTGTCTCTCTGGGGAGCGAATGTGGGTTGCCGGTGGACATTGCGTCCGCCGGCCATGCGCATCGGCTCTGGCATCCCAAATAGCTCTTAAAGCAGCCGGCATAAACCTACGGTGGTGGGCGCAGCCGTGCCAACCTGCTGCAGTATAATGACGGGGGCTAACAGTTAAACAAAACCATTACCATTAGTTTAAACTGGTTCTGTGGTGGAGCTTGATGGACATGGAGTCTTCAGCCTTGGTAGCTACAGTATGTAACGATAAACATATAAAATTGCAGAAAAAATTAAAATAATGCATTTGGGTGGCAAAAATATGAATGCAATCTATACACTGGGATGGAAAAGGACCTGGGGGTCCTAGTAGATGATAGTAGACGATAGGCTCAGCAATAGCATGCAAAGCCAAGCTGCAAAGCAAACAGAATATTGGCATGTATTAAAAAGGGTAATAATTCCAGAGATAAAACAATAATTCTCCCGCTCTACAAGACTTTGGTCCGGCCGCACCAGTCCTCAGGAAGGATGTACTGGAAATAGAGTGAGTACAAGAAGGACAACAAAGTTAATAAAGGGCCTGGAGGATATTAGGAAAGGTTGCGAGCACTGAACTTATTTTCTCTGGAGAAGAGACGCTTGAGAGGGGATAAATATTAAATTTACAAATAACGTACTGGTGACCCCATAATACGGTTCAAACTTTTTCGTGGAAGGGAGTTTAACCACTTGCCGCCCGCCCTATAGGCAATTGACAGTGGCAAAGTGGTTGCATAATCCTGATCGGACGTCATATGACGTGATCAGAATTTCGAGCCGCTGCGCACCCCCGGGGGCACGCATCGTGGCGATCGTTGTTGCGGGGTGTCAGTCTGACACCCTGCAACTACGATCTCGGTAAAGAGTCTCCGACGGAGACTCTTTACCACGTGATCAGCCGTGTCCAATCACGGCTGATCACAGTGTAAATAGGAAGAGCCGGTGATCGGCTTTTCCTCACTCGCGTCTGTCAGACGCGAGTAGAGGAGAGCCAATCGGCTGCTCCTCTGACAGGGGGGGTCAGTGCTGATCGATTATCAGCACAGCCCCCCCGAGGATGCCCACACTGGACCACCAGGGACGCCACCAGACCACCAGGGATGCCCAGCAAAAGGTAATCCTCCCTAGACCAGCAGGGATGCCAGCCAGTGCCACAATGGATGCCAATCAGTGCCCATAATGGATGCCAATCAGTGCCCACAATGGGCATCACTGATTGGCATGCATTATTGTTTGGCACTGATTGGCATCCATTAGTACAATATAACATAATACAATGCCGCCTATCAGTGCCCGCATGTGCCGCTTATCAGTGCCCACCTGTGCCGCCTATCAGTGCCCATCCATGCCACCTATCAGTGCCCACCCATGCCCATCTGTGCCACCTATCCATGCCCACCTGTGCCACCTATCCATGCCCATCTGTGCCGCCCATCCATGCCAATCCGTGCCAGCTATCAGTGCCAATTTGTGCCACCTATCAGTGCCCATCCGTGTCGCCCATCAGTGCCACCCATCAGTGCCTCCTATCAGTGCCCATCAGTGCCACCCATCAGTGCCACCTTATCAGTGCCCATCAGTGCCCATCAATGAAGGAGAAAACGTACTTATTTACAAACTTTTGAAACTGAAACAAAAAAAACATATTTTTTTTCAAAATTTTCGGTATTTTTTTATTTGTAGAGCAAAAAATAAAAACCGTAGAGGTGATCAAATACCACCAAAAGAAAGCTCTATTTGTGGGGAAAAATGATAAAAATTTCATTTGGGTACAGTGTAGCATGACCGCGCAATTGTCATTCAAAGTGCGACAGCGCTGAAAGCTCAAAATTGGTCTGGGCAGGAAGGTGTTTAAGTGCCCGGTATTGAAGTGGTTAACAAGACTTGTGGACACTGATTAAAATGAGAAGAAAAGAGGTTTAACCTTAAAATACATAGCTTGTTCTTTACTGTAAGCCCCTGTACACACGGTCGAAGATTCAGGCAACCAAATCCGTCGGATTAATTCCGGAAGAGGTCCGGAAGTGATGTTGCATACACACGGTCGGACTCAGTTGTCTGAAAATCCAATTGTACATAACGTGATGACGTTATTTTGTTAGGACGGGACTACGTTCAGGCTAGTAGCTTTGGTCTAAGAATTTGATCTAAACATGCGTGGCACTTTGTCCGTTGGAGTAGGCTACACATGGTCGGAGATTGTCCGATCGGAGCATTTTGTCGAAAATTTTTACCGGCAAGTTGGAAAAGTTGGTCCGTCGGATATTCAGACAGAAACAGTCCGATGCAGACCACACACAGTCGGAATATCCGACAAAACGGTCCGATAGGAAACATTCCGCCTGAATCTCCGACCCTGTGTACAAGGGCTTAGAGTGGCAAAGATGTGGAATTCCCTTCCACAGGCGGTGGTCTCAGCGGGGAGCATCGATAGTTTCAAAAAACTATTAGATAAGCACCTGAATGACCACAACATACAGGGATATACAATGTAATACTGATATATAATCACACACATAGGTTGAACGTGTGTCTTTTTTTGACCTCACCTACTATGTAACTATGTAACATAAGACAGTCATTTTATTTTTTTAGAACAATGCATGTTACAAAGTATAGAAAACTCTTCTCAGGGTAAAATTCGGTTTCATTAATATGTAGGGTGGTAAATTGATATTGATGAGAAGAGAAGAGGTTTCTTATGAATATCTGCAATGCTGGTTTATTAAGGTATCCTAACGTTACTGCTTTCCAGTTTCTTCAGTCCACAGCCAAACCTTTGTAATGCTAACTGTTATGAAGACCCGTATGCCAAAATTGCTTGTATTCGCATATCTTAATAGTCTGTCAATGTCTGAGTGTACACTAGTATATATTGTACACAGTTTTAATCATCTTTCAGATGACCCACTGAAGACACATGTTTGTGACACAAATTAAGATAACACATATCTGCCTTTCTCTTAAGAGGATAATAGCATGCACAACAGAGCAATAAGCCTGACATTTAGAAAAAAATGTCTGCAACTCCCACATATATTGGCTTGTTGATAAGTGCTTGTGCACTTGTCATGTTTCTGAGATGCCCCGAGCCATTTTCTGCTCTGTATTGAGAAGAATGTGGAAAGTGATATGACAGAAATGCTACGGTGCTGGAAACCAGGAATGTTATTCCAAATATTATCAACATGCAAAATTATTCACTGCAGAGTGCATTTTCTTTTTTTTTTAGAAAGCAAGATAATCTGAAAGCAAGGACAAAAATATTGAAAGCAGGTTTCAGCAGAGTTTTTTTTTATTTTTTATCTCAAGGTTGACACATCTATCTATCTATCTATCTATCTATCTATCTATCTATCTATCTATCTATCTATCTATCTATCTATCTATCTATCTATCTATATATCAAGGGCGTTCTTTCACAACTACATAGAGGCTTTGACTATATTCTCCCCTTATCAGGATTTTTGTATTGTAAGCTTAATATGCATGAATATACTGTATGTAAATAAACAGTACCTGAATATACAGTACCCGGCCGCGAGAATGTGTTTCCAGTGCGATCCCAGTTCTCGGTGACGGGGTACTGTACATCTCGCGCTGGCTGCAATAGGAAAATGTCACATTTGATTATGCCAAATGATCTTAAATATACAGTAAATTAAGAGCTCTTCACTTTGATAATGGCTATGCTAATACACAAAACATGAAGAAGATTTATTTATGCAAGTGTGAGGCAACTAAAGATGAAATAGAATAGACATTTTTTTTAGTGATCATTGTATTAATTAGGCAAATACAACAGTTCACCCTGATGTACAAGTAAAACCTAATATCCAATATTTGTTGAATTCAGCAATGATGCTACAGGAAAATAGAATTCATTATAGAATTGTGAAATTCTCAGGCTTGTAAGTTACAACCTACTATTGCACATTTTTGTTGAATTTATTAGACTAGGATAAACACGATTGATGTATGATGTTTGCATGATATATTCATTGTCTAAAAGCTGTTCCAACTTTTACTTTTGCTGAATGCTACAATAGCAGCATAAGAAAAGCTGAACTTAAGTATTTTTTTAATTCTTGTAAACAGAAACTGTAAGCCCTTGTACACACGGTCAGAGATTTCGACGGACTGTGTCCTATCGGACCGTTTTGTCGGATATTTTCCGACTGTGTGTGGTCTCCATCGGACTGTTTCCGTCAGAATATCCGACGGACCAACTTTTCCAACTTGCCGGTAAAATTTTCCGACAAAAGGCTCCGATCAGACATACTCCGATCATGTGTAGCCTACTCCGATGGACAAAGTGCCACGCATGCTCAGATCAAATTCCTAGACCAAAGCTATTGGCTACTAGCCTGAACGTAGTCCCATCGTAACGAAATAACGTCATCACGTTATGTACAATTGGATTTTCCGACAACTTTGTCCGACCGCGTGTATGCAACAGTTTCGGACAAAATCCGTCAGACAAAATCCGTCGGACAAAATCCAATGGATTTGGTTGTCAGAATGTCCAACCATGTGTACAAGGGCTAAGGCTGCATTCACACCCGAGCATTTTTGGGCTTTGGCGTTTTTTTTATTAGCCAATAGAGAAAACTATTGTCTACTATTGTGCATCTGTTGCATCATTTGTTGCTAGGTTTTTCAGCTTTTTTAGCTTTTCCATTAGCTTGCATTTCTTCTTTTACTAATATTTTTAATTTATTATAATGTTTTTTCCTTAGGGTAGGGGTTTGAGTTCCGTTTAGGATAGGGTTAGGATTAGGAGTTGAGGTTAGGGTTATTTATTATTATTTTATTTATTTTTAGCTATTCTTTACAGGCAAGGAAACTGCCATCTGCCATTTGGTGGCTTGAAAGTTTGGTGGAGAGCAGTAGCAGCTGTGACAGGTATCATTCACAGCATGCCTTGGATATACAGTGCATCTGGAAAGTATTCACAGCGCTTAACTTTTTCCACATTTTGTTAGGTTACAGCCTTATTCCAAAATGGATTAAATTAATTATTTTCCTCAAAATACTACAAACTGTTTTCCATAATGTCAAAGTGAAAGCTTGTGATTATTTTTTTTGTATTTTTTTTTTTTATAAATTTGCAAAGATTTCAAACAAACTTCTTTCACATTGTCATTATGGGGTGTTTTTTGTAGAATTTTGAGGAAAATAAGAATTGGATCCATTTTGGAATAAGGCTGTAACATAACAAAATGTGGAAAAATGTAAGCGCTGTGAATACTTTCCAGATGCACTGGGCCTGTTTTGGGAAACTGTTTATATCTATGGGTTTCATTTCACTTTAACTTGATTAAATTGTACTTATATGCAAGTTAAAATGTAATCTTGTAGCTGTGTACTTAGAAGCTACTAATGGAGTAACAATGCAACTTTGTTGCAGGCACCATAAGCTGCCTGTTCTCATTCTCCCAACACACCACTGTTGCCCCAATTAGGGTTGGCACTTTTTCTTCAAGTCAAACGCGAACACTTTAGCGGTGCACAGCAATTTTTTTTTATATAGTATAAACTATACATATATTTAGCAATTAACCGCTTCAGCCCCAGAAGATTTTACCCCTTTCCTGACCAGAGCACTTTTTACAATTTGGCACTGTGTCGCTTTAACTGACAATTGCGCATGAGACATGGCTCCCAAACAAAATTGACGTCCTTTTTTCCCACAAATAGAGCTTTCTTTTGGTGGTATTTGTATTTTATTTTTTGTGCTATAAACAAAAAAAAGCGACAATTTTGACAAAACGGGTATCTGTAGGACCCGCCACCCGACTCATGGCTGCCGGCGACACGCATGCGATGGCCATTCTGCCGACGTACATCAGCGTGCGCTGGTCGGGAACCGGTTAAATTACATTTCTAATCATATGAAGTCAATCACAAGAGTCCCCCTTTACATCAGGGTCGACAGAGTTCCCATTTTACATCTTAATCTACAGAGTTCCCCTTTTACATCTGACTAAAATCAAAATAAATGCAGAGCTAAATTCAAAGTATCCTCTAAGGTATATACAGTGTATTCACTAAACGATATATAAATAAAGTGCAATATGCAAAATGTGTTCTTATTAACAGTATATAAATAATAGCAGGTAAAAAACAAGGCAAAATCGATTATTAGCATTCGTTTTGGGCCATGTGAAAGAGAGTGTAACAGACACACTTGGCTTAGACAACTGCAGCCAGCAACCCTGCTGGGAGGCCATAGTCCAGTCTGAATAATGTGTCTGGCTTTTAAGCATTTTGAAACCCAGACACATGATTCCAAACCCAAACTGTCTGGGCGAATCCCATACAGGTGGCAACCCTAGCCCCACACCTTTGATCCATTACCCGGAAAAACCATGTGTAAATAATGACTTCTAAAAGTTGACATAAACACATCCTTTGTCCTCTTATTTGGGAGATGTCCCATTTGTGTACTTGGAGAGGCGGGGGGAGTATAGAGTACGTATGTGACCCATACCTGGAAGTACCAGATTTTCAAGATGCTGAATTGGCTGGACAAGTAAATGGAGGGACTGTAGGAGAGGGAAGAACAGACACTCTATATTACTTGCTGTAGTGCTGCCCTTCCACTATCATTACTTACGTTTAATCACACAAATGCTTAAGTTTACAAGTACAGTAAATTATGTGAAGCTGCAATATGTGTGCATTGATTTCCTTTTACAAGGGAAGTAGATCACATCTTTAACAATCTTCATTCCATTTTTCCTAATATTCTGCAGATTAGCCACAGGCTAAGAAATGTGACACAAGCAAATTGCAAAACGTCTACAGGCTATTTAACTTAAAATGTCTCAAACATGGATTTTAACGACAGTCATTCATTTCCCAAATGCAGAGACAATATATTACCTTCACCTCGGTTTTATTAGACAGAAATGTGTATGTATACATAATGATGACATTTCTAGTGCTGTGTAAAGAAACTCTTGGCTGCCCTTTCTTTTCTGTTTTAATGGGATTGATTTACTTAAGGAGTAGAGAGACCGCTTAAAGTAGAAAAAGTGAATGATAGCAAATAAGATGAACCTGTGTGAATTTTGTATAAACAATCAGATGTCAAAAAACATTAAAAAAAAATATGGGATTTTTATATACAGCTTACCTGTAAAATCCTTTTCTTGAGAGTACATCACGGGACACAGGAGCTTCATTACATAGTGAGTTATATAGGCACCTCTGGTGATTGGACACTGGTTGACCCCAATTAAGGAGAATTCCTCCCCTATATAACCCCCCCCCATATGGGAGGCACCTCAGTTTTGTAGCAAAGCAATAAGAAACCACGTTAACCCAAGAGGGGCGAAAGCCCTGTGTCCCGCGATGTACTCTCAAGAAAAGGATTTTACAGGTAAGCTGTATATAAAAATCCCATTTTCTTGATCATACATCACAGGACACAGGAGCTTCATTACATAGTGGGATGTCCCATAGCAATGCTCAGATTGAGGGGAGGGAGACACAGATCATAATTATAGACTGCCAGGGACCGGAGGACCTAAACTGCAGCCTGCAGTACGCTGCGCCCGAAGGCGATATCCTCTTGCCCTCTGACATCCACCTGATAGAATCTGGTGAATGTGTGGACTGATGACCAAGATGCAGCCTTACAGATCTGAGCCAGGGAGGCCTGGTGATGCACTGCCCAAGAAGCACTTACAGCCCTAGTAGAGTGCACTTTCACTTGAAAAGGAGGAATCTTCCCCTTTACACTGTAGGCTTGAGAAATAACCTGTCTAATCCACCTTGAGAGAGTGGATTTTGACGCCGCCTGGCCCTTCCTAGGGCCTTCCGGCAAAATAAATAAGCAATCCACTTTCCTTATCTGAGCAGTTGCTTGAAGATAAATACTGATTGCTCTAACCACATCCAAAGTGTGCAAAGATTCTTCTTCTGCGGACTGTGGGTCTGGAAAAAAGGATGGTAGGATTACGTCTTGATTCAAATCCTGAAACCACCTTAGGTTGAAAGGACCTGTTGGGACGCATGACCACCCGGTCCTTATGAATAATTAGATACGGCTCCTTGCTGGAAAGAGCTGCTAGCTCTGATACTCTTCTAGCCGTGGATATGGCTACCAAGAAGACCAATTTTTTAGTCAGGAGAACTAATGAAGCCAGATGCAAAGGTTCAAATGGTTGCCCCTGCAAAGCCGAGACAACCAAATTCAGATCCCAAGGCCATACCGGAGGTTTGACTGGCGGTCTTATCCGAATGGCCCCCTGGATAAAATCCTGCACCAGGGAATGCGATGCAAGTGGCTTTTGACAAAAACACTGACAGGGCCGAAATCTGCACCTTGATAGTGCTTATGGCCAAATTCATTTCTAGGCCTGACTGGAGAAAGGCCAAGATCCTGCTAATGACATACTTTCTAGGATGCCATTTCCTGAGTTCACACCAGGAAACATATGCCCTCCAGATTTTGTAATAAATAAGTCTGGAGGCTGGCTTTCTGGCATTGACCAGAGTAGAAAGGACTGGCCCCGAAAGGCCACGGTCTCTCAGAATGTGGGTTTCAGCAGCCAAACCGTAAAATTCAGACTGCGTAAAGCAGGATGGTAGATTGGACCCTGTGAGAGCAGGTCTGGCCAGATAGGGAGGATCCATGGCCTTCCTACTGCCAACTTCATGATCTCCGTGTACCGTGGTCGCCTGGACCAAGCCGGGGCCACCAAACGGACCGACTTTGTCTCCCTCTTGACTCTTCCCAGGAACCGCGACAGAAGCGGGCTCGGGGGGAAGGCATAGATCAGATTGTACTGATCCCAGGGAACTGTCAGAGCATCTGAACCCTGAGCAAGTGTATCTCTTGTCCTTGACACAAAATTGTCCAGTTTCCTGTTGAACCTGGATGCAAACAGATCTACGTCCTGAGTACCCCACCTGTGACATATGTTCCGAAACACGTCGGGGTGCAGAGCCCATTCTCCTGGGCACAACTGCTGGCGACTCAGAAAATACGCCTGCCAATTTTCCACTCCTGGAATGAAGACTGCAGAAAGACACGGAACATGCTTTTCTGCCCAGACAAGTATGCAATTCACCTCTTTTTGGGCCACCAGACTCCTGGTACCACCCTGGTGATTGATATAAGCCACTGCTGTGGCATTGTTGGACTGAAGCCGAACCGTGAGACCTCGTAGTCTGTAAGACCACTTTATGAGAGCCATATAAACTGCCCGGATCTCCAAGATATTTATGGGCAATAGCTTCTTGATCGCAGACCATTTCCCCTGCGAGCACGACTCCTCCAATACTGCTCCCCAGCCTGTCAGGCTGGCATCTGTTGTGATAATCTTCCATGGAAGAGGAAGAAAAGTTTTGCCCTTCAGCAAATTCTTGGTTTGTAACCACCAGACGAGACTCTTGCGTGTCCCTGGGGATAGACGCATAGGAAGATCCAAGGATTGGGCCTTCCTGTTCCAAGTCGCAAGGATGCATCATTGCAGAGGCCTTGAGTGGAACTGGGCTAATGGGATGGCCTCGAAGGAGGCGACCATTTTCCCTAACAGTCTCATGCACAATCGAATGAGGGAAGAACTCCTGCCCAGAATTAGGCGCACCAGATCCCCAATGGTCAAGGCCTTTGGCCTTGGAAGAAACACCTTGCCCTGAGCGGTGTCGATGATCATGCCCAGGTATTCCAACCTGGTGGCAGGCTGTAGGGACGACTTTTCTAGGTTTATGATCCAACCTAGGCGTTCCAGGTGTTCTAGCGTTCTGGTGACGCTGTGGTTCAGGAACGCTGCTGTTTTCTCCATGAGAAGCAAATCGTCTAGATAAGCCATGACGGCTATATCCTGAGCTCTTAGGTTTGCTAAGAGAGGGTCCAGAATCTTTGTGAAGACTCGAGAGGCCGTAGCAAGCCCAAACGGCAAGGCCACAAATTGAAAACTGGGAAGGAGCCCAAGCATCCGCTTAACCTGTTCCTTGAGGAACTGACACAACCCCACGGCTGCGACTGTAGGTTGCACCACAGCGCCAGTCATGGAAAAGGAGGTTTTTAATAAGGTTTCCAGCTTCTTATCAGTTGGATCCTTAAATACCTGCTCATTATCCAAGGGACAAGTCAGGCTTTTATTCACGCAAGAAACAGCCGCATCAACAGATGAGACCCCCCCACTTCTTGGTGAAACTTTCCTCCAGAGGATAATGCATAGAAAACCTTTTAGGAGGAGCAAACAGTTTATCGGGATGTCCCAAATCCTCATACAACAATTCATCCATTAAGGGATGGATTGGAAAGGAATAGGCAGTCTGTGGGGCTTTCCTGACTCCCAGGGAAGAAACAGAGGACGTAGCAACTTCAGCAGCAGGCATTCTGAATGTGGTACGCACCAATTCAGTATAATACTGCACCTGTTTTCTGAGCGCCTGGGAGGAGGGGACTCTCTCCTCTTCCTCTGATTCATCCGACTGCTCATGATCCCTGTCCCCAGACAGGGATCTCTCCTCATTTTCAGAAGAATCATCTGAGAGAGGAATTTCAGCAGAGGGAGGGGATCTAGCCCTTTTCCTGCTATCTTTCATGGAAGCAGAAATAAAATTCATTATTCTCCCTTCAAAACCCTCCAATGTAGCCCTAAGGGAGTCCTCAGTGACATAAACCGGGGCTGGGACATTAGGAGAGGCTGCAAAACCTGACAGGGGCACTGACTCGTCCTGAGAGGCTGGCTCCAGTCTTGCAGGGGGGGATGGTAACTTACAGGCACTTTTAGAACCCCTGGACCTAGGCGGTGATTTACCAGTGCCCTTGCTACCTCCCCCTGAGACCCTCTTATGAGGAGACATAGTCCTAAGCTACAAAGCAGAGGTACTAGTACAAGTGCAATCACTGTTGTGCTTAAAGTCTCACAATAAATATATATGCTTAAACTGCACAACCTGATGCTGAGTAGGTGTCTAAGGTTTGCCTGGATCCAATCCCCACGGATGCTTACTGCCCACAGCTCCTGTGTCTCCACTTACAGCCCCCTGACGCTCTGGGCTTTTTAAAACTGCCGCCTGGTGCCTGTGCAGTACAGCGCCGTGCACACCAACGTGCACGGCTCACAACCACACTCCCCCTCCTCCATTAGGCCAGGAACGTGTCCGCGCGCATGCACGAGGACCGCGGGATCCAGGGGGGAAAGGAGAACTCCACCAGAGCTGCGTGGGACCCCCAGACTACGTGGGACCCCTGTGTTACCTTGTTGTGGCAGGGATTGCAGTGGAGACGTGAGACAGCTGGAGAACCAGGCTTCACTGAGCGTGTGTACTGAAAGGCATGTAAGAAGTATGCATCAGGCTGCTCTTACTCCCTCTAGTGGTGGAAACCAGGTAAGACATACAACTACTCACAATGAAGAAATCCATCATATAATAACATATATAGGATTAACTTCCCTTACCTGTCCCCGCCGCAGGAATTGCTGAACCAGACAAATTCCAGCCTTCACCCATCACGGCAGGCAGTGTTAGCCAACCTTCAGGTTTATCTGGGGCTCTTTCTTGGAAGAGCCTCCTACCTGGACCATGTAAAGACTCTGCCAGAAACTTTTGTGCGCTCTGTGTAAACAGTACACCAAGTCTGGTTTTCCCAGAGCCCAGTCTTCCAATGGAGAGGACTTACAGGCCAAACCTCATTTCTTTGGCTGACGAGGCCCGGGTACCATACCATCTTGGGAGTCAAATATAGGCCCGAGGTATGGATCCGGTTTGTTGTAGCCCTTAGGCCCGCGCAGGGACCTGCACAGAGCTAAAGTTTTACGTGACCAACCACCATAGACACTGGTGAAAAAACTGAGGTGCCTCCCATATGGGAGGGGTTATATAGGGGAGGAATTCTCCTTAATTGGGGTCAACCAGTGTCCGATCACCAGAGGTGCCTATATAACCCACTATGTAATGAAGCTTCTGTGTCCCGTGATGTATGATCAAGAAAAGATTTTTGCTAGAATGTTGATGTTAGTTTATTGAACTGAAAACATCGTAATCTTGTTTGCTTAGTTAACAGTCTTAATGATTTATCAAATGAATCCCAATATGTTAAATTTCACTATAAGCATGTAAACATTAAAGCCCTATACCAGGATTAAGCCTTCCCCCTCCCACCCATCATCCCACCAACCTATCTAAAATCCTTTTTTTTTATATGTAGCCACGATCATATGATGCTCTGAATGAATGAATAATTTGTATAGCGCTACAATGCGAACTGAATCGCCTCAAGGCGTTGTATTCGTGCTTTGTTGTCAAGCTTCTTAGAAGAGGTAGGTCTTGAGTTTTTTTTTCCTGAAGGCCTGATGGTTTTCTTCCATGCGACTGTAGGTCGGTAGAGCATTCCATAGCCATGGTCCTTGGACAGCGAATCTCCGTCCATTCCCCCTTTGATTTGTAGCGGGATTTGGGAATGAGGAGGAGGTTTTAGTTGATTGAAGACTGCGATCTGGGCCCAAGTCTTCTCCTCTTATTTTTACTTACTGGTTTGGGTCCTTCTTTTGGTATCTACCACAGTGCCTGTCTGACGTGGACACTTCTTATTGGATGGGCTGCAGCAGGGCCCTTCTAGAATTGAAGAAAAGGTGGACATCAGCAGAGGGTAATTTAGAGGACTAGCAATCTCAGGGTGCATCGCAGTGCTGGATCAATGCCCCCCCCCCCCAGCTGGAAACAGCAGTGGTGTGGGACCTGGGTGGGGGACTTAGGTGAGTATATCTGGGGTCACAAGGGCGAAAAACATAATGGAACGAGTTAAAATTGGGGTGAAGAAAGGCCTAGTAAAAATCATTTTTAAAAATATGCCCGTAGTGGGACTTTAAAGTAGAAGTCTAGCCCTGTCCTTCTTTTTTTGATAAAGTGGGAAAGAGTTGGAGCATGTGTAATGGTTTAATTGCCCACTGTGACCCTCTAGGTAGATTTCCCTTAAGATCCTGTTCTAGTGACTGGCACCACCTGGTGCAGGAAATGAAGGCAAACAAACACAGTAATCAGGGGCGTAACTATAGGGGGTGCAGCAGTTGCGATCGCAACCGGGCCCTGTGATGCAGGGGGCCCATGCAGCCCCCTCTACATATGGCTGCTCTTTAGTTGTGCATTCCCCGCATGACCTGTGTCCTCAGCCGGCTCCTTAGAGTACCCCTCTCCTGCTCCATGCATTGCCGCTCAGTCCGATGTCTGTTCTCCCCAGCCAGAGTCCCGCCCACTCTCCACTGCAAACTTTTCCAGGGTAAACAAACTTTAAGCACACAGATGCAGTGCAGCCCTATGAGAGCCGGCTCCCCGGAGGACACTGCAGGCTTGTCTGCCAGCCCCCCCTCCTCCCCGTCATACACAGATGATGAAAGGTCTTTCTGGGAGATATGCTGATCGCCCGTCCAGCACACTGGATGGAGCCCAGGCCAACATGGATGAGTGCATGGCCTACAGCTTGGTCATGGTGAGTGAGAGGACCCCATCCCCCACACACCATTACATACCCCCTCCATCTCCCCCTGGGGACAGGGACCCCTTCTCACGTGGGGACAGGGACCCCCACTTCCCCTGGGGACAGGGACCCCTTCTCACCTGGGGGCAGTAACTTCATCTGCCCTGGAGAAAAGGACCTCATCTCTTCTGGGGATGGGGACCTCATCCTGCCTAGGGACAGTCCCCCAATGGGGCACCTAAAAATAAATAAAAATAAAAATACTGATACCAGTGGTGGAACTACAGGGCTCATAAAGGTCATACCTGTGACCACGCCCTGGAGTTCCACCGCCGGACTCGGAGGGAAGGGCCCTGGCTGGGGTTCAGGGGGGCCCTTCATGGTTTCTTGCATTGGGGCCCTGAAGGTTCTAGTTACGCCACTGACAGTAATAACACATTTTTAGAAGACAAGGGAACAGTTAGAACCGTACTGGGATTCCAAACCTTTCCTATTCTATGAAAGAGGATAGGATTTGGGCAGACTTCTACTTTAAATACAGTATCTCACAAAAGTGAGTACACCCCTCACATTTTTGTAAATATTTTATTATATCTTTTCATGTAAAAATAATGAAGAAATTACACTTTCCTACAATGTAAAGTAGCGAGTATAAAGCTTGTATAACAGTGTAAATTTGCTGTCTCCTCAAAATAATTTAACACACATCCATTAATGTCTAAACTGCTGGTAACAAAAATGAGTACACCCCTAAGTGAAAATGTCATGTTATGTGGCCGCCATTATTTTTTAGCACTGACTTAACCCTCTTGGATATGGAGTTCACCAGAGCTTCATAGGTTGCCACTGGAGTCCTCTTTCACTCCTCACTGATGACATCACGGAGCTGGTGGATGTTAGAGACCTCGCGCTCTTCCACCTTCTGTTTGAGGATGCCCCACAGATGCTCAATAGGGTTTAGGTCTGGAGACATGCTTGCAGTCCATCACCTTTACCCTCAGCTTCTTTAGCAAGGTAGTGGTTGTCTTGGAGGTGTGTTTGTGGTCGTTATTATATTGGAATCCTGCCCTGCGTCCTAGTCTCCAAAAGGGAGGGGATCATGCTCAGCTTCAGTATGTCACAGTACATGTTGCCATTCATGGTTCCCTCAATGAACTGTAGCTCCCCAGTGCCGGCAGCAATCATGCAGCCCCAGACCATGACACTCCCACCACCATGCTTGACTGTAGGCAAGACACATGTTTCTTTGTACTCCTCACCTGGTTGCCGCCACAAACACTTGACACCATCTGAACCAAATACGTTTATCTTGGTCTCATCAGACTACGGTACATGGTTAGAGTAATCCGTGTGCTTAGTCTACTTGTGTGAAGCAAACTGTGGGCTTTCTTGTGCATCATCTTTAGAAGAGGCTTCCTTCTGGGACGGCAGCCACCTAGACCAATTTGATTCAGTGTGCAGTGTATGGTCTGAGCACTGGCATGCTGACCCCCCACCCCTTCAACCTCTGCAGCAATACTGGCAGCACTCATATGTCTATTTCCAAAAGACAACCTTTGGATGGGATGCTGAGCACGTGCACTCAACTTCTTTGGTGGACCATGGTGAGGCCTGTTCTGAGTGGAACCTGTCCTGTTTAACTGCTGTATGGTCTTGGCCATCGTGCTGCAGCTCAGTTTGGAAAATTGGAAATTTTCACTTTTGTTGCAAGTGGTTTAGACATTAATGGTTGTGTGTTGAGTTATTTTGAGGGCAGCAAATTGACACTGTTATACAAGCTGTACACTCACTACTTTGTAGCAAATGTGTAATTTCTTCAGTGTTGTCACATGAAAATATATAATAAAATCTTTACAAAAATGTGAGGGGTGTACTCACTTTTGTGAGATACTGTATATGTTCAGAGTGTGTCTATGCATATTTCTAACTACTAATAAGTCACTACATCCCAAGGGTTTATTATTCCTATGTAAGATATTCTTAATCAGGTAAAAGGAGTATTACTACCAGCCAAGTTCTCAATAATAAAAAAAAACTAAACATTTATTTAAACACATTTACAACCATTTAGAAAAAAACACATTCAATATTAAGAGACTACAATTAACCCTTAGCCCTTGTACACACAGTCGGAGATTCCGACAACCAAATCCGTGGGATTTTGTTCGTCGGATTATGTCCAACGGATCTTGTCCGAAACTGTTGCATACACACGGTCGGACAAAGTTGTCGGAAAATCCAATTTTTCAGAACGTGATGACGTAATTTCGTTACGATGGGACTATGTTCAGGCTAGTAGCCAATAGCTTTGATTTAGGAATTTGATCTGAGCGTGCGTGGCACTTTGCCCGATCGGAATTCTCTACACATGATCGGAGTATGTCCGATCGGAGCATTTTGTCGGAAAATATTCCCGGCAAGTTGGAAAATTTGGTCCGAGGGATATTCTGACGGAAACAGTCCGATGCAGACCACACACAGTCGGAATATCCGACAAAACGCTCCGATCGGACACATTACGTCGGAATCTCCGATCGTGTGTACAAGGGCTTAGTGTATACTACTTAAAGTTCGTATGAGCCCTTATCTTTGTCATTCCTCAAGTACTGTTACCATAATCCTTAATGCATATGATATACATTCACTTGCGAAGTACATTCACAAAAAGGTGTATTCACTTAGGAGTACTGGATTTTAAATTATTTTTATCTGTGTGTCCTAAGAAGAGTTTATTGCCTAAAGTCCACTTTGCTGTGATATTAATACAATGTAGTGTACTAACACTAAATGCAATATGTAAAAATGGTTTTACATTTATTTATATAAATGTTAAATGTTTTATTATTGAGAACTTGGCTGATAGTAATAATACATTCATCCGAATAAGATTCTATAACTAGGAGAATAGAAAAAGCCCTCAGATGTAGCAATGTAATAGTGATTACAAACTTTTTTTTTATCTTTTTGTTAAACAACATATGGAACACGGTGCAAAGGCTTTCTTTTCTTTTTGGAGTACAATGATTTTTGGATGCAGCGGTAATACAATTCATATACATTAAATGCAGGTAAAAAATATCCATACCCCCTTTTTTCATACCCCCTTTTTTCACATTGTTTTGTTACAACCAAAAACATAAATGTATTTTATTGAGGTTTTATGTGATAGACCAACACAAAGTGGCACATAATTCTGAACTAGAAGGAAAATGATAAATTGTTTTCAACATTTTACAAATAAATATTTTAAAAGTGTGGCGTGCATTTGTATTCAGCCCCCCTGAATCGATACTTTGTAGAACCACCTTTTGCTGAAATTACGGTTGTAAGTCTTTTTGGGGATGTCTCTACCAGCTCTGCACATCTACAGAGTGACATTTTTGCCCATTATTCTTTGCAAAATAGCTCACGTTCTGTCATATTGGATGGAGAGCTTCTGTGAACAGCAATTTTTAATTCTTGCCACAGATTCTCAATTTGATTTAGGTCTGGGATTTAACTGGGCCATTCTAACACATGAATATGCTTTAATCTAAACCATTCCATTGTAGCTTTAGCTGTATGTTTAGGGTTGTTGTCCTGCTGAAAGGTGAACCTCCTCCCCAGTCTCAAGTCTTTTGCAGACTCTAACAGGTTTTCTTCTAAGTTTGCCCTGTATTTGGCTCCATCCATCTCCCCATCAACTCTTACCAGTTTCCCTGTCCCTGCTGAAGAAAATAATCCCCAAAGTATGATGTTGCCACCACCATGTGTCACGGTGGGGATGGTGTGTTCAGGGTGATGTGCAGGGTTAGTTTTCCTCATACACATAGCGTTTTGCTTTTAGGCCAAAAAGTTCAATTTTAGTCTCATCTGACCAGAGCACCTTCTTCTGCATGGTTGCTGTGTCCCCCACATGGCTTCTCGCAAACTGCAAACAGGACTTCTTATGGCTTTCTTTCAACAATGGCTTTCTTCTTACCAATCCTACATAAAGGCAAGTGCATGACCAGTAGTTGTCCTGTTGACAGATTTTCCCACCTGAGCTAGGAATCTCTGCAGCTCCTCCAGAGTTACCATGGGCCTCTTCTTGGCTGCTTCTCTGATTCATTTTCTCTTTCTCTGGCCTGTCTGTTTAGGTGGGCTGTCTTGGTAGGTCTGCAGTTTTGCCATACTCTTTCCATTTTCAGATGATGGATTGAACAGTGCTCCATGAGATGTTGAAAGCTTGGGATATTTTTTTTATAATCTAACCCTGCTTTAAACTTCACAACTTTATCCCTGACCTCTCTGGTGTGTTCCTTGGCCTTCGTGATGCTGTTTGTTCACTAAGGTTCTCTAAAAAACCTCTGAGGGCTTCACAGTACAGCTGTATTTATACTGAGATTAAATTACTCACAGGTGGACTCTATTTACTAATTAGGTGACTTCTGAAGGCAATTGGTTCCACTAGATTTTAGTTAAGGGCATCAGAGAAAAGGGGGCTCAATACAAATGCACGCCACATTTTCAGATATTTATTTGTAAATAATTCCAAAACCCATTTATCATTTTTCTTCCACTTCACAATTATGTGCCACTCTGTGTTGGTCTATCACATAAAACCCCAATAAAATACATTAACGTTTTTGGTTGTAACATGACAAAATGTTAAAAATGTCAAGGGGTATGAATACTTTTCAAGAGATTAATCAGAGAAGCAGCCAAGAGGCAAGAGGAATACTTTTTCAAGGCACTGTATGCGTTAGGGAAAAGGATAAATTGAGGAATATAGTAGTCCTTGTCCCTTGGAAGGACCGTGCATGATTTGGTGACATCCTGGCAAAATGTATGATGCCTAGTGTTGCCACATAACCACACATAGGCCAAAGAGAGGGTATGTTTAGAAGGAATATTTGAAAGAAAAAGTGGTTCAAAAAGGGATTGCTGGAAATTAGCTGAACGAAAGACATTTGTTGTTAACAAAGGGCATTTGTTGCTCACAAATTCTGAGTGTTAAAGTGTAACTAAATGCAAAAATGTTTTCCATGTTGGATACAGTAAGGGAGGGTTGTATCCCATATCATTTTTTTTTTTGCCATTAGGGAGATTTCTCATCACTTCCTCTCCCATAGCCAAAACAGAAAGTGAGAGGAAATTCCTCCAAAGTGAGGGAATACTCAAGTGTCACCAGGGTCAGCAAAATAAGAGTCCCCATTGGAATATTTCCCATCTGTAATGCTTCGTACACACGATCGGACTTTCCGACAAGAAAACCGTAGAATTTTTTCCGAAGGGTGTTGGCTCAAACTTGTCTTGCATACACACGGTCACACAAATGCTGGCCCACAATTACGAACGTACTAGACATACTACATGGTTTTTCAGCTCTTTAGCACCACTCTTCTGCTAATTTCTGTTAATTGAGTGTTGATTCGTGCTTTTCAGTTCGTTTCTAAGCGGCCCGTTTGTCAATCAGCCATGCTGCAGAATCAGAGGAGATACCGTGTTATTTATTATTGGCCTTGGAGTTATATCTTTGACATTATTTTTTTAGTTGAATACTGATTAGATTTTTTATATTTTCTATATTTTGGGATGCATAGAATACACTTTTTGGTTAAGTGGGAGTAGGTTTGGGAGTAGGCAGTTACATTTTAAAAAATACAATGTAAAATTGACAAGGGACACCAACATAGTTATATCTTTGATCTTAAAAACTAAGGGATAATGGTAACTTGCACAAATAAAGAAAAAAAAAATAATAATATTATTCTTGATCACTAGAAAAAAAAAGCCTTTGAAAATTTGCTTGCAATAACTCCATCAGTATTACCAGCAAAGCCGCTTCATTATTATCCCATTAGAGAAGAAGAGAATTGTGCGATGCATTTGGAGATTTGATAATTTGCCACGTTACGAATGTTAATTCTCCATTACGAACGTGTTTGACCAAATATGGATATGGTCATTAACCGAATATGGCCATGGCCATATTTAGTTAGTGATCTCAGCCACCATTTACACCCCTTTGTTTTCATTCAGCTATCAGCCAGGAATCTTTGGCTAATAGCTGAGAAGATGAGTGGGTATACCTTTCTGGTTGCACAGAAGTTGGCATCTGCTGGCTTTCTGACTACCAGCCTAACCTGGAAGCTGTCACATTTAGCAGCAGTAGTTATACTGCTGCTAAATGTGTCACTTCTCACTGCATTCAGAAGTTCAGCTTGGAAGCCGAAAATCCCTTTAATTTGCCTATTCAGTGAACAGACTTAGTTCAAATTGAATTCAACTTCAGTCCAAACCCACACCTCATTTGTAATGGTATTTCTGCTGGGCATCCTCAAGCCTGTGCAAATCAGTGTTAGCTAAGAAAGACCAGTATCTAGTAGATAGGTGTGTAAAGTAGCAGGGTTATGGGTCTGCTGATTTCTATGTAGCTATACATTAGAGTAAAAGCTTTATTCAAATCAAAAAATTGTGATGTCAACTCTGATCAGTTGTAGCTTCTGCAGAATATATTTTTCTCCAATAACAGAGCTGTTAAGGTTAGTTATAGTTTATCTTTAAGAAGATAAACGTTGGTGTCTACTAGCTTTCCATTCTGTTTACTGTCATTGCACAGTTATTTAGCAGAAGGAAATGTGCAAATATTTGTAGCACTCTAAAACACTTTATAGATGAGGCCTAATAGGAGCAGTGGTACAGTTGGAAAATCTCTTGTGCATTGACACAGGTGTTACCAAAAATAGTTTTATATACTTGACTATGTTTATTGTAATTGTCTTGCTTTTTGTGTATATGCACATAATATGAATTTTACAGTGAACAGTAAAGTTGAAATGTCTTTGTTAAAATATTGTACTTTTATTTGTGAAAGGTACAAAGTTGGGGTTTTTCAATACATGTGTTTAAAAACTTGGCTCTTTTTTCCTTCAGGCCTCTTCACCCCACAGTAGCGGAGTTTGCATTATTTACTATGACAGTCTGCTGGCTGCGGCACCCAGGGCTGTCGCTCTATGCACCACAAATCATCTCTCACCTTGTCACCACTGAGATGGCAATTTTACAGCTGGCAGCTTTAATCATGTTAAATGTGCAGGGCACACTTTGTTGTATGCACAGGGCTTTTTCCAGGGAAACTGAAACACAAAGCATCTAGCTTCACATTCTTAAGCTTATCTCACAAGGGATTTTTGTGTAATTCTGCTCTCTTATAATTGTGTTAACTTGATGAAAAGTGGAAAAATATTAAGAACTAACATAACGAAAAGGAAGGAAAAGTGCTTGCTATTTTTTGTAATATACATGCTGCTGTAGACTGTACTGAGGCATACAAAATCACCTCTGGGTATTCAGATATTGTAGTAAAATTCTTAATCTGTTCACTGAAAGAATGGAAATGTATAAAAAAATGAAATATACAAAACAGTACAAGTATTGCAAAAAACAATCCAGTTTGTCACATGGTGTCATAAGCTATATTGCTAGTAATAGTCGGAAAAACACATTAATAATACATTTTTTTTATATAGATTACCTATAAATCAATCAAATTACCTCTTAACTAGGTAATGTCAGATGCATCCTTCTTTATATATAAGTAATGATATCTATATACACTGCATAATATTAGTTGAATGAGCACAGTTATTATAAAAGCAGCATGACAACAGTATCAGAAATATGAACCTTACAGTTATTCTCATTTGAATAAAACATCTTTGTAGAACACATGCTTGAAAGCAGCCATTTTTTTCCCCTCTGTGTTTTGTGATGCATGACCAAGAAGTCCTGTGGGTATCTACTGTTACTTTGTCCCGCCTAGCTTTCGCCAAGGCACAGGAGCAGTCTACTTCACCACCAACTTAATTATGCATCCCATAAGGGTAACTACATATTTCAATTTCACCAATCTGCACTAGATTAGGTAATACCTTTCCCGATAAAATCAAGCTCCAGGTAGAACCTCATGTAATTTCCTTGCCTTACTAGACTTGACTGGTAACCCTATATGCTACTCCTAGGATCCTAAACCCATATATAACACTATCTTACCTAGCTATGCTCCTATATAGAGTGCATATTAAATGCATTTTTGCAACATAAATTATGATGAGCCAAGTCTGGCAACCCCGATGTTTGCAGCAAGTATCAATGAATTCAAAAGAGGGCCGAATCCTGCTATTAAACTCTGGTCATAAGTTTGGCAAACTATTCCCAAAAAGGGCATGGGGAGCTGGACACTTCCATGAGGGAGTCATGTCAAAACCTTTCAAAACCACAACCCACATTGTTGTCTCCAATTACTCCCAAAATATGCCAAATATAGAAGTCAGGTATTTATTTGTTAAAGATTGGGTAGCCTTTGGACTGTACATGCGCACCTGAATAGGTAGCAAATAAATAGAGAGAGGTAGAGTTTAGTCAAACATACTGTGCAGTGGCTGGGCAGTGTGTAAGCAGCTTGGTTAGGCCACAATATAAAAGGGAGAGGGGAGGCAGGTTTATCATAAAATAGAAATTTGAGTGTATTTTTTCGATATGGCACAGTCATTAATACTGCACATAGCTGAACAGTATAAAAAACTGCTTGATGTGGCTGCAGAGTAGGCAGGAGAGACATGGCAGGTTTTAATATTAAATACACATTGGAGCAAATTATTTGAGTGATACTAGCCTCAAATATTGTGCAGTGTTTGGACAGTATGTAAATACTTGGTTAGGTCACAATATAAGTGAGAAAGGATAGGCAAGTATTATCTTTACAGTAACGGATAACCAGATCAAGACTGAGGTTCAACTCAAGATTAAGCTAAATATTGGAAATTTAGCAGCTTTTTAGCAAAGTCCAGCTTTTTTCAGGGGCTGCATGACAGAAATTCCTTTCATCACATCAGAAGCAGGGGTTTTGTATTCATTAGTAGGGAAGGGCTGAATGGCCTCTTGTTCGGTTTGCACCAGAACTTTCGAACACCATGAAAGTTCGTACCTCAATATCGAACCCCATTAAAGTCAATGGGATCTGAACGTCAAAAAACAAAAGTGCCCATTTTGAAGGCTTATATGCAAGTAATTGGACATACAATGGTTATAGGGGTCTGGGCCCTGCCCTGGGGAACATGTATCAATAAAAAAAAAGTTTGTGAAAAACATTTTTAAATGAGCAGTGATTTTTTGATTTTTAAAGTGAAAGCATAAAAAGGAAAAATACTTTCAATATGGTGCCTGGGGTCCCCTTAGTCTACCTGTAAAGTGACAGATCTGTACCGTGTCTAAAATCTGTTGCAGCAATAATTGTATTTATAAAGCCAAAACAAATGGCATTTTCCCTGCAAGCTGTCTTTATTTTGCTCAGCAACAGCTGGGGAATCAGTGTGTATGATGAGGCCACAATGTAGCGCACTGGGAACAAGATTAGAGATTTTTTGGATGCATTCTGGATATATTTTGGTGTCACTTTGACTTTGAATAGAAGTAACGGGTGCAGAAAAACTTACCACTGTAACCCTATAGAGGTACTCTTGATGAAAGCAAGAATTGGCTTTGCTGTAAAAAATTGTAATGATATGCACCTGTCAAACAGGTGCTGAAAAATTGGTCTTTGGGGGTTAATTGTGCCCATGAAATCTATACCAAAAACATTCTTCCAGATGAAATGATTGAACTCTCTCAAAGCTAGGCAGCCTTGAAGTCCTGCAGAGATTCCATATCCCAAAAAGACTTAATCAGTGCATCAGCATCAGGCGCATCACAGCTGGTAATCCAGGACTGATTCATTTTTATAAAAGTCAAATGGTCCACAGAGTCTCTGGACAGACACGTTCCACTAACATCTGAATCCAGTAATGGCTGGGCATCATCAAGGAGCAAGTGGTAGATGTGGACAAGGAGGCAGGTTTATCCACTCTGGCAACTGCAGGGGACTGCACACTTGTCTCTGCTAGCATGACAGAGGATGAGGAGTGTATCTCCTCCTCTGCATGCTGTGGCTGGATAGCATGGGCAAACTCCCTAAGCAGAGGAAATGATGCCCTGCTTGAGGACTGACGATCACGTCCACCTTTGTCTGTGGACACATTTGTTGCTTGCCCCTTTACAGTGGCAAGGAAACATCTGTCCCTCCTTGTTGTCCTCCCAGACATTATTGGGAGGGATGGGGCAGTACTTATAAGCAAATGTAAAGAAGAAGTTGAAATCTGTACGCAGATGCACAATGTAAAGTGGTGTTTAGTGCACTTTAATTTGAGCACTCACACTACACAGACCCATTCCACGGATACACTATAATATACTACAATAAATTGCATGAAACATATAGTGATGCACCGAACTATATGGCACTAAACTTGCAGTAATGCACACAGAAGTAAATGGCATTAAACTCGCAGTAACACACACAGAATTAAATGCCGTTAAGCTTGCAGTAACGCACAAAACTATATGGTGTTAAACTGGCATTAACGCACACAAAACTATATGACGTTAAACTAGCAGTAATGCACACAGAAGTAAATGGCGTTAAACTGGCAGTAACACAATCAAATAGACGGTGTTCAACTATCACTACACTGGCGCTATCTGAACTGCCCCTACTCTAGCTATACACTAATGTAAAGATTACTGACACGGTCTCGCTACACTACAGTGAATCTATCTGAGCTGTCCCTTCTCTAGCTGCACACTATGGAAAGCTGAATGATGGTCCTCCTCACTACACTCACACTATCCCTAGACTGACACTAAATTAATATTCTACACTTACAATTGAAGCAAAATTGCACAGTATAGCACACTAACAAACTAATAGCACTAAACAGAGCCCTGTTTTATCTCTCTCTATGCCAAAATCACTCTGAAAATGGCTGCCATCGACAGAATACTTTTATAATGTGGGGCGGGAATGAGTCATAAATGGATAAAGTCATGATGACAGTGTCCAATCATGGTTCTGACAGTGTTCTGTGTCCTGATTGGCTGAAGCTTCCACTGCTACAGCCAATCAGGGCTTGCAATGCACTGTTCAGCTCCACAATGCATTGTGGTCAGTTTGGGGGGGCCAAACAAATGGTTGAACTACCCGTTTGTTCGGATGTTCACCAAACGTCTGATCAACGAAAGTTCGGCCTGAACTTATGCTTGGGCTGAACCGTTCACCCATCCCTATTCATTAGTAATTCAAGGCTGACTCATTTTGATGAAAGTGAGCTAGCTGTCAGCTTTCCCTAAACTACTCACATCACACTCTGACAAATGCCTTCTGGGTACCCACCCTATTATAGTGAGGGGGCTGGCACATAATAAAGCCCCTATTGTTGTCCATTGTAACCTTGCTGACTACAGTCCAAATGCCAGGCAGTGGAATATTAAAAGAAATTAAAAATTTTGAAAGAAATTTGGTCTGGTGAATTTCCAAATTATTTGCCAGGACCCCGAATTATAAACCTGTTGGATTCACCATGAACCCTTGGTAGCTGTGACCGTAACCTCATCCTTAAACCTTACAGGTAAATCTAATCTTTAACATTAAGACACCCCTAATGTCAGCCATAACCAAAACATGTAAAGTAGAACTATAGCCAAAACTTTTTATTTTGGATAGAGTAAGAGAAGGTCATGACCACTGTCAGTTTATTCTTTGCCATTTGTGTCCCATTGGGGAGATTTCCCTTCCCTTCCTGCCCCATAACCAAAACAGGAAGTCAGAAGAAATAATTTGAAATTAAAAGAATCCATTGGGGATCCTCAGGTCACCAGAGCTAGTGACCCATTGGAACATTTTCCCTCTATTACTTTTCTGATGACAACCCAAAATTTTGGATTTTCTTTTACTTTCACTTTCAATGATAGTGGTAAACAGGACAAATAGAGAGGGGAATCTCCCACAGACAGCAATAAAACCTGACAGGTGTTCTAATACAGCTCTACTCTGTCCAAAACTTAAAAAAGGTTTGCCTTTGGTTGTACTTTAAGCTCATTTAACCAAAAGCTTCCCCTAAACCTATCCCTAAAAGTGATGCTAATTGCATAATGTCAACATTTTCTTGCACCAAAATGAATGATGCTTAAGTATTTGTGGCAAAAAGTCCATACTGGAATTTCTGTGCCAACTACCACTTATCAAGCTGAAGTATAGAGAATTATGAAATAAGCTATACTCTCCTTAAATGAAGCCTTACGGCTTAGCTTTAAAATGTTTCCAGTTTTCCACTGCATCCCTATGTCCAGACCCCAGACTCATCAGATGTAATTGAAAGACCCATAAACTTTTTAATAAGCTTTCCACTGAATGAACGTAGTGGAGGAGTGGGAGGTTTTTGAAGCTTCTCTGAATGAGTCTATTTTAGACAAGTACAACCTATTACACAATTGCTTAGAAACCCCAAAGAAAGGGGAGGAACATTCCATTTATTCTGAAAGTTAATGATTTTCATGAAGTGCATTTGTTAGCTCTTTTAATTTGTATTTCTGTCCACCCAATTCTAATATGTACACAGCCCTGGCAAGCAGAAAACCCTGGCAGGCCAGGAGTCCTGATATTTTTCTACTGAAGTCAGAGCTGAATTCCAAGTATGGAGTTTCTAGCATAATTGGCCCAGCATGGACCAATTGAGGTATGCCTATTTCATACCTGTGAGATCCCTGTAGAAGCTGGAAATCACTGTAAATTATGCTTTTAGTGTGATCACTGCTATCTTTCAGGTTTCATACCAAGCAGCTGCTCTGCTGCATAATGGACACAGAAGGGTTGATTTACTAAAATCTGCTAAATCTGGTGCAGTTCTGCACAGAAACCAATCAGCTTCCAGGTTATTTTTTTGTCAATGCTTAGTGGAACAAGCTAAAGTTAGAATCTGATTGGCTACCATGCACAGCTGCACCAGATTTTGCACTCTCCAGTTTTAGAAAATCAACCCCAAGTCTGTCTCACTTGGCACAAGTGCGATTCACAGGTTATCTTGCATTTTTCTTAATACACTGTTTTTTGATCATCAGACTAGGTGGAGATTGTAAATTTACCAACCCGCCCATCCATTTTGTACAATTAGAGAATGCCTTGCAATTAGTGAACAATATGTACCTGTGGTTCCAAGCTGCACCAATGTAACTATGCTATTAAATCCATACCTGGATTACAGCTTTAGGTAATACTCATAGTCCTGTCCCTGCCCCTACCGTGTGGGTGGACAGTGAAGATGAACCAGCAGACTGAGGAGCTCACCAAAGAGTAACAGAGAGTCTAGTAATACAGGAGGGTCAGGCAAAAGAGTAGTCTAGATCAGTTTTGCAGGTTTTCCTTTATTTTGCACAGGTGCTTTAAATCAGAGTCAATGGCTTGGGGACAGCTATTTTTCCCAAAATAAATTCCCAAAACTTGGCCTGTTGGGGATACTTGAGGACAGGGGTTGAGAACCACTGGTCTACAAGAGCCAGGTCACACACAAGTAGCTCAGAGTCCAAATGGTACAGAATCACAGAATAGGGAGAGCAGCGTCAGCCCAAGCTGGGTCATACATGGTAATCCACAGAGTAGATACAATTGGGGTCAAGCAAAAGCACACCAGGTAGTGTCCACTATCGTGAGCTTTGGCGGTGTGTGCAACAGGTGCTTTAAGCATAGGTAGCAAGGAGGTGGTCAATCACTCTTGTTTCTAGGTAAAAGCTGTCTCAAGTGAGTTTTGCTCAACCTTAAAGCGGAGTTCCACCCAAAAATTAAACTTCTGCTTTAAGGGAAGGTGACCTCCTGACATGCCACATTTGGCATGTAATTTGTTTGGGGGGGAGCGGAAACCCTCAGAAATGAGGGTTCCAGCTCCCACTTCCTTCCGGGGCTCCGCGGAGCCAGAAGTCAGTTTACCTCTCCCCCCTCCCTCTCAACAACCCTCGGGGACATGTCACAGGTCCTAGATGATTGCCCGGCCAGTCACAACACACCACACGGGTTGCGCATGTGCATTGCATGCCTGGATGTGAAGCCACAGCTGGCACCCACAGTAGTGATGCCGGCACTGCAGAGAGGAGGGGGAGATGAGCAGGGCTTCATTCCCTGCATCTCTGGACCCTGGAACTGGTCAATTCTCGATTATTAAAAGTCAGCTGCTGCAGCATTTGTAGTTGCTGACTTAAAAACATTTTTTTAAGAGGAACTCCGCTTTAAGGCTGGGTTCACACTATATCAGGCTGTGGCCTGCAGCAGGGGGGTCCGGTAGGTTCCTGTTCACCTTTTCAGGTCCGAATTAGGTCCTAATTTTTGCCTGAATTTGGACCTAAAACGGAGCCAAAGACATACAGGACCATTCTACAGTGTGCTCCGTGGCCGCCCCAGAGGTGTGTGAATCGGCTCTATTCAGAGGCGGTCATAGTCCCCTGTCATGTGAATTACATGCGGGGAAACCTTCATCCAATTCGCATAAGTGTGAACCCAGCCTTAAAGGCTAGCATAATCCTGGTACTGACAGGTCTTTGGTGCTATAAGGCAGGATATAAAGAGAAGTGAACTGTGAATAACCTAGTACACAAGAGAAACAAGGAAGAAGGAATAAAATGTGACACAGTGTTTTAGCTATACAGTATATACAGTATATATTATTTAGTATTTCCTGTTTTACTTTGCATATTACCATATTCTAAGTATGTTCTGATGTCACATTTGTTTTACTTGTTTTTTTTTTTACGATCAACACATTAGCAGATGTAAAAAGCCTAACAAGTACATAAATGTGGTAATTAATGTAGTGAAAATAGCCCAATTTATACATTATGTATGGATTTAATTTTGTATAATATTTGTGAAAATTGCTACTTAACAAACTTTCCATCACAGGCTTTTTAGCTATGTCTAGATCATCGTCTTCATTAAAATGTACCTGTTTGTCAACAAGTGAGATCATTATGTAGCGTATTTATCACAAAGGTTATTACCTTGTTAACTAAAAATGTATTTGTTCCTTGTAGCTGTAATAATTGTTGTGATGCTTTATTTTAATAGGAGACCCAACTATATGAACTTACAGCAGTGAGGCAGACACTGCAAGCTGATCTGGAGACTTCGATTAGACGTATTGCTGACCTACAGGCAGCGTTAGAGGAAGTTGACTCAAGTGATGACAGTGACACTGAAAGGTATTTTCTAAAACACTACTATTTATTTAGAAATACATATATTTAGCTTTATATGATTTATTTTGATCTGTATAGACTTCTATGTTTTGAAAGGATAAATGGTTAATGTAGCAGGGGTCGCCAAACTATGGCCCTCCAGTTGTTCAGGAACTTCAATTCCCATCATGCCTAGTCATGTCTGTGAATGTCCCAGTTTTGCAATGCCTCATGGGATTGTGTAGTTCCGCAACAGCCGGAGGGCCGTAGTTTAGAGATCCCTGCCATATAGCATTGTATTATTTGACATTTATCATGTAAAAGTAAGATAATGCAAAATTGTAGTACATGATCTGCATTGCAACTTTAAGCAAACGACAATGCCCAATGCCTTCTTGTCATGTTAGTCTGAGCTCCCAGCTTTGGTCCCATTATCCAATCATATAAAGCATAGCAAAAACAGCCTATGAAACAGTTTAACAGCTGTAACTGTGTGAGGTTACTGGGCGGTCTATCTAAATGAAATCCTGTGCATGTTGGAAGTGTGTGTGCGCGTGTGTGTGTGTGTGTGTGTGTGTGTGTGTGTATTTTAAATGGAAAACATGCAAATTCAATAGAAAATCTCTTGCAGATCTGTGGAAAAAAAGTGTTGCTGTTAAAAAATTTCAACATTTTTAGACTCTGTGATCTTTTTTTTTTTTTTTTACTACTACAACTTAAATAAGACCAAGGAGGGTCAAAACATTGCAGTAGTTGTTCTGATATTTTAAAATCATGAAGTTTGCATATTTTGTAGAGTGTGTGCTTTTCATTGCTTGATAATGCACATACTCAATTGCATTGAGTATTGAATTATATCATTGTAAATGTCAGAAGCATACAAAAAATATTTAATTGACCTATAACTGTGGGGTATGATCACTTTGCATTCACACTATTACATTGTAGTTAAGCGTAGTAACACATGCTAAGTGATTTGGTGTGCTGAGGTAGCATACATTTTAAATGGAATACATACATTTCAAAATCTACACACCTGCACTGCAGAATTCATCAATGCACCACAGTAATTATTGCTGCACACTGCATTCCTGAAAAATGTTAACTGTGGTTTTAGCCACAATCATTACACTTACATTACATTTACATTTACTACATTTACATTGTAAATTTATGGGATGTGATTTAATATTACTGGTTTTGCTGTGGTAACTATACATTACATTTGTTGTTGTGTGCTACAGGGCCATACATTGTAAACATTACCTTTAAACACCTCCATTGAAATGCAGTACAATACACATGTGCTGAGAAAAAAATGCAGTCAGCACCATTTTTTTTGTGTATTGTGTGCCTCAATGCACCTCAAAACATGAAAATGCATGTGTACTATTGCACTGAATTGATGTGTGAAACATGTGAAGGGGGGTATATTAACAAAGAAAGTCATTCCATTCTACATATACATATACAGTAGGTTCATTCCCATCAATTCACAATTTGTAGCTGATCTCTCTATAAAGGGACACTAATGCTAAGTTAAAAGTTGGTTTATGTAGAAGAGGATTTAATAACATCATGGGCACTTTTTATTATTTTTGAACAGGGAGAAAAACACATTTAAAATTGGTATAGCGTGCATTGATATATTGAGATGCAGTTGACTTCTTCTTCATTAGACAGAACTGAAATGCTACAGACCAAACCACAGAGCCCTGGGGAACTAATAACTTTCCTACAAAAAAAATAAAAAATAAGAAAAATAACAGTAATACTCACAGCTCCACTTCTGTAGACAACTGCCATGTCTACTCCAACATTTTTCAATCCTGAGGTTACTTAATCATGCCACTGATCCTTTTATTGTATTTGACAGCTTCTGGTACACTGATTCTATAGAAATAAAAATGACCAGCCTCTATTGTTGTGCCTCTTTTTTTCAGAAATGAAAGCTAGCATAGATCAATGGGCTACACAGCAAACTTATATTATTATCTTTTGCGTAAAAAAAAAAAAAAATATATATATATATTTTTTTTTCAGGGTGCATTCTTTTACATGCTAACATACTCTATAAATTTAAAGCGTTAAAGCAGACTCAACTAATAATTTTCTGTGGGTGTGCCTTGAGCTGCAAAGGCATCTATCACACATGTTTGTAATATTGCAATAGCAAGATCTAATAGCCTAACCCAGTGTCTAATGACTGATTGCATTTCACATTCAGAAAATATGTTTTTTTATATAGTACATGTCATAAAAGCAAAGTTTGTTCAGGAGTCTTTAATGATTGGTTGAAATGAGTGATTGCTTTCTCCAGAAAATAATGTTCCAATTAGTAATATTAAATCACATCCCATAAATAGCTGTGACTGCTATTTCTAGCATAAGTCAACCAAGTATAAGATGTGTTTCAACAAAAGAGCTGTGTTAAGACCCGTACACACGATCTGACTTTTTGACAACAAACATGCAAATTAGCTGTTTTGAGGCAATATTCGACCGTGTGTTCTCTCCATCAGACAAACTTTTTCGGTTTTCATCTGACTTTTGTTGGCTGTGCGAACAGACAAACTTTTTGACAACATAAGTCCTATGGAGCAAAGTTCGATCATGTGTACACAAAACCATCTGACTTTTGTACAAAGTACAAATACACATGCTCAGAACCAATGCAAAAGATCAGACAACAATACAGAAGTTGATCAAAGGTGGTGCTGGAGTAATTGAACGTCCTCTTTTGAAGCGTTGTCAGTACGTTGAAACGTCACTACATTCGTGTTTGTTGCCTAAAAAGTCAGATCGTGTGTATGTAATACAATTTTACGGCCAACGCGCTTTGTACAAAAGTCCACGGGAAGATTTGCACAAAGTCCGATCGTATGTATGGGGCTTTACATATACCTGTGGTCATCAACCCGGTCCTCAGGGCCCACTAACAGGCCAGGTTTGCAAGATAACTGAAATACATCATAGGCAATATAATTTGCTGCTCAGTGATTGCAGTATTCTAGTCTGTATCTCCCCAAGGTAATACATAAAACCTGGACTGTTAGTGGGTCCTGAGGACAAGGTTGATGACCACTGACATATACAATAATAGTAACAAACAATAACACAACAGTGAAGTGTGGTAAGTACCTGGGTTTGTTCAAGGCAGGTCTTCGGGATGGCACTAAAGTTACAGTTCTTAATATGAACCCCACTGAAGTCAACAGGAGACACATTTTAAATAAGAGTTCTGGACATTTTCTATTCTAATAGGCAAGGTTTCTCAAAACAATGACATGGCAGCTGTGCACTGCCCTTGGGAAGACCTGCCAAAGCAAAACACTTTTAAAATTCTGTTTGATACGAAACAGCGATTTTAATAATGCTTTAAAAAAAATTGTCATTTTTTACTTTAACCACTTCAATACCAGGCACTTTCGCTCCTTCCTGCCCAGGACAATTTTCAGCTTTCAGCGCTGTCACACTTTGAATGACAATTGTGCGGTCATGCAACACTGTACCCAAACTAAATTTTTATAATTTCTTCCCACAAATAGAGCTTTCTTTTAGTGATATTTGATAACCTCTGGGGTTTTTATTTTTTGCTAAACAAACTAAAAAAAGACAAGGGCCTCTTCCCACGACCTTGTCCTGGTGCTTGTGGGGGTCACCAGGAGGGGGGCTCTCCAGTAAGTGTTATTGCCCTTTAACAATGGGGGGGTCCAAGATATTGTCCCCTACCTATGTGATTCCTCAACATGATCCAGGTGACATCATTAACCAAATATGGGCATGCCATTGAGTGGGGAGTCAGCAGCAGGAGAAGATCATGTTGACAGTGAGATTTTTTTCTTCAGCGGGCATTGAGTGTCATTCATCCTCATTGATGTGGATCTGCTACACGACAAGAGCTTTCATGATGGACTTACATTGTGGGAGTGTTTTGGGAGGATTTTTTTGTAAATAAAGGATTTGTCAAAGACTGCATAAGTGTGTTTATATACTTAACTTTTTTGCGTAAATGAAGGGGTACTATGTAACCATGAACATGGTACCCCCTATGTTGAGGGCATGTGAGCTGGTATGGTTTAGGATAGAGAGTAAGTGCACACTGAACCCCCCTATCCTAGGCCAGCCAGGCTGCATGATAGGATCAAGGTCTGGTATGCCTATCGAGGGGGAAGATTCTCCCTTTTTTTTCGTTTTTTGCATGGGGTACCTGGCTAAAGCTTCTGGTATGAACATTGAGGGGACTAAACACCTTTCTTTTTACACAAGTAATACAATACAATACAGCAATATAGTAGGTACTGGTGGACCCACACTGCAACGCACCACAACACATGAATGCATTAGCCACTTCCTGTCGACCCCATAGCAGTTTTACTGCTACAGGGTGGTTCTCCTGTGTAGAATCACATATGCATACGTGATTCTACACTTCAGCCTGCAGGGGGCGCGCATGAGCCACTAGCGGGCCATTTCTACTGTGAATTTTCACAACAGAAGCCGATCTGCAGGTGAGGGGTGCTTGATGTCCTCAGGCACCTACCGATCGTCGATAATACACACAGAACAGGGATCTGCCTATGTAAACAAGGCTGATTGCCATTCTAACTGGGGGGAGGAATGGATTTTGTGTTCCTGCAAAGCAGGGACTAGAATCCATATCTTCCCCTAGTGAAAGCACCACACTATTTACACACAAAAAAAAAAATCTAGGCAAACAGTTAACCCTTCGATCGCCCTAGATGTTTAACCGCTACCCA
Organism: Lithobates pipiens; assembly: GCF_037356315.1. Lineage (NCBI taxonomy): Eukaryota > Metazoa > Chordata > Amphibia > Anura > Ranidae > Lithobates > Lithobates pipiens. The sequence continues at coordinate 20,844,114 of NW_027507790.1, forward strand.
GCCAGTTTAATTAGTACAGTGACAGTGGATATTTTTAGTGTCACTGGTAACCGCAAGGTGTCGCCCTTACTAGTATAAAAATAAATAAATAAAAATTCCACAATTATATCCTAAAGTTTGTAGATGCTATAACATTCGTGCAAACCCACCAATATGCGCTTATTGACATTTTTTTAACCAAAAACATGCAGCAGAATACATATTGGCCTACATTTATGAAGGAATTATCCAATATTTTTTTTTTCTATTGGATAGGTTTTATAGCAGAAAGTAAAAAATATTGTTTTTTGAATTATTTTTTTTATAGTGAAAAAAATAAAAACACAGAGGTGATGAAAAACAAAACACCAAAAGAAAACCCTATTTGTTGGAAAAAAATGACATACTTTTTTTTGGGTTAGAGCATTGCACAACAATTGTCAGTTAAAGTAAGGCAGTGCCGGATCGCAAAAAAAAATTACCTGGTGATGAAGGGGTTAAAAAAACGCGCAGGTCTCTTGCAAGATAACCACATTACCACATCCACTAGGCTTTGGGAAAAATGAGTGCAACTACACATGCAAAGTGCACAGTATATTTGCCTTTAGTAAATCAACCCCGTAAAAAGAGCAATGAAGATTCAAATAACAATTTAAACACTGTGATAAGCAAAAAAATAAAAAATAATAATAATAAAAAAAATATATATATATATATATCATGTATGATTACAAATGAATAGCTAACAACCTCACAAGATTACTTTGCAGTAAGAATTAGTGAATTTGTATAACTATAGAAAACCCTGACCTCCATTCATTGGGGGTTCGTGGATGTCATCCTGGGTGAGATAAGATACTCGTACATTAGCTTCAAACTGCACAAGTCCTGTTCAGAAATAAAAATCTCCAGGAAAGGTCTGATGTGCAAAAAAAGACACCTCCAATATGTTTGTAGATTAAAGTAATTCATTCATGTTTTTTTCTGAGCACAATGGCCTCCAGGAGATGGATTAAAGATTTTCAATAAATTGCTCAGTGGTTCAATGAAAGCTCTGTGTTTGCATGTCAAATTTCATTTATTGCACAATCTGCTTTGAGTTCTAGTTACTGTGAGCAATTTCAGGCAGTGCTCGTGCTGCAGAACTTTATCAATACCTCACGCTGTCTAAACTATTTTCCCATTTACTCTGCTGTCCAGATTTTCTTTAGACCAGAAAAGAAATGAACTATGAAAAAAATTAGGTTGACACATTGCTGCATCAACAACCCCAGGATTAAACCACAGCGTATATTCTGTTGTCTATGCCAAAGACACTTTTGCAGACAGAATTTACTATTCGTGTGTTGTATACAAGGAAATGGCTATGCTCTTTTTCATTCGTAGCTTTATGCCTTGCAGGGTGATAGTATTTTGCACACAAGTCCTTTTGATATCAGTAAACCATAAGAACCCACGGAGGGGAGGTGACCCTCAAGAGGGACAGACACTGTCGTACAATCACACGGGTAAAACAGGCTTCCATGGAAACAGCATACGCTAGGATCAGATCTTTCTTTGGAACTTAGCAAAATCCTTGACTGCGAAACAAAAAACAGAATCTTATCAATAAACACTGGTGCAAAGTTACTGGGTCCGAGGCTTATTATGTGGCTGGCACAGGGTTACTGGAGAAAACTGGCCTCAAATGGCAAAATTAGACCTAAAATTACCAACGGAACATTATTGGTGGTAGCTTAGGTAGCAGTCTATAAGTGGCAATACACACTACTCCAAGGATGATTCATAATCCAATGTGTAGGGGACATAAATGCCCCAAGGCCATGGTCTGTTATTAAGGCTAAATAATTCTACGTTTTAATTTTACTTTATTTTTAAACCATTTAAGGCACAAACCGAAGGCTTAGCCATAAAGCTTAACCCCGGTATAAAAGTTCATAAACCACATTGTCCACCCACCTTAACCCCAAATTAAGGTAACTGTGAGAATAAGGGAAGGAGGGTAAGCTTGTTTAACCTGATGCCAGAAGATTAGTGAATAAGAGCCGAGGTGACAGATTAATATAAACCTTTTGAAATGTATTTATTGGTAAGTTGTCTTCCTTCTAAAATGCTGAAATCAATGATAGACATAGGCGTGCGCACATGGGATGCCAGGTGTGCCTGGGCACACCCTAATCACCCTGTACTATGCATGTACTATAGTACTATGTACTATACATATATATATATGTGTGTATATATATATATATATATATATATATTATAGTATATATATTGCATACATGCATATTTGAGCTTTGGGGTGCACACCCTAATGCAATAGGCTGCACATACCTATGGTGACAGGTTAGCAGTCTGGAGTCTGGACTTTTCCACAGTGAAAGCTGGTCTCATTGTAGATTATGATCAGCAACTGCTGCACCTGTAAATATAAATAAAGAGACAGCAGGACCCATAAGCAACCAAAAGGGAACATACTTTAACACTAACATAACAGAGAGGGGAGAGAGGTGGACATCAACCTCATGGTACCACAACCCTAAATACCGTTTTCTTCACATTTCAAATGTTGTATCTCACCCTGACAGCTCCCTGCAGTTGTCACAGTCTTTCTGGACTGTGTAATGTAATTTCTGGACTTTCCAAGTTACTATTAACCCATGTAGCAGCTTTCAAGTCCACTAACAGGACAGGACAGAGGTTTTAAAAAAAAAGAGGTCTCCTACATCTTCTACCCTGCATATAAGCTGTGATCTGGATAGAGGGTGGCCTGTGTATATAGTGCATATAAACTTCGCCAAAATATTTGATACATAAAGGCCTAATTTACAAATTGAGGTTGGTTGGCATAAACAATAGTGTATGTACCTAGATAGAAATTGGTTATAGGGGTATGTCCAAAGGGAGGTGATAAATAGCATAGCTTCTGAATGGTCTGGAGTTGTGAGCGGGGTGCCCCAGGGCTCTGTCCTGGGACCAATTCTGTTTAACTTGTTCATAAACGATGTAGGAGGTTGGTATAAATAGTGCAACTTGGTATTTGCTGATGATACAAAGCTAAGTAGGGCAAGAACTTCACAACAGGATATTTAAATTTTACCAGAAGACCTCAGTAAAATAGAGTGGTGGGCAACTACATGGCAAATTAGTTTAAATGTAGGAAATGTAAATTGATGCACTTGGGGGCTAAAAATATGAATGCAGGCTACATGCTAGGAGCAAAACACCTGGGGCAATCAAAGATATAAAAGGATCTAGAACATGTGCATTCATTTTCATCCGAATTTTGGGCATTTTCATGTTCGTTTTAACAAACGATAATGATCGCGCAGAATCCGAAATCAGAAATCCGAAAGATGAGAAATAAAAAATGCTTCATTTTCGTATTGTTGCGACAACAGTTCGATATAGATAGATAGAAGATTCGACATGACGGTGACAATAGCGATCTGTGTCTATCGAACCTACATTGAATGTGCCTAACCTAACTCTATTAGTCCAAGATTATTTGACATAGAGAGAAAAGATTTGGCATTATAGAGACATGAAGATTCGAAGAAGCAGCTAAAAACCTACGATCATCGCGAGCGGACATTTACAGTCAAATGCTCCACCCATAGGCTATAGAAGAATTCTAATGTTGTTTGACTAGTAATAATAATTAATAATTATAATTATTACTAGTCAAACAACATTAGCATTCTACTATAGCTTATGGGCGGAGCATTTGACCGGAAAAGTATGATTGCAGCGTTATACAGTTTAGCTGCTTCGTCGAATCTTCTTAGAACATCCGACAGACACCATAAGCCTTCAATTGACAGATTCGACCTTAATTAATTTGGATTTTTTAACAAAACAAAATAGATAAAAACTAATTTCGGGAGTAACTAAATAAATGTATTTTTCAGACAAAACCAAAATTCCAAAATGAAATATTTCAGTGTGCACATGTCTACTCAGTGATAGCATGCAATGTCAAGCTGCAGCAAGCAAGGCCAGCAGACTATTAGCATTTATAAATCTATAATTCTACCACTTTACAAAACTCTGGTTCAATCACATCTTAAGTATGTCATCCAGTTATGGTCACCAGTCCTTAGGAAGGATGTGCTGGAATTGGAGGGAGTCCAGAAAACGGCAACTAAACCAATAGAGGAGTTGGAGGATCTCAGTTATGAGGAAAGGCTACACACTTTAAGCTTGTTTTCCCAGGAGAAGAGGCACTTAAAAAGGAGATATGATCCCAATATATAAATATCTGAATGGTGATTCTAACATAGGGAGAAAACTGTTCAGTCTCAGGTTGCTCAAGAGGACATGGGGGGTGATTTACTGAAACTGGTGCGCTCAGTATCTGGTGCAGTTGTGCATGGTAGTCAGCTTCTGACTTCATTTTGTTTAACTAAGTTTTGACAATAAAACCTGGAAGCTGATTGCTTTCTGTGCAGCGTTGCACCAGATTTTGCCCTCTCCAGTTTTAGTAAATAACCCCCATGGTCACTCAATGAAGTTGGATGATAAACAGTTTAACTTTAAACTGTGAAAGGGGTTATTTACTATTAGAATGGTAAGGACGTGGAACTCCCTTCCACAATTGTTGGTGGCAGCAGGAAGGTTCGATAATTTCAAAAAACCTTTAGATAGGCATCTTACTGTAACCATTATACATGTATATGGGAAGTGTTAGCGATATAAATGCATAACACACCCACACAGGTTGAACTGGATGGACTTATGTCTTTATTCACCCTTACTAACTATGTAACTATATAAAAAAAAGTCTCACTCTCTACAGTAGCTCTCATTACAAAGTGTCTGTAGGAAGCAGATAGGTAATGGGAACCCTCAGTATCTTATAATCACAGATATGTTTCACAGTTGTCACTAAACAGGAAGCCTGCCCTGAGCAATGTTGTACACCCTTTGCTTAAGCACATATATGTTGACAGGAAGTGGCTGCAAAAGGGGCTAAAAAAGTTCATCAGTACTGAGAGTAAAAAAAAACTTTGATAGACAGTTTACATCTTCTATTCCAAACTGAATTTTCATTTATGCACATGGGAGAATTACTGTGACACAAAACTCCAAACTACAGTATTCTCTTCCTACAGTTATACAATAAGCCATGGTGCATAGGGATGAGTGAACTGCCTGTGTTCAATTTGCAAGGTTGTGTAGAATCCTGCTTGAAATCCATGAAACTCAAACTTGGCATTGAACCATACGTTTTTGACCCTTTCAGATTGGTGCTCTTTCCCAGTGTGACAAAAGCGCCTGAAAACAATTCCCCATTAAATACTATGGACTTGTTCATACTGCATGTACACTCCACTTTTAAAAGTTCTGCAGGTTGTATCTGTAGTGCAGTTTTTCTAAAGTGCATCAAAAAGGCACCTTCCATTGTAAGTCAATGGGAGTGCATCAAAAGCCCATTAGTGCAGGGCCCTTATGCTACCATTAAAAGTGCAGCAAAATGGCATCAGTGTGAAAGGGCCCTTAGGGGAATGGATAGAATTATCTTAATACCAAATATTGTCCATTTTCAAGACTAAATCGGTAAGCTATTCTAAAAGAAAAAGTCATGGGAAGCTAGAAACTGCCATTGGTGACATTTAGCAAAGAAAAACACTGATTTATTACCATGGACAGCTGCACCAGATTCTGTGTGCACCAGTTTTAAGCCTTTTACACACGATCAGATTATTGGATGAATGTTCGTCAGTTTTTTGAAAAATTGAAAGTGAAGAGAGTACTCACCATCAGAAAATGTTCTGACGACAGAATTCAACGTCAGAAGTAACGTAATGTGTTGAATTATTTTGTATGTGTTCTTTCATTTTTGAGCATGCCTAGTCTTGCTCTTCAGATTTTGTTTTGTCAGAAAACCGTACTAATGAAAAAAAAATCAAATGTGGTCACATCAGACAAATATTTTCAAGCCTGCACAGCCAGTTTTTGTCTGCCGAAAATTCATATTCGGCTGTCAATAGCAGCATACTAACGATCAGAAAATCAGCAGATCGTTCATTGGACGAAGTTTATCTTCAGATTTTATGACCAAGTGTATTGGCCTTTAGTAAATCTCCCCCATTGCTAAGTTGGACCTTTAAGTTACTAGATAAATTATTCTCAATGTACACCAAAACTTAAAAACTTTAAATCTAGCATCATAAAGTTATCATTTACAGATTAAAAATGGTACATATTTTTGCTTAACATTCCATCCACCATCACTTAACCACTTACAGACCGGACCATTTTGCTGGTCAAAGACCAGACCACTTTTTGCGATTCGGCACTGCGTCGCTTTAATTGACAATTGCGCGGTCGTGCGACGTGGCTCCCAAACAAAATTGATGTCCTTTTTTTCCCACAAATAGAGCTTTCTTTTGGTGGTATTTGATCACCCCTGCGGTTTTTATTTTTTGCGATATAAGCAAAAATAGAGCGACAATTTTGAAAAAAACGCATTATTTTTTACTTTTTGTTATAATAAATATCCCCCAAAAATATATAAAAAAACATTTTTCCCTCAGTTTAGGCCGATACGTATTCTTCTACATATTTTTGGTAAAAAAAATCGCAATAAGCGATTATTGATTGGTTTGCGCAAAAGTTATAGCGTTTACAAAATAGGGATAGTTTTATAGCATTTTTATTAATAATTTTTTATTATTTTTTTTTTAATAGTAATGGCGGCGATCAGCGATTTTTATTGTGACTGCGACATTGTAGGGGACCCATCGGACATTTTTGACACATTTTTGGGACCATTGTCATTTATACAGTAATCACTGCTATATAAATGCAGTGATTCCTGTGTAAATGACACTGGCAGTGAAGGGGTTAACCAGTGGGTGGCAGTGTAGGGGATAAGTGTTCCTAGGGGTGTGTTACTAACTGTGGGGGGGTTGGGCTTTCATTTAGTGAACACTGATCTCTGCTCCAATCACATCATCAGCGATCGAGTCCGCGGGTCCCGCAACCAGACTCACGGGGGTCCCGACCAGCGCGGGAGCGCGCCGCCGGCGGCGCGCTCCCGATGGCAGGGCGGCATTGAAGATTAGACGTACCTGTACACCAATATGCCTGCCCGTGCCATTCTGTCTACGTACATCGTCGTGCGCTGGTCGGGAACTGGTTAAGTTGCAAACAAAAAGTTATTTTTTCAAATAAGATTTTGCAACATAATTTCTGTACATAAAGCTATTTTGAATGTATCCAGGAGAACTCACAGAAGATAACACACAAAAGAGGCAACTTATCACCACTACCACAATATATTTTCTTTCCTTATAATGGGGTATAATGGGGGTGAATACCGCCTTAGCTACTGTATGTTCATTTTGCCATGTTATTGTCCAGAAAAAAAGTATTTTGCTAGGAACAGCCTTGTTCAATGCTCAACTGCAAACATATTTCAGGCAAGGTACATTTCTGAATTTTTCCAGAGAAAGGGAGCAAGAAGGCTGTTGGCACACTCTACCTTTCTTGGCTGGAGATGGTATGAGCTCAGTCATCTCTCGGTCTGGGCAGAGGGAATTTTAGTTTTTAGGATTAAACCTAGTCAAATTTTTGCACATTCCAAACCTATGCAGAATGCACACCTGCATCATAAATCCAGGGAGTAGCAGTAGCGGGTTTCTTGCTGAGTGGCCACTTATCTCTCTTTTATTGACATTTACCCTTCTTTCTATATGTATGGGCTTCATTAGTAACTCTTATACCATAACAACCTTCTGGTTTAGCCGCAATGTCTCTGGATACCAGGGATGTTGGTCTATATGTTCAGGCTGTATATTATCTCTTTTGGTGTAACTTGTGACTTACTCTATATTCTATAGGCAGCACATACCTTTTGTCTATTATATTTCTACTTTATATTGGATATGTTTCAGTATATATTTTGTCCTTATGAAAAAAAAACAACAATAAATAGTTTGACTTTCAATGTAACTAGGTAACTATATTGCGACTTGTTCTTGATGTGTTGGCTTTTTGCCACATTTGAAATGCAAAAAAAAGCCTTTAATTCCATGCATTATTTAGGAACGTGATAACAGTAAAACAAAGCAACTTTAGACCAAATTAGAAAATCTTTCAGGTGATCAGAAATAACATACACAGTGGAAACACAGACAATGCAAAGTACGTACTTAACAAGAAAATAACCATGCCTATCGGTGTTTATATTTGGTGATATCTCAGTTCAAAGATTGTCACCTATTAAGTGGAACTCCAGAGACACTCTAATGTCAGTCTGTTAATTGGACAATAACTCACCAACATTATTTGGCTCCAGTAATCAGGCAGGTGCAAAAAATTGTAGAGCTAAACTTTAAAACGGCAGTGTGTCACCTATCTGGCTATGCGTTTTGGCAGAAGTGCATACCTCACAATAACAGAGTGGAACAGATGTACGAATTTACTACAAATCTGTGTGGCGTAATAGTATTTTAAAGTGTTACTAGGAATGAACTTGCTTGCTTTACAAACATTGTAGGCATGTTAATGAAGTTAACTGATTCACTAACATAATTCGCAATCTTTATAGAAAACTCAAGTGTATATAGTACTTCCCCATCCTACACATAGTTTTATTATCCACCCATCTAATTTGCCTACATTGGGGGAAGTTGCCATCACTCATGGTTGGCTGTTTAAAATGACATAATAACTGCTCATGTCTTGGCTTCTCTTTGTTTCTAGAGATAACCAGTCAATCATAAGCTCACTCACAAGTATGGGGGAGACCGAGAGTGTTAGATCCTGGGTAGGATCATCAGCCAGCTGGGCATCACCTTCTGGAGGCAGCATGTGTGGACGCTTTTCCAGGCAGTCAACATCTGATACTTTGAGTGTTCACAGTTTACGGTAAGGGAGTATTCTTTATTATTACTTTTTTTTATACTATACTATATTAATGTATATCGTATTACTGAATTTAAAGTGTAATTTAATGATCATGGAAAAATATTAGTAGCAGAGGTCTCACTGGAATTTTAAAATGGTAAACAAGGTATATGATTGTCAATTATAGGAATATTGCAAAACCAGTTCCGATGTCTAGTTAAGTATACAATTCCCAATACCAACAATGGTGAATATGCACGCCAGTGTTCCTAGAAGTAAATATTGATAAAAAAAAATATTTGTGGTCTTTGTGGGACACATGTAGTCAAATATCCTGTTGCTGTAGTTGGTAATATAAGACTAGTCCTGTCTTTACTGGGGCATTTGTTTACACTTTTGTGGCTAAAAGTTTCAAGTAGTGTTTTTACTATAAAACCCCCATTTCTGGTTGTCATTAATTAGAATTAAAAGCCGACCATTGGAAGTCCCAGTAAAGAAAATGCTAAAAAACTAATAACTGGGCAGAAATAGCTTCCACTGCTTTTACTGGTCACATGGCCTGTCGTCTCCTTTTCTTAATTAAAGGAACTGTAAAGTCTTAAGGTTTTTCACCTTAATGCATTCTATGCATTAAAGTGAAAAAACCTTCTGTGCTGCAGCTGCCCCCCAGAGCCCCCATTTTCCTTACCTGAACCCGGTCGTTCCAGCGACGAGAATGAGCCCAGCAGCCCCAGTCGCTATCTCGGGTCCTCATTGGATAGATTGATAGTGGCAAGAGCCATAGGCTCCCTCTGCTGTCATTCAAATCCAGTGATACGGGGGTGGGGCCAAGTTATTCTGTCTGTGTCAATGGACGCAGCAGCAGGACTCGTTATCGCGCCCGCATGAGTGCCCCGATGAAATGCGGCTCTCCATGGGGGAACTCGATGAAGAGGAGGATACAGGATCCCTGCCGGGAGAACCCAGAAAAGGAGGATTGAGGCCACTCTGTGCAAATCCCTTGCACAGAGCAGGTAAGTATAACATGCTTGGTATTTAAAGAAAATACAATGACAAAATACAATGACAAATTTACAATGACTTTAACTATTTTGTGCTGAAGAATATTAATTTAAAGATGTTTTACATAGCTATACCAGCAAAAGGGGCCAGCCTGAAGTGATCAAGCAAGACTTAATTTTCTGACTAAAGCTCCACTTTAAATAGCTGGGCTCATAACTGATCACATTTTTAGCATCATGGCAATTGCAGATCAAAGGCTAAGATGGCAGCTTCCTTGGCTGAAAAGGATAGGATGGTTTAGTTCTGCTTTAATTTGTTAACTGATTGCTTGATTCATTGTTATTACAGACTGACAATTGAGTGTTTGTGTGTGTTAGATTTATAGTTTTATTGTTAATTTAAGTTTTTGATATTGGCAATCGGTTGCTAGATTAGGTCAGTTAATCTGCTCTTTTGCCAAGCTAATTTATAACATAGATTGAGCCAGTTAATTGCTTAATTATCCACACGAGCCATACACAGTCTTGGCAGATATATTTACAGGTGTACACTGCATACTTAGAGGTCAGAGGTCCCATACCTAAGCTAAATAATAGAAAATTAACTGGTTTTACAATTTAAAAAAAATCACACGTTTTACTTTGTGTCTTTTACTGTTACATTTTTTGTTTTTTTTTGTCTCTGATTCCAATAAAAGTTCAATGCCAGATAGTAATAGTGAGGTTTATTTAATTAAGATGGAGAGTGCAAAATCAGGCTCACTTCTGCATATAAACCAATCAGCTTATAACATCAGCTTGTTCAATTATAGTGTTTGTTAACCCCAAAAAATTGAGATCCTGGTCCCTTAAAGCAGAATAAACAGCACAGTGCTTGTGCTGTGTATTCTGCCCCTCTCTAAACTGTAAAAAAAACCTTCCTGATCCTGACACCTCATGTATCCCCCCCCTCCCCCCAGCTGACCATGAAAATCAGGGCTGCTGATGGTCGTGGTGGGTGTGGTCACGTGATTGGCCTGAAGATCATTGTAAATCTGTATTTACAAGCTTCGTTTTTATTAACCACTTCAATACAGGGCACTTTCTCCCCCTTCCTTCCCAGCCCAATTTTCAGCTTTCAGCACTCTAGCGCTTTCAGTGACAATTGCACAGTCATGCTACACTGTACCCAAATGAAATTTTTATCATTTTGTTCGCACAAATAGAGCTTTATTTTGGTGGTATTTATTCATGACTCCGTTTTTTATTTTTTGTGATACAAGCGCAAAATGCGGAAATTTGGAAAAAAAAACAATATTTTCTTTTTTCTATTTTAAAAGAAATCCAATAAAATCAAATTTTGTCATAAATTTAAGCCAAAATGTATTCTGCTACATGTTTTTGGTAAAAAAAATTCCGTTAAGTGTATAATAATTGGTTTGTGTGATCACGGACATATGTACGCAAATGATCATGTACATATGTGTGCAGGTGATCACGTACATATGTGTGCAGATAATCATTGGGACATGTGATTTTAGTGGGACATATGTGGGGGACATGTTTTTATTATTAGGGACATGTGTTTTTATTATTTGGGGACATGTATGTTTTGGGGACATGTGTGGGGACATTGTGTTTATACTGTGTGGTGTGTTTACTGTGTGGTGATTTGTGTGTACACTAGACTAGTGATCAGTGAGTAAAAAGCTGTAAAAAACAGCTCATACTCACTGATCATCAGCCGGCTGCAGCGATCTGCTCTCCTCTCCTCAGCGATGACTTCTGTGTGAGGAGAGGAGGAGCCGATTGCCTAGCAACCAGCTGTTTGTTTACATCACGTGACGGCCGTGATTGGACACGGCCGTCATGTGATCAGGAGGGCCAATCACAGAGCCCTCCTGCCGATCTGAGATGCGCCGTGTCCGGGTGACACGGGCGCATCGGGATCGCGCCGCTGCGCGGGCGCGCGCGCGATCCCGCTCCTCCTGATGGACGTTCCTGAACGTCCTATCAGGAGTAGACGGCTCCCACCCGGCCGTATATGTGCATTGGCCGGGTGGGAAGTGGTTAAAAGACTTATACAGTGTGCTATGCCTAACTATAATAGAGGGGCAGGCAGTCCTTTCCATATTTAGGTTCGCAAACACTTTAACCACTTTCAAACCAGCCGCAACAGATTGGCACAATCCTGTGAACCGTTGTAGATATACGTTGGTCCCTTTAAGCAGAATAGCAGCTGCGCCTGCCTGCCCGCTGCACAGCAGGGGTGCCGATGCTCATGACCAGCGGTTGCGATGACTGCCAGCCACAAGCGATCATGGGCAGAACAGGGACATCTGTGTGTAAACACGCACATCCCCGTTCTGTGAGGAGAGGAGAGAGAGATTGTGAGTTCCCACATGCTGGGAACCACAATCTCTCATCTCCTATAGTCAGTCCCATCCCTCAAAGTTAGAACACACACCTAAGGAACACAGTTAACCCCTTGATCGCCCCCTAGTGTTAAGCCCTTCCCTGCCAGGAACATTTATACAATAATCAGTGCATTTTTATAGCACTGATCGCTGTATAATTGTCAATCAACCCAAAAATATGTCAAAAGTGTCCAATGTGTCTGCCATAATGTCGTAGTCTCAATAAAAATTGCAGATCGTCACCACTATTAGCGCAAAAAATAAAAACCGCAGAGATGATCAAATACCACCAAAAGAAAGCTCTTTGTGGGAAAAAAGGAAGTCCACTTTGTTTGGATACAATGTTGAAAGGTGACTACAACTAGGTTTTAAAATACCTTTTTTAGCTTTTGTCAAATTTCTTTTCTTCCGGGTATTGGCTGCGCCATATTTACTAGTGATTGTTGACTCTTTTGTGGATGTAACTTCCGCCCTTAGTTTGTTTCCCTGTCTATATCTTGCACATGCGCGATTGCATCTGAACCAAGCCTCTGTCTCGATCGCCGTTACTACAGCAACCGAGCTAAGCCATTAATGACAGAGAATCACTTCCCTTGTGTGACATGGAGAGCAGAGTATCGCAAGACTTTCCCTTCTCAATGCCAGTAAATAACCCGGCATGCAGAGGATCGTCAAATGGCACACGTAGAGTGTCATTAAAAAAGCTTGCAAGACGGATTATGAGGAAACAGAAAGATTAAGTGAAATTTCTGAGCCAGCGATTAGCTGCCTGTTCTATATAGATCACAGTGAGCTAAATTGAAAGTGGGGGGTTTACAACCACTTTAAGCTTTGGCAATAAAACCTGGAAGCTGATTTCCATGCAGAAGTGAACCTGATTTTGCACCCAGCTTTAGTAAATCAACTCCACAGTCTGTCACTACTAACCTGTGGCAGCCCGGTTGTTACAGCTTTTTAACAGATCTGCAAGGTATCATTTGGATTGTGTCCGGTAGCTGCTGTCTGCCAAGCTACCGAAACCGTAGGTTAAGCGATCTCACCACAACTGGATAAAATATAGAGATCACACTTCAGTGCTTAGATTGTGCAAGAAGAACAAATAGTGCCTACCAGGTAAAGCCTCTGACTGTAAATGGTATAAACCAGATTGAATAATGCCTGATAATCTGAAATACTTTTAAGCCAAAAATATAATTAATGAGAAAAATGTTTCTTCCTTTAAAACTACCATCATTCACAATAAAAATATACTAACTGTATGAAATCCTTCAGAAAATCCCAAATAAAATTCCACAATCATTGGTTGTGTGACCACTGAAGTGGCAGAAAGCTGGTGTTTTGGTTCTTTTACTAGATGGGTATGTTTTATATTTATTACCAACATACACAAAAGCCACTATCACACCTAAATAGAGATCTAACTTGGAGATAGCTAGGTATCTTATTTTTCTCTACTTTGGCTTCTCATTCTCACTTAAATCTAAAGACAAGAGAAGGTTTGTAAAGCAACAACACCTGGCTCAGTCTCAAGTTTCTAGAAAATACTGCCGAAAGAAAGCACCATGTCTGTGGTAAGAAAGGTATAGAAAATGACACTCACTTATGTAGGACAGATTGCTATTTAATACCATCCTTGCATATTCCTGACTGCTGCAGAATTTTCTACACAGGGCCAAATTTATGAGATCTGTATTTCATTTAATTTTCACTTTTAAAACACATTGAATGTTTCTTCATTGTTGAAAATCCTGATATTAGGAAGGGTTTGGGATTATTTTATTTCATAATTTCTGTAATACTTAACCACTTGTAACATGAAAATAGTCCATTTCAATTGTAAAACTATACATTTTAAATGTTACATCACTATTCATTAGCGGCGACAATATTTTCTATGGGCAACACTTCAAAATCTCCCTGTAGGTCATCAGTTTAGTGTTACGGAGGTGTTGTGCTAGAATTATTGCGCTCCCTCCGGCATCACAGCTTTCCGGGTCACAGCAAGAAAAGGAGGAGATTGGATGTGTGTCCACTCTTCCCCCCCTTCACCCGCCACCCTTCACCCACCAGCATCTGCGATGTTAGCCTCAGGCCTGCAAAGGGGCAAGCGGCACACAAAATATGTGGTGAGGTGCAGGACCATTGGGGGGGGCGCCGGTACCAGGGGTGTGTGGAAGCAATCAGGTGGCAGTGCAACCACTTAAATGCTTCCACCTGATAGGCAGGAATCTGCTGGGCAGTTTACACACAATCCCAGTGGCTGAAGGCAATGGATTCTGTCTGTAACCCTGATGCATAGAACTGGCAGCGAAAGAGTTAAAAAAGGTACAGCATGCTGCTATTTTTTGCACCCAAAGACACTGTATGCACGTAAAGGCACATGAGTGCACAGCAAATACCTGTAAATGGAACTCAGTAAAAAAGAAATAATTAATAATAGCTAAAAAATGCATGCACTAAAAAGCAGAAATGCACCACAGATGGACTACAAATACATGTAAACGTGCATGCACCACTGCACACTAAACATAAGAATTGTGGTGTAAACTAGCCCTTAAAGTTCTGAGAATGCAGATTTTTTTTACTCTTAAAATTGTCCCCTCCTCCTTCCTGACATCTATGCTTACTAACTTGTGTAAGAAAGAAGTGAATATCTACTTATTTTCAGTCCCTCTGGTTTAATCGTGTGATCTTGCTCCCCTGTTTCAGCCAGTGTGGCTTCAGGGCAGAGGAGGGACCAGTGACACCAGATGGGCCATTGGTGACAGTGAAGTCACTGCTTCAGGCATTAGTAGCCATTGTTGGAGAAATCTCTCCTCTTGCTTGCACCACCGCTAGCAGACATTACATGACCAGATTGGAGTAAACTAAAAATAGGCTAGTATATACATCATGCCCCTGGAAGACGTCATTTTTGACAAAACGGCATAGGGAGAAGCAGCGTTCTGACATCACCACAAATCCACGCTAGTCCCGGAAGCAATGGGCAGTGACTGTATAGCCGGCCGACTTGAACATTTTATCTTGTACGCTTTTATATAGGAGAGACATGTAAATGCAATATGGTTGTGTGTTATTAAAAGAAGTTTACAGTATTAGATTATGGTAGTTCCTTTGTTCTTTTATATGGGAAATGAGTTTATAATCCATACGGTGTGTGTACTGGAGAATATCTATTGCTATTACAAGCGGAGCAGTGGAAAACGGTGCTTGCCATTCTGACACGGAGACCCTGGCTGGGGGCTAAGCCACAGGTATAATTAGATCTTGTAAAAGGGATCTGATCAGCTGGTAAGCAGCAGTATTTTTATTGGTGGAAGATCCCTTTACTATATTATGGCACTTCTTCTTGAGTGTTGTGTGTAACATCACTTTGGAGGTCCTAAGAAACATCATTGGATTTGGAGTGTGCACTATTTAACCCCTTATTTACAGAGTGTGATTTATTTCCATATCGATATTTGAATATTTTTTGATATGTAAAAATATTTTTTTCAATTTTGATATAATTTTTATCTGAATCGTTTTTGCACTATTATTTATTTTATATACAGTATATGGGTTAACTATATATGTTTTTTCAAGAATTGTAGCACAGCTCTTCTTTTTAGTTTATGATATTATTGTGTCACATTGAGTTTCCCCTATTTCTTTATTCACGCTTCACTTTAGTAATTTCATTTTTTGGAGTAATATTTCTTTAGTCACGTTATATTTAAATTATCTATCTATTGGTGGATTTTAATAGACAGCGCTGTATTGCCACTTTTTCTAGTATATACATCTTTCTTACACAGGTAAGTAAGCATAGGTGTTTGAAGGGGTGAGAGGACCGTTTTATAAGTAGTTAGGTTTAAGTTGGAATTCCATTTCATTGGATGTGTCTTTTTTAATTATGTTTTATAACAAATATATTTTTGTCATGTTAAGAAAACTGTTTTGAGACCAAAATGCTGCCAATTTAACCTGGAGTATGGTTTGAAAAAGAAATGTGTGAGACTGAGAGTTAACATTTAATTCTGCTAAAAAACGGGGAGTGTAAAGTGTATACAAAAGGCAAAAATTCACCTTGCTAAGAAAAATATTGGTTTGCAAATGTTAGGATGATAGAAGTCAGCAGAGCTTCACCTTATTCACTAAGCTAAGGGAAAACACCCTTGCAAAGTGAAAATTCCCCTGAAAAGGGAACAACCTATTAACCTTTAGTAAATCAACTCCTTCAAATGACAGACATAGATATCTACATATTTTTCTGGGTTGATTGCTTATAGTTTTAAAGTCAAATGTGATAATCAGGCACCTAGCATTGGCAGAATAAAATGACATCTTCCACATTTCTCTTGAGAAATGTTTATTTTAAGCAAGCTAAATGTCTCATGGAATAAAACTCAGCACTGTTCGCACCTAAGAGTTGCCATCTTGTTTCCAGGAGGAATGGAGTCAGCATTTCTATCACTCAGAGATCTTACACCTGCTCTATCTATCTTCCCCCTTTATTTTTATCCTCTGTCTCATTTGTTCAGTCTTTTTACCTGACTGGCTTTGGAAAAAATTGTAGCAGAGCAATTGTGATACATTTCTCTTCACATATCGAGGATACATGTGAACAGTCCAATTGAGACCCATGTAAATAGAAGGTAATAAGTAGATTTAAACTTAGAGCCTGCATTTACAAGATTAATAGCTTTATTTGCATTTCAGATTGTTTGTATTGTACTACTATGTCCACTGCAGAAACTATGAATAAATAAGAAAAAGGAAAGCTGAACATAATTCTGGTTATGCGCTAAAATGTATGACTGGATGTCACCATCAGACATCAGACAGGGACACGGGAGCTTGCTTTCTATATGTATACTTTTATAGGCCATCCACAGAGATAGCAGGCTATGAAGGCCTTTTACTTTAGCTAGTAATCTGTCAAAGCTGTTCAACAATATGTTAACATATTTCATAATCAAATGTCCAGAAAATGTTGCATTATTTAAACGACTACAGCCAAGGCTGGCTTTAAAATATTTACTGCCACAAATCACTTTTTTCGTTGCTGTCATTTTGTTCTCTATGGTCTAACCCCCTATATAAACAGAAAATAAATGTAATATATAGTTCTGACATTTTTTTAAATTTGCACCCCATGCTACAAATCTTATGCCGCATACACGCTATCAGAATTCTCGTCGGAAAAAGCTCTGATGTTTTCTCTAAGGAATTCCGATGGAATTCCGCTCAAGCTGTCTTGCCTACACACGACGACGCCTACGACGGGACTAGAAAAAGGAAGTTCAATAGCCAGTAGCCAATAGCTTCTGTCTCGTAGTTGAATCTGAGCATGCGTGATTTTTGACGTGTCGGAATTACATATACATGATCGAAATTTCCGATAGAAAGTTTTTCCGTCTAGAAAATTGAGAACATGCTATACATTTTTGGCTGGCAGAAATTCGGACAGCTAAATTCCGATGGAGCATACACATGGTCGCATTTTCCGATTAAAAGCTCTCATCGGTCTTTTTCTGGCCGGAATTCTGATCGTGTGTACACGGCATTAGAGATTTTTTAGGGATTAAACTTTCTGCAAGATGCAATGATCATTAAAATAAACATGTCACAAGAGAAAATGCTAGTTGCCGGATGTTATACTGACCACCTGCCTCAACACACTGAACCAGAGACAGTATTTAGAGTCATCAAAAACCCTTACATTTTCTCTTTGTGTTTGTTATGGGTCAAGAATGGAGTATGGAAGCAAGAGTGCCAGCCTGAAAACCAGGCAAAATTTATTAATTATCCTAATTATCCTACTGACCTGTGCTCTGATCTGGGAACATTTATGATGATTTGTTGCTGCTTCATATTCAATGTCTCTCATATACCTGAATGTGGCTTGTCTTTAAAATGTATTTCCAACTTTTAGGGAAGTTTAAATAGTTTGTTTGGATCAAGCATGTTCAAACAAACTTTTTCAATTTCACCAAATGCTGGAGATCATCCTTAACTCTGACTTTTGGTTACTGATTTTGCCCTGTATTGGCTTGACCTTTGCTGATGTTTAGGCCTATTTTTACTATAGTCTTGCCTTTTTCCCTTGTGTCTTGCTTTTGTGTTGTAACATCTGCTGCTGATGGCTCTGTCCTGTCTGCTGAATATGTTTCTGTCTACCAAACTGGTACTGGTATTGTGCTACATTAACCCTGCTCACTGGGTTGTCCATAGTGCATATCCGGGATCCCATCCTGGGAGTTCCTGCAGGCAGATTTTCATCGATACCATCCTTGGCTTTGCTGAAGACCCAGTGCTTCTGATTTTGATGTGCTACTGGCTTCCTTTTGTCTTTCTTTGTTTAGACTCATTGGAAAAGGGCATGCTGCATTTAGTCAAATGCCAAGCATGTTTGCCAGTGAAAGGTGGTGAAGACCATTAGGATCCATTGACTGTGTTTGGAAGCCTTAATGATCAACTTCCTACTAGTAAGCATCTTCACCAATCTGAGTATCCAGGCATCAGCTAGATAAAAACAATGCAGATAAAAAAAAAATATATATATATATATATATATATATATATATATATATATATATGTGTATTATACCAGTTAATGCAAACCAAAACATTTCAAACAAAATAATCCTAGGAATGGACTCACCAACGGTGTTAGTCAGTAATAAGCATGTCTCAATAGCAGTAAAAATACATGTCTTGGATAAAGCAAGATAAGGTTGGCCCTTTAGTAAGGTTTTTATGGTTGTCTACTCTGGAAAATTTCCACTAATTACACAGATAGTTACATAGTTACATAGTAGGTGAGGTTGGAAAAAGACCATCAAGTCCAACCTATGTGTGTGATTATATGTCAGTATTACATTGTATATCCTTGTATGTTGTGGTCATTCAGGGGCTTATCTAATATTTTTTTGAAACTATCGATGCTCCCCCCGCTGAGACCACCACTTCTGGAAGGGAATACCACAGTAAAGAACCCTCTACAGTTTATGGTTAAACATACAGTGGTGTGAAAAAGTGTTTGCCCCCTTCCTCATTTCCTGTTTCTTTGCATGTTTGTCACACTTAAGTGTTTCGGAACATCAAACCAATTTAAACAATAGTCAAGGACAACACAAGTAAACACAAAATGCAATTTGTAAATGAAGGTGTTTATTATTAAAGGTGAAGAAAAATCCAAACCATCATGGCCCTGTGTGAAAAAGTGATTGCCCCCTAAACCTAATAACTGGTTGGGCCACCCTTAGCAGCAACAACTGCAACCAAGCGTTTGCGATAACGTGCAATGAGGCTTTTACAGCGTCCTGGAGGAATTTTGGCCCACTCATCTTTGCAGAATTGTCCTAATTCAGTTACATTAGAGGGTTTTCGAGCATGAACGGCCTTTTTAAGGTCATACCACAACATCTCAATAGGATTCAGGTCAGGACTTTGGCTAGGCCACTCCAAAGTCTTCATTTTGTTTTTCTTCAGCCATTCGGTGGTGGACTTGCTGGTGTGTTTAGGATCATTGTCCTGCTGCAGAACCCAAGTTCGTTTCAGCTTGAGTACACGAACAGATGGTCGGACATTCTCCTTCAGGATCTCTTGGTAGACAGCAGAATTCATAGTTCCTTTTATCACGGCAAGTCTTCCAGGTCCTGAAGCAGCAAAACAGCCCCAGACCATCACACTACCACCACCATATTTTACTGTTGGTATAATGTTCTTTTTATGAAATGCAGTGTTCCTTCTACGCCAGATATACTTGGACACACACCTTCCAAAGAGTTCCACTTTTGTCTCATCGGTCCACAGAATGTTGTCCCAAAAGTCTTGGGGATCATCAAGATGTGTTGTGGAGAAATTGAGACGAGCTTTGATGTTCTTTTTGCTCAGCAGTGGTTTTCTCCTTGGAACTCTGCCATGCAGGCCATTTTTGCCCAGTCTTTTCCTGATGGTGGAGGCATGAACGCTGACCTTAACTGAGGCAAGTGAGGCCTGCAGTTCCTTGGACGTTGTTGTGGGTCTTTTGTGACCTCTTGGATGAGTCGTCGCTGCGCTCTTGGGGTAATTTTGGGCGGCCGGCCACTCCTGGGAAGGTTCACCACTGTTCCATGTCTTCGCCATTTGTGGATAATGGCTCTCACTGTGGTTTGCTGGATTCCCAAAGCTTTGGAAATGGCTTTATAACCCTTTCCAGACTGATAGATCTCAATTACTTTCTTTCTCAATTGTTCCTGAATTTCTTTGGGTCTCGGCATGATGTGTAGCTTTTAAGGATCTTCTGGTGGACCTTACTGTGTCAAGCAGCTCCTATTTAAGTGATGCCTTGATTGTGAACAGGTGTGGCAATAATCAGGCCTGGGTGTGGCTAGAGAAATTGAACTCAGGTGTGGACAACCACAGTTATAGTATGTTTTAACAAGGGGGGGCAATCACTTTTTCACACAGGGCCATGATGGTTTGGATTTTTTTTCACCTTTAATAATAAACACCTTCATTTACAAATTGCATTTTGTGTTTACTTGTGTTGTCCTTGACTATTGTTTAAATTGGTTTGATGTTCCGAAACACTTAAGTGTGACAAACATGCAAAGGAACAGGAAATGAGGAAGGGGGCAAACACTTTTTCACACCACTGTATTTTCTTCTAATTTTAATGAGTGGCCACATTTCTTGTTAAACTTCCTTCTGCAAAAAAGTTTTATCCCCTCTGTGGGGTCACCAGTACGGTATTTGTAAATTTAAATCATATCCCCTCTCAAGCGTCTCTTCTCCAGAGAGAATAAGTTAATTGCGCGCAACCTTTCATCATTCATAACTAATACCGCCCAGACCCTTTATGAGCTTTGTTGCCCTTCTTTGTACTCGCTCCATTTCCAGTACATCCTTCCTGAGGACTGGTGCCCAGAACTGGACAGCATACTATAGGTGCGGCTGGACCAGAGTCTTGTAGAGTGGGAGAATTATTATCGCTTTATCCCTGGAGTTAATCCTTTTTTAATGCATGCCTATATAATGTTTGCTTTGCTAGCATTGCTGAGCCTACTAGAACCCCCAGGTCCCTTTCCTTTGCCACCCAAATGCAATAGTCTACATTAAACCTCATTTGCCATGTAGTTGCCCACCCCATTAATTTGTTCAGATCTTCTTGCATGGTTTCCATATCCTGCGGAGAAGTTATTGCCCTGCTTAGGTTACAATTGTCCATAAATAGAGAGATTGAACTGTTTACCTCATCCTCCAGGTCGTTTATGAACAAATTAAATAGGATTGGTCCCAGCACAGAACCCTATAGGACCCCACTTTTCACCCCTGACCATTCTGAGTATTTCCCATTTATCACCACCCTCTGAACTCTCCCTTGTAGCCAGGTTTCAATCCATGTACTCACCCTATGGTCCATGGCAACAGACCTTATTTTGTACAGTAAACGTTTATGGGGAACTGTGTCAAACGCTTTTGCAAAATCCAGATACACCACATCTATGGGCCTTCCTTTATCTAGATGGCAACTCACTTCCTCATAGAAGGTTAATAGATTGGTTTGTTAAGAATAATACATTATGAATCCATGCTGATTACTGCTAATGATACCATTTTCATTACTAAAATATTGTATATAGTCCCTTATCATCCCCTCCAAGAGCTTGCATACTATTGATGTTAGACTAACTGGTCTGTAATTCCCAGGGATGTATTTTAGGCCATTTTTAAATATTGCTGCTACATTGGCTTTTTCTCCAATCTGCTGGTACCATTCCAGTCAGTAGACTGTCAGTAAAAATTAGGAACAATGGCTTGGCAATTACTTAACAGTATACTTAACTATATACATACATACATACAGTACTTGTATACAGGACTGAGATCTGCCTTTTAACACTTGTTATGTAGGACAGATATTAAAAAACACATTTTTGATGGACAGTTGCCACTTTAGACAGCATTCTTACTGTTGACAAAGCCTTCCTGTTCTAGTGTGAACCGCTTGCCCTGTTCCTTGTCTTGGTGTTCCAAACACAGGAAGGGATGGGCAGTGCTTCATTGGGTTCACAGATATTAATTAAAACCTGACAGAAAAAGTTCATCATTTTGATTAAATAAATTGGCTGAAGTTAGGCTTTATGCCACTATAAGTGCAATTCCTATACCTAGTAGATAGATACAGATGCGGTTAAAACAGTGAATTGCTTTCTTCAATCAAGAAACATTTTTTGGCTTAGCTAATTATTTGGTACTATATAGACAGCAAACAAATACATTGGATCTACACCTAAATGGCAACCAAAAGTTTTGTTGAAAGTCTTTCTGAGATGGATGAATAGATGAATGGAATGAGTAAAATGTTATATCAGGCACCCCTCAGTGCAGCTTTCATAATGAAAAACACATTTGAACACATGATCTGTGTGTTCCGGCCAGTCTATACTCTGAGAAGATATTGCTAAACACACAAAATGCAGTCAAAGGGATCCCAAAAGTGATTGCTGTAAATATGTATAGAAAATAGCTTTACGTGATAAAACATAATGCTAATTTTGTATACAAATCCCAAAAATAAGAAAAAAAAAACTGAATTCTCTAAACTAAAAATGTTAATTTTTTGAGTAGAGATGTACTTAAAGCTACACGTAGACATTACATGGTAATGATAGTAAATTAAACATGCACTCTCAGATTGGTAGAGTCACATATGTATGGCTATGAGGGCATTCCTGGTCTACAAATATCAATACTTGTAGTGACTGGTTAACACAGTTGATTAAAGTAGTTGTAAAGGCTTATGTTTTTTTACCTTCATGCAGTCTATGCATGAAAGTAAAAACCTTCTGTTTGCAGCAGCCCACCCAGCCCCCCTAATACTTACCCAAGCCCCCATCTTGATCCAGCAGTGCGTACAAGAGCAACAGCTCTCCCAGGTCTCTTCCTTCTCATTGACTGAGACAATGACGGGAGCCATTGGCTCCTGCTACAGTAAATCACAGCCAGTGAGACATCAAGAATAGAGTGGGGGGGGAGGCTGAGCTCTGTGTGTGAATGGACACACAGAGCAGCTGCAGAGGAGCAAGCTGGATCGGGTGTCTCCATAGCAAGTTTCTTGCTATGGGGGCTCTTGGTCAGAAGGAGTGGTCAGAAGCACTTGTAGGGGCCCTAAAAGAGGAGGATGGGGGCTGCTTTGTGCAAAACCAATACACAGAGCAGGTACGTTTGATATGTTTGTTATTTCAAAATAAAAATCTGCCTTTAATATCACTATACATCTTCCCCCAATATTGGTCAGTTGTAGTGATAATAGAAGGGTGTTATGTTGTATGTTGTATGGTGGTGTATACACAGTATTTAATACAATTTACAATACAATATAGTTTCTGCTAAGACTTTGTTCATATATATTTGTGTTTGTGTATGCTGTAAACTATTTCTAAACAACATCTGATTCTAAAAATCATTTCTGAAATGATTGTAAACCACCCCCCCCCATTTTATCATGTGATTGTGACATTCAATTGCTGAAAATACATTTACCGTAGGTAGCTATTGATTTATTTAAAACGCACAGGCGTATAACACGCACCCTAACTTTAAGAGGGAAGTTTCAGGAAAAAAACTTTCCACGGCCCACTGCACATTACACTGACTCCTTTCCCTGCACAGTACACTGCCCTATTTCCCCGCACAGTACACAGCCCCCTTTCCCTGCACAGTACGCAGCCCCCTTTCCCTGCAGAGTACACAGCCCCCTTTCCTGGCACAGTACACAGCCCCCCTTCCCGGCACAGTACACAGCCCCCTTTCCCGGCACAGTACACAGCCCCCTTTCCCGGAACAGTACAGAGCCCCCTTTCCCGGCACAGTACACAGCCCCCTTTCCCTGCACAGTACACAGCCCCCTTTCCCTGCATAGTACACAGCCCCCTTTCCCTGTACAGTACACAGACCCCTTTCCCTGCACAGTACATAGACCCCTTTCCCTGCACAATAAACAGACCCCTTTCTCCCTATTGGCGTATAATATGTAGGCACAGTTTATCCTCTATTCTCAGGGGAAAACAGTATGTGTTATACGCCAATAAATACAGTATTTTATATTTATTTACTTCCTTGATCTACCTATATACATACTTACCAACCTATAAAGGCTAACTATGGTAGTGACAATTACAATCTTTTGAAGCTGAAATCAAGGTGTGAAATTTATTGCATTGATTTTAGCTTTGGCCAGTGTGGACATGCATAAGCCATACCTGTGGGACCACTGTGGAAGCAGAGAATTACTGCAGTTGTCATTGCTAGACATGTGCATTCGTTTTCGTCCGAATTTCAGGTATTTTAGTTATCGTTTTAACAAACGATAACGAAAGCGCACAATCCGAAAAATGAAAGATCTGACATAAACAAATGCTTTATTTTTATTTTCGTTTTCATTGTGATAACAGTTCGATATAGATAGGACATGACGCTGACAATAACAATCTGTGTCTATCGAACCTGTGGTCAAATGTGCCTAACCTTAATTCTATTAGTCCAGTATTATTCTACATAGAGAGAAAAGATTTGAGATAGAGTGAAAAGATTTGACACAGAGAGAAAAGATTCAACATAGAGAGAAAAGATCGCTGCTGGAATTGGGTGGGAGAAGTAAAATAAAAATGATGATGATGATGAATGTTATTGGCTGATTGTAACCAAAGAGGAGGAGCAGTAAAATAGCTAGAACTAAGTACACACGTACAGCCAACTTACACACTGAATCATTTCAGAAGACAGTAAATCTTAGCTGGTCCATTTGTCAGAGAACCTAAATTATTTAGCAATTAAGCATAAGCACAGCAGCAGAACAATAGTGAAGCAAGCTACAGTTCAACTTAACTTTTTCATAATATTCTGCTGCTATTGTGTTAGTGTTGTGAACTTGATAGTGATACTAGTGTTGTTAGTGTTGTGATAGCCTCAGAAGCTGCACGTGTTGTGGGGTGGGGGGGGGATTTATTATTATAGATTCTATATTATAGCTTGAGATTCTATATACCCTATCTTGTTACATGCCTGATCAGTGATCACTATCACCAGTCCATTTTGTGTTTGAACTGTATACATTCAACACGAATGACAAAGATTCGACAAAGCAGCGAAAAACATACAAACTTTGAATCTTTGGCTTATGGGGTCTGTCAAAAGTTCTAAGAAGATTCGACAGAGTAGCTAAACTATACGGAGTCAGTTTAGCTGCTCCGTTGAATCTCCTTCAATGGCAGATTCGACCTTAATTAATTTGGATTTTTGAACAAATGCAATTTTTAACGAAAAACAAAATAAATAAAAACTAATTTCGGGAGTTACTAAATAAATGTATTTTTCAGACGAAAACTAAATTCCGAAACAAAATATTTCAGTGTGCACATGTCTAGTCATTGCTACTACAAAGATTTCCGCTGCCCTCTGGATGCTGTGCTGAGCAGCTGCCCTGCTGCATTGTGACAAAAGGTAGTCGCTCATTCAGCATCGGTACCAGACACAGAACACCTTGCAGTTTTCTAAGTGCAATACAGTATACAAGATTTTAGTAATGAAAACTGTATAATTTGCAATAATTAGCATGGATTCATGAAGAATCGTTCTTGCTAAACCAATCTATTACCCTTCTATGAGGAGGTAAGCTGCCATCTAGATCAAGGAAGGCCCGTAGACATGGTGTATCTGGATTTTGCAAAACCATTTTTCTCCCATAAATGTTTACTGTACAAAATACGGTCTGGCATGGACCATAGGGTGAGTACATGGATTTAAAACTGGCTACAAGGGCGAGTTCAGAGGGTGGTGATAAATGGAGAATACTCTGGATGGTCAGGGGTGGGTAGTGGGGTCCCCCAGGGTTCTGGCCTGGGGCCAATCCTGTTTAATTAGTTCATAAACGACCTGGAGGATGGGATAAACAGTTCAATCTCTGTATTTGTGGATGACACTAAGTTAAGCAGGGTAATAACTTTTCCGTAGAATCTGGAAACCTTGCAAGAAGATCTGAACAAATTAATGGGGTGGGCAACTACATGATAAATGAGGTTTAATGCAGAAAAATTAAAAATAATGCATTTGGGTGGCAAAAATATGAATGCAATCTACTCACTGGGGGGGGGGGGGACCTCTAGGGGAAATCTAGGATGGTAAAGGACCTGGGGATCCTAGCAGATGATAGACTCAGATGATAGACATGCAACAAAGCAAAAAGAATATTTGGCATGCATTAAAAAGGGGATTCATTCCAGGGATAAAGCAATAATTCTCCCACTCTACAAGACTCTGGTCCGACCACTGTCCAGTTCTGGGCACCAGTTCTCAGGAAATATATACTGGAAATGGAGCGAGTACTAGGGATGAGCTTCGTGTTCGAGTCGAGCGTACGTTCGACTCGAACATTGGCTGTTCGTCCATTCGGGCGAAATCCGAACACTTGGTCCGTTCGCGTCAAAATTCGCGTGGCGCTCACGGCCCACAATGCACTGCGATGGCACAGTGCATTGCTGGCTCATGATTGGCCAAGCATGCACTGTGACCCCGCATGCTTGGCCAATTGCAGCGCCAGCAGCGAGGAGAGCCATGATTGGCCACAGGCAGGATGCCTGTGGCCAATCATAGCTCAGGCTGTGTAGTGCACGCCCCACACTATATAAGGCCGCCATTGCGGCGGCCTCATGTAGTGTGTTGGCGTCTGAAGCAGTGGGTGTTCTGTGTACCTTCAACACAGTACACACCGATCGTTTTCGGCTGATTTTCTATCTTGCTGTTGTGTAGTGGTTATTGTCTGCGTGCCCTGACCGCAGTATACACCACTATATTCACCTCACCTATATAGCTAGTGATCTATCTTTAATAATAGAGCTTGCAGTCAGTAGTGTTAGGAGATAGTGCGTGCTGTCTGCGTGCTCTGTACCTAGTACATACCGCTATATCCACCTACATAGCTGTTCTCTATTTGAGCCCAATTGCCATCTGAAGGAGTTATTGGAAGTTGTGTGTGCCTCCAGCACAGCACAGTATACATCTGTATATACCCCTTTATCTCTGCTGTTCTCTGGTTATTGTCTGCGTGCCCTGACCGCAGTATACACCGCTATATTCACCTCACCTATATAGCTAGTGATCTATCTTTAATAATAGAGCTTGCAGTCAGTAGTGTTAGGAGATAGTGCGTGCTGTCTGCCTGCTCTGTACCCAGTACATACCGCTATATCCACCTACATAGCTGTTCTCTATTTGAGCCCACTTGCCATCTGCAGGAGTTATTGGAAGTTGTGTGTGCCTCCAGCACAGCACAGTATACATCTGTATATACCCCTTTATCTCTGGTGTTCTATAAAAAAGGCATCTGCAGGAGTTAGTGGGTGTTGTGTGCCTCCAGCACAATATAAACTACCCAACTGCTGTTTTACCCAAGTCCCTTCAGGCCATTACCATGTCTGGAAGGCCAGCAAGGAGAGGCAGACAGGCGCGAGCCGATAAAAGAGGGCAAGCAGGCTCTGTGTCTAGAGACAACAGTGCTGGTCGTGGACGCGGTGCATTGTCATCAGCACGTGGCCATGGGACATGCTTGTCCTTCTTTTCGGCAGCTGGACATGTTGAACCGCAACATGCCAACAACTTGGTAGAGTGGATGACCAAGCCCTCTTCATCCTCCTCATCCTCTCTCACCCAGTCTCAGGGTACTAGCAAAGCAGCTGCCAACGCATCGTCTTCCCTCCTCTCAATGTCATCATCAGTGACTCCTTCCCTAGACCCACCACGTCCTCCTGAGGAGTCTCCTGAACTCTTTGAGCACAGTGTTGGGTACATGCTCCAGGAGGATGCCCAGTGTTTTGTGGGCTCTGATGATGACACTCAGCTAGAGGAAGGCAGTAGCGTGAGCGCAGAGAGAGGGGATGCTCAAGAAGGACAGCAATCTGGCAGTCATGTTCCACAAGCTGCAGCATACTGCCAGGTTTGCTACAGCGATGAAGAGGGAGGGGATGATGAGGGCACTGACTCCACGTGGGTGCCTGGAAGGAGAGAGGAGGAGGAGGAGGAGGAGGCACATGTCCAACGAGGCAGGATGCCCTCCGGGGGCCAGCTTAGGGGCAGCACACCGACTGAATCACACCGCAGAGCTCCGCCTGTGCAGAGCGTTGCCTCTGCGCGTTATTCTAAAAGTTCTTTGGTGTGGGCCTTTTTTGAGACGAGTGCATCAGATCGCACCGCTGCTATTTGCAACATATGTCTCAAGCGTATCTCACGTGGCCAAAACATCAGCCGCTTGGGCACCATATGCTTGACCAGACATATGTTGACCTGCCATGCAGCTCGTTGGCAAGCGTACCTCAAAGACCCACACCAAAGAACAAAGCGGACCTCTCCTTGCTCCTCATCAGCTGGCATCTCCAACACCACTAGACCTTCAGTCCTCTCTGAAACCTGCTCTGAGAGGAATGAAGGTGTAGAATTAGGTGTGTCACAGCCAAGTGCTTCCGGGAACTCTGCTAGCGGTACACCCACGTCCGATTATAGCAGGCAAATGTCCCTGCCCCAGCTGCTGGACCGGCGGAAGAAGTTCACTCCCAGCCATCCACATGCCCAGCAGTTGAATGCTAGCTTGGCTAAATTGCTAGCACTTCAACTGCTGCCTTTTCAGTTGGTAGACTCGGCCCCCTTCCGTGAGTTTGTACAATGTGCGGTTCCTCAGTGGTAGGTCCCCAAACGCCACTTTTTCTCACGGAAGGCGATTCCGGCTCTCTACCGGCATGTGGAAGGCAATGTCCTTGCCTCGCTGGACAGGGCGGTCAGTGGTAAGGTGCATATTACCGCTGACTCATGGTCCAGCAGGCATGGACAGGGACGTTACCTGTCTTTCACCGCCCATTGGGTCACTCTTCTGGCTGCTGGGAAGGATGCAGGACAAGGTGCAGTAGTGTTGGAGGTTGTTCCGCCACCACGCCTCCAAAATGCTACTATTGGTTGTGACACACCTCTCTCCTCCACCCCCTCCTCTTCTTCTTCCTCCATGGCCTCTTCCAGTGCTCTGTCCTCAGAACCAGCGGTGCTCCGTAGGCGTTCCAGGGGCTACGCAAGTACGCAGGCAAAACGATGCCATGCCGTGCTTGCACTGGTTTGTTTGGGGGACAGGAGCCACACTGGGGTGGATGTTTTGTCAGCTCTGCAGGGGCAGGCCAAGAGGTGGTTGACGCCACGCCAGCTTAAGCCAGGAATGGTGGTTTGCGACAATGGCACCAACCTCCTCTCCGCCCTCCGACAGGGACAACTGACCCATGTGCCCTGTGTAGCTCACGTCCTTAACCTGGTGGTGCAGCGGTTCTTGGGCAGGTACCCCGGCTTACAGGATGTCCTGAAGCAGGCCAGGAAAGTCTGTGTGCATTTCCGCCGATCATTTAATGCCTGTGCTCGGCTGGCTGAGCTCCAAAAGGAGTTGAACCTGCCCAAGAACCGCCTTATAAGTGACATGCCCACCAGATGGAACTCAACATTGGCCATGCTGCAGCGGCTGCACACGCAGCAGAGGGCCATCAATGAGTACCTGTGCGACTACGGCACCAGGACAGGGTCAGGGGAGCTCGGTTTTTTCACACCACGCCAGTGGGGCATGATCAGGGATGCATGCACTGTCCTGTCACCATTTGAGGAGGCCACAAGGATGGTGAGCAGTGACAGTGCATGCATCAGTGACACTGTACCTCTTGTCCACCTCTTGGAGCATACGCTGCGTGGAATAATGGACAGGGCACTTGAGGCAGAACAGAGGCAGGAAGAGGAGGACTTCCTTGCCTCTCAAGGCCCCCTTTATCCAGACAGTGTTCCTGCTGTGCCACCCATCACACAGGAAGAGGATGAGGAGGAGGAAGAGGAGGAGGAGGATGATTGTGTCAGCATGGAGGTGGAGGCTGGCACTCAGCATCAGCATCAGCAGCAGCAGCAGTCTTGTAGGGATGATTTACAGTCCCAAGAAACACGTGGACTTGTACGTGGCTGGGAGGAGGTAGCTGTGGATCATGTTGCCCTTAGTGACCCAGAGGACTCCGGACCGAATGCCTCAGCTAACCTACGCTGCATGGCCTCCCTGATCCTGCAAAGCCTGCGGAAGGATCCTCGTATTCTTCGGATCAAGGAGAGGGACCATTACTGGCTGGCCACTCTCCTTGATCCACGGTACAAGGGTAAGGTTGCCGACCTTATCTTGCCATCGCAGAGGGAGCAGAGGATGAGACATCTCCGGGAGGCCTTGCAGAAAGGTCTGTGCAACGCGTTCCCAGAGACTGGGAGGTTACAAACTCCTGTTCCTGGACAACGTGTTGCTGAGGCATCGGTCAGAAGGAGCGGTGGAGAAGGTGGCCGTCTGACTGATGCTTTCAGACAATTTTTTAGTCCGCAGCCCCAAGGTATGATCGGTTCCAGCACCCATCGCCAACGTCTGATTTACATGGTGCAGGAATACCTAGGGGCAAGGTCAGACTTGGACACCTTTCCCACCGAAAATCCTCTGGCTTACTGGGTCTTGAGGATGGATCACTGGCCAGAGCTTGCACAGTATGCAATTGAGCTACTGGCCTGTCCTGCATCCAGCGTTCTTTCGGAACGCACCTTCAGTGCTGCTGGTGGCTTTGTTACCGATCACAGGGTGCGCCTGTCCACCGAATCAGTTGATCGACTGACCTTCATCAAGATGAATCAGTCTTGGATCACCCACAGCTACCAAGCACCTGAAGCTGATGTAACAGAATAATTTTTTTTCAAATACCACATCCCTTCAAGACTGCCTATGCTGATGCTGAGTGACTGTCCTGTTATGTTGATTGTATATTCTCTTCCTCCTCCGCTGATATGTTGGAAGAACATTTCTGGTTCTGGTTGATGCCATCAGCCCAATTTTTCTGCCCCTGTTTAACAGGGGCGTTTAAGTACAATTTTTGATGCAATGCTTTGCAGCAGGGCTAATTCCTGCAATAAAACTAGAGTATATGGCAGAGGTTGCAGTGTGGTGGCACCAGCACCAGTGCCTAAGGCCCAATTTTTCTGCCCCTGTTTAACAGGGGCGTTTAAGTACAATTTTTGATGCAATGCTTTGCAGCAGGGCTAATTCCTTCAATAAAACTAGAGTATTTGGCAGAGGTTGCAGTGTGGTGGCACCAGCACCAGTGCCTAAGGCCCAATTTTTCTGCCCCTGTTTAACAGGGGCGATTAAGTACAATTTTTGATGCAATGCTTTGCAGCAGGGCTAATTCCTGCAATAAAACTAGAGTATATGGAAGAGGTTGCAGTGTGGTGGCACCAGCAGCAGTGCCTAAGGCCAAATTTTTCTGCCCCTGTTTAACAGGGACATGTAATTACAATTCTTGATATAATATTTCACAGGAGGGCCCCTTCCTGTGCCCACCCAGAGTAACGGTGAGGACTTATAGTGTTGTGGCACCAGCACCACAACCACCAAAGGTCAATTTTTCTACCACTGTTCAACAATGGCATGTAATTACAATTCTTGATATAATCGTTCACAGCAGGGCGCTCCAGCGCCCACCAAGAGTCACTTTGAGGGCTTACAATGTTGTGGCAAAACCAACACCTTGTTCCGCCATTTCTGCAGAGCATATAGGGCAGGCCCCTACTTTCAAACATCCAACTTACAAACATCTCCTACTTGCAAACGGAAGGAGACAACAGCAAGTGAGATGAAAAAAGATGGACGACAAAACAAATTATACAGGGGTGATAACCCTTCCCTATGTTTTCCAAAAAGCTTAAAAATCGTTTTTTTGACTGGAGCTACACTTTCAAAATGTACCAGTTGAAAATTACAAACAGATTCAACTTAACACAACAAACCTACACAGTCCCTGTCTTGTTTGCACCGCCTGTATACTGCTGTTCTGAGTATATAGGGCCTGGGGGCCACACGCATTTCCTTTTTTTAATATGGGTACAGGGTTCTCCTTAATATGCGTACAAGACCCAAATAGGCTGGTAATGGGCAGGGAGGGCTACCCATGCCATTTTTCTGAATGATTTTCAACCATATTGCAGGAACCAGATATAACATTAAAACCGCAAGCAGTTTTAAATGGTGTTATTTCCGTTAAATGTCATTTTGTGCAGGGACTGTTCTAAACACGGGAAACACGTGGCACTTCACAGGCATACTACAGACACCCCTCAGGCACCATATTTACAGGAATATTTCGCTTTTTTTTCACTTTAATCGTCATTAAAATCAGTGCTCCCGCCAAAACGGCCATTTTTAAAAACATTTTAGGCATTGACCCATGTCCCCTGGGGCAGGAGCCAGGTCCCCAAACCCTTTTTAGGACAGTATCTTGCATATTAGCCATTAAAATGAGCACTTTTCATTTCAAACGTTCGAGTCCCATGGACTTCAATGGGGTTCTAACGTTCGTAACGAACGTGGAGTCCGTTCAAAAGTTCTGGTACGAACCGAACCGGGGGGTGTTCGGCTCATCCCTAGCGAGTACAAAGAAGGGCAACAAAGCTAATAGGGACTGGAGGATATTAGTTATGAAGAAAGGTTGCGAGCACTGAATTTATTCTCTCTGGATAAGAGATGCTTAAGAGGAGATATGATATAAATTTACAAATGCCATACTGGTGACCCCACAATAGGGATAATAGGGGCAGAGTGTTTAACAAGACACGTGGCCACTCATTAAAATTAGAAGAAAAGAGGTTTAACCTTAAACTGCCTAGAGGGTTCTTTACTGTAAGAATGGCAAGGATGTGGAATTCCCTTCCTCAGGCGGGGGCATCGATAGTTTAAAAAAACTATTAGATACGCACCTGAACGACCTCAACATACAGGGATATACAATATAATACTGACATATAATCGCATGCATAGGTTGGACTTGATGGACTTGTGTCTTTTTTCAACCTCCCCTACTATGTAACTATGCAACTAAATGACTAAATGACTATAAAGTGTTCTCTGACTGGACAAGATAGAGATTGTGCCATCACTGCTGCCTTTCCACCTCATCCAAACAGAGAATGCCTTGCTTTATTGAGAGAAATGGCAGGAATTCTGTGAATGGTACCCATGCCAAGTGAGTGACCCTCTGTTGTTGCATTGCAGACAGGCAGCTGCTCGGCACTGCACATGAAAGGCCACAGTGATCAATATAGTAGCTGCAATTACTACCGTGATTCTGTGCACTCCCACAGGCATGGCATGGAATATGCATACTTATACTGGTTCAAGCAGGACCAAAGTATCTACGTAATTAAATTCATACCTGGAGTTCATCTTTAAGGTGCAAGGCCCAATTTCCTGGTGGATTACAGCTACCTATTAAAAACGATCTAAATTTTTTGTTTTACCCACAAAAAAGGCATGTGCAATCATACAAAACTTAGCCTTATCTATACTATTAGGTGAGTTGCTTTAAAACAGGAAAGCTAATGTTAACACATTCACTGCTATGCCCATGAAAGATACATCAAGTCATCCCCATTTTATTTCTAGGCTCATTGTTAGTTTTGTGGCTATTTCAGAGGACGCAGATAAAGATCAGGAACAGCAGTTGTGTGGGCTTGGAAATGTGGACGTACAGACTTAACTAAGATGGTCCTTTGTGATTCAATATACACCTTCCCAAAACTGAAATTGGGATTTTGGATGGAGTGAACCTATAAAATCTAGGGGGTTGATTTACTAAAACTGGAGAGTGCAAAATCTGATGCAGCTGTGCATAGTATCTAATCAACTTCCAACGTCAGTTTGTTTAACCACTTAAGCCCCAGACCATTTTGCTGGCCAAATCCCAGAGCACATTTTGTGATTCGGCACAGCGTCGCTTTAACTGACAATTGCGCGGTCATGCGATGTGGCTCCCAGAAATATTTACGTCCTTTTTTTCTCACAAATAGAGCTTTCTTTTGGTGGTATTTGATCACCTCTGTGTTTTTTATTTTTTGCACTATAAACAAAAGTAGAGCGACAATTTTGAAAAAAATGCATTATTTTTAACTTTTTGCTATAATAAATATCCACAAAAAATATATAAAAAAACATTTTTTTTTCCTCAGTTTAGGTATAGATATGTATTCTTCTACATATTTTTGGTAAAAAGAAATTGGAATAAGAGTTTATGGATTGGTTTGCGTAAAAGTTATAGTGTCTACAAAAAAGGGGTTAGTTTTATAGCATTTTTATTATTATTATTTTTTTTTATACTAGTAATGTTGGTGATCTGCGATTTTTATCAGGACTGTGACATTCATTTCAGACACGTTGTACAATTTTGACACATTTTTGGGACCATTGTCATTTACAGCGATCAATGCTACAAAATTGCACTGATTACTGTAAAAATGACACTGGCAGTGAAGGGTTTAACCACTAGGGGGGGCTAGGGAGGGGTTAAGTGTGTCCTGATGAGTGATTCTAACTGTTAGGGGACGTGGCTATGAATGACACTTCACTCATCATAGCTCCCGATCACAGGGAGCTATGATCAGTGACAGTGTCACTAGGCAGAGTGGGGAGATGCTAATGTAAGCAAGCAAGCGTGAGACGATCGTGGGTATCCCCACGGACATCAAGTCCACAGGATCCGTGATCCTACTCACGGAGCTCCCTTCAGGGTCGTGCATGCCGCTAGCGGTTACGTGACCATGCGGTGGCAAATTCAAAGGGACGTACCTGTACG
Organism: Lithobates pipiens; assembly: GCF_037356315.1. Taxonomy (NCBI): domain Eukaryota; kingdom Metazoa; phylum Chordata; class Amphibia; order Anura; family Ranidae; genus Lithobates; species Lithobates pipiens. The sequence continues at coordinate 20,879,034 of NW_027507790.1, forward strand.
CCCATTTGCCCACCAGTGCCTTTCTGCCGACGTAAATCTACATACAGCGGTCGGCAAGTGGTTAATTAGGCTTTGACAATAAAACATGAAAACGGATTGGTTTTGCACTCTTCATTTTTACAAAATCAACCCCAATCTGTCAGCCTACTAAGTAGAATGTTTCTACATAAAATACATAGTTATCCTTTTGCTTGCAGAAGCACTGGTATAATGACTTGTAATAGCAATCTTGGGAGTAAGAAGCACTGATGATGGAAGTACATACGTGGCAGGATAAGCTCATTATCTTCCTACTCCCCTCATGTTGTTTCGTTACTAACCATTCAATTCTACTATGACATATAGGCAGAGAATTCATTTAGTGGCCCCATCGTGCATTGCCCTTGGTTAGTATATGTATTGCTTCCCTTGAATACATATCGCACATCTAAAAATCAATGAAAGGTGTACAAAACGCTGCATGTATTCATGGATGGCTTTCATTTTTATTGCTGGGAAATCATCATAAATATCTATCCTTCACCAAGAAATCAAGAAAAAAAGCATGAGTTATTTCTCAGGTAGAATGATATGTGAGGCTTGAAATGCAATTTCCCCGAACAGACTTTAAGTCTCTGTTGACAAATGCCTAATGATGCCCTGAGCAGAAAAGTATCTAAGCTGAAATTTCACAAATTATTTCCACTCAGAACCAGCATGACAAATGCAGCCTCATGTCCTCTGTAAGCTCCTAAATAATCCTTACCCCCATTTCACATACATAGGGGATACTGTTATGCTCACAGAATAAAGAAACAAAATGAAACCATTATTTCCATTAAGGCTCTTCAAGGAAATGCTTCAGGTGAAGCAATACAGGAATCCTTAGCCATGTTCACATAAATAGATATTTGTAAGTGGAATGTGGGGCACATGTAACCCTTTAATTAAGTTATTTGTTTTTATAGAAATAATTAAAGCTAAACTCTAGCTTTCCAGAAGTAGCAATAGCACTGCTTTTTGCCTCCTGGTTTTAGAAGAGCACTTCCAAGACCCTGTAGGTCTTCTTCTGGTCACGTTAGATTACTAGCAGGAAAGAAGAAAGGGAAAGTGCTAACGTCATTGGAAAGCGGGAGCAGCCAAGCACACCACTTGCAGCCTAGTATCCAGATGCAATGTTTACTGAAATTGTTACGTGTAAATAGCGCTAACAGAAATCAACAAATAGAGATGATGGTGAGGTTTTGTACTACTCTGTTCATGGCTAACATTCATCCATCTTTCAGTCCTTCATGTCCAGGTCATTTTTTGCTATTCAGCACTGCTCTATTTTAACTGCCAATTGTATCTTCATGCAATGCTGTACCCAAATAAAATTCATATCATTTTTTTAACACAAATTCTTGCTTTCTTTTGGTGGCATTTGATCGCCACTGTATTTTTTATTATATAAATGAAAAAAGACAGAACATTATGAAAAAAAATATATATTTTACTTTATGAGTAAAAGAGGAAGTGGTGCGCTGTACGATGGTGGAATATGCCTATCGGCAAGGGCAATATACTGAATCCACAGTTAGGAGGTGCAGAATAAAGTTTAGGATAAACTAATATAAATAAAAACACAATAAAAATATGAGCCTGTGTGGCATATTAAATAAAATAATAATACTTATTAGTGCTAATATAAAGTTTAGAGCATCAATAAATACAGTACAATAAAAACGGTGTAAAAATAAACAATATCAATTCCAAAGTGCAGCGTGTTGCAATAACCAAAATCGCATAAAGTGCAAGTGCTCTGGTGTAATGCACATAGGCAAACCTTCAAATATATACAGGAATATTGTGACAAACAATACTGGTGTATTAAACAAATGTCCGTTTCAAGTGAAAAGTGCTGCGATTATTCCTATAATCGCACGGGGTGTGACTTCTTCAACATAATAATTTGTGAACAATGTGGGAGTATTGCGATGGAGAGGGCAGTGGTGCTGGTGATGGGGGATATATCCTTTGTGATTCCGTGTATACTGATGATGGGTGTCCCCTTACCTCACCGCTGTAAGGTAACAGCATATATAAAGATCTTTAGGATCCTTTGGCGGAGTTTCCCTTTAGTGTGGAGTTCCCAGGTCCTGACAAATGGTGTGGTCCCTTTAAGGGATTTCTCTGGGGTATTGCAGTAAGGGTTCCTTAATGGTATAGCGTGTATGTGGGTTTAAACAGACATGGAGGAAGGGTACTCCATAGTGTAAGATGTTTCAACAGTCAGATTTATTTATTTAAGATATATAAGAATACTCACAAACACAGAGTGTATACAGGCAATGTACAAACGAGCTGCGGGCTCGGTCTACGTCACTTCCGGTCGCTTAGTGTCCCGACGCGTGTTCGTCACGGGTCACGTGACTTCATCAGGGGATGTTTTACATTATGCTATCAAACATATACAATAAAAAAAATCAAATGTCTTCATTAATTTAGGCCAAAATTGATTGTGCTACATGTCTTAAAAAATACAATTAATTGTATATTGATTTGTTTGCATGAAAGTTATGGCGTCTACAAGCTATGGTATATATAATGGAGTTTTTTTTATTGTTACTAATACTAATGGTTTGTAATCAGCGACTTATAATGGGACTGCAAAAGTGTCGCAGGAAATCTTACACTAACTACTGTAACTGACATCACTAGTAACACTAATGCAGTGATCAGTGCTAATACTATACACTGTGACTGTACTAATGACACTGGCTGGGAAGGGGTTATCATCTAGGGTAATCAAGGGGTTAAATGTGTGCCTAACAATTTTTATTGTGTGTATTATGTATTATTATCTTTGTTTCTTATCCCTGCTTTGCAGGGATAAGAAACAGATGGATCATTCCCTCTGTTTAGAGCCCTGTGTTGACTGTCAATTGGACACAGACAATCAGCAGGTCTCGGGTATGATTCATTGGCCTGGGACCGGCTGACAGGCTCGAAATGTGTATAATCGCAGCGGGTGCCGGCGAAGGAACACACATGCACATGTCTTAAATACAGAAATAGGCAGCAAAGTATCAGCAAAGTACCAGTACTTTTCTTTGCTTGTGAGGGCCACCCATCTGCAGTACATTTTGGGGTGGTCAGCAAGTGGCTATTGGTAAGTTTTTGGTCACAGATTTACTTTAATTCTCAATAAATGTGCACTTTACATTTACAGAATAACATTGTTTTCCATTTATATAGTACATCAATTTGTTCTCATTAATACATAGTAACTTTTGACAAAAAGCCATAAATAGCCATGAATAAATACAATTTTGATATCTTATCACTGAAGGTAAACCAAAAGATAAGTCTTCAAGTGTCAAGAGTACTTTAGATAGAATAACGTTGTTTTTCATTTACATAGTACATCAACTTGTTCTCATTAATACATAGTAACTTTTGACAAAAAGCCGTAAATAGCCATAAATAAATACAATTTTGATATCATATTACTGAAGGTAAACCAAAAGATAAGTCTTCAAGTGTCAAGAGTACTTTAGACTACTTAGACATGCAGTATGTAACAATAAACAAAAATTCCATAAAGCAATATTTGGCAATAGACAGTCTTTTTAGTAGCCCATCAAGAAATGTACCAAGGCAAGCATCAGCCAAAGATTAAATAGAACATTATCATTTTTAAAACCACAATCACTCATGTTATCACAATCTTTAAACATTGAATACATTCATTGCCCTGTACCATTTCTGATAGATGTATTTGCATTAGAAAATGGATCTAGTTCAAAAATTCCTTTATGCCCAGCCAAATATGTGTCATTGTTGTGCATTGTAAAGGTAAGCCAGATTACGCTTAGCTTTCTTGAAAAATCCACATGGAAGGAAACATTTTTTTAATGCTCATTGATCAGCTTAAGCTGTATCTCTCCTTCGTACAAAAATCCAGCTGGCAAATTTGCCTTTCTCATCAAAATGTCTGCCTTTGGTTTCGAGCATGCCCTTCTTGGCTGATTGTCACAAACCGGCCTAATTTTGCTAGCAGATTGTAAATCATTTTTTATTGCATATGCAGCTCTAGCAGAAAATAGCTGGAGATGAATTAAGACAAACTCTTCTTACAGCCTTTTCAATCCCCACTGAACAAAAAAGGTGGAAAATTATCGAACAGTATTCAATTTTCAATGTAGCTTGTTAATAATTTGAAATATCATTGATGATAAGGGTAGATTATGTATCTACATAATTTCTCTTGGCCCACAGTGATCTAATTAATTAACATAATTGGTAAATCGTATTCAGGTTAAGCTACACACAAAGATAGAGGCTCAAGCAGGACATTTGGTGAATATACAGTATGTGTTGGCCCTACTAAACTTTCCTCTGAGGATTTCAAACATTTTGCTCAACAGATCTGGATAGGAAGCATCAAAACATTTTTCTGTATGCATTTCTTTCACCTTTTGAAGGCAGATTTAAAAACATTTTGCTGAAAGCACATATTACTGATCTGTAAACCTCTAACAAGATTTGAGTAACAGTGGTGATTCATGTATAATTTTCCCTCTGGACCTTTCACTGGGAGAATTCCAAAATTTCAAAAGTAAAAGTCAACACCTTAATAGTCTATAATTAACACAACTTATAATCATGGTATATTATGCAGCACGGAAAATGTCAACGTCAATTTAGACTTAGACTGGGGTGTAAGTCAGTGGGGGGGACTTTTTCTTTTGCTCTAGCTCTTTGGAGCCTTTGAGGCTGGAGATATATTCTCATTACAAGTAATGACAGCTAATAGAGTCCCCTGCAGTCTTGAATCTAGGTAATACATTGTAATGTAGTTCTATAAAAAAAGTCACTACTTTTATGATCAGCTAAACCACATCCAATATGGCTGTAAACACCCTATAATGAAGATGAATGGTGATGAAGACCTGGTCACTAATGGCAACAATAAATTGCATATAACATCTGCAAAAAGCTTTTTGTTCCTAGGAGAAGACACTGATTGTGCTGGTAATATTGTACACAGTTTGTGTTATAGCTCCGTCACATTTAATTTAAGATACAGCTTATGGCTGTTTGGATGCCTCCAAGCTATGTCATAAACTGTACAATGGAAAACAGCAGAAAGAAACGTTGCAATGATCTTATTGGTGTCTGCGTCTGTTGTAATCTGACATAAAACACAAAATGATGAATTGGGTCAAACCTTCCCAAGTAAAGCAAAGCCAAGTCCACTGCGAGAGCCAAAGATATTACGCTGCATTAAATTCAGTGTCAAAAATCTGTAATAGTATTTTTATAGAAATACGTGAATTGCTTCTGAGGTATAGGTGAGTAAAGAGCAACAATACGAAAATCCTCCATCACTGAGTCCAGTTTGTCAGAGCAGAAGACCTAATTTAAAGCTGAAGTTTAGGTATGTCAAGTTTTACATAGTTACAGCTTGGACCAATGTAAGTATGGATGTGCCATATCTGTGGGATTCCATTGGAAGCTAGAAATCACTGTAGTAGGCACCATTACTACAATGATCTCCACTAGCCCCTGAGTCCTATGCCAAAAGGCTGCCCTGTATTGCTCTACATTGTGAAGGAGGAGGTGACTCATTGTGGAGGACGAGGTCATTGTGGAGGAGGTCACTCGCTAGGCACAGGCCTTATGAATACCTTCCCACCCAGCCTATAATAGATTGATGGCCAGGGGGGACATTCCTCCTTCTGAGTGGATGTTATATGATGTCTTCTCAGAAGGCCCCACTCGCGTGACTTCAGTGCTGCGCAGTTTAGCAATCTGTCACCAGCTGTGTCCAGTGGACTGATCGGTGTGCCAGCTCACTGATGGTACAATGTGACTGCTGTGACCAAGCACAGCAGATCACATGACAGTTGTAAACAATGGATGGCTTTCTTTGAATGCCATCCATTGTGTATGTACAGTTATGTTGCTAGCTGGGATTGGTCAATGTGATCACATGATAAAGACAGAGCCAATTACAGCCCATCTGTAGCATGTGATTAGTTCTAGCCTATCGCAGCTAATCACAACAAAACAGACTGAATGAATCAGCTTCATTCATTTAAATGCTAATAGTAATTTAATTCACTGATGTAAACAATCACAATGTGTGAAAAAAAAAAAAAACCCGATCACTTCCCCAGAGTAGTACAATGCTACTATGGTAACATTATATTGTTTTAGTAATGGAGTTGTCACATATCTGGTGGAGATCAAGCTGTGGAGGGGGCTTCTCTTGCACCTCCTGTCCAACACCCCTGATAGTGATGACAGTGGACACAGAGTGGCACGAGGGCCAGTGTGACGGTTGACTCTGGCTGTACTTTGGCAGGAACCAGGTAACTTGAGAGTGCTGGACCGGAACTGAGGACAGGAGCTCCAGGACACTGGATCAGTAGCTGGAAGCATAGCCGAGACGTAAGCCAAGGGTTCATCAGCAGCCAGGCAGAGCAGGTACCGAGTCGTGAGGCAGAGGCAAAGACGGGACACAGGCTGGGTTCGGTACACAGGCGGGCAATGCGGCACAGGAACATCAGGCAGAAGCGGAGTCAAACACAAGTCGGGGTCACAAGTAGGCAGGCGGAGGTCAAGAGGTGGTTCAGGCAAGCCAGGTCGGAATGCAAGAAACAGGTTCAGGATCGGGTAATCAACCACTAGCTGAAGAGACCACTCAGCAAGTTGTGCATGTCACTGGCAGGTTTAAATAGGCGGATTGGCGCCAATGCGTGCACGTGCGCGCACACGCACATCAACATGCGCTTGCGCATCAACGCGCACACATGCGCGCATACGCACGTTCGGACGTGTCTTTTCTTGAGCATTTCCTGGATTGTCCATGCCTGCGCACCACTGTGCGCTTGTTGCCCGGGTTTCCCTTACAGGTGTCCTTGCTCGCACCAGTTATATGATGATGCTGCTGCACTCCTGACAGTATGTTTATTTTTTTTTATTTCTTAATTTTCCAAAACATTATGACAAAAAATTACAACTTCAAAAAACGTTCCTCTTACTAAATATCTTGGGCCGTCTACTTTCCAAAAAGGGGTAATTTGGGGGATATTTGTACTGTCCTGACATTTGGGCCTCAAGAAATACGGTTGTCAGTATATCAGAATCATAGTTTGTGGTCTCTAACTCTCCTATAGACTAAATAATATACATTATAATAATAATAATATACATTGATTTGGGTTATTTTCACCAAAGAAATGTAGCTGGCCTACATCTATGAATAACAATTATTTATTTGCAAGATTTTATACCAGAAATGAACAGAAACACTTTCTTTTCAAAATTTTCAGTCTTAGTTGTGTGAACAAAATTATAAAAATTTAGTTTGGGTACAGTGTTGCATGAACGTGAAATTTTCATTCAAAGTGCGACATTGCTGAAAGCTGAAAATTGCCCTTGGCAGGAAAGGGGTCAAAGTGCCTTGTATTGAAGTGGTAAGGAACACTGCATTTTCTCAATTAATACAAAGCATTCTGTGAATAGATGAACTGGAGAGGTGGGGTGGTGATGCCGTGATCCATACCTTATTCAGGAGGGGCCCTCTGGAGACCCTGATGTAAGGTGGGACCCTGAGGTAAGGGGGGCTCTCTGGGGACCCCCGATGTAAGGAAGGCTCTCTGGGGACCCTGATGTTAGGAAGGCTCTCCGGGGACCCTGATGTAAGGAAGGGGCTCTCTGGGGACCATGATGTAAGGGGGCTCTATAGGAACCTAGATGTAAGGAAGGGGCTCTCTGGGGACCCTGATGTAAGGGGAGCTCTCTGGGGACCCTAATGTAGGGGGGCCCTCTGGGGACCCTGATGTAGGGGGGCTCTCTGGGGACCCTCAAGTACGGGGAGCTCTCTGGGCACCTGATGTAAGGGGGGCTCTCTTGGGACCCTGAAGTAAGGGGGGCTCTCTGGGGACCCTGATGTAAGGAAGGGACTCTCTGGGGCCCCCTGATGTGAGGGGAGGCTCTCTGGGGACACTGATGTAAGGGGAGGCTCTCTGGGGACCCTGATATAAGGGGGAGCTCTCTGGAGACCCAGATGTAAGGGGAGCTCTCTGAGGACCCTGAAGTAAAAGGAGGCTCTCTGAAGACCCTGATGTAAGGAAGGGGCTCTCTGGGGACCCTGATGTAAGGAAGAGGCTTTCTGGGGACTTTGATGTAAGATGGGCTCTCTTGGAACCCTGATGTAAGGAAGGGGCTCTCAGGGGACCCTGATGTAAGGGGGGGCTCTCTGGGGACCCTGATGTAGGGGGGGCCTCTATACACACACACACACCCACACACATATGTGTGTGTGTATATATATATATATATATATATATATATATATATATATATATATATATATATATATATATATATCTAGTGCTCCTTAGGCCAATTCACCAAATACTGGATCCAGAAGCACATCCAGCATTTATGTGAAAAGAACTGCATTTACCCTCTCATTGAACCTTTTCCCATGAGAATTGTATTGGTTGTTTCACCCAAGGAACATGTTTTAGGTTTGCAGAAGGTATGTAACAAAGGAGGTCTTTTCTTTGTAGAGAAATAACCCTCATATATTGATTCATTTGGCCAGTATGTTTTTGTTTGTTTTTTACCTGGGGAGGGCAATGGATCTTTAGCTATGTATTAGCTATACATAGACAGCACCCTCTGTGGCATGGCAGTGTTGTCTCTATTTATATGGTGTACATTTTATATGGTGTATTTCATTATCATGGTAACAGTACTTAGAAGTGTTCATATTTTATAGACCTTGACAAAATACTTGTGGATATATTGAGTGGATAATACTTATTTTGTAATCAGGTTTGTAACCTGTTTTTTGATGTGGTAATAGAATTTGTATGCCCTTTATTCTTCAAAGTGCCAGTTGTTACTTTTTATATACTACATCATAAGGCAACTGAGAGCAATTGAAAATGACCGTTCCTATGCATAAATAAATGCATATTAGAATTACCTAACTTGTTTTGTCTTGGAAACAGTTGTGTATTTTTTAATATGTTATTATTTCCAATAAAAAAACATAAACCCTCCTAAAGAGCATTTCTCTACCTTGAAGATAAAGCAAACAATATATAGTAATATTGCTAAAGAAAAATACTCTTTTCATGTTTTCCAGGCACAGTGATGTGAACAACGAGAATGCCAGCCGACAAGGTTCATCTCTGAGTTCAGGGTTAAAAGTACATGGAAACGTATCTTCTGAAAATGAAAATATAACAACTACATTGGTGGCCAACAAAGGGAACATAACACCAACACTTGGAAGAAGACGCTCATCTCCAGCAGAAGATACATTTTCACGTTCTTCATCTGCTCTTTCTGAGTTTTTAGAAGAAGTGAGAAAGAAAAGGGCAGCTGAAAAAGATCAGACTTCCCTAGTTATAGAAGAAACATCATCGCTGCCTATTTACCGTACAACTGGTGCTTCTTCTCTCCGAAGATGTACACGCCTAAATGATGATGAGGAGGAAGATTTCTCAGTTGCTTTAGGGAAACTTGCAGATGACAAACCTGCATCAGGTCAAGGATTAACTCGTTCAGCAAGCCTTCGATGCTTACCTTCTGAAAAGTCTGACCCCACGCTATCACCTGCAGTTAAACGAATGGCAAGATTTGGCTCTTATGAATCTCTCCAACAACCTCCAGTTGTAGGGAGAGAGAGTGCTCCTTCTTTAAAGCTAAGGCCTTGGAGGAAATGTCTTGAAGCACCAGTGGAAGAGGCTGCAGAAAATGATTTCGGAAACCAGCCTCTTGTGTTTCAGAACAAGAGGTTTTCACAACTGGCAGATGATGAAAATGAAGAAAGTGTATCAAACTGGAAAGTACCCAGTCTTAAATATGAGAGAAAATTGCCTGATGACAATGATGACATCCTGCCTGCTCTGAAAAAGTCACAATCAACGTTAAGTTTATCTAGATATTCTAGGGATAGAAGAGAAGGTCAGCGACCACTCAGTGTCCACTTTGGAGATCTACCCACAAATGAACCAAGTCTTTCCACTGGTGTATTAAAAAGCGCTTTAAAGAAAAGCTCTAGCATTGGTGAGGATTTAGGAAATCTGTCTGATTCTTCATCCTCATCTGGATCTGTTTTTTCTTGCAAGAGTGCAGATAGTATCAAAAGTCAGCCCCGTGCTCAAAGACTAGAAGGAGAAGGTATTTCTGGGAAACTAGTAACATCAGAATTAGCACAAGAAAATAAAAGACCTGAGGCAGAAGGCAAAGAAGATGATGTGAATAGCATAATGATGAAATATCTTCGCAAAAATGATGAAGAACAAGGTAAATGAAAAAAGAAACAACTTTAATTAAACATTTTAAAGCTTAAAGACGAGCTCCAGACTCATTCAGAAAAAAATTAAAGTCAGCAGCTACAAATACTGTAGCTGCTGACTTTTAATATTAGGGCACTTGTCTGTCCAGGAATCCAGTGTTATCCTCACCTTAACCGATTTTTCAATCAGCTATCGGGAGCCGGCACCATCTTGACTAAGGGAAACAGGTAGTGAAGCCACACAGAATGGGCCGGCTGCAGGGGAATGGGAAGGTGTGAACTTCTGGCTCAGTTTGTCGTGGCAAATTAAGCTGGTGTTGTATCGAATACTGTCCCCCGTTGGATAGAGTCCGCCCTGTACTGCTCTTGCACAGTAGGGAGGACAAGGAGACGCCGATGGTCTCCGAAGATGAACGATGCCTGCGCACTGAGTCCAGGTTCAAGCTCCACCATCCAAATGAACATAGAGTTAGAATAAAAAATTGCAGAGCGAAGCAAGGCAGTGCTCAAAGCGTGGCGAGCAAAGTGACCCCGTGAGGGGCTCTGTTACTAAGTGCTACCGTATATGCACTTGCATGGTGGGGCTTGAACCTGGACTCAGGGCAGAAGGTACTAGCAAGTGCGCATGCGCCGTTCATCTTCGGAGACTTTCGGAGTCTCTTTGTCCTCCGTACTGTGCAGACACTATCCGATGGAGGGACAGTTTTTGGCAGAATACCAGAAATGGGAGCATATACCTGTCAAACCAGGTACCCATTCCCCCTTTCCCCCAAAAAGGTGTCAAATGTGGCAGCAAAGGGGGGAGGAGGCAGACAAGCAAAGCTTCTCCTTTTAAAATACCATATAGAGAACTTTTGACTGCATATGTATTATTACTTGTGCCAGATTGAGAGTCCTGTTGTCAGTATAACTAAAGGAAAACACAAACACCTTGTCTTCTTTGGACAACTTAGACAAAACCCAAAGTATAGGGATACAGTGGTAAATATATCTCATTGTTACTGAGAGATCTTACTGTCTGTTGGTGGCCCCCTTATGTCCAGCACACTAAAGTCACTATAATGCTAAGGTGATAACGATCCACGAGAAATTAAGTTCCTCAATAGCAAAGAGATTTAATTAGTGCTGTAGCTTTAGATGCTGGGATTCCATTGCTCTGTCGTAATCCAGTTTGACTTGTCCAGGGGTTACATGGTTTCTGCTGAATATTATGTACATATTGAAGCTGGGTTGGAGTAGCTTGAGAAAGCAGTCCTGCTAGGTCACAATGGTGCTTTCACACTGAACAATAAGCCTGTCATGTCTCCTTGATTACTGCAGGAGGTTGATGTATTTGCCTATGAATCTACCTGTTAAGACCACCAAGCCAAGACAGTCATTTTACAACTATAGTGTTAAAAAGGGCTGACTTTTATAGCATGATGTGAAAATTACCTTTCTTTAAAGCAATGAAAGTGCCAACCTAACAGAAATACTTTCTCTCAGCATTGTGAATGGAGAGCCAGGAAGCTTCTGATCACAGAACACCATATATCAAAATGGTGATTTCCTAAGAGAGCGAGGAAATTAAATGGAAGTATAATGGGATGTCTACACAACTTTACTGATATTGGCTACTAAAAGTTTAGGCAAAATATTTGTTTCTATTACAAAACCATTCTGCGTCACACCTGACTGATATTTTCCATTCCTTGTCCATCTCATTAAATTGGTTCATTATCTGAAGCTGGCTGACAAAAGCCATGCTACATGCCTCATTAGCCAACACTAAGCTCAGCTACTTGGCACAGGCTTGTGGGCACCTATATACTAGCACTAAATCTGGAGTATTCAATGTATAATACCTTAATAATGATGTCTTTTAAAAAGATGCAGAGCTCATAATGTTCTAAAGGCAAACATGAATGCTATATTTTATTGCATGCGGATAACGTGTGTTATCTCATTTTATCCTGCTATAAAGAGAAATAGGCCTATGGCAGAATAGGACATAATTTTACAAACTAACATCTTACAGATCATGCATACATTTGTAGGGAATGAGGTGGGAAGAATATTATAAGGCTTTGCTTTTTACAGTGTGCTACTGTGTTGGTCCAGGCTGTAGAGAAATGTCAACCATTGCAGAGAGGTGCTTCCAGCTTCCTGGGAAGCGCCCTCAGCACACTAATGTCTAGCACTCAAATAAGCAGTCTGCTGTAATGACTAAAGATGAGCTAAGGATCAAGCCAAACTCAGTTCAGCCTGAACTCACAGGAAACGGATGCATGATAGCAGGCCACTGGCCCAATCAGATATGGCTGAGAAATTTCTTGCCCCACAGTTGCACATAACAAAGGAAATGATGCTGGTGCCATGTAACCATATCAGATCAATAATGTCACCAGGATCCCTGTCGCTTTGTTAAATGCTGTTATGGGACAGGGAATTCTACAGTTGCAGCTAATTAGGCCAGCGGTCTCCTATTATGTGATATTTTTCTGTGGGTTTTTGGACAAACTTTACCCCGTCCCTGGAGGTCAGAAGGGGAAACCAGTGAGAGCTGTGTGGGACCAGGGAGACTGGCATGCAGAGCAGGGCTCGGGAGTGAGCATGCACAAGTGCCCCCATAGCAAGCCACTTGCTATGGGGGTACTCAGCAGGGGGAGGGGATAGGATCACCGGTAGGGAACCTGAGAAGAGCAGGGGGTCAGCAGGGCAGAGGATGGGAGGTCAGTATTACAGTGTGCAGGACTCAGTACGGCAGAGGAGAGAGGTCAGTAGTGCAGAGAACAAGGGTCAGCGGGGCAAAGGATGGAGCTCAGCAGTGAAGAGAACAGAGGTCATTAGGGAACAGGACAGAGATCAACAGTCCAGAGGGCAGTAGGGGAGAGAGGTCAGCAGTCCAGAGGGCAGAGGTCAGCAGTCCAGAGGGCAGAGGTCAGCTGTCCAGAGGTCAGCAATCCAGAGGGCAGAGGCCAGTAGTCCAGGGGACAGAGGTCAACAGTCCAGAGTGCAGCAGTGCAGAGGTCAGCAGTCCAGAGGGCAGAGGTCAGCAATCCAGAGGACAGTAGTACAAAGGTCACTGCTTTGGCAAGATACACATATTTCTTCTCCTCCTAACATGCACACACTTGTTACATAATTATCTTACAAACAGTCTGGAATATACACAGTGTACATAGAGATACAGCTTAGACCTGCTCACTGTTTACACAGGCAAAGCCTTGATATGCACACTGTATATACAAATAGCCTGCATGTGTGTAGAGACTGTATAACTGACTGGTGTTCTCTGATTATATGATGTGGGAGCTGCAGAAAGCATACCAGTCAGTTATACAGTCTCCACACACATGCAGGCTATTTGTATATACAGTGTGCATATCAAGACTTTGCCTGTGTAAACAGTGAGCAGGTCTAAGCTGTATCTCTGTGTATACTGTGTATGTGGGGAGGAAGAGCTCTGAGTGCCTGTGTGTGTGAAGTGACAGGATAAGAGGAGCAGAGCAACACGGGAGGAGGGAGCCCTCCAACACCCTCAATATCCTGACAAGCCCATGAAACGCTTGAAAACGCTTATCTCATTCTCAGCAGTACCGTAGATTAGAGGCACATTGGGTGTTATTTACGAAAGGCAAATCCACTTTGCACTACAAGTGCAAACTACAAGTGCAAAGTGCACTTGAAATTGCACCGAAAGTGCACTTGGAAGTGCAGTTGCCATATATCTGAGGGGTAGATTTGAAATGAGGGGAAGCTCTGCTGATTTTATTATCTAATCATGTGCAAGCTAAAATGCTGTTTTTTATTCTCTTTGCATGTCCCCCTCGGATCTGCAGCGACTGCACTTCCAAGTGCACTTTCTGTGCAATTTCAAGTGCACTTTGCCCTTGTAGTGCAAAGTGGATTTGCCTTTAGTAAATAACACCCACTGTTTACCACCTGGCCAAGAAGTCAGGTTCTGTTTCCTGCGTGAGGTCCTATTACTATGGAAACAGAACCAAGTGACCAACATGCTTGTTCGCAGCACAGCCACGTCTCTCAGGGGAGGGAGGACAGAGGCAGGGGGTGTGTTGATGAAGTTATATACACCCACTGAGAACTTTTCAAACAGAAAATGGACCGTTTTTGCCAGCTAAAGTAGGAAAAAAAGATTAGCTGATATGTGATTAATATAATATGTACTAGTTATTTAACCCATCCCATACTTCTCCTTTAATGTCTTAATTTAGCCTTACTGTTGTTTATAAATTGTCCCATAATTTAGATTTTCCTGCTTGTTTTCTATACATTGAGCTTATTCCTTAGACCCCTTTCACACTGGGGCGCTTTACAGGCGATACAGCGCTAAAAATAGCGCCTGCAAAGAGCCCTGAAACAGCTGCTGCTTTGTCTCCAATGTGAAAGCCCCAACGGCTTTCACACTGGAGCGTTGTGCTGGCAGGAAGGTAAAAAAAGTCCTGCTAGCCTCATCTTTGGAGCGGTGAATGAGCAGTGTGTATACCGCTCCTCCCCCGCTCCTGCCCATTGAAATCAATGGGCAGTGCAGCTATACTGCGGGTAGTTTTAACCCTTTTTCGGCTGATAGCGGGGGTTAAAAGTGCCCCACTAGTGGCTGAATAACCCTGTAAATACGACGGTAAAAATAGCGGCGATTTACCGCCAAAGGTCCCACCACCCCAGTGTGAAAGGGGCCTTAACTTTCTAGCCTTTTGCCTATTTTATTTACCTTTTCTCTTTACAGTGGGATAAAGCAATAGACTTATTCAGCAAATGTTACATACTTTTTTACTTCTTCTAGTTGAAAATTATTCCTGCTTAAAAAGCAGATCACCAATTCTAGCAGTCATTTTTACCAAAATACTAATGTGACACAAAGAGTGAAGCTTAACAAAAGGGCTTATAATTCAGATGTGCCTGAGACAGTAAAATGTTTAAATACAGCTTTGAGAGGGCTACATATGAGTGTTCTGAGAGATAATAGTATGTAGTAGTAGTAGTAGTAGTAGTAGTAGTAATGAATGTCTGCCTACATCAATTGAAAATTGAGAATCAAGGTTTAGGTGGACTCACAAAAAACACTAAAAATATTTCTGTTTTCTGCCACATGTACTGTTTGGTAGAGTTTTTAAGATTATGTCTGAATTACAAAATAACATTGCCTTCAATTTGTAGAGGCATGTCTGTCACAAACACTCCCCGGCATTGCAAGAGTGAAGACAAAGATGGAACAATTTCATGCATGTTTAAGATCATTAAATAGCTAGAACATGATGAATAAACAGACTTTCATCTAAATTTGCTGTGACCAAATTACAGTAGTAATTAAAACCACACTAAGTCGTATCTCCATTCTGCAGCAAATTCTTGATGCAGCCATAACAATTTCAAGTTTCCAAGATTAGCTGTGGTGTATGACTTCGGTGACTTCAGCTCCAGGGATGGCAGAATTATTCCATTACAGTTTATTATGTATCCACAGCATGGTTGGAAAAATGCTGTTTTCTTACATCATCAAAGTGTATAACGATCATTCGGCAAAGTCAGAGCACCAGGCAGGAACAGATGTAGAATATTTTTTTCCCTCTAGATCTTCTGTCTATGAAAAAGAATTATATACCTTATGCTTTTGGAAACGTAAGAAAAAGTTGCCAGAAAAATTATTTTTCAGTTTCCTCTTATACCCTTGTATGGTGTTTCACTGATGGCCCTGGAAGTGCTCACTCCTGCTGCTGTAGTGTCTGTATATACGATAAATTAATTATTCAAGAGTCAGACCCCCTTATAAAAGTAAAAAGAGTGTGTATGCGTGAACTAAAATGCAGAGATCTCATTACCGGAAATATTGCAATCCTACAACGTTCTTTAGATCCTACAACAATTATGTAGTACATGGTCCTACTTGATTGGAATACATATTTAACATAATTTTTTACATAAATCCTCATGTTTCATAGTGTTGTTGAATCCAAGGGATAATGTACTGCGAATGTACAATCAAATTCTATAGTATATGACTAGCTTAAGAGACATACAGATGCAGTGTGTGATTGAACCCAACAGTATCTAAACAATATTGAATATTACTATTGGATGCACTCCCTCTTGATATTCGTTTGCCACCTAAGATCGTAAGTATGAATCAGGAGGTAGTTAGAATATACAAAATGACTTCAGGGTGGAGGACTGCAGCAAACAGTGAGGGAAGTAATAAATACAGTACATATTTCACCATAGTATTTCTCTTTTTTCTTTTAGGTCACACCAAGTAAAGGCTTTTGGGCCTGGCTGATGAAGGACTCACTTTGGCTGTCTGTATTCTATTTTTGAAGGCTTGCACTATGTATTTGCCAAAAGCACAAGATTGTAAAGATGAATTTATGGTTGAAAATTAAAGATGTTGTTCTGTAATTTGTTTGCTTTCTAAAAAATAAAGCTGTAGGTTTCTCAAACGGGCAGTATGTTTATTAGAATGTAAAGAATGAATTTTGTACATACGCATATTACAAATGGACCTCTCAGGGATTTTGTTGCATATTAGTTCTGTATTACTGCATTTTGGTCAAGACACCTACCACGTGAATTCTATAATAAATGTAAGACACACCAAAACTCTAGCAGTCAAAAGGTTTTCTCACCACCCTCACTCAGTTCACCAGCATAATGTAAAAATCCCCCAGGATCCCTCAATCATACCATTGCTTTCTGTTACATGTTCACAAGTCTTTTGCTGTTCTTTGAAACACTCGACAGCCATGCCACCCCTCCCTCCTCCTATTCCTGGAAGTGAAATGTTTCCAGACTGAGCCATGGTTAGTTATTTTAACTCACAATCAAAAGAGGGTTGAATTCTGATTTGCTGTTGTGGCCACCAAGTAAAAGAAGTGTGTCTAGTGCCATCAGATTCCACTCTGGCTTGACTGCCAATGCCATAAGGTCTCATCCTGGCTTGATTGCCAGCGCCATCAGGTCCCATCCTAGCTTAATTGTACCATCAGGTTACATAGTTATATAGTAGGTAAGGTTGAATAAAGACAATAGTCCATCCAGTTAAACCTGTGTGGGGGACATGTGTCAGTGTCTATAATCATTTCCCATATCCCTGTATGTTGTGTTCTTTAAGATACAATTTCAAGAGTCTTTTAAAAATATTAATGCTCTTTGCAGACACCACCAATTGTGGAAGAGAGTTCCCACCTTCTTATTGCCCTGACAGGGAAAAAAACCCTGCACAGCTTAAGGTTAAACCACTTCTCCTCCAATCTCATTGTGTGGCCCTGTGTCCTCTTACACTCTCTGGGACTGAATATTTTTTTGCTATGCTGGGATCACCATTGAGGTATTTGTAAATCGCTATCATGTCTCCTCTCAAATGTCTCTTCTCCAGGGAGAATAAATTTAGTGCTTGTAGTCATTCCTCGTAATTAAGGTCCTCCAGTCCCCTTATTAATTTTGTTGCCCTTCTTTGGACTTTCTCCAGCTCCAGCAGATCCCTTCTGAGGACTGGTGACCAGAACTGGATGGAATAATCCAGATGTGGCCTGACCAGAGTTTTATAAAGTGGCAGGATTATAGTTTTATCTCTGGCGTATATATCCCCTTTTTTATGCATGCTAAAACTCTGCCAGCCTTGGTAGTTGCAGCTTGACATTGCATGCTATTGCTTAATCTGCCATCTACTAGGACCCCCAGATCTTTCTCACACCCTTTATTCCCCCAGAGCCCCCCCCCCCCCCAATGAGTAGTTTGTGTTTATATTTCAACCCCCCAAGTGCAGTACCTTACATTTTTCCACATTAAGCCTCATTTGCCATGTAGTTGCCCACCCCATTGTTTTGTTCAGGTCTTCCTGTAAAATTTCTTTATCCTGACGTTATTGCTCTGCATATTTTTGTGTTGTCCGCAAAAACTGAGATTGAGCTATTTATCCTATCCTCTATATCATTTATGAATAAAATAAACAGAATTGGTCCCAAGACAGAGCCTTGGATACCCCACTTACCACTCCTGACTAGTCTTAGTACACATTATTTATCACCACCCTTTGGACACAACCCTGTAACCATTTTCTTTCTAAGAACAAACTTTATGGTCCATGCCTGTAGATCTCAGCTTGTAGATTAGGCTTTATGGGGAACTGTGTTGAATGCTTTTTCAAATTTCAGATACACCACATCCTCAGGACTCCCTCTATTTAGGTGGCAGATCACTTCCTCGTAGAATGTTACCAGATTGGTCTGGCAGGAACGATCCTTCATCAATCCATGATGATTACTACTAATGATACTGTTTTCATCAGCAAATTCTTGAATATAGTCATATATCCTACCCTCCAATAATTTGCCTGTCATTGATGTTGGGCTGACTGGCCTGTAGTTTCCAGGAATATGTCTATGCCCTTTTTTGAATACTGGTACCACATTGGCTTTTCTCCAATCAGCTGGTACAATTCCTGTCAGTATGCTGTCCACAAAGATTAGGAATAGTGGTCTGGCTATAACCTGACTGAGTTCTTTGAGGATGCTCAGGTCCTGAGGATTTATTTGTGTTGAGCTTTTTTTATTTATTTATTTTTTTCTTGACTCCAGCCTCTGCTAGTCACAAGGGTACATCCTGTGATGTGCTTCTCTGTGTCATCTGTAACCATTCTTCCATCATCGTCTTTTATGTGGGCAATGTGCTCCGATTTTGCTTATTTACTGTTAATATATCTAGAAAATTCCTTGGGATTTTTTTTTTACTCTCCTCTGCTATGTGTCTTTCATAGTCTTTTTTAGGTGCCCTGATTTAGTTCATATACCTCTTATTGCATTCATTGTAGTGTTGGAATGCTGACAATGACCCTTCCACTTTATATTTTTTAAAGCCCATTTTTTTCTCTTTAATGAGACTTTTTACATTACGGTTTAGTCACCCAGATTTAACCTTCACTCTTCTATATTTATAGCCCATTGGAATGCGCTGTGCGATACCTTTGTTTAGCCCTTTCCCGCCGAGCGTACGCAGATATGCGTACTCGGCTTCCGGGGGTTATACCGGGATGATGCCCGCACCTGCAGGCATCATCCCGGTACCGTTTTTTGCAGCAGGCGATTGGCTATCCAGGTATAACAACCGATGCGGCTAAAAGCCGCTCGGCTGTTATGCCGGAGGAGCGGGAGGGGACGTCCCCCCCTCCCGCCGCCTCTCGCCACTGTTACCGGTGCTCCCGCTCGATCGGGAGCACCGATCAGAGATCCGACGCCTCCGGCTGCTGCGGAGAAACTGGAACGAAGCCGTAATCGGCTTCGTTCCAGTCTCCTCATCGTAAACATGGAAGCGACGTCATGACGTCACTTCCCATTTACTCGGCTGCCAATGGCGCCGGTTTTAAAAAAATATCCGGTATTCAGAATCGCTGTTTTCGGCGATCTGAATACATTGAAGTGTAAAGGAGGGGTGGGGGGTCTTTTAGACCCCCGATCCCTCCATAAAGAGGACCTGTCACCACCTATTACTGTCACAAGGGATGTTTAAATTCCTTGTGACAGCAATAAAAGTGATCAATTTTTTTTTTTTTTTTAAAACAATTTAGTTATTTTAAAATAAAAAAAAAATAAAAAAAAAAATTTGAAAGTGCCCGCCGTCCCGCGAGCTCGCGAAGCAAAGAAAACGCATACGGAAGTCGCGCCCGCGTATGTAAACGGTGTTCAAATCACACATGTGAGGTATCGCCGCGATCGGCAGAGCGAGAGCAATAATTCTAGCACTAGACCTCCTCTATAACGGTAACCTGGTAACCGTAAAAAAAATTTAAAGCGTCGCCTATTGAGATTTTTAGGTACCGTACTTTGTCGTCAATCTACAAGTGCGCGCAATTATAAAGTGTGACATGTTTGGTATCTATTTACTCGGCGTAACATTATCTTTCACATTACGTAAAAAAATTGGGCTAATTTTACTGGTTTTTTTTTTATTCATGAAAGTGTCCCTTTTCCCAAAAAGTTGCGTTTAAAACACCACTGCGCAAATACCGTGTGACATAAAATATTGCAACAATCGCCGTTTTATTCTCTAGAGTCTCTGCTAAAAAAATATATATAATGTTTGGGGGTTTCAAGTAATTTTCTAGCAAAAAATATGGATTTTAACTTGTAAACACCAAATTCCAAAAATAGGCTTAGTCATGAAAGGGTTAATATGTTCCTAAAGCACACCCATTTTTCTTCCATATTCCATCCTTCTATCTTAGAATCCCTGGTAGAATTGAGTCAGACTGTTTTTGGCTTCATCATTTCATTATGTAGGACTTATAGGAGAATACCTAGATAGACCTACACCATTTGCTACTCTGTATTACATATTTTTGTAGCAATTTCAGAGGTTCACAAATTTATAAAAACAGTTGAAACATAATTCATCAAACTTTTCACTTATTGCTCACTTGGAGGGGGGGGGGGGGGGGCGATTGCTTGCCAATTCCTGTATCTGTGTCAAATGACAAGGAATTCTCAATGATGGCAATACAAACACCTATTTTTAGCAAAGTAGAGAAGAGGTAGAACCTCTGTTATAGTTGTCTGTGCCACTGGAATAGGAAAAATACACATAAATTAAAGCTGTGAATTGTTAGGATTCCTGTCAGGTTTTAATCTCTACCTGTGCCCCTATTATTAGTAAAATGGAGAAGGGTTACAACTCTGGCAAAAGAGAAATTGGCTAGCAACCTTGATTCAATCAGGGTAAGGCGCAGGATGGCATTTACTTACCTTGTAGTTTGGCTATGCACAGTAAGTGCAGTACAGTAATCTGTCTTGCTGTTGAGAAAAGTAGAGTAAAGAGTAAATCATGAAACAGCAGTGGTGGACAGCTTTATTGGAAATACAGACAGACAATATATTTCAAACACTAGTTACCGTTGACATGGAGTTATTAAATCTGATTTTACTGGACCAGGCCTTTTGTATTTTCTGTATTGAGATCATAAATGTTTGTGATATTTTTAGCTGACATGACTATGCTTATACAGTAAAAAATGCATGATATCGGGAAGCTGTGTTGTCTTAATGGCGCATAAAGTGTGACAAGCAGTAACAGGATATAAGCACATCTGGAAGGAGAAGAAATCACACTTTGGTGCAGCTACATACTGGTGGTCTTCAGCTGTCTTACAGAGAGTACTGATCTTCTCTGGTATATTACCTGGGGCTACTACCAAGTATACATGCTCTCTGTCTATTTTTTGCAATGTAAATGCCTTATTATGGGTGCTCAGATCATTTAGGCCTCAGGCACACTGATTGTTAACAGCATTGCTTTTAGGGGTGTCTGGCATTTTTTTAATGCCTCTAAATGCCCCTCCATGTTAGCCTATGTGTCCATGTACACATATGCGTTTAGAGGCAGACAAAAAAAAAACTAGTGTCTAGGAGCAGTGGCAGAAAAAAATGTGTAAAAACATATAAATGCATCAATAGATTATTATAGCGGCCAATGAAATGAATTAACATCCAAGTGCTCGATACACCTAAATGCACCTAAACGTGTTTACACATGTCAAGCATGTTTTCTGCCAAAACGCTGCTGCCAGGTGGAAAGGCATTTA
This sequence comes from Lithobates pipiens, assembly GCF_037356315.1. Lineage (NCBI taxonomy): Eukaryota > Metazoa > Chordata > Amphibia > Anura > Ranidae > Lithobates > Lithobates pipiens. The sequence continues at coordinate 20,900,888 of NW_027507790.1, forward strand.
GGAGAGCTGGCACAAACTGTGTGTACATAAGGTCTTAGTATTAGGAACCACACATTGCAAATGTGTTTTGGCATGGCAGTGTAGCTTGACAAATGTATGCAGCAATATATGTGTTCAGTCTAAATGTTTTTAATCTAAATGTTAAAAACTGTTTATAATTAAGTCTTCTGTGCTGACTAAACATTGCAGCATTGGGACAATTTGGGGCACACTGGATTTTTTTGCAGAGCATGAAGGTTTATACATTTTTTGGATGAATGTAACAAGCATTTCCTAGCTTTGGCCGCATTGTAGTTAAAGAGGTAAACTCCCTCTGCAAACATTTATCTATAGGTAAGCCTATAATAAGGCTTACCTATACATAGTGAAAATATTTCCTGTACAGTTTAGGAGATATTTACATTGCATGCAGCCGGTGACATCACTGGCGCATGCACTCTGAAGGAATGGCCCAAGGATGACGATCCTTTTCGAGCCCGTGCCATGAACGGAAGCTACCGTTCGCATGCGCGGGAGTAATGTAATTTCGGCTATGGCCAATAACAGTGCCGAAGCCCGCGAACCCGGAAGAAACTCCGGGTAAAATGTCAGCCATCTCAGTGGTGAGCAGGGACCACTGCAACAGCTTCATTGTAAGGTAAGTATTTCATAATGAGCTATTATGCGATGCACACTAGCTCATTATGCCTTTGTCTTGCAGAGTTTTTTTTTTCGTTTCTTCTTCTGAGGATTCCAACCTCTTTAATACCTTAGGCTCCATTCACACCCGGGCTCCTTTGTCAGCAGAAAGCTTGTTGCACGTTGCTGCGATTTTGCAAAATTGCAGCACGATTGGGGTGCCATTTAGAAGTAATAAGGGTTAAAAAGTGCAGTGCTATACATATACAATGATATAATGTGACTTTTACAAACATAAAAATAATGTAAAAACAATAAAAAATACAGTATAGTAACCAATCGAATAGTGTATCATACAATCCTATCCAGATGGAAGAATCCACACCTATACGGTGTAAGTGAATTAAAGTCCATATGTGCCATAAAAAATAAAAATAAATTCATAGGTATGAAAGCCACATGTGTATCAAACATTAGTATTGATAAAAGAGAGCCTGGTTACTCCAACCAAGAAATCACCCTGGGGTTTAGGCGGCCACCAATACAAAGGTTTAAATGGGCTTACCAGATTGTATGGACTCAAATACTGTTAACATTGAGTCAAATGGGAATCGGGAGAATAAGCTCCCCCAGACTTAAGGCTGTGCGACAGATCCACCATCCGTTTCCTCATCATTCAGGGTAAACTTCTCTTTCATTCAGTAGGTCAATCATCATAGAAGCAAAGCAAGTCTCCAAATAGTGTAAAACCATTTACATCAAATTTATTAAAAAGAATATTGCACTTACATCCAACAGGAAATAAACAGGTATGTCATCATTAAATCCAATACGACTTGATAGTCGAACGCGGTGGCTAGATGAGCATCAACCCATAGATGGGTTGCATTGGTGGTGGCTTACACACCATGGTGATCTCTTGGTTGGGGTCAATACTGAAGCTTGATACACCTGTGGCTTTCATACCGATGAACATTTTTTTTTTTATTATTATTATGTCACATATTGACTTTAATTCACTTACACCATATAGGTTCTTCATAGATTCTTCAATCTTCAATCTGGATAGGATTGTATGATACACCATTTGATTGGATACAATATTCTTTATCGTTTTTACATTATTGTTATTGTTGTTTTTGTAAAAGTCACATATATATCATATATGATAGATATATCATTGTATGCGTTTAGCGCAGCACTTTTTAACCCTTTCTATTTGTTCACAATGGTTTGTCTAGTTGTGGTGCCTGCAGCTGTTTAATGTAAAGGTCTATAGTGCAGTATATTATTAGAGGTCATTAAGAAGTAATGGCATCACAAACGGATCCCGCATTTTGCCACGATTTGGAATTTGACAATTGCCTAGGTGTGAATGGAGCATTCATTTCTTATGATAGTCCCTCTAGTGGCCATAATGTACATTTTTTCGTGAAAAATTAATTTAGAAAAATGCTTCAGTTGGCCACTAGATGGAGCTGACAATCAGAAAATGTATGTATCAAGCAAAATATGTCCAGGCCCAGGCGAATTTTTGTGACATTCGTCCAACAAGTTTTTTATAGATAGACGTTATAGATGTGTTGTGCTGTACTGAAGTGTGTTGCACTGTATGTTCATTCTGAAGGTTCATTGGGGTGTCATTCACAATAAATGGCTGTACCGCACACCAACTGATTGGTATTGGTGTTATGAGGTATGGGTCCTAACTACAACCGAAAAAAATTAAAAATACTGATAATTTGATTTTTATCTTACTATTCCATCAGTGGAAAAATAGGAAACAATTGTATTTTTCTCTGAATAAGACAGGTACATTGGTGTATAGAAAGCGACGTGTTTGTCAGCTTCATCTTACCATATACATCCTTTCATGCAGTAGCATTATCTGTGACTTGAGCATTACAACTCTGTGTGTATTTAAGTTTATCTGACTTTTAACCAAGTGTCAACTTATCAACAATATAGCTGATAATAGTAATGGCGACTGCAGACTTCTAAGACTCTGTAGAAAAGGGATGACAAAAATCCCTAGATTATTCTTGAACGATATCTTTGTGAATGCTGTGTCATCTATTATCTGCTACATGGGTTAGATTCCGAGTGGCTGAAATGAGCACTACATTACTTTGCTCTTTTATTTCCCGGTAGTGTCTGAAAATGATAAAGACCAGCTTTTTCTTCCAGGGCTTTGTGCTTGATATTGTTCTGCTCAGGTACTCTGGAATTGTACTGCAATTCATCTGAAAGGTTCATCTCTGCTTTGGATCAAGATTATCTGCTGATATGTCTCTTTAACTTCATTGTGAAATAAGTATAAAAAAAAAGAGAATAACGTTGCAATTTGAACGCTAAATAGAAAAAAAAATGAATATACAATATTAAAGAGCTAAATAGTTTTTACTCTAGTGCTTTTTTTAATAAAAAAAAAAAAAGGTAAGACAGTTAAAGGTTATTTAAACCGAAAAAACAAAAATGTAATATATTGCAGGTTGCTAGGCATTGATGTTTTGGCTGTATATATTTTATGTTTTTCAAGCTTCTTATTTTTTATTTATGTTCACTTGTTAATCCTGTAAATAACACACTTCCTGTCTCTGGGTGGCTATATCACTTTTCCACTGTATCCATGGAGAGAGCCATGATTTTCACCCTTTGCTGTTCTCCTAATATGGACTGCACACCTGTCCATATATTGTCATCTCCAGTACACGGGGACAAGGCAATTGGTAGTTTACAGAGTAGAGCTAGGAAAAATATTTCTTAGTTTGAAAAAAAAGAAAATAAAACAAATGTAGCCACCATATCTAAGGACAGTAATCTGCAATATATTGAATTTTTTTCTTTGGTTTAGTTAAACAGTACTCTAAGCCCTTGTACACACGGTCGGACATTCCGACGGAAAATGTCTGATCGGACCGTGTTGTCGGATAATCCGACTGTGTGTGGGCTCCATCGGACTGTTTTCGTCAGAATATCCAACGGACAAAGTTTTAGAGCTGGGCTATAAAACTTTCCAAAAACATGATCTGATCGGACTTTGTCCGATTGTGTGTAGAAAATTCTGATCAGACAAAGTGCCATGCATGCTCAGATCAAATTCCTAGACCAAAGCTATTGGCTACTAGCCTGAACGTAGTCCCGTCGTAACGAAATAACGTCATAACGTTACGTATGATCGGATTTTCCGACAACTTTGCCCTACCGTGTGTATGCAACACAAGTTTCGGACAAAATCTGTCGGACAAAATCCGACGGATTTTGTTGTCGGAATGTCAGACCGTGTGTACAAGGGCTAACAGATGTTTTTTCCACCAACCCACAGCTATTGATAGGTTTACTCTCAGTGCCAGGAATCTGGGGTTAGTGGGTTTCAGTGCAGGACTTTTGGCACTGACAACAAAACCTAAAGCTTACCTAATTGTCCCCTGGAAAACAAATTGTATCCAAAGGTAACACTGAGGGCTCATTGAGGATTCCTTCATATTGACTCCATTCCCATCAGGAAGTCTGTATTGAGCATGGTGCAATTAAAAATATTTTTAGCGGAAAATAATTAAAATGCCTGTAAATGCAAAGATCGGTTTTACACCTATTTTCAAAGGTCACAATGTGAGAGCTGACAGAACATGAAATTAGTTAAAATGGAACTGAACTCAAAAAGTAAAGCTATGTTACAAGGAAAATTAATAATAATGTTAATTGTGCCTAAGCAGCCTGGAAATTATAGTGCATTGGGGTGCCACTCATAATGGAATGCGTCATCACAGTGCATTGGTGTGCCATTAAAAATAAATAGCAATCCAGCAAAATAAACAATGTGTGTTGCAGTAATGCATTCATTGCGCAACACCTAGAAGTAAATGGGCTCTTGATAAAAAGACTGCAAAGGCCTGTAAACGCGATCAGACTTTTTGACAACAAACATGCAAATTAGCTATTTTGGAGCAACATCCGACCGTGTGTACGCTCCATCGGACAAACTTTTTCGGTTTTCACCTGACTTTAGTTGGCTGTGCGAATGGACAAACTTTCTGGCAACAAAAGTCCGATGGAGCAAAGTCCGATTGTGTGTACAGAAAACCATAGGACTTTTGTGCAAAGTACAAACACGCATGTTCAGAACCAAGGCAAAAGATCAGACAACAATACAGAAGTTGACCAAAGGTGGCGGTAAAGAGCAGAAATACCACGTGATTTGGTGAAAGTTGGCTGAAAAAGTTCTGCCGTGTATATGCATTACAAGTTCTCGGCCGACGCCCTTTGTACAAAAATCTATGGGAAAGTTTGTACAAAGTCCAATTGTGTGCATGAGGCTTTAGGCTTACTCTTCCCTCCCTTAAATTATAACCTCTCCCATAACACTTAACATAAACTTAGAAGACTAAATCTAGTCGTAGCACTCAATAATTACCCTTAGGCCTCGTGCACACAGAGGTCTAGATGTTGCAAATTTCTATAGCATAAAATCTCTTGAGCTTTTCTATGCCCTGGGTGGCACAGCGGTGCCACACATAGCTGCCCATACAAGTTAATGGCTGTTCGTGGACACACACGTGCAGATGGATGTGCCTAATGTTTACATCTTTACATCACTGGGGCTCTTTTATTTAGCAGCATGGGAGAGGCGCAGCCAAGAGAGAAACATGAGGTGTGGAGATGACCAGTATGGGGGAGATGCAGCAAGGAATGAAGCAGTCTGGAGGTCATGTGGCAATGAAAGAAACAGTCGGGAGGAGATGTAGCCAGGAGTGAAGCAGAAAGGGGGAGATGAGGCTAGAAGAGGAGCAGTATAGCAGGAGACATAGCCATCAGAAGAGCAGTCTGGAGAAGATGTGGCCAGGAGTGGGAGTCTGGAGTCTAAGGCCGCGTACACACGCGGGGACTGTTCGCCCAACTTTGTCCGTCAAACAGTTTCAGCAAACAGTCCGCTCAAAATTAGCATGGACGGACATGGCCACACACGACGAACGAACAGTTTGCTGAAACCGTGCGCGATGACGTGAACGGCACGTACGACGGGACGAAAAATACGACGTCCTATACACTGCATTATAACTTTCGGCGTGTAAATCCTTTCTGAGCATGCGCGGAACTTAGTTTGACGAACAAGCCTACACACGAGGGGACTGTTCGCTGAAACAAAGTTTCAGCGGACAGTTTTTCGGAATTTCCGAAAAACCTTGTTCAGCGGACTGTTCGCTGAAACTGTCCGCTGAAAGCCCACACACGGGCGGACTGTCCGCCGAAACACTGTTCAGCGGACAAAGTTGGGCGAACAGTCCCCGCGTGTGTACGCGGCCTAAAGGAGATCCACCCAGTAGCAGAGAGCAGAGGCTGAGAGAGAAGTAGCCAGGAGTAGATGCAGGAGAAAAGAAAGCTGGGAGAGATGTGACCAGAACATGAATAGCCTGGAGGAGAAGTGGCCAGGAACAATGCAGTATAGGGGAGAAGCAGGCAAGAAAAAGCAGTATAGGGGGGGAAACAGGCAATGACAGAAGCAGCATTGGGCAGATGCAGCTAGGAGTGACATAGGCAGGGGGAAATGCAGCCAGGAGTGGAGCAGCATGGGGAAAATGCAGTCAGGAGTGGAGCAGTCTGGAGAAGATATGGCCAGGAGCAGAGCATTAGGGGGGAGATTCAGCCAGGAAAGAAGCAGTATGGGGAATATGTGACCAGGAGAGGACCAGTGGGAGTAGATGTTGCCAGGTGAGGAGCAATATTTGAAAATGTGGCCAGAAACTAAACAGTAAGGGGAGACATGGCCAGGAAAGGAGCAGTATGGGGCATATGCAGCCAGTAGAGTAGCAATAGGAGAGAGATGTGGCTAAGAAAATAGCAGTTTGAGGAGATGCAGTCAGGAGAGGAGTAATATGGGAGATGCAACCAGGAGCATAGCGGATGCATGTAGGAGAGGAGCATCACGGGGAGATGTGGCAAAAAGTGTCACAGTCTGGGAGAGATGTAGCTAGAAGCAGAGGGAGATGGGGCCTGGAGAGGAGCAGTATATGTAAGAGGTAACCGAGAGATGAGCAGTATGCGGTAGGAATGGCCAGGAAAGAAATACTATGGGACAGATGCAGTTAGGAGGAAAGCGATCTAGGGGAGGAGTGCCCAGGTGTGGAGTGGGCTGGGTGAGATGCGGCCAAGAAAGAAAGAGTCTGTGGGGAGATGCAGCCAGGAGAGCAGCAGTATGAGGGGCATGCAGCCACAAGAGAAGCAATATGGGGAAGATACAACCAGGATTGGAGCAGTATGGGGGAGATGCAGCCAGCAGTGGAGCAGTCTGATTGAGATGCAGCCAAAAGAGGAGCAGTCCGGAAGAGATGTGGCCAAGATGGAGCAGTGTGGGGGGACATGCGGCCAGAAGTAGAGCAGTATATAGGAAATGTGGCCAGACGAGGGGCAGTATGGAGGAGATAGAGCAAGGAGCAAAGCAGTCTGGAGGGGATGTGACCAGAAGAGCAGCCTAGAGGAGATGTAGCCAGGCATAGAGATAGGGGAGCGAGGGGAGATGCAGCCAGGAAAGGAGCAGTATGCAAAAGATGAAACCAGGACAGAAGCAATATGGGGGAGATGTCTTCAGAAGGAGAGCGGTATGGGAAACATGTGGCCATAGTGGAGCAGTATGGGAAATATGCAGCTAGGAACTAGCAGTCTGGAAGAGATACAGCAGAAAACAAAGCAGTGTGGAGTAGAGTGGCCATGAGAGGAACAGAATTGAGCAGATGCAGCCAGGAGTGAAGCAAAATTGAGGATATGTAATCAGGAGTGGTGTAGTATGGGGGAAATAGGGCAAGGAGAGGAGCAGTCAGGGAAATATGCAGCCACACATAGAGCAAAATGTGAGAGATACAGCCAGTAGCAGATCAGTCTAGAAAAGAGGAGGTCAGGAGTAGAACAACCCAGAGGAGCTGCTTCACCAGGAGTGAAGCAGCATTAGGATAATGTTGCCAGGAACAAAACAGTTTTGGGGAGATGTAGTCAGGAAATTAGCATTATAGGGAAGATGTGGAGGGAGACAGAGCATTCTGGAATAGATGCAGGCAAGAGGGGGTTAGTATACGTGGAAGATGTATGGTATTCGTTGTAAGCAAATTATTTTCATTGAGATTGTGCACATCCATGAGAGAGTAAAACCAGGACATACTTTTTCCAATGGAGCTTGAGTTCCCCTTTAATATTGGGCCTGTGTAGATTAGCTTTTTTGTGCTTCAAGCGGGTTTTGCATTCCCATACAAGTTTCAAGCTGTATGTGCTAGATTACTATGGGTTAATTTCAACAAGGCACATGTCACCTCATAGACTCTTTAAAGAGGAAGTAAACCCCTTATGGGTTTACTTCCTCTTTGATTCCCTGCAAAGGTAAAGCATAATGGACTACTATGCATCGTATAGTAGTCCATTATGTGTCACTTACCTGACACAGGAGCCAGCGAAGTCACAGCTGTCCCCTGTAGTCCGGAACCTTCATCTTCTTGGTGGGTCTCGCTGCTCCGGCGCTGTCATTCGTCGGAGCCGGGATGACGTCATTTGGGAGCCGCCACTCATGGCATATCGCCGTTAACTGCATATCGCCGTTAACTGCGGCACGCTCATTGCGCCTGCGCGTCACTGTCTACAGCGCATGCGCCGTAGACAGCGGTGCCTGTCTTTCGGAAAATATCTCCTAAACCGTGTAGGTTTAGGAGATATTTCTTAGACCTACAGGTAAGCCTTAATTTAGGCTTACCTGTAGGTCAAAGTGTGTTGTAAGGGTTTACAACCACTTTAATTTACAAGCTACATTTTTACTGAGCACCTGGAGTACAGCTATAACTCTTGCAGTCTGATGCTGGACCTTTTGGTTTTCCACTCTGCCCGCCCACATCTGATTAGGCCAAGGAAGCTGAGCAAGTAATCTGCAGCCAGATGAACAGCTCTCCACTGTCAGAAACAACAGGCCCACAACCTTATAGCATGCAGCTTCCCTATAAGACACAACTACTGGAGGGGGGGGGGGGGCATCTCCCCAGTTGCTACCAAAGTTCCAGTGGGTTAGCCCTTTGGACCTTGGACCCCTTCAGCTGTTCATCTGTGTTACTAGAGCCATTCTGGATTTCACTAAATGGAAGCTGTATATCAGGATAATTAGAAGTGCTGTTTGTGTTCTGAACTTGTTTAATGATACAGTGATGTGCTTATAAGTCACACTCTCTGTTGTTATAAAGTCTAGTTTGACTACAATAAGAAGTCTCTCCATCATAAATACATGTAGAGACAGATATCTGTTAGGCTCGGTTCACACTGGAACCAATCCTGTGCGTCCCTGTTCTCCGGTTCAGGGACAAATCAGTGCCTATTCTTTGCCTGAATTTGGCCCTGAAACGCAGCCAAAGATGCACAGTTTCTGTGCAGTGCGCTCAATAGCTGCCTCGGACATATGTGAACTGGCTCCATACATTCTCCTGGAGAAAGCCGCATCGAATTCGCAATAGGTCTAAAAATCTAAATTGATAGCCTCTTCACTGTACCCTTTTTGTTGGAATCTTTGTTTCAAGGTTGAACCTTGGGATATGTAATCTTCTTTTAAAGTACAGTTCCAATGTAACCGGCAAAACAGGATAACTGCAATGTTTCGTTTCCAGGCTGGATAATGGCAACTATTGCTGTACAGGTACAAATTGCCCGCTGTTGGTTTAAAATGGATCTTAGCACATATTTTGACCCAAGGCTTCATGAAAAAGATCCACATCCAAAAATTTTAATACATTTTTACTGATGTCACTGATCTGAACTATTTTAACAATGTATTTATTGTGTGCTTTAATGTGGGGATTTCCCGACTTTACCTGAGCATTCGGTCTTCTGTGGCTCCAGCCAACTCCTATCAACTATGTCTGTGGCTTTTTCACCCTCTCCTGGACCTGCCTCTTACAGTATGTAGCCTTTTTTTTTTTTTCAGATAGGCTGCTTTAAAACGAATCTCTGTCTCCCAGCGCACTCCAGCAGTGTCAGGCGGCTTCACCATTCAGGCTCCAGTTTCCAGCTCTGCATGGGTTGCCTACCTGTGGAAGTGCCTTCCTGCTTGTCAGCGCTCCCCCTCCCCCTGCTACATGTTAAAGAGGGGCTCAGGTGGCTCCAAGCTCCTGATGCAGCAGCTTTGACATTTCTTCTCTGTACAAGCTCGTTAATTGTGAGTGTGATTTTAGAGGGGGAGCGTATCAAATAATAATAAAAAAAAAATAGTATAGCATATACAATTGCAACACAAGGCATATTATAATTGAATGTTATTAAAAATTACCTTTTCTTTTCAATCTACAGCTCCGTAATTTCCTGTAAAGTGAAAATGCAATATGGCTATCTGGAGGTGTTCTGTGCACATTCTATGCCCCCCAGAAACATAATTTCCTGATGGTGTGATAGTCTCACTAATTTTGCCAGCAGTGTACACTAAGATGCAAGTCCGATTTTTGGCATCCCCTGCAAGAAAAGTTTTATTTTTGGTACCAATGGGAAATAATGTCCAAAGGGATGCTGACCCTACAATTTTCCTCAGTAGAGCTCTGATTCTTTATTTATGAAACCACTCCCATTAGACTCACTCAGCATAGAGGAACAAACAGTGATTTTGTCAATTACAAAAGGTAGGAATCTGTAATAAAGTTTGTTAAAATCTCTGAAATGTATGTAGATCACCCAGAAGGGAATGTTTTTTCTCAACAAATGTGGACTTATGCTTTAACTATTAATAAACCTTGTTCATTCTGTTTACTACACTTGTCATTTGCCATTTATAGTTACTCCCTGTCTGATCATTTGGTTGATTACCTATTCTATTAAACTTGCCATCTATGATTAGGAAAGGCTAAGTCAGACAATTTTGATGGAGTAGTGTGACAGCAGCACACAATAGTACTATTCCAGAGAGAAGCCAGCAACCTGGCTCCCCTGCAAAAATTACCCCTTTATTCCTGCCACAACAATTACTCAAGTACGTTGGAACATGTCAGGACTAGGGATGAGCTTTCAGTTCGAGTCGAACTCATGTTCGACTCGAACATTGCCTGTTCGGTGAACAGTGAACAATTTGGGGTGTTCGCGGCAAATTCAAAAAGCCATGGAACACCCTGTACAAGTCTATGGGAAAAATCTAAAGTGCTAATTTTAAAGGCTAATATGCAAGTTACTGTCCTAAAAAGTGTTTGGGGACCTGGGTCCTGCCCCAGGGGACATGTATAAAAAAAAAGTTTTAAAAATGGCAGTTTTTTCGGGAGCAGTGATTTTAATAATGAATAAAGTGAAACAATAAAAGTGTAATATTCCTTAAAATTTCATACCTGGGGGGTGTCTATAGTATGCCTGTGAAGGGGCGCATGTTTCTTGTGCTTAGAACTGTCCCTGCACAAAGTGTCATTTCTGCAGGAAAAAAAGTCATTTAAAATCACTTGCGGCTATAATGGATTGTCGGCTCCCGTACTACAGAGAACACTCATTGAACGTCATTGATAAAAAAAAAAAGCGTGGGGTTCCCCAAATTCAATTACCAGGCCCTTCAGGTCTGGTATGGATATTAATGGAACCCCGTGTCAAATAAAAAAAAAAAAATTGATGTGGGGTTACCCCTAAATATCCATACCAGACCCTTCAGGTCTGGTATGGATATTAAGGGGAACCCCACGTCCCCCCCAAAGCACCATGTCCCCATGATGGGGACAAGGGCCTCCCAATGTTGAGGGCACGTGGCCTGGTACGGTTCAGGAGGAGGGGGGCGCTCTTTCGTCCCCCCTCTTTTCCCTTTTCCTGCGGCCTGCCAGGTTGCGTGCTCAGATAAAGGGTCTGGTATGGATATTTAGGGGAACCCGTGTCAATTTTTATTTTAAATTTGACACGGGGTTCCCCTTAATATCCATACGAGACCTGAAGGGTCTGGTAATTGAATTTAGGTGAACCCCACGCTTTTTTTTTTTATCAATGACTTTTAATGAGTGTTCTCTGTATTACGGGAGCCGACAATTCATTATAGCCGCGAGTGCTTTTAAATTACTTTTTTTCCTGCAGAAATGACACTTTGTGCAGGGACAGTTCTAAGCACGGGAAACATGCGCCCCTTCACAGGCATACTATAGACACCCCTTAGGTATGAAATTTAAAGGTATATTACACTTTTATTGTTTTACTTTAATCATTATTAAAATCACTGCTCCTGAAAAAACTGCAGTTTTAAAAACTTTTTTTGCATTGATACATGTCCCCTGGGGCAGGACCCAGGTCCCCAAACACTTTTTAGGACAGTAACTTGCAACTTTTGACCATTCGAGTCCCATAGACTTTAATAGGGTTCTAAAGTTCACTCGAAGTTTAGGTCTGTTCGCAGGTTCTGGTGCGATCCGAACCGGGGGTGTTTGGCTCATCCTTAGTCAGGACTTGGGAGATTGGATCAACACATTGCGGGGCATGATCCAATGATATGGGATCCTGTTAAAGTTCTGCTGGTTTTTCTCTAAAGTCAGAGCTCACGAGCAATAAAGTGACACTTTTCAACATGCTGAATCCCAAATAACACCCTCCAACACCAACAAACATTGGCACATGAGGTTGCTTGTCCCTAATACACATTCAAATTGCTGCACGGCTGTAACAAAATTTTCTACAGTATATTATGTATGTCTTCACATATATGACTAATTTAAACCAGCCAAAGATGTTGGATTCAGATTTTTTAAATAATTACTTTACAACTTTCTAAAATACAAAGAGGAGCATTGTCATACCCAGGGAACCTTATAGATGTTGGATGTGTGCCCTGGTTGCCTGGCCTAGTGATGCTATTAAACTTGTCACAGCTATTGTGTCAGAGTGATTGCTTTTGGTAATTTCAGTCACAGAATAGCTTGGCTTCTTGAAACATTGGGGAAAGCTTCTTAGTGCGTCCTTTAGTCTGTCATTTTGGCAGTTATCCAATCCACAGAGCAACAAGGGAACAGTAATGGGAGGACTGATGATGGTTTCTCCTATTCGCTTTCTCATCAGTTGCACACCAAGTACTCCAGGCTAGGATTCTGTCGTAGAAAAAAAAAAGAAACTCATTGGTTTCAATGTCTACAGAAATAGCCCAGCAGACTTTTCATTCACTGGGAAACCACAGGATCGCAGTGTGGTTTGTGACATTAATGACCCTGGGAAGTGAAAGATGTATCTGCAGACAGAATGTTGCCTTGGAGGATGATTTGAAAAATGCAGCATTTAATCAATGTTCCTACAGAGGTTTCCTGGAGAGATCTGAACAATAGAAAGAAAAGGTACGCATTGTAATGAACCTACAGAGATGTACAAAGCTATATGCTATATAATGGCTAAAACAGGGTAAGCTCTTTAATTGGAGATTCTCGAAAGGGATCCACGGGTTGTTCAATGTAAGTGCTATGCCAAACAAATACAGAAATGTATAATTACTAATAAGAAGTACAGATTTGTCCCAACACCTACAAATAATCATTTCTTTAAGTGAGAAGCACAAAATGTGTAGCACAGTATTGTATAGGAAATTTGTATTTTTAATCAATGAATATATTCAAATTCCGCATTATCTCAGCCTGTAACATGCTAATTCTATAAAAACAAATATGATCTATGCTCCTAAATATACCTATACTTACTGCTTCTAGTGCTAAATGAATGACTGCCCACAAACTATACATTTGCACAGTACGGTACTTAAATTCAAGCTAAATGTGTATACAGTATACATGAATCCAATGAAGATAAATCCGCAACAAAACATACATTACATTCAAAAAAGTAAACTCTTTAAACTTGTTTAATAATTAAAAAGGTGTCACAATATGTATCCTAATGCCCATGCTCATGTGACAGTGATACAGTAGCTTATTGTTCATATCAATAACAATAGTCAGTAAATAAAGTCTTGTTTATCTATCATTGAAAAGCTTCCCCTGAAATGGATACATGCACCAGATACTGATGACCACACAAATACAATGGTCAAAATGTGATTAATGTCAGCAATACATATGGCCTTTTCCTGGTTATAAGTTCTATTTTCCTCATAAATCTGTTCAGAAATTAGTGAATTCAAATGTCATGCATAGTGCAGGTGTTGGGCGTACTGTACTGAGTACAGGGACTGAGAGTATAAAAAAAACATACAGGGTAAGAGCCTACAAGAGTACAATATTTAGGAATATGTCATTTATATAATGCAGAGGTCTAGGGTATGTATTTTTCTGAGTACAGGGGACATGAGTATGTACCATACTGAGTGCAGGGGTCAAGGGGTTGTTATGTACAGAGTGCAGGGGTCAGGAGTGGCCTATGTATAGAGTACAGGGTTCAGATGCAGGGCTAGGACAAGGGATGGGCAGGAGGGGCGGCTGCCCTGAGCGCAATAGTTTATTGCAGGGATGGGGGTGCCCTGTGACAGTTTCTTCTGTTACAAGGCTAACAGGAGTAGTGACATTGACATCACTGCTAAACTTAACCCTAAGGTAAGGGAGAGAGCAGTTTGGCATTTTTCACCTGGGCGCTAGATAATTTTGTCCCGGCACTATTTGGGTGTATGTAACATAGAGCATTCAAGGATCAGAAGTATTGCCCAGTGCACATGTCCCCTAGGATTTACTGGATTCCACCACCACCTTCTTATTTATAGCACAATACCCACCTATGAGATGCATTGAAGGCACACAGACTCTTACACATACACACACATAAACACACACCTTTTCTGGCCATTCAATCCATTTGGTGGCATGGCTTCCTGTCCTTCAAACCTCTTCAGTTTGCCATGTTTTCAGACAAGAAAGTGTGCAGCAGTGTTAAGGAGGAGTGGCATTAAGGACCCTCACACATGTCTTGTTTAATGCCCCCATCCTCATGCCAACACAGAACTGTGGCCATTTGAAAGCACTGTTGAGCAGCCACAGCAACAGCTACTATGGGCAGCAGTGGTCTTGGCAACCAGGCAAGACATGTAGGGCATGTGCTCTGAGTTCCGAGTGTTAGTGACAATTATGACCAACAGCAACGAGCAGCACAGTGGTGCCAAATATTACTCCAAATCTCCTCAGACTAGCAGTAATAGGCGGCAGTGTCTTAGGTCTCACATTACAGATACACAGCTATGGGGTTGTAGACGCAGGAGTGTCTAGGCACCCTTATATGTCAGAAAGAGCACTGCTATTTTTCAGGAGGAATTCCAGACAAAATGTGCAATAACATAGGTAGCTATTCCCTGAAACATAGCAAAATCTTTCTGAGATTAGGTCAACATGAGGATGCATAATGGATCCCGCTAGCAAAATGGTAAAGCAAAACCAATAGCTATGTTATCAGATGTTTTGAATGTAAACCTTATAGAATTGAACAGAACAGCTTATGGTAATTATAATTCTCTTGCAGAAGGAATTTTAGCTTTAAAGCTGACGTTTAGGTAAGAAAATCTTTACAGCTTTAGTGACATTACTTAACCGTAATGAGATAAGTCCCACAATGTGCAGGCTGCTGGATTCTGTAGAAATCTTCACTGTGGGGCTGTCCTGTCCTCTTCCTGCTGTGGGGTTTAACCAGGGGAGGGCTGGCAGCCTTAGGCCTGGGGGGCAAGTCCAGTCAAGTGGCCCATTGAACCACCGAATCAGCTCACCATCCATGCCCACCTGGTTTTATAACGGATGATTGATATTATGAAGCAAGAAAAATATGATACAATGTGGTAATTCAATTTTAAATACATTTTAATGCAAAAGTAAACAAAGTACAGGAGCAAGTAATATTGCATAAACTAGACCGGCAATGCGTTGTGCAAGTTAACCGAGAACACTCGGGTTTAAAATGTCACAAAACTAAAAACATGAAACCGTAAGGAAAACAAGTCCGTCAATAGGACATTGTCGTCATAGTGCAATCGCATATATAAAGACCATCCATAGGAAAAATAACCTCTTTAACTCTGTGTTGCGAGTATGACAGAGAAATCCACTTCAGATGGAAATAAGCCATTGAATAGTTCTGTCCTAGAACCAAAACTGCATGGCAACATGGTGGAGTGCTCTGTGCTGATTACCATTTGGCTTGTCATCAAGTTGTTCCAGACTGTTCAACCAATGTGCATAGTCACATGAGTAGCCGTACATTCAGGAGGATCATATTCAGCAAAAGATAAAGATGGTATTTGGCATGTAATAAACCTTTTGTGCAACTGCTCCGGCAGCCTAAAAGAAATAAGAACAAGAAAACACACTAGAGCGTGCCAGGGGACTGTGCAGCATATTCCAGCAGTGTAGGAGAGTAGAGGAGCCACCCAGGCCCATCGCTAGACTGACATCCAACCGAGAACCCCACAAACAGTGCCAGGGGTAAGAAACAGGCAGAGAATCCCCACACGAACAGAGTGTTCCTTAAACAGGGCATCTGCGCTGCAGGCGAAGCCAATCCTTATGGATAAACCTTCCCACTTAACTTTTTCAAAAAAATATAGAAGCCAAAGAAATATCTATATAAAACGTTTAAATTAAATACTTGTTCAAACAGTTAGCAAAGACCTCATTAAGGAAGAACTCTGACGAATAATTTCCAATACATCAGGAAACTGGACCAATTCTAGAAGATCTCTCTCCACTGACATGAGCATTAGGGCATCAAGCAGTTCTTGTCCCATTGTGGCTCGAATTCGGTTCTTGATGATTTTCAACTTGCTGAATGCTCGCTCACATGATATTTGTGTAAAAGAAAGGGTCAACAGGTACTCATAGGTGATTGAAATATTTTCATAAGCTGCAGAATAAAGGTTGTATTTTAGCAACAACCTATGACAGCAAAAAAGCACTGCTTGCAAGAACCACACTTTGATTTCTTTTGTACCCCAACTAGTTTGTCTGTAGGGGAAATCCTGTCATCACCATCATCATGATCCTCCTCATCATCAAGAATTATTTCCACATTCTATGTCTCATCTTCAGAAAGACATCCTGTAAGACTAGGAAATAGGTTGGCAAAACTTATTAATTCAGTTTTGAGAGAACATTCATTTACTCTGGCTAACTTAGAAATTCTCTCTAGTACCCCTCCATCTAGAATTTTGGGATCTGTCCTAATTTTCTGAAAAGTGCGAGGATCCAAGCATTGGGAATCCATGATCAATTGCTTATTTTCTGAAAACCGCTCAGTTAAGCTGTGTATGATTTGGTCTAAACACACTAGCTCGAAAGTATTGTATTTCATCCTCAGGTCGTTCATCATATGAAGATTCTCCAGCCAAGCGTTTTTTTCGTGACACTCTTCGAACTGGAAGCATAGTCTCAACTTCCAAGGAGCTGAGAACGTCACTTTCATCCATCAATTCATTCGTTTTTTTGCAAAGTGTTCAGCCTTTTGTTTAAGATGGCTGAAATCTATTTTTTTCAGTTGCTCAACTGCACTTTCGATCATTTGCCATGCTACCATGAAATCAAGGCCACTGGTTTGTAGATATTTTGACACTGGACCTATAACATCAAAAACCTGCAAAAATATGTTTGCTGTTAAGATAGTCCTAAACTGACAAAGATTGTGATAAAGGGATGAGGCCTCAGAAGTGGTTTTTGAATCAAACAAGTTGCTCTGGGAAATTACATATAAAACTTCAATGGTGTCTAGAAAAAGAGAATGTTTCTCACCAAAAATCCAGTTAAGGGCCTTTTCTTTTGCCCACCATCTTGTCTCTCCAAGTTTTTGTAACTTTAAAAGTTTTTCCTGTCCATGTCTTTTATCCAGTTGATCTTTCCAGATATTCATTCTTTTGTAGGAGTCTCCAATAAAGGTTGCCAAGCGATTTAGGAGACCAAAAAAATCTTTGGCTTCCAATACTTGACAGCAATCTGAGACACACAGGTTGAGGATATGACAATAGTATCAAATATAGACTGCATCTGGCACTACCTTTGCGATCTGTGCACGTAGTCCCACATACTCACTCCTCATATTTGCTGCACCATCAAATGATTCGCCAGCAATTTTTGGGAAATTTAAACCAAGTACATCAAAACAGGACATCAGAAGTTCATAAAATCCTTTCCCAGTAGCATCTTTAACAGGGAGAATCGCCACAAGCCGTTCTTTAATTTCTTCACCTTTTACATATCTCACAACCACTGTTGCTTGATCTACGATTCCAACATCCTGTGTGGAGTCAACCTGTATACTGAAACGTTTCTCTCCTATTTCAGACACAATTAAGGTTTTCATGCATCGAACTATTGCTGAAAATACTTTTTTTACTGTCTTACTGGACAAAAATGTTATAAGAGATCCACGTCCAGATGTCTGTTTTCCTGATGTTTTTCTGTCTTTCAATCGCTGTTTTCTTTTTTCACTTTCCTGAAAGCATTTATCAAGGTGATTTTTTAGGGGAACATCATACTGCGATAGAAGTAGGACAATTTCTAGAAAGTTCCCATGGTTTATTTCACTGTTATATAAATTGTACAGTGATTCATTAGTGCCATGGGCACGAAATGGCAAACCCTGTTTTCCAAGCAATTTTACTATATCAAATATTCTGTTTAATACCTCAATATTTTGAAGTATCTCCATTTTTCTTTTGCAGGCATGAGCCTGATTTATTAATGTGTCAATGCTTCTATTCTTTTTCATGGTGAAATAAGCACTAACAGCATCACAATGGCTTTTAGAAGCTTCATGCTTATTTGCTGCCTGATAGCAATGCCGAAAATTAGTACAACCACTAGTGAATGAGGAAGAGGAATCAGAAAAGGCAATGCATATACTGCAAAAAAATGCTTCCAACTTTCGACTCTTCATTTTACAGCTTAGCCATGAACGCTTAATACGATCCCCATTAGGCTTTTTGCGGTAATAACAGTCCACTTCTTGAAAATGAAGATCTTCGCATTCAGTCCTGGTTGGCTGAAAAGGGTGTTTTTCAACAAAATTTATTTTTTCTCCTATGGAACATGCAGGATGAAGACTAAAAAGTATTTCTGATGGATCACTTATCACAGTTTCTGATATGTCTTCTTCTGGTGCGATACATTCTAATTCAGGAAGGTTTTCAAAAGCATCTGGGTCATTCATATGTGATTGCTCTCTGCACTCTGACACCAGCTCCTCCTCATCCACCTGTATTTCTGCTTGTGCGCTCACATCCTCTTCGCCAGATACAACTGGCATGCTTGAAAAACTACTTGGTCCGGCAGAAACCTCATCAACAGCAGATCTTTCATGTATACCACCAGTTTAAAATTAATTTTTTTGTCAACTTTAAACTTCCAAAAAAGTTTTAGATGTAACAAAGAAACTCAATGCATGGCAAAAAAAAAAAAAAAAAAAAACATGGAAGAAAATGATATAATTGATACTTACCTTATATGTAAGATTTTATGAGATTTAAAATAATTACAAACGTATATTAAATTAAAAAACTGTGATCATCAAGGAAAGTCAAGTATGCACACTCCTTGATCATCCATCTTGAATTTTAAAGTGTTACTAAACCAAGAACTTGCATTCACTATATTTGTACTCCCACAGTGCATAGAACATTGAAATGCAATTATTATAGTAAATATAAATTGCAAAATACCTTTTCTTATCAGCAGTATATAGCAATCTTGTGACTTCTATCAGTGTCTGGTAAAAGCTTATGAGGAGTTTTCATTCTTAATCGATCCTCTGTCTGGACAGTGCTGATTGGCCCAGTGCCATTCACATACACCCTCCCAAGGAAAAAAAAGCTCTCCAGCAATGCACACCAAACTGAGCATGTACAGAGTACCCCCAATGCTCTGTTCTATCAGGAGAGGGATTGGAGACAGTAAAAGAAGGGGAGGATCAGAAAAGACAGGATCAAACAGCCTTTTTCCACAATGCGCAGGTTTAAACCCTTAGGTTCACATAGAGTGTAACACGCATGCATTACTGCATATACAGACTGATTTTACTGTTGTGGGTTTAGTAACACTTTAAATGTAAAACTTCATCATGCACATTAGAGTTGCACGATTCTGGCCAAAATAAGAATCACAATTTTTTTGCTTAGAATAAAGATCACGATTATCGCGGCGTAACATCATCTTTCACATTATACAAAAAAATTGGGCTAACTTTACTGTTTATTTTTTTTTATTCACCACAGTGTATTTTCTTTTTTTTTAATTACTTTTAAAAGACTGCTGCGCAAATACAGAGTGACATAAAATAATGCAACAACTACCAATTTATTTCCTAGGGTTTCTGAGAAAAAATTTTTTTTTATATATTATATATTATAAATATATATATATATATATATATATATATATATATATATATATATATATATATATATATATATATATATAATTTTCTAGAAAAATTTACTGGATTTTAACTGATTTATTTTTATTTATTTTTTTATCTCTGTTATCAACTTGGCAGGCTTCCTTTTTTTTTTTGTCAGCTGTCAGAAGTGTGCAGGGAACAGTGTGCAGTTTTAAGATCGTGAGGACAGTTGAATCGTGATTTTGATTCTATATCGATTAATTGTGCAGCTCTAAACAGACTAGGTATGTTCCCTCTTGTTATCAAAGAGTGAATACCGTATATACTCGAGTATAGGCCGACCCGAATATAAGCCGAGGCCCCCAATTTACCCCCAAAAAACTGGAAAACTTATTGACTCGTGTATAAGCCGAGGGTGAGACATGGCTGTCCATCCCTGTGTGTCCGTCCATCCCTGTGTGTGTGTCCGTCCATCCATCCCTGTGTGTGTGTCCATCCATCCATCCATCCATCCATCCCTGTGTGTGTGTCCGTCCATCCATCCCTGTGTGTGTATCCATCCATCCATCCATCCCTGTGTGTGTGTGTGTGTGTGTGTGTGTATTCATCCATCCATCCATCCCTGTGTGTGTGTGTGTGTGTGTGTATCCATCCATCCATCCATCCATCCCTGTGTGTGTGTGTGTGTGTGTGTGTGTGTGTGTGTGTGTGTGTGTGTGTGTGTGTGTCCGTGCAGCCTTGTGTGTGTGTCCAGCCTACCTGTGTCCCAAGCCTCCGTCCCGAGCCGCCGTCGTCCCGAGCCTCCTCCGTCCCGTGCCTCCTCCGTCCCGTGTCGTGCCGATGGATCGCCGCTCCAGGATCGCCGCTCTTCTCGGCGGCCATTCTACAATTCAAAAGCCGCGCCTCCGCCTCCGCCTGTGATAGGCGGAACACTCAATTTCCCAGCAGCCTGTGTTCCGCCTATCACGGACATCCTCTCATACTCGTCCGTAGTATGAGAATGAACGGATGTCCGTGATAGGCGGAACACTGACTGCTGGGAAATTCAGTGTTCCGCCTATCACAGGCGGAGGCGGAGAAGGAGGCGCGGCTTTTGAATTTTAATGTCCGCCGTCTGTCTGCTCGATACGCTGATCGAGCAGTCAGACAGCGGTGACTCGAGTATAAGCCGAGGGGGCACTTTCAGCCTCAAAAAAGAGGCTGAAAATCTCGGCTTATACTCGAGTATATACGGTATACATTTCTGCCACATAAAACGTAAGAACCAGCCTTAACTTTTGAACTTTTCACATACCACCGAAAAAGTGAGTTTCATTTGTTTAGGATCCCTTCCTGCTAACTCAAGTTCTTTGGACCGTTTTTCTCGTACTTTCTGAGCACCACCCTTCTCTTTAGATTTTGTTGTTTTACTCTCCATATTAATCAATATGAAACTGTAAAATGTATTAAATACCAAAATATGACAATGAGTTACATAAATCCAGCAAACATTACTAACTCTGCATCTCACAAACACGCTCATACATGAAATCCAATAAATCACAAGAAAACTAATCCAACTGAAAATAATATGTTGCTAATATTATGGGGGAAAAAAAACAAAGCAAAACACATATCTTATGTAGGACACTTCTGCTCACTTTAGGAGCAAACGTATGTGTAGTATGCAAAATCTGCCTGAAACACTAGGCCACAAAATAACAGTTATGACCCAAAGCATACATCCAAATTAACAAAGGAATGGCTTCACCAGAAAAATATCAACGTTTTGGAATGGCCCAGCCAGAGCCCAGACCTGAATCCCATTGAAAATCTGTGGGGTGATCTGAAGAGGGCTGTGCACAGGAGATGCCCTCGCAATCTGACAGATTTGGAGTGTTTTCACAAAGAAGAGTGGGTAAATATTGCCAAGTCAAGATGTGCCATGCTGATAGACTCATACCCAAAAAGACTGAGCGCTGTAATAAAGTTAAAAGGGGCTTCAACAAAGTATTAGTTTAAGGGTGTGCACACTTATGCAACCATATTATTTTATTTTTTCTAAAAGATTTTATTTAGTTTGTTGTTTAACTGAGTTGTACAGTTTATAGGTCACATAAGGCCTTCATGTGAACTGGATGTTAAAATAACGTTCTAAAGTAGCTTTGCAGCGAGTTTTGCAATGTTTTTGCAATAGCGTTTTTAGCATTTTTCCACGTTAGCTTTTTCTTTTTTCAATGGATGAAAAAAGTCAAAATATGCTGGTGAGTCACATTTTGAGCGTTTGTCGCTATCTATCTGCTAGAGCTGGGCGATTTTCTCCCCCCAAAAAAATGATGGACACCGTGCCGGTCCTGAGGAGCTGCGGGCAGGAGTTTTTAGGAGAGGCCAAGGCTTTGGCCTAGTCCGCAGTGTCCGGCCTCGCGGACTAGGCCAAAGCCACGGCCTCACCTAAAAACTCCTGCCCGCAGCTCCTCAGGACCGGTGCAGTGTCAACGCCAGTCCTGTCGAAAAAAAAATAAAAAATCGATTTGCTGAAAATTTGAATGGATTTGACCTCTAAACTCGATTCAAGATTTAAATAGATTTTTTCCACAGCCCTACTATCAGCGTTTTTTGACGTTTTTTTACAGCCGAAAAACTTCTCTCAGAACCCACTAGTTTTGTGTTTTTTTTAAAAGCCAAAAAATGCCTCAGTAAAAAAACTGCTGATAACAGCCTATGTGTGCAAGGACACCTAGGGTAACATGATGGGGAGTTTATTGACTGTAGAAAAAAAAGTCTGAAGCCAAAAACAACCACTTAAACATCCCATGTGCATGAGGCCTAAGGCTGGGTTCACATTGCAGCGATGTGGGAACGCTGCGAATCTGCTGCGGGTTCCCGCATCGCATACCTCCCGGCGGAAGTTCACACTGCCCTATGCGAACTGCTGGCAGTGTCAGTGAAACATTAATGACA
Source organism: Lithobates pipiens (assembly GCF_037356315.1). Lineage (NCBI taxonomy): Eukaryota > Metazoa > Chordata > Amphibia > Anura > Ranidae > Lithobates > Lithobates pipiens. The sequence goes on from NW_027507790.1 coordinate 20,923,703, forward strand.
CCCTTAGATCAGTTTGCATATCGCACCCATGCGATCCGATTCTGCTGCGGACCAAAAAAAGGTCCTGTGTGAGTTTGGGCCGGATGCGATGCAAATGCAGCCATACTATCTGTATGGCTGAACTCGCATCGCACAGAGATCGGATGTGATTTGCAGTGCAGTGCAGTGCGAATCACATCCAATCTCATACACCGCTGCAGTGTGAACCCAGCCTAAAGGTAGAAAAAGTTCTGAAATTATTTATCTTTGTCTCATTTGTTTACATCACAGAAACATGACGTTTTTAACAGGGGTCTGTAGACTTTTTATATCTGCTGTATATTTTATCAGCATCTAAAGTCCAGGGATCTTTAAACTACGGCTCTCCAGCTGTTGCAGAACTACGCATCCCATGAGGCATTGTAAAACTCTGACATTCAAAGACTTGACTAGGCATGATGGGAATTGTAGTTCCTGAACTGTATGGCCAAAGTTTGGAGACCCCTGAAACCACAAAATTCCCACAAACACTGAACAATAATGCTGTACAGTACGGGCTGGTTCAAACTGCTGTGATGTCAGACATTGCATGTGATTCACATCGCACTGCTGTGCAGATCACATGCAATGTCTGTGTGATGTGAATTCAGCCATACAGATTGTATGGCTGAATTTGCATCGCATTGAGACCAAACACGTAGAGAACCTTTTTTGGGCCGCACCAGAATTGGATTGCATGGGTGAATTGACAGTTTGCACTGCGATACGCAAACGGATTTAGGCGTGTCATTAACTTTATATTGACACTACCAGCGGTTCACATAGGGCAGTATGAACTATCTGCGAGTCAGGTGCGATGCGGGAAGCCACAGTGAATTTGCAGGGTTCCCACATCGCACCAATGAGAACCGAGCCTATAGGTGGAAATCCGCTGGTGGGGGTCGTTAAGTCCGCTGGTGGGGGCGAGGGGGAGGATGTTAAGTCTGCTGGTGGCGGGGAGGGGGAGGATGTTAAGTCTGCTGGTGGGGGGAGGGTGTTAAGTCCGCTGGTGGGGGGAGGGTGTTAAGTCCGCTGGTGGGGGGAAAGGGGAGGGTGTTAAGTCCGCTGGTGGGGGGGAGGGGGAGGGTGTTAAGTCCGCTGGTGGGGGGAGGGTGTTAAGTCCGCTGGTGGGGGGGAGGGTGTTATCTAAGTCCGCTGTGGGGGAGGGTGTTAAGTCCACTGGTGGGGGGTGTTAAGTCTGCTGGTGGGGGGGAGGGGGAGGGTGTTAAGTCCGCTGGTGGGAGGGAGGGGGGAGGGTGTTAAGTCCGCTGGTGTGGGCGCCGGGCGTTATATAAGTCCGTTGTGGGGGAGGAGGGCGTTATCTAAGTCCGCTGGTGGGGAGGAGGGCGTTATCTAAGTCCGCTGGTGGGGAGGAGGGTGTTATCTAAGTCTGCTGTGGGGGAGGGTGTTAAGTCCGCTGGGGGGGTGTTATCTAAGTCCGCTGTGGGGGAGGAGGGCGTTATCTAAGTCCGCTGTGGGGGAGGAGGGCGTTATCTAAGTCCGCTGTGGGGAAGGAGGGCGTTATCTAAGTCCGCTGTGGGGGGAGGAGGGCGTTATCCAAGTCCGCTGTGGGGGAGGAGGGCGTTATCTAAGTCCGCTGTGGGGGAGGAGGGCATTATCTAAGTCCGCTGTGGGGGAGGAGGGCGTTATCTAAGTCCGCTGTGGGGGAGGAGGGCATTATCTAAGTCCGCTGTGGGGGAGGAGGGCGTTATCTAAGTCCGCTGTGGGGGAGGAGGGCGTTATCTAAGTCTGCTGTGGGGGAGGAGGGCATTATCTAAGTCCGCTGTGGGGGAGGAGGGCGTTATCTAAGTCCGCTGGTGGGGAGGAGGGCGTTATCTAAGTCCGCTGGAGGAGAGGAGGGTGTTATCTAAGTCCGCTGTGGGGGAGGGTGTTAAGTCTGCCGGTGGGGGGGAGGGTGTTATCTAAGTCCGCTGTGGGGGAGGAGGGCGTTATCTAAGTCCGCTGTGGGGGAGGAGGGCGTTATCTAAGTCCGCTGTGGGGGAGGAGGGCGTTATCTAAGTCTGCTGTGGGGGAGGAGGGCATTATCTAAGTCCGCTGTGGGGGAGGAGGGCGTTATCTAAGTCCGCTGGTGGGGAGGAGGGCGTTATCTAAGTCCGCTGGAGGAGAGGAGGGTGTTATCTAAGTCCGCTGTGGGGGAGGGTGTTAAGTCTGCCGGTGGGGGGGAGGGTGTTATCTAAGTCCGCTGTGGGGGAGGAGGGCGTTATCTAAGTCCGCTGTGGGGGAGGAGGGCGTTATCTAAGTCCACTGTGGGGGAGGAGGGCGTTATCTAAGTCCTCTGTGGGGGAGGAGGGCGTTATCTAAGTCCGCTGTGGGGGAGGAGGGCGTTATCTAAGCCCGCTGATGGGGAGGAGGGCGTTATCTAAGCCAGCTGATGGGGAGGAGGGTGTTATCTAAGTTCGCTGTGGGGGAGGAGGGTGTTATCTAAGTCTGCTGTGGGGGGGTGTTAAGTCCGCTGGTGGGGGGAGGGGGAGGGTGTTAAGTCCACTGGTGGGGGGTGTTAAGTCTGCTGGTGGGGGAGGGTGTTAAGTCCGCTGGTGGGGGGGAGGGTGTTAAATCCGCTGGTGGGGGGGAGGATGTTAAGTCCGCTGGTGGGGGGGAGGATGTTAAGTCCGCTGGTGGGGGGGAGGGGGAGGATGTTAAGTCCGCTGGTGGGGGGGAGGGGGAGGGTGTTAAGTCCGCTGGTGGGGTGGGGGGTGTTAAGTCTGCTGGTGGGGGTAGGGTGTTAAGTCCACTGGTGGGGGGGAGGGGGAGGATGTTAAGTCTTCTGGTGGGGGGGAGGGGGAGGGTGTTAAGTCCGCTGGTGGGGGGGAGGGTGTTATCTAAGTCCGCTGTGGGGGAGGAGGGTGTTATCTAAGTCCGCTGTGGGGGAGGAGGGTGTTAAGTCCGCTGGTGGGGGGGAGGAGGAGGGTGTTAAGTCCGCTGGTGGGGGGGAGCGGGAGGGTGTTAAGTCCACTGGTGGGGGGTGTTAAGTCTGCTGGTGGGGGGGAGGATGTTAAGTCTGCTGGTGGGGGGGAGGGGGAGGGTGTTAAGTCCGCTGGTGGGGGGAGGGTGTTAAGTCTGCTGGTGGGGGGAGGGGGAGGGTGTTAAGTCCACTGGTGGGGGGTGTTAAGTCCGCTGGTGGGGGTGTTAAGTCCGCTGGTGGGGGGTGTTAAGTCCGCTGGTGGGGGGTGTTAAGTCCGCTGGTGGGGGGGAGGGGGAGGATGTTAAGTCTGCTGGTGGCGGGGAGGGGAAGGATGTTAAGTCCGCTGGTGGGGGGAGGGTGTTAAGTCCGCTGGTGGGGGGGAGGGGAGGGTGTTAAGTCCACTGGTGGGGGGGAGGTTGTTAAGTCCGCTGGTGGGGGGGAGAGTGTTAAGTCTGCTGGTGGGGGGAGGGGGAGGGTGTTAAGTCCGCTGGTGGGGGGAGGGGGGTGTTTAATCCGCCTGTGGGAGGGGAGGGTGTTAAGTCTGCTGGTGGGGGGGATGGTGTTAAGTCCGCTGGTGGGGGGAGGGGGAGGGTGTTAAGTCCGCTGGTGGGGGGAGGGTGTTAAGTCCGCTGGTGGGGGGAGGGGTGGTGTTAAGTCCGCTGGTGGGGGGGGAGGGGGGGTGTTAAGTTCGCTGGTTGTTAAGTCCGCTGGTGGGGGGGTGGAGGGGGTGTTAAGTCCGCTGGTGGGGGGGAGGGGGGTGTTAAGTCCGCTGGTGGGGGGAGGGGGGTGTTAAGTCCACTGGTGGCGGGGAGGGGGAGGGTGTTAAGTCCACTGGTGGGGGGTGTTAAGTCTGCTGGTGGGGGGGAGGGTGTTAAGTCTGCTGGTGGGGGGGAGGGGGAGGGTGTTAAGTCCGCTGGTGGGGGGAGGGTGTTAAGTCTGCTGGTGGGGGGAGGGGGAGGGTGTTAAGTCCGCTGGTGGGGGTGTTAAGTCCGCTGGTGGGGGGTGTTAAGTCCGCTGGTGGGGGGTGTTAAGTCCGCTGGTGGGGGTCGTTAAGTCCGCTGGTGGGGGTCGTTAAGTCCGCTGGTGGGGGGGAGGGGGAGGATGTTAAGTCTGCTGGTGGCGGGGAGGGGGAGGATGTTAAGTCCGCTGGTGGGGGGGAGGGTGTTAAGTCCGCTGGTGGGGGGGAGGGTGTTAAGTCTGCTGGTGGGGGGAGGGGGAGGGTGTTAAGTCCGCTGGTGGGGGGAGGGGGGTGTTTAATCCGCCTGTGGGAGGGGAGGGTGTTAAGTCTGCTGGTGGGGGGGATGGTGTTAAGTCCGCTGGTGGGGGGAGGGGGAGGGTGTTAAGTCCGCTGGTGGGGGGAGGGTGTTAAGTCCGCTGGTGGGGGGAGGGGGGGGTGTTAAGTCCGCTGGTGGGGGGGAGGGGGGTGTTAAGTCCGCTGGTGGGGGGGAGGGGGGGTGTTAAGTCCACTGGTGGCGGGGAGGGGGAGGGTGTTAAGTCCACTGGTGGGGGGTGTTAAGTCTGCTGGTGGGGGGGAGGGTGTTAAGTCTGCTGGTGGGGGGGAGGGGGAGGGTGTTAAGTCCGCTGGTGGGGGGAGGGTGTTAAGTCTGCTGGTGGGGGGAGGGTGTTAAGTCCACTGGTGGGGGTGTTAAGTCCGCTGGTGGGGGTGTTAAGTCCGCTGGTGGGGGGTGTTAAGTCCGCTGGTGGGGGGTGTTAAGTCCGCTGGTGGGGGGGAGGGGGAGGATGTTAAGTCTGCTGGTGGCGGGGAGGGGGAGGATGTTAAGTCCGCTGGTGGGGGGGAGGGTGTTAAGTCCGCTGGTGGGGTGAGGGTGTTAAGTCCGCTGGTGGGGGGGAGGGTGTTAAGTCTGCTGGTGGGGGGAGGGGGAGGGTGTTAAGTCCGCTGGTGGGGGGAGGGGGGTGTTTAATCCGCCTGTGGGAGGGGAGGGTGTTAAGTCTGCTGGTGGGGGGGAGGGTGTTAAGTCCGCTGGTGGGGGGGGTGGGGGGGTGTTAAGTCCGCTGGTGGGGGGAGGGTGTTAAGTCCGCTGGTGGGGGGGGGTGGGGGGGGGTGTTAAGTCCGCTGGTGGGGGGAGGGGTGGTGTTAAGTCCGCTGGTGGGGGGGGAGGGGGGGTGTTAAGTCCGCTGGTGGGGGGGAGGGGGAGGGTGTTAAGTCCGCTGGTGGGGTGGGGGGTGTTAAGTCTGCTGGTGGGGGTAGGGTGTTAAGTCCACTGGTGGGGGGGAGGGGGAGGATGTTAAGTCTTCTGGTGGGGGGGAGGGGGAGGGTGTTAAGTCCGCTGGTGGGGGGTGTTAAGTCCGCTGGTGGGGGGTGTTAAGTCCGCTGGTGGGGGGGAGGGGGAGGATGTTAAGTCTGCTGGTGGCGGGGAGGGGAAGGATGTTAAGTCCGCTGGTGGGGGGAGGGTGTTAAGTCCGCTGGTGGGGGGGAGGGGAGGGTGTTAAGTCCACTGGTGGGGGGGAGGGTGTTAAGTCCGCTGGTGGGGGGGAGAGTGTTAAGTCTGCTGGTGGGGGGAGGGGGAGGGTGTTAAGTCCACTGGTGGGGGGAGGGGGGTGTTTAATCCGCCTGTGGGAGGGGAGGGTGTTAAGTCTGCTGGTGGGGGGGATGGTGTTAAGTCCGCTGGTGGGGGGAGGGGGAGGGTGTTAAGTCCGCTGGTGGGGGGAGGGTGTTAAGTCCGCTGGTGGGGGGGGGTGGGGGGGGGGTGTTAAGTCCGCTGGTGGGGGGAGGGGTGGTGTTAAGTCCGCTGGTGGGGGGGGAGGGGGGGTGTTAAGTCCGCTGGTTGTTAAGTCCGCTGGTGGGGGGGTGGAGGGGGTGTTAAGTCCGCTGGTGGGGGGGAGGGGGGTGTTAAGTCCGCTGGTGGGGGGAGGGGGGGTGTTAAGTCCACTGGTGGCGGGGAGGGGGAGGGTGTTAAGTCCACTGGTGGGGGGTGTTAAGTCTGCTGGTGGGGGGGAGGGTGTTAAGTCTGCTGGTGGGGGGGAGGGGGAGGGTGTTAAGTCCGCTGGTGGGGGGAGGGTGTTAAGTCTGCTGGTGGGGGGAGGGGGAGGGTGTTAAGTCCACTGGTGGGGGGTGTTAAGTCCGCTGGTGGGGGTGTTAAGTCCGCTGGTGGGGGGTGTTAAGTCCGCTGGTGGGGGGTGTTAAGTCCGCTGGTGGGGGTCGTTAAGTCCGCTGGTGGGGGGGAGGGGGAGGATGTTAAGTCTGCTGGTGGCGGGGAGGGGGAGGATGTTAAGTCCGCTGGTGGGGGGGAGGGTGTTAAGTCCGCTGGTGGGGGGGAGGGTGTTAAGTCTGCTGGTGGGGGGAGGGGGAGGGTGTTAAGTCCGCTGGTGGGGGGAGGGGGGTGTTTAATCCGCCTGTGGGAGGGGAGGGTGTTAAGTCTGCTGGTGGGGGGGATGGTGTTAAGTCCGCTGGTGGGGGGAGGGGGAGGGTGTTAAGTCCGCTGGTGGGGGGAGGGTGTTAAGTCCGCTGGTGGGGGGGTGGGGGGGTGTTAAGTCCGCTGGTGGGGGGAGGGGGGGGGGGGTGTTAAGTCCGCTGGTGGGGGGGAGGGGGGGTGTTAAGTCCGCTGGTTGTTAAGTCCGCTGGTGGGGGGGTGGAGGGGGTGTTAAGTCCGCTGGTGGGGGGGAGGGGGGTGTTAAGTCCGCTGGTGGGGGGGAGGGGGGGTGTTAAGTCCACTGGTGGCGGGGAGGGGGAGGGTGTTAAGTCCACTGGTGGGGGGTGTTAAGTCTGCTGGTGGGGGGGAGGGTGTTAAGTCTGCTGGTGGGGGGGAGGGGGAGGGTGTTAAGTCCGCTGGTGGGGGGAGGGTGTTAAGTCTGCTGGTGGGGGAGGGTGTTAAGTCCACTGGTGGGGGTGTTAAGTCCGCTGGTGGGGGGTGTTAAGTCCGCTGGTGGGGGGTGTTAAGTCCGCTGGTGGGGGGGAGGGGGAGGATGTTAAGTCTGCTGGTGGCGGGGAGGGGGAGGATGTTAAGTCCGCTGGTGGGGGGGAGGGTGTTAAGTCCGCTGGTGGGGGGGAGGGTGTTAAGTCCGCTGGTGGGGGGGAGGGTGTTAAGTCTGCTGGTGGGGGGAGGGGGAGGGTGTTAAGTCCGCTGGTGGGGGGAGGGGGGTGTTTAATCCGCCTGTGGGAGGGGAGGGTGTTAAGTCTGCTGGTGGGGGGGAGGGTGTTAAGTCCGCTGGTGGGGGGGTGTTAAGTCCGCTGGTGGGGGGGAGGGGGGGTGTTAAGTCCGCTGGTTGTTAAGTCCGCTGGTGGGGGGGTGGAGGGGGTGTTAAGTCCGCTGGTGGGGGGAGGGGGTGTTAAGTCCGCTGGTGGGGGGGAGGGGGGGTGTTAAGTCCACTGGTGGCGGGGAGGGGGAGGGTGTTAAGTCCACTGGTGGGGGGTGTTAAGTCTGCTGGTGGGGGGGAGGGTGTTAAGTCTGCTGGTGGGGGGGAGGGGGAGGGTGTTAAGTCCGCTGGTGGGGGGAGGGTGTTAAGTCTGCTGGTGGGGGGAGGGTGTTAAGTCCACTGGTGGGGGTGTTAAGTCAGCTGGTGGGGGTGTTAAGTCCGCTGGTGGGGGGTGTTAAGTCCGCTGGTGGGGGGTGTTAAGTCCGCTGGTGGGGGGGAGGGGGAGGATGTTAAGTCTGCTGGTGGCGGGGAGGGGGAGGATGTTAAGTCCGCTGGTGGGGGGGAGGGTGTTAAGTCCGCTGGTGGGGGGGAGGGTGTTAAGTCTGCTGGTGGGGGGAGGGGGAGGGTGTTAAGTCCGCTGGTGGGGGGAGGGGGGTGTTTAATCCGCCTGTGGGAGGGGAGGGTGTTAAGTCTGCTGGTGGGGGGGATGGTGTTAAGTCCGCTGGTGGGGGAGGGGGAGGGTGTTAAGTCCGTTGGTGGGGGGAGGGGGAGGGTGTTAAGTCCGCTGGTGGGGGGGGGGGTGGGGGGTGTTAAGTCCGCTGGTGGGGGGAGGGGGAGTGTTAAGTCCGCTGGTGGGGGGGAGGGGGGGTGTTAAGTCCGCTGGTTGTTAAGTCCGCTGGTGGGGGGGTGGAGGGGGTGTTAAGTCCGCTGGTGGGGGGGAGGGGGGTGTTAAGTCCGCTGGTGGGGGGGAGGGGGGGTGGTAAGTCCGATCTGGGGGAGGAGGGTGTTAAGTCTGCTGGTGGGGGGAGGGTGTTAAGTCCGCTGGTGGGGGGGAGGGGGAGTATGTTAAGTCCGCTGGTGGGGGGGAGGGGGAGGGTGTTAAGTCCACTGGTGGGGGGAAGGTGTTAAGTCCACTGGTGGGGGGTGTTAAGTCTGCTGGTGGGGGGAGGGTGTTAAGTCCGCTGGTGGGGGGGAGGGGGAGGGTGTTAAGTCCGCTGGTGGGGGGAGGGGGGTGTTTAATCCGCCTGTGGGAGGGGAGGGTGTTAAGTCTGCTGGTGGGGGGGATGGTGTTAAGTCCGCTGGTGGGGGGAGGGGGAGGGTGTTAAGTCTGCTGGTGGGGGGAGGGTGTTAAGTCCGCTGGTGGGGGGGTGGGGGGGTGTTAAGTCCGCTGGTGGGGGGGGAGGGTGTTAAGTCCGCTGGTGGGGGGGAGGGGGGGTGTTAAGTCCGCTGGTTGTTAAGTCCGCTGGTGGGGGGGTGGAGGGGGTGTTAAGTCCGCTGGTGGGGGGGAGGGGGGTGTTAAGTCCGCTGGTGGGGGGGGGGTGTTAAGTCCGCCGGTGGGGGGGGGGTGTTAAGTCCGCTGGTGGGGGGTGTTAAGTCTGCTGGTGGGGGGTGTTAAGTCCGCTGGTGGGGGGGAGGGGGAGGATGTTAAGTCTGCTGGTGGCGGGGAGGGGGAGGATGTTAAGTCCGCTGGTGGGGGGGAGGGTGTTAAGTCCGCTGGTGGGGGGGAGGGTGTTAAGTCTGCTGGTGGGGGGAGGGGGAGGGTGTTAAGTCCGCTGGTGGGGGGAGGGGGGTGTTTAATCCGCCTGTGGGAGGGGAGGGTGTTAAGTCTGCTGGTGGGGGGATGGTGTTAAGTCCGCTGGTGGGGGGGGTGGGGGGGTGTTAAGTCCGCTGGTGGGGGGAGGGGGGGTGTTAAGTCCGCTGGTGGGGGGGAGGGGGGGTGTTAAGTCCGCTGGTTGTTAAGTCCGCTGGTGGGGGGGTGGAGGGGGTGTTAAGTCCGCTGGTGGGGGGGAGGGGGGTGTTAAGTCCGCTGGTGGGGGGGAGGGGGGGTGTTAAGTCCACTGGTGGCGGGGAGGGGGAGGGTGTTAAGTCCACTGGTGGGGGGTGTTAAGTCTGCTGGTGGGGGGGAGGGTGTTAAGTCTGCTGGTGGGGGGGAGGGGGAGGGTGTTAAGTCCGCTGGTGGGGGGAGGGTGTTAAGTCTGCTGGTGGGGGGAGGGGGAGGGTGTTAAGTCCACTGGTGGGGGGTGTTAAGTCCGCTGGTGGGGGTGTTAAGTCCGCTGGTGGGGGGTGTTAAGTCCGCTGGTGGGGGGTGTTAAGTCCGCTGGTGGGGGGTGTTAAGTCCGCTGGTGGGGGGGAGGGGGAGGATGTTAAGTCTGATGGTGGCGGGGAAGGGAAGGGTGTTAAGTCCGCTGGTGGGGGGAGGGGGGTGTTTAATCCGCCTGTGGGAGGGGAGGGTGTTAAGTCTGCTGGTGGGGGGGGTGGTGTTAAGTCCGCTGGTGGGGGGAGGGGGAGGGTGTTAAGTCCGCTGGTGGGGGGAGGGGGAGGGTGTTAAGTCCGCTGGTGGGGGGGGGTGGGCGGGTGTTAAGTCCGCTGGTGGGGGGAGGGGGGGTGTTAAGTCCGCTGGTGGGGGGGAGGGGGGGTGTTAAGTCCGCTGGTTGTTAAGTCCGCTGGTGGGGGGGTGGAGGGGGTGTTAAGTCTGCTGGTGGGGGGGAGGGGGGTGTTAAGTCCGCTGGTGGGAGGGAGGGGGGGTGGTAAGTCCGATGTGGGGGAGGAGGGTGTTAAGTCTGCTGGTGGGGGGAGGGTGTTAAGTCCGCTGGTGGGGGGGAGGGGGAGGATGTTAAGTCCGCTGGTGGGGGGAGGGGGAGGGTGTTAAGTCCACTGGTGGGGGGAGGGTGTTAAGTCCACTGGTGGGGGGTGTTAAGTCTGCTGGTGGGGGGGAGGGTGTTAAGTCCGCTGGTGGGGGGGAGGGGGAGGGTGTTAAGTCTGCTGGTGGGGGGAGGGGGGAGGGTGTTAAGTCCGCTGGTCGAGGGTGTGAAGTCCGCTGGTGGGGGGTGTTAAGTCCCCTGGTGGGGGTGTTAAGTCCGCTGGTGGGGGGTGTTAAGTCTGCTGGTGGGGGGGAGGGGGAGGATGTTAAGTCCGCTGGTGGGGGGAGGGTGTTAAGTCCGCTGGTGGGGGGGAGGGGGAGGGTGTTAAGTCCGCTGGTGGGGGGGAGGGTGTTAAGTCTGCTGGTGGGGGGAGGGGGAGGGTGTTAAGTCTGCTGGTGGGGGGAGGGTATTAAGTCCGCTGGTGGGGGAGGGGGAGGGTGTTAAGTCCGCTGGAGGGGGGGAGGGGGGGTGTTAAGTCCGCTGGAGGGGGGGGTGTTAAGTCCGCTGGTGGGGGGGAGGGGGGTGTTAAGTCCGCTGGTGGGGGGGAGGGGGGTGGTAAGTCTGATGTGGGGGAGGAGGGTGTTAAGTCTGCTGGTGGGGGGAGGGTGTTAAGTCCGCTGGTGGGGGGGAGGGGGAGGATGTTAAGTCCGCTGGTGGGGGGGAGGGGGAGGGTGTTAAGTCCACTGGTGGGGGGAGGGTGTTAAGTCCACTGGTGGGGGGTGTTAAGTCTGCTGGTGGGGGGAGGGTGTTAAGTCCGCTGGTGGCGGGGAGGGGGAGGGTGTTAAGTCCACTGGTGGGGGGTGTTAAGTCTGCTGGTGGGGGAAGGGTGTTAAGTCCGCTGGTGGGGGGAGGGGAGGATGTTAAGTCCGCTGGTGGGGGGAGGGGGAGGGTGTTAAGTCCGCTGGTGGGGGGAGGGTGTTAAGTCCACTGGTGGGGGGTGTTAAGTCTGCTGGTGGGGGGAGGGTGTTAAGTCCGCTGGTGGGGGGAGGGGGAGGATGTTAAGTCCGCTGGTGGGGGGAGGGTGTTAAGTCTGCTGGTGGGGGGAGGGGGGAGGGTGTTAAGTCCGCTGGTCGGGGGTGTTAAGTCTGCTGGTGGGGGGAGGGGGAGGATGTTAAGTCCGCTGGTGGGGGGGAGGGTGTTAAGTCCGCTGGTGGGGGGGAGGGTGTTAAGTCTGCTGGTGGGGGGAGGGTGTTAAGTCCGCTGGTGGGGGGAGGGGGGTGTTTAATCCGCCTGTGGGAGGGGAGGGTGTTAAGTCCGCTGGTGGGGGGAGGGTGTTAAGTCTGCTGGTGGGGGGAGGGTGTTAAGTCCACTGGTGGGGGTGTTAAGTCCGCTGGTGGGGGGTGTTAAGTCCGCTGGTGGGGGGTGTTAAGTCCGCTGGTGGGGGGGAGGGGGAGGATGTTAAGTCTGCTGGTGGCGGGGAGGGGGAGGATGTTAAGTCCGCTGGTGGGGGGGAGGGTGTTAAGTCCGCTGGTGGGGGGGAGGGTGTTAAGTCTGCTGGTGGGGGGAGGGGGAGGGTGTTAAGTCCGCTGGTGGGGGGAGGGGGGTGTTTAATCCGCCTGTGGGAGGGGAGGGTGTTAAGTCTGCTGGTGGGGGGGATGGTGTTAAGTCCGCTGGTGGGGGGAGGGGGAGGGTGTTAAGTCCGTTGGTGGGGGGAGGGGGAGGGTGTTAAGTCCGCTGGTGGGGGGGGGGGGTGGGGGGTGTTAAGTCCGCTGGTGGGGGGAGGGGGGGTGTTAAGTCCGCTGGTGGGGGGGAGGGGGGTGTTAAGTCCGCTGGTTGTTAAGTCCGCTGGTGGGGGGGTGGAGGGGGTGTTAAGTCCGCTGGTGGGGGGGTGGGGGGTGTTAAGTCCGCTGGTGGGGGGGAGGGGGGGTGGTAAGTCCGATCTGGGGGAGGAGGGTGTTAAGTCTGCTGGTGGGAGGAGGGTGTTAAGTCCGCTGGTGGGGGGGAGGGGGAGGATGTTAAGTCCGCTGGTGGGGGGGAGGGGGAGGGTGTTAAGTCCACTGGTGGGGGGAAGGTGTTAAGTCCACTGGTGGGGGGTGTTAAGTCTGCTGGTGGGGGGGAGGGTGTTAAGTCCGCTGGTGGGGGGGAGGGGGAGGGTGTTAAGTCCGCTGGTGGGGGGAGGGGGGTGTTTAATCCGCCTGTGGGAGGGGAGGGTGTTAAGTCTGCTGGTGGGGGGGATGGTGTTAAGTCCGCTGGTGGGGGGGGTGGGGGGGTGTTAAGTCCGCTGGTGGGGGGGGGAGGGTGTTAAGTCCGCTCGTGGGGGGGAGGGGGGGTGTTAAGTCCGCTGGTTGTTAAGTCCGCTGGTGGGGGGGTGGAGGGGGTGTTAAGTCCGCTGGTGGGGGGGAGGGGGGTGTTAAGTCCGCTGGTGGGGGGGGGGTGTTAAGTCCACTGGTGGCGGGGAGGGGGAGGGTGTTAAGTCCACTGGTGGGGGGTGTTAAGTCTGCTGGTGGGGGGGAGGGTGTTACGTCTGCTGGTGGGGGGGAGGGGGAGGGTGTTAAGTCCGCTGGTGGGGGGAGGGTGTTAAGTCTGCTGGTGGGGGGAGGGGGAGGGTGTTAAGTCCACTGGTGGGGGGTGTTAAGTCCGCTGGTGGGGGGTGTTAAGTCCGCTGGTGGGGGGTGTTAAGTCCGCTGGTGGGGGGTGTTAAGTCCGCTGGTTGGGGGGAGGGGGAGGATGTTAAGTCTGCTGGTGGCGGGGAGGGGGAGGATGTTAAGTCCGCTGGTGGGGGGAGGGTGTTAAGTCCGCTGGTGGGGGGGAGGGTGTTAAGTCTGCTGGTGGGGGGAGGGGGAGGGTGTTAAGTCCGCTGGTGGGGGGTGTTTAATCCGCCTGTGGGAGGGGAGGGTGTTAAGTCTGCTGGTGGGGGGATGGTGTTAAGTCCGCTGGTGGGGGGGGTGGGGGGGTGTTAAGTCCGCTGGTGGGGGGAGGGGGGGTGTTAAGTCCGCTGGTGGGGGGGAGGGGGGGTGTTAAGTCCGCTGGTTGTTAAGTCCGCTGGTGGGGGGGTGGAGGGGGTGTTAAGTCCGCTGGTGGGGGGGAGGGGGGTGTTAAGTCCGCTGGTGGGGGGGAGGGGGGGTGTTAAGTCCACTGGTGGCGGGGAGGGGGAGGGTGTTAAGTCCACTGGTGGGGGGTGTTAAGTCTGCTGGTGGGGGGAGGGTGTTAAGTCTGCTGGTGGGGGGAGGGGGAGGGTGTTAAGTCCGCTGGTGGGGGGAGGGTGTTAAGTCTGCTGGTGGGGGGAGGGGGAGGGTGTTAAGTCCACTGGTGGGGGGTGTTAAGTCCGCTGGTGGGGGTGTTAAGTCCGCTGGTGGGGGGTGTTAAGTCCGCTGGTGGGGGGTGTTAAGTCCGCTGGTGGGGGGAGGGGGAGGATGTTAAGTCTGATGGTGGCGGGGAAGGGAAGGGTGTTAAGTCCGCTGGTGGGGGGAGGGGGGTGTTTAATCCGCCTGTGGGAGGGGAGGGTGTTAAGTCTGCTGGTGGGGGGGGTGGTGTTAAGTCCGCTGGTGGGGGGAGGGGGAGGGTGTTAAGTCCGCTGGTGGGGGGAGGGGGAGGGTGTTAAGTCCGCTGGTGGGGGGGGTGGGGGGGTGTTAAGTCCGCTGGTGGGGGGAGGGGGGGTGTTAAGTCCGCTGGTGGGGGGGAGGGGGGGTGTTAAGTCCGCTGGTTGTTAAGTCCGCTGGTGGGGGGGTGGAGGGGGTGTTAAGTCTGCTGGTGGGGGGGAGGGGGGTGTTAAGTCCGCTGGTGGGAGGGAGGGGGGGTGGTAAGTCCGATGTGGGGGAGGAGGGTGTTAAGTCTGCTGGTGGGGGGAGGGTGTTAAGTCCGCTGGTGGGGGGGAGGGGGAGGATGTTAAGTCCGCTGGTGGGGGGAGGGGGAGGGTGTTAAGTCCACTGGTGGGGGGAGGGTGTTAAGTCCACTGGTGGGGGGTGTTAAGTCTGCTGGTGGGGGGGAGGGTGTTAAGTCCGCTCGTGGGGGGGAGGGGGAGGGTGTTAAGTCTGCTGGTGGGGGGAGGGGGGAGGGTGTTAAGTCAGCTGGTCGAGGGTGTGAAGTCCGCTGGTGGGGGGTGTTAAGTCCCCTGGTGGGGGTGTTAAGTCCGCTGGTGGGGGGTGTTAAGTCTGCTGGTGGGGGGGAGGGGGATGATGTTAAGTCCGCTGGTGGGGGGAGGGTGTTAAGTCCGCTGGTGGGGGGGAGGGGGAGGGTGTTAAGTCCGCTGGTGGGGGGGAGGGTGTTAAGTCTGCTGGTGGGGGGAGGGGGATTGTGTTAAGTCCGCTGGTGGGGGGAGGGTATTAAGTCCGCTGGTGGGGGAGGGGGAGGGTGTTAAGTCCGCTGGAGGGGGGGAGGGGGGGTGTTAAGTCCGCTGGAGGGGGGGTGTTAAGTCCGCTGGTGGGGGGGAGGGGGGTGTTAAGTCCGCTGGTGGGGGGGAGGGGGGTGGTAAGTCTGATGTGGGGGAGGAGGGTGTTAAGTCTGCTGGTGGGGGGAGGGTGTTAAGTCCGCTGGTGGGGGGGAGGGGGAGGATGTTAAGTCCACTGGTGGGGGGGAGGGGGAGGGTGTTAAGTCCACTGGTGGGGGGAGGGTGTTAAGTCCACTGGTGGGGGGTGTTAAGTCTGCTGGTGGGGGGAGGGTGTTAAGTCCGCTGGTGGCGGGGAGGGGGAGGGTGTTAAGTCCACTGGTGGGGGGTGTTAAGTCTGCTGGTGGGGGGAGGGTGTTAAGTCCGCTGGTGGGGGGAGGGGAGCATGTTAAGTCCGCTGGTGGGGGGGAGGGGGAGGGTGTTAAGTCCACTGGTGGGGGGGAGGGTGTTAAGTCCACTGGTGGGGGGTGTTAAGTCTGCTGGTGGGGGGAGGGTGTTAAGTCCGCTGGTGGGGGGAGGGGGAGGATGTTAAGTCCGCTGGTGGGGGGAGGGTGTTAAGTCTGCTGGTGGGGGGAGGTGGGAGGGTGTTAAGTCCGCTGGTCGGGGGTGTTAAGTCCGCTGGTGGGGGGTGTTAAGTCCGCTGGTGGGGGGTGTTAAGTCTGCTGGTGGGGGGAGGGGGAGGATGTTAAGTCCGCTGTGGGGTGGAGGGTGTTAATTCTGCTGGTGGGGGGGAGGGGGAGGGTTTTAAGTCCGCTGGTGGGGGGAGGGGTGTTAAGTCCGCTGGTGGGGGGAGGGGTGTTAAGTCTGCTGGTGGGGGGGAGGGTGTTAAGTCTGCTGGTGGGGGGAGGGGGATGGTGTTAAGTCCGCTGCTGGGGGAGGGGGAGGGTGTTAAGTCCGCTGAGGGGGGGAGGGGGGGTGTTAAGTCCGCTGGAGGGGGGGTGTTAAGTCCGCTGGTGGGGGGGAGAGGGATGTTAAGTCCACTGGTGGGGGGGAGGGGGATGTTAAGTCCGCTGGTGGGGGGGAGGGGGATGTTAAGTCCGCTGGTGGGGGGAGGGGGAGGGTGTTAAGTCCGCTGGTGGAGGGGAGGGGGGTGTAAAGTCCTCTGGAGGGGGGGTGTTAAGTCCGCTGGTGGGGGGGTAGTTAAATCTGCTCGTGGGGGGTGTTAAGTCCGCTGGTGGGGGGGAGGGGGAGGATGTTAAGTCTGCTGGTGGGGGGGAGGGTGTTAAGTCCGCTGGTGGGGGGGAGGTAGATAAATCCGCTCGTGGGGGGTGTTAAGTCCGCTGGTGGGAGGGAGGGTGTTAAGTCCGCTGGTGGGGGGGAGGGTGTTAAGTCTGCTGGTGGGGGGAGGGGGAGGGTGTTAAGTCCGCTGGTGGGGGGGTGTTAAGTCCGCTGGTGGGAGGAGGGGGGTGATAAGTCCGCTGGTGGGGGGAGGGGGGGTGTTAAGTCCGCTGGTAGGGGGTGTTAGAAAAAAAAAACACGCTGCCACTGCCAAAATGTTTAATTGTCATGATGACTAACTTCTCCCCTTAGAAATACCTTACTTCAGGCTGGGGAGCGTTGATTGGGAGCACTGCGCCAGGTCCTTGCCACTCTTCGGGGGTGGGGGTGATGAAGCAGGTCTTGTCTTCTAAGCCGACTGCAGCTAGCCACGCCTCCCAGCAGGTCACGACGTTCTTCACGCCGGGCGTCCACTCCCCTGACGGGCCACACACACCTGGCCTGCCTCTGGGTCTCCTGGGAGGCGGGAGTTGTAGTCTGCTGCGCTCACACCTCCAGGAGCTTTAGCGCGCTGGACTACAACTCCCACAATGCAGCGCAGGCTGGGCAGCAGCATCGAGCCAGTCAATCAGCGGCGGCTGCGGGGGAGGCTGTTAAAAGAACTCTGTGACCCGGGCCGCTCCAGTCACAACATTTAAAAAAACAAAAAACAAACAAACAGCCAGCAGCAGTTTAAACATAATTCCCCCGGCCCAGCCCGCCCCTGGGTTTAACCATTTCAAGTCTGATTAGGCACAGGATTCTCTCTTCCATTCACAGATCATGTTACAGGCAATATAATCAATGGATGAACTTTTCTCAATGGAGGAGAGGACAGGAGGGGTGTTTCACCATCAGATCATCTTTAGTGCAGCTGAGCCAAGAGATACAAAGTCTTTAACCCCCACAGTGCGGGAAGTTCAGCAGCAGGAAGAGGACAGGGTAACCCTGCAATGAAGATTTCTACAGAATCCTTAGCTTGCACATTGTGGGATGTGCTTCATTAAAGGTATGTAATGTAACCAAAAATAGTGTAGATAAAAATGCAGCTTTAAAGTTGATCTTCCATTAAAATCATTAGGACACACATCTTTAATTAATCCTATTATTGGATATTTTTGAGAAAAAGTACCTCTTTTTGCTAGGCTCCATCATGTCCCAGTTTATTGAATGTCACACCATTAGAGATTGCAGACAAACTATTGTTTTCAACCAGGCAGAGCTTATTAACATCATACTGTATATGCATGTCAATATAGGCAGCAGTTGAAAAAAAGTGCTGCAATCTTTATTGGGAGTTTCCTATGCCAATTTAACATTGTACACTTTTTTCATTGGCTGCTTAAAGGTCTTTTTTTTTAAAGTTTGCTACCAATTTGCTCCTAGCCCCTCCCACTCAAAGACACAATTATGTGGTGCTTGATACCAAAGGCAACCATTGAATGATTTGAGTGACCTTTGACATCACATGTTTCATAACTGTTCTTAACGGTGTTGGAATCCTATTAAATGCTATCTCTTTGTATATCCTTCTATGTCTGCCTCAATTTTCTGTTTCATTTCACCAGTCTATCCATCCATCTGCCTGTGTCACTTTGTCAGAGAGTCAGTAATACATTTATAATAAGGCCTGGGTTTTATTTTTCCTTCTATCTAATGTTTCTTATTAACTCGTGCTGAAAAGACTCCCAGAAGTGAATATGTAAAAGGTGTATCTTCAGCGCTATGGGCATATCAGCAGAGCAGTGGAATAATTCTGATTGATTGGTTCTGCAATGCAGAGTTCACACAAAACTGCAACAAACAGATTTTTTTTCATCATGCTATTGCTGTATGAAACTGCAGTATCCCAAATGTTTATTATAAACAGGATCTTCAATATTACATGAACATCTACTTTGAAGCAAGCTGCAGATTAATGCTGCATGTGTTTCATTTCGGTTGGGGTGAAGTATAAAGAGGTCATTAACTGGTCTTCCAACACTGAAATGCTAAGAGTTTCAAATGTTGACACATTGCTTACAAACTTCTGATTATCAAGGCAGTATATGTGAATGCTCTCACATTTAAAAGCTTGAAAAATAGAGATACATTTCAGCTGTCCGAAAGCTTGTTTTACATATGCAGTATGCCTATTTATCTGTAAAAATGGCACACTTAGGGCCGGTTCACACTGCGGGCGATGCGAGGCGACACGACTCGCCTCGCCGCTATCTTACAAGTCGCCCCCGTTCTGTACAATGGAACCGTTCTGAGAGGAGCGACTCGAGTCGCTCCGACTCAGAAAAAAGGTTCCTGTACTACTTTCGGGCGACCTCGGGGCGACTTGCATTGACTTCTATACAGAAGTCATCTGCAAGTTGCCGCTGAGGTCGCGGCAGGTCGCGGCGAGGCAAGTCGGTGTCGCCTCGCATCGCCTGCAGTGTGAACCGGCCCTTAAGGTGGACAAGGCCAGTGTACAGGCTGCAGAATGTTGCATAATTATCTGGTGTCCCCATCAGAGTGCCACCTTATATTTGGTGTCCCCATCAGAGTGCCTCCTTATTCTGGTGTACCCATCAGAATGCCACCTTAATCAGGTGTTACCATCACAGTGCCTCCTTAACCTGGTGTCCCCATCACAGTGCCTCCTTAATCAGGTGTCCCCATCACAGTGCCTCCTTATTCTGGTGTCCCCATCACAGTGCCTCCTTACATTAGGGGTCCCTCTGTACATCAAAGTTGTCCCCCTGTACTCACTGATCACACACTTTATAGACGGCAGCTCCTCCTTCCATTCTCCAGTTATATAAGGCCCCATACACACTACTCAATTTTCGGCAGATTTTTGTCTTCAGATTTACCAAAACCATATAATATGAGATCAAACCTTAAGAGTTTACATTTGTATGCAATCAGGCAGGCCCTTGCACTACATGGTTTTGGTCAATCTGAAGACAAATATCTGCAAAAAAACTAAATGTGCGTATGAGGTCTTTAAGTCACATGAGAGGAAGAGATGAAGAAGGATAGACTGTCTTCATTCCTTAGCAGTCCATGCTGCAGTGCCAGCTATCTATCGCCAACTGTAGTCTGGAAGGAGGAGAACACCTGATCCTCTTCCCAGCTTTCTTAGGAAGCCACAGTCCGGTCTGAACAATGTGTCCAGTTTTCAGGCAGAAAAACAGACACATGATTCAAAATCCGGATTATCCAGGTAAATCCCAGACAGGTGGCAACCCTAGGGACTTTTCATGCAGCTTCAAAAGCAACATTGGAAACACACAAATCCTTTAAATAACATGTTTGATGATGCTTGAAAACTGTTACAGAACAGTACAATTATCATGGATAGTCTAAGCCAGTGTTTCTCAACTCCAATCCTCAAGGCGCCCCAACAGGTTATGTTTTCAGGATTTCCCTCAGATGAAACGGCTCTGATAATTACTAAGGCAGTGAAACTGATCAAATCACCTGTGCAAAATAACGGAAGGTTCGAAAACATGACCTGTTGAGGCGCCTTGAGGACTGAAGTTGAGAAACACTGGTCTAAGCGACAGCATATGTTGCCAGTGCATATTTGGCTGTGGAACTGTTATTTCTCTTTACAATCAGGCTTTCATAGAAGAGCAGCACCCCAATCGCATATATTTCAGTTTGAAAAAAAAAAGGCAATTTTGGTAGCTTTAGTAGTGACATTTGTTTTTTTGTTAAATGGTAATAAATACTTTGACTGGCAAATAGAAATTGTCCCATGTTTTACTATGGCTGTCCCAGTTCTCACTGATACAAAACTCCTACCACGTTCTATCAAACTCTCATTAAGAATTAGGAGGCTGCAGAGGATACATCACTGTAAAATTGGCCAGCAGCAGTACATTCTGATTAAGGGAGAATTGAAGAAAATGTGCTGGAGAAAAAAGAGTAATAGGAAAAACAGGTGTTTTACAACAAGAGTATAACTTTTTTTGGATAGATTGGAGAGGGATTAAAACCCCTTTAAGGTTTTTATTGCTGTCAATACCCCCATTAGGGAGATTCAGTTTCTCTTTTTGTCCTGTTTACCATTATCAATTAAAGTGAAAGTAAAAGAAAAACACAAATTTTATGTTGTCCCCGGAAAAGTAATAGAGAAGAAATTCAATGGGGACACTAGTTCTGGTGACCTGGGGGGCCCCAAGGGATTCCCCTAACTTGCATGGATTTCCTGTCACTTTTTGTTTTTGCTTACGAAACAGCAAGTGAAGGTTAATCTCCACAATGGGAGACAGATGGCAAACAAAAACTGACAGGGATTATAACTCTCCCTTACTCAATCCAAAGTAAAAGTAAAAAATACTAGACATGCACATGACGAAAAAATGTGTTTATTTTTGTTTTGACTCCTTAATCTAGTTATTTTGTTTAATTCAACTCTGTTGATTCGCTCAATTCATATTCGAAATACGTATTCGTAATTTTCTTTGAATTACATTTTTTTTTTTGATTCAAAACTTTCAAATATATACATTTTTGAATAAGTCAAAACGAAAATGTTATATGAATGCAGCAAAGTGAACAAACAAGAGAAAAATCTTCATCAAATGATTACAATGATTCTTTAAATCACCTTTGGCTTAACAAAAACAGCATTATTTCAAAATGGTACTTTAATAACACACACAGTCTTTGTTTTCAGGAATATGTGTAGTTAGAATTCGACTGGAGTTCAATGTAAAATTCAATTTGAATTTCAGTCCGAATTTCCGAAATTAAAATTTACGTTATTCAGAGCATTCGGTAAGATTTGTTTATATTATAATTTGGGTATTCGGACATATTCGAATCTCTGAATAATGAAAAATTATTCCAAATATTAATTCGGAAAGAAATGAACTACACATGTCTAAAAAATACATTTTTGCACATAGTTCTACTTTAATCACTTCAACACCGGTCATTTTTACTCCCTTCCTACCCAGATCAATTTTCAGTTTTCATGGCTGTTGCACTTTGAATGCTATGTATAGGGATGAACACCCACCGGTTCGGTTCGCACCAGAACCTGCGAACGGACCGAAAATTCATACAAACTTTAGAACCCCATTAAAGTCTATGGGACTCGAACGTTCAAAATCAAAAGTGCTCATTTTAAATTCTAATATGCAAGTAATTGTCCTAAAAAGGGTTTGGGGATCTGGCTCCTGCCCCAGGGAACATGTATCAATGCAAAAATGTTTTTTTAAAAATGCCAGTTTTTTCGGGAGCACTGCTTTTAATGACGCTTAAAGTGAAAAAAAAAGTGAAATATTCATTTAAATATCGTGCCTGGGGGGTGTCTATAGTATGCCTGTGAAGTGGCACGTATTTCCCGTGTTTCGAACAGTCCCTGCACAAAATGAAATTTCTAACGGAAAAAAAGTAATTTAAAACTGCTTGTGGTTTTAATGTAATGTCTGGTTCCGGCAATACGGATGAAAATCATTGAGAAAAATGGCATGGGTAGCCCCCCCTGCCCATTACCAGCCCCTTTTGGTCTTGTATTAAGGGGAACCCCGTACTCAAATTAAAAAAATGAAAGGCGTGGGGCCCCCAAGCCCTATATACTCAGAACAGCAGGATACAGGTGGTGCAAACAAGACAGGGACTGTGCAGGTTTGTTGTGTTAAGTAGAATCTGTTTGTAATTTTGAACTGGTACATTTTTAAAGTGTAGCTCCAGTCAAAAAATCTATTTTTAAGCTTTTTGGAAAACATAGGGAAGGGTTATCACCCCTGTATAATTTTTTTTGGCCGTCCGTCTTTTTTCATCTCACTTCCTGTTGTCTCCTTCCGTTTGCAAGTAGGAGACATTTGTAAGTTGGATGTTTGAAAGTAGGGGCCTGCCCTATATGCGCTGCATAAATTTGGGCCTAAGGTGTTGGTGTTGCTACAACACTGTAAGCCCTCAAAGTGACTCTTGGTGGGCGCTGGAACGCCCTGTTGTGAACTATTATATCAAGAAGTGTAATTACATGTCATTGTTGAACAGTGGTAGAAAAAGTGGGCCTTTGGTGGTTGTGGTGGTGGTGGTGCTGGTGCCACAACACTGTAAGTCCTCACAGTTACTCTCGGTGGGCACTGGAACGGGCCTGTTGTGAAATATTATATCAAGAATTGTAATTACATGCACCTGTTAAACAGGGGCTGAAAAATTTGGCCTTAGGCACTGGTGCCACAACACTGCAACACCTCACAGAAACTCTAGTTGGAGAGCAGGAATGAGCCCTGCTGCAAAGTATTGCATCAAAAATTGTAATTACATGCCCCTGTTTAACAGGGGCTGAAAAATTGGGCCTTAGACACTGGTGCTGGTGCCACGACACTGCAACCCCTCACAGATACTCTAGTTAGAGCACAGGAATGAGCCCTGCTACAAAGTATTGCATCAACAATTGTAATTACATGCCCCTGTTAAACAGGGGCTGAAAAATTTGGTCTTAGCCACTGGTGCCACGACACTGCAGCCCCTCACAGATACTCTAGTTGGAGCGCAGGAATGAGCCCTGCTGCAAAGTATTGCATCAAAATTGTAATTACATGCCCCTGTTAAACAGGGGCTGAAAAATTGGACCTTATGCACTGGTGGCGGGCCCAGAACCAAAATGTTCTTCCAAGCTATCTGCAGGATCATTGAGGAGGAAGAGGATAGCCAGTCAGCATAACAGGATAGTCACTCAGCATCAGCATAGGCAGTCTTGAAGGGATGTGACATTTAAAAAAAAAAATATTCAGTTACATCAGCTTCAGGTGCTTGGTAGCTTGGTGGTGATCCAAGACTGATTCATCTTTATGAAGGTCAGTCGATCAACCGAGTCGGTGGACAGGCGTGATCAGTTACAAGGCCTCCAGCAGCACTGAATGTGTGTTCCAAAAGAACGATGGATGCAGGACAGGCCAGTAGCTCAATTGCATACTGTGCAAGCTCTGGCCAGTGATCCATCCTCAAGACCCAGTAAGCCAGAGGATTTTCGGTGGGAAAGGTGTCCAAGTCTGACCTTGCCCCAAGGTATTTCTGCACCATGTAAATCAGACGCTGGCGATGGTTGCTGGAATCGATCATACCTTGGGGCTGTGGACTAAAATATTGTCTGAATGCATCGATCAGACGGCCACCTTCTCCACCGCTCCTTCTGTGACTGACCCAAGCTTCAGCAACACCTTGTCCAGGACCAGGAATTTGTAACCTCCCAGTCTCTGGGAACGCATTGCACAGACCTTTCTGCAAGGCCTCCCGGAGACGTCTCATCCTCTGCTCCCTCTGCGACAGCAAGATAAGGTCCGCAACCTTACCCTTGTTCCGTGGATCAAGGGGAGTTGCCAGTCATCTCCTTGATATGAGGATCCTTCCACAGACTTTGCAGGATCAGGAAGGCCATGCAGCATAGGTTAGCTGAGGCATTTGGTCCGGAGTCCTCTGGGTCACTAAGGATGACTGCGTGTGCAGCCGCTGCAGCATGGCCAACGTTGAGTTCTACCTGGTGGGCATGTCACAGAGAAGGCGGTTCTTGGGCAGGTTCAATTCCTTTTGGAGCTCAGCCAGCCGAGCACTGGCATTATATGGCCAGCGGAAATGAACACAGACTTTCCTGGCCTGTCTCAGGACATCCTGTAAGCTCGGGTACCTGCCCAAGAACAGCTGCTCCACCAAGTTAGGTACGTGAGCCACACAGGGGATATGGGTCAGTTGTCCCTGTCGGAGGGCAGAAAGGAGGTTGGTGCCATTGTTGCAAACCACCATTCCTGGCTTAAGCTGGCGTGGCATCAACCACCTCTCAGCCTGCCCCTGCAGAGCTGACAGAATGCAAATCGTATTTTACCTTTTGAAACTAAATTCAGAAAAAAGGAAAAATAGTGGCGCTTAACTATAAATTATAATTAACTCCAAGAAACGTGACAACAATTAAATGGTATGAACAACATGTGTGAGAACAAAAATTGTATCACCCTTTGATAAGTGAACCAAATAAATGTGTCACAGAACAAACAAAATTAAGATAAAGTGCATGAGAGTCTCCAAAAGTATCCTTTGAAGTAATGTCTCTTCTTATTCCATCCACCACACCAAAGTGATCAGTGATTCCACTCCCTTAAAAAATGCACTCACTGACTCCCAATGCCTGCACTTTCGTGTCAGGCTTAATCGCTTATCAGCCAAACAACAAGTAGTGAACCATTGCTCCAATCATCCATTGTGCAAATTCAAATATTCCACATGTAAAATAATAAAGGTGCTCAAATAATGTAAAATCGTATGAATCAATTTATTAAAACACAAAAACACTCAACCTTTACATTCACATTTCATGGTTCAAAAGCCAGCACAGCAAGCCTCACTCCTGAACAGCACAAACTTTGGACTGTGGCCACAGAGGACTCGAGGTGTGCGAGCTTGTAAGCGTTTTTCTCACTCGTTCCTTGGTGCCCAGACACAGATGCGAATTACCACTTCCCTGTTCAGCTCCAAACACTGCACATTACTGGTGATGATTGCCACACAGCCACGCCCCGACGTTTCATCATACACTAACTTCCTCATGGGGTTGCTGACAGAACAGCTGCCCCAGTGTGGCTCCTGTCCCCCAAGCACACCAGCGCAAGCACGCCATGGCATTTTTTTGCCTGCGTACTTGCGTAGCCCCTTGAACGCCTATGGAGCACCGCTGGTTCCGAGGACAAAGCACAGGAAGAGGCCATGGAGGAAGAAGAAGAGGAGGGGGTGGAAGAGAGAGGTGTGTCACAACCAGTAGTAGCATTTTGGAGACGTGTTGGCGGAACAACCTCCAACACTACTGCACCTTGTCCTGCATACTTCCCAGCTGTCAGAAGAGTCACCCAATGCACCGTGAAAGATAGACAACATCCCTGTCCATGCCTGCTGGACAATGAGTCAGCATTAATATGGCCCTTACCACGGACCGCATTGCTTTCCACATGCCGGTAGAGAACCGGAATCGCCTTCTGCAAGAAAAAGTGGTGTTTGGGAACCTGCCACTGAGGAACCGCACATTGCACAAACTCACAGAAGGGGGCCGAATCTACCAACTGAAAAGGCAGCAGTTGAAGTGCTAGCAATTTAGCCAAGCTAGCATTCAACCGCTGGGCATGTGGATGGCTGGGAGTGAACTTCTTTCGATGGTCCAGCAGCTGGGGCAGTACTTGGCTGTGACACACCTAATTCTACAGCTTCATTACTCTCAGTGCAGGTTTCAGAGAGGACTGAAGGTATAGTGGGGTTGGAGATCCCAGCTGATGAGGAGCAAGGAGAGGTCTGCTTTGTTCTTTGGTGTGGGTCTTTAAGGTACGCTTGCCAACGAACTGCATGGCAGGTCAACATATGTCTGGTCAAGCATGTGGTGCCCAAGCGGTTGATATTTTGGCCACGCGAGATACACTTGAGACATATGTTGCAAATAGCAACGGTGCGATCTGATGCACTCGTCTCAAGAAAGGTCCACACAAATGAACTTTTGGAATAACGCGCAGAGGCAGCGCCCTGCACAGGCGGAGCTCTTCGGGGTGATTCAGTCGGTGTGCTGCCCTTAAACTGGCCCCTGGAGGGCATCCTGCCTCATTGGAGATGTGCCTCCTCCTCCTCCTCTCTCATATCAGGCACCCACATGGAGTCCGTGACCTCATCATCCCCTCCCTCGTCATCACTGGAGCAAACCTGGCAGTATGCTGCAGCTTGTGGAATATGACTGCCAGATTGCTGTCCTTCTTGGGCATCCTGCTGCTGAAAATAAGGACAAGCTTGTCCCATGACCACGTGCTGATGACCATGCACCGCGTCCATGACCAGCACTATTTCCTTTAGACACAGAGCCTGCTTGCCCTCTTTTATTGGCTTGTGACTGTCTGCCTCTCCTTGTTGGCCTTCCAGACATACTAATGGCCTGCAGGGAGATGAGAACACCCACAATTGGGGTAGCTTTAGGTGCACACTGAGCAGATGACACAGTACACCAACTGTAATTACTGCAGCTGCCTGCGGTATAGGATCTGAACAACACCAGCAAATGGGGGTAGCTTTAGGTGTACACTGTGCAGGTGGCACAATACACCGACTGTAACTGCGGCAGCTGCCTGTGGTATAGGACTAGAACAACACCAGCAATTGGGGTAGCTTCAGGTGTACACTGTGCAGGGGGCACAATACACGACTGTAACTTCTGCAGCTGCCTGTGGTATAAGACTAGAACAATTTGAGCAATTGGGGGTCCATTCAGGTGTACACTGTGCAGGGGGCACAATACACTGACAGTAACTGCTGCAGCTGCCTGTGGTATAGGACTAGAACAACACCAGCAGTTGGGGGTAGCTTCAGGTGTACACCATGCAGGTGGCACAATACACTGACTGTAACTGCTCCATCTGCCTGTGGTATAAGACTAGAACAACATGAGCAATTGGGGGTAGCTTCAGGTGTACACTGTGCAGGTGGTACCATACAACAACTGTAATTGCTGCAGCTGCCTGTGGTATAGGACTAGAACAAAACCAGCAATTGGGTTTAGCTTCAGGTGTACACTGTGCAGGTGGCACAATACACCAACTGAAACTGCTGCAGCTGCCTGTGGTATAGGACTAGAACAACACCAGCAATTGGGGTAGCTTCAGGTGTACACTGCGCAGGTGGCACAATACACCAACTGTAACTGCTGCAGCTCTCTGTGGTATAGGACTAGAACAACACGAGCAATTGGGGGTAGCTTCAGGTGTACACTGTGCAGGTGGTACCATACACCAACTGTAATTGCTGCAGCTGCCTGTGGTATAGGTCTAGAACAACACGAGCAATTGGGGGTAGCTTCAGGTGTACACTGTGCAGGTGGCACAATACACCGACTGTAACTGCTGCAGCTGCCTGTGGTAAAGGACCAGAACAACACGAGCAATTGGGGTAGCTTCAGGTGTACACTGTGCAGGTGGTACAATACACCAACTGTAACTGCTGCAGCTGCCTGTGGTATAGGGCCAGAACAGCACCAGCAATTGGGGTAGCTTCAGGTGTACACTGTGCAGGTGGCACCATACACTGACTGTAACTGCTGCAGCTTCCTGTGGTATAGGACTAGAACAACATGAGCAATTGGGGGTAGCTTCAGGTGTACACTGTGCAGGTGGCACAATACACCGACTGTAACTGCTGCATCTGCCTGTGTTATAGGGCCAGAACAACACCAGCAATTGGGGTAGCTTCAGGTGTACACTGTGCTGGTAGCACAATACACCGACTGTAACTGCTGCAGCTGCCTGTGGTATAGGACTAGAACAACAGCAGCAATTGGGGGTAGCTTCAGGTATACACCGTGCAGGTGGCACAATACACTGACTGTAACTTCTGCAGCTGCCTGTGGTATAGGACTAGAACAACATGATCAATTGGGAGTAGCTTCAGGTGTACACTGTGCAGGGGGCCCAATGCACTGACTGTAACTGCTGCAGCTGCCTGTGGTATAGGACTAGAACAACACCAGCAATTGTGGTAGCTTCAGGTTACACTGTGCAGGTGGCACAATACACTGACTGTAACTGCTGCATCATCCTGTGGTATAGGACCAGAACAACATCAGCAATTGGGGTAGCTTCAGGTGTACACTGTGCAGGGGGCACAATACACCGATTGTAATTACTGAAGCTGCGTGTGGTATAGGACCAGAACAACACCAGCGATTGGGGTAGCTTCAGGTGTACACTGTGCAGGGGGCTCAATACACCGACTGTAACTTCGCTAGGTTCAAAAGAAATTTAGACACCGTCTCTGCCTATCTGTCTCTGAGCCGCCCGCAACACACTACGCAAGGCCGCCATGCAGGTTGCCTTCTATAGTGTGGGGCGTGTACTAAACTCCCTGAGCTATAATTGGCCACAGGCATCCAATTATGGCTCTTCTTGTTGCCGGCTCTGTGATTGGACAAGCATGCGTGTCATAGTGCATGCTTGGCCAATCATCAGCCAGCAATGCACTGTGATGCCGCGGTGCACTGTGGGCCGTGAGTGCCACACAGATGTGTCGCGAACGGTCCATAAAGTTCTGGCTTCGCCGAACCGGCGAACACCCAGCTCATCCCTAGCTATGTACTGTATATCTTAAAATTGATCAATCCTAATGTAATGACGGCACATTTCATCTCATTTTTTGAGGTCCGAAAATGGTGGGACAGTAAAAACACCCCCAAATGATCTCTTTTGGAAAGTAGACAGTCAAAGGTATTAAGTAAGATGCATGGTAAGTTTTGTTGAAGTTGAAATTTTTGGTCACACATTTTTGCAACTGTGATGTTATCTGCTATTTGGCTCAGTTGCACTTCCGACTAGGCAAGGCCATCCCCCAAATCCTTTTGACCAAGTTAGTAGCCATTAGAGAAGGAATGAGGAGGACTTAGACTTTGTGGGAATAACAGAAACTTGGTTCGACAGCTCACACAACTGGCTGGCAAAAATTCATTGGTATTCGTCATATCGGAAGGACAGGGAAGGTAGAATAGGGGGAGGGGTGTGTCTATACATAAAAAGGTATGTAAGGATATAAGGTTGTAGGGAGACATGACATTGTGAATGGGACAAAGGGGGAGGTGGAATCAGTGTGGGTAGATTTCCAAAGAGAGGGGGGTATGTTACAGGCCCCCAATCTGAAGGAGGGGGAGGAGCTGGACCTCCTATTACAGTTAGAAATGGCAGCGAGGCTGGGAAATGTCATCATAATGGGGGACTTCAATTATCCTGATATTGACTGGGCAGAGGGGACAGCTTACTCATTAAAGATCCATAATTTCAGTAATGTCTTGCAGAACAACTTCATGTCTTAATTGGTGTATTCTCCAACTGGAAAGAATGCATTGCTAGATTTATTCATTATGAATGATCCAAGTCTGATCTCAGATGTGGCAGTACAAGACAACTTGGAATCTAGAGATCACAAAATGATCACATTTAGCGTAAATCATAGGAAAAGGAGAAATGGGGGTAGCAAAAGAACTCCAAATTTCAAAAGAGCCAACTTTTTTGAACTGTGCTCAATACTACAAGACATCAATTGGGACCTAATCCTAGAAATATTGAACATGGAGGAAAAAGGGGAATGTTCTAGGAACATATTAAACAAAGGTATCACACAATACATTCCTATGGGAAATAAATATTAAAAAGCGAAGGTTAAACCTGGGTGGCTAAACCATAACGTAAAAATTTTTTATTAGAGAGAAAAAAATATAAAGCAGAGGGGTCATTGTCAGTATTCCGACACTACAAGGAATGTAATAAAAAGTGTAAAAACAAAATCAGTGGGCTAAAAAAAACTATGAAAGACACATAGCAGAGAAGAGAAAATTAAATCCCAATGAATGCTTTAGCTATATTAACAGTAAAAAAGCTAAATCAGAGCACATTGCCCACATAAAAGACAATGAAAGAAGGATGGTTACAGATGGCAAAGAGAAGGCAACTGTACAAAATGCTATCTTCTTTAGTTTTTACACAGGAAAAGGAGGGGTGTATTGACCACAACAGTATTGTTAGTAACACATCACAAGATGTATCCTTGTGGCTAACAGAGGCCGGAGTCAAGGAAAGATTAGATAAGCTTAACACAAATAAATCACCAAGACCAGATGGCTTACAGCCGAGAGTCCTCAAAGAACTCAGTCAAAGAACTTGGGTAATGTGATCAGCTGAAAGGTGATAGTCTCCTGATGGTCAGTCTTAATTAGGAGTAAGGTAAGGTATTTCATCATTTTCAACGATAAGCCTTATAGAGATGACAAAATGAGTAGATAAAGAATTAACTTTACTTGCTTCCTGAATCAAAGAAGAGACAGACTGAGAAATTGAGTTTATTTGTTCAGATACTGTAACATCCATTGCCGCAATTGTTCTTTTAAATTTATTGGGACAATTAACTGTGTAATGTCCAGAGCCTCCACAATAAAGACAGTTCACTGAACGTCGTCTTCCTTTCTCCTCAGTAGTAATAGATCTTTTGATCATAGGTTCAGGAGTGTCAGAATCTGGAAAATAACTCTTGGACCCCTAGGAGTATATTGTGTAGTAGAAAAATGCATGCCACCATTACTGCCTGGGATTCCCACTCTCTCCTTTCTCCTTTCAGTAAGTCTCTGATCAATTCGAATACATAATTTATTAAAAGCCTCAAGGTTGTCAGGACATTCTACTCTGGCAAGCTCATCTTTTACTTGTTCTGAAAGTCTTTGAAGGAACTGACTCTTTTGCGCTGCTGGATTCCAATTGGTATCTGAGATCAGTTGTGTACTCTGCAACAGAGCATCTACCCTGCTGTAAATTGTGCAATTTTGCCTCAGCAGTAGCGCAGCGTTTAGGATTATCAAAAACTGGGTTCATAGTCACAAAAAAATTGAAATTATCCAGGATGGCATCATATTTCTCCACATAAGGGGAGGTCCAAGCTAAGGCTTTCTCAGTCAGGATGTTGATAATAAACAGCACCTTTTTCCTGTCAGAAGTAAATGCAGCAAGTTGCATCTGAAAGTATAAAAGACATTGATTAAGGAACCCTCTAAAATGGTGATGGTCAACATTAAACTTCAGTGATAGGGGCATTCATGCGTTAGTATCTACGGCAGCAGTATATTAGGCATGAAAATCCCACAATTGTCTATGAAGATCAAGGATGTCCTCTTGTAGCCCTTTCACTTCAATTTGTAACTCAGCAAATTTTTCCTGGTAGTTAACACTAAACGTCTGCAACTCAGAGATTTGCACCCTGAGAGGAGCCACAGCAGCTGCTACAATGGCCTCCATGTTTTGGGCCAGAATATTCTGTCATGGTCTGGAGTAGCTATAGCCGCAGAGCAGATAGTCACAAAGGTCACCCTGGCTGATGATACGGTTCACCTGAGCTGAGGGGTCTAAGCACTAGCAGATATTCACCAGAGCTCCTGATGTTGGAGATGAGCTTTGCTGCATATTATTACCAGGTCGTGGCCCTCAAGATAGCCCCACCAGGAGGTGAGCAAGCCAGGGTCCAGTAGCAGATATAGTAGGTATGGGTCAAGCAGAAGTGTAGTTGAGGAACAAGCCAAATGTCGGTAAGGAAAGATAGTGAAGATATGGTCGGCAACATGAGAAACAAGAGCGAGATATTGGCTGGTGAAGGTACAATATTCTGGTGACCAGGAAGTGCAGAGACATGGTTTAAATCAGGAATCATTTAAGGAATTGTCTAAAGAACTGTCCAGCATTCCAGGTGGCTCAGCAAGTAGAGTCACTGTCAGACACAGGTTCAAGTCTGGGTCCTAACAGATACATCGCCTAATCTCAGTTTTGGCGGACGATACAAAAATAAGCAGGGCAATAACTTCACATCAGGATATGGAAATTTTACAGAAAGACCTGAACAAAATAATGGAGTGGGCAACTATATGGCAAATTAGGTATAATGTAGAGAAATGTTGAACAATGCACTTGGGGGCTAAGAACATAAATTACTCACTGGGGGGAGAACCTCTAGGGGAGTCAAGGATGGAGAAAGATCTGGGGGTTCTAGTGGAAGACAGACTGAGTAATAGCATGCAATGTCAAGCTGCAGCTACCAAAGCCAGAAGGATATTAGCATGCACAAAAAAGGGGATATACTCCAGAGATAAAACTATAATCTGGGGTCTGGCCATGTCTGAGTATTCTGTCCAGTTTGGGACACCAGCCCTCAGAAGGGATGTCCTGGAGCTGGAAAGAGTCCAAAGAAGGGCAACTAAATGAATAAGGGGACTGGAGGACCTCAAATCCATGGAGCGACTACACACACTAAATTTATTCTCCCTGGAGAAGAGACACTTGAGGTGGGATCACCTCAATGGTGATCCCAGCATAGGAAAAAAGCTATTTAGTCTTAGGGGGTGTAAGAGGACATGTGGCCACACAATGAGATTGGAGGAGAAGCAGTTTAACCTTAAAGGGGTTGTAAACCCTCAAGGTTTTTCACCTTAATACATTCTATGCATTAAGGTGAAAAACCTTCTGTAGTGCAGCACCCCCCAATACCCCTTTTTTTACTTACCTGAACTCGATCATTCCAGTGACAGGGATGAGTACAGCAGCTCCAGAGGCTGTCTTGGGTCCTCATTGGATATATTGATAGCAGCAACAGTGACATGGGAGCGGAGGGCGGGCCGAGTCCTGCTGTTTGTGTCAATGGACGCAGCTGCAGGACTCAGGAGCCCCCGAGGAGGAACCAGGAGTGCCACTGAGGGACCCCAGAAAAGAGGATTGGGGCCACTCTGTGCAAAACCCTTGCACAGAGGAGGTAAGTATGACATGTTTGTTATTTAAAAAAAAAAAAAACCTTTACTACCCCCTTTTAAGCTGCGCAGGGGTTTTTTCACTGTCAGGGCGATACAGATGTGTAACTCTCTTCTGCAACTGGTGGTGTCAGCAAGAAGTATTGATATTTTTAAAAGACTCTTGGACATGTATCATAAAGAACACTATATACATGGATATGGGAAATGATTATTAACACTGACACACGTACACCTACACAGCTTGAACTGGATGGACTATTGTCTTTATTCAACCTTACATACTATGTAACTATGTAACCAAATGGTTAATGGCAACTTTAAAGCAACAGTGATCATCAGCTGAGATAGCAGAAACCATATGGATTACTATGCCTAAAAACACCAAAGCTGTATTTTTTTTGGAATAGTGACAAAAATAAAACTATTGCTGAAAAACAATCATTTGGGGTTTGGCAAAAAAACACGCTGGACACAGACCAAACTTCTCTAGAGTGATGACAGCAAAGCTGACGTTTCTTGGTCCTGCCGTAAAGCACTATGGGGGACATTTATCAAAACTGTCATTGTTTGCAGTTACTAATCTGTCACTTCTTTTATTTTTAAAAGTTGGGGACAGACTTATTTTCTGTATGAAATTTGCATAATAAATTAGCTGCTGAAAACAAAAACATATCTGCAAGTGTTTAAAAAGATTTCCTTTCAATTTTACATTCCGTACTAGTTCTAGGGTTAGGGTTTTATTGCTAAATAAGTGCTCATAGCTGTGGCATAATTGAGAAAACAGTTGTACAGTTGCCTTTTGACTGCACTATCATAAAAAATTAAACTTGTTTATTTGGTCGCAAAACTGACCTAAAGATTTATTCTAACATTTGCATACAAATTGCACATTAAAGTATATGTGAACCTTCAACTTTTAAAACAACCCATTCCGTTTAAACTTGAAATGCAAGACAAAACATTTGTGTGTGTGTGTGTGTGTGTGTGTGTATATATATATATATATATATATATATATATACACACACACAGTATCTTGCAAAAGTGAGTACACCTCTCACATTTTTGTAAATATTTTTCCAATTTTATCTTTTCATGTGACAACACTGAAGAAATGACACTTTCTACAATGTAAAGTAGTGGATGTACAAATAACAGTATAACAGAATAAATTTGCTGTCCCCTCAAAATAACTCAACACACAGCCATTAATGTCTAAACCACTGACAACAAAAGTGCGTATACCCATAAGTGAAAATGTCCAAATTGGGCCCAATTAGACATTTTCCCTCCCTGGTGTCATGTTACTCATTAGTATTGCAAGGTCTCAGGTGTGAATGGGGAGCAGGTGTGTTATATTTGATGTTATCACTCTCACTCGCTTTTCAATTTGTTTTATTGAACAATATTGCAAATTACATTGGATCAGAATTCCAAGAGGCAAGATCATATTGGGCATTCAAATTATGTGTCCAGTTCGGGAATATACAAGACCAACATTTTCAATTATTATTACATTTTTGTAATGAGTTCATACTATGTGCTAGTAACTGTTCATATTGGGCAGATTTTTGTACTTTTTTGATAATTTCTGAAACATTAGGGGCTATATTGGTTTTCCAGAGTGATGCTATAGTTATAGGCTGCAGGCTATAGTTATACGGGCTGCAGTGAGGATTTGGACAATTAGAAATTTAAATTGTTTAGGAATTTTATCTAACTTGTGATGTAGGAGAGCCATTGCGGGAGTGAAGAAGCCTGTGGCCTTAGACATCAGGGAACATTTTCCATTCCAAAAGCCGTGAAGCCTTCTACAATTCCAAAACACATGAAATAAAGTTCTTATGTCTCCACGGCCTCTCCAACATTTAGAGTCAGGGAAAATTTTGATAGCTTGAGGGGAACAAGATAGATTCTGTTAAGCATTTTTAGGAAGTTGTCCCAATGGTTAACTCACCTTGATGCTTTAAAAGTAATTCCTCTAGATTGTTTCCATTCTACATAACAAAAATTTGTGCCTAGGTCTTTTTCCCAAGCGAACATAAGGGGTGATTTGATGCAGCTGTCATCGGGTTGTAGATGGGCATAAAATCTTGAGAGGCCTCCCTTTTTAAATGGTCTGCCTTGGAGCTCCTGCCAAATCTCCCCATTTACCTCTATGGATCGTACATCTCATTTAGTAAACAAATGTCTTACCTGTAAGGATTCATAATGGTTATAGTTCTGGTTCTCTACTATTGCACACTGTGAGAGATCCAGGGTTGTATTTTGACAGAAGGAATTATGTATTCGAATACTGAAATAGGGGCGATGATGTGGAGATTTGTCATTTTTTTTACTAGGTTTTTGATGGTTCGAGTTCCAGGCGTACACAGATGCCTGGATTGCAGGGAGATTGGGCATATTTACTGGAAGACCTGTTCTCGAAGCTAATAATAAGGAGGTAAGGTCTGAAGAATCCGTTGAGGCCCTCTCTAAAGAAACCCAGTGTTGATCAGAAGGAGAGTCAAGCCAGGCATGTAGCTGCTCTAATAACACTGCTTTGTGATAGCTTTCCAATGTTGGGAGACCAACCCTTCCCTCTTTTGTTTTTTCCTTTGTTAGTGTAGAAAACACAATTTTTGGTATCTTCCCTTGCCATATAAAATGTTTAAGGAGAGCGTTGATCTTCTGGAAGAAGCTTGCTGGTAATATGATGGGAATTGTCCTAAAAATGTTGAGAATCTTAAGAAGCACCATCATTTTAAATGCTGATATGCGGCCTAACCAATTTAATTCAAATTTTGCAATATGTAAAAAATCTTGAGAGACTCTATGAGTGGTAGAAAATTTACTTTATATGTGTTGAATGAAGGAGATGTTAGGACTATACCTAGGTAAGATAATTTATCATGTGCCCAGGTATAGGGAAATATTTTTTTTTTGTTTTGTTTTTTACATTCATTTTTATTGAGAAATTTCAAGATACAACAGAATATACAACTATGTTGAGTTGTGTACATAAATAAATAATTATAGCAAACTTCTGACAGGTCAGATATAAATATCAGCAGTATATCTCAAATATGGAATACAATTAAATTTCTCATCTAAGGATAAAACAGTCGAATATGGAAGATGATATTCAACAAATGTTGCAAAGATTGACTTAATATTAGGTCTAGGACAACCTGTCATTAAGTAAACAGAAAATATAAGGATAAGAGACAGAGAGTGATGGAAGTTTAGTAAAAATAGGATAAATAATATAGAATGAAATAGAATGAGATAGATTTGGGATAGACCATTTTCAAATTGTCAAGTATTGCCAGACATTAAAGGATGATCTGTAATAATAGGGTAGCTATCAAGAAGGTTAGGATTAGATTCATTACATCCCATAAAAACAATATGATAACCAGGGTAATTGGCGCTACCTACAAGTAAAACTCCTTATATATATGTATATCAATATATAATTCCGAATATATCATGTATTCATCTAGAAGAATATATATATAATAGAAGGAGGCATAACCCCAAAAGACTACCAGTCTGCGATTTAAAATTTACAAGCTACTCAGAAGTCCCAAAAAACAACAAAGTTCCTGCTAAAGATTAGTTCCTGGGATTAACAAATAATTCCAATAAGCAAAAGAAAAGGAAAAAACGAAAACCAAACAACAAACTAGAAACCAAAAGAATTTTTAGTATCTGTATCGCTAAGAGACAGTATTCCCTAAAGTCGCATTAATGCCAAAGTGTGGTTTGAGTAGGCAAATTCCCAGTAAGAGGCGTATGTAAATGTGCTAGTGAACTTATAATCCCAAATATGCAAACTGTAAGTGTAAAACGCTAATGTAGATACATATGAAAGAATTTTTTGCCTAAAGTCGCATTATCGCCAAGATGTGCAAAAAACCAAGTAGAAGGTGTATATAAATGTGCTTAATGAGATTAAAATACACCCTACAAAATTCAAATTATACAACCTATACATGCAATGTGCTAATATAAGCATATATATATGAAAAAACAAAAATATTAATAATATATAGAAATTATATCAAAAATATATATCAAAAAAGTGCAGGTGAAAAAACAAAGGACAAAGAAATGTGTACAAAAAAGAAGAAAAAATATATATATATATATATATATATATATATATATATATATATAAAAAAGCAAAAGGTCTCTTAAATAAACAATAAATCACAAAAATGGTGTCCAAATTTCCAAAAAATCTCTTCAACAGTGCAATTACAGAAAGTTCAAAAGATGTGACTAAAGTGCTTCTCGTGCAATCTCCAACGTGACTTCTGTGTTCCCCCACAAGGTCCCCCACTCACCAGAAGAATACACCCCTGCAGGGGTAATTCGCCTTGGAATCAAAGTCTGCCGATAACCAGCTCTTCATTCGCATCCAGAGAGAGTTTTTTCAGTCCCTGCTGATGTCCAGCTCCTCAATCGCAACCAAGGGGGAGATTTCCTCATAGGAAAAAAATTGTAGTCTCCATAGTGTGATTTGTATAAAAAATCAATTTATTGCCACAAAAATATAAACAAATAAAAACATAAAAAATGATAAAACGGAAAAAACAATTCTCATATGTTGAGACAAGATGTGGAACCACAGTCCATTAAAAAAACCTTTCAGCCTCCATATATAAATGATAACGTTCCAGGAAAAAAGATAAAAAATCCTAGAACAGGGCTGAGAGAAAGGTAATAACCATACGCTAATGGCACTTTATCCCAGATAACACAAAGGACTAGACACCAAAAAATAATAATAATGTCCCAGGATATAACCTGTTGTTTAGAGTCACTCCAGTGTTTGTAAGTCCCCTAGGGATAGAGCCCTTCTAGCGCGAAAAAATAATCCGAACGTGGAAGCCGCCCGGTGGACACGCAGCTACGGCTTGCACTCCAACTGCGCTCCAACGAACGGAACTGACGTAATAGGCGTAACTCCGTCGAACGCGTTTCGTCATTGACGTCTTCAGCGGCGGTCCCATAGCTGTGTCTGTGAGACCTCTCCCTCCAAATCCTCCACTGTCCATCGCATTTCTTTTTGGATCCATGTTTACCAGCCAGCAGGGTTTCATAAATATTATGGGTTTGTATGATTGGAAGAATTTCAGATACGTTCGGTACTACATTCATTTTCCATTTTCTGGTTATAAGTGATCTGGCTGCTAGGAATATATGCGTGACTACTGTGCGGAAGTTCGGAGGGAAGGCCTCCATGCCCAGGTTCAGTATTGCCAATCCAGCATTTGGGGGGGTGAGTATACCAATAACAGAAGAGATTAAGTACGTACAAGAATAGTACAAGATTTGAGAGAGTAGATGCATCTTAAATGAGGCTAGGCATCCCAACCAGGTTAATTCAATTTTTGCTAGGTGTTTAGTTTCCTTAGTTAGTTTGTCTATTAGTGATTGATAGTTTACGTCGGCTAAATTAGTTGGGTCGGCTGTTATTTGAAGGTCTAGTTATGTTATTTTATCACTGCTCCATGAATAGGAAAAAGATGTTTTCAATTAAACGCAGTATTTTTAATAAAGGACTTTTTCAAAAGTGTGTTTGTCTTTAACTATTTTTTACACTTTCTTTGTGAAATGGTAGGGGTACTCTTGTACCTCCTTACTATTTCAAACAGGGGGGGGCGGGATCTGGGGGTCCCCTTGTTAAAGGGGGCTTCCAGATTCTGATAAGCCCCCGCCCGCAGCGCCACAACCACCGGCCAGGGTTGTGAGGATGAGGCCCTTGTCTCCATCAACATGGGGACATGGTGCTTTGGGGGGGACCCCAAAGCATCCTCCCAATGTTGAGGGCATGTGGCCTGATACGGTTCGGGGGGGTGCTCTTTCGTTCCCGCCTCTTTTCCTGCGGCCTTCCAGGTTGCGTGCTCGGATAAAGGGTGTGGTATGGATTTTTAGGGGGATCCCCATGTCAATTTTTCTTTTTTAATTTGACATGGGGTTCCCCTTAATATCCATACCAGACCGGAAGGGCCTGGTAATTGAATTTGGGGGAACCCCACACTTTTTTTTTTTTTTTATCAATGACTTTCATTGAGTGTTCTCTGTATTACGGGAGCCGACAATTCATTATAGCCGTGAGTGATTTTAAATTACTTTTTTTCCGGCAGAAATGACACTTTGTGCAGGGACAGTTCTAAGCATGGGGAAACATGTGCCCCTTCACAGGCATACTATAGACACCCCACAGGTACGAAATTTAAAGGAATATTACACTTTTATTGTTTCACTTTAATCATTATTAAAATCACTGCTCCTGAAAAAACTTCAGTTTTTAAAACTTTTTTTTGCATTGATACATTTCCCCTGGGGCAGGACCCAGGTCCCCAAACACTTTTTAGGACAGTAACTTGCATATTAGCCTTTAAAATTAGCACTTTAGATTTGTCCCATAGACTTGTACAGGGCTTTTCGAATTTGCCACGAACACCCCAAATTATTCACTGTTCATCGAACATGTGAACAGGAAATGTTCGAGTCGAACATGAGTTCGACTTGAACTCGAAGCTCATCCCTATTCAGGTAGGAGAGTTGCAATTAGCTGCTGGATATGGTTGTGCAGATCAGCTGGAAGTATTGTTTCAGATACACCATGGAACTTTACATTATTTCTCCTAGAATGATCTTGCAGGTCCATTAATTTTATTTTAATAGCCATTAGTTCATCTTCTGCTTCATTATGAGACTCCACAAGCTCATTATTTGCCACTGCAAAGTCTCCCATTTTACTCTCCACGTGATGTATTCTCTCTCCCATATCATCCACCTCTCGTCTGATTTGTAAAACCATTGACATCATATCCTTATGGAAGGATCCCCTCAGCGACACCAGCATGTCTTTCAGTGTCTTATCTGAGAGAGGCTGCCCCACGGTGGGGTAATCATCTATACATTCAATGAACTCATGTGTTGAGTCTTCAGATATATCCCCCTGTCCACTCTCACCTGAATATTGATGTGCTGGAGACTTCTTGGAGTTGGATTCAACAGGGCTATTGCCCAGAGAGTCTCTGTGAGAGGAGCGACTGCCGCCGCTGGAGTGAGATCCGAGCGGAGTGCTGTAATGGGAGGGAGAGTGTAGCTGATCCCAGACGGTGTCATCTTTGGCTGAGCATGCTCCGGCGGAGCCAAAGTATGTAGTCAGCTTGCAGGGACCCGGAGGTAGCTTTCGTTTCCCCATGGCTAGCTGTAGAGTGGCGCAGACTTATAGAGGCTGGAAAGGTGCTTGTGAGCTGTCTGCCATCATTGTGTCAGGCTGGGAACTGCTGTGAGGTCTGGGATCTCTTTCCTCATGAGGCCATCTCCTTCGGCTGCTGGCTCCGTCCCTATCACTCTCACTCTCTCATACTGGTCACTGGAAGTTCAACATGGCACCTCATGGCAATGAACTCTCTAAGGATCTGAAAAAAAGAATTGTTGCTCTACATAAAT
Organism: Lithobates pipiens; assembly: GCF_037356315.1. Classification (NCBI taxonomy): domain Eukaryota; kingdom Metazoa; phylum Chordata; class Amphibia; order Anura; family Ranidae; genus Lithobates; species Lithobates pipiens. The sequence goes on from NW_027507790.1 coordinate 20,962,915, forward strand.
ATGGCCTAGGCTATAAGAAGATTGGCAAGTCCCTGAAACTAAGCTGCAGCACGGTGGCCAAAACCTAAAGCGATTTAACAGAATAGGTTCCACTCAGAACAGGCCTCGCCATGGTCATCAGAGGTTGTCTTTGGGAAATAGATGTTTGACTGCTGCCAGCATTGCTGCGGAGGCTGAAGGGGTGGGGGGGTCAGCCTGTCCATGTTAAAACCATATGCTGCACACTGCATCAAATTGGTCTGCATGGCTGTCAGCCCAGAAGGAAGCATCTTCTAAAGATGATGCACAAAAAAGCCTGAAAACTGGTTGCTGAAGTCAAGCAGACTAAGGACATGGATTACTGGAACCATGTCCTGTGGTCTGATGAGACCAAGATAACGTATTTGGTTCAGATGGTGTTAAGCGTATGTGGGGGTAACCAGGTGAGGAGTACAAAGACAATTGTGTCTTGTCTACATTCAAGCATGGTGGTGGGAGTGTCATAGTCTGGGGTTGCAAGAGTTCTGCTGGCACTGGGGAGCTACAGTTCATTAAGGGAACCATGAATGCCAACCAGTGGCGGCCCATCCATAGGGGCCACCCGGGCACCACACCCCTGTAGTCACAAAAAAATAAATAGAAAAATTAATTTAAAACGGCCCCTGTAAGAAAAAAATTTAATTACGGGCGCCAGACGCAGTGCACTATGGGAAGCACCACGCCAATGCAATCACGAGATTGCATACGTGGCTTTTCATTTGCGGGGTTTTTACCCGCCTTGCGGTACAATACAAAACGGCAAGTAGCTTCCGCCCGTAACATCACTATGATTCTACGGGCGGAGCATTGTTGTTCAAATCTCTAGGTCACTTCCAGGTTTCGTGAAACAGACGAAAGCCAGAAGTGATGTCTCTCTCTCTGTCACCTGACGTAAGGTGAGAGAGAGAGACATCACTTCCGGCTTTTGTCTCTTTCACAAAACCTGAAGTAAGGTGAGAGAGAGAGAGCGTGCCTCATTCTGTATTCATAACTGTTCCGAATTCCGACAATAATGTTTTAAAAAATGTATAAATCATCTCCCTGTGCTCTGACAAAGTGAATGCTTAGTGATTGCCTGTACATATTAGTTTAGCAAAGGAATTAATTGACTGAAATGTGTGTGAAACAAAAGTGGATGCACCAAAGCCTCTCATTAATGTTCAGTAACACTAACATGGGGTTTTAATACTTTATCCATATTGTCTGTCTGTTCCATTTTAAGCCATTTGTAAATATATTCTCGCCATAACATTGCACTGATTTATTACAGTAATTTTTAAAACTTAAATTTTTCACTTTTTTTTTGACCACCGCACGCCGATGTACGTCCCTACTTTGGGGACGGATATCATTGTTATGGCAGCAGCTAGCTGCTATAACCCCGGTATCCCCATGTTCGGCCGGCTACAAGATAAAAGTGGTCTCTGCAGCGGATTTGCCGCAAGATCACTTTTATCGGTGGCGGGAGAGGGGCCTGAACGTTCAAAATAAAAAGTGCTAATTTTAATGGCTAATATGCATGATATTGTTCTAAAAACGGTTTGGGGACCTGGCTCCTGCCCCAGGGGACATGGGTCAATGCCTAAAATGTTTTTAAAAACTGACGTTTTTTCGGGAGCACTGATTTTAATGACGATTAAAGTGAAAAAAAAGTGAAATATTCCTTTAAATATTGTGCCTGGGGGTGTCTATAGTATGCCTGTGAAGTGCCACGTGTTTCCCATGTTTAGAACAGTCCCTGCACAAAATGACATTTAACAGAAAAAAAGTCATTTAAAACTGCTTGCGGTTTTAATGTAATATCTGGTTCCGGCAATATGGATGAAAATCATTGAGAAAAATGGCATCGGTAGCCCCCCCTACCCATTACCAGCCCCTTTGGGTCTTGTGATATTAAAGGGAACCCCGTACCCATATTTAAAAAAAGAAAGGCGTGGGGCCCCCAGGCCCTATATACTCAGAACAGGAGTATACAGGCAGTGCAAACAAGACAGGGACTGTGTAGGTTTGTTGTGTTAAGTAGAATCTGTTTGTAATTTTGAACTGCTCCAGTCAAAAAATCTATTTTTAAGCTTTTTGGAAAACATAGGGAAGGGTTATCACCCCTGTATAATTTGTTTGGCTGTCCGTCTTTTTTCATCTCACTTCCTATTTTCTTCCGTTTGCAAGTAGGAGGCGTTTGTAAGTTGGATGTTTGAAAGTAGGGGCCTGCCCTATATGCTCTTCAGAAATGTGCGCCTAAGGTGTTGGTGTTGCTACAACACTGTAAGACCTCAAAGTTACTCTTGGTAGGCACTGGAGAGCCCTGCTGTGAACAATTATATCAAGAATTGTAGTTACATGCCATTGTTGAACAGTGGTAGAAAAATAGGGCCTTTGGTGGTTGTTGTGGTGGTAGTGGTGGTAGTGGTGCTGGTGCCACAACACTGTAAATCCTCACAGTTACTCTCGGTGGGTGCAGGAATGGGCCCTGCTGTGAAATATTATATCAAGAATTGTAATTACACGCCCCTGTTAAACAGGGGCTTAAAAATTGGGCTGGTGGCACTGGTGTTGGTGCCACGACACTGCAACCTCTCCCATATACTCTATTTGTAGTGCAGGAATGAGCCCTGCTGCAAAGCATTGCATCAAAAATTGTAATTACACGCCCCTGTTAAACAGGGGCAGAAAAATTGGGCTGGTGGCATCACCCAGAACCAAAAATGTTCTTCCAAGATATCAGCGGAGGAGGAAGATGATAGACAGTCAACATAACAGGACAGTCACTCAGCATCAGCATAGGCAGTCTTGAAGTGATGTGATATTTCAAAAAAAATTATTCGGTTACATCAGCTTCAGGTGCTTGGTAGCTGGTGGTGATCCAAGACTGATTCATCTTTATGAAGGTCAGTCGATCAACCGAGTCGGTGGACAGGTGCACCCTGTGATCAGTTACAAAGCCACCAGCAGCACTGAAGATGTGTTCCGAAAAGAACGCTGGATGCAGGACAGGCCAGTAGCTCAATTGCATACTGTGCAAGCTCTGCCAGTGATCCATCCTCAAGACCCAGTAAGCCAGAGGATTTTCGGTGGGAAAGGTGAACAAGTCTGACCTTGCCCCTAGGTATTCCTGCATCATGTAAATCATACGCTGGCAATGGTTGCTGGAACCGATCATACCATGGGGCTGTGGACTAAAAAATTGTCTGAATGCATCGGTCAGACGGGCACCTTCTCCACCGCTCCTTCTGACCAATGCCTCAGCAACACGTTGTCCAGGACCAGGAGTTTGTAATCTCCCAGTCTCTGGGAACGCGTTGCACAGACCTTTCTGAAAGGCCTCCCGGAGATGTCTCATCCTCTACTCCCTCTGCGATGGCAAGATAAGGTCTGCAACCTTACCCTTGTACCGTGGATCAAGGAGAGTGGCCAGCCAGTAATGGTCCCTCTCCTTGATCCGAATAATTCATTCATTCCAGGCTTTGCAGGATCAGGGAGGCAATGCACCGTAGGTTAGCTGAGGCATTCGGTCCGGAGTCCTCTGGGTCACTAAGGACAACATGATCCGCAGCTACCTACTTCCCAGCCACGTACAAGTCCACGGGTTTCTTAGGACTGTAAATCATCCCTACAAGACTGCTGCTGCTGAGTGCCAGGCTCCATCTCCATGCTGACACAATCATCCTCCTCCTCCTCCTCCTCCTCCTCTTCCTGTGTGATGGGTGGGACAGCAGGAACACTGTCTGGATAAAGCGGGCCTTGAGAGGCAAGGAAGTCCTCCTCTTCCTGCCTCTGTTCTGCCTCAAGTGCCCTGTCCATTATTCCACGCAGTGTATGCTCCAACAGATGGACAAGAGGTACAGTGTCACTGATGCATGCACTGTCACTGCTCACCATCCTTGTGGCCTCCTCAAATGGTGACAGGACAGTGTATGCATCCCTGATCATGCCCCACTGGCGTGGTGAGAAAAAAACTGAGCTCCCCTGACCCTGTCCTGGTGCCGTAGTCGCACAGGTACTCATTGATGGCCCTCTGCTGCATGTGCAGCTGCTGCAGCATGGCGAACGTTGAGTTCCACCTGGTGGGAATGTCACATATAAGGCGGTTCTTGGGTAGGTTCAACTCCTTTTGGAGCTCAGCCAACTGAGCATAGGCATTAAATGATCTGCAGAAATGCACACAGACTTTCCTGGCCTTGTTCAGGACATCTTGTAAGCGGTACCTGCCCAAAATCCGCTGCATCACCAGGTTAAGGACGTGAGCCACACAGGGCACATGGGTCAGTTGTCCCTGTTGGAGGGCGGAGAGGAGGTTGGTGCCATTGTCGCAAACCACCAATCCTGGCTTAAGCCGGCGTGGCATCAACCACCTCTTGGCCTGCCCCTGCAGAGCTGACAAAATATCTGCCCCAGTGTGGCTCCTGTCCCCCAAACAAACCAGCGCAAGTACGGCATAGCATTGTTTTGCCTGCGCACTTGAGTAGCCCCTTGAACGCCTTCCGAGGACAGAGCACTGGAAGAGGCAATGGAGGAAGAAGAAGATGAGGAGGTGGAGGAGAGAGGTGTATCACAATCAGTAGTAGCATTTTGGAGGCATGGTGGCGGAACAACCTCCAACACTACTGCACCTTGTCCTGCATCCTTCCCAGCTGCCATAAGAGTGACCCAATGGGCCGTGAAAGACAGGTAACATCCCTGTCCATGCCTGCTGGACCATGAGTCAGCGGTAATATGCACCTTACCGCTGACCGCCCTGTCCAGCTCGGCAAGGGCATTGCCTTCCACATGCCGGTAGAGAGCCGGAATCACCTTCCTTGAGAAAAAGCGTTTGGGGACCTGCCAATGAGGAACCGCACATTGCACAAACTCACGGAAGGGGGCCGAGTCTACCAACTGAAAAGGTAGCAGTTGAAGTGCTAGCAATTTAGCCAAGCTAGCATTCAACCGCTGGGCATGTGGATGGCTGGGAGTGAACTTCTTTCTATGGTCCAGCAGCTGGGGCAGGGAAATTTGCCTGCTACAAACGGACGTGGGTGTACTGCTAGCAGAGTTCCCGCAAGTACTTGGCTGTGACACACCTAATTCTACACCTTCATTCCTCTCAGTGCAGGTTTAAGAGAGGACTGAAGGTCTAGTGGGGTTGGAGATCCCAGCTGATCACTGGAGCAAACCAGCTTGTGGAACATGACTGCTAGATTGCTGTCCTTCTTGAGGATCCCCTCTCTCTGTGCTCACGCTACTGCTTTCCTCTAGCTGAGTATCATCATCAGAGCCTACAAAATACTGGGCATCCTCCTGGAGCATGTACCCAACACTGTGCTCAAACAGTTCAGGGGACTCCTCAGGAGGACGTGGTGGGTCTAGGGAAGGAGTCACTGATGATGACATTGAGACGAGGGAAGAGGATGCCTTGGCAGCTGCTTTACTAGTACCCTGAGCCTGGGTGAGAGAGGATGAGGAGCACGAAGAGGGCTTGGTCATCCACTCTACCAAGTCTTCGGCATGATGTGGCTCAATGCGTCCAGCTGCCGAAAATAAGGACAAGAGTGTCCCATGGCAACTTTTATCGGCTCGTGCCTGTCTGCCTCTCCTTGTTGTCCTTCCAGACATGGTAATGGCCTGCAGGGAGATGGGAAAACCAGCAATTGGGTAGTGTATATTGTGCTGGAGGCACAAAACACCCACTAACTCCTGCAGATGCCTTTATTATAGAACACCAGCAATAAAGGGTAGATACAGGTGTATATTGTGCTGTGCTGGAGGCACACAACACCCACTAACTCCTGCAGATGCCTTTATTATAGAACACCAGCAATTAAAGGGTAGACACCGGTGTATACTGTGCTGTGCTGGAGGCACACAACACCAACTAGCTCCTGCAGATGCCTTTATTATAGAACACCAGCAATAAAGGGTAGATACAGGTGTATATTGTGCTGTGCTGGAGGCACACAACACCAACTAACTCCTGCAGATGGCAGATGGCTCAATTAGAGATGAGCAATATAGGTAGATACAGGTGTATACTGCGCTGAAGGCACACAAACAACACCCACTAACTCCTGCAGATGGCTCAATTAGAGAAGAGCAATATAGGTAGATACAGGTGTATACTGCGCTGAAGGCACACAGACAACACCCACTAACTCCTGCAGATGGCAGATGGCTCAATTAGAGATGAGCAATATAGGTAGATACAGGTGTATACTGCACTGAAGGCACACAGACAACACCCACTAACTCCTGCAGATGGCTCAATTAGAGAAGAGCAATATAGGTAGATACAGGTGTATACTGTGCTGGAGGCACACAACACCAACTAACTCCTGCAGATGGCAGATGGCTCAATTAGAGAAGAGCAATATAGGTAGATACAGATGTATACTGCGCTAAAGGCACACAGACAACACCCACTAACTCCTGCAACTCCTGCATATGGCTCAATTAGAGAAGAGCAATATAGGTAGACAACAGCAACAGAGGGTAGATACAAGTGTATACTGCGCTGAAGGCACACAGACAACACCCACAAACTCCTGCAGATGGCTGATGGCTCCATTAAAGAAGAGCAATATATGTAGATACAGGTGTATACTGTGCTGAAGGCACACAGACAACACCCACATACTCCTGCAGATGGCTGATGGCTCAATTAGAGAAGAGCAATATATGTAGATACAGGTGTATACTGCGCTGAAGGCACACAGACAACACCCACTAACTCCTGCAGATGCCAGAACACTACACAAGGTTGCCACGCTGGCGGCCTTATATAGTGTGGGGCATGTACTACACAGCCTGAGCTATAATTGGCCACAGGCATCATGCCTGTGGCCAATCCTGGCTCTCCTCCTCTATCATGAGCCAGCAATGCACTGCGATGGCGCAGTGCATTGTGGGCCGTGAGCGCCACAAGAATTTGGTGCAAATGGCCCATAATGTTCGGTATTCGCCGAACGTGCGAACAGCCGACATTCGAGTTGAACATACGTTCGACTCGAACACCAAACTCATCCCTACTCATCAGACCTTTTTCTTAATTTGTTGGCTGTGACAATTCCAAACCCATCATAATCATCAGGCTTTTGTTTGAGAGCTGAAGTTGCCTTTAATAATAATGAAGATGTGGCATCCTCCAGGTTCCTTCTTTTTTTTCCTTGGGTGTTGGTAACAGGAGTTGACGGAATGACATCCTCATTATTAGCAAGGTCCTATGATTGGAAAATAAGAACATTATCAGTGAAACCACATTTTGTCCAAGTTTTTGCCTATACAGTATATATGTAATTTAATTGCATGGTGTTATGTTACTACTGCACAACACAGAAACTGCTGAAGGCCATAAAATTATAGAAACTTTTCATAAAAAGACAGCTCTGAAAAATGAATTTCATACAAGACAAAAGAACCAAACTATCCTGCAGTTACCTGAGATGGAGGAATGTCCTGAGAGATGCAAATGTCAGATGTTGGCAAAGCTGGAGAAGCGTTTGCAAGAGTACAAAGTGAAGCTCTAGCATCTACTTGCTCTGTCAAGCACTGGCGTTGCTATGGGGGTGCAGGGGGGGACCGCACCTGGGTGACACCCGGCCAGGGGTGACACCATCAAGTACCACCAGGAGCGAGACAAGGGGGGCAGAAGGACCAGAAGCCCTGGACACAACAGCTTTCTGTTGTGTCCAGGGCTTCTGGTCCTTCTGGTGGACCTGCGTGATTTCCGCCGCACACTGCTAAAGAAAACTGTTGCAGAGAGAGCTGTGTACTGTCTTCGAGTCGCTCCTGCACAGACACAATGGAACATTGGAACACTTTCTCTTTCCTGTCAAGCAAAGCAATCTCTGCCTGACAGATGCTCTCTAGTCCCGGCCCGGCGTGAAGTCAGCAAGATCGGAGGAAAGAGAGAGTGGTGCTGGCTGGCTGCATGGGAAGGAAGTCTAAGGCATTGGGGGAAATCTAAGGCATTGGGCTGGCAGATCCCCGCATAGACAGGCAGTTTAACAATGAGTATCCTTTCCCAGAAACAAGCTAGAATGGTAAACTGGGGGCGGGTAGGGGATTAATTAACAATGCAACAATTAGTAACATGCAGCATGAAGGGGGTTAATGTACTGTCACTGATGTATTAGTGATCAGTGGCAGTTAATTAACCCCTTTGTGCTGCAGCATCAAGGGGTTAGTAATAAACACTGATACTGGTGCCACTACTACAGCACAAACGGGTTAATTAACTGCCACTGGTCACTAAAGCATCAGTGACCAGTGACAGTACATTAACCCCCTTCATATTACTAATAACATTGTTAACTACTTGTGGACAAGCAATGAGTACTTTACTGGACTTTAAGGCATCATCCTGGTTCAGTTTTTTTTAGAGCCAACGGACAGATCTCTTGCAAAAGCAATCCTAATGGCTAACTAGCCACTGGATTGCTTTTATAAGTAGCATGGACTTCTGTGGCTTTCTCAGGCATTCTTGTCCCACCGCAAGTCCCGATCAACCAGCCAAACCTTCTGGCAGCTGATCATAGAGCTGGACAAAGATAAAAGATGGAACTTCTCTGTCAGCCTCTATTATATAGAAAACCGGAAGCATTGAGCACACAGTACTTTGAATTTCCCCAGATGTAAACAATGCCATTTTTAAAACTAGAAAGCGTTTGATCACATTGACCTTGGTTTGATCAAATGCTTTTAAGGGCAGAGGAGGGATCTGTCCTGCCTATTGTTGTCACAAGTGATGTTTACATTCCTTGTGACAACAATAAATATGATAAAACCTTTTTTTTTTTTTAAAGTACATCCGTCTCCATGTGCTCGAGTGCAAATGTGAATGCAGATGTCAGTCCTGCGTGCACGCAAACAGCAATCGTCCCATACAGGCTAAGAGGCAGAGCCATGCTAATGTGCTAGCCTACTCAGTGCCCTACTGCCTGTCCTGCTGTCATTTCGCAGCAGCAGGACAAAGCACTGTGGCAGGCTATCAGGGGTGGGGGGGTGAGACCATGTTTTACGGCACTGGGTGACACCAACCCTAGTGACGCCACTGCTTTCAAGAAGCAAAGGGTTTCATAGTACCATAGCCGTGGAACATAAACATCTTTGGCTACTGCTCCTGATTTCTGTGAGGACCTTACTTTATTTAGTTCCAGTGGAACACTGCTCTGAGATTAAGCTGTCATCATTTACATTTAAACAGAGCAGTGAGCTGACTAAAATCCAAGATGGCGCCTCCGGAGCTGTGAGGAAAAATAATAAAACTCACACAAACCTTTCTGATAGCCATCCACCTGAAATGGATGAGGAATTATCATCCTCATATTCTAATGGCTCCTCTCATCTATCCCCAACATCCCAGGGACCTGCAAAATCACGGATGAAGCTGGATTCATCTTGCCAGGCAGCTGATACTGTGAACACAGCTCTGCATAGTGATAATGCTATGTCATCATTACAGACATCTATAGCTGCTTTCCCAACATCAGGTCAGCCAGTACTAGATACCACAATGAAAGAAATGCTTGTGTCATTACAATCATCTTTTATATCTAATCTATCCTCCATGATTCATAAATTCTCTCTTGATATGAAACATATGGATGGTAGACTGCAATACGTTGAAAATAAAATGGAGGAATGCACTGAAACAGTGAATGCGCTAGTGGATGCATGTACAGAACAAAAAGATGATTCCATGTGGGTCAAGATGAAATTGGCAGATCTCGAGGACCGCTCACGTCTAAACAACATTAAAATGAGAGGAATAACAGAGTCAGTTCTACCTATGGACTTACGTAACTATGCAAATACACTATTTTCTACATTATTGCCAGAATTATCACTGCTTGAACTTACAATCGATCATATTCATAGAATTCCCAAACCAAAACATCTAGAAGAATCAATGTCCAGAGATGTTATTCTGTGAATTCATTTTTATCAAGCTAAAAAGCAAATTCTCTCCAAAGCGAGGGAGCTAACTACTCTCCCACCACCATACTCAGATATACAATTATTCGCCGATCTCTCGCAATTTACACTACAAATGAGAAGACAGCTCAAAACTGTAACGAAGGCATTATCTAATCATAAGATCACATAAAAATTGAGACATCCAGCAACTGTCTTGACCACTTACAACGGGAAACATTTTGCTATATCTACCATTGAAGATGGCATGCAATTACTCCAAACATGGGGTATTATAGTTGATCTTCCACATAACACCCCTGCCTTGAAGGAAAAAAATAATTTGTTCCACTTTGGACAAAAACATGAACAAAATAGAATTAAATACAAATGAACTACTCCTGCCTGTTAACTCATATGCATTATTTTTATTTTACTTCCCCCACCCAATTCATGCAGTGATCTTTTCTATCTATGTCGAATCTTTCCTCTCTATGTCGAATCTTTTCTCTCTATGTCAAATCTTTTCTCTCTATGTAGAATAATCCTGGACTAATAGAGTTGAGGTTAGGCACATTCGAGAACAGGTTCAATAGACACAGATTGTTATTGTCAGCATCATGTCGAATCTCCTATCTATATCGAACTGTTGTCATAACGAAAATGAAAATAAAGCATTTGTTTATGTCGGATCTTTCGTTTTTCGGATTTTGCACTTTCGTTATCGTTTGTTAAAACGATAAGGAAAATACCTGAAATTAAGACGAAAATTAATGCACATGTCTAATGAACAAAGGCACTCAAGGCATGGCAAGAGGGGCCACATGTACATTATTTCATTTCCTCTAACACGTTACAACGCAGTTACATATACGGGAAGCTATTTTAGCAACGTATGAGAAAATTCATATTGTTAGTAAACTCTCCCATTTACGATACATTTGAGACTGGACTAGCAACCAAGAAAAAATTGATGATAAGTCGTATGATTTTCGGATTGTGTGTACAGGCCATTAGTACGTAGGGTTCAATATTGAGTTGGCCCATCCGTTTGCAGCTATAACAGCTTCAACTTCTCTGGGAAGGCTGTCCACAAGGTTTATGAGTGTGTCTATGGGAATGTTTGAATTCTTCCAGAAACACATTTGTGAGGTCAGACACTGATGTTGGACGACAGCGCCGGGCTCGCATTCTCCACTCTAATTCATCCCAAAGGTGAAGTTGTTATAGCTACTTCTTACAGACTACATGAGTAGCTAATGGGAGCCTGTTTTGCTCCCAGTGTGGCCAATTTGTTTCTGGCCCACTGGTCGGAGGTGGCATTCAACAACAGACCTAAAGAATGAATTAGATACTACAGATGATCTGTTCATGGTATGGCAGGGGGATGAGGATAGCCTCCTCACTTTCATGGACATAATGAATCTAAATGAGAAAAACATAGTATTGTTTTGTAAATATGATGCTACAAGTATAGTATTTTCGATCTAGAGATTATGAATTTAGAAGGGAGAATATATACCAGGAATTACTGCAAACAGACTGACCGAAATGGATATATAACTCTAGATAGCTGTCATTATAAACCATGACTTTGTAACATTCCAAAGGGACTGTTTGTGAGATTGCGCAGAAATTGTACCACTGCGGATGAATATCTTAAACAAAGTAAAACCTTTGGAAAGAGATTTGTCCAAAAAGGTTATAATGAGGAAGTGATCCAGAGAGAGATAAAAGAGATTAAGAATCTAGATAGGAAAGAGCTCATCAAGGACAAAGAAAGAACAATAGAAGCAGGTTCAGAAGGGGAAGAGATTAGAATTCTCATGGATTGCAATGTTCAGAGCAAAAAAGTAGAGAACATATTTAGGAGACATTGAAACATTTTGCTAAGAAACAGAACATTGGGAAAGGTTTTGCCATCGGTCCCTAAATTCGTACATAGAAAAGCCCCTAACCTTAGGAGAAAATTAGTGCCAGGTATATTGGATACACCTATGATTAGGAAGGGAGGGGGAATCCCCGTAATAGCAGGATTTTATGGATGTAAAAAATGTTTAGCTTGTAAGGTCTCAAAGGTGAATGACAGTAAGAAAAAAGAGTTTGTAGCCATAGCAACAGGGAATAAGTTTACCATCAAAAACTTTATTTCATGCACCACTAAAGGAGTTATATATATGCTGGAGTGTCCCTGCTCCAAACATTATGTTGGCCGTACCTTGAAGAATATACAAATAAGGGTGCTAGAGCACATGAATAATATTAAGAAAGGGAATACTGATCATAGTCTATCCAGACACTCTAGGGAAGTCCATAACAGGGACCCAAGGGGTCTCAAATTCTGGGGGGTGGAAAAAGTCCATCAACATTGGAGAGGGAAGTATGTTTAATTTCTAAGTCAGCAAGTAATTTTGGATTTATGAGACAAATGTTTTAGCCCCAAGAGGCCCAAACGTTGATTTTGACCTGAACTGTTTAATTAGAAATGACTGACATCTAATTGAAAGTTTTTTTTTGTGGTAGATACATGCCCTTTATAGGTTCTGTTTATTTGGGGATATGTATGAGGGTTTAGTTACTTTCCTATTTCTGTATATTTTTGTATATGTATTTTATATGTTTTTAATAATATGTTTTGTATGTAATAATTTGCTGGGAGTTGTACACATGGATACACAGGTTTGTAACTGTTCGGAGCCGTTGTATGTTCTTTTTATAGTTTATAGACCATGAGTGGCTCGATTGTATGTTCCGTGCAGCTCCCCTGTCATTTATGTGCACACTTCTTGGTTGTTGGTAGAGGTTGTATATTAGTTTCTATGATGGGTATTTAAGGGCTCGTCAGGATCAGCTCCCTGCCTACTGAAGAAGAATAATGACAACGGCGCAGCGTGTATAGGGAGGAACAAAGCCTGTGTTCTTGCCAGGGAGCTGAGCCAGCCATTGACTATATGATTGGAACACTTTACAATATCTGCTTTTTAGTAAGTGTATGCCTTTTGTGGGAATAAACATGTTTTAGAGAAAGTACACTATGTCTGTGCCTTTATATCTTTTATAATCCTTATGTGAATATGTGAGCTGTTGTGGAGGAGTTGCAGGAAACAGCTATCCAGGGCATAGGAGGGAGGATTAAAGAGGTAAAGGTCTCTGTACACTCAGGCCTGAAGTATCACATGTCTTATTTTTTCTTTTAATGTGAGCAGGTTATTCACTTGGTGGAGGATTTGCACTAAAGCATGAACTTATTTTGAAGACACTTGTGTGATTTATTTGTATCGAATTGAACAGAGATATTGGACTTTGGAAATTGTCTTTACAGTGGACTGTTTTGCATTTTATGTTTAAATGAACTGTCTGAAAGATTTAAGTTGCGCTGCACTATAGTGCACTTTTGAACTTTATGTTTAATGTACTTTTGAAAGGTTTGAGTTGCGCTGCCCTATAATTACTATATTGTTTTATGTGGTGGGTGAATCAATGATGGAAGTTATAGTGAGCAACTTTTTGTATATTATTATTATTATACAGGATGTATATAGCACCAAGAGTTTGCACAGCTCTTTACAACATTAGGGTAGACAGTACAATTACAATACAAGTTGATACAGGAGGAATTGGAGGGCCCCGCTCATTAGAGCTTACAGTCTAGGAGGGAAGGTTAAGTGATACGAAGAGTAAGAACTGTGGGGGATGAGCTGATGAAGAAAATAAAAGTGCAGTTGTTATGTGGAGGCAGGGCAGGCTTTTCTGAAGAGAAAAGTTTTCAGGGATCGCCTAAAAGTAGATACTGTAGATTTGCAGAAAGTCTGACAGATTGGGTCAGTGTATTCTAGAGGATGGGAGAGGCTCAGGAGAAGTCCTGGAGTTGAATATGGGAGGAGGCAATGAGGGAGCTAGAGAGCAGGGGGTCTTGGGAGGAACGAAGAAGATGATTAGGTTGGTATTTTGAGACTAGGCTAGTGCTGTAGCTGGGGGCAGAGTTGTGGACAACTTTGTAACATATTGTTAGTATTTTAAATGTAATTTGTTGGGTGAATGGCAGCCAATGGAGGGATTGGCAGAGAGGGGTAGCAGACACTGAGCAGTTTGTAAGGTGGATGAGTCTGGCAGCAGCATTCATGATGGACTGAAGGGGGATAGTCTATTTAAAGGTAAGCCAATGAGGAGGAAGTTGCAGTAGTCAAGGCAAGGCAGGATGCCTGTGGCCAATTATAGCTCAGGGGGTTTAGTACACGCCCCACACTATATAAGGCTGCCACCCTGGCGGCCTTGTGTAGTGTGTTGCGGCGTTCAGGGAGAGAGGAGGATAGGCAGGGACAGTGTGTTCTTTTCTTGTGAACCTAGCACTGTTAAAGTGGGTGTTGTGCGCCTCCAGCACAGTATACAGCTGAAGATACCCCTTATTGCTGGTGTTCTGTAATACAGGCATCTGTAGCAGTTAAAGTGGGCGTTGTGTGCCTCCAGCACAGTATACACCTGAAGATACCCCTTATTGCTGGTGTTCTGTAATACAGGCATCTGCAGCAGTTAAAGTGGGTGTTGTGTGCCTCCAGCACAGTATACACCTGAAGATACCCCTTAATGCTAGTGTTTTGTAATACAGGCATCTGCAGCAGTTAAATTGGGTGTTGTGTGCCTCCAGTACAATATACACCTGAAGCTACCCTTTATTACAGGTGTTCAGTAATACAGGCATCTGCAGCAGTTAAATTGGGTGCTGTGTGCCTGCAGCACAGTATACACCTGAAGATACCCCTTATTGCTGGTGTTCTGTAATACAGGCATCTGCAGCAGTTAAATTGTGTGTTGTGTGCCTCCAGCACAGTATACACCTGAAGATTCCCCTTATTGCTGGTGTTCTGTAATACAGGCATCTGCAGCATTTACAGTGGGTGTTGTGTGCCTCCTGCACACTATACACCTGAAGCTACCCCTTATTGCTGGTGTTGTTCTGTTTCTGTAAAACAGGAAGGCAGCTAAAGTAATTACAGTCGGTGTACTGTGTCATCTGCTCAGTGTGCACCTAAAGCTACCCAATTGCTGGTTTTCCCATCTCCCTGTAGGCCATTAGTCACAAGCCAAAAAAAGAGGGCAAGCAGGCTCTGTGTCTGGAGGCAACAGTGCTGGTCGTGGACGCCGTGCATTGTCATCAGCACGTGGCCATGGGACACGCTTATCCTTATTTTTGGCAGCTGGATGTGTTGAGCCGCATCATGCCGAAAACTTGGTAGAGTGGACGACCAAGCCCTCTTCATCCTCCTCATCCTCTCTCACCCAGACTCAGGGTACTAGCAAAGCAGCTGCCAACGTGTCCTCTTTCCTCTTCTCAATGGCATCAGTCACTCCTTCCCTAGACCCACCATGTCCTGAGGAGTCCCCTGAACTGTTTGAGCACAGTGTTGGGTACATGCTCCAGGTGGATGCCCAGTGTTTTGAAGGCTCTGATGATGATACCTAGCTAGAGGAAGGCAGTAGCGTGAGCACAGAGAGAGGGGATGCTCAAGAAGGACAGCAATCTGGCAATCATGTTCCACAAGCTGCAGCATACTGCCAGGTTTGCTCCAGTGATGAAGAGGGAGGAGATGATGAGGTCACTGACTCCACATGGGTGCCTGATAGGAGGAGGCACATCTCCAACTAGGCAGGATACCCTCCGGGGGCCAGATTAGGGGCAGCACACCGACTGAATCACACCGCAGAGCTTTGCCTGTGCAGGGTGCTGCCTCTGCGCATTATTCCAAAAGTTCTTTGGTGTGGGCCTTTTTTGAGACAAGTGCATCCGATCACCCTGCTGCAATCTGCAACATATGTCTCAAGCGTATCTCGCGTGGCCAAAACAGCAGCTGCTTGGGCACCACATGCTTGACCAGACATGTTGACCTGCCATGCAGCTCATTGGCAAGCGTACCTTAAACACCCACACCAAAGAACAAAGTGGACCTCTCCTTGCTCCTCATCAGCTGGGATCTCCAACCCCACTAGACCTTCAGTCCTCTCTGAAACCTGCACTGAGAGTAATGAAGGAGTAGAATTAAGTGTGTCACAATCAAGTACTTGCAGGCATTCTGCTAGCAGTACACTGACGTCCGATTGTACCAGGAAAATTTCCCTGCCCCAGCTGCTGAACCGTCAAAAGAAGTTCACTCCCAGCCATCCACATGCCCAGCGGTTGAATGCTAGCTTGGCTAAATTGCTAGCACTTCAGCTGCTGCCTTTTTAGTTGGTAGACTCGGCTCCCTTCCATGAGTTTGTGCAATGTGCGGTTCCTCAGTGGCAGGTCCCCAAACGCCATTTTTTCTCAAGAAAGGCAATTCCGGCTCTCTACCGGCATGTGGAAGGCAATGTCCATGCCTCGCTGGACAGGGCGGTCAGCGGTAAGGTGCATATTACTGCTGACTCATTGTCCACCAGGCATAGACAGGGATGTTACCTATCTTTCACGCCCCAATGGGTCACTCGTCTGGAAGCTGGGAAGGATGCAGGACAAGGTGCAGTAGTGTTGGAGGTTGTTCTGCCACCACGCCTCCAAAATGCCACTACTGGTTGTGACACACCTCTCTCCTCCACCCTCTCCTCTTCTTCTTCCTCCATGGCCTCTTCCAGTGCTCTGTCCTCAGAACCAGCGGTGCTCCGTAGGCGCTCAAGGGACTACACAAGTATGCAGGCAAAAAGATGCCATGCCATGCTTGCGCTGGTTTGTTTGGGGGACAGGAGCCACACTGGGGCAGATATTTTGTCAGCTCTGCAGGGGCAGGCCGAGAGGTAGTTGATGCCATGCCAGCTTAAGCCAGGAATGGTGGTTTGCAACAATGGCACCAACCTCCTCTCCACCCTCCGACAGGGATAACTGACCCATGTGCCCTGTGTGGCTCACGTCCTTAACCTGGTAGTGCAGCAGTTCTTGGGCAGGTACCCGGGCTTACAGGATGTCCCAAGGCAGGCCAGGAAAGTCTGTGTGCATCTCCGCCAATCATTTAATGCCTGTGCTCAGCTGACTGAGCTCCAAAAGGAGTTGAACCTGCCCAAGAACTGCCTTATATGTGACATGCCCACCAGGTGGAACTCAACGTTGGCAATGCTGCAGCGGCTGCACACGCAGCAGAGGGCCATCAATGAGTAACTGTGTGACTACGGTACCAGGACAGGGTCAGGGGAGTTCGTTTTTTTTTTTCACCATGCCAGTGGGGCATCATCAGGGATGCATGCACTGTCCTGTCACCATTTGAGGAGGCCACAAGGATGGTGAGCAGTGACAGTGCATGCATCAGTGACACTGTACCTCTTGTCCACCTGTTGGAGCATACGCTGCATGGAATAATGAACAGGACACTTGAGGCAGAACAGAGGCAGGAAGAGGAGGATTTCCTTGCATCTCAAGACTCCCTTTATTCAGACAGTGTTCCTGCTGTCCCATCCATCACACAGGAGGAGGACAAGGAGGAGGAGGAGGAAGAGGAGGCTTGTGTCAGCATGGAGGTGGAGCCTGGCACTCAGCATCAGCAGCAGTCTTGTAGGGATGATTTACAGTCCCAAGAAACCCGTGGACTTGTATGTGGCTGAGAGGAGGTGGCTGCAGATAATGTTGTCCTTAGTGACCCAGAGAACTAAGGACCGAATGTCTCAGCTAACCTACGCTGCATGGCCTCCCTGATCCTGCAAAGCCTGCGGAAGGATCCTGGTATTCTTCGGATCAAGGAGAGGGACCATTTCTGGCTGGCCACTCTCCTTGATCCACAGTACAAGGGTAAGGTTGCGGACCTTATCTTGCCATCGCAGAGGGAGCAGAGGATGAGACATCTCCGGAAGGCCTTGCAGAAAGGTCTGTGCAACATGTTCCCAGAGACTGGGAGGTTACAAACTCCTGGTCCTGGACAACATGTTGCTGAGGCTTCAGTCAGTCACAGAGGGAGCGGTGGAGAAGGTGGCCATCTGACCAATGTGTTCAGACAATTTTTTAGTCCGCAGCCCCAAGGTATGATCGGTTCCAGCAACCTTCGCCAGTGTCTGATTTACATGGTGCAGGAATACCTAGGGGAATGGTCAGACTTGGACACCTTTCCCACCGTAAATCCTCTGGCTTACTGGGTCTTGAGGATGGCTCACTGGCCAGAGCTTGCACAGCTTCCGAACGCATCCACAGTGCTGCTGGAGGCTTTGTAACCGATCACAGGGTTCACCTGTTCACCGACTCGGTTGATCGACTGACCTTCATAAAGATGAATCAGTCTTGGATCACCACCAGCTACCAAGCACCTGAAGCTGATGTAACCGAATATTTTTTTTTGAAATGTCACATCCCTTCAAGACTGCCTATGCTGATGCTGAGTGACTGTCCTGTTATGTTGACTGACTATCCTCTTCCTCCTCAATGATCCTGCTGATAGCTTGGAAGAACATTTTTAGTTCTGATGTGGTCACCAGTGGCCAAGGCCCAATTTTTCAGCCCCTGTTCAACAGGGGCACGTAATTACAATTTTTGATGCAATGCTTTGCAGCAGGTATCATTCCTGCACTCCAACTAGAGTATCTGGGAGAGGTTGCAGTGCCGTGGCACCAGCACCAGTGTCTAAGGCCCATTTTTTAAGCCCCTGTTTAACAGGGGCATGTAATTACAATTCTTGATATAATATTTCACAGCAGGGCCCGTTCCTGCGCCCACCGAGAGTAACTGTGAGGACTTATAGTGTTGTGGCACCAGCACCACCTCCACCACCACAACCACCAAAGGCCCAATTTTTTTTAACACTGTTCAACAATGGCATGTCATTACAATTCTTGATATAATCGTTCACAGCAGGGTGCTCCAGCGCCCACCAAGAGTCACTTTGAGGGCTTACAGTGTTGTGGCAACACCAACACCTTAGGCGCAAATTTCTGCAGAGCATATAGGGCAGGCCCCTACTTTCAAACATCCAACTTACAAACATCTCCTACTTGCAAACGGAAGGAGACAACAGGAAGTGAGGTGAAAAAAGAGGGATGGCCCAAAAAATTATACAGGGGTGATAACCCTTCCCTATGTTTTCCAAAAAGCTTAAAAGTTGATTTTTTGACTGGAGCTACACTTTAAAAATGTACCAGTTCAAAATTGGGGGGGGGGGGGGGCACGCCTTTTCTTTTTTTATTTGGGTATGGGGTTCCCCTTAATATCCGTACAAGACCCAAAGGGGCTGGTAATGGGCAGGGGGGCTACCCATGCCATTTTTTTCTCAATGATTTTCATCCGTATTTCCGGAACCAGATATTACATTAAAACCGCAAGCAGTTTTAAATGACTTTTTTCCGTTAAATGTCATTTTGTGCAGGGACTATTCTAAACACGGGAAACACGTGCCACTTCACAGGCATACTATAGACACTCCCAGGCATGATATTTAAAGGAATATTTCACTTTTTTTTCACTTTAATCGTCATTAAAATCAGTGCTCCCGAAAAAACTGCCATTTTTTTAAAAAAATTGGCATTGATCCATGTCCCATGGGGCAGGAGCCGGGTCTCCAAACCCTTTTTAGGACAATATTTTGCATATTAGCCATTAAAATTAGCACTTTTTATTTCGAACGTTTGAGTCCCACAGACTTCAATAGGGTTGAAGTTTGTACGAATTTCCGATCCGTTCGAAAGTTCTGGTGCAAACCAAACCGGGGGGTGTTCGGCTCATCCCTAATGGGCACTGATAAGGCACTGGTGACATTGCACTGATGGGCACTGGCGTCACTGCGCTGATCAGACCTTATAAGGCACTGGTGACACCAAAATGATAATCTGCACTGGTGACATCACACTGATGGGTACTGATAATCTTCATTGGTGACACCGCAATGATGTGCATTGATAATCTGCACTCATGACACCGCACTGATGGACACTGATAATCTTCACTGGTGACACCACACTGATGGGCACTGATAATCTGCACTGGTGACACCACTATGATGGGCACTGATAATCTGCATTGGTGACACCGCACTGATGGGCACTGATAATATGCACTGGTGCCACTGCAATGATGGACACTGATAATTTGCACTGGTGACATTGTGCTGATGGGCACTGATAATCTGCACTGGTGACACTGCAATGATGGGCACTGATAATCTGCACTGGTGGTCCCTGAAATGCGACACTGGTGGTCCCTGACATTTGGCTCTGGTAGTCCCTGACATTTGGCTCTGCTGGTCCCTGACGTTTGGCTCTAGTGGTCCCTGATATTTGGCTCTGGGGTTGGTCTCTGACATTTGGCTCTGGGGTTGGTCCCTGACATTTGGCTCTGGTGGTCCCTGACATGCGGCACTGGTGGTCCCTGACATTTGGCACTGGTGGTCACTGACATTTAGCTCTGGTGGTCCCTGACATTTGGCACTGGTGGTCCCTCACATTCAGCACTGGTGGTCCCTCACATTCAGCACTGGTGGTCCCTGGCATGTGGCTCTGGTGGTGCCTGACATTCAGCTCTGGTGGTCCCTGACATTTGGCTCTGGTGGTCCCTGACATATGGCACTGGTGGTCTCTGACATTCGGCACTGGTGGTCTCTGACATTTGGCACTGGTGGTCCCAGATATTCGGCACTGCTGGTGGTCCCTGACATTCGGCACTGGTGGTGTTCCCTGACATTCAGCACTGGTGGTGGTCCCTGACATTTGGCACTGGTGGACACTGACATTTGGCTCTGGTGGTCCCTGACATTTGGCTCTGGTCTGCATTTATATTACAATTCTTTGTATTTATAAGGCGGCTGCAACCTATCATACTGTGTGTTACTGAGTAGTATGGCTTGTTGGTTACAGAATGAGGGGTGTGATTTATGTTGAAGTGGGCGAGTTCACATTTACATGTACAAGCCTAATGTACCTCCTACATTCACTCCCATCCCAAGGATTCATGGGAAATGTAGGCTGATTACAGTTAGAGAGAGAAGAGGATATGATGCAATCACTGTGCTAAGAGATCCTTCCTGCCAGAAAAGATGATGCATTTTTTGAATCACAGAGCTGACTTCCTGAAAATTCAATCACAAATCTCTCTTAACCACATGCCGACCAGCGCACGATGATGTACGTCGGCAGAATGGCACAGACAGGCAAATGGGCGTACAGGTACGTCCATTTAAATTTGCCTCCGTGCCATTGCGTGCGTGCCGCCGACGGCATGTGCATGTGCCAGTCGGGGCCTCCGTGAGCCCGATCGCAGGTCCCTCAGGGATACCCGCAATTGTCCGCCATAATGTCGCAGTCACGATACAAATTGCTGATCACCGCCATTACTCGTAAAAAAAAGATTAATAAAAATGCCATAAAACTATCCCCGTTTTTGTAAACGCTATAGCTTTTGCGCAAACCAATCAATAATCGCTTATTGTGATTTTTTTTTAACCAAATATATGTAGAAGAATACATATCGGCCTAAACTGAGGACATTTTTTTTTATATATATATATTTTTGGGGGATATTTATTATAGCCAAATGTAAAATATATGCATTTTTTTTTCAAAGCTGTCACTCTTTTTTTGTTTATAGAGCAAAAAATAAAAACCGCAGAGGTGATCAAATACCACCAAAAGAAAGCTCTATTTATGGGAAAAAAAGGACGTCAATTTTGTTTGGATCCACGTCGCACAACCGCACAATTTTCAGTTAAAGCAACACAGTGCCGAATCGCAAAAAGTGCTCTGGTTTTAAGACTGCTTAAGTGGTTAAACGGTAAGAAATTTCACAAATGTAATAACTGTTTAATTTTTTGTGTGGGGGGTGTACTAATGGGGAGTTCTGCTTTAGAGACTGATATAAATAATAACTATATATGTTTATATATACAGTATATATATTTACAATATATATATATATATATATATATATATATATATATATATATATATATATCTATATCTATACAAACACAGTACAAACACACACGCAGTATACACAGTATAGTTATAATGTATTTTCTTTTAGGATCCATTTACATCTGAGCAATGCAGAATTGTGCAATTCTTGCCACTATTCCAAATTGCTGTAAAATTGTGTCAAAATACGCAATGCACTTTTGGGTGCTATTTATTGTAAATGGCACCCCAAATGCAGTTAGCAGAAATGCATTTTGCCACACATTTTTGTCATTTTGACAAATACACTACCAACTACATAAAAAAATATTCAATTTGGCTTTTTGGGCCTTTTTTATTTTGGTACAGTTTTGATGCACGGTTTGCTGCTTTTTTAACCACTTGCCGCCCTCCTTATAGGCAAATGATGGCTACAAAGTGGTTTCAAAATCCTGACTGGGCGTCATATGACGTCCTCAGGATTTCGAGCCGCTGCGCGCCCCGGGGGCATGCATCGCGGCGATCGTTGCTGCGGGGTGTCAGTGTGACACCCCGCAACTACGATCTCGGTAAAGAATCTCCAACGGAGACTCTTTAACACGTGATCATCCATGTCCAATCACAGCTGAGCACAGTGTAAATAGGAAGAGCCATTGATCGGATTTTCCTCACTCGCATCTGTCAGATGCGAGTAGAGGAGAGCCAATCAGCTGCTCTCTGACAGGGGGTTCTGTGCTGATCGATTATCAGCGCAGCCCCCCCCCCCCCGAGGATGCCCACACTGGAGCACCAGGGATGCCACCAGACCATCAGGGATGCCCAGCACCAGGTATGCCATCCTAGACCACCAGGGATGCCAGTCAGTGCCCACAATGGATGCCAATCAGTGCCCATAATGGATGCCAATCAGTGCCCACAATGGGCATCTCTGATTGGCATGCATTATTGTTTGGCACTGATTGGCATTTATCAGTACAAAACAATAGAATACAATGCTGCCTATCAATGCCCATCCGTGCCACCTATCAGTGCCCATCCGTGCCACCTATCAGTGCCCATCCATGCTGCCTATCAGTGCCAATTTGTGCCACCTATCAGTGTCCATCCATCAGTGCCCATCAGTGCCGCCTATCAGTGCCACCTATCAGTGCCCCTCAATGCCACCTCATTAGGGCCACTTCATTGGTGCAACCTCATCAGTGCCCATCAGTGCCGCCTTATCAGTGCCCATCAGTGCAGCCCCATCAGTGCCCATCAGTGAAGGCGAAAACTTACTTATTTACAAAGTTTTGAAACTGAAACAAAACATTTTTTTTTCAAAATGTTCAGTTTTTTTTTATTTGTTTAGCAAAAAATAAAAACTGTAGAAAGTCAACCAACATTAGAATTTTTTTTTTTATGTTGGTTTTTCTATAGCCTATGGGCGGATGCATTTGACCGGAAATGTACGATTGCAGCATCGTACAGTTTAGCTGCTCTGTCGAATCTTCATAGAACTTTTAACAGACACCATAAGCCAAAGATTCAACGTTTGTATTTTTTTCGCTGCTTTGTCGAATTCATTGGTGCCACCTCATCAGTGCCGCCTTATCAGTGCCCATCAGTGCAGCCCCATCAGTGCCCATCAGTGAAGGCGAAAACGTACTTATTTACAAAGTTTTGAAACTTATTTACAAAGTTTTGAAACTGAAACAAAAACATTTTTTTTTCAAAATTTTCAGTCTTTTTTTATTTGTTTAGCAAACAATAAAAACTGTAGAAAGAAAGAAAGCTCTATTTGTGGGGAAAAAATTATAAAAATTTAATTTGGGTACAGTGTAGCATGACCGCGCAATTGTCAGCGCTGAAAGCTCAAAATTGGTCTGGGCAGGAAGGTGTTTAAGTGCCCGGTATTGAGGTGGTTAAACACACATTGTGTCTTGTTTTTTTAAATGCATTCTATGTGCATTTTGGTGCTTTTTTAACCGTTAGCCAACCAGCCGCCGAAGTTGTATGCGGCAGCATATGGCTCAGCTGCACAATTTGCCGCTATGCTACGTCGGTAGCATAAACTGCCACTAGGGGGACGCTTGCGCACCACTGGAGGCACACACACCCCCCCCCCCCCATTTGCTCATTTCCCAAGCTGATGCGAGTGCCCGGTGGTCTCGATCACTGCCGGACTCCCGCAATTGTTCGGGGAACACGGAGAATCGGGAGCTGTGTGTGTAAACACACAGTTTCCAGTTCTCTGAGCAGTGAACTGTAGACTGAAATATTTTGTTTCAGAATTTCGTTTTCGTCCGAAAAATAAATGTATTTAGTTACTCCCAAAATTTGTTTTTATCTATTTTGTTTTCGTTAAAAATTGCATTAGTCCGAAAATCCAAATGAATTAAGGTCAAATCTGTCATTGAAGGCTTGTGTTTGTCGAATGTTCAAAGAAGATTCGATGGAGCAGCTAAACTGTACAATACCGCAATCGTACATTCCCGGTCGAATGTTCCGCCTACAAGCTCTAATGTTGTATGACTAGTAATAATTATATTTATTCATTATTATTACTAGTCAACCAACATTAGAATTTTATTTTTTTATGTTGGTTTTTCTATAGCCTGTGGGCGGATGCATTTGACCAGAAATGTACGATTGCAGCATCGTACAGATTAGCTGCTCCGTCGAATCTTTATAGAACTTTCAACAGACACCATAAGCCAAAGATTCAATGTTTGTATTTTTTCCGCTGCTTTGTCGAATCTTTGTCGTTCATGTTGAATGTTCTACCCCAACTGTCAACCATCCGACGTTGTGTCAGATAATAAGATATGACGGCAACCCATTTTGACCACATGGAGGATGCTCCTGGACCTTCTATGGAGGCAGCAGCAACATCCCCACCATCATCCAAAAAGTGTCGCAGGAGGGGGACTCAAGCTGCAGACAGCAGGAAGCATAACCTTATGTGGACTCACATTGAGTCTCAGGTCCTTGTAAAGGAAACGCTTCCTTGATGGATGCAGCTGTGTGGCCCCCGCTCCAGGGATACCACTCAGGAGTGGAAGCGGGAGAAGTGGGAGGAGATCTCCAGAAAAGTTGAAGAGATGTATCACCATCGGCGTGACCTGACTGCCTGACACAAAAAATTCTGCGACATAAAACGGTAAGTAACGTGTCTGATTATTTTATTTTTTTACATTTTAACCACTTCAGCCCTGGAGGATTTGGCTGCCAAATGACCATGCCACTTTTTGCGATTCGGCACTGCGTCACTTTAACTGGCAACTGCGTGGTCGAGCGGCGTGACTCCCAAACAAAATTTACATCCTTTTTTCCCCACAAATAAAGCTTTCTTCTTTCAAAATGTTTTTATTTTTTGAAAAAGCTTTTTTTTTTCTTTCAAAAGGTTTTTATTTTTTGAAAAGACAAATAAAGCTTTCTTTTGGTGATATTTGATCACCTCTGTAGTTTTTATTTTTTGACAAACAAAAAAAGAGCGACAATTTTGAAAAAAATGCATAGTTCTATGGCATTTAAAAAAAAAAAAATTACTAGTAAAGGCGATCAGCGATTTTTATCATGACTGCGACATTCACTGCCCTGTCACTAGGCAGAACAGGGAGATGCTGTGTTTACACTGGCATCTCCCCATTCTTCAGCTCTGTGACACGATCTCCGGCACCCAGCAGACATCAAGTCCGCGGGTCCCGATCTCACATTACTTTGCGCAGCCGTCCCATTCTGCCGACATATATATTCTGCTGGAGGCAGAGGGCGGAGGAGCAGGAGTCCTCCACGTCATCAATGTGCATTAAGTACTGTAGTAGTGACACTAATACAGTGGGTTCTTTTCCATTTGTCCAGCCTTCCATTGTTGATTCCAGTGTCATTGCTTCTCACTCAAGCAGTGACAGGTAGAGCCTCTGCGACATTCTGTCAGGTAACACAAGCGTTTGCCTAACTTACGTAATCTGACAGAACGTCGCTGCTCTGAACTGAGGCGCCTGATCAGTGTCGGTGAACCTAGCACTCGCCGCTGGAACCAGGACAGGTAAGTGCCTCATTTTGTGTTTTTTTTACCATTTTTTTTTCAAAATGGTGAATGCATTCCCCTGCCTTGTAGATAAACGTTAGTGACCTGCTCTGTATTGCCATGCTAATGGATAATTAATTTTATCTGTATACTATATTTATTTATAGTAATTTGTAGCTTGAACATTGTAACGTTCATCATTTCTCCTTTATATTAAATAGGTGTCATCCAGTCAGAGGGGGGGACTCAGGAGGAGGCGGCTGAAGTGGCAACGCCCACATGTAAGTTAGTATAATCTTGCTGGTGTCTGCTGAGTGATCATACATGTTTCAATATTCTTGTACTAATGTGTGAGATTGTTGTACACTGCAGATTGTAATGTTCTTTTCTATATTAATCATAATCAACAGCTGCTGAGGCTGAGCAGGAGGTGGATGAAACCTGCCCTGTAGAGGCTGCTGGGGATGCGGACAGATTGTCTGTTTATACAGAGTATGAACACCGATCTGTTAGTTTCCCTGCACAGTCCAATCCCCCTTCAGTTAGAACCCTCCCTAGGATACATATTAACCCCGTCACTGCCCTCTAGTGTTAACCCCTTCACTGCCAGTGACATTTTTACAGTAATCAATGCAATTTTAATCACACTAATCACTGTATTAATGCCAATGGTCCCAAAAATGCATCAAAATTGTCCGACGTTTCCGCCATAATGCCGTAGTCACGATAAAAATCGCCGCCATTACTAGTAAAAAAAAAATTATTAATAAAAATGCCATAAACTATCCCCTATTTTATAGACGCTATAACTTTTGCACAAACCAATCAATATACGCTTTTTTTTTTACCAAAAATATGTAGAAGAATACATATCGGCCTAAACTGAGGAAAAACATTTTTTTTATATATTTTTTGGGGATATTTATTATAGCAAAAAGTTAAAAAGAATGCATTTTTTGAAAAGTTGTCGCTCTTTTTTTGTTTATAGCGCAAAAAATAAACACCGCAGAGGTGATCAAATACCACCAAAAGAAATGTTTATTTGTGGAAAAAAAAGGATGTCAATTTTGTTTGGGAGCCACAAAAAGTGCTCTGGTCTTTGGCCAGCCAAATGGTCCGGGGCTTAAGCGATTAACATGTATTTTGGTTCATTTTTTACCTGTGTTTTTGTGTGCATTCTGGAAACACATGCAAAATGCATGATATGCTTTCGGCGCCATGATTTGTTAATGACACCCCAAAAGTGGCTAGCAAGTGTGCTGTTTGCCAAAATACCCATACAAAGCAAATGAAAATGCTTAAAAAAAGTGTCAAACTATATTTGAAAAGAAGCACCAATATGTGCATTACAAACCACACCAAAATACGTGTTTAAAAAAGCAAAAAAAAAAACGCGGCCAGATGCATGTTAAAAAAACGGCAAAGTGCCCATCAATAATGCCAAAATGAGCAATAAAAAAGTGCCAAAATACACATTTAAAGGATGTGCCAATATTTTTGTAAAAAAACCTGTGAGTTAAAAAAAAAGCACCAGTGCTTATTATTTTCATGTAATTACACAGTCTTTTTAAGTTTGGTTTTACTTTTAAAATTCAGCTGCTCTGTAATCACACAGGTGTATCAGGAGATCACAGGCAGTCCTCCTCCTTCTACACAGAAGAGAACTGAAATTTGATAAATGATCTCTGTTTGATAAACATACACCAAAGTAAGAAATACAATGAGAACTGCATACTTTTTAGTTTCATTAATTTTTATTGGGATTTAAACATTACTTGAGCATGAATACGTCACATACAGACTCAGTAAAATAGCAGTTAGTAGAGTGAAAGGTTATACATCTCATTAAAGTCAGGTCATACATGTTTTGGTTACAATTGCTTTGCACAACAGGTATCTTTCTCAGACCATGTAATCTGAATTGTCAGATTCTAGGGAATGAGCTTCTGAGCAGTCTGTGAAAATTACCATTGCAAAAATTAAGCTAAGCCAAACATATGGAGATGAAAGCAAAAACAAAACAGAATAGTAGAAAATGCAATAAAATAAATTAAAATAAAATGCTCATCACTTCTGTAAGTCATAAAATCAAGAAGGTACGGTTCAGTGTGTTTTATATCTCCTATACCATTCGGTCCAGGGTTTCCATACAGATGTCGAGAGACGGTTTTGAGTACTCGCAAACATTAGCTCATATGTAGAGTGAGTGTGAGTGGTAAGTATCACCTCCCGCATGGAAGGAGCTACTCGATCCTTCCAGTGACAGGTCAGTACTAATCTAGCACTCATTAAAACATGGGAGATTACTGTTCTGTACTCTCTCGGCAGTTCCTCAATGGTTAATGAGAGGAGGGCTAATTCTGGGGATGGATTTATCCGCTCACCAGAGAGCTGTTCAAGTATCCAAAAAACTCCTCTCCAATAACCAGCAATCACCGGACAGGACCAAAGTATGTGGTATAAAGTTCCCACCTCCTTACAGTGTCTCCGAAACAGTGCAGAACACTGAGGTGCGAACCTTGCTATCTTATACGGAGTTAGATACCACTTAAGTGCTACCTTCTGGGATAGTTCCCACAAACCAACACTCTTTGTGGAGGAGTAGGTTATTCTAAAGGCTTTCAACCATTGTTCTGGAGCAAAGGAAGTCCCCATATCCCCTTCCCAGGAGGACATTGTCAAGGATTTTTTAAATACAGTTTTATTTCCTAGCATTCCATAAAAGAGGGATATGCCCTTGATCTTAGGCCGCGTACACACGCGCGGACTGTTCGCCCAACTTTGTCCGTCCAACAGTTTCGGCAAACAGTCCGCTCAAACTTAGCATGGACGGACATGCCCACACACGACGAACGAACAGTTTGCTGAAACCGTGCGCGATGACGTGAACGGCACGTACGACGGGACGAAAAATACGACGTCCTATACACTGCATTATAGCTTTCGGCGTGAAAATCCTTTCTGAGCATGCGCGCAACTTTGTTTGACGAACAAGCCTACACACGGGCGGACTGTTCGCTCAAACAAGGTTTCAGCGGACAGTTTTTCGGAATTTCCGAAAAACCTTGTCCGTCCAACTGTCCGCTGAAACTGTCCGCTGAAAGCCCACACACGAGCGGACTGTCCGCCCAAACACTGTTCAGCGGACAAAGTTGGGCGAACAGTCCGCGCGTGTGTACGCGGCCTCAGGGTTAGTGCTTAAATAATATTGCGATAGGTTCGATGGAATGGAAATATGGGTGGTAGGATTCGCTCAGAGAAAATGGCCAATGCGTATATAAGTGTAAAGTTCCTCTGCTGTCAAGCCGTATTCTATTTGGAGAGATCGAAAGGTCTTTAGGTTTGGTTCAATCATTAAATCGTCCACCACACTAATCCCCTTGGCCACCCAATCCGTTATGGTTAAGTCTGGTATAAGTCCAGTCAGGCTTTGCAAGGGCATTGGTAATGTTACAAGCTTGGTCTGTTGGAAAGAGTGGTTTGTAAGTATGTCCCATGCACTCAGTGAGGCTGCTATTGTAGGGGACAGGGTTTTGTTTTTTAGTGAGTGAGGGTGATGTTGAAAAAGTAAGTAATAAAGGTTACGTCCAGGAATTTGGGCGCTCTCTGTCTCTGTCCATCTAGGACTCATGGAAGAGGGGAACCATGCCTTAAGTTGAGTCAGTAAAGTGGCCAAAAAGTAGTCTTTTAAATTTATCATACCCACACCTCCCATGTTCCTGGGTGGTATCAGACGGGCGTAGGCACATCTCGCTTTTTTCCCTTGCCAGATATAACAGTTGGTGACAGAATGGGCTTTAAGAAAAAACGGTAAGGTTCTGAACGAGTAGATTAGTTGTGGCAGTATAGTCATTTTAAAAGCAGCCAGTCTGCCAGTCCATGAAAGTTCAACCCGCGCCAAATCTCGTAGCTTCGTTGATAGTTTGTCTAAAAAATGGACATAGTTAGAACCATAAAGGTCACTTAGATTAGGTGTTAAAGTGATGCAGAGGTATTTTATATACAAGTATTATGGCGCTCATAAAAACACCCACCCACCTATCACTATTTTTCAAGAAATGAAAAACACTTAATAAACACAATATTTAAAAAACAATATTTAAAAAACATATTTAAAAGGCATAATAATAATGCTGCAAGTAATAATGCTGTAGGTGTAATCAGCACAAGAGGGGGAATGGAAAGGGACGGGGGGGAATGGGAGTGAAAGGGGCGGAAGTAAGGAGAGGACCCCTTCCTTAACTAAGTCTAAAATCCGACAGGGAAGGGGTTAATCACTCTCAGGGGGGTAAAAGTACAGTCCAAACACGGCAGCCATCCAGTGGAAACTGAAACAGGTTCCCAATTAGTACTGTAAAGATAAGAGAGAGAGGCGCCTCTGAGTGTAGACTGTAAAATTCTTATTTAATGCACAGGTGGTTAAAAGCACTCACATTAAGTGGTACATTAACAGGCAATGTAAAGATTCCAAACCGGAGGGAGACCCTCGATGTGTCATCTGTATCCCTTGCGCTGGAGGAGTCCTGTTGGCGTGTGTCCGCTCCTGGGGGCTGTATTAGATGTGCAGAGCCGGCCGATGTAGAGCAGTGAGCGTTAGTCCAAGGCGTGGAACGCACGAGGAACTCCGGGCGACTTCATCTCCCGTCGCCCGGAGTTCCTCGTGCGTTCCATGCTTCGGACTAACAGGTTAGGCCCAGGGGCAAGTGGGTCAGCAATAGTTAGGGTAACAGATGCATGATCAGACCAGGTAATAGTATTGATCATCGTCTTGGGAGTGCGCGCCAAAAGGGATCGATCCACCAAGAAGAGGTCAATGTGAGAATAGGAGCGATGCGCTGCTGAGAAAAAGGTAAAGTCCCGCTCTCCCGCATGACAACAACACCATATGTCATATAGATCATTTCTATTAATAAAATCCTGCAACGAAGGTGTGGTGCATCTTGCTGTAGAGGTAGTGTCCATAATCATATCTGGGGGTAGGTTAAAGTCACCACAGAGAATTAGAGATCCCCTCCTGACCGTAATTTGTTGAGTTTAATTGAATTTTGAATTAATTGAGTTGAATTTATTCTGGTGTGAGTTTGGTGCATAAACGTTCACTATGGTATATGTGTATGAGTTAATGTCACATACGATTATGAGAATCTTCCATTAGGGTCTTTGACTTCCTCATGGACATGAAGGGAGACTGTGTCTCTGAACACCGTGAGTAAGCCACTCTTCTTTGCATCTGCGTTAGCTGTGAATATAAATCTGTGGGAACATTTGGGCTGTGCATTGGCACAAAAATGGGTTTCTTGTACACATAGTATGTCACTGTTATGTTGAGAGGCTTCAGTCCACAGGGCTTTCCTTTTAGCAGGGTGGTTAAGACCCTTGGCGTTGATGGATAAAAGTGTCACTCCCATTTACCATGTCTGTTAGTGCTTGGGTAGCATCCCCCTTCTAAGTACTCTGGGGCACATATTGGACATTGTTTGCTAGGTGATAGTAAGGGGTGACGATAGAAAAAAATGTAGATAGGTGGAGTTTAAGTTACTCACATGCAAACGACCCTCCATGGCAGGCAAGATGTAGAATTGGACAGTGGCGTAGGACGTTCCCTTTTGGAAGATGGTGCATCGTGGCAAAGCATCAGATGGAGTAGGTAAGGAGAATTGAGCATGATCGGGGAAGTTTCCAATTAGCAGTCGATTCAAACTGTGGTGAGCAGTGAACAAAAAGAACAAAACAAAACAACAACATAACCACCACTGTAAGCAAAAAAGAAAGTAAAGCTGTAGTCTTATTTTCCGAACATTGATAAACATTTCGGGCTCGTTGTCAATGAACGGCCCAAGGCAATCAACTGTCTATTTGAATACAACTAATGCTATTCAAACGTAGATTGGGGGTCAAGTTTGTGGCAGAGAGGGTTAGCCCCTGCTGCAACGGAATTTGTGGTATCCCGAGCATATTCCGTTGGTTAATGCCGCGTACACACGGGCGGACTGTATGGCCTACTTAGTCCGTCGAAACACATTTCAGCGGACAGTCCGCTCGTGTGTGGGCTTCAGCTGACTTTTTCAGCGTGCAGTCTGGCGTACTAAGTATTTCGGATTTTTCGAAATTCTGTCCGTCATACTTTGGTTTCAGCGGACAATCCGCTCGTCAGTAGGCTAGTTCGACGGACTAAGAATGGCGCATGCTCAGAAAGGATTTACACGGCGGAAGGGTGCATTGCTGTGTATTGGACTTCCTATTTCTAGTCCCGTCGTACGTGCTGTACACATCATCGCGCAAGCTTTCGACGGACTGTTTGTGCATCCGTGTGTGGTCAAGTCCGTTCATTCGAAAGTATGACGGACTGTCCGTCGGATTGTATGACGGACTAAGTAGGCCATACAGTCCGCTCCGTGTGTACGCGGCTTTAGGTGTGTTTTTTAGTATTGTCAGACATGACAGTTTTCCATCCTGCTTCCAGTTGTTGTGTCTTCTTAGCAGGGCTGGGGTTGTTCGCCAGGTCTGGGACGATGTGCCAGTCTCTAAGTAGAGCAAGGCCTTTCTTTAGAACAGCATACTTTTTAACACATGTACATGATACAACCGACACATTTTAAAATAGAAAATGTTGTAGTAACAAACACTTTGGGTGATATGCAACTGCTTTAATAAATAACTCTCCGAGCTGTCTGGCATTCTCAGAGGTGATCGTTCTCCTCTGGATGCCAGTTTATGAAGCTTTGTAGATTGCTTCTCCTTTGGAGGAGTGAAGCGATCTACAAATGCTTCAAACAATGGAGAACGGCCCCTGATACTGGAATCCCATGAGACTTTATGAAATTACAGTACCAGAAATTCACTGAAACACCAAGATTTCCGTTTATTAACCACTTCAACCCTGGAAGAATTGGCTGCTCAATGACCAGGCCATTTTTTGCAATATGGCTCTGCATCACTTTAACTGACAATTGCACGGTAGTGCGACGCTGTACCTAAACAAAATTGATCTCCTTTTTTTCCCCATAAATATAGTTTTCTTTTGGTGGTATTTGATCATCTCTGTGTTTTTTATTTTTTTGCGTTATAAACAAAGGCTGATATGTATTATTCTACATGTTTTTAGTAATAAAAATCTCAAAAAAGTGTATATTGATTGGTTTGCGCAAAAGTTATAGTGTCTACAAAATAGGGGATAGATTTATGGCTTTTTTATTATTATTATTACTATTATTATTATTATTATTGTTGTTTTACTAGTAATGGCGGCGATCTACAAAATTTATCGGGACTGCAACATTATGGCGGACATATCATTTTTGGGACCATTGGCATTTATACTTCTATAATTTATACAATATATATATACCGCGCTGTCTTTTTAAATTAAGTTAACCATAAGCCGCCAGCACAGCAAGGGATCAATATTGCAAAAAATTATAAAAAATATAAAAGTGCAGCGCTCAAATGAATCACATATAAATGAAAATAGTGAACTACTATAATAAATCAATTAATAGACAGTACTGCCTATATTAGTACTGTCTATTAATAGATTTTTTTATAGTAGTTCACTATTTTCATTTATATGTGATTCATTTGAGCGCTGCACTTTTATATTTTTTATTTATACTGCTATAAAAATGCACTGATTACTGTGTAAATGTCACTGGCAAAGGAGGGGTTAACACTAGGGGGCGATCAGGGGGTTAACTGTGTTCCCTATGTGTGTGTTCTAACTGTAGGGGGAGGGTACTGACTATAAGAGATGGGAGATAATGGTTCCTAGCTCATAGGAACTCACAATCTCTCTCTCCTCTCCTCACAGAACTGGGATGTATGTGTTTACACTGCCTCTCATGTGTGCCTGCTATCCTGCTTAAAGGGACACGACTGATGTACAGCTACGACAGTTCACATATCCTTGCCGCCCTGCCGCAGTATAATGACGCTGGCTGGTTGGCAAGTGGTTAAGCAGTGATAAATTATCACTGCTCAGTACACGGACAGACGGCATGCTTAATGCTAATAAAATAAAGGGTCCCCTACATAATAAATATAAATACATATATATATATATATATATATATATATATATATATATGTATACACATAAATATGACAGGTTACTGCCTTCGGGGGGTCTGATTCAGGTAGAAGTTAATAATCTTTCTTCTTCCACCTCAGTTCCTCCCAGATTCTCTCTTTATTCCCGGATTCTCCACCTCTGAGCAGGTGAATCGGAGAGGTTGAATTCTGACTCAGATCGCCAGTGAAGTGCTCAGATCGCAGCTTCATAAACTGGCCGTTACTGTGTCAGACAATGGAGATTCTCAGTGTGCGGAGATCATCGGTGGGAGAACATGTTCAAACACCTTCTCCCACGATTATCTCTGGTTCATAAACCATTTATGGACTGTGATCAGTGACAATCCTCTGGATCACCGCTGTTCACAGTTTCATAAATTGACACCTATGATTGGTAGGAAGCCAGCACTGCTTAGTACCCTGAGAATCTCAATCCCAGTGTAAAGAATGTGGTGGTAGCATTGTACTGTGTGAATGGTTCATCGACAAGGGCTAGGAAGCTCGTCAGAATTGAGGGCAATGTGGATGGAGCCCAATACTAGGGCAATTCTAGAAGAAAATATATTTTAGTTGGCAAATGTCTGGGAGTGAGTCTGCCATAACTCTTGAGTTAACATGCAAAAAAACGAAATTCAGTGTTATTGTGTGTTAGAGTGCCTACCTATTCATTTTATTGTCAACCAAATGTCTGATGTTCAGCTGTCTGTCTGATGGTCAGACTGTCCTGAACTCCCCCCTCAGCCTGTTACTGGATAGTGAAAAAAAAGTAACACAGTGATGAGCTCTTCTCTATTCCACCCTTCTTTTCCCCATCAGCATACAGTACATCTTCTTGGTACATTAATTGACTGGCTCTTTGTATTGCGTCTTCCTCTCACACGTCTGCTGTGCTGCATAAGGACTGGGAGAGGCTGCTACCAGGTCAAATTCAGGTATTTACACTGCTTGTATTTAACCACATGCTGGCTAGGCTATAGCCGTAAGACGGCTACAGTGCAGTCGGCTTATTCTGGGAGGGCTTATTCTGATGGAACGATCACTTGTTAACAAACTGGAGCTTGTCCGGTGCAGCTCCTCCCCTCTGCTATGAGAGGAGGAAGCCGGTGTCCCATCATATAAGGTCCCCCATCAGATAGTGTCCGCTGTGTACTGCGCATGCGCAGTACACAGCAACACAGATTCCGAAAATAGCCAAGGATGAACGGCGCCTGCGCCGTGAGTCCAGGTTCTAGCCCCACCATCCAAGTGGACATAGAGTAGGAATAAAAAAGAGCCGAGCGCAGCGAGGCCGAGCCCGAAGCGTGGCGAGCGAAGCTCACCCGCGAGGGGCTATCTAATTTTCAAACCCTATGTCCGCTTGGATGGTGGGGCTACCACCTCCACTCACGGCTCAGGCGCCGTTCAGCTTCGGAGATTTTCTGAAGCTTCTTCTGCCCCGTACTGCGCATGCGCAGTACGGGGCAGATGCTATATGATGGCAGGACACTATCTGCCAGAACACCGGGTGCAGCAGCGCTGTGGTGGGCTGTCTCTGGAGTGCCCACAGTGCTTATCTGTGCCCATCCATGTAACATCCACACCTGGCTCATCCATGCTCCATATGTGCTCATCCATACTCCATCCATCCCCGGCTCATCCGTGTTCCATCTATCCCCAGCTCATCCATGCTCCATCCATCCCTGGCTCATCCGTGCTCCATCCATTCCTGGCTCATCCATGCTCCATCCATTCCTGGCTCATCTGTGCTCCATCCATCCCTGGTTCACCTGTGCTCATCTGTTGCAGATTTGCACTACAGTCCATTTAACATTGTTTCTTATGGAACACGTTCTGTAGTGCAAATCTGCAAAATGCAAAAAGCACTAAAAATGCATAGGTGTGAATCCAGCCTAACACAGAATAAGCCCAGGTTCACACTGAGCTGCGGGAATGAAGCTGTGCAAGAACTCCTGCATGTCAGTCCCCATTTTGGATGCTATTTCAGAGATATCTGTGCAGATGTCAATGTAAATTGCAGCCCAAAATCGCAAAAAGTGGTACAGATACAACTTTTTGAAATCAGCGCCACAAACACAACGTCGTACCGATTAGGACGGTGCAATTGCCGCCGATTTGACATGCCATTTGACATGTCAAATCGCATGTCAAATCATACCAATGTGAACCAGGGCTAAAAGGACATTTACTCCCGGCTCATACTGATTCAATAGCTTAAAAATATTCCTTCTCTTTGTCTCTAATCAGAGTATGGTTCAGCCATAGTAATTTACCAGCTTACTGATAATGAAGAGAAGAACATCTTGAAGATGAAGCTTGTACAGATTGTGATAATGTGAGTCATTTGGTTCCGTGCTGGCTCAGATATACTGGCTGGCACAAAGAAAATAGCTTATTTCTAATGTAATGCCAATGATAGCATAAAGGCATTCAGTACTAGCTCAAATATATACAGTATATACTCTATATGTGTGTGTGTAATACTACTATATGGTGATGCACACACGCATACACATCTTAATACAGTGTGATATGTATTGAGCCCAATAGCCTATAAAACAGAGCAGGTCTGTATGTCATTTGCAAGAGCACAGTAAATGCATGAAAGTCTGATATGTTCATGTAGAATGGTACTTGCAGCTGTAATGCTAATTTTCACAGATACTGCCTGGCAACAGGCACCTCTCCAACTACTCTTATAGGGATGAGCGAATATGCTTGGGTTTGATCTGCGGGCCTTTCATCTAACCCATTGTACATTTTGACAGGGGCATGTAATTACAATTTTTAAACAAATATTTCACAGCAGGGCCCGTTCCTGCACCCACCAAGTGTAACTGTGAGGGCATACAGTGTTGTAACACCACCACCACCAAAGGCCCAATTTTTCTGCCCCTGTTTAACAGGGCATGTTATTACAATTTGTGATCAAATATTTCACAGCAGGACCCATTCCTGCACCCACCATCCCAGACTCATCAGGGATTGGTAAGTTTGTTTGTCGGCTCATCCCTACACTGCCCCTCGCTGCCGTGCCTCCTCGTCCATTTTCGGAAGCCGCTGGTGAGACTCGGGACACCAGAGATCCATCCGTCTCTGCGGAGGGCAGAGGGATAGGGATGAGCTGAGTGTCCGAGTCAAACCCATGTTTGACTCGAACACCGGCTGTTTGCCTGTTCAGCGAAACCAGAACATTATGGGCCATTCCCACAAAATTTGAGTGGTGCTCACGGCCCATAATGCACTGCAGTATCGCAGTGCATTGCTGGCTGATGATTGGCCAAGCATGCACTATGCTTGGCCAATCACAGCGTCGTCAGTGAAGAGAGCCATAATTGGCCACAGGCAGGGTGCCTGTGGCCAATTAGGGCTCAGGGGGTTTAGTACACGTCCCACACTATATAAGGCCTTGTGTAGTGTGTTGCGGCTCAGAGATATAGACGGAGAGGCAGTGTCTTAATTTCCTTTGAAGCTATTGCAATAACAGTCGGAGTATTGTTGCCCCTGCACAGTGTACACCTGAAGCTACCCCAATTGCTGGTGTTGTTCTGGTACTATACCACAGGCAGCTGCAGCAGTTACAGTCAGTGTATTGTGCCACCTGCACAGTGTACACCTGAAACTATCCCAATTGCTGGCATTGTTCTGGTCATATACCACAGGCAACTGCAGCAGTTACAGTCAGTGTATTGTGTCGCCTGCACAGTGTACACCTGAAGCTACCCCAATTGCTCGTGTTGGTCTGGTCCTATACCACAGGCAGCTGCAACAGTTATAGTTGGTGTATTGTGCCACCTGCACAGTGTACACCTGAAGCTACCCCAATTTCTGGTGTTGTTCTGGTCCTATACCACAGACAGCTGCAGCAGTTACAGTTGGTGTATTGTGCCACCTGCATAGTGTACACCTGAAGCTACCCCAATTGCTGGTGTTGTTCTGGTCCTATACCACAGGCAACTGCAGTAGTTACAGTCGGTGTATTGTGCCACCTGCACAATGTACACCTGAAGCTACCCCAATTGCTGGTGTTGTTCTGGTCCTATACCACAGGCAGCTGCAGCAGTTACAGTCGGTGTATTGTGCCACCTTCACAGTGTACACCTGAAGCTACCCCAATTGCTGGTGTTGTTCTGGTCCTATACCACAGGCAACTGCAGCAGTTACAGTCGGTGTATTGTGCCACCTGCACAGTGTACACCTGAAGCTACCACAATTGCTGGTGTTGTTCTGGTCCTATACCACAGGCAGCTGCAGCAATTACAGTCGGTGTATTGTGCCACCTTCACAGTGTACACCTGAAGCTACCCCAATTGCTGGTGTTGTTCTGGTCCTATACGACAGGCAACTGCAGCAGTTACAGTTGGTGTATTGGGCCACCTGCACAGTGTGCACCTAAAGCTACCCCAATTGCTGACGTTCTTCAGATCCTATACCACAGGCAGGCAGCTGCAGTAATTACATTACAGTCGGTGTACTGTGTCATCTGCACAGTGCCCCAATTGCTGGTGTTCTGCTGATCCTATACCACAGGCAGCTTGAGTAATTACAGTTGGTGTATTGTGTCATCTGCACAGTGTGCACCTAAAGCTACCCCAATTGCTGGTGTTCTTCAGATCCTATACCACAGGCAGGCAGCTGCAGTAATTACAGTTGGTGTACTGTGTCATCTGCATAGTGTGCACCTAAAGCTACCCCAATTGCTGGAGTTCTGTTGATCCTACACCGTAGGCAGCTCCAGTAATTACAGTCTGTGTACTGTGTCATCAGCACAGTGTGCACCTAAAGCTACTCCAATTGCTGGTGTTCTGCTGATCCTATAGCGCAGGCAGCTCCAGTAATTACAGTTGGTGTGTTGTGTCATCTGCACAGTGTGCACCTAAAGCTACCCCAATTGCTGGTGTTCCACTGATCCTATAGCGCAGGCAGCTCCAGTAATTACAGTTGGTGTATTGTGTCATCTGCACAGTGTGCACCTAAAGCTACCACAATTGCTGGTGTTCTTTAGATCCCATACCACAGGCAGGCAGCTGCAGTAATTACAGCTGGTGTACTGTGTCATCTGCACAGTGTGCACCTAAAGCTACTCCAATTGCTGGTGTTCTTCTGATCCTATACCACAATCAGGTAGCTGCAGTAATTACAGTCCTTGTACTGTGTCATCTGCTCAGTGTGCACCTAAAGCTACCCCAATTGCTGGTGTTCTCATCTCCCTGCAGGCCATTAGTATGTCTGGAAGGCCAATAAGGAGAGGCAGACAGTCATGAACCAATAAAAGAGGGCAAGAAGGCTCTGTGTCTAGAGGCAACAGTGCTGGTCGTGGATGCAGTGCATCCTCATCAGCACATGGCCATAGGACACTCTTGTCCTTATTTTCGGGCACCGGGA
Source organism: Lithobates pipiens (assembly GCF_037356315.1). Taxonomy (NCBI): domain Eukaryota; kingdom Metazoa; phylum Chordata; class Amphibia; order Anura; family Ranidae; genus Lithobates; species Lithobates pipiens. Next base: position 21,002,105 of record NW_027507790.1, read on the forward strand.
CATGTTGAGCCGCAACATGCCAAAGACTTGGTAGAGTGGATGACCCAGCCCTCCTCATCCTCCTCATCCTCTCTCACCCAGGCTCGGGGTACTGGCAAAGCAGCTGCCAACGCGGCATCTTCCCTCATGTCAGTGGCATCAGTCACTCCTTCCCTAGACCCACAATGTCCTACTGAGAAGTCCTCCAAACTGTTTGAGCACAGCGTTGGGTACATGCTCCAGGAGGATGCCCAGCGTTTTGAAGGCTCTGATGATACCCAGCTAGAGGAAGGCAGTAGTGTGAGCTCAGAGAGAGGGGATGCCCAATAAAGACAGCAATCTGGCAGTCATATTTCCCCAGCTGCAGCATACTGCCAGGTTTGCTCCAGTGATGAGGAGGGAGGGTATGATGAGGTCACTGACTCCACGTGGGTGTCTGATAGGAGAGAGGAGGAGGAGGCACATCTCCAATGAGGCAGGATGCCCTCCAGTTGCCAGCTTAAGGGCAGCACACGTCTGAATCACACCGCAGAGCGCTGCCTGTGCAGGGCACTGCCTCTTATTCCAAAAGTTCTTTGGTGTGGACCTTTTTTGAGACGAGTGCATCAGATCACACTGCTGCTATTTGCAACATATGTCTCAAGTGTATCTTGTGTGGCCAAAACATCAGCCGCTTGGGCACCACATGCTTGACCAGACATATGTTGACCTGCCATGCAGTTCGTTTTACAAGCGTACCTTATAGACCCACACCAAAGAACAGAGCGGACCTCTCCTTGCTCCTCATCAGCTGGGATCTCCAACCCCACTATACCTTCAGTCCTCTCTGAAACCTGCACTGAGATGAATGAAGGTGTAGAATTAGGTGTGTCACAGCCAAGTACTTGCGAGCAATCTGCTAGCGGTACACCGACGTCTGATTATACCAGGAAAATTGCCCCAGCTGCTGAACCGTTGAAAGAAGTTCGTTCCCAGCCATCCACATGTCCAGCGGTTGAATGCTAGCTTGGCTAAATTGCTAGCACTTCAACTGCTGCCTTTTCAATTGGTAGACTCGGCCCCCTTCTGTGAGTTTGTGGTTCCCAAACGCCACTTTTTCTCACGGAAGGTGATTCTGGCTCTCTACTGGCATGTGGAAAGCAATGTCCATGCCTCTCTGGACAGAGTGGTCAGCGGTAAGGTGCATATTACCGCTGACTCATGGTCCAGCAGGCATGGACAGGGACATTACCTATCTTTCACGGATGACTCTTCTGGCAGCTGGGAAGGATGCAGGACAAGGTTCAGTAGTGTTGGAGGTTGTTCCGCCACCACGCCTCCAAAATGCTACTACTGGTTGTGACACACCTCTCTCCTCCAACCCCTCCTCTTCTTCTTCCTCCATGGCCTCTTCCTGTGCTTTGTCCTCGGAACCAGTGGTGCAGGCAAAAAGATGCCATGCCGTGCTTGCACTGGTGTGCTTGGGGGACAGGAGCCACACTGGGGCAGATATTCTGTCAGCTCTGCAGGGGCAGGCTGAGAGGTGGTTGATGCCACACCAGCTTAAGCCAGGAATGGTGGTTTGCAACAATGGCACCAACCTCCTCTCTGCCCTCTGAAGGGACAACTGACCCATGTGCCCTGTGTGGCTCATGTCCTTAACTCGGCAGTGCAGCAGTTCTTGGGCAGGTACCCGGGCTTACAGGATGAATGAAATACTTGTATAGCGCACAATGCGAACTGAATCACCTCTAGGCTGTCCTGAGGCAGGTGAGGAAAGTCTGTGTGCATTTCCACCCGTCATATAATGCCAGTGCTCGGCTGGCTGAGCTCCAAAAGGAATTGAACCTGCCCAAGAACTGCCTAATCTGTGACATGCCCACCAGATGGAACTCAACGTTGGCCATGCTGCAGCAGCTGCACATGCAGCAGAGGGCCATCAATGAGTACCTGTGTGACTACAGCACCAGGACAGGGTCAGGGGAGCTCTTTTTTTTCTCCACGCCAGTGGGGCATGATCAGCGATGCATGCACTGTCCTGTCACCATTTTAGGAAGCCACAAGGATGGTGAGCAGTGACAGTGCATGCATCAGTGACACTGTAACTCTTGTCCACCTGTTGGAGCACACGCTTCATGGAATAATGGACGGGGCATTTGAGGCAGAACAGAGGCAGGAAGAGGAGGACTTCCTTGCTTCTCAAGGCCCCCCTTTATCCAGACAGTGTTCCTGCTGGCCCGACGATCACACAAGAAGAGGAGGAGGAGGAGGATTGTGTCAGCATGGAGGTGGAGCCTGGCACTCAGCATCAGCAGCAGTCTTTTAGGGATTATTTACAGTCCCAAGAAACCCATGGACTTGCATGTTCCTTGGTAGGAGGTGGCTGCGGATCATGTCATCCTTAGTGACCCAGAGGACTCCAGACCGAATGCCTCAGCTAACCTACACTGCATGGCCTCCCTGATCCTGCAAAACCTGCGGAAGGATCCTCGTATTCAGCGGATCAAGGAGAGGGATCATTACTGGCTGGCCACTCTCCTTGATCCATGGTACAATGGTAAGGTTGCGGACCTTATCTTACCATTGCAGAGGGAGAAGAGGATGAGATATCTTAAGGAGGCCTTGCAGAAAGGTCTGTGCAACACGTTCCCAGAGACTGGGAGGTTACAAATTCCTGGTCCTGGACAACGTGTTGCTGAGGCTTCAGTCAGTCACAGAAGGAACCCACCGTCAGGTGGCCATCTGACCGATGCGTTCAGACAATTTTTTAGTTCATAGCCCCAAGGTATGATCAGTTCCAGCAACAATCGCCAGAGTCTGATTTACATGGTGCAGGAATACCTAGGGGCAAGGTCAGACTTGGACACCTTTTCCACCGAAAATCCTCTGGGTTACTGGGTCTTGAGGATGGATCACTGGCCAGAGCATGCACAGTATGTAATTGAGCTACTGGCCTGTCCTGCATACAGCGATCTTTCAGAACACACATTCAGTGCTGCTTGTGGCTTTGTAACCGATCACAGGGTGTGCCTGTCCACCGACTCGGTTGATCGACTGACCTTCATAAAGATGAATCAGTCTTGGATCACCACCAGCTACCAAGCACCTGAAGCTGATGTAACTGAATAATTTTTTTTGAAATGTCACATCCCTTCAAGACTGCCTATGCTGATGCTGAGTGACTATCCTGTTATCCCGACTGACTATTCTCTTCCTCCTCAATGATCCTGCTGATAGCTTAGAAGAACTTTTTTGGTTCTGGGTGCCGCCACCAGTGTAATTACAATTTTTGGTGCAATATATATATATATATATATATATATATATATATATATATATATAACTAGACTAACTGTATATATATATATATATATATATATATATATACATATATATATATATATATATATATATATATATATATATATATATATATATATATATATCAAATAAACTGCCACTAACTGAATAACCTGCCTGCTTAATCTAAATCAAGCTATCTCTTCGTCCACACCAATAACACTACACAGGGCCACCATGTAGGCAGCCTTATATAGTGTGGGGCGTGGACTTGGTTCCCCTGAGCCATGATTGGCCAATTATGGCTCTCTTAACAGAGGGTGCTGGGATAGGCCAAAGCATGCAGATCAGGTGCATGCTTTGGCCAATCATCATACAGCAATACACTGAGATCTTGCAATGCATTATGGGGCATTCCACAGCACTCTAATTTGCCGTGAACACCCCATAATGTTCCCTCTTCGGCGAACACCCGATGTTCCAGTAGAATGTATATTCAGGTGAGCCCCCGAGTCAAGTCAAACGTATGTTCGAGTTGAACGTATGTTCGACACGAACATCAAGCTAATCCCTATTCCCTAATAACCAAGAGGAAGCTGTCCCATTTAGCAAAATGTAACAAAAATGCGCAGACACAACAAAAACATACTGGCAGCAAGGTCTACAACACAGTAGCCTGATCTGCTGGCAAACTCGAACTTGCATGAATTGCCTATCCTTTTTTATTTTATATAGTCTTCTGCAGACTCACACTTTTGAAGAAGATAAAGTATTTTCTGAAGTGGGAAATTTAAGATGCCACATCACATCCACTTTAATAAAATCATTTGTAGCTGCACTGCAATCAGCTAAAGTACATTAATTTTGAGTTCAGCCTTGATTGACAGACCTTTTCCATTCTTTTTTTTGGGTTTGATAGGATTCAATTTCATGCTTATTTGGGTACTGCAAGTCAATGCTAAATTGTCCTATTGCATTGAACTTATGTGCCAACTAAATACATCCTTTCAAAAATGATCGACACAATTTAAGTAATTTTCACTGTGGGCAGTTCACCGGGCTAAGGCAACTCTGGTTTGGAATTCTAAGTACAATGCTCCACAAAATAATTCCCTGACATCTGTGTCAGAGATAAACAGGCATCTATTTCACCAAATGATTGGTGACCTTCAAGGGTAAATATAATATTTCTCATTTCAGATGCTTATAAGGCTACATTCACTCTACCCTCCTGCATTTGTAATTTTTTAATACAGAAACATTTATCTGGGATGTATAAACAAATCACTTTCCAGAGCACTTTCTCCTGCATTAAATGTACCTGTGTGTTCAGGCATTTAGACTCGTTCTGTGTATCGAACCTTCTGGATATAGAGGGACGAACTTCTGACGGGACGTTTTGCGAACGCGAACCACAAACGCGGTCAAAAGTTTGCGAACCGCAAAGTTTGCGGCGGGCTCCATCGACTTCAATGGCAGGTGAACTTTAAAAACCTACAGGTCATATTTTCAGCCACAAAATACTTACTAGCTGTGCACACATAGTCCCACCACCTGGCCACTGACATAACACATGTATGTGCACTGACACCAGTGCCGTGATATAGAGCAATGACACCAGCACCGTGATAGAGTACACTGATACCAGCACCGAGATAGAGAGCACTGACACCAGCACCGTAATAGAATGCACTGACACCAGCCCCGTGAGAGCACTGATACCAGCACTGTGATAGAGAGTACTGACACCAGCACCATGATAGGGAGCACTGACACCAACACAGTGATAGAATGCACTGACACCAGAACCGTGATAGAGTGCACTGACACCAGCACCATGATATAGAGCACTGACACCAGCACTGTGATGGAGTACACTGACACCAGCACCTTGAGAGCACTGACACCAGCACTGTGATAGCGTGCACTGACACCAGCACCGTGATAGAGTGCACTGACACCAGCACCGTGAGAGCACTGACACCAGCACCGTGATAGAGTGCACTGACACCATCACCGTGATATAGAGCACTGACGTCAGCACCGTGATATAGAGCACTGACACCGGCACCATGATAGAGAGCACTGACACCAGCACCGTGATAGAGTGCACTGACACCAGCACCGTGATATAGTGCACTGACACCAGCACCATGAGAGCACTAACACCAGCACCGTGATAGAGTGCACTGACACCAGCACCGTGATAGAGTGCACTGACAACAGTACCGTGAGAGCCCTGACACCAGCACCGTGATAGAGTGCACTGACACTAGCACCGTGATAGAGAGCACTGACACCAGCACCGTGATAGAGTGCACTGACACCATCACCTTGATATAGAGCACTGATAGCAGCACTGTGATAGAGTGCACTGACACCAGCACCATGAGAGCACTGACACCAGCACCGAGATAGAGTGCACTGACACCAGGACCGAGATAGAGTGCACTGACACCAGCACCGTGATAAAGTGCACTGACACCAGCACCGTGATAAAGTGCACTGACACCAGCACCGTGATATAGAGCACTGACACCAGCACTGTGATATAGAGCACTGACACCAGCACCGAAATAGAGAGCACTGACACCACACCAGCACCGTGATAGAGAGCACTGACACCAGAACCGTGATAGAGAGCACTGACACCAGCACCGAAATAGAGAGCACTGACACCACACATGCACCGTGATAGAGAGCACTGACACCAGCTCCGTGATAGAGTGCACTGACACCAGGACCGAGATAGAGTGCACTGACATCAGCACCGTGATAAAGTGCACTGACACCAGTATCGTGATATAGAGCACTGACACCAGTACCGTGATATAGAGCACTGACACCGGCACCATGATAGAGAGCACTGACACCAGCACCGTGATAGAGTGCACTGACACCAGCACCGTGATATAGTGCACTGACACCAGCACCATGAGAGCACTAACACCAGCACCGTGATAGAGTGCACTGACACCAGCACCGTGATAGAGTGCACTGACAACAGTATCGTGAGAGCCCTGACACCAGCACCGTGATAGAGTGCACTGACACTAGCACCGTGATAGAGAGCACTGACACCATCACCTTGATATAGAGCACTGATAGCAGCACTGTGATAGAGTGCACTGACACCAGCACCATGAGAGTACTGACACCAGCACCGTGATAGAGTGCACTGACACCAGGACCGAGATAGAGTGCACTGACACCAGCACCGTGATAAAGTGCACTGACACCAGCACCGTGATATAGAGCACTGACACCAGCACTGTGATATAGAGCACTGACACCAGCACTGAAATAGAGAGCACTGACACCACACCAGCACCGTGATAGAGAGCACTGACACCAGAACCGTGATGGAGAGCACTGACACCAGCACCGAAATAGAGAGCACTGACACCAGCACCGAGATAGAGAGCACTGACACCACACATGCACCGTGATAGAGAGCACTGACACCAGCTCCGTGATAGAGTGCACTGACACCAGGACCGAGATAGAGTGCACTGACACCAGCACCGTGATAAAGTGCACTGACACCAGCACCGTGATAAAGTGCACTGACACCAGTACCGTGATATAGAGCACTGACACTAGCACCGTGATGGAGTGCACTGACACCAGCACCGTGATAGAGTGCACTGACACCAGCACCATGAGAGCACTAACACCAGCACCGTGATAGAGTGCACTGACACCAGCACCGTGATAGAGTGCACTGACAACAGTACCGTGAGAGCACTGACACCAGCACTGTGATAGAGTGCACTGACACTAGCACCGTGATATAGAGCACTGACACCAGCACCATGATAGAGTGCACTGACACCATCACCTTGATATAGAGCACTGATACCAGCACCGTGATAGAGTGCACTGACACCAGCACCGTGATAGAGTGCACTGACACCAGCACCGTGATAGAGTGCACTGACACCAGCACCATGAGAGCACTGACACCAGCACCGTGATAGAGTGCACTGACACCAGGACCGAGATAGAGTGCACTGACACCAGCACCGTGATAAAGTGCACTGACACCAGCACCGTGATATAGAGCACTGACACCAGCACCGTGATATAGAGCACTGACACCAGCACCGAGATAGAGAGCACTGCCACCAGCACCGAAATAGACAGCACTGACACCAGCACCGTGATAGAGAGCACTGACATCAGAACCGTTATAGAGAGCACTGACACCAGCACCGAAATAGAGAGCACTGACACCAGCACGAGATAGAGAGCACTGACACCACACCAGCACCGTGATAGAGAGCACTGACACCAGCTCCGTGATAGAGTGCACTGACACCAGGACCGTGATAGAGTGCACTGACACCAGCTCCGTGATAGAGTGCACTGACACCAGCACCGTGATAAAGTGCACTGACACCAGCACCGTGATATAGAGCACTGACACCAGCACCGTGATAGAGTGCACTGACACCAGCACCGTGATAGAGTGCACTGACACCAGCACCATGAGAGCACTAACACCAGCACCGTGATAGAGTGCACTGACACCAGCACCGTGATAGAGTGCACTGACAACAGCACTGTGAGAGCACTGACACCAGCACCATGATAGAGTGCACTGACACTAGCACCGTGATATAGAGCACTGACACCAGCACCGTGATAGAGTGCATTGACACCATCACCTTGATATAGAGCACTGACACCAGCACGTGATAGAGTGCACTGACACCAGCACCGTGATAGAGTGCACTGACACCAGCACCATGAGTGCACTGACACCAGCACCGTGATAGAGTGCACTGACACCAGGACCGAGATAGAGTGCACTGACACCAGCACCGTGATAAAGTGCACTGACACCAGCACCGTGATATAGAGCACTGACACCAGCACCATTATAGAGTGCACCGACACCAGTACCGTGATATAGAGCACTGACACCAGCATCGTGATAGAGTGCACTGACACCATCACTGTGATATAGAGCACTGACACCAGCACCGTGATAGAGTGCACTGACACCAGTACCGTGATAGAGTGCACTGACACCAGCACCATGAGAGCACTGACACCAGCACCGTGATAGAGTGCACTGACACCAGCACCATGATAGAGTGCACTGACACCAGCACCGAGATAGAGAGCACTGACACCAGCACCGTGATAGAGTGCACTGACAACAACACCGTGAGAGCACTGGCACCAGCACCGTGATAGAGAGCACTGACACCAGCATCGTGATAGAGTGTACTGACACCAGCACCGTGATAGAGTGCATTGACACCAGCACCGTGATATAGAGCACTGACACCAGCACCGTGATATAGAGCACTGACACCAGCACCGTGATAGAGAGCACTGATACCAGCACCGTGATATAGAACACTGACACCAGCACCGTGATATAGAGCACTGACACCAGCACCGTGATAGAGAGCACTGACACCAGCACCGTGATATAGAGCACTGACAGCAGCACTAATACCAGCAACTCGCTGCTGGGCCCCAAAAATATGACACTGCTCAACCTCTTCAAACAGGAGGGTACAGGCATATAGTACGGTGTGCTTTTTTTGTACAAGGAAGTGAGCCAAATGAAGAAAGAAGGTCTGTGTGCTTGATTAAAAAAATTGTTTATAGACATATACATGGTCTACTGGTCACATGTGTTGAATTCCTCCGAGATCCATGCCTCATTCATTTTTATAAATGTGAGGTAGTCAACACTGTCGTGAGCTAGGCGAGTGCGCTTATCGGTCACGATCCCCCCTGCTGTGCTGAACGTCCTTTCGGACAGGACACTGGACAAGGGGCAAGCCAACAGTTCCATTGCAAATTGGGCAAGCTCTGGCCAGAGGTCAAGCCTGCCCACCCAGTAGTCCAGGGGTTCATCACTCCTCAAAGTGTCCACATCGGCCGTTAACCCGATGTAGTCAGACACCTGTTGGTCTAGGCGTTCCCTGATGCTGGATCCGGATGAGACCTGTCGATGGGTCGGCTGAAAGAATGACCTCATATCAGAAGTCACCAACACATCTTCAAACCGACCTCTTCTTGCAGGCGCTGTTGGATTGGTACCCGCAACTCTTTCTCTGGGAGTGGGAATTCCTCCTCTGCCAGCGCATGCAAAAGCAGAATGCAGCATTTCTCGAAGCAAGGCCTGGAAGTGCTCCATTCTGACAGCCCTCTATGACGGTGGTAACATTTCCGCCATTTTGTGTTTGTACCGAGGGTCTAAGTACGTTGCCACCCAGTACTGGTCCTTGACCCTTATGCTTTTTATATGGGGGTCCCTGTTAAAACACTGGAGCATGAAGGCCCCCATTTGCACTAAACTGGAAGCGGTGTGGTGGCATGGCTCCTGCTCATCATCCAGGATAATGTCGTCCTCCTCGTTCTCCTCTCCCCATCCACGCACAACAGATCCCAGAAAGGTTTAAAGCATGCTCTTCTTGCTCCTCCTCATCCTCCTCTGACTCCTCTTCAGACTCCAGTTGTTGACTTGTCTCAGATAGAGTAGCCCCCCCTGGGAATTCATCCAGCATTGGGACTTCCGCATCTTCCTGCTCCTCCACGGCTTGATCAATGACACGACGCAATGCACGCTCCATAAAGAAGGCATAAGGTACCATGTCACTGATGGCGCCATGGCTGTGACTGACCAGTTTGGTGATCTCATCAAATGGCCGCAGAAGTCTGCATGCGTCGCGCATGAGCAGCCACTGGCGTGGTGAAAAAAAACTCCCCAGAACTTGTTCTGCCGCAGAGTTCGTACAGGTAGACGTTAACTGCGTGTTTCTGCTGGAGCAGCCTATCAAGCATATAGAAGGTTGAGTTCCATCGCGTCGAGCAATCACAAATAAGACGTCTGACCGGCAGATTGTGTCGCCACTGAATGTCAGCAAGGCGAGCCACGGCCATGTAAGATCTTCTGAAATGGGCCGAGATTTTCCTTGCCTGCCGCAAGATGTCCTGGACCCCAGGGTATTTGACAACGAATCGTTGCACGATCAAGTTTAAGACATGTGCCATGCATGGCACGTGCGTAATTTTGCCCTGTTTCAAAGCGCTAAGCAGATTGGCACCGTTGTCTGGGAGCTTCCATTGTGGTGTTCCAATGGCCACAAATTTTCGAAAGGCCTCCTAGTCCACCAGTTTATATGGCAGTAGTTGGCAGGCTATCAGTTCTGACAAGCCAGCCATCAACCGTTGGGCAAGAGGGTTATCCGGAGTCATCATTTTTTTACGCTCAAACATTTGGCCCACGGAAGCCTGCCTTTTTGCAGAAAAACGTGAGGATGGCGTGATGGAAGGTGGAGTGGAGGACAATTGTAAGGAGAGAGGAGAAGGAGAAGTAGAAGACGAGGCTGGACAGTGAGAGCCTGGAGTGTGGCTTTGTGTGTTCCGTTGCTCCCACTGGGCTTGGTGATGGTGCCTTCTTAAGGCGGTCATCCCTAGGTGAGTGTTGGGCTTACCGCGACTTATGCGTTGACTGCAAAGATTGCAGATGGCAACACTATTGTCAGCAGCGGACGCGTTAAAAAAGCCCACACTGCAGAGCCATGTGCCGGCGTCCTGGGAGCACCAGATGTGACCGTACATGGTTCATGCCTCGCTCCTGATACATTAGCAGTCTGCTTTGTCCCTCCTGTGCAATGTGAGTTCTTCCTGCTTCTCCTCCCTATCTGCTGGTCCATATCTCCCTTTGAACTCCCCTCCTCTTCCTCTCTTGTGGGCACCCACGTGACATCACTAGACACGTCATCATTGACGTCACCTTCCCCACCGCTATAAATAGAGATCTCGGAGTAGGCAGCAACAGCGGGGACCAACCTCCTCCTTGGGCTGATCTGGGTACTGTCGTCAGACTGCTGAGTGGTGGTTGTTGCTACCTCCTCTTCCTGATCCAATGCCAAGAGTGGCTGCACATCGGAAATATCTTGATATGGATCGGAAAATAATTCCTGTGACTCAAGCGGAAGGTATATGGTGGTGGTGGGGGTGTTGGTGGTAGTGTCTTTGGGGGTGCACACAGCAGAGAGTGAAGAAGAGGGTGCAGATCGAGAGGATGAGGAGGGTGCAGAAGAGTAAGGCTGAGTGAGCCACTCAACCAAGTCTGGTGCGTCCTTTGACATAATCGCATGCACCTTCTGCAATTTCATACTTTGGCTCAAGCCTGTTGCTTCTGCCCTACCCCTACCACCCCTGTGGAAGAGCCTGTCTCTTTCTCTGCCTGTCATTTTTTAAATGACCCTGTGACAAAAGTCTCTAGTGAAGTGCAGTATGTTTGTGGGAGAAGGTATATAACACCCCGCTTCAATCTGTCATTTTTGGGGGCCACTGGTCTATCACACCAGTTATAATACTTTTGTAGTATCGCTGCAAAAATGCTCAGCAGTCACAATGCTGCACAGTGGAAATGCACTATACTATGCTTTCTATATGTGCAAGTATTTTATATGTGTATTACACACCTATATACCGCACACCAAATAGTACACCTATACCAGTCCTTAAAAGGACCTTTGTGGACCTAGTAGCTAGGAATTTGCAGACTGTCCCTCAGTCCCTACACTGATAAAAGACAGCTGCAGAAACAAGCAGTAATCTGCAGCACAGCAATGCACTAGCACCCTATATATTGTACACCTATACCAGTCATTAAAAGGACCTTTGTGGACCTAATAATAACAGCTAGCTAGTGATTAAACTGACTGTCCCTGCTGCACACAGCGTCCTGTCCCTACACTGACAAAAGACAGCTGCAATCACCAGCACAGCAGTGCACTGAACCCTATATACTGTACTACACCTATACCAGTCCTTAAAAGGACTTTTGTGGACCTAATAGCTAGTGATCTGTGTCACTACAGTCTCTCCCTGCTGTACAGAGCGTCCTGCCCCTACACTGACAAAAGACAGGCTGCTGCAATCACCAGCACAGCAGTGCACTGAACCCTATATACTGTACTACACCTATACCAGTCCTTAAAAGGACTTTTGTGGACCTAATAGCTAGAGATTTGTGTCACTACAGTCTGTCCCTGCTCCACACAGCAACCGCTCCCTACACTGACATAAGACAGACTGTAAAATGGCCGCTAGATCAGGTATATTTATAAGGTAGTGGGAATGTCCAATTGTCCATGTGCTGAAATGTCTCAATTGGCTGTCCTGTACCCCATGATGGATGTGTTATCATGGGTCAAAGTTCTTTCACACTGTAAACACATATGTCCGCCGGGCGAACAGCAGCAATAGTCCACCGATCGGGCGAATCGTGAACACGCAAAATTCACCGCGAATTGACCGCCGGGCGAACAGTTCGGCCATCCCTACTTCTGGATGTACACAACTCAATTTTTTTAAACTCAGCTAAACTGAATGCATATTGAATGAATACATAGTGTGAATTATACCATTAAAATCATTACACCATTAATCACTTCTTTTGCCGCGTACACACGATCAGAATTTTGGTTGTAAAAAGCTCTGATGGTTTTCCCGCCAGAATTCCGACAGGATTTTGCTCAAGCTGTCTTGCATACACGCAGTCATACCAAATTCTGACCGTCAAGAATGCGGTGACGTACAACACATACGACGGGACTAGAAAAAGGAGGTTCAATACCCAGTAGCCAATAGCTTCCATTTCATAGTTGAATCTGAACATGTATGAGTTTTTGTGCATCGGAATTGCATACATATGCTCGGAATTTCCGATAGAAACTTTTTCCGTCAGAAAAATTGAGAATATGCTCTCAAATTTTTGCTGGCTGTAATTCGGCCACCTAAATTTCCGAAGGAGCATACACGCGGTCGCATTTTCTGATGAAAGCTCTCATCGGTCTTTTACTGGCCAAAATTCTGATTGTGTGTAGGCGGCATTTCACTCCCTTCGGCCCAGGCCAATTTTCAGCTTTCCGCACTGTCAATTTGAATGACGATTGCTCGGTCATACACTATATCCATATGAAATTTGTAAAAAAAAAAAATGTAGACAAATAAAGCTTTTATCACCACTGAGGTATTTTTTTTTTTTTGCTAAATAAACAAAAGAAGGCCAAACATTTTGGAAAAATACATTTTGCTTAGTTTCGGTTATAAAACTTTGGAATATACGATAATAGACACTGATGAAGCTGTACTTATGTGCACTGATAAGGCTGCACTGATGGATACTGATGAGGCGGCACTGGTGGGCAGTAAGTACAGTAAGTTGCACTGATGAGAAGACACTGATGAAGCGGCAGTGATGGGTACTGATAAGCGGCACTGATGGGCACTGATACGCTGCACTGATGGAAACAGATGGGACTGCGCTGATTATCAGGGCAGATTTGCTGGGTATTGGCTCTCCACTCCTTCCATATAGACAGCTTGTGAGGAAAGGAAAGCCGATAACTGGCAAGTCTGTTTACATCTGTGTGAGCTATGATTGGACACAGCTGATCACATGGTAAAGGGCCTTTTTGATTGGTACTTTACCCTGATCTGTGATGTGCTGTGTCCAAGACACACAGTGATCACAGACACTTTCCAATGCATGCCCAAGGAGGTGCACGGAAAGCGCATTCTCAGGAGAACATCCAGGCACACGATTCCAGAACTGGAGAGTCACGCTGTAGCTGTGTAGCGTAATGGTTTCAGCCAAATGATCAGACCAGCGGTGATGTGCAATTTCTACTTGCTTCGGTCAGGAGGTTCTGGTGGCTGCAGATAGGGCCAACCCACGTCATGGACAGCTGCAGAAAATGGACTGTAACAGAGTCCTCTCCAGTGACTGGGGCTTGGAAAAATGCTGCATGCTCTTGTGCTCACTGTTGGTGGCCCGCACACCAGACTTAACAGGGGAGGACCCAGCACCTGGGAACAGCTCACTTGCCCAGTCACTGCTGTCCCATCAGGCAGGATCTCTCTGAGCACAAGAAGCTGGGTGGAGCTGACATTTATACCCCCGGGCATGTCCAGGAACTCAGAGGATTGTGGGGAGTTGAGTTAAAGGGACCTGCACCAGAATCTGGACAAAGGGGCATCCCACTACAGCTGTATATCGGCTATAGCACGGTAGGGAAGTGGTTAAAATCATTACATTCAGTCACTGTCACGGTGTGAATGAGGCCTAAGTGTTCTCTGTTTTTACACCAAAAGTTATATATAAAAAAAATGTTATTATCATCATTTTATTAATTGCTATTGTGAAAGACAAATCTTTCTTTATTTATTTGTAGCGCTGGCTCCTGACGAGCAGGCCCTATGCTTTTTTTTTTTAAAGTAAATTTTCCTGAAACCACAGTTGGGTTTTGGGGCTAATTTTCAAAATTTCTGGTTTCAGTACCAGTCCAGCTGGGTTGGACTGGGTTCTCCTTGACCGCAGGTGTCGCTGTCAACGCCGGAAAGTGTAAGAACGCAGTTTAGCTGGGTGTATTGAATTCCACTGTTCTCTCGGAACCAGCCCAGTGGAAGTGTTCTCCTGCTGTGCATTCTGGGAGGTGGTATTTAAGGTACCGACATCACGTGCTTCGGGGTTCCGGAGATTATTTTCTGTCTGTTCGGTTCTGGTGGTCCTCCTGAACCAGCCCCATGGCCCTCTTGGCCTGGGGTGCGGAACCATGCATTTAGAATGTATGTAAATCGAGATTTACCATTTGTCGTTACAATTTTTTGCTATTTTTATTTCTTTTCACTAAGGATCATACTGTTGGTTTTTATGGTCTTTGCACCTTTAAACCATTCATAGATATTTTTTTTGGACTATTTATTACACTAAGCTATTGATATACAATGTTTGTAGTTTTATTTTAGATGTTAGTTTCCCCCCCCCCCCTTTTTCTGTTTTATCTTAGACGATTCACTCTATTTTATATAGCTATTGCAATCCACTTTTTACACTGTATAGCTGGAGTCCCCCCCGTTTTTTATTGTCCTTTATTATATAGGCACTGGTATGATGCACTATTAATATACTTATATATATATATATATATATATATATATATATATATATATATATATATATATATATATTTTTTTTTTTTCAGATGTTCATTTCTATGCACTTTTTTGGACAGTTTTTTTGATACTTTGTGAACGATTGACAGTCACTTTTTATCACATAAGCTTATTGTTTATGTTTATTTATTTATTGTTTATTTATTTTTCTCTTGGTATTTAAGGAAGCGCAACACACCCTCCCTCTATCATGCATTTAGAGTCTCGGGGCTGGCTGGCCCGAGGCAACGCAACTGCAGGGACAGGCCTATTGGATTTCGGGGCCTATTGATCCAAGGGTGGTCCAGTGCCATCTCATCTGAAGGGAGAGACCCAGCAAATGAAGAACCCCGGGGGAGGACTCTTCAGGAGAAGGCCGTGCGCAAGGCTGGCGTCTCTGAAGGAGCCTGGAGGCTTAGTCGAAGGACGCAACCTGGATCAACACTCGTACAGTATCGCCGGATCGGCTGAGAGATACTGGTACCGTATGATAGCTCTTTAAATTTGTCTACGCCCCTCAGTGTACTGCAAAAGTCTGTGGCAGAGACTTTGTCAAATATCCTACGCTCAAGTCTGTGGCAGAGACTTTGTCAAACATCCTATGCTCAAGTGTACATCACAAGTCTGTCTGGCTGTTAGGCCTAGTGAGAGGAGGTCTATCCAGGGGTTGTAGAATCCAGTTGTGAAATGGTTGCTATTCTCTTGATTTACTATAAGGACTTCCTTTAATTTTTGCGGTCTAAAGTACCTGAACTTACTCCTAACCCTCTACCCTTCTTTGAAAGACTCGGTTTCTGTTTCAAATAAATAACCCAAAAGAAGATTAAGTGTCAGTTTCCACATTTCTTTGGGTCATCTACCATGGGAATCCCTAGACGGAAAAGCAGACCAGAAGGTAACAGTAAGCCCAATAAAACCAGCAGCTCCTTCGGCGGTTAGTGCTACATGTGGGGGTTCAAGTCCGGGATTTGCCGTTACCTCTCGCAATGGAAAAGAGAATTGTCTGTGTGGAATTGTCTGTCTGTGTGGAATTCATGTGGTAGAGGGATGTGTTTTTTTTCTTACATCAGGGGACACAGAGCCATAGTAATAACTATGTGGGTTATATCTGACCATCAGGTGCCGTGGGGTATATCAGACCCTGGCATGCCCCTTTATTAATTATGTAACCCTCCCACTACTGGGAGCCCTCAGTTTTTTTTGCCAAGGTGTTGGGCACATGTAAGGATGTGTTGTACTGAGCTCCACGGGCAGTAATCCTTTGATGAGAGCCAGCCATCCTGACTGGATCCATTCTGATGTCTCCATAATGGACTACATAAATGGTACCCGGGCCTCGTCATCCGAAGATGCGAGGTTTTGCTTGCGAATGTTTTAAGAGCTGGGCCCTGGGAGCCAGTACTTTTTGGTAGTAAGGCCAATAAAAAGTTACTGGCAGGATCTTCTCGCAGGTCCAGGATTGTGGGATAATCTGAATGTTCCCTGTTTCCTGAAGGTTACCTTTTAATGTCTCGGAGTCTACTGTGAAGGGCAAAGATTGTTTTTTTTAGCTCTGATAAACTCTGCTGTGAGATAAGGTAGGGGAAATTTTCTCAGGAATCTCTCCTTCCATGTATTGTGTTGTCGTGTCATGTCTATGTGTCACCACTGGAGGCTGTATTGAGTACTCACCATTCTGATGCTGGAAATAGCAGAAGCTCCACTCTCCTCTCCGTTCAAGCCAGCTCAGACCCTCAGGTATGAAGGGGGGTCTGATCACGTCCTGGGCCCTCAGATTGGCGATTTTTGTCTGATTGAATGCCAGCCAGCTGCCTTTTTTATTTCTTTTTTCTTTCTTTTTTGGGAAGCCACGGCCCGCCATGATCTACCACTGCCCGCCATGATGCCAGCACTCACACGGGAGATTCAACTTCCCTGTTTGAAAGAGGGAGGGGGGGGCGTTTCCATGCGGGGGCGGGGCTAAGCGGCGTCAGACGTCGGCCACACGTGTAGGAAGTAGTTTAGAGCTCTGCAAGAGAAGCTGCTGCCTGGCGGTGGAGGGACAGAGCAGAGTGGTTGCTGGTCAGGTTTGGTGACACAGACATTTCCCTTTTGACAACATTGTACTCTATAGCTAGGATTAATAGCAGTTATTGTACTGTACTATAGCCTAGCAAATGAAACATTATTTTGCTGGTACTCTGCTTTGCACTGTAAGCTATGGGTGACAAAGGGACCAGGAATTTCTCTAAGGGTTCTAAGGGGTTAATGGTATACAACAAACTAAAAACTCTTCCAAAAGAATGTCTTCTTCCCCTGAGAGGTAAAAAGAAAAATATGGCCAGTCAGATGAGCCATCAAGGGTAGAACACTTCTGTCCCTGTGTATTTCATACAAACAGGTTTTTTCTTCTACCATTTAAAAGACTATTGCTATGATGTCTCTCCATAGTAGGACTAAACATAGCAGATTCCCATTTAGTCCTCTGTGCCCTTTTGTTGAGGTGCAGGAGGCTGGGGATCAGGTAGATCTTCCCAAATATTGGAAGATACTTATTTTTCGTCTTCGCAGGATCCTAACAGGGAGGGAGTAGCCGCACAAGTCAGGTGTTTGTCTACTCCCTTACTTAACCCTTACTTAAGCATTTTGTTGCCTGCAATACAGCCTCTTGAGGTATGTACATCTAATAGGGTTCATTTGAACCTCCCCCACAGGGGGATGTTTTTCCTATTAATGCATAGCCATGTATTCTGAATGGGAACATTTCTATGAAAGAAATGGGGGGTTCCAGCTATTAATGCTGCAATCACCTCAGTGAGCAGAGTCTCACATGTCCAGTGGATAATGCACTATTTTGGTGGAGCCCATTTTGAGTCACGTCAATGCATTGGAATGTGGACTCCAAGGGGTTAAGGAACAGGTGTGAAATACCTAAAAGTTCTGCCTGAAAGTTCTGCCTGATCAGCAGGCCCGGAAAGGAGCTGGTGTAATTGACGCACTGTGTCTCATAGATGCTATGAAGGACTGGATTGTTTAAGCCCTATGGCTTATACTTGGACTAATGCATTTTTGCAGAGGTCCATGGCTGAAATATTGATCAGCCAAAGCACCAGGTGAAAACCTTTAGCCAGTCTGTGTCCCTTCCTGGGGTACGACTATTTAGAGTGGATAAGTACATCCAAAAGGGGTAAAGCTCTCCTTACCAGTAAAAGGAGGTTCAAACAGTTCTCCATTAATCATGCAGCCTCTCCTATGCCTGGGGTATCTGCCTTTAGGCAGTCTCGACGGTCTCAATCGTCAGGTTCAGGAGAAAGTTCCCAGGGGCAGCAACAGGATCTTGGGGGCAGAATGCTAAGGCCTTTTCATGAAGGAGCACCCCCACTCGTTTGGGTGAGGGGAAAAGTCCTGCAATTCTCAAAGTCTGGCAGGAACAATGTTAAGAGCAGGGGGATTTCTGCAATTTTTTTTCTCTAGGTTACATCTAGAGTTTCAAGAACCCGGATGGCCCGGTCCGCTTTCAATCTGAGGGTCCAGAGTTCGGGTCCTGTTTGGGTGCTGCCTATGGGGTCCTTGGGGCTGCTGATGTGGCAGTCTTCATGCAAGAGTGTCCGTCTCCTCAAAGAATGCTCCTAAGGTTCCAGAGATCAGCTGTTATCTCAGGCGGTGATATCAGAGATTCCCTTAGTGGAACAGGTTTTTTTTGGCTCAGATCTTTTAAGGTCCCAGAGCCAAACAGAGAGGTAAGACCCATTCTGGATCTCGGAGATCTGAATCGGCACTTGAACATCCGATCCTTTCATAATTTGATCGGCTGTGTCCATCCTGCAAGGAGGGGAGTTGCATATCTCCATGTGCCAAAGTTTCCCACTTACCAGAAATTTCTGCGGTTTGAAACATAAAATTATTTTTTCAATCGTGGCACTGCCATTCGGCTTAGCCACAGCACCAGGAGTGTTCTGAAAGATTTTGGCACCTCCTTTAGCCAGGTTAAGGGCTCAAGGCATAACGGTCTTAGCCTATTAGAAGATCAACTTTTAATAGATCATTCAGTCTCAGGTCTAAAACCAGAGTCTGATCTCAGCTGTAGATATCTTAAATCTCTAGATTGGATTCTCAGCCTAGGAAGATTCCCCTTAAAACCATCAAGGAGGTTACTTGGGGGCTGGTTATAGATACCATACAGAAGAAGGTATTCTTACCCCAGACGTGAATCAGTTCTATTGTAGGACTAATTTAACTTATCAGGATAAAGGAAAATTCCTTCATTCTCCTGCAGGAGATTTTTAGGGGAAATGGTGGCCTCCTTTAGGGCTGTCCCTTGCGCACAGTTTTATTCAAAGACTGCTTCAAGACACCATGCTGTCGGTCTGGAATAAAGAGGATTCAGGCGGGGGGCGTGGCTTGGCGCGCAACGAGGATGGCAGCACACTAGGTGAGCTCCGTCGGACACGCGGCCCTACGGCCTGAAAACCCACCGCACAGCCCTCAATGCCGGGTAAAAAGCACTGCAGCACGGCACCCTCTCGCCCCAGACGTGGCCAGACACCCGCGGCAGCAAGAAACATCTCGGAGCTGTTTAAACACAGCTCCGCCATCAGGAGCAGCGCGGCCGAATCCAAGATGGCGCCGACACCCCGCCATGAGGTGGATCGGAGACTCAGACTCGGCCATGGAGGCCCCAGGTAGGGGGAAAACGAAGTCCAATCAGCCCCTGACATATGCGGACATGTCCTGCTTTACAGCGGACATTAAATCTACATTCTCAGCCGCAATCACTGACCTGAAAACGAACCTGGTGGTTCTCACTGAAAAACTGGCAGCCACAGAGCATGCAGGCAAGCAGAGGGACAAGGCTCTACATAGACTAGATGAAGTGGCAAAGGCACATGCACAACATTTTATTGAAATGAACAGGCATTTGGAAGACCTCGACAATAGGGGTAGACGGAACAATATAAGGGTGAGGGGAATACCCGAATCTGTGGATGCTGACCAAATAGTCCCCGCGCTACAAAGAGTGTTCAATAGCCTCCTGGATAGACAAGAGGACACAGTGATTGAGTTTGTCCGGGCACACAGGGCCCTCAGACCAAGGGGTTTGGATAATGCTCCTCCCAGGGATGTGATTTGCTGTCTCCAAAGTTTCCAGCTAAAGGAGTCCATAATGCGCAGGGCCCGCAGGAATGACAGGATTGTTTTTAATGGTGAGACTATCATGCTGTTCCAGGACTTATCACAGATCACTCTCAGGAATCACAGAGCCTTACGCCCATTGCTTGAGCAGCTGAGAGAAAAAGACTTGAAATACACGTGGCGCTTTCCCTTTGCACTTATTGTAGCCGCTAACGGTTGCCAACATGTGCTGCGATCGCCTCTGGACCTGCCGGACTTTTGCGCAAATCTGGGCTTGGAGCTTGTGGAGCTGCCGGATTGGTATGCAGAATTTGCCCTCCCCCTAAATGCAAAAGCCAAGCGCGTTCGCCGTTCTCCACTCCGGAGAAGCAAAGCAACAAGAAACCGAAATATGGCAAAGCTGGAAGTTCGAAAGTTGGCACGCCAAACCTGAGAGGTGCCCTGGAGCGGGACAGGTCTGGAGAATAAAGAGCGAGGCTCACTTCACAGCACCGTCACCAGCTTTTACATCTGTTACTTTTAACAAACCGTGACCGACGAGGGTCCAAGCCATTTGACGGTGTGTAAACCTTCTTTTTGTTGATTTGGTTGCCCTGCAGCGACCGTCGGCGGACAGTATAACATCTCGACCCCCCTTGGGGGGCACCAAACCTAACGCCACTCTCCTTCAAACGGCTCAGTAGGTGTCAGGAAGATCCTCCTCACGGACGTCCGAGCGGCGAAAGTCGCAGAAGATCTTTTGTCCAGTTTCAGCAGCGTTACCGCGATCAGCGGTGTGCGCGTGCACGTGCGCGCGGGAGCGCGCACGCGGGTGCGCGCGCGGCCGTTTGACGCAAATTGGCGCCAATAGCGCTATTTAAACTGGAGCCATGCTTCAGTGCTTTGCTGCCTGATCAACAGCGTTCCTGTGCTTCCTGGTGATCCGTATCTGAACCTGAACCTGTACCTGTACCTGTACCTGTATCCTGATCCGTATCGAACCCGGCTTGTTCCCGACTCTGCTGTTTGCTGCCTGCCCCCCGACTTTGGCTTTGTACCCGACTACTCTTCTGGATTCCGTTTCTGTACCTGATCTGCCCGCCTGTGCCTGACCTGGACTGTTACACCATCCGTCAACTGTAAGTTGCTTGCTGTTGTACTACAGGACACCTCCCAGTCCTCCGCAATATTTGGCTGTACTCCTTCTGCGTTTGTAGCCTTCTACCTCTGGCCGCAGACTACTGGACTCTTCCACTTCCGCTTATCCATTGCACCTGCATCCGTTGTTGGACTACAATACCCCTCCGTTGTTTGTCACTTCCTGCAATCACTTGTATGCCGTTGCTGGACTACAGGAACCCTTCTGCTGTCTGCTGGACCTTATCTCACCTTTGCCTGCATTCTGACACCAGACTACAATACACCTCCTCCTTCAACGGTCTTCTGCCTCTACCACCTGCTATCCAGTCAGGCACTTGTGCCCCTCTGTGCTCCTGAGCCCCTGTCACCACTACCAGGGTCTCTCGAGTCAGAGGTCTACGAGAGGCCACTCCCTGCACTCCGGGCTCTGCTTAAACGTACGTGACAGTATCAGGCAGGTATGTCTGAGCCCACGCAGGGAGATTCGGCCATGGATGATTTATGCCGTCATCTTGCTGGACTTACCCAGGCTGTTAAATCTCTACAAGAAGGCTATTCTCGGTTGGAAGAGCGTGTCCAGGTCTTATCTACCACAGGCCCTACCGTGTCGGGAACTTCTTCTGCGCCATCAGTGGTTATGTTGCCCCCTGAACCCAAGGTCCCAACCCCGGAGAGGTTTTCGGGAAATCGCAGCAAGTATAGAGCTTTTCGCAATGCCTGTGAACTGTTTTTTGCACTTCAACCCAGAACTTTCTCTCTAGAATCCACTAAGGTGGGTTTTGTTATCTCCCTCCTACTGGGTGAGCCCCAGGCTTGGGCCCACCACCTTTTGGAGCAAAAGGAAGCCTGCCTTAATAACCTGAATACCTTTTTTCAAGCCATGGGTTTGCTCTATGAGGATCCTCAACAGGCGGCCACAGCGGAAGCAGCTTTATATTCTCTTCAGCAAGGCCGCAGAGCGGCAGAGGACTATGCGTCTGAATTTCGGCGCTGGAGTTCCGATACTACCTGGAACGATGCTGCTCTGCGATACCAGTTTCGCATGGGACTCTCTGAACCTCTAAAGGATGAATTGGCCCGGGTGGGTGTTCCAGCAACTCTTGAAGCCCTTATCAACCTCTCCATCCAGATAGACAGACGCTTGAGAGAACGGAGAACAGAACGCACTGCCGGGCCGTCCCGACCAGTCTGGATGTTACCCCGTATACCTAATCCCCCTGCACATCCTGCTGCTGACACGCCTGAACCCATGCAACTGGGCTTACTTAGACCAACGCTCACCACCGAGGAACGACAACGCCGGCAGCTCAACAATCTGTGTCTTTACTGTGGGGAACCCGGACATTACGTGAGATCCTGTCCTGCCAAATTCCGTAAGCATTCTTCTGTATTTTCTCCTGTTTTACCTGCTGTGCCTAGCAATGCTACTCACCTGGCTGTTCCCGTCTCTCTTCAGCTACCCGGAGGGAACATTCAAGTCCCCGCAATAGTTGATTCTGGAGCGTGCAGTGGATTTATGGACTTATCTTTGCCCAAAAGTTCCAAGTGCCCTTACGGCCCAGGGTGAAGGGGTTGTCTGTACACCTTGCCGATGGGTCAGCTATCAAATCAGGACCGGTGACACAGGAGACATGTCCTTTGACTGCTACTATTTCCGGTAACCATCAGGAACAACTCTGCCTGGACATTATTGAATCTCCCCTTTTCCCTATCATACTGGGTATGCCCTGGCTCCGGGCACACAACCCGCAAATAGACTGGTCCACCGGAAACATTTACTTTTTCTCTCCCTACTGTCGTCAACACTGCTACCAAGAATCAATTAAGGTCTCACCCCATTTAATGTGTATGGAGACCGACGTTGAGACGCGCCAGCACGTTCCCGAGGCCTACCATGACTTCTTGGACGTGTTCAGCAAGAAGGGGGCAGAAACACTTCCCCCTCATAGACCCTACGATTGCCCAATTGAGATCCTTCCCGGAGCCGAAATCCCTTTCGGGAGAATATTTCCCCTAGCAGAAGTGGAATTGGAGACTCTCAGGACTTACATTGATGACAATTTGAAAAAGGGGTTCATACGTCCTTCTACGTCCCCAGCTGGGGCAGGAATCTTTTTTGTAGAAAAGAAGGACCATTCTCTCCGCCCTTGTGTTGACTACCGGGACTTAAATAAAGTTACAATCAAGAACCGGTACCCATTGCCTTTGGTACCCGAATTATTCCAGCGCCTTGGATCAGCTAGTATCTTCACAAAACTGGATCTGCGCGGAGCCTATAATTTGGTCCGTATCCGAAGTGGGGACGAATGGAAGACTGCCTTCCGCACCCGCTTCGGACATTTTGAATATCTCGTAATGCCCTTTGGGCTGTGCAACGCTCCTGCGACTTTCCAGCATTTTGTGAATGATATCTTTAGAGATTTTCTCGACCTGTTTGTTATAGTATACCTGGACGACATCTTAATTTTCTCCCCCTCTCTGCCAGCTCACAGGGAACACGTTAAGAAGGTTCTCACTCGGCTTCGCCAACACGGCTTGTACGCAAAACCTGAGAAGTGCGAGTTTGAACGTCGCAGCATTCAGTTTTTGGGGCTGATTATTTCGGTGGATGGAATCAAGATGGATCCGCAAAAAGTTTCGGCCATCCTGGACTGGCCAGCCCCTACTGATAAGAGAGGAATTCAACGCTTTGTGGGGTTTGCGAATTTTTATCGAAAATTCATCAAGGGATTTTCTACAATCATCGCTCCAATCACCAGATTAACGAGACAAGGTATCAAGTTCCAGTGGACTCCGGAGGCACAAGCCGCATTTTCTTCCCTTAAAGAACAATTTGTGTCAGCATCTGTCCTGAAGCATCCTAATTCTGCGCTACCCTACATCCTTGAGGTGGATGCATCCGAAGTTGCAGTGGGAGCAGTCCTTTCTCAGAGACAGGGCCCCAAGGCTTTATTGCATCCGGTGGCGTTCTTCTCACGTAAGTTGTCTGAAGCGGAAAGGAATTATGATGTCGGGGACAGGGAGCTACTTGCTATCAAAGCTGCACTTGAGGAATGGCGCTATCTCCTGGAGGGAGCAGCTCATCCCATTCTGGTATACACTGACCACAAGAACTTAGAGTATTTAAAGACTGCTAAGAGGCTGAAGCCGCGTCAGGCCAGATGGGCACTTTTCTTTACAAGATTTTCCTTCCACATTACCTATAGGCCCGGATCGAAAAACACCAAACCCGACGCGCTATCCCGGATGTTCAGCGAACCCGAAGTTTTTCAACCCACAGACACCATCCTTGCGCCCGGAAATTTCCTTATGCTCCAGGAAGATCTTCTATCCCAACTTAAGCAGGCTTCATCTTCAGCTTCACATCCCTCAAACACCACCTTACTCTCTAGCAATGACCTGTTATGGCATGAAAATAAGATCTACGTGCCCCAACAACTACGGGTTGCTGTTCTTAAGTCTTGCCACGACCACAAGCTGGCCGGTCATTTTGGGGTACACAAGACCGCCGAACTTCTCCAACGCACCTTCTGGTGGCCTCAGCTGCTAAGAGACTGTAAACTTTATGTAGAATCTTGCATTACCTGTACCCAGAACAAGAGTAGCAAGGCCAAAGCCTGGGGGTTGCTGAAACCACTCCCCATCCCGGAAAGACCTTGGAAAATGATTTCCATAGACTTTATTGTAGAACTACCACCGTCAGAAGGCTTTACCACTATCCTTGTGGTGGTCGACAGATTGTCCAAGATGGCTCACTTTCTGACCATGAAGGGTACACCTTCTGCCCCTGAGACCGCAAGGATCTTCATTAAGGAGATTGTAAGACTCCACGGTATACCTGCGAACATTGTTTCCGATCGTGGAGTACAATTTACATCAAAATTTTGGAGAGCTTTATGTAAATCCTTGAAAATTGATCTCTCGTTTTCTTCTGCCTATCATCCCCAGACCAACGGCCAGACCGAACGAACAAACCAGACCCTTGAGCAATATTTGCGTTGTTATTCTTCTTTTTCGCAAGATGATTGGGTATCCCTTTTACCACTTGCCGAGTTTGCCTACAATAACTCTGTTCATTCTGCAACTAATCAATCTCCCTTCTTTGCGAACTATGGTTTTCACCCTCAGTTCTTATCAGCCAATATCCCAGAATGCACGGTTCCAGCAGCTCAAGAAACTTTGAATTTTTTCTGCACCAATAACAAGTTGCTTCAAGAAACGATGGCAAGAACCCAAGAGCGCAACAAAGCAGTTTTTGACAGAAAGAGGAGAGGGGAGCTCGATCTAAAACCTGGAGATTTGGTTTGGTTATCTACTCTGAATCTAAAATTAACATGCCCATCTAGAAAACTGGGCCCAAAATTTGTGGGTCCTTTCCCAATCACCAGGAAAATTAATAATGTGGCTTATGAACTGAAATTACCAGAATCGCTGCGTATTCACCCGGTGTTTCATGTGTCCCTCTTAAGACCTTCAATCCAGGATCCCTTCACTGATCGGAACGTGGGTCCTCCTGAACCTGTGCTTATTAATGGTGAAGAAGAGTTTGAAGTAGAAGCAATTTTGGATTGCAGAAAGAGACGCAACCAGGTCCAGTATCTGGTAAAGTGGAAGGGGTATGGTCCTGAAGAGAACTCCTGGGAACCGGAGACTGGCATCCACGCCAAGAGGTTGGTTCTGGCATTTAAAAGATCTCACCCAGGTAGGATGTCCCAGTTGGGCATCCGGAGGCTGCCCATTGGGGGGGGGGCAATGTCAGGAAGATCCTCCTCACGGACGTCCGAGCGGCGAAAGTCGCAGAAGATCTTTTGTCCAGTTTCAGCAGCGTTACCGCGATCAGCGGTGCGCGCGTGCGCGTGCACGCGGGTGCGCGCGCGGCCGTTTGACGCAAATTGGCGCCAATAGCGCTATTTAAACTGGAGCCATGCTTCAGTGCTTTGCTGCCTGATCAACAGCGTTCCTGTGCTTCCTGGTGATCCGTATCTGAACCTGAACCTGTACCTGTACCTGTACCTGTATCCTGATCCGTATCGAACCCGGCTTGTTCCCGACTCTGCTGTTTGCTGCCTGCCCCCCGACTTTGGCTTTGTACCCGACTACTCTTCTGGATTCCGTTTCTGTACCTGATCTGCCCGCCTGTGCCTGACCTGGACTGTTACACCATCCGTCAACTGTAAGTTGCTTGCTGTTGTACTACAGGACACCTCCCAGTCCTCCGCAATATTTGGCTGTACTCCTTCTGCGTTTGTAGCCTTCTACCTCTGGCCGCAGACTACTGGACTCTTCCACTTCCGCTTATCCATTGCACCTGCATCCGTTGTTGGACTACAATACCCCTCCGTTGTTTGTCACTTCCTGCAATCACTTGTATGCCGTTGCTGGACTACAGGAACCCTTCTGCTGTCTGCTGGACCTTATCTCACCTTTGCCTGCATTCTGACACCAGACTACAATACACCTCCTCCTTCAACGGTCTTCTGCCTCTACCACCTGCTATCCAGTCAGGCACTTGTGCCCCTCTGTGCTCCTGAGCCCCTGTCACCACTACCAGGGTCTCTCGAGTCAGAGGTCTACGAGAGGCCACTCCCTGCACTCCGGGCTCTGCTTAAAGGTACGTGACAGTAGGCTTCACTGCTTTATGGGGAATAACCTGTCATCGATTCATCTGCACGAGGAAGATTGACTGGCACCTTGATCGGGCAAACTGGATTGTCCCCCACAAGACTGGGGAGGGAGTCCCCCAAGGGGTTGCAGTTCATACCTATGGAGATGCAGCTCGTGTTTACTATATTGCAGCGGACTACTACTCTGCCCTTTAAAGCTGCATGGTCTGTTCGGAGGGTGGCTGGGCATGCATTTTATGGTTTGCAGGATGTTGACGGGGTTGGAACGCCGCCACGACGCTTGGAAGGCGGTGGTTGCTGCGGGGTTTCCGAAGTTTGAGATGTTGATCAGTTCACTGTGTTTGCAGTGCTATATATATATGTTCTTTAAAACAGGTGGAGTTTGGGGTCGGGCGCCTCACTTCGGCGGGGCGCGGGATCCCACTCTCTCAGGTTTGATTAATGCGCTTGTTTAATAAGTTTATGTATCAGGGCTGTGTGTCGAGTGGAGATATCTTTACGTAACAACAAATTTACTCACAGTATATAGGAATCTGTGTTGGTTCATATAAGTTCCGAGTTGCCGTCTCCGTCCCTCCCCCACAAGGTGCCTTGGCTCTTCCAGGGTCACCACATCGTAGCTGGATAGGGAGCTATCTAGTGATAATACTTGATCTCCTTTTTCTATAGCCTTAGATCTCTCTTTTCTTGGGGCTTTGGGTCAACCTCTTAGATTAATATAATAAAATTCTCTGCCATTGAATCCACGCTTCTAAAGCCACCCACTGGTACTTTTATTTACCTTTTTGCTTTCTCTTCCAGTACACATGGTCCTCCGAGCCTCGAGTCTCCTGGCCACGCACCATGGCCTATACATCACTGGGTGTTGCACCCACCGTGATATCGCATAATGTACGGGGAATGAATATCCCTGAAAAACGCACCACGCTGCTGCGAGAAGCCAAGAAGGGTAAGCCACATTTTGTGTTACTACAGGAGACACACTTTAAGACTAATGCTGTGCCTAGAATTACTGACGCGACCTATACCAGGGCTTTCCATTCCACCAATAACCTAGCCAAATCCAAAGGGGTGTCAACCCTAATACATAAAAATGTGCCTTTTGAGTTGGCGGAGCAGTTAGCTGACACGGAAGGACGCTATATATTCATTAAAGGGAAGTATGGCGGAACACCCATCACTATAGCAAACGTGTACTTTCCCAACAAAGGCCATTTGACGTTCTGCAGGCATCTGATCCATCAGTTAATGGGTTTTGCAACTGGCTGCCTGGTTCTGGGTGGAGACTTTAATATACCGCTGAGCCCACTATTGGACACATCCACGGGCAAAACCTGTGTGCGGTATAAGACCCTCCAGTGTATCAAAAAGCTCTTGCAATCCTTACATCTGATTGATGCTTGGAGATTTCGGAACCCGGACGGGCGCGACTACACATTTTACTCCATCCCCCACAAAAAGCACATTAGATTAGACTATCTTTTCATATCCCGGAATGATCTAGCTAAATTGACAGACGCCCGTATTGGTCTGCAAACGATCTCAGACCACGCCCCAATCGCTCTTACTCTGACCCTGACAAGGCCCTCCCCACAGGCGCAATCCTGGAGACTGAATTCCTCCTTACTTACTGACCAGACGTTGCTGCCCAATTTGAAGGCTTCCATTACTGATTTCTTTGCACGAAACGACACACCAGATGTTGACCCCTTGACCGTCTGGGAGGCTCATAAGTGTGCGATGAGGGGAGAGCTGATGAAAATAGGGGCACAACGTAAGAGACTGGAGACACGGGAAATATTAGCACTGACCGACCGCATTGACAAATTAGAGACGTTGCACAAACAGTCGCTCTCGATAGACTCGGCCAGGGAACTGCTTCCTGTTCTTTAGGAAAATAGTCTATTATGAGTCGGAGAGCAAAACAGGCAAGACGTTAGCCAGAGCCCTCAAGGAGCAGAACTACAGCAATGCCATACTGGGCATTAAACAGTCCAGTGGCTCTCTGGATATCACCACAGAAGCCATCGCAGGCCATTTTCATGCATACTATTCCAATCTTTACAACCTTCCACAACAACATAGACAACCAGACATGTTAGGCGACAGAACCCAGATTATCGCAGATTTTCTTGCTAAGAGTCTTCCCTCCCTTGATAACTTAGATGCTGATTCTCTAGAACAACCGATAGGGGTGACGGAGATTAGACAGGCGATCAAAGCACTGAAACTGGGAAAGAGCCCGGGTCCTGACGGGTACACAGCGATCTACTATAAGACTTTTATTGACCTTTTAGATGGACCTCTAGGGAAGGCCTTGAACTCCTTGCCCCAGTCTACAAAGGCGTCACAGGACTGGCTCTCAGCCTTTATAACGGTCCTACCGAAACCAGGGAAGGACCCCTCAGAGTGTGCGAGCTACCGGCCAATCTCACTTTTAAATCTAGATTTGAAAATTTTCACTAAAATTGTGGCGGAAAGATTAAAACCGTTTCTGGCTAATTTGATAGGCCCGGAACAGGTGGGCTTTATGCCGGGGAGGGAAGCCAAGGACAATGTTATCAAGTCCTTGCTGCTGATCCACGCGGTGGAACGGGGTGAGGTTGAGGGCCTTCTCCTGTCTACAGACACGGAGAAGGCCTTCGACAGAGTGGCGTGGGACTACATGATGGCCACGTGCAGGCATGTGGGCTTGGGCACAAACATGTTAGCCTGGATCTCGACTTTATACCGGGATCCCACGGCACAACTGAAAATAAATGGCACACTATCCGAGAGGGTCCGTATCGCTAATGGAACAAGACAGGGCTGTCCGTTGTCTCCGCTGTTATTCATTTTGACTCTGGAGCCGTTTATCAGGCTGATTAATTTAGATCCCTCCATAAGCGGCTTTCGGGTGGCGGGCGGGGAGTTCAAGGTTGCAGCCTATGCAGACGATTTGCTTTTTTTCCTGACTTCCCCACACACGTCTCTCCCTAACCTGATGAAAGCTTTTAAACAATATGGATACATATCCAACCTAAAAATAAACTATGCGAAATCTGAGGCCTTGAACGTGACATTACTGGCCCAGACGTTTATCTCGGCAAAAGCCAATTCACCCTTTAGATGGGAATCTCATTCCCTGAATTACTTGGGAATTAGATTGCCTTCGCAGGTCTCCCAGGCCTTTGAGCAAAACTTTACGCCCGTATTTAAGTCCATTGAACAAGACCTTGCGAGATGGCACACGGGAAACTTCTCATGGTTTGAGCGCGCAGCGATCGTCAAAATGACAGTTCTTCCCAGGCTTCTTTATTTGTTCCGTACACTTCCCATCAAGATCCCGAGGCGATGGTTTCATGCCCTCCGATCGTTGATCATGAAGTTCATCTGGGCGCAACAAAAGCCAAGAATTAAGTACAAATCTTTGATTAGATCAAAGGAACATGGAGGACTGGGAATACCTGATTTTCACAACTACTATGTGGCCGCACATGTAGCGAGAATCATAGATTGGCACTGCCATGGCAACACTAAGGACTGGGTTGCGCTGGAGATGTCAATCATCTCATTACCGCTGACTTACTCACCCTGGATTCCATGGGTGGCATATCCGGACGACCTGAAACGACACCCGCTAACTGGGACGACACTTAGGCTGATACAGGATCTCCCCCAATGGACCGAAATCACTTCAGGCAGGGGACCCTTGACACCACTTCACGACAACCCAGACTTCATACCGGGGCTAGGTAACCCACAGCTTCAGACCATCAATGGAGATAGACCCTTACTAGCCAAGGACTGTTACACACACAACGAGGTGAAAGGTCTCCCAGAAATGAAAGGGGACTTAGGCCGGCCCAGGCTAACTTTCTGGACTTACCTCCAAATGCGGAGTTATCTCCAAACACACGGGAAGTTAGGCACGTTTACTAGGCGCTTGACAGGCTTTGAGTCGGTGTGTCTCTCTGGTACACAAATCAATAAGGCTACCTCGATAGCATATGAGTGGTTGCAGGAGGCTAAACAGCCAATAGGTGACGGACCCAGGAGACGATGGTCGGAGAACCTACAGGTAACAATTAGTGTGAAACAGTGGAGGAGTGCTTGTGTGTTAGCTCATAAGTGCTCAATCAGCACTAAAATTCAGGAATTGGCCTTTAAATTACTGACACAATGGTACCTGACCCCCCAAAGGTTACACAGATGGAACCCGCAGGTTCCCGAAATTTGTTGGAGGTGTCAGAAAGAGGTGGGTTCCTTACTGCACATCTGGTGGCACTGTCCGCTGATTGTTCCCTTTTGGGATGCAGTGAGGAAGCACATCAGAGCTATGACAGGAACCACTTTGACCCTGGATGCTGCTGGCTGCTTGTTACACATATCCAGCTAGGGTTGCCACCTGTCCGGTTTTGACCCGGACAGTACGGGTTTAGGAGGCTGTGCCCGGGTTTCCCTCTGCCTCACACCCGGACAGCTGACAGGGGTACCATCGGGCCTCCTTTTACGAGCCCCAGCACACAGGGGGACCTGGACAGCAGGGGCATCGGAGCGGCGGGCGGGGGGAGCAATTACAGAGCAATCAAAACATATGGGAGAGAGAGGCGACAGACAGCTGCTGGTGCGGAAGGTTTTAATAAAATAAATGCTTAAAAGCAAACAATCCACTCACTCTCCATGTCAGAGCTGTATATGTCAGTCTGTGAAGTTGGACGTCCCATCCCCCCCTCCGATCTGCTCTTATCACTGAATCGCTGGAGGAAGCCGAGGATACAGAGCTGCGGGGAGACTACAGTGAGCTGCCAGCCTGGGATGCTGTGACCAATCGGAGCATTCCAGAGGCTTAACCATGCCTCCATCATCAGAGGCTGACAGTTCACATGAGTTTCCCGATTCAGTGATAAGAGCAGCGTGGAGCGGAGGGGAGGATGGGACAGCCAACTTCACAGACTGACATATACAGCTCTGACATGCAGAGTGAATGGATTGCTTTTAAGCATTTATTTTATTAAAAACTTCTGCACCAGCAGCTGCCTGTCGCCTCTCTCTCCCTTATGTTTTGACCCTTCTGTGTTTGCCACCCCCTCTGTAACTGCCCCCCCTCCTCTGTAATTTCCCCTCTCCTCTGTATTTGCACCCCTTTCATCTGTAATTGTCCCTCATTTCTCTGTAATTGCACCCCTCCTCTGTATTTGCACGGGCCCCTCCTGTCACACCGCACCCCCTCCTGTCACACTGCACCCCCTCCTGTCACACCGCACCCCCTCC
The DNA here is from genome assembly GCF_037356315.1 of Lithobates pipiens. Classification (NCBI taxonomy): domain Eukaryota; kingdom Metazoa; phylum Chordata; class Amphibia; order Anura; family Ranidae; genus Lithobates; species Lithobates pipiens. The sequence goes on from NW_027507790.1 coordinate 21,034,450, forward strand.
TGTCACACTCTGCACCCTCTCCTGTCACACTCTGCACCCCATCCTGTCACATCGCACCCCCTCCTGTCACACTCTGCACCCCATCCTGTCACATCGCACCCCCTCCTGTCACACTCTGCACCACCTCCTGTCACACTCTGCACCACCTCCTGTCACACTCTGCACCCCCTCCTGTCACACTCTGCACCACCTCCTGTCACACTCTGCACCCCCTCCTGTCACACTCTGCACCACCTCCTGTCACACTCTGCACCACCTCCTGTCACACTCTGCACCACCTCCTGTCACACCACATCCCCTCCTGTCACACCGCAGCACCACCTCCTGTCACACCGCAGCACCACCTCCTGTCACACCGCACCCCCTCCTGTCACTCTGCACCCCCTCCTGTCACTCTGCACCCCCTTATGTCACACTCTGCACCCCCTCCTGTCACACTCTGCACCCCATCCTGTCACATCGCACCCCCTCCTGTCGCACTCTGCACCACCTCCTGTCACACTCTGCACCCCCTCCTGTCACACTCTGCACCACCTCCTGTCACACTCTGCACCACCTCCTGTCACACTCTGCACCACCTCCTGTCACACTCTGCACCACCTCCTGTCACACTCTGCACCACCTCCTGTCACACCGCATCCCCTCCTGTCACACCGCATCCCCTCCTGTCACACCGCAGCACCACCTCCTGTCACACCGCAGCACCACCTCCTGTCACACCGCACCCCCTCTTGTCACACCGCACCGCACTGCCCTACTGACACCATTTACTGCTCTACTGACACTGTCAACTGCTCTACTGACACAATTGACTACCCTACTGACACAATTTAGTGCCCTACTGACACTGTCCACTGCCCTACTGACACCATTTACTGCTTTACTGACACTGTCCACTGCCCTACTGACACCATTTACTGCTCTACTGACACTGTCCACTGCTCTACTGACACCATTTACTGCTCTACTGACACCATTTACTGCCCTACTGACACCATTTACTGCCCTACTGACACCATGTACTGCCCTACTGACACTGTCCACTGCCCTACTGATACCATTTACTGCTCTACTGACACTGTCCACTGCCCTACTGACACCATTTACTGCCCTACTGACACAATTTACTGCTCTACTGACACTGTACACTGCCCTACTGACACTGTCCACTGCTCTACTGACACCATTTACTGCTCTACTGACACTGTCCACTGCCCTACTGACACCATTTACTGCCCTACTGACACCATGTACTGCCCTACTGACACTGTCCACTGCCCTACTGATACCATTTACTGCTCTACTGACACTGTCCACTGCCCTACTGACACCATTTACTGCCCTACTGACACAATTTACTGCTCTACTGACACTGTACACTGCCCTACTGACACTGTCCACTGCTCTACTGACACCATTTACTGCCCTACTGACACCATTTACTGCCCTACTGACACCATTTACTGCCATACTGACACCATTTACTGCTCTACTGACACTGTCCACTGATCTACTGACACAATTTACTACCCTACTGACACCATTTACTGCTCTACTGACACTGTCCACTGATCTACTGACACCATTTACTGCCCTAATGACACCATGTACTGCCCTACTGACACTGTCCACTGCCCTACTGACACTGTCCACTGCCCTACTGACACTGTCCACTGCCCTACTGACACTGTACACTGTCCTACTGACACCATTTACTGCTCTACTGACACCATTTACTGCCCTACTGACACTGCTGGCTGACAGTGTCCAATTTTAAGGTAGGCTATTGTCACTGACATTTCTTTTATTAATCGAATCATATTTTATGGGTACACTAAATGCTTTTGTTTTATTTAATCATGCCCATTTAAGTCCCTCCACTGTTAATGCAATTTGGCTATAGCAACTGTTCTGTGTAGCACACTTCATTACTACTCTTTTTGGGTAACCCAAGGTATTTTACAATCCTATAGCGTGTACTACAAAAAAATTGCCGTGCGCCGTGAAAATGTTCGGGTTTGGCTTGAAGAAAAGGTGGCAACCCTATATCCAGCTGGTCCCTGAAGAAATACAAGCGCTCCCTCACCGTACATCTACTGAATGCGGCAAAATCCCTAATTCCAGTGCACTGGAAGTCCTCCTTGGTCCCTTCTGTGAAAGATTGGCTACACAGAGTTGTAGACATTTACGAAATGGAAAACAAAAGGGCTCAGGCAGATGAAAAAGTGGAGAGTTTCCTGGGAACTTGGCAACCATGGATTATCTTCAGGCACTCTGCGACATTCACAGAGATTGTCTCAGGTTGAGATGGGGTGGCACACCGCTCTTAAGGAATGATCCACATCTCCCAAAGCCACGTGGAGGCGATTCCTCTGGTTCTGGGGGTTGACCCTCACTTTCTTATTTCTGATCTCCCCTTCCCCTCTTCCATTCTTATCACTCTTCATTTACTTACTCGTTTATCTTATTTTTCGTTTCCTCTTCCCCTCAAGGCCCCTATCCCCCCCCCCCTCTTCCGAGCTTTTTTCCGCTATTTTCTGCTACCTACTCTTTCTATAATTCTCTTCTGAGGCTTTATGACTCTCTCACTCCTTGTCAAACACAATGGAAACATGTTCTCTGGTTATATTTGCACGTGGTATTCGAACTATGTATGTTGATTTTATTTAATAGCACTGCTATAGGATTTTATATCACCGCACTTCAACTGCTGCCTTTTCAGTTGGTAGACTCGGCCGCCTTCCGTGAGTTTGTACAATGTGCGGTTCCGCAGTGGCAGGTCCCCAAACGCTCACGGAAGGCGATTCCGGCTCTCTACCAGCATGTGGAAGGCAATGTCCTTGCCTCGCTGGACAGGGCAGTCAGCGGTAAGGTGCATATTACCGCTGACTCATGGTCCAGCAGGCATGGACAGGGATGTTACCTGTCTTTCACGGCCCATTGGGTCACTCTTCTGGCAGCTGGGAAGGATGCAGGACAAGGTGCAGTAGTGTTGGAGGTTGTTCCGCCACCACGCCTCCAAAATGCTACTATTGGTTGTGACACACCTCCCTCCTCCACCCCCTCCTCTTCTTCTTCCTCCATGGCCTCTTCCAGTGCTCTGTCCTCAGAACCAGCGGTGCTCCGTAGGCGTTCCAGGGGCTATGCAAGTACGCAGGCAAAACAATGCCATGCCGTGCTTGCGTTGGTTTGTTTGGGGGACAGGAGCCACACTGGGGCGGATGTTTTGTCAGCTCTGCAGGGGAAGGCCGAGAGGTGGTTGACGCCACGCCAGCTTAAGCCAGGAATGGTGGTTTGCGACAATGGCACCAACCTCCTCTCCGCCCTCCGACAAAGACAACTGACCCATGTGCCCTGTGTGGCTAACGTCCTTAACCTGGTGGTTCAGTGGTTCTTGGGCAGGTACCTGGGCTTACAGGATGTCCTGAAGCAGGCCAGGAAAGTCTGTGTGCATTTCCGCCGATCATTTAATGCCTGTGCTCGGCTGGCTGAGCTCCAAAAGGAGTTGAACCTACCCAAGAACCGCCTTATATGTGACATGCCCACCAGGTGGAACTCAACGTTGGCCATGCTGCAGCGGCTGCACACGCAGCAGAGGACCATCAATGAGTGCCTGTGCGACTACGGCACCAGGACAGGGTCAGGGGAGCTCGGTTTTTTCTCACCACGCCAGTGGGGCATGATCAAGGATGCATGCACTGTCCTGTCACTGTTTGAGGAGGCCACAAGGATGGTGAGCAGTGACAGTGCATGCATCAGTGACACTGTACCTCTTGTCCACCTCTTGGAGCATACGCTGCGTGGAATAATGGACAGGGCACTAGAGGCAGAACAGAGGCAGGAAGAGGAGGACTTTCTTGCCTCTCAAGGCTCCCTTTATCCAGACAGTGTTCCTGCGGTGCCACCCATCACACAGGAAGAGGATGAGGAGGAGGAGGAGGAGGATGATTGTGTCAGCATGGAGGTGGAGGCTGGCATTCAGCATCAGCAGCAGCAGCAGCAGCAGCAGTCTTGTAGGGATGATTTACAGTCCCAAGAAACCTGTGGACTTGTACGTGGCTGGGAGGAGGTAGCTGCGGATCATGTTGTCCTTAGTGACCCAGAGGACTCCGAACCGAATGCCTCAGCTAACCTACGCTGCATGGCCTCCCTGATCCTGCAAACCCTGCGGAAGGATCCTCGTATTCTTCGGATCAAGGAGAGGGACCATTACTGGCTGGCCACTCTCCTTGATCCACGGTACAAGGGTAAGGTTTCCGACCTTATCTTGCCGTCGCAAAGGGAGCAGAGGATGAGACATCTCTGGGAGGCCTTGCAGAAAGGTCTGTGCAACGCGTTTCCAGAGACTGGGAGGTTACAAACTCCTGGTCCTGGACAACGTGTTGCTGAGGCATCGGTCAGAAGGAGCGGTGGAGAAGGTGGCCGTCTGACCGATGCTTTCAGGCAATTTTTTAGTCCGCAGCCCCAAGGTATGATCGGTTCCAGCAACCATCGCCAGCGTCTGATTTACATGGTGCAGGAATACCTAGGGGCAAGGTCAGACTTGGACACCTTTCCCACTGAAAATCCTCTGCCTTACTGGGTCTTGAGGATGGATCACTGGCCAGAGCTTGCACAGTATGCAATTGAGCTACTGGCCTGTCCTACATCCAGAGTTCTTTCGGAACGCACCTTCAGTGCTGCTGGTGGCTTTGTTACCGATCACAGGGTGCGTCTGTCCACCGATTCAGTTGATCGACTGACCTTCATCAAGATGAATCAGTCTTAGATCACCCACAGCTACCAAGCACATGAAATTTTTTTTTTAAATATCACATCCCTTCAAGACTGCCTATGCTGATGCTGAGTGACTGTCCTGTTATGTTGATTGTCTATCCTCTTCCTCCTCTGCTGATATGTTGGAAGAACATTTTTGATTCTGGGTGATGCCATCAGCCCAATTTTTCTGCCCCTGTTTAACAGGGGTGTTTAATTACAATTGTTGATGCAATGCTTTGCAGCAGGGCTAATTCCTGCACTAAAACTAGAGTATATGGGAGAGGTTGCAGTGTCGTGGCACCAGCACCAGTGCCTAAGGCCCAATTTTTCTGCCCCTGTTTAACAGGGCGTTTAATTACAATTTTTGATGCAATGCTTTGCAGCAGGGCTAATTCCTGCAATAAAAATAGAGTATATGGGAGAGGTTGCAGTGTCGTGGCATCAGCACCAGTGACTAAGGCCCAATTTTTCTGCCCCTGTTTAACAGGGCGTTTAATTAAAATTTTTGATGCAATGCTTTGCGGCAGGGCTAATTCCTGCACTAAAACTAGAGTATATGGGAGAGGTTGCAGTGTCGTGGCACCAGCACCAGTGCCTAAGGCCCAATTTTTCTGCCCCTGTTTAACAGGGACATGTAATTACAATTCTTGATATAATATTTCACAGGAGGGCCCATTCCTGTGCCCACCCAGAGTAACTGTGAGGACTTATAGTGTTGTGGCACCAGCACCACAACCACCAAAGGTCAATTTTTCTACCACTGTTCAACAATGGCATGTAATTACAATTCTTGATATAATCGTTCACAGCAGGGCGCTCCAGCGTCCACCAAGAGTCACTTTGAGGGCTTACAATGTTGTGGCAAAACCAACACCTTGTTCCACCATTTCTGCAGAGCATATAGGGCAGGCCCCTACTTTCAAACATCCAACTTACAAACATCTCCTACTGCAAACGGAAGAAGACAACATCAAGTGAGATGAAAAAAAACAGATGGCAAAACAAATTATACGGGTGTGATAACCCTTTCCCTATGTTTTCCAAAAAGCTTAAAAATCGTTTTTTGACTGGAGCTACACTTTAAAAATGTATCAGTTGAAAATTACAAACAGATTCAACTTAACAAAACAAATCTACACAGTCCCTGTCTTGTTTGCACCGCCTGTATACTGCTGTTCTGAGTATATAGGGCCTGGGGGCCACACGTATTTCCTTTTTTAAGTATGGGTACGGGGTTCCCCTTAATATCCGTACAAGACCCAAAGGGGCTGGTAATGGGCAGGGAGGGCTACCCATGCCATTTTTCTCAATGATTTTCAACCATATTGCAGGAACCAGATATAATATTAAAACCGCAAGCAGTTTGAAATGACGTTATTTCCGTTAAATGTCATTTTGTGCAGGGACTGTTCTTAACACGGGAAACACATGGCACTTCACAGGCATACTATAGACACCCCCCAGGCACAATATTTAAAGGAATATTTCACTTTTTTTCACTTTAATCATCATTAAAATCAGTGCTCCCGCCAAAACGGCCATTTTTAAAAACATTTTAGGCATTGACCCATGTCCCCTGGGGCAGGAGCCAGGTCCCCAAACCATTTTTAGGACAGCATCTTGCATATTAGCCGTTAAAATTAGCACTTTTAATTTTGAACGTTCGAGTCCCATAGACTTCAATGGGGTTCTAACATTCGTACGAATTTGGGGTCCATTCGAAAGTTCTGGTGCGAAATGAACTGGGGGGTGTTCGGCTCATCCCTACTCCCTGGGATAAAGCCCACCTGGTGCTTGTGAATATAATGAGCTATAAAGGATGAAAGTCTATTGGATAGTATTTTTGTGAAGATTTTGAGGTCGTTATTGATAAGTGAGATAGGACGGTAATTAGATACTAAGGTGGTGTCTTTACCAGGTTTAGGGATGACTGATATGTATGCAAGGTTTAGAGCTTTATCCAAGGGAGAACCAGACCCGAGAGAATTAAAAAACTTAACCATAAATGGTGCTAGAGAAGTGGCAAATTTCTTGTAGTAACCGACTGAGAAGCCGTCGTCCGGGGCCGAGTTCTGTTTGAGCTGTTTTATAACTCCTAGGACTTTCGCTTCAGAAATCAGGTCCTCCAAGAAGTCCGAGTGATCTGAAGAAAGTCTCGGGAGAGGGACAGAATTAAGGAAGTCATCTAGTTGGGACTGGAGAATAGGGTGGTCATTCTTATATAAGGAGCAGTGGAACTTATGGAACGTTTCCATAATGCTGTGTGGGTTATGTGACAGTTCACTTGAAAGGGTGCGGATTTTGGGGAAGGCATGGGTGCGTGGTTTAGGAGATAATTTAGCAGCAAGTTTGGCTCCTGTTTTGTCCTTTTGGGTATAGAATCGCCACCTGTCCATCTAAGATAAGGAAAATACCAGGCAGGGCAAAAAATTATCAAGGCACCTCATCCCAGAGTAGTTAGATGAAAAAAGTAGAGGAAGACAAAACGGGATTATTACGGTGCTAATCACTTAGTTTGAAAGAGAAACCCCCAAATGGGGGGTGCAGAGACACAGATGTTATGTAGTTGTTAAAAATAGAAAAACTTTTTATTTATTAATTATACATAATTCTTTAAAATACAGAACAAATATTCGAGGTTACAAGTGAACCACTTTGATGATTAAGACTTAAATATCCACATTTAGTCAATTAATTCAATTGAAGTTACACTTGGCTATTCTGATGGAGTCCCAACATGTTTCGCCTAAACAAAGGCTTCTTCAGGGGAGCCAGTAATTGACGTGGAGTGGTTACAAGAAATGCAAGATTCACTGTAGACAAAGCAAGGCAAAAACTGTAAAATAGGTTTTGAAAATCAATGCAGCCCAAACCCTTCATATTAGCATGGATTAAGAAATTGAAACAAAGCTTAATATTGAAAGTAGGATGAATTTAGAAAAGCTTTTGTATAATTGAAATATGTATGTATACATACCTACCCCCAACCAAAGGCCCTGCCACAGCGGTTGATTAGAGAAGCCTTTAAGACATGGAAAGCGGACCAATTAGAAAGTCCCCAAATGGTGGCTGCAGGGGATAAATAGAATAGACAAATGCCCACTAATGTTAAAATATATAGGGTCCATTTGGCCCCCATTTACGAGCTACATAGCTAAAAAAGTGTGTTACTGTATAAATTTATTGAAGGTTTTTGAAGACCTACCTGAATGAGTAAGTCTTTAATGTGTATCATACATGGGACTTAGTGCCCAAATAAGGGGAGAAAAGTTCCCTTTTGGCGATAGAATTGGAGTACAAAAACCTAAAATATATTAATGAAAAGGGTCTCATTGATAATCAAGTATTCAGATAGATGTTAAACTTTGAATTAACAAGCAAGCACTGAGTTAATGCTTGTATTCTAATATAAATGTGGCTTTATGCTCTATTTGCTTCGATAGGTATCAAAGAGGCTTACCCAATACTAACAGGTATTAAGAGTACACATGCTCCACTGTGATCCAGTCTGATACGTACTACAGCTGGAGGATCTATCAATAGATCAGGTGCATGACAAAGTCCTGCAACAAGCTCAGACCGATCCTATTAAATACAAATATAATTAAATAAGGTTAAAAACTCAAATGACCAAATTATGGGGAAGAAGATATGGACGGTGTGGAGCAATCCAAACTAAAATCCTTGGACTAACCTTAAAGTAGCGCTATCCAGGCGACAGTGTCCTGCAGAGCCAGCACAGGCTCGCAGCGTGGGTGTTCCATTTATCCCCCATTCACTTGGCGTCACGTCACGTACGCCAAGTGAAAGCGGACAGGAAAGCAGCGCTGTGCATGCGTGCCGAGTGGTGGAGCCTACAATCCCCATGATGCCCTGCGGCGGAGGCTCCGTTTCCACGGCAACCCCATACGCCGCTACGGGCATTCATGGGGATTGCGGAGGTAACAGCATAAGGATGTTTGCTGTGAGGCAGCAGAATGCTGCAAGTGGCCAACCATCCGGGACATGCTAATTGTTATAGCAGCCTGCATACTAACGGGTCGGGCTTCCACACAGCCCGACCCGTGCATCCATACAGACACCGATCGTGGGGAAAAGAGTCGGCTCCCAAAGAATTCACTAACGAGAGGCTGGGCACACGGGGAAAGGAAATAGTAATGATAATGCTGATGTGAATAAGTAAAAGTTATTTTGGGTGAAAATATAAAGTTATAACGATAAATAGATTTAATCATTTAAGATAACAGAAAGAGTAGTGGGCTGCATTTAGTTACCAAAACCTGCACAGTTGTGAAAACAATCAATAGAAGAATTTACAGCGTAGTTACAATATGGAAATGTAAAAATTACACATATGGTTTGATGTATTTTTGAATCGTCTGGTCAGCCAGAAGTAAGGGCCAATACTTAGTGAGAATTTCCTTCATCTGATTATGCTGCCGGGAGTACTGAGTAATTATACGTATAGGTGAATTAGTAGTGGATTTTGGTTTGGGATAGATTAAATAATTTCTATTGAGTTCAATTACTCTGTTAAAGGTACGTTTAAGTAATAATTTGCTACAACCCCGCTGATTTAATCTGATGGACAGATCTCTTGCGGCCTGTTGGAAGTCCTGATCTTGGGTGCAATTTTGACGAAGACGTAAGTATTGGCTGTAAGGAATGCTATTCAGAAGGGGTCGGGGATGTGCACTTGCAGCGTGCAAAATGGTGTTACCCGATGAGGGTTTGCGATAAAGGGATGAGTTAATCACTCCCCTATCGTCAAGTTTAATACATAGGTCAAGAAAGTTGACTTGAGTCTGACTATACTCCATTGTAAACTTTAGATTAAAGTGATTAGTGGCTAGTCCATCAAAAAACTCTTGCAATTCGTCACAGGTGCCTGTCCAGAGGATCAGGGCGTCATCAATGTAGCGATGCCAGCCCAGGATGAGCTGACTCAAATCCCGGGGTTGATCGCTTGCAAAGATTTCTCGTTCTCACCCCCCCAGGTACAGATTGGCATAGGAAGGGGCACATTTTACCTGGTACCTGGAGGTAGTGGGAACGATCAAACATGAAGATGTTGTGAGTAAGGATGAATTCCAAAAGTTGGAGCACAAACTTATCATATGCTTCAGAAGATGGGCCTCTTTCTCTCAAAAACGACTGTATCACTTGAATGCCTTTAGTGTGTGGGATGAAATTATAAAGGCATTCCACATCTAGGGCTACCAGCCAGGTGTTCAAGGGGAGCTGTTTACCATCCAATATTCGTAGCAGGTCAATAGTGTCCTTGACATAAGAGGGTAATGATAGCACATGTGGGAATAGATGTTTATCCACTAGTGCGCTGGCATTTTCAGTTAATCCCTGGCATCCCGACACTATAGGTCGGCCCGGGGGGTTAACGAGTGATTTGTGCAGTTTTGCCAATGAATAGAAGGTGGGGATTTTTGGGTTTTTTACATTGAGGTATTTCCAAGTATTCAAGTCAATGGTACCCTGACGATAGGCTTTGAAAATAAGTTGATAATATTCAGTATTGAAATTGTCAATTAGTAGTTTAGAAATGGGGCGGTACCAATCTCTGTTGGTCAGGATGTTGAGGCACATATTTTTATATGCCTGGGCATCCATAACACAGACATTGCCCCCCTTGTCTGCAGGTTTAATTATCAAATCCAGGTTGTTCTGGAGATTTTGAAATGCCATACGGTGTTTACGCGAGAGATTATGGGGTTCCTGTTCATCAGGTTCAAGGTTCCTGATTTCTGAAGTAATTTGGCTCACAAAGGCCCATATATTGGGGTTACTTTGAAGCAAGGGAAAAGATTTTGATTTCAGTTTAAATGTTGCTGAGGGAGGAAAAGACACTCCCGGCACTGAAACTTGGGGTGTATTGATTTCAGATAGCTGTTCATCTCCAGTGTCTCCTTCATCCCACAGTGACATCAGGTCATTTATTGCCTGAAGTTCACTGGACGAAAATTCCATAGAGGGAAGAACAGGGTTGTTCTTTTCTTGAGGTTTATCATAAATTACCTTAAACAAAAGTCGTCTAGCAAAAAGGTGTATGTCCTTGACAAATTGAAATTTGTCTAAATTTGCTGATGGACATTCTTTAAGCGGATCAGAGACCATATGCTACCATTATTTAAACGGTTATGCACCACGACTTTGAATAGACATATAGGTCCTTTTCATAACTTTGACCCCAATGTTGTGCACTTTTCTGCCTTTGAACATGTACCCCCTCACGTTCGAGGGGGCGAAATTGACACTCATCTTTTACAACTTGAAACCAGATGGATATATACCTTGGAGGCCACAAGGTATCCAGGACTAAATGAATATATAACCTATAAACATTTTCTTTAAATAACTTTGAAATAAGACCCGTAAGGTATCCAGCATTAAATGAATACATAACCTATAAGCATTCGCTTTAAGCAACTTTGAAATAAGACCTGTATTCCATCAAACTTATAACCAGTTCTCCTCACTGACTGCTATATGGTCTCCCTTACCCCCTTGCCCAATATCCATATCTGTTTTCCCCCTTTTCTTTTTCTTGTTTTTTTTGTTCCTTAATTTCCCCCAATCTCCCATTTCTTATGTTTTTCCGTTAAGGTCTAAGCTATCATAAATATTGCTATATGATTCTACATTGGTGTCCAGTATGTTCAATATCATGTTTGTGTTTTAATTTTTTCTGCTATATCCATGTTTATATGTGGATTATATTTGTGTTTTATTTGTGTCTCCTGCATTTAAATGTATAAATACCACAGATGTCCTATCCTCTATGAATTATTTTATTACTATGATATATTAAACTATATGTGTAATTTTTACATTTCCATATCGTAACTACGCTGTAAATTCTTCTATTGATTGTTTTCGCAACTGTGCAGGTTTTGGTAACTAAATGCAGCCCACTACTCTTTCTGTTATCTTAACTGATTAAATCTATTTATCGTTATAACTTTATATTTTCACCCAAAATAACTTTTACTTATTCACATCAGCATTATCATTACTATTTCCTTTCCCGTGTGCCCAGCCTCTCGATTGTGAATTCTTTGGGAGCGGACTCTTTTCCCCACGATCGGTGTCTGTATGGACGCACGGGTCGGGCTGTGTGGAAGCCCGACCCGTTAGTATGCAGGCTGCTATAACAATTAGCATGTCCCGGATGGTTGGCCACTTGCAGCATTCTGTTGCCTCACAGCAAACATCCTTATGCTGTTACCTCCGCAAGCCCCATAAATGCCCGTAGCGGCGTAGGGGTTGCCGTGGAAACGGAGCCTCCGCCGCGGGGCATCATGGGGATTGTAGGCTCCACCACTCGGCGCGCATGCACAGCGCTGCTTTCCTGTCCGCTTTCACTTGGCGTACGTGACGTGACGCCAAGTGAATGGGGGATAAATGGAACACCCACGCTGCGAGCCTGTGCTGGCTCTGCAGGACACTGGATAGCGTTACTTTAAGGTTAGTCCAAGGGTTTTAGTTTGGATTGCTCCACACCGTCCATATCTTCTTCCCCATAATTTGGTCATTTGAGTTTTTAACCTTATTTAATTATATTTGTATTTAATAGGATCGGTCTGAGCTTGTTGCAGGACTTTGTCATGCACCTGATCTATTGATAGATCTTCCAGCTGTAGTGCATATCAGACTGGATCACAGTGGAACATGTGTACTCTTAATACCTGTTAGTATTGGGTAAGCCTCCTTGATACCTATCGAAGCAAATAGAGCATAACGCCACATTTATATTAGAATACAAGCATTAACTCAGTTCTTGCTTGTTAATTCAAAGTTTAACATCTATCTGAATACTTGATTATCAATGAGACCCTTTTCATTAATATATTTTAGGTTTTTGTACTCCAATTCTATCGCCAAAAGGGAACTTTTCACCCCTTATTTGGGCACTAAGTCCCATGTATGATACACATTAAAGACTTACTCATTCAGGTAGATCTTCAAAAACCTTCAATAAATGTATACAGTAATACACTTTTTTAGCTATGTAGCTCGTAAATGGGGGCCAAATGGACCCTATATATTTTAACATTAGTGGGCATTTGTCTATTCTATTTATCCCCTGCAGCCACCATTTGGGGACTTTCTAATTGGTCCGCTTTCCATGCCTTAAAGGCTTCTCTAATCAACCGCTGTGGCAGGGCCTTTGGTTGGGGGTAGGTATGTATACATACATATTTCAATTATACAAAAGCTTTTCTAAATTCATCCTACTTTCAATATTAAACTTTGTTTCAATTTCTTAATTCATGCTAATATGAAGGGTTTGGGCTGCATTGATTTTCGAAACCTATTTGACAGTTTTTGCCTTGCTTTGTCTACAGTGAATCTTGCATTTCTTGTAACCACTCCATGTCAATTACTGGCTCCCCTGAAGAAGCCTTTGTTTAGGCGAAACATGTTGGGACTCCATCAGAATAGCCAAGTGTAACTTCAATTGAATTAATTGACTAAATGTGGATATTTAAGTCTTAATCATCAAAGTGGTTCACTTGTAACCTCGAATATTTGTTCTGTATTTTAAAGAATTATGTATAATTAATAAACAAAAAGTTTTTCTATTTTTAACAACTACATATCATCTGTGTCTCTGCACCCCCCATTTGGGGGTTTCTCTTTCAAACTAAGTGATTAGCACCGTAATAATCCCGTTTTGTCTTCCTCTACTTTTTTCGTCCATCTAAGATGTTTCTCTGCTGCAGTGGTAAGCATTAAATTCAAAGAAGTTTGGGATGCCTCAAGGGATTTTAAAACTCTCACTAGTTGGGTTGAGTTTATGTGCTTTACTTAAGGAATAAAAATCCCTGGTGAGGCTGTCTATATCTTCTTTTCGTTCTTTTTTAAGTTGGGAGGTAATTTGAATAATCTCCCCCCTGATTACTGCCTTGTGGGCAGCCCACAGGGTTTCTGGGGATATTGAGTCAGTATTATTTAGTAGGAAGTATTCTTGAATGTTACGCATGAGTTTTGTGCATTGGATGGGGTCACTTAAGAGCCCTTCATTGAGACGTCAAATAAACTCGTTCCTAGGGGTATGAGAACTTTGCATGTATACGATGGCCATAGAATGATCAGAGATGGGGGAATCCCTAATAATAGCTTTAGTTGTCGATGTGATATTTTGGGATTGGATGAAGATGTGATCGATTCTGGTGTAGATTTGGTGAGGAGCAGAGAAGTGGGTATAGTCCTTTGATCTAGGGTTCAATTCCCTCCAGATGTCCACCAGACCCAAAGTGTACAATGTGGAAGCAATTTTGGTACTCTGTCTCGAGGTTTCCGGGATTGAGGAGCCCCCGAGGCTGATTTATCAAGGGAATGATCAAAGGGGAGATTAGTATCTCCACCCATTACAATTTTCCCTTCAAGTAGTGGGCCGAGGGTGGACATCATGGAGGAAAAGAAGCATGCCTGACGAGTAAAGAGTACCTTCTATGGAGCCTTTAACCAATATATATCTACCTTCCCGATCTCTAAATGTGTCCGAATGAGAGAAGCCTACGTTTTTGGAAAAGCATATTGCAACGCCTTTTGTCTTATTAATAGCGTTGAAGAGGAATAACTGGGGGTAGTGCCCATAAAGCAATGGGGGGTTGTAGGACGTTGGGAAATGTGTTTCCTGTAATAACAGGACATCAATTTTTTGGAAGTGGTAGAGTTTAAAAAGCTTGCGTCTTTTGACAGGGGAATTCATACCTTGCATGTTGTGGGTTACAATCCTTAGATTGTTAGAACAGTTGGTGTTAGTAAGCATGGATCAGAGGGGAGGGTGCGTGCTGTGTAGAGGGAGTTCTTACCCTGATCTCCTGGGATGAGAATCTGGAAATGTTCACCGGTGGCCCGGGGATCTGGTGTGTCAGCTGCAGATTATGAGATATAACTCTGGGAGACCTGGAAGAAGAGAGAAGAAGAGAGGTAGCGAGGGGAAGGTAGGGAGACAATCCTGAGAGAGAGAGAGACAAAACATTTTAAGAACAATGCATAGTATACAGTAGTATTCCTTAGTTAAGTGCAGCCTATGAGAGACTGAAGTCTTCCTGCTTGGAGGGGGGGGCTGCTCCCCTGCCAATGTAATTTTTCCCAAAATAGACACAAAAAAGGAAGAGAGACACTAGGGGGTCTTTTCCACGTCTCCGAGTGGAGGAAAAATACCACTCTGAGACAGGAGGAGGCACAGAGTGGCCACTCCAGCCCAACCGCCAGAGAATTTTTTTTTGGTAACAAAAGGAGGGAGATGTAAAAAAAAAAAACAATACCATAGTACAAATGGGAATTCAGCAACAGGCTAAAAATAAAAAATAAATGCTCTTTATAACTGAAATTCACAAGCAAACATTTTCAAGGACCATGGTATCCATCATCGCTCCCCT
Organism: Lithobates pipiens; assembly: GCF_037356315.1. Lineage (NCBI taxonomy): Eukaryota > Metazoa > Chordata > Amphibia > Anura > Ranidae > Lithobates > Lithobates pipiens. The sequence goes on from NW_027507790.1 coordinate 21,049,614, forward strand.
ATCTATGTTAGTGGGAGAGACGAGGGACTCCAGGCAGTGGGCAATCCCATAGGAGCCAAGGTTTACTTTAAATAACTGCAGATGATGGTGGTCATGTTGGAGATGATTCGGCGGGGAATCACTGGGTAGAACTTTGACTGCAGTCCAGTCTGTGACGCCGCCCAAAAAAGAAAAATAGGAGGACAGTTGGAAAGTTGTCTTTAAGATGGGTAGCCAACTTTGGGTCTCTTTGCTTTCTGCCAGGGAACATTGTGAGGGAATGTTTAGGATCCAGAGGAGAAGCAGGAGAATGGGAGATGAGACCCAGGTGGAGTAGGATGCATTCACCGACCACAAAGTTAGCAAAGCAGTAAGATTTGTTCAAATAAGAGAAATTCAATTGAAATGGAAACTTGCAGGAGCGGCTTCAAAGATCTTCTTTTCTGTATTGTGTAGGGCGACAGGTCCACAAATATTTGAACTGGATGACCCTGGAAGGAAAGGTTATCAGACTCCTTGGCCTTGCGCATAACGTCTTCTTTGACTTTGAAAAAATGTGGCTTTATAACAATGTCCCTGGGGCGGCCATCTTGACAGGGTGGTTGAAGTGCTCTGTGAGCACGGTCTAATTCCAGTCTATGTTCTTGTATTTCAGGGAGTATACTTTTAATAAAGGGCCGAATAACTGCGTCTGTGTCTTTAAATGTTTCTGGAAGGCCCCTGAGCCTGAAGTTGTCTCTGTGATTCCTTTTTTCAAGGTCATTGAGTTTAGAATATGCAATTTCAAGCTAATCCTGGAGGTCCTGGATCCTGTCAGTTTTTTGTTAGGCTATGGCGATAGTTTGATCTGACTTAATTTCAATTGCCTCTATCCTGGCTCCCAGATGCTGCAGATCAGCCTGTATTATGGACGTGATTTGCGATGCATTTTGAGCCAGACCTCTGGAGAGCATGTTGGAGAAGTTCTCCATCAGGGCTGAGAAATCAGTGGGGATGGCGGGCTGAGATTTGGGATGTGACCCGGGATGGTCAGGGGTAGCAGAGAAATCCTCCATAGGTGTGAGTGGGGTGCCATTGAGAGTTTTGCCCAGCAGCGATTTCATGGATGAGGGGGACAATAATGGTATCTGCAGACTACTCACAGTTGAAGGAAGCCGGTCCTCGCAGTGTGGAGCGTTAGGGACCGGGTCGGCGATGGATTTGTCCGGATCCTGGATTAGGCCTCGTGTGGATGGGGATACCGCCATCTTGGCGAGGGCCGCGGGCGGCAGATCGAGTGCCAGTTACTTGGATTTCATCTGGTCGTATTCCCAGTTATGCGGGAGGGTCGACTGGAGCCTTGGGGAGCCGTGGGGTGAGTGGCAGATAAGATCCTCCGCTGATGATAGCTGTGGCGGGGTTAGCGGGCCGGAGCGGAGCTCTCAGGACATGCAACCGTCCACGAAGCCGCGCATGCGCCTCGCCCTATGTTTTTTTTTTAAAGTTAATTTTCCTGAAACCACAGTTGGGTTTTGGGGCTCATTTTCTAAATTTCTGGTTTCAGTACCAGTTCAGCTGGGTTGTCCTGGGTTCTCCTTGACTGCAGGTGTCGCTGTCACCGCCGGCAAGTGTGAGGACGCAGTTTATCTGGGTGTATTGAATGCCACTGTTCGCTCTGAACCAGCCCAGTGGGAGTGTTGTCCTGCTGTGCATTATGAGAGGTGGAATTTAAGGTACCGACATCACATGCTTCAGGGTTCCGGAGATTATTTTCTGTTTGTTCAGTTCTGGTGGTCCTCCTGACCCAGCCCCATGGCCCTCCTGGCCTGGGGTGCGGAATCATGCATTTTGAATCTGGCTGGCCCGAGGCAACGCAACTGCAGGGATAGGCCCGAGTGGATTTCAGGGCCTATTGATCCAAGGGTGGTCCGGTACCGTCTCATCTGAAAGGAGAGGCCCAGCAACTGAAGAACCCCAGGGGAGGACTCTTCAGGAGAAGGCCGCACGCAAGGCTGGCTTCTCTGAAGGAGCCTGGAGGCTCAGTTGAAGGACGCAACCTGGATCAACACTTATACGGTATCACCGGATCGGCTGAGAGATACTGGTACCGTATGATAGCTCTTTAAATTTGTCTACGTCCCCCAGTGTACCGCACATGTCTGTGGCAGAGACTTTGTCAAATATCCTATGCTCAAGTCTGTGGCAGAGACTTTGTCAAACATCCTATGCTCAAGTGTACATCCCAAGTCTGTGACAGAGACTTTACCGAACGATCTACCGGCTGTTAGGCCTAGTGAGAGGAGGTCTATCCAGGGGGTTGTAGAATCCAGTTGTGAAATGGTTGCTATTCTCTCGATTTACTATAAGGACTTCCTTTAATTTTTGCAGTCTAAAGTACCTGAACTTACTCCTAGCCCTCTACCCTTCTTTGAAAGATTCTGTTTCTGTTTCAAATAAATAACCCAGAAGAAGATTCAGTGTCAGTTTCCACATTTCTTTGGGTCATCTACTACGGGAATCTCTAGATGGAGAAGCAGACCAGAAGATAATGGTAAGCCCAGTAAAACTAGCAGCTCCTTCGGCGGTTAGAGCTACATATTTAATCTGCACATGGCTGAATAATCAAATTGAATCTTTACACAATGTATTGTGTGAAGATTCCCAAATTGAATATATTGCAAGATTTTCCATCAGAATATAAAAGGAGCATTTGTAGGAGGATAGTTTAGGCCCACTGCAGAACCCATCTCTGTTTATTTATGCAATGCTGCTGTTAGAATACCGCCAGTCCAGTGTCCTTCATTATTCCTATAGAATATAGACTAGGATATAGACTAGAATATGCTCTAAAGCAGGCTTTTGTTTACTTTCACATGCTGTCACTTACCCCCCTTAATCACTGCAGAAACCACATTTTAGGAGCCATACATGCAGAAATTCTTCTTTTCTTTAATAAGTGTAAAATCCAATGAGTGATTTACTGCTGTTTTAGAGTCTGCTGATTATATAATGATCTTTTACATGGAAGAGGAATTATTAGGAATTTAGAGAAAGATGGTTCATTAACTGCTAATATTGGCTTAACAATGCAGTTTAGTTTAACACAAATTAGTCTTGGTAGTATAAAAAAACTGCTCATGCTGATGGGGACAAAGTAATTATAATAATAGCTGAAGTCCAGGACCAGATCCATATCAGTGTATACTACAGGGGTGCCTTTGTGCCTATCCTTCAATGGACAGATCTTTTACTAATGTCTGACCAGTTTCTGCTGTTTTGTGCCAGCCTTACACGTGTAGATTTACCCTAAATTAGCATTACCATAAACTGCTCTATTTGGTAATGCTACCCTTACAGTGTTTTTGATA